>NC_082738.1:42315798-43541481 GCF_030144855.1 Hypanus sabinus | reverse complement strand
AATTTTTCTATTTCACTTTTATAAAAATTTATAAAATTTATAAAAATTGCATTGGCAGTAGCCAAAAAAGTTATCGCAGTTAGTTGGAAATCTGATTTATATTTAACTATGGATTGTTGGAATAATGAAATACATAGTTGTATTCCATTTGAAAAAATTACGTATAATTTAAGAAATGAATATGATATATTTTTGAAAATTTGGCTCCCATACTTACAAAAGATAGGATTAAATACATAGGTCCTTTGAAGATAAAAATTATAGTAATTGGGGAAAGTAAAAAATAAATATCAAAATTATTTTGAACTCCATGGAGCATGTGGGGATCCTCTGATATCCAGGCATTCTTTCTTTTTTCTTTCTTTAGATAAGGGTTAAGGGGGGGGAAGGGTTAATATTATCTTTCTTACTATTTTACTATTACATTTATGCTTTGTAATTTCTAAAATTTAATAAATAAATATTTTTAAAAAAGATCACATTTCTTCCCCAATATGATATCTGTTCTGAACAACAACTAAACCACATTGATTTTATGCATTGAGTTGCTGTCACATGATTGGCTGATTAGATACTGTATTTGCATTAATGAGCAGGCATACAGGTGTACCCAGTTACATGGCCACTGAGTGGATGTTGTAATTTATGGTGCTTTTTACACATTGTACTGTACTACTGCTGCAAAACCACAGATTTTAAGACACAGGTCAGTGATAATAAATCTGATTCTGATTACTCTGTCGATTACAGACCAGACTCACCATGTTATTTTTGTATATGACAATCTATAGCATTCCAAGGGACTGATTTCTGTGAAACTAATATTAATGAGGATCATCAACCAAACCATTAATTATTAGTGATTCTGGATCATTTTCACATTTTCTGAAGTTATTTTTATTGTACTCATTTCAAAATCATTGTAACTGTGTTTAATTTTGGAAAAAGAAAAGTACTTGTTACAGCTGATGTTGACAGTTAAAAGACCATTGTTCAATTGATGTGTGATGAGATGCATCCTGACAGGCTATATATCAGGCAATATTATTGCAGAAGTGCTTAATTATCTTATATAATGCTACTGGTTTTACAGTATATGTTAATAATACTATTTCCAAAAATGTATCCATTTTATTTCTATTTATCGACATTTTATGCTCTTTTCAATATAAAATTATTTAACAGCAGAGAACTGTTTGGCATTTTGCTTTGGACATATTGGACCTGTCTCAAAACTTAACTGAAAGGAATGTTTTTCTACAGCTGAAATAAGTGCATCAAGAATTGAGTAGAATACAACAGAGTAATATAACTCACTCCCTTTGATGAATAGGAAGTCTGATGTCAAATAGCCACAACCACCAAAGGAATCTCTCCCTGGGGAGAAAGCAATGAAATGGTTCCTCTTGTTAATCAAAAGTAAATTAGAAACAGGACAAGAAATATTTGACAGTCAAAGTGTATTCTTGTAAAGACTACCCTGCTTAAATGTGTGCAATTCCAAACATCTAGTTCCCCCCCCCCCCCATGGAATGGTGGTCTGTTAAGAGTTTCCAACATTTACTTACACATGTAATACATAATCAAAGGTAGCAGATGTGATGTAAATAGGATGGGTTTTCATTATAGATTTTGGCCCTCAAATTGATCCCATGTGCCTGTGGAGATGGAACCAGACTGCCCTTTGTTATCTCACCCAAATGGCCTTTTTTTTGCATACTTGAGTTTGGATGCCAAAGGGTGCACTTTAGGAATTTGTATGTCAAGAGATCATATTGGGAATGTGAATTAGTGGGTCAGTGAGAGTGACAGATTTTTGTGTGGTGGGAGATGCCATGGGACCCGCTAACCTCTGAATCCTAATGTGCTTCACATCAGCATCACAGATCATTAAGTCTATTGTCCTGTGCCAGAAGCCTGGTCATTAGCAGGAGATACCACAGCTGAGGCTTGCTGTATTCTGTAGACTCAGAAGTTTGATCCCAAGGCTGTTCTTTTTATTTTTTATTTACTGATAGCACTGAGATGAGCTACATTTCATTATGTGACTTTCCAGAGACCACATGTCATCTTATAGCAGAGTTAAGTGGATAAGAAATTGGAAAATCTAAAAAGTTGAGTTACTTACCTTTATTTTACAGCCATTATTAAACCCAAGAGCTCCACCACTTATCAGGACAAAGGCAACAGAAATTAACTGCAAATTCCTTTCCAAGTCATGACTTGGGAATCACCTTTATAATCACCAGTCAAAATCCTAGAACCACCATCTTCAATAGCTCTCCCAGGGGACTGTCACCCATAAAAAATGTAGCTGTTTAAGTAAGTAGTCCACCAGCACTTTCTCAAAGTCAATTAACAGTGGGTATAAAAGGCTTGACTTCCTTCATGTCTCTGTCTCATGTATGAATTTAAAAAAAGTAACAGTTTTCTGTTGCAAACTTATTTTTACTTCTTGTGGTACATTTTCAGAGATGTTGCTTAACTTATTTAATGTTACTGTCAGTAGAATTATATAACATAATTAAATACAAATACTATTACTACAGTAATAGTAATGTCAGATATATAACCTGCCACGTCGGATGTCATTACACATTAATTACACAATGGTCTTAATTGTCAATGCCAGGCACAATATCAGTTCTTACAAGTAGCTTTCTTTGTCAGAAAGTAACCAATTGCAATGATCTGGGATTTGTTTATATAACTTCGATTGACTTAGAGTAAGAGCTTGCATGTTCAGTTGTTTCAATAATCTGTATTATGGACACAGTACCAGCTCTGAATTCCTGAACTGTATTGTCCCATGCTCAGCTTGCCTAACTTATTGGTGAGGGCTAAAAGAAGTCATAGTCATAGAGTCATAGAAAAGTGCAACACAGAAACAGGTCTTTCAGCCCATCTAATCTGTGCCCAACCATTTAAAGGGTCTACTCCCATCGGCCTGCACCTGGACCATACCCGTACCATCCATGGACCTATCCAAACTTCTCTTAAACATTGAAATCAAATTCACATGCACCACTTATGCTGGACATAGGTAGGGTAAGCAGTAAGAAACCTTGTCCCAGAGCAGAGCTATTTAAAACTCGAGGACTGTGGTTTAACGGGTAAGATGATATGAGGAGAGCTGAGGAAGAATTCTTTTACCCAGATGGTGGTTGGAATCTGAAAGGCACAGCCCAAGGGGATAGTGGAGGTAAATACTCTCATAAAATATAGGTATCTAAATAAACACTTGAATCTTCAGGGCACCGAAGGCTACAGACCTTTGGTGGGTGTGGAATTAGTACAGCATGGACACAGTGGGTGTTATAGAGTCATAGAATCATAGAACACTAATGTGCTGAAACAGGTCCTTAGGCCCATTCTGTCCATGCTGGACTGTTATTCTGCCTAGATCCATTGACCAACACCTGGACCATAGCCCTCTATACCCCTCCTGTCCATGTATTTATCCAAATTTCTCTTAAAAGTCGTAATTAAACCCACATCCACCACTTGTGCAGGCAGCTCGTTCCACACTCTCACAACCCTCTGAGTGAAGAAGTTTCCCCTTGTGTTCTCCTTAAACATTTCACCTTTCACCCTTACCCATGACCTCTAATTTAATCCCAGCCAATCTCAGTGGAGAAAGCCTACTTGTATTTACCCTATCTATGTCCCTCATAATTTTGTATACCTCTATCAAATCTCCTTTATTCTCCTACACTCTAGGGAATAGAGTCCTAATATAGTCAGCCTTTCCCTATAGCTCAGTTTCTCAAGTCCCGGCAACGTTTTGTAAATTTTCTCTGTATTCTTTCTCTATTATGTAATGACTCTGTGTCTCTTTGTTACTAAATATATTCTTTGACCTGATGTTTGTTCCCATTGGAGAGCCCCATGCCAATACGTATCAGGCACATTCAAGTTACCAGCCTCCATTTCTCCTGGGCATTGCAAAACGTATGCCTGAGGCACTTGGGCTAAATCCAGAAGTTGACAGCTTTGTGTCATGTTTCTGACACACTTTTTGAAAATGTCTGTGAAAACTATGTATTATCACGGGTTTAGACTCCCCCACATTGGATAATCCTGACAATTAAAAGTCACTGACAAAATGGAAAGAATTGTGCAATGTTCTCCCCAAAGTCCTGGTTAGAATTCCAGCAATCTCTGTTATAAAAATGGAATTTGATTTTATCATGCAAGTTAAACAACTTTATGCTGCGTTGATACCAGGCATCTCATGCATGCCATAATAAGTTTTGAGTTGCTTGAAGGGAATGCCGTTTTAGATTCCAATGTGTTGGACAGTAAGCACCAGATGCCTCTTGAAGCAACATTGAACACCTCCACTGAGATTCAGTTCCACCAAAGCGAGTGGAAGTGACTTTCAGAGCAAGTTTAAGGCACATTTGTTTCTTCATCATGGTTTAAGCATGACATACAGTCTGTGATTTTCTACCCTTTATTTTTTGCAATTGATAGTCTAAAAGGCTTGATCTTATATTTATTATATAACGTGTGAAGAATATATTCCTATGGAAGAAGAATCCTTTGTGTCGTATGAGTAAGGGTCAATAACCAACTGAAACAAGTACTAGAATTTTGCCTACATCTATATACTTGGTGTTAGTTTTTCAGGAATTAAGTGAGGCTTACAAACCAGATGACATGCTCATTCTTTTCTAATGGCTGATTTGCCTCACCTCCTTTTTCCTGTGTCTTCTTACATTACCTCTTTTAACACTAAGAATGGTCATCATTTCTGGAACAAATTAATTAGAAACAGTCTCCATTGTTGCAAACATGAGGAAATCTGCAGATGCTGGAAATTCAAGCAACACACAAAAAATGCTGATGGAACATCCCATGTCTATCCATGGCCTCCTCTACTGTCAAGATGAAGCCACACTCAGGTTGGAGGAACAACACCTTATTTACCGGCAGGGTAGCCTCCAACCTGATGACATGAATATTGATTTCTCTAACTTCCATTAATGCCCCTCCTCCCCTTCTTACCCCATCCCTTATCTATCAATCTATCTATCTATTTATCTATCTATCTATTTATTTATTTATCTTCCCCCCCCCCTTTTTTTCTCTCTCTGCCCCTCTCACTCCTTGCCTGCTCTCTATCTCCCTCTGGTGCTCCCCTCCCCCTTTCTTTCTCCCTAGGCCTCCCGTCCCATGATCCTTTTTCTTCTCTAGCTGTGTATCCCTTTTGCCAATCAACTTCCCAGCTCTTAGCTTCATCCCCCCCGTCTCCTATCATTTCTGATCTCCCCCTCCCCCACCCACTTTCAAATCTCTTACTATCTTTTCTTTCAGTTAGTCCTGACGAAGGGTCTCGGCCCAAAATGTCGACAGTGCTTCTTCCTATAGATGCTGCCTGGCCTGCTGCGTTCCACCAGCATTTTGTGTGTGTCCATTGTTGCAAAGCTGTTTCGGAGCCCCACCTAAAAGTCTTTTTCATTGCCTTACCTTCCACTATGAGATTGGATAGAAAGCTGTTCACTATCCTTTGGGGTGGTCCATGAGCTACCAAAGTGGCCAAAGGATGCCAAACTCTTGAGCTGTATCAATGGTCTGGTAAACTGGGCCTCAGTGTGTTAAATGTAGTTTGAGAACTGAGGCTTCTGTGTACTAGAGGGAGTGCAGTATTCAGCACCCAGCGAGCTAAATGCTTAACCATCAGGATTTCTGAACTGTGAAGTCTTGGAGACTTGTGCTGTGAGACTGTGCAGCCCAGTCAGCAGTTGGTCTCACTGACATTTTCAACATCTCCCCGGATCAGACCACCGTCCCCGAAGGCTTCAAGGACACCACCATCATCCCAGTGCTCAAGAAGCTGACTGTATCGTGCCTTAGTGACTACTGTCCAGTGGTACTGACCTCAATAATAATGAATTTGCTTTAAGCAGCAGGCTATGAACTGCATTAAATCCAGCCTTCCCACCTCACTGGACTGCTGGAGCCTGTGCAAGAGGGAGGATAGGCAGGTGATAGAGAAGGGACGCGCTCCGAATGATGGTTTGAGATTGTGTCTATTTTAATGCAAGGAGTATTAGGAACAAAGCAGATGAGCTTAGAGTGTGGTTCAGTACTTGGACCTATGATGTTGTGGCCATTACAGAGACTTGGATGGCTCAGGGACAGGAATGGTTACTTTGAGTGCCAGGCTTTAGATGTTTCAGAAAGGACAGGGAGGGAGGCAAAAGAGGTGGGGGCGTGGCACTGTTGATCAGAGATAATGTCACAGCTGCAGAAGAGACGGAAGACATGGGGGGATTGTCTACGGAGTCTCTGTGGCTGGAAATTAGGAACAGGTAGGGGTCAATAACTCTACTGGGTGTTTCTTATAGACCACCCAATATTAACAGGGACATCAAGGAGCAGATAGGGAGACAGATTCTGGAAAGGTGTAATAATAACAGAGTTGTCGTGGTGGGAGATTTTAATTTCCCAAATGTCGATTGGCATCTCCCAAGAGCAAGGGGTTTAGATGGGGTGGAGTTTGTTAGGTGTGTTCAAGAAGGTTTCGTGACACAATATGTAGACAAGCCTACAAGAGGAGAGGCTGTACTTGATCTGGTATTGGGAAATGAACCTGGTCAGGTGTCAGATCTCTCAGTGGGAGAGCATTTTGGAGACAGCGATCACAATTCTATCTCCTTAACCATAGCTTTGGAGAGGGATAGGAACAGATAAGTTAGGAAAGTGTTTAATTGGAGTAAGGGGAAATATGAGGCTATCAGGCAGGAACTTAGAAGCATAAATTGGGAACAGATGTTCTCAGGGAAATGTATGGAAAAAATGTGGCAAATGTTCAGGAGATATTTGTGTGGGGTTCTGCAAATGTTCATTCCAATGAGACAGAAAGGATGGTAGGGAACCGTGGTGTACAAAGGCTATTGTAAATCTAGTCAACAAGTAAAGAAGAGCTTATGAAAGGTTCAGAAAACTAGATAATGATAGAGATCTGGAAGATTATAAGGCTAGCAGAAAGGAGCTTAAGAAAGAAATTAGGAGAGCCAGAAGGGGCTTTGGCAAACAGGATTAAGGAAAACCCAAGGCATTCTGCAAGTATGTGAAGAGCAAGAGGATAAGACGTGAGAGAATAGGACCAATCAAGTGTAACAGTGGAAAAATGTGTATGGAACCGGAGGAGATAGCAGAGGTACTTAATGAGTACTTTGCTTCAGTATTCACTGCGGAAAAGGATTTTGGCAAATGTAGTGATGACTTACAGCGGACTGAAAAGCTTGCGCATGTAGATATTAAGAAATAGGGTGTGCTGGAGCTTTTGGAAAGCATCAAATTGGATAAGTCACCAGGACCCGATGATTTGTACCCCAGGTTACTGTGGGAGGTAAGGGAGGAGATTGCTGAGCCTCTGGCGATGATCTTTGCATCGTCAATGGGGACAGGAGAGGTTCTGGAGGATTGGAGAGTTGCAGATATTGTTCCTTTATTCAAGAAAGGGAGTAGAGATAGCCCAAGAAATTATAGACCTGTGAGTCTTACTTCAGTAGTTGGTAAGTTGATGGAGAAGATCCTGAGAGGCAAGATTTATGAACATTTGGAGAGGCATAATATGATTAGGAATAGTCAGCATGGCTTTGTCAAAGGCAAGTCATGCCTTACGAGCCTGATTGAAATTTTTGAGGATGTGACTCAACACATTGATGTAGAGCAGTAGATGTAGTGTATATAGATTTCAGCAAGGATTTCAGATAAAGTACCCCATGCAAGGCTTATTGAGAAAGTAAGGATGTATGGGATGCAAGGGGACATTGCTTTGTGGATCCAGAACTGACTTGCCCGCAGAAGGCAGAGAGTGGTTGCAGACGGGTCATATTCTGCATGGAGGTTGGTGACCAGTTGTATGCCGTAGGGATCTGTACTGGGACCCCTACACTTTGTGATTTTTATAAATGACTTGGATGAGGAAGTGGAGGAATGGGTTAGTAAATTTGCTGATGATACAAAGGTTGGAGGTGTTGTGGATAGTGTAGAGGGCTGTCAGAGGTTACAGCGGGACATTGATAGGATGCAAAACTGGGCTGAGAAGTGGCAGATGGAGTTCAACCCAGATAAGTGTGAGGTGGTTCATTTTGGTGGGCCAAATATGATGGCAGAATATAGCATTAATGGTAAGACTCTTGGCAGTGTGGAGGATCAGAGGGATCTTGGGGTCCGAGTCCATAGGACACTCAAAGCTGCTGTGCAGGTTGACTCTGTGGTTAAGAAAGCATATAGTCTATTGGCCTTCATTAATCATGGGATTGAGTTCAAGAGCCGAGGGGTAACGTTGCAGCTATATAGCATCCTGGCCAGACCCCACTTGGAGTACTGTGCTCAGTTCTAGTCGCCTCACTACAGGAAGGATGTGGAAACCATAGAAAGGGTGAAGAGGAGATTTACAAGGATGTTGCCTGGATTGGGGAGCAGGTCTTGTGAATATAGTTTGAGTGAACTCAGACTTTTCTCCTTGGAGTGATGAAGGATGAGAGGTGAGCTGATAGAGGTGTATAAGATGATGAAAGGCATTGATCGTGTGGATAGTCAGAGGCTTTTTCCCAGGGTTAAAATGGCTAGCATGAGAAGGCACAGTTATAAGGTGCTTGGAAGTTGATACAGAGATGTCAGGGGTAAGTTTTTTATGCAGAGAGTAGTGAGTGCATGGAATGGGCTGCCGGCAATGATGGTGGAGGCAGATACGATAGAGTCTTTTAAGAGACTCCTAGACAGGTACATGGAGCTTAGAAAAATAGAGTGCTATGGGTAACCCTAGATGATTCTTAAGGTAAGGACATGTTTGGCACAGCATTGTGGGCTGAAGGGCCTGTATTGTGCTGTAGGTTTTCTATGCTTTTATGTTTGTATTACCAGTTTGCATACGGTCCATATTGGTCCACTGACTATACCATACCCGCCGCCCTTTGCACAGTCCTGTTCTACTTGGACAACTGTGTCGGAATATTGTTTATTGATTTCATTTCCGCTTTCCATACAATCATTCCCTAGAAGCTCATGGGAAAACTTGCCATCTCTATAGCAACATCACTGGCTCCGTTATCCTGAGCACTGGTGTCCTCCCAGGGCCATGAGCTCAACCCACTGCTGTTCACACTGCTAATGCACAAACATACCCCCAAATCCAGCTCTGACCACATCACTAAGTTCGCCGTTGACATAACATGGCTTGGCCTCATCGGCAGTAATGATGAAACAGCATACAGGGAGGAGGTAGTGCAGCTTGTGGACTGGTGTAAACACAAAACCTGAGTCTCAACATGGATAAGGCTAAAGAGGTGATTGTGGACTTCTGGGAGATACAGGCTGGCTACTCCCTACTGCACATCAATGTAGGGACAATGTAGTGGACAGAGTCAACAGCACCAAGTTTCTTGGTGTGCAAATTAGGGATGATCTCACCTGGTTCCTCAACACCAACTCTTTAGCCAACAGAGCACAACAGCCCTCTCCTGAGGAGAGTGAGACCAACGAGTCTTGACAGCCCCCCCATTCTCACCATATTTTACTGGAGCACTATTAACCAGATCCATCATCCTCTGTGCACCTAATCACAACACCCTTCACTGGATAATGAGGTCTGTTGGAAACACTCATTGCTGTCTATCTCCTCCCCCACGCCCCTCTATTCGGGACATGTATCAGAAGTGCTGCATACACAGCGCCTCCAACATTGTCAAAGACCCCTTTCATCCTTCTCACCATCTCACTGACTTCCTGTCATCTGGCAGAAGGTGCCGCAGCTTAAGAAGCAGAACCGTCAGGCTGGGTAACGGCTTCTTCACACAGGATGTTATCCTTCTTAACATCCTGCTGCCACCCAGCACACAAGTACTCCCTGTCTGAATGCCCTGCTGCCCTCAACTTACCCACCCCACCTCATTACCCAACTCATAGACACAGTCTCATTCTGTACTAGTCACTTTTCAACTTTTATTGTTGCTGTTTCACATATTTATATGACTGTTTTATTATAATAGTGCCAGTGACGTTACACTGTCTTACATAAACATGTACCTCGCGCTTTACGCCAACCTGTCAGTCTTCAGGGCATGCCACTCAGGGACTTGTGCCAATATTATTTTGTGACTGTATCTGCTGAATGGTAACTACAGTATATGTGCTGCGTGTGACAATGGAGTACCGTGCAAATGTCTTAGGCACATGTAAATAAAAATCTGTAAAGTAAAGATGTCATCAAAAATAATGAAATACAAAGTTTCTAAATATCAAAAGATTTACTATAAAGAGCACTAAACATTAAAAAAAACACCCTTTGCCTTGAAAACTGCATCAATTCTCTTCGGTACACTGTTGTGCAGTTTTTAGGAATATTGGCTGGTAGGCTGTTCAAGGTATCTTGGAGAACTTGCCAAAGTTCTTCTTCAGGCTTTGACTGTCTCACTTGCTTCTGCCTCTCCCAGACAGCCTCGATGATGCTGAGATCAGGGCTCTGTGGAGACTATACCATCTGAAACTAAAATCTACGGTGCCTAAGACTTTTGCATAGTACTGTATGAACTTTGCACCTTGGCCTCAGAGGAAGGATGTCTCGCTTAACTATATACAGGTGCATGGTTGTATGACAATTAAACTTGATCTTGAACTTGAATAAGGCATGTTGATCACAAGATGAATTATATTAGATAAGTTGAACCAATTTCATTTTTCTCGCACACTTTTGGATACGAATTCTGAGGAACAGAAAAGATCTAAAACAAATTGCTTAAGTAGGAAGTACTCATGTTGAATGTCTGAGATAAAAAAAAATTCTGATTAGACCAATAGAATCTTTGCCAGCTAGTTCACAATATCCATTCAGATTTTTCATATTAATAGGGTAAAAATCTAAATCAGATGACAAACGATGAACTGATACAGATTTTTATTAGATAGATATGTTGTGGCTTTAATAATACAAAAATGCTCGTCACTTGGTCATAAACATTATTAAGACTGTTGGGAAATTCCATAATTGGCCATTATCAGCCAGCAATCATGTGGCACAACCTCAATTAGTCATGAAGGTTTGTCGGGGTTTTCTATAACAAGTTCAGGGATTTTTTTATTTCCTAAGTTCAGCAGGTTTAGTTAATGATTTAAGTATATATATTGTAGTTCTAGAACAAGACAAGCATTTACATGGCATTGATTACAATTTTTAAACTATTTTGTGGATAGCTGGTTTGCAGCAAGTTGTTGTAAACTTGTACTTATTGTTAATTTATAGAATAATATTCTGTGAAATTGAGAGGAACCCTAAGATGGACCAGGAAGAACCAAATTCTCTCAAAGTAGGTTCTTATTCATAGCAGAAAGCTGAGATGTAGCCTATCGGTTGAGTGGATTAACAATCTGGGTTTATGCATCACTGGCAGTGTCTCACTAGTAAGCCTTGGCAAATTATTTTCAGCTTTAACATAATTTAGACAGGAGGCAGGAGATGGATTCGTGGTACTGTTACATGGCACCATTAGTACTGCTGAGGCATCAGCAAAGGGAATTATGCTGGTTTCAGGAGTGGCCCTTTTTGCAATTTTTTTTTTGCTATGTTAACATTTAGGTGCTTTTGTGATGTCTAATTCCAGAAAAGCAAACACGATTTTGTTGAATTTCTAGACTAATTAATGCTGGCACCAAGAACAGTCTCCTTAGCTCCAATATACTCAACTCCCATTCTTCTGCACTTACGATGTTCAAGTGATTTGACTGAATTCATAGAGATAGAGAGCAATGGAAGAAGCCCTTTGGCCCAACCTGTCCAGGCCAACTGAGGTATCTTCCTGAGCTGCCTATATTTTTCTCATATCCCTCTAAACTTTTGTATCCATGTACCTGTTCAAGTGCCTTTTAATTGTAGTTACATCCACCTCAACCACCTCCTCGGGCACTTCATGCTACATGCCCACCACCCTCTGTACAGAAAAACTATATTTTTCTTCTCTCACTCTGAAGCTATTCCCTCTGGATTTAGAGTCTCTGGCTCTGAGCAAGGCACTTGCTGGGAGGACTGGTTCCCTCAGCAGAGATTCAAGAATTATGGAGCTCATTTTCAGAATAAGGGGTCATCTCCTTAAACCAGTGATGAGCAAGATGCTCCTTCTACCAATGACTCATGGAACCTCAGAATTCTTTGTCCTAGAGAGTTGCCAAGTGACTATATTTGAGGCTGAGACGGATGGATTTTTGGAGAGTTGAGGGTTAATGGAGAATTGACTGCAGCTGAGTTCACTAGCAGATCAGCACAACCTTACTGAGTGATGGATGGCTTTCTCCTGTAAAAACAGCCTCACATTCAGGTGCCAAGTAGTTGCACAGAGCTTGAAATTCCGATTTTTTTTCTGCCCTTTGGATATACACCTTGAATTAATTTGGAACTCAGCCAACACTGATGGACCCAAGGAATCTAGCCCTCTATTTCTCTTGATCACCTGGGACAATCTGAAACCCTCTTGAAGGGGTTATGCCCCTTGACTCCGAGAATACTGCCAGAAATTGGACTTCTTTGATTTGAGGAAAGATTGGAAAAGAAGGATTGTTTTCTTTGGAAAAGAGACTGAAGGAAGACTAATTCAAATGCATAAATATATGTGGGACCTTGATACAATTAAAAAAAAATAGTTGACGGTTCTCAATGCTAAGTATCAAATGTGCAATTCCCACCAGAGATGCTGCCTGACTCATTGAGTTCCTCCAACAGTTCATATTTTGCTTCAAATTCCGGCATCTACATGCTCTTGTGTCTCTTAAAAAGTCCTTGATTATGTAGCTGAGGAGCTGCAAACTGCAGCCTTATGGAGTTCATGCGGGAAGGTGGGATTAGGTCGGGTAGCTCTTGACTGTGCTAGATGTAGTGGGCTGAATGGCCTGACTCTGCATCTGACTGTAGACCAATTAAACAAATTGTGTTGGCGGGAAATGTAAATCAGCCCAATGATTTGTTGGGAGTGAGTTTTCAGCTGATGTTTTGGGTTGTACACCTCGGCACAGTGCTCACATCCCAGCAGATATCGGCTCAGAGCCGATCCCTCGGCCTCCCTTTTTAAGTACACTTGGAGATTTTGGCTGAGCACAATGGTTTAAACAAGAAAGGCTTCAACACTTCCAGCCACTTTTAAGAGTTGTTAGGATTTCACATTTTGAGGAGCTGTCAGTCATGGACCAAGGACTTTACATTGGTCCTGACCCAAGTCTGACCTAAGACTGCTTGCTGTTGTCAAGTTGGTGCGAAGAGGAAAAGCATTGTACTCGGCAGCATTGTTCTCATCCATCACTGTGATGGACATTTGAACACTCTTTTATCTGCCACTGATCCTCTAAAGCTGCCGCGTTTGGGACATTGCAAAGCACAGGATGTGAAGGATATGCGGGGTGAGGGAGAAAGAACAACTCAGTACCCAAGCCATTCACAGAATGACCCCTCTGCATGCTAATAAGTGACATTACTATTTGGTTGTGTTGGCAGGTTAAAGGTTAAATATGTTTGGTTTCCAGTGTTCCTTTCCAGTCCCACCTGCTGATACCTGACTGCAACACCTACATTTGGGTTACACAGTGGCTACTTTCTCCTGGGTATGGATGGATGTACAATGATTCCAGATTCTTTTTCCAAAATGTCTCACGCTGAGGTTTGGGATGGCAGTCCAGTTAGGATAAGGTCTTCTCTTATCAGGTGAGCATTGGATTATAATAACATAAATACGATTATTATAAAATAAAGTGGAATTATATGCACTAAGAACTGTGATCGATTACTCAGTGAAAACCATTGTAAAGGCTGTTGTTGTTGTTCTATCACTATGTAAAATTGACTGGTCTCAATCTCTCTCTCTTCACTAACCTATGTAATGTACGCTACCAACTTTTAAACATTGTTGTTAGTTCTAAATATTGACACTTATAGTGACCAGGTTTTGACAAATTAGCAGGTTCTATTGCGTAGGTAACTCTGGCAACAACACAAAATCACTAACGATTATTGACTGTTCTTTGCCAGCACATTGTTTTAAACCACATAACCCAGCTGATGTCTCTCAAACAAAGATGTGTTTTAGCTCAATGGCTTAAAATCACAAGGAAATCAAACATAAAATCACTAACATTCTGTGAAATAAAGGAAGACTGTTGGGAACTGAGGACGAATGTTCATGCACTTTCTGTTGACAGATATGATCAATGTGTTTTTGCATGCTAGGAGTAGACTTGCACTTTACACACGGAGATGCAAATCAAAAGTCAAACGTCATTGCTGTTGCCATGCCAATGTTATTTATCTAATTTTTTTAACCTCAAAAAGATGAACAAAGCGCTTCCGTCTTTCAACAATGTTGTACTTTCCAAAGGACTCTGCAAGCTGTAAAGTCTTGTGTTTCTGTGTGATAGTTCTGACATCATTGCCCCAGGTTTGTCTCCAGCTTAGATATAACAAGGTTATGTTTCCTGGGCAGCTCATTTGTGCCACTGGACTCAGTGCTTCCAATTGGAGCATAATCTGATGAAAGGAGAGTAGATTTATATGTCACTTTAACCCATTGGTATCCTCCAGCAAGTTAAGAAAAGTTTAATTCCAGGAAAAGCCAGTTCCGGCATGGTACACTGTCAAAATCTTAACAGGAAACTTACTAGTCATAAATATCCTGTATGCATATTGTTCAGTAACAGGGGTTTCAAGAACTGCCCTCTTGTTTCATCCACTAAGATTTATCTCTTGATTGGATCCAACAAGATGTGAGGGTTAGGAACCACAGAAATAAAACAAAAAGTTGCTTTATCTAGCATCTTGCACATCCTTTTCTGAACATCCCACATCCAATTTTGAAGTTTACTCACTGCTATAATGAAGGATACATAGCAGAAAATGTGTATACAGCAAGCTCTCAAAATAATAACCAAAAAATCTGGTTGCGTGATAAAAACATTGGGCAGTAATCCAGGAATAACTTCCCTCCCCACTTTCATAAGATCTTTTATATTCACACGAGAGAGCAACCGATTCACCACTTCATCAAACGATGGCGCTTAGAACATAAGACCATAAAACATAGGAACAGAATTAGGCCATTTGGCCTATCGAGACTGCTCCACCATTCTATCGTGGCTGATTAATTTTCCTTCTCAACCATTTACTCCCCATAACCCTTAATACCCTTACTAATCAAAAACTTGAATCATTTCAGAGAATCTGTCCTGGGCCCAGCGCGTAAGTGCAATTATGAAGAAAACAGTGCTTCAACTTCCATAGGAGTTTGCGAAGGTTCAGCATGATATCTAAAACTTTGACAAACTTCTATAGATGTGTAGTGGAGAGCATATTGACTGGCTATATCACATCCTGCTATGGAAACACCAATGCTCTTGATCGGAAAATACTACAAAAAATAGTGGATACAGCCCATTTCATCACAGGTAAAGCCCACCGCACTATTGAGCACGTCTGCACAAAACACTATCGCAGGAAAGCAGCATCCATCATCAGGGACCCCAACCACCCAGGACATGCTCTCTTCTTGCTGCTGCCATTAGTAAGAAGGTACAGGAGGCTCAGGACTCACACCAACAGGTTCAGGAACTATTATTACCACTCAACCATCAAGCTCTTGAACCAAAGGGGATAACTTCACTCAACTTCACTTGTCCCTTCTTTGAAGTGTTCCCACAACCTATGGACTCTCTCTCAAGGTCTCTTCACCTCATGTCCTCAATATTTATTTAATTATTATTATTTCTTTATTTTTGTATTTGCATGGTTTGTTGTCTTTTGCACACTGGTTGAACACCCAGTTGGTGCAGTCTTTCATTGATTCAGTTATGGTTATTATTCTATTACAGATGATTGAGTATTCCCCCTAGAAAATGGATCTCAGGGTTGTATCTGGTGACATGTATCTACTTTGATGATAAATTTATATTGAACTTCGGTTGTTTGTACGCTCTGTTGCGTGCGGTCTTTCATTGATTCTATTATGTTTCTTGGATTTCCTGTGTATGCCCCCAAGAAAACAAATCTCAGGTTGTATATGGTGATATGTATGTACTTTGATAATAAATTTACTTTGAACTTTGAACCTGTCAGCCTCTACTTTAATTATACCCAAATGACTCTTCCTCCACAGCCATCTGTGGAAATAAATTTCACAGATTCATTACACTCTGCTAAATAAATTCCTCCTCATCTCTGTTCCAAAGGAATGTCCTTTTCTGAGGTTGTGTCCTCTGGACCTAGACTCTCCCACTAAAAGGAACATCTCCACAAGCACTCGATCTCAGTCTTTCAATATTCGGTAAGTTTCAATGAGATTTTCCCTGATTCTTCTAAACTCTAGTGGGTACAAGCCCAGAGCCATCAAGCACTCTTCAAATCCTTTCATTCCTGGGATCATTCTTGTGAACCTTTCTCTGTACCTGCTCCAATCTGCCACATCTTTGCCCATTCTCCTAATCTGTCCCAGACATTCTGAAGATCCAAGCAAAAAAATTCACTGACTCTCCTTTGTCTATCCTGCCTGGTATTTCCTTTAAAAAAAATTCCAACAGATTTGTCAGGTAAGATTTCTCTTTATGGAAATCATACTGACTTCAGTCTCCAAGTACCCTGAAACCTCATACTTACAATCGTCTCCAACATCTTGCCAATCACTGTAATCAGTCTATCTGGCCTATTAAGATTCTGTCTTTTGCCTCCCTCTCTTCTTGAAGAGTAGAGTAATGACTGCAATTTTCCAGCCCTTTGGAACCATTCCAGAATCTAGTGATTTTTGAAAGATTATTACTTATGCTTCCACTATTTCTTCAGCCACCTCTTTCAGAACCCTGGGGTGTAGTCCATCTGGTCCAGGTGACTTATCTACCTTCAGACCTTTCAGTTTCCTGAGCATCTTCCCCTTGTTAATAGTGACTACACTCACTTCTGCCCCCTGACACTCTCGAATTTCTGGCACACTGCTGATGTCAACGAAGACTGGCGCAAAATAAATTATGTCTATGTTGTTCTTTCAAGGACTCTTCACCTCATGTTCTTGATACTTATCGCTTATTTATTTATTATTATTATTTTATTTTTGTATTTGCAGTTTGTTGTCTCTTGCATGTTGGTCGTTGTCCATCCTGTAGGGGGCAGTCTTTCATTGAGTCTATTGTGTTTCTTGTATTTACTGTGAATGCCTGCAAGAAAGTGAATCACAGGGTTGATTTGGTGACATATGTGTACTTTGATAATAAATTTACCTTGAACTTTGAAAGTTGTTTTGTCCCAGACAATCAGCTCAGGTCTTGTGCATAGTTCCCTGGAGTCAAATGTATACACACATCATATGTCTCAAAATGTGTAAGTGCTGTTGTCATTTCAAATCAATGTTGCCCTCATGGACTTTTTCTAGCTGAAGTTGTCCAAATTTTTCATATGAAAAATGCAATATTCCTTTAAGCAGATAATTCAATAGAAATAATTGCAAAATATGTCCAGAAAATATTGAATTTGGATTCTGATCCTGAGTATGTTTTTTAATGAAGCGTTTAACAGCCAAGATATCTCATGCAGAGTTTTTGTTTCTGGACCACTGTAGTTTTGAAGATCATATAACTGGATTTTCTTATGAATTTTGTGATTGGGAAAGGAATGAGGATAAAATGGAAATGGAAAAGAAGGAAGAGTTAAGATTTCTGATACAGTTAATTTCATTGTGCAAACTTATATTAAGTTTCACATTACCTTTGGTAATTGGTTTATTATGGTCACATGTATGGAGATACAGTGAAAAATGTTGGTTTTGCCATCCATGCAGATCATTCCAAACAGAAGTATATCATAGTAGTTCAAAAGGAAAAACGACACGAGAGGGCAGAATATAATGCTTCTGTTACAACTACAGAGAAATTACAGTGCAGGTAGACAATGCAACGGCCAATGAGGTAGATTAAGAAATCATGAGTTATCTTTATTGCTGAAGAGGTCAATTCAAGAGTGAGATAGAAGCCTGGTGATGCATGGCTTCAAACTTTATCTTCTGTCTGACGGAAAGGGAAAGTGAGGATGATCCGGGTGGGGGGGGGGGGCTTTCAATTATGTTGCCTGTTTTCCCGAGGCAGTGGAAAGCAGAGACGAAGTCCATGGATGGGAGGCTGGCTTTTGTGGTAGTCTATAATTCTCTGCAATTTCTTGTGGTTTTGGACAGAGGAGTTGCCATACCAAGCTGTGATATATCCAAAGAGGATACTTTCTATGTTATATTTACAAGCTATTTCAAACACCCTCTCTAATGTAATGTCTCATATTAGCTTCAAGAGCCTTCAATGGTTCAGTGCTAAGTATTACTATTCTACGCCAAGTGATTTGCCCAGGTTTTATGGTGCTCTGAGTGAGTTTGCCAGTGAACTTCATGCAGAGGCTCTGCAGACAGAATTGGGGCATGGAGCACCATCGTGGCAAGCAACCAATGGAGTCTGGCTCATTTTTAGATAGGTGTGAAATGTGTATCTATTCTCACTGGTAGTGTCATATCTCCCTTCTGATACAGGAAGGATAATTTCAGGAATTCAGGCATACAATGTTATGCTGACATCTATGACCTGGAGACTCAGGCTGAAAAGGCAGACCACAGTATAATCCTTGCTTTAATGTTAGCTGTGAAAAGCATTACAAGTTCATGATGGGTTTAGTGTTTGCATAATGTTGGTATGTTAATATGTTATAACAATATAGTCAAGCTGCTGCCTCACAGTTCCAGGGATCCCCAGATCCATTCAATTCCTCCAGTGCTGACTGTGCAGAGGTTGTTTCTTCTCCATGTAATGCACGGGCTTTTTTCTGGTTTCCTCCCATATTCCAAAGGCATGCAGGTCAATTCAGTAATTGGCCACTGTAAAATGCCCCTATTGTGAAGGAACGGTAGAATCTGGAGAGGTTGAAGGATTTCTGGTTTCTCCTTTTTTTTTGTTGCTATTTTGGGCAACTTTGAATCAGGGTGGCCTGCAACAATGAGCTGAACTGAATATGCCTGGACTCTTTCGATTTTGTATTTTATATTCTGTGTTTTTCACTCGTGTTTTTGTTGCTGCTAACGTAATTTGTTTTTTTTTGCATGTGAGGGGGGTTAATGTTTTTCTTTGACCGGGTTCCATGATTTTCTTTGTTTCATGTCTGTCTGTAGAGAAGACAAATCTCAGAGTTGTATAATGCATAAATACTTTGATAATAAATGTACTGTACTTTTAATCTTTGAATGCGGGGAAGACAAAAACAGACTTACTGGTAGGTGTAAGTGGGAGTTCAATAGTCAGCATGGACAGACTGGCCATACTGAAACCATTTGCTTCATGATAGTCCAGTGTGGTGACAAAGGACTGTCAGATGTGCCAACTATTGGGGAAGCACAGCAGGGTAGCAGTTAGCACAACTCCTTACAGCACTGCCTGCAAGATCAGGGTTCAATTCCCACCACTGTCTGTGAGGAGTTTATATGTTCTCCCCATGACCGTGTGGAATGTTCTGGTTTCCTCACACATTCCAAAGATGTATGGTTAGCGTTAGTGAGTCGTGGGCATGGTATGTTGGCGCTGGAAGCGTGGTGACACTTGCAGGCTGCCCAGCAGAATCCTTGCTGATTTGATTTGACGCAGATTTCATTGTTTATTTTGATGTACATGTGACAAATAAGGTGAGTCTATTCTTCCAGTTGGACATGAGAGATTCCACAGAACTGTTTCAGAGAAAGGGAGTTATCCCCATTGACCTACGAATATTTATCACTATCTCACCATTTCTAAAGTAATTATCTGGCTTTTATCATATTGCTATTTATGGGGGCTTGCTGTTTACAAAATGGGTGTTTATATTCTACATTACAACAGTGACACCATTTCTAAAAGTATTTATTAGCCTGTGAAGTACTTTGCAATGTTCTGGAAGAACTGAGTGTCCTGAGATAAGTAACTCACCATCTAAGCTGCTGAAACCTTTCTACCTCCACACAACACAAGTCAGAAGGGTGTTGGAATGCTCTTCAGTTACATGGATGAATGCAGCTCCAGCACTCAAAACAAAACAATCTGGTAGCTTGCTTGAGTGAAGCACAATTTTCCACGCTAAACATTCATACCTTCCACAACTTAGGAAACATAACCAGAATGCGAAGTTCACCATAGTTACCACTGTCAGGTGCGTCTGTGATAGCACCT
The DNA here is from genome assembly GCF_030144855.1 of Hypanus sabinus. Taxonomy (NCBI): domain Eukaryota; kingdom Metazoa; phylum Chordata; class Chondrichthyes; order Myliobatiformes; family Dasyatidae; genus Hypanus; species Hypanus sabinus. Next base: position 43,521,282 of record NC_082738.1, on the reverse strand, counting down.
TCCATGGACAGCAAGCGTATGGAAGCAACATTATCACCTCCTGTAGATTTGTCTTCAGATTGCATACTTCCTTGACCTGAACACATTTTACTGTTCCCTTTTGTTTTTTTTTGGAAATTGAGTCCTGATGAAGTATCTTGGCCCAAAACATCAAGTTTACTCTTTTCTGTCGATGCTGCCTGGCCTGTTGATTTCCTCTGGCATTTTGTGCGTGTCACTATTCCCTTATTTGCTAAGTATTGTGGGTATGCTACATTGGCATCAGAATATGTGGCAGCACGTGGGTTGCCCCAAGCCCATCCTCGGGTGTGTTGGTTGTTAACACAAATGACACATTTTACTGTATGTTTTGATGTATGCATGACAAATAAATTTGAATCTTGAATCTCGAATCTTGGATCAACACTTGACTTAAGTCCTGGAAATCCCTGCATTGTGGGAGGACCTTCACTAGAAAGGTGAAGGTCACCAGCACTGTGTTGGCAAATAGGGATGGGCAATAAATGTTGACCGTAACTTTTTGACCATATTGTTGTCCTGAAAATGAATAAAAAGAATGCAAGTGTTTGTTTTGTTTAGCTCATTGATTCAGTCATTAGCTGGTCTCAGTTAGTTTACTGTGCGGGTTTAGAGAAGTTGCTGGAAGGGATGTTTTGGGGAAATTGTTTCCAGCTTAGTGCCCTCCATTATAACATTCCTATAGTAATTCTCTACTGATTTTTAATTGCACTGCCTTAAATGACCCTTCATTTACTTTTTCTTTATTTAAACATATTATATATGCTCTTTTAAAAGGAGAAACTTCGGCTGTTTCCTTCCTTCTTCTGCTGGGGAACAAATAAAACGGCTCAGAGTCTAGACAAAAACAATGCGAGAAAGCCAAGCCTGACCTGCTGACCTTCGCTGAACTTCCACTTAGCTTCATGAACATGTAAAGAAAAATTTTTCTCAAAAATATTTGCAGTTCTGAAACAGGGTCATGAAACAGTTAGACAGATGATGCTGGAACAGGAAATACCACTGGAAAGTTCAAAATTTTCCGGTAAATAATTGTATAGGTTTCAACAGTAGCCTGAAACATACTTTTCATTAAATAACTCATTTGTTACTTACAATCGTTGTTTATTTGCATTTGACCATTTCATCGGAAGGCAAAAGCCTCTTGTAATTTGATAAACTTTCCCAAATCTTGTAGCGTTTACCTCATATTCCCTAGTAATTGCATTTAGATATTATTTCTATATTACTATTTAGCGAAGTAGGCCCTTCCAGCCCTTCAAACCACACTACCCATGAACCACTGACAAACCTGATTAACCCTAATCTTATCGTGGGACAATTCACAGTGGCCAATTAACCTCCCAACTGGTATGTCTTTGGACTGAGGGAGGAAAATTGAGGATATGGAAAAAGACCCGCATTCTACGGGGAGGAGGTACAGAGGCTCTTACATAGGGTGCCAGAATTGAGCTCCAAGCTCTGGGACGCTCTGAGCTGTAATAATGTCGTGCTAACTACTAAGCTATTGTGGCACCCACAATAAGGATTTCAATTAATGCTTGTTAAATTCGGCAATTCACATGTTCAATTCTTTGAGATGATTAATGCTAACAATTGTGTTAATAATGAATAACTAAAACAATACCATATTTCAAAACATTTTGGATGGTAATAACATTTGAAAAGCTGGAAGCAGTAAGAAGGGTCAACGTCATTGGTGGAAACAAATTGTTTCAGTACAATGGTGTTTTATTAGAACAAAAAAAGAACTGCTGGCTTAACTCAGTGGATTAGGCTGCATCTGTGGAGGCAGAGGGATTTTGCATCAAGACCCTGCTCAGGGCAGATTTCCAACTGCTGACCTCAACCCTTAACTTTTTGACTCACTTCACCCTTTCAGAATGTGCAGCTCCCAACTCATTCTGCACCAATCTTAACCTCATCATCAAACTGGCAGACAAGGGTGGTGCCCTATTGTCTGACAGAGTGACCCCTATTTGCAGAGGCTACATGGTAGCTCTCGGAAACCTCCTCATACCTACCCCTGAGCCATGACCTCCCCAACAAGAACCAACTTACCGCCTCATAGGCCACCACAGATCTCATCACATTAGAAGATCTCCCCTCCATAGCCTCCAACATGATGGTGCTCCAACCTTGCTCTGCCCACTTCTATCTCTTCCCTAAGATCCACAAACAAGAGTATTTATTAACCCATTGTTTCTGCCTGCTCTTTTCCTACTGAACATATCACCTCATATGCCAGCTCTATACTGTCTCTCCTTGTTCATTGCTTTTCCACCTGTATTTTGGACACCTTGCTTGCTACCTATCATTTTGACAGTTACCTTTATGTGAGCTCCTCTAGCAGCTTGAGCTTTGCAAATGGTTACAGCATCTTGACCCTTGGTGTTTTACTAGGTAGGTTGCTGACCTGAGACACACTTGATAGAAGCCATCTGAACTACTCGGAGCACCCAGTACTTCAGACGGCCACCAATATCTTGCTGTTGTTCCAACGTTCAATTTTTTTCAAAAATGTTGACCTTTCTCCTAAGATCTTAAACTGAAAATATCAGTTTCTTTCTGAAAATTTCAGTTTCTTTCTGATTTATGCTCTCATTCAAGGCTTTAATAAGGCTTTTACCTCTGCACAACTTCCAATAAGACTGTAAACCAAACTTTGCATAAAAATGTAAGCCAAACTTCTCACCACAACTGTTTGTGATTCTAAAATAGGATCAGTTTGACAAATGAAGCTGGAACAGAAAGTACCTCAGGAAGTTCAGTTATTTTTCCTGTAAATAATTGCATAAGATTTAACAGCAGCCTGAAACAAACTTCTCATTAAATATATGAATCCTGATTATTATGTCCAAAGGAATATAGTACCAGTAAGTGTTAAGGGCTACCTGCAAGCACTTGGAGTGTATCCTGACTGGTTGCAATCAGGTCTTGGTATGGAAGTACCAATGCCCAAGATTTATAAAGATTAGATTGACAAATATTAGCTTTATTTGTCACATGTATATCGAAACAAACAGTGAAATGCGTCATTTGCATTAACAACCAACCCAGGGCAACCCACAAGTTCTGGCATCAATGTAGCATGGCCATAACTTATTAACCCTAACGTACATCTTTGGAATGTGGGAGGAAGCCTAGACACTTGGAGGCAACCCACACGACCACAGGGAGAATGTACAATCTCTTTAGTGGTGGAATTGAATCCCGATCGCTGGGTGCCATTGTAATAGCGTTACCGTGCCCCCAACCCCAAAGAGTGATAAAGACTACAAAAGGTGGTGGATTCAGCCCAGTCCATCACGGGCAAAGTCCACCCCACCACTGAGAATGTCTGCAAGGAGCGTGGTCACAAGAAAGCAGAATTCATCATCAAGGGCCTACCACCATCCACACCATGTTCTCTTCTCAGTACTATAACTGGCAAAGAGTTTTAGGAGCCTTAGGTCCAACAACATCAGGTTCAGGAACAGCTATTACCCTCCAACTATTGGGCCCCTGAACCACTCACCTCAACTCTGAACTGATTCCACAACCTATGGACTCACTTTCAAAAACACTACAGCTCCTGTTCTCAGCATTATTTATTTACCTTTTAGTTTACTTGCATAGTTTGTCTTTTTTGCACATCAGTTGTTTGTCAGTCTTTACTTATGTACAGTTTTTCATCAACTCTATTGTATTTCTTTATTTTCCTGTGAATGCCTGCAAGAAAATGAATCTCAAGGTAGTATGTGGTGACATATATGTACTTAGATAATAAATTTACTTTTGACTTTTAAGGTTTCAAAGGTACATTTAATGTCAGAGAAATAAATATGTAACAACTCGCTGATTTACGATGCTAAAATTCCATTGTGTTGCTTTTTCCGAGCTCTGTGCCCAAAGGACTCGGGTCTCTGAGCACACAGCCAGCAGTCAGCTCACTGCTTTCGATCTTCTGTCTCCCGTGATGCACCGGATTCCTGCAGAGGCACCGACCAGTCTGTCTTTCTCCAGAGCCACGAGATCCCAGAACTCCATAGGCGAGCTAATGTCTTAGGCCACATCGTTGGCATATCAAATAACGGCCAGTCGTGAAACCCCAAGAGTGGGTCCCATTCCCGCAAAGAACAAAAGTCAGCATAATGTCAGGACGTAAGCAAACAAGTTCTTACATTATATTTGATAAACCGCATAATAACACTCATTTAAATAACTTACAATGCTAGTGATTTACTTTAATCTTCTGTCACTTTTAATGCCAGCATCCTAGGATACTTGCAAAATAAACCTATATCTTTAACTCAGAGTGACTACTGGCATTATTGGCAATGAATAAGTTGTAGGCAAGGCATGGCCTATGAATGGGTTCAAAGCAAATGATTTATGAGGAATATAGAGACAGAATTTAGGACAGGAACTGTAACAACCTCTCTCAATGAAAGTTTTTAAAAAATTCAGTAAGTAGAGGATAATTAAAAATATATGCAAATGAGCAGTTACCAAGCCTGATTTACCAGGAGCTAACCAATGATTTGATGTTCCTTCTATGTTCGCGCGCAAGATGATGTGCAAACTCACAGAAGTTTGGAATTACTATCCATAGAAAGATAAAAGAAGCAGGCATATGGAGTCACATAATGCCCCTCTCCAGGCGGAAATCGTGTCAGAGGCGCATTACCAAGGTCTCCCCCCCGCGTGCTGGCTATTTGTGAGCTGGTTCGCCTGAGCAGAAAGTGGGTCGCCACAGTGCTATTCCTACAAATCAGAATCCTGGAATCCACTTCTGAAAATCTCTGTGGGAGTGCAGTCATCAGAAGGATGGAGAAGTAAAAAGACAATTCATCACTACCTTCTAAAAGGTAATTAAAAATGGGCAATGAGTGTAGGTCTTGCTTGACATTCTGTCAACCTAGATTACCAACATGTGCCTAGAAACAAATCCCTGGACAGTATAGCTGGTTGTTGTGATTTGACCCCTAAATTTACTTGACTGGAATGAATTTTGGAGGCAAAGTACAAGTCATGGACGTTACTATATAGGACATGTAGCCTGACCAACGAGGGGAAAATTACCAGGCGCTGATGCTATTGGGCTATTAGTTTTTCTTCAGCCTGACCTTTTCCTATAACCCAGATGTCAGCCAACTCAAACACTGCATAATTAATTGAAAGGCTCGGGAGGAGAATATACAGTATTTCAAGTAAAATCACTAAAATCAGCTCTTTGCATTGTTTTTGTAATATGCAACCAATTACATATTTATAGTGTTCCTCAGTGAGTGAAATGGCTCCTCAGGGAATTTCTTTAAATGGCATTTTCTTTATGGAAACAGGTTTAGCAATTTTGAGGAGGAAATATTTTCTTACAAAACATCAATTCAGCAAATTACCCTTTTTTCCCCCTCCTTTTGTCAATAAGAAGCCTTTTGGATTGTTGCAGTGATTGCTGCCGCTTGAGAAAATTCTTGCTCTAGGGAAAGGCTTTGACAGTGGAAAAAAAGGCAATGCAGATCATCTTCCCATTAATTATAATGGGAAGTGACCTTTTCCAATATCAGATCGGTGCATCTCTCAGGGAAGGTCAACTCCTGTTTAACGATGTAAAATTCTAACCTTAATTGCAGGTTAATTGCATGGGTTCGATTATAATGGGTTGCTTCATATCATGAAATCAATGATTAGATCCCAGAAGGAAGCCATTTGGTCCATTGATTTCTATGCGTTAGTGTGTAGGCACGTTTGAGAGACAGTCCCTGCAACTCTGAAAAGGTGCATTTTTTTCTGTGCTTTCTCCAATTATTTTTTCAAGTGTTCAACAGATGGAAAATCTACAGTTTCTTTTTAAAACACTGCCATTTACATAGTTCAATGATTATTTATGATTGTACGAATTAGGACCAGGGGTTGGCTGCATGGTTCCTTGAGCCGGATCATAGATTACAGAAGCTGTAAGCTCTGTTCTTCATTCTTGCTGACCCACAGAAACTTCTTACCCATTTCCTTATCAAAAAATACTGTTCAGGAAGATACACAAAGACAAAGCTTCCACTGCCAGTTGTGGAAGAGATTTCTCCTATTTGTCACAAATAGGAGCTCTTATTTTTAAACAGTAACCCCTAGGTTTTAGATTCTCCCACAAGAGGAATATCTTCTCCATATCCAACCTGTCAAGCCCCTGCAGGATCTTACATGTTTCAATCAAGTTGTTTCTTGTAATACTAAACTTTAGCAGGTACAAGCCTAGCCTGTCCAATAATATTTCATGAGACAACTTGCTCATTCTGGATATTAGTCTGATAAGGCTTCTCAGAACTGTTCGCAACTTTATGTTAAAAGCAATCAATGCTGTACACAGTACTCCAGATAATAGTCTCCCTATTTAACTGAAATGCCGTTAATTACTTTGGTATTAATTACTTAGCAAAAAAATTATAAAATTCCTTCAGCTCATTTTACCTTGACTCTAGCCTGTTGTGAATCCTACCATAGGAAACCCCAACCTGGTTGCCATATAGGCAATATGCTTCTTTTTTCCATGTCAAAGATGAGTATTTCATATTCTCCTGCATTGTATTCTTTTTGCCAGATCTTTGTCCACATTTAATCTATCCATATCATGGAATTATATGGAATTTCATGAAATATTATGGAATTCATTGCCATAGATGGCTGCGGAGGCTAAGTCATTGGGTATATTTAAAGTGGAGGTTGATAGGTTCGTGATTAGCAAGGTTATGGGGAGAAGGCAGGCAATGGGGTTGAGAGTGATAATACATCAGCCATGATGAAATGTCAGAGCAATCTCAATAGGCTTCTATGTCTGTGGCTGTTCATGAAGGTGCCTCCATATTTTGATGGTCAAAGTGAACATAGAAGGCATTGAGCTCATCTGGGAGAAAAGCTTTGTTTTCACCTATGTCCTTGGTTTCACTTGGTAAGAGGAAATAGCATTAAAGCCCTGCCACAGCTGTTGCAGTTGGCCAAGATGACTCCAGTGAACCACAGTGATGTGTTGCGGGCTGCTTACAAAACTTCTTAATATACCTCTTTTGAATTACTCTCACTGCAGACTGCAGCATGCAATTTTCCTTTAAGCAAGTACTTTTGAACTGTCTTAATGAACTTGCAATTTCACTATCTTCTGAAGTTAATGTTGGACTTACCTCTCAAGCATTCAGGTACGGTACCTTTAAGCAGGTGATGGTACATCACTGTGGCCAGAAGAAAGGGAGGAGGAGAAGACTCCAAGCCAGTTTGAGATGCAAAGGAATGAAAATCCCTCCACCCAGCATCTTGTTAACAAATGTATAGTTGCTGGAGAACAACACTGCTGTATCACAGGGAAATGAGGAATTGCTGTGTTCTGTGTTTCATGGAGACTTGGCTAACTCCAGACATGCCAGCTGTATTTGTAAGACCTGAAGGCTTCTTGATACACAGGGTGGACTGAACTGCTGATTCAGAGAAGACAAAAGGTGGGGGGGGGGGGGTCTCTGTTTTATGATAAATTCTTTGTGCTCTTCAGATATGGCGGTTCTGTCATACTCTTGTACCTCTGACCTGAAACCTCAAATGATTAAATGCTGACTATTCTACTTAGCAAGAGAGCTCTCCTCCATAATACTGACCACGGTTTACATACCACCAAAAAGCCAATGAAAATCAGACACTTGAGCTATTGAATGCTGCCGTCATCAAACAAGAAGCAGCCCACCCTGGCGCACTTCAAATCATAGTCAGGGACTTCAATTAGGCTTGTTTGAAGAAATCTCTGCCTAATTATCATCATCATATAACCTGCAACACCAGTGTCCCCAACACATTAAACCACTACTATACTGTGATAAAGCATGCCTACTGTTCCATGCCCAGACTGCATTTCGGAAAATCTGATCACTTAGCTGTCCTCCTCATACCTGCATATTAATAGAGTCAGAAGAACAAGGCACTAGACATTTGGACAACAAAGAGGTGGTCACAGGAAGTTTAAGGAGTTGTCTATGGATCTGAATAAATATACCATGGTTGTCATGGACTTTATAAAATGGATCATAGATGAGTATGGCCCCACAAAATAATTCAGAGTCTTCCCCAACCAGAATTGCTGGAGGAACCATGAGATCTCCAATCTGCTGAGGGCCAGATCAAGTGGCATTCAGGTCTGGCAACCAAGTGAGATACAAAATGTGCAGGTACAATTTCTGGAAAGCAAAGTGGCAATTCTGGGCCAAACTTGAATGACTGAAGGATGCTCGACAGTTGTGGCAGGGCTTGAATGCTGTTACATCTTACAAAGTGAAACCAAGCAACACAGGTGACAAAAGGGTTTCACTGCCAGATGAGCTCAATGCCTTCTATGCTCACTTTGGCTGTCAAAACATGGAGGAAACTTAACAAGCTCTCATAGCCCCTGAGGCTGTCATGAAAGCAACCTTCAGGAGGGTGATCCCATGGAAAGCATCCAGCCCAGAAGGGGTACCTGGCCAAGTACTAAAGGCCTGTGCTGATCAACTGGCTGGAGTGTTCACCAAACTTTAACCCCTCACTTCAGCAGTGTGAGGTGCCCACCTGCTTCAAGCAGGCTTCAATTATACCAGTGCCTAAGAACAACATGATAACTTACCTCAATGACTATTGTCCAGTAACACTTACATCCACTGTTCTTTGAGAGGCTGGTGATGAACCACATCATCTCCTGCCTGAATAATGACTTCGATCTGCTCCAATTTGCCTACTGTCACAACAAGTCAACAGCAGATGCCATTTCATTGGCTCTTCACTCAGCCCTGGAACATCTGGACAGCAAAGATACATACATCAGGATGCTCTTTATTGAATACAGACTGGCATTCAATACTATCATCCCCTCAAAACTAATTAATAAGCTTCAAGACCTTGGCCTCCATATATCCTTCTGCAATTGGGTTCTCAATTTCCTCACTTGCAGACCCCAGTCAGTTTGGATTGGCAACACCATCTCCTCCACAATCTCCATCAGCACAGGTGCATCACCAGGCTGTGTGCTCAGTTCCCTTCTCTTTTGGCTTTATACTTATGACCGTGAGGCTACACACAGCTCCAATGCCGTATTTAAGTTTTCTGATGACACCAATGTGATGAATCGTCATTTAGGAGGGGGGTTGAAAATCTGGCTGAGTGATGCCTCAACAACCTCTCACTCAATGTCAGCGAGACAAAGGAGCTGATTATTGACTTCAGCAGGCAGAAACTGGAGGTCCATGAACCAATTCTCAACAGAGGATTAGAGGTGGAGAGGGTTAGCAACTTTAAATTACTTGGTGTCATCATTTCAGAGGATCTGTCCTGAGCCCAGCACATAAGTGCCATTATGAAGGAAGCACGGTAGCGCCTCTGCTTTCTTCGGAGTTTGCAAAGATTCGGCATGACATCTAAAACTTTGACAAACTTCTACAGAAGTGTAGTGGAGAGTATATTGACTAGTTGCATCATGGCCTGCTATGGAAGCACCAATGCCCTTCAATGGAAACTCCTACAAAAAGCAGTGGACACAACCTAGCCTATCATGGGGAAAGCCCTTCCTACCACTGAGCACATCTACATGGAGCACTATTGCAGGAAATCAGCATTCATCATCAGGGGCCCCCACTGTCCAGGCCAAGCTCTCTTCTTGCTGCTGCCATCAGGAAGAAGATATAGGAGCCTCAGGACTCACACCACCAGGTTTAGAAACAGTTATTACCCGTCAACAAGCAGGTTCTTGAATCAGTGGGGTTAACTTCACTCAACTCATTCACCCATCACTGAACTGTTCCCACAAAGTCTGGACTCATTTTCAAGGACTCTCCATCTCATGCTCTTGATATTTATTGCTTATTTATTTACTATTATTTACTATTATTTTTTTGTTTTCTGTTTGCACAATTGGTTATCTTTTGCACATTGGTTGTTTGTCTGTCCTGTTGGCTGTGGTCTTTCATTGATTCTATCATGTTTCTTTGATTTCCTGAGAGTGTCTGCAAGAGAATGAATCTCAGGGTTTGTATTTGGTGATTTATATGTTCTTTGATAATAAATTTACTTTGAACTCAGACTTACAGTCATATTGCTTTGAGACCACCTTATTGCCCTCTTCATAACTTACTTTTCAATCTATCTTTGTGTTGTCAGCAGATGTAGCCCTTATCAAAGTCATTTATATAAATTGTACAACAGTGAGGCTCCAATGCCAATTCCTGTGGCATGCCATTCAACATCTTGCAAACTAGAAACCAATTGATTTACACTTACTCTTGTTTCCTGTTGGCCAACCAATCTTCAGACCACATCATGGTGTATCTTCTACGCCATGAGCTTTACTGCAGAATAAATTTTGTTCTGTTTTCTGTATTCAATTCCCCTTTATTTATCATCCATGCTATTTCTTTAAAGAACTCTAATAAATTGATCAAACATAATTCTTTTTCCACAAGCCATGTTGATTTTGCATAATTAACTTGAATTTTTCCGAGTATCCTGCAATAACAGCCTTAATAATAGCCTCTAACATTTACTCAGTGATAGATGTTAAGCTATTTGGCCTGTAATTTCCTGATAATTATGCCTTTAAGTATTCATAAGAACTCAAAAACACAGAACAGTACAGCTCAGGAACAGGCCCATCATATTGCAGTAGGACTGCAAAGGTAATAATCTCGGGATTACTGCCTGTGCCACGCGACATTGAGAATAGGAATAGAATGAGGTGGAGGATAAACGCATGGCTGAGGGATTGGAGCAGGGAGCAGGGATTCAGATTTCTGGATCATTGGGACCTCTTTTGGGGCAGGTGTGACCTATACAAAAAGGACGGGTTGCACTTGAATCCCAGGGGGACCAATATCCTGGAGGGGAGGTTTGCTAAGGCTACTGAGGAGAGTTTGAACTGGAATTGTTGAGGGGGTGGGAACCAAACTGAAGAAACCGGGGAAGAGGAGGTTAGCTCACAAATAGAGAAAGCTTGTAGACAGTGCGAAAGGGAGGATAGGCAGATGACAGAGAAGGGATATGCTCAGACTGAAGGTTTGAGCTGTGTCTATTTTAATTCAAGGAGTGGTGTGAACAAAGCAGATGAGCTTAGAGTGTGGATCAGTACTTGGAGATATGATGTGGTGGCCATTACAGAGACTTGGATGGCTCAGGGACAGTAATGGTCACTTCAAGTGCTGGGTTTTAAATGTTTCAGAAAGGACAGGGAGGGAGACAAAAGAGGTTAGGGGCATGGCACTGTCGATCAGAGATAGTGTCACAGCTGCAGAAAAGTTGGTCGCCATGGAGGGATTGTCAATGGAGTCTCTGTGGGTGGAGGTTAGGAACAGGAAGAGGTCAATAACTTTACTGGGTGTTTTTATAAGCCGCCCAATATTAACAGGGATATCGAGGAGCAGATAGGGAAACAGATCCTGGAAAGATGTAATGATAACAACAGAGTTGTCGTGATGAAAGATATTAATTTCAAAAATATCGATTGGCATCTCCCTAGAGCGAGGGGTTTAGAAGGAGTGGAGTTTATTAGGTGTGTTCAAGAAGGTTTCTTGACACAATATCTAGATAAGCCTACAAGAGGAGAGGCTGTACTTGATCTGGTATTGAGAAATGAACCTGGTCAGGTGTCAAATCTCTCAGTGGGAGAGCATTTTGGAGATAGTGATCATAATTCTATCTCCTTTACAATAGCATTGGAGAGGGATAGGAACAGACAAGTTGGAAAAGTGTTTAATTGGAGTAAGGGGAATTATGAGGCTATCAAGCAGGAAATTGGAAGCTTAAATTGGAAACAGATGTTCTCAGGGAAAAGTACGGAAGAAATGTGGCAAATGTTCAGGGGATATTTGTGTGGAGTTCTGTCTAGGTACGTTCCAATGAAACAGGCAAGTTATGGTAGGGTACAGGAACCGTGGTGTACAAAGGCTGTAATAAGTCTAGTCAAGAAGAAAAGGAAAGCTTACAAAAGGTTCAGAGAGCTAGGTAATGTTAGAGATCTAGAAGATTATAAGGCTAATAGGAAGGAGTTTAAGAAGGAAATTAGGAGAGCCAGAAGGGGCCATGAGAAGGCCTTGGCGGGCTGGATTAAGGAAAACCCCAAGGCATTCTACAAGTATGTGAAGAGCAAGAGGATAAGAAGTGAAAGAATAGGACCTATCAAGTGTGACGGTGGGAAAGTGTGTATGGAACCCGTGGAAATAGCAGAGGTACTTAATGAACATTTTACTTCAATATTCACTATGGAAAAGGATCTTAGTGATTGTAGGGATGACTTGCTGTGGACTGAAAAGCTTGAGCATGTAGATATTAAGAAAGAGGATGTGCTGGAGCTTTAGCAAAGCATCAAGTTGGATAAGTCACTGGGACTGGATGAGATGTACCCCAGGCTACTGTGGGAGGTGAGGGAGGGGATTGCTGAGCCTCTGGTGAAGATCTTTGCATCATCATTGGGGAGGGGTGAGGTTCCGGAGGATTGGAGGGTTGCGGATGTTCAAGAAAGGGAGCAGAGATAGCCCAGGAAATTATAGACCAGTGAGTCTTACCAGTGGTTGGTAATTTGATGGAGAAAATCCTGTGAGGCAGGATTTATGAACATTTGGAGAGGTATAATATCATTCGGAATAGACAGCATGTCTTTGTCAAAGGCAGGTTGTGCCTTATGAGCCTGATTGAATTTTTTGAGGATGTGACTAAACACTTTTATGAAGGGAGAGCAGTAGATGTAGTGTATATGGATTTCAGCACGGATTTCAGATAAGGTACCCCATGCAAGGCTTATTAAGGAGGCATGGGATCCAAGGGGATATTGCTTTGTGGATCCAGAACTGGCTTGCCCACAGAAGGCAAAGAGTGGTTGTAGACGGGTCATATTCTGCATGGAGGTCGGTGACCAGTGGTGTGCCTCAGGGGTCTGTTCTGGGACCCTTAGTCTTCGTTATTTTTATAAATGACCTGGATGAGGAAGTGGAGGGATGGGTTAGTAAGTTTGCTGATGACACAAAGGTTGGAGGTGTTGTGAATAGTGTGGAGGGCTGTCAGAGATTACAGCAGGACATTGATAGGATGCAAAACTGGGTTGAGAAGTAGAAGATGGAGTTCAACCCAGATAAATGTGAAGTGGTTCATTTTGGTAGGTCAAATATGATGGCAGAATATAGTATTAATGGTAAGACTCTTGGCAGTGTGGAGGATCAGAGGGATCTTGGGGTCTGAGTCCACAGGACGCTCAAAGCAGCTGTGCAGGTTGACTCTGTAGTTAAGAAGCTGTATGGTGTATTGACCTTCATCAATCGTGGAATTGAATTTAGGAGCCGAGAGGTAATGCTGCAGCTATATAGGACCCTGGTCAGACCCCACTTGGAGTACTGTGCTCAGTTCTGGTCGCCTCACTACAGGAAGGACGTGGAAACCACAGAAAGGGTGAAGAGGAGATTTACAAGGATGTTGCCTGGATTGGGGAGCATGCCTTATGAAAATAGGTTGAGTGATGGAGGATGAGAGGTGACCTGATAGAGGTGTATAAGATGATGAGAGGCATTGATTGTGTGGATAGTCAGAGGCTTTTTCCCAGGGCTGAAATGGTTGCCACAAGAGGACACAGGTTTAAGATGCTGGGTATTAGGTACAGAGGAGATGTCAGGGGTAAGTTTTTTACTCAGAGAGTGGCGAGTGCGTGGAATGGGCTGCCAGCAACAGTGGTAGAGGTGGATACAATAGGGTCTTTTAAGTGGCTTTTAGATAGGTACATGGAGAGCCTAGAAAAATCGAGGGCTATAGGTAAGTCTAGTAATTTCTAAGGTTGTGAAATGTTCGGCACAACTTTGTGGGCTGAAGGGCCTGTATTGTGCTGTAGGTTTTCTATGTTTCTATCATGTCTACATTGACTATGATACGAAACAACAACTTATGCCACCTGCCAGCATCTTGGTCCATATTCCCCTATTTCTTGCCAACTCATATGCCTGTCTGAATGAGTCAGAATAAAAATTAGGTTTATAGCCACTGACATATGTCATGAAATTTGTTGCTTTGTGGCAGCAGTACAATGGAAGACATAAATTACTGTAACTTAGAATAAGAAATAAATTTTGAAATAGCGCAAAAGAGGATTAGTGAGGTAATGTTCATGGATGGTTCAAAAATCTGATGACGGAGGTGAAGAAGCTGTTTCTAAAATGTTGAGTGTGCTGCTTTAGACACTTTAACTCTTCCCTGGAGGCAGTAATTGAAGAGGCCATGTCCCAAGTGGAGTGGGTTCTTGATGATAGATGCCTACTTTCTGAGACACTACCTTTTGAAGACGTCCTTGATGGTGGGGTGCGGTTTGTGCTCACGATGGAGCTGGCTGAATCTACAGCTCAGTGCTGCCCCTTTCGATCTTGTGCATTGGAGCCTGGACACCAGTTTTAAAAGTTGCTGTTGTATCTGCTCCTGTCACCTCTACCCAAAAAAAGTACAGTGCAGGCTGAGAAATGCACGGGCTGGAAAAAAGGCAGATTGGGAAAACAAAAGGTCTTCTTTTCACTTCTGAGGTGTTGGTTAACAAGTTTGATGAGAGCAGAATAGAAACTGACCTTGAGCTTGGTGGTATAAGCTGTCAAACCTTTGTATCTTCTTCCCAACAGGAGAGGGGGGAATAGAGAATGACTGGGATTGGAGGTATCTTTCCCAAGGCAGTGGGAAGTGTAGATGGAGTCAGTGGAGGGGAGGCTTGCTTGAATGATAGAAGCTTTCATACCCTGCCATGAAGACCATTTGACTAAGACTCAATGTGTATTTATTCCACTCAAACATACTGAACTTCTCTTCCATTCCTCATTGCTATTTGCATTGTACACTCAAGCTGGTCTGCCTCCTGAACATCGAGACTAATTTCTTCATAGCACCTCTCCCTGATAATGAGCTATCTCATCACAGTTTACATCACATTGCAGAATGAAGCTCAAAATGCATCAGACTTGATGAAGTCCATGAAAGAAAAATGAAATGGAAAAGTTGTGATAGAAGAGTGTAACAGCATTTAGATATTGCAAAATGGAAGATATTCCACACCTCAGAAATATACGTAGATCAAGAACTAGTTTCCAATTAGATACACGTGGATACTTGAGCAAAGGGAAAGCTAACAGCCATTAGCAACATGCCATGGCACGGTTGAAAGACATTCCATGAAACCTTCTATGGAAATTCTGCATCATTCTTAGCCACTTCACACTAAAGCTTGCATATGCCTTCTAAATGAGCTATGTTGATATTTGAAGCTGTTTTCATGAACTAAGTCTGTAGCTTCCATTTAGTTCCTTAGAAAATAAACCACAGTTATCAGGATGCTCCATGAAAAGATTCCCAGATGATGCAATTTCCCCTTCTCATCGTCCAAAATGTTAGCTCATTGTATAAAAGAGTTGCACATGGCTGACTAACTTGACCAAATAAGATGTGACCTGGAAATTGTTCTAATGGAGTATAATAAGAGGTGAACTAAATAGGCACAGCCCAGAAAAACCAACAACACCAACACTGGCCAATGCCCAAAATAGCTTCAAAGAAGAGTTAAGTTGAAGGTTGTACATAATTTCCATTTCTGTGCAAAGCATTTGGCAGCAGTAGGCTGGCTAGATATTTTTCACTGTTGACATTCTTGTAATTTATGTCATAATTTAAACCCTTCATCAGATTACGATTTTATAATCATTCCCAGGTGTTCCAATTCAGTTGTTGTTTCAGAAGAAGCAACAAATGTGAAACTTCTTTATATCTACTTTGCAAATCTTTTTCAAAATATTCAGGTCAGCATTGGAATTTAACTGAGGAACTTCTCAGTCTGAACTTTCCTGCCACTTTCAAAACAATGTAAACATTTGAATACAAGATGTCAGGATCAGTGCCAAAAACTGCCAGAGATCAGGAAAATAGCCCAGCTTCCTATGTTGTAAATCTGAAAACATATAAACTCAAAGCAAAGCCCCATCGCAGTCTAAAAAACCCAAATAATGGATGCACTTGGAGTCAAGGTCAAAATAATGTCTGTCAAATGTTCAACATTGCCAAATCCAAAAACCTTACTTCAAGTATTAAAGGGAGGTGGAGAGAATATTTCTTTTTACTGTCATCACTAATTAGGATCAATATGATAACAGTAGAACTGAACACAAGAGATCTTGCGGATGCTGGAAATTCAGAGTAGCACACACAAAATGCTGGAGGAACTCAAAGGGTTAGGCAGCATCTATGGAAATGGATAAGCAGCCGATGTTTCGGGCCAAGACCCTTCATCAAGGAAAGGAAAGGGGAAGAAGCCAGAATAAGAAGGTGGGTAGAAGAGAAGGAGTACAAGATAGCAGGTAAAAGGTGAAGCCAGGTGGATGGGGGAGGGGAATGAAGTAAGAAGTTGGGAGGTGTTGGGTGGAAAAGGAATCTGATAGGAGAGAGGAGTGGACCACGGGAAAGAGGGAAGGAGGAGGTGATAGGCAGGAAAGGAAAAGAGGTAAGGGGGTGAAGAGTGGAGAAATGAATAAGAAGGAAGAGGGAGGAGAAAAATTACTGGAAGATGGAGAAATTGATGTTCATGCCATCAGGTTGGAGGCTACCTAGACAGAATATAAGGCGTTGCTCCTCCAACCTGAGTGTGGCCTCATCGTGGCAGAAGAGAAGGCCAATGATCAACATATTGGAATGGGGATTGTAATTGAAATGGCTGGCCACTGTGAAGCCCTGCTTTTTGTGGATGGAGTGCAGGTGATCGACAAGGTGGTCCCCAATCTATGATGGTTTTTGGGCAAAGATATGATTGGGACAACGATGGTATTCACATCACTGGATCATTTGATATTCATTCCAGCTCTAATAGTTTTAATTACTGGTAGAAAATTGTAGGTTTACAACATATTAAAGTACAATCTAGGCTGATGAC
Source organism: Hypanus sabinus (assembly GCF_030144855.1). Classification (NCBI taxonomy): domain Eukaryota; kingdom Metazoa; phylum Chordata; class Chondrichthyes; order Myliobatiformes; family Dasyatidae; genus Hypanus; species Hypanus sabinus. The sequence goes on along the minus strand of NC_082738.1, from coordinate 43,504,358 downwards.
GGCTAGGTTCTGTCAGATCTGCTAAGTTTCAGATCTCATTGCAACCTTTGTTTATATTGAAAGTACTGAGAGGGGATTGAGTGTTTTTGACTCAATAGCTAATATAACTGAGCATGGCATTGAGGAGACTAGGTAAAAATGAAGTCAGTGGGAATCAAGTGGAAACTCTTCATTGTCTCTAGTCATACCATGTCCAAAGGAAAGGTGGTTGCTGGAGGCCAAGCATCTAAAACCCAGGGCTTCATAGCAGAAGTGCATCAGGGAAGTGTCGTAACACCACATATCTTCATTTGTTTCATCAAAGATCTTCCTTTCATTATAAAGTCAGAAGTGGGGATGTTTGCTGATGATCCCATAGTATTCAATTCCATTTACAGATCTTCAGCCTCTACCTACTCACACCAATAACTGGATACCATTCAAGAAAGGGATGAAGTACTAAGTAATATTTGTGCTGCAAAAAATGGCAATCAAAGATCCTCTCCAGCGAAAGAGGTTTGCACTTTGAAATTCCACCATCGACATCCTGTGGGTGAGTGCTGACCAGTAGCTCAAACAGAGCAGCCACGCAAATACTTTGGCTACAAGAGCAGGCCAGACCTTAGATTATCTTTCAGTGAGTGACTCATCTTTGGCAACCTATAGCCATTCCACTATCTATAAATCAGGAGAGGAATGAAGTAATCTCTCCCTGCCTGACTGAGTGAATTTGGGTCACTTATATACAAGTAAATTGCAAATTGCATATTTGCACATAGAAGTCTTTGTGTGTATAAAAAAGAAAATTAACTACACTTAAAAATTGGCTGTGAAATATCCTGAAGGTGTGAAAATTTTTATTCTTTCTTTCTAACTTATGAATTCAATTCTTAGAAAGGTTCAAACTTCAAATGGTTTTCCCATTATTTATACTTATATAGATGAGCTCGGTGGGTATTATCAGCCCAGAATATTTTTCAGACAATATCAATTTATGGTGAAGCATTTAAGGTTACAAATTAGGCAATCAGGGCAGAAGTAGCTCTAGAATTATTGTGTACCTGGAATCCAGCCATAACCCAATTCTGTTGGAGTTATTATATTTTGTCCATGTTAATTTTGAATTTTTCCCTTGTGCCACAGGTGTTAAAGGGCCACTGCTCAAACTGAACATCACAAAATATTTGGTTTGATTAAAGACATTAATTGGAAATGATGATTGCATCTGCAGAAGTTTATTCAATTGATAGCTTGCAGGAAAAGTTTCACTATGAATGTGCAGGAACATAAGAATCTGCAGAGAGTTGTGGATGTTGTCCAATTTCTCACTTGTACATCCCTCCCCACCATTGGTAGTATTGACAGGTGCTGACTCAAGAAGACAACATCTATCATCAAAATTCAGCCCCTTCTGTGCTATGCCACATTTTCACAACTACCATTGGGCAAGATGTTCAGAAGCCTGAAGTTCCACACCACCAGATTCAAGAATAGCTACTTCCCTTCAACCATTCAGTTCTTGAACCATTAGTTCCCATATCATACAACCAATAAAAAGCATCAAGCATGATGCAAAGAAAATAATGGGGCTGAATGTATTCTCTTCAAGTAGTGCAAAATGCTTCCATAACAAACTGGCTCTTGCTTGTCATTTTCATCATTCCATTTTGTATTTCTCTCAACTGTCTATATGCAAGGAAACTATACGCTATCAATGCTATTTTAACACTCGACATTCCCAAGATCAGACCAGAGCATTTAAGTAGTTGAGCATTACCTGAGTAGAAACAGGATGAAATGGAAGTGGTGACTGAAATGCTGGCAACATTCAGCAAACTAGGTAGCCTGTGAAGTGAAAAGCAGAGTTAATGACCAGAAATTTGTTACCAGTGGTGAGATACCCACAACTTGTTGGCGCATGGCCAAGTGGTTAAGGCGTTCGTCTAGTGATCTGAAGGTCACTAGTTCGAGCCTTGGCTGAGGCTGCGTGTGTGTCCTTGAGCAAGGCACTTAACCACACATTGCTCTGCGACGACATCGGTGCCAAGCTGTATGGGTCCTAATGCCCTTCCCTTGGACAACTTCGGTGGCATGGAGAGGGGAGACTTGCAGCTAGTCTTCCATAAAAAAACCTTGCCCAGGCTTGCACCTGGAAACTTTCCAAGGAGCAAATCCATGGTCTATTGTGACTAACAGAGGCCTACACACACACACTACACACACTTCATCCAGGCTCTTTGGAATAATACACAGAAGGCCAAAAATGAGCTCAATTGAAACAGGTGACTTAGCTGACTTTCAGGCCTAACAAAGCTCAAAAGTATTTCTGAATAGTTTGATTAAATCCAACCTATTTTCAGAATTATTAGGCATTAACAATCAAAACTAAAATGTTCCAAAGCAATTACCAATGTTGAACTATTCTCGATTATTTCACAAACATAAAGAAGTGTGCTTTGTCAGATACTGCAAATGAATTTCTCTTTGTAAAGGACGGAAATTGCTGCTAGTTTGTCAGCGATGAATCAATGTCAGATCACAGGGGTGTTGGGGAGTGGGAGAAAGGCTGTCAAAACATTGGATATATTTGTGCTGCACAGAACTATCAGCATTCTCCCACACAACCCAGGCCATTGCTTTATATCTTAGGCAATTAAGATCTAGGGGCAAAGGCAGGTGAGAATTCATCAAATTCTGCAATGAATTGCATTAACTATTGGTCACTAATTCACTGCTGAACTACTTTCGAACAAAATATCCTAATGATCTAGACTGCAATTAGGAAGGATCCTATAATATTTCAGATTTTTAATTTTAATAATTAAGGAAAATATTGAATTTTGCAGTTCTTTTCACAACCTTAATGCATTCCAAAGCAATTACAATCAATGAAGTATTTTTGATATGTAATCGTTGCTTTACTGTAGGAAGTTCATTAATGTATATTATGTGTCAAGTTCTTCACAGCATACAATTAATGATTTGAAGTAGAGGTGAGCTGCATAGAACTGAGAACTGAAAACTTATGAGCTGCTTAGGTAAAGTATTTATTGTACCATTGTCTATGTTCAGTGGAACAAGTTATCTTTGAAAAGAGAAGATGGACAAACAAACTAGAATTACAATTTGCTAACTAAATATCCACATTTAAGAGGCATTAGGACAGGATCATGGTTTAGAGGGATATGGGGAAAATGTGGGTAAATGGGGATAGCTTAGATGGGCATCTTTGTCAGCAAGGGTGAGTTGGGCCAAAGGGTCTATTTCCATTCTGTATGGCTCTATGGCTCTATAATTCTAAATTGATTAAGTCTTCTAATGGCTGAACACATCCTGGCTCATTGTAGCATTAGTATTGCAGATACCTGTGAAAGGTCCAAAAGTAATATTTTTTTAAAATTAGAAGGTCTGAACTAATGCCTATTCCCATTAAATTTTAGTGCATGAAACAAGCTGCAAATTGTTTCATTGCAAAGGGTATAAATCAAATGGAAATAAAATTGTTAATTTTCCTACAACCATCAGTCCTAGAATAGCTACAGCTTGTCTGGCCTGAACTACTCAGTCAGAAGAGTTTTCTCCCTCCCATGGTTTGCTTACATCTATTTTATATTGCAGTGTTGATGTAATGCATTTCTTACTGATACCAGAGCCATCAAGTAGCTTTTTAGTGAAAGTAGTTTAAAATTGAGGAGAAAAGTTGAAGAGGAGCATAGACAGAACATTTTCTTCTCTGTTATTCATAATGTTTCCTGCTTTTCATTTATATATGGCAAAGAAAAGCCTCCAACCTGGAGCAATATTTGGGGTTCTATAATTTTGATTAATTGTATGGAATCTATTATTTCCATAGCTTAATTTTATTTGGTATTTCACAGAAAATTACATCAATTTATGTTCTTGATTTTAAATCCTTGTTTACAAAGCCAGTTCTGTCCTTGCCTCTCTCTGTTATGCTCCTCTAATACTGGCCAGTTGATCATGCTGCGCTTTAGTTGCCCCACCAGTGGCAGCCATTCACCCAGCTGCCAAAACCCTCAGATCTGGAACTGTCACCTCACTATTTACACTGCCTGGGCCATTCTTTTGTTTCCTGTGGTGCTTCTTGAAAGCTATTCCCTGATCAAGCTTTAGGTCACCAATCCTAAAATTGCCTTATATTGCTTAGTGCCAAGTTTTCCTCAAGCATATCATCCAAAACAACTTAGGAAGTTTTGCTGCTTGAAAGTTGTCCTAATTCCAGAAATAACCTAATATTGAAAGAGCTGCTTTAAAGTAAGGTTTATAGTGCTCCACATAACACTTTCAGAATTAATTAATTTCTTTGGACTCAGCTGCTCGGCTCTTTACATATAGTGATGACATATAACTTGAGTTGTTGACTTAACCTACTCAACACCTGACCATAATAATGCTGCATTTTAATGTGGGTGGCACTTGTAATGCTGTTTTTCATGTCTGTCCGTAGATATACTGAATACAAGGTGAATTATAACACCTCTGGCGTGGATACTTGCACAATAAAAAGGGATTTATGTAGGATTTGTCTAAATGGGTGGTGGATGGTCAATGCAAACTCAGTGGGTTGAAGGTCTTGTTTCCACATTGTATGTTTCTATGTCCCTGTGGGGATCTCAAGAGACAAACCTTATGAACTTGAAAGGTTCATGATATTGTGTTTTTCTCAACACAATTATAGGGATCTTGGAAGTGATTGTAATCCAATAACATTAGAGTTTCTGTCCCTCGGCTTGTATCTACTGGAGCTTAGAAGACTGAAAGAGAACTTGATTGAAATTTATACGATCTCAAGGGCTATACATGTGGATGTGAAGGAAGTCTAGACCTAAAGATCACAAAGGCAATGCCCATGTAAAACAGAACTAAAGTGATTATTATTTCTGTCAGAGCATTGTAAACCTTTGAAATTCTCTTCCTTTAAGGGCAGTGGTACCAGAATCTTGAAATATTTTAAGATCACATTCTTGATAAACAAGGAGTGAAAGTTTACAATGTAGATGGATTTGCAGAGTTGAGGTTACAATCAGATTAGTCATAAACTCATTGAAAGGGGGATTATTCTTAATGGTCTGTTCCTGCTACTGATTCATATGTTGTTGTGCTTGTTGGTCTTATGGTAATGATTGCTGGGCAAAAGAGGCTGAGGTAATTGTGGTGAGTTGCTCTGGGGAAAAGGAAATCAATATAAATTAAATTTTAAGTGGAACATCCATTAAAATATTTTATCAAAAGGACAGATTTCAATAATAAAAATGTGTGCATTGCTTTATTTTATTTTGTACTGCTTTTAATCAACAGTAGGAATGAAAGATTGCATGACCTAGAGTACAAACATTTACTAAATTGGGCATTTTGTTTGGAGTTTCGGGAAATCTTGTTCCTAGTTTTTTTGGAAAAGCATCTCTCCAATCTTTTATGAGTCTGTAAGTTTTTGCAGGATTTATTTTTGAGTTCTGCTTTCTATATTGTGGTTCTGTCATGTTCTGACAAATTCCATGAATAGATAATTTGCATTAGAGAGATATTTCATATAATATTGTGTGCAGTGTTGAGAAGAGCTTTTCTTCATGCAATGGCTAGGGCAGGAGCCTGCAATGCCTAGGGGTGGCCTTTATAATGTACATAATTAAGGTCAGGAGCCAGACCATTTTAATTTCCTCTTTAGTTGATTGTATGATAAACAGAGAGTCTGTTAATATTTTAAGGCTGGTATCTGTAGGCAAATAGAACCCTACTAAATTGGACACAGCCACTGAACTCTTAGCAAGAACAGATTTTAGGCAATTAGTCCATGCTGTAAAATGTAAATCATGGCACTTTTATTCAATTTTTAAAAAATTCCTGTTTATCATTCAAACACTTGTCTAAATGGAAGACTTACTTCCAGACCTTTGCCAGTCTTAGTCATTCAACCAGATGTTAATCAGTCGACAGGAGTACCCAGGTTGACTTGTCCTCGAATGTTCCTTTTTGGGATAAGTGGAATGTAAAATGGGTAGGTCATGGAATTATTTATTCCAAATGGTTACCAGAATGATTTCAGACAGAATACTGAAGGGAGAATGAGACATTGTTTTTTTTTACACAAAAAAAGTCACTTAGGACAAAGCAGCCATTTGATCGACAGCCAGGCAAAAATATATATACCATTACACTTGTCCAATATATATGTCTCTGCCTCCCCAGTGACATAAACATTTTTGGATCGCTTGCCAACTCTTAGTAGATCATTTTTGCAACTACCTAATGCAAAAATCTCTCCAATATCCAATTTTCTCAGTGCATGAAACTTTTCAGTAATTTGAACCTCTTTCCTTTTATAGTGTGCTTATTTCAACTCCCTTTTTTCAACTTTCCCTCACAGATTTGACTGAATCAGACTCAAGCGTGTTCCAATTATTTTAACCCTCGGCTTTTCCACAGAAGTGTATCCTGTAGTAGAGAGGTTTATTAATTTTATAGCCTGGGAGATAATCTGTGAGAGATGATTCATTGACATACGTAATCTGTGACTTGCTTCTTCAATACCTATTTTACTGTACATACTGATCTCTAAGCTTCGCTGTTTGAGATGTTAAAAGGAATGTGAAGTGATGTTTGATCCTATTTTGTTTCACAAACTGTTCCATTTGAAATGACTGAAGCCATGGGCCATTACTCAATGCAATCCTCTTGGAAAGACCATATGTAGTAAAAATGAATGGGTTTTTCTGAAGTGAATTGAGTGGTAGTGCATGGCTATACAGGCTTTATACTCAATCCATTTTGAATGGCTGTCCACCAGCTTTGTAAAACGGACCTTGTTTGCAGTGTCAAAGTGAGGTACAGCATGGAGCCTGGTCATTCAGTTCACTGAGTCTGTGCCAACTATCAAACACTTACTTGCACTCAGCCTATATTTTATTATTTTTTTAATTTAGAGATATAGTATTGAACTGTGACCCAATGAGCTGCATCATCCAGCAACCTACCTATTTAAAACACGAGTAAATTTGCAGATGCTGGAAATCCAAAGCAACACACACAAAATGCTGGAGGAACTCAGCAGTTCAGAGAGCATCTGTGGAAAAGAGTAAACAGTTGACATTTTGGGCTGAGAACCTTCTTCAGGACTCACCTATTTAACCCTAGCATAATCACAGGACAATTTACAATGACCAATTAACCTAATTAATCAGTATATCTTTGACGGTAGGAGGAAACCGGACGACCCAGAGTAAACCCACACAGTCAGGAGACAATGTACAAACTCCTTATGTACATTGGAGCACATCTCGGACCAAGTTGGCCATTGCTGCAAACAATGTATTTCACTGTATGTCCGATGTACATGTGACAAATAGAGCTAATCTGATCTATCTTCCATTTACATGAATCACATGTACTGCAGCCCTTTACATCTTCTAATGGGTTGGTCCAGATGGCATATTCATTAGCATAAAAATAAAATCTTTGACCTATTGTATTAATCTGAATTTCACTCATTTCAATCTTCTATTGTTATGCCAGTAAACAAGATACATTGCAAAACCAACCTGCGCTTACTGAGCATCTAACTCCACACTGCTGCTCTTCATGATGCAAACGAATAACAGACAACATTTCAGGAACTTTGTGCACTCCAGTTGAGCCAGTCTCTTTTCATCACCCTCACTCCTCAAGTGTTTTGAGGAAATATCTACGAAGTTTCTTCTGGTAACGGAGTTAGATAGTTAGTATGTATATACAGATGACAGAATTGGTGGAAGAGGCACATATATTAGGGACATTTTAGAGATTCTTAGATAGGCACACGAATGATAGAAAAATGGAGGGCTATGTAGGAGGGAAGGGTTTGATTGTTCTTGGAGTAGGTGAAGACCTTGGGACAATATCACGGGCCAAGGGCCAGTACTGTGCTGTACAAATTCTATGTTCATAAAACACAGATGTGAATCATAGGCAGCACTGAATAAGTCATAGATGGCACATTTTTATTCAGTTGTTGCATGCTAAAGTACTCTGGTCTGGTAAATGTTGATGTCTTATTGTGGGTGTACTGCTTTGCTTCAACAGTGAGAAGTGACATTTCTCTGTATTAATAAGAAACCACAAAAATCTGTTTTAATACAGTGGTTGTGGAATTCATCCAGGTTTGGTAAACTGATACATAAAGTGGGGATCCATTATATGCTTAAGTGTAAATAAAATGTATCATTACTATGAAAGGTTTAATGACTATGATACATCATGCACTCTGGTGGATCTGTGCTTGCCCCGATGAAGATAACAAGTGACAATAAGAGACAATGAATAATACTAAAGAGATTAAAAAGATGACCAAAAAGCACTGTACATTTTCCTTCCCGATGTTTCAGACTGGGAGATGCCACATGTTCGGATTTTTCTGAGGCTGATAGTAGATTGGGAGGAGATGTATAGTTACATAAAAATGTAGGAGCAGGAGTAGGTTTCTGACATTCAATGACATCATGGATGATCAGATCTGTGGCCTTCACCTTACGTTCTTGCACAATGCCCATAATGTTTGGTTCCCCTCTAGTCCAGAAATCTGTCACGGTCTGGTCCGTTGTTTCTGTTAACTTCCTTTTCCCCATGTCCTAGAGGGATCCTTGATTAGGGCACCTGATTCTCATCCGAACCGGCAGCATAAAGACTCCGGCTTACATCTACTCCGGAGGACCGTCACCTCAGCCAGTGCGGTAATGCACGTTCCAGGCTGCTGAGAATAGTGGACTCTAAGTTGCTTCGGAAATTCTGTCGTTTTCATGGCCAGCTGAGCTTTGCCGGCCATTTGCCGCTACTCCGAGCCAAGATACGGATTCTGTCATCTCGTGTCCAGCTGAGAATTACTAGCCATTTGCTGCTACTCCGAGCAAAGATACAAATTGTCTGTTGTTGTTTGGTTTTGTCGTCTCGTGTCCAGCTGAGGATTGCTGGCCATTTGCCGCTACTCCAAGTCCAAGTCCAGGCTCCATGTCCAAGTTCGAGTCCCAGCTCCACGTCCAAGTCCAAGTCTGAGTCCCGGCTCTGTGTTCAAGTCCAAGTTCCGGCTTTGTGTCCAAGTCCAAACTCCATGACGAAGCTTTGGGTCCAGGCTCCTCCGGGTTATGGTCCAACGTTCATCTAATCCTCACAACTATTAATAAACTCACTTCGGTAATACTACCTATGTGCTGGTGTCCTGCACTTGGGTCCGCTCCAGTCATCCATTGCAACAAAATCTACCTTCCTCATCATGAAATATATTTGAGAACTCAACTTTCATCACTCTCTGAGATAGAAAATTGGAAAGATTTCACATCTCTGACTGAAGAAACTTCTTCTCATCTCTGTCTTTAATGGTGCCATTCTTATGTTGAGACTATGATCCTCTAACTCTAGATCACTCCTACCAGGGGAACTGTGGAAGGTAGATAAGGCTTTTTGGTAGACTGTTAACAAATAGATACCAGGTTATTTATACCAGTCATTTTACTTCAAACTAACATCAGTTTGCTTGCAGGAACTAATGCCCAAGTAGAGGGATACTGGTCTAATGCATGCAGATGGGATTTGTCATGATCATCTTGGAAGAGGTGAGTTGATAAGCCCAGTTTCTGTGCTGTGATTCTCTGATCCTATTAACCTTGTGTTAAAAAACATCGTGGTTGGTCTTCATTTATTAAATTTGCAGTTTTGGTAATGCTTGCTTTTAGTGTAACTGAACAATGGCTTAATCTGTGCTACGGTATGCTGGAAGATTTCATTACAGCTCTGAGTGGTTTCTTCTGGTTTTTATCTTATTCTGCTACATAATTCCTCTTCATTGGTTTACATAAGTATCTGACCATAATTCATTACTGTTTTCCACTTCTTCCCTCTTCGTGACCCCGCTTATTTTTTGAAAATCTGATTTTATCTCTACTTTCTCTCCAGTTATTTAACATTAGGCAGAGAAGATCAAATGATGTTTTAACCATTGTTCTAGAAATCAGTCCCTAATTTACTCAAATTAAATCCAGAAATGCATCCCTTCTTCTGGTTAGCTTTAGTCTTATAAACTGTGAGTTAGGCTATTGTGGGATAGAAAGAAATGCTCAACTAAAATCTTGAAAAATAAACAATTAGCTTTATTTGTTGCATCGAAATTAAAACATTGAAGCATACAGTGAAATTGGTCATTTGATTCAATGACCAACACAGTCTGAAGATGCGTCACGGGCAGCCCACAAGTGTCACCATGCTCCTGGCACCAACATACCATGCCCACAACATTAAACCCAACTTTTGGACTGTCGGAAGAAACTGGAGCACCCAGAGGAAACACATGCGGTCATGGGGAGAGTGGATAAGCTCCTTACAGACAGTGGCAGGAATTGAACCCGAATTACTGATTGCTGGCGCTGTAAAGTGATGCATGATCTGCTATGCTATAAATCAGTAAGATTTGAATTTAAAGCAGTTTTGCTAGTTTGGTGTGAAGGAGTATTTGTATTTCCTAGTTGATTATAGTGGTTAATGAGGGAACTGGCAACTAAATGTATAGAATCCCAGTAATAGTACTTGGAGACAGGCCCTTCAGGTAATCAAGTCCATGTCACCATCAATTACATATTTATTTTTTTCCCATGTTAGTCTCTCCACATTCTTATTAACTCCACTGGAATTCTATCACTCGGGACAATTTGCAGCGGCCGATTAACCTACAAGCCCCCATGCCTTTGGAGTGTAGGAGGAAGCCCATTTGGATAGAGGGGGAACGTACAGTCTGCACACAGACAGCACCAAAAGTCAGGATTGAACTTGCATTACTGGAGCAGTAAGGCAGCGGCTCGACTCGTTGTGGTGACGTGTGCAGTTGTGAACTGGTTTCATTTAACTCAGCTTTTGTCAGCAATCACAAGGGCAGCTGAACAATTCACTGTCTGACCAACTCACTAGCATGATTCTTCAGCAGATATGAGTGCCCTACTTCATGAATGGAAGGAGTTTAACATCTTTCCTTCTGATCTGTGTATGGACAATACATTCTTACCTTTAACTTCTGATAGTTCTGTGGCTCAACCTATGCTTTTGATGGTTTTGAAAGATTCATAGCCAAAGTGATCTGTGTTCAGCAGATTCACTGTGTAAACTTCTGATGATCAACTCAGACAGTCTCCTGATGACTATTAAGCTGCTCAAGCTCACTGGATGGATTGTCCACCCTTGGACCATGCTACGAAGCTTTCTTGCTTGTGTACGATGAACCATGACTCCTTGGAAGAGGCAACTTTGGATGAGTAAAACATCCAGTAACTAAGAGGAGCCACAAGAGACAGCAGATGCTGGAGGCTGGAGCAACACACAAAGCACTGACTCTTTGTGTCAGGGAACATCATTGGAGAGAAACAAATTCAGTAACTGATTTGATTTTGTGCAGCCCTAAATCACTCAATGGACACTTTATTATACACCTCCTGTACCTAATGAAATTATCAGTGAGCGTATAGAACATACAAATTTACAGCACATTACAGGCCCTTTGGCCCAAAATGTTGTGCCAACCACGTAACCTACTTCAGAGACTGCCAGAATTTCCCTAGTGCATAGCCCTCTATTTTTCTAAGCTCCATGTACCTATCTAAGAGGCTTTTAAAAGACCCTATCGTATCCACTTCCACCACTGCTGCTGGCAGTTCATTCCACACACCCATCAGTGTGAAAAACTTATCCGACACCCTCTCGGTATCTATTTCCAAGCACCTTAAAACTATGCCTCCTCGTATTAACCATTTCAGCCCTGGGAAAAAGCCTTTGGCTATCCACACAATCAATGCCCTTCATCAGCTTATACACCTCTATCAAGTCACCTCACATCCTCCATCACTCCAAGGAGAAAAGGCTAAGTACACTCAACTTATTCTCATAAGGTACACCCTCCAATCCAGGCAACATCCTTGTAACTCTTCACTGCACTCTCTCCATAGCATCCACATCCTTCCTGTAGTGAGATGACCACAACTGAATACAATATTCCACTAACATTACCTCATGGCTCTTGAACTCAATCCCATGGTTGATGAAGGCCAACACACCATACGCCTTCTTAACAACACTGTCAATCTGTGCAGCAGCTTTGAGTCTCCTATCAGCATGGACCCCAAGATCTTTCAGTTCCTCCACACTGCCAAGAGTCTTATCATTTATATTATACTCCTGTCTTCAAATTGAACCTACCAAACTGAACAACTTTACACTTATCTGGGTTGGACTCCATCTGCCACTTCTCAGCCCAGTTCTGCATCCTATCAATGTCCCGCTGTAACCTCTGACAATTCTCCAGACTATCCACAACACCCCCAACTTTTGTGTCATCAGCAAACTTAATAACCCATCCCTCCACTTCCTCATCCAGGTCATTTATAAAAATCACAAAGAGGAGAGGTCCCAGAACAGATCCCTGTGGAACACCACGGGTCACCGACCTCCATGCAGAATGTTTGTGGTCCGCTGTTGTAATGTGCAGTTAATTGAGTTACCATCGCCTTCCCGTCATTCTCATCTGACATCTCTCATTAACAAGGCATTTTCACCCACAGAGCTGCTACTTACTGCACTTTTTTTTGTTTTTTGCACCATTCTCTGTAAACTCTAGACTGTTATCCCAGGAGATCAGCAGTTTCTGAGATACTCCAGCCACTCTGCCTGGCACCAACAATCATTTCATGGTCAAAGTCACTTAGATCACATTTCTTCCTCCATTCTGACACTTGGTCTGAACAACAACTAAACCGCTTGACCACGTCTGCATGCTTCTATGCTTTGAGTTGCTGCCACATGATTGGCTAATTAGGTATTTTCATTAACGAGCAGATGTACCTAATAAAATGGCCACTGAGTGAAAATTTCCATTCTTTCCTAGGCCTGTGAAGTGTACATAGCCTAAACTAAACTGTGATAGACAGGCTAAAGTGATGAAAGCCCAATTTATTGAATTAAAAAGAAAGCAATCATCATACAAAACCTATATGTTGATGTCAATTAGTTGGACTCTTGCTATTATTCTGTCAAATGTATTCTCTATTTGGGATGTAATATTATACAGAGATCTAATGGAGGGAAACAATGAACACAAGTAAGAAAATTCCAGGGAAATATTAGTTTTGATTATTCACATGCCATTCATTAAAAGCCATTCTGAAATTTGTGATTCTCCAGAGATGTTGTGGTTTTGAGACATTCTTTAAACCTCCTCAAGTTTCTATTTTTGCTAAAGATACGTCTATTATTGATGGAAACCCATCTTTTACAGACAGAACTATATTAAATTATGCTCTCACATGTGAAAGAATTTTAATTGATTTGTAATGAAAAATAAAGAATTTATTATATGTTACAATATGAATGAGCCTATTGAATTCCAAACGTGCTCTGTTACTTACTCAATACTGAATGGTAGAATTTTGTCAAACACGTAGTTATCGCTATAACACAAGCAATATTAAAGATAAATAATATAGAGTTACACTAACCCTAACTTATTTCACTAATTAGTATTACTGATACGTATTGCCTTTAATATTAAGTAGCCATGCCGCAATAGTTGACTGAAATAATAGAAGACATCTTCTTCATACCAGTAGATGTAGAAGCTTCTGAAGATATTTCTCTAATGGGGATGTTTAGAATAAAGGGCAGCGTCTCAGGACAGGCATTGACCACTTAAGATTGGGATCAAGAGACATTTCTTCTCTTGGGGCATCACAAATCTCTGGAATTTTCTACACAGGATGTTATGGATGTTCCATCGTTAAGTTTATTCAATGATGAGATGGATGGAATTTTGGACTACATGGGAAATATGGGAATCGGGCAAGGAAATGAATTTGAGAAAATCAGTGATGATCTAAATGCAAGAGATTCTGCAGATGTTGGAAATCTTGAGGAACTCATGCCAAATACCAGAGGAACTTGATAGACCAGGCAGCATCTATAGAGAGGAATAAACAGTCAACATTTTGGGCTGAGACCCTTCCTGAGGACTTGGTGATGATCTAATTTAATTGTGGGATGCAAAGGTGGGGGTGGGGGCTGGAGCTGGGGCAGAGGAGGATTGCTGGTGATGTGACCAAACCCTGCCTTTATTTCCTCTTTCCTCTATTCATATCAAATTGCTATTTGAATATTTAATCAGCCTCAAGGTCCAGGAAATTAGAATAAAGACATCAAGTGCTGAAAATACTCAGGATGTCAGTCATCATTTGTGGAGAAACCAAGTGAACATTTCAGGCCGAGGATCTTCACTCCCAGTAACTGGAGCAGCTTTTTAAGATAAGCTCTTTATGGGATGGATGCTTACAGCTCTGTTCTATGCATTAGCAGTAATTCTCTCACCTGCTAAATATCTCCAGCATTTTTGAATGATCCATCACTAACAGAACATCAGTCAAATTTTCCTTGACCTCATGTTCATTGCATTCCTACTTTGAAAGGATCAAGTAGCCTTGTTTGGATAAAATTCACGGATTTCTTATTCATTCATTTTCAGTATGTTAACTTCTCTGACAAAGCCAACAATTATCCTTCTTTTTAATTCCCTTGCTTTGAGGAGGTAGGCAGTCAACCAAGTCAGTGGGTCTGGAGTCACATATATGTCACATGAGGTAAGCATGATAGATTCACTTTCCTGAAGGACTTTAGTAAACGTGCTATGCTTTTAAAACAAATCAGTAGTTTCACGTTTACAAGTAGTGTTCTTTTTTATACGTGCCATATTTATTTAATCATTTGAATTTAAATGATCCAACTGCTGTGGTAAGATTCAATCGTATGTCTTCGGATCAATGAGACAAGTATTCGGATGACAGCCAGTAACTCGACCACTTTGCAGTCCTCTTGCTGTGTTTGTACAATCATTCGCCTCTGAACACTGCTCTAAGTTCACTTTATGGCTTGCTTGTGCGCGGGTTACAGAAACTGAAGCCTGCTTGAAGTTAATTGAATCCAGGCTCTCAGTAGTGGCCTTATTTACTGTTTTTTTGGGAAACTATTACTAACATTTTAAAACCTCATCAGAAGATGCCAGTTTCTATCCTCATTGAAGGCCTTTTACTGGATGTGGTGATATTTTCTTCACATTTTAAGAATCTGCCAAAATTAATTAGACACACAGGCTCTTCTTATTGTAGAATTTCCCAAATTTCCAAACTTAGGATTTCTTTTACATGAGACGTCGACAGTGCCGGCAAGGCCAGAATTTATGACCCATCCTAAATACTATGCCCCATTCACCCCACTTGAGCCTGCTCCAACTTTCATTATGATTATGTCTGATTTGCACTGTGGCCTTGTTTGTCTGTCTGTCTTCCATAACCTTTGATAATCTCAACAAAGTTCTCTCAATCCCTGTCTTGAGTTCTGCAGCAGTCCCATTCTTGACGATCTGTTGGGAGGCAGACTACAATTCCTTTGCCATCCATTGTGTGTGGCAAATTCTCCACTGGTTGACGTTTAAGTATTGCATTGGATGGAATCTCGGGATTCCTGAATCTAGGAGGAACTGGGGCCATCCTACACCAGGCATGCTGCTGATCAGGGCTCCTTATCAACTTCAACTGAACAGGGTAGATGCTATCTGATTTCTAGCCCTAAGTCTGTCTGCTGAGCTGACACCTGGTCATCCCAATAAACAGAAAAGATCAAAGATTATAGATCATGGTTACACAGCCACTAGTTCCATGCTGAGCAGCAGACTCCCACTCTAATCCCATTCAATTTTCCATCGATCCCCACCAACAGCTCCCAGATTCTATCACTTGTCTACGTAGGGGTAATTTATAGTGGCTAATCACATCCTCCATATTTTTGGGATGTGGGAAGGAACTGAAGTACCTGAAGGAAACTGCATGGGCGCAGGGAGAACATGCAGATTCCACGCGGACAGCACCGGATGACAGGATTGAGTCTGGGTCGCTGGAGATGTGAGGCATCTGCTTTACTAGCTGTGTTACTAGGCTGCCCAAAGTCTTTCCCAAGGATCCGGTATCAGCAACTGTTTTGGGAGCAGGTGAACCTGAGGATTTCACTGGCTGCCAAAGCCATTATGAGAGCGCAGGCCCCCATTTCCTCTTGATGAGACCAGGCACTACACCGAACTTTTGCAATCAGCTAAGGACCAATGTACCAGTGTACTCGTTCGCCAGGAAGGAATAGACTGAGGTTGGGCAGTTGCTAGTCAGTAAAGAATTGTTCTAATATTAAACAGTGTGTTCAGATTACCGTTTAGATTTCTGCATGGAATTGTTTATTTCTTCTGGTCTGAAAGCTCACCAAATAAATAGTGTGTCTAGTGGAAATGAGTGCCAAGAGGCTTTGAAACATGACCCTTTGCCCACAGGGATGGAAATGCTGCCTTAACCAAAAAGCTTCTCATCAGCACATATGGAGCCTCTCAGATTAGTACATTCAATTGAATTAAGGGATGATAGGGACCTTATGTGCATCATGCTAAATCAAATATTTCTTGTTATTGCAACTGAAAATGGGAAACCACATATTAAGGCATAGATGTTGAATATAGTGAATAATGTTATTATGAATACTACTTCTCGGAAATGGGATTTTTGAAAGAATAAGTAACAATCAAATTAACAGAACTGATTTATGAGGGACATGAACAATTCACGTGCTAGAAATCAAGGCTTTCTTCAGTGAATCCTGAACAGAGTCACTGAGTCAAAGAATCATACATGCTTATGGCATAGAAGGCGGCCATTTGACACATCATGTTTATGCCAACTGTTAAAGACCCCTTTGGATCAATCCCAATTCCCAGCTCAGTCTGCAGCTTCATAAATTCCAGTGGATTAAGTCTTCAAGTACTTTTTAAATGCAGTCGGAATTTCTACCTCAAGTTCCACTCTCAGGGCTAAAAAAAATCCTTAATTCAATTCCAATTCCCTTATCAGATACAGTGGTACTAGAAAGTTTGTGAACCCTGTAGAATATTCTCTATTTTTGCATAAACATGGTCTAAAATTTGATCATATCTTCAGGTAAGTCCTAAAACTAGATAAAGAGAACCCAATTAAATAAATAACACAAAAACATTATACTTGTTCATTTATTTTTTGAGAAAAATGATCCAATATTGCATGTATTTGTTGGAAGAAGTATGTGAACTTTTGCTTTCAGTAACTGGTGTGACCCCCTTGCACAGCAGTAACTTCAAACAAACGTTTCTGGTAGCTGTTGATCAGTCTTGCACATCAGCTTGGAGGAACTTTAGCCCATTCCTCCTTACAAAACTGCTTCAATTCTGGGATGTTGGTGGGCTTTCTTGCATGAACTGCTTGCTTCTGGTCTTTCCACAACATTTCTATAGGATTAAGGTCAGGACTTTGACTCGGCCATTCCAAATCACAAGATTTTCTTCTTTTTAAACCATCCTGTTGTTGATTTACTCCTGTCTTTTGAATCATTGTCTTGTTGCATTATCCATCTTCTGTTAAGCTTCAGGTGACAGACAGCTATCCTGACATTCTCCTGCAAAATATCTTGATGCAATTTTGAATTCATTGTTCCCTCAATGACTGCAAGCTGCCTAGGCCCTGAGACAGCAAAGCAGCCCCAAACTATAATGCTCCTTCCACCATGCTTCACAGTTGAGATGAGGTTTTGGTGTTGGTGTGCAGTGCCCTTTTTCCCTCCAAGCATAGCAATGTGCATTTCAGCCAAAGAGTTCAACTTTTGTCTCATCTGTCCACAGAACATTGTCCCAGCAGCACTGTACAACATCCAGGTGGTCTTTTGAAAACTTAAGTCATGCAGCAATGTATTTTTTTCAGAGAGCAGTTAGTTTCCTCATGGTGTCCATCCGTGAACACCATTCTTGTTCAGTGTTTTTCTTGCAGTGGACTTATGAGCAAAGACTTTAGCAAGCTCTAGAGATTTCTGCAGGACTTTTGTTGTTACCCTTGGGTTCTTTTTCACCTCCTTCAGCATTGTACGTTGAGCTCTTGGTGTGATCTTTGCAGGATGCCCGCTACTAGGGAGAGTAGCAACAGTACTGAGTTTCCTCCATTTGTAGACAATTTCTTTTACTGTGGACTGATGAACACTCAGGTCTTTAGAAATACTTTTGTAGCCTTTTCCAGTTTCATGCAGCTCTATAATTCTCCTTCTAAGGTCCTCTGAAAGTTGTTTTGATCACGGCTTGGTGCACATAAACAGATCTTTCTTAAGAAGAGCAGGCTCTGTCAGTAACTATGTGTGTTTTTTTATAGTGCAGGGTACTTCAACACACCTCTAATCTCATCCCATTGATTGGAACACCTGACTCAAAATAGCTGTTGTAGAAGGCATTGCCCCAGAGATTCACATATCTTTTCTAAAATATACATGTAATATTGGATAATTTTTTAAAATTAATAAATGAACAAGTATAATGTTTTTTGTTTTTATTTTATTGGGTTCTCTTTATCTAGTTTTAGGACATGTGAAGATCTGATTACATTTTAGGTCATATTTATGCAGAAATAGAGAAAATTCTGCAGGGTTCCCTAACTTCCAGGCACCACTGTATCTGTTGATATTTTACAATACGAAAGAACGCTGTAAAAAGAAGTCTCCAGGTAACAGGTTATACGTAAATGGGAATTTCGGCAAAGCCGTCTGCCACTGATCGAGGACAGCTCCAGCCATTTGTTTCAGGTTATCCCTACACAGCTTTACCATCTTGCAAGGGCAGTTCAAAACAACTTGCCGGTGTGGGTGGAACTGCCACTTTTAGCAATGCCATCATTATCTTCAACAGCCTTCGAATACTGAGACCATAAGACCATAAAATATAGGAGCAGAATTTAGGCTACTTGGCCCATTGAGTCTGCTCTGGTATTCAATCATGGCTGATTTACTATCCCTTTCAACCCCATTCTCCTACTTTCTCCCTCTAAACTTTGATGCATTTACTAATCGAGAATCTATCAACCTCTGCTTTAAACATATCTAATGACTTGGCCTCCACAGCCATCCATGGCAATGAATTCCACAGATTCACCATCCTCTGTCCAAAAAAATCCTCATTTCCATTCTAAAGAGATATTCTTCCATTTTGAGGCTGTGCCCTCTGTGGTGAACTACATTTACCTGTCTGGACACGCCCCCCCACTGACTACTCCTGTGGCTCCTCCCACAGACCCCGGTATAAAGGCGATTGGAGACACAGCCCCGGTCTCAGTCTCCAGGATGCAGTGTGGTGGTCAATTGCTGCTTGTTCTTTCTTCCAGCCAATAAAAGCCTATATCTCGCCTCACGTCTCGGAGAGTTATTGATGGTGCATCACCCTCAGGTCATAGATTCTCACACTATTGGAAATATCCTCTCCACGTCCACTCTCTTCAGGCCTTTCAATATTCAGCAGATTTCTTCTTCAGCACCACATTCTTCTAAACTCTACATCAATTAATGTGTTCTTCATAAATGGAATGAACAGGCAAATGATCCATTGGTTGAGATAGCCAATAACTTGCTCTGCTTGCCAACCTATTAACACAGCACTGTTGTTCAGTCTCACCACATATGCATTTTCAAAAGCAGACGATGTTGTTCATTTCCATCTTGCACCAAAGCAGAATCTCATCCTGAGTGATTTCTCTTCAATATGTGAAAGCAAGGCTCAATGGATTCAGTATGCACAAGTGACATTGTTGCCTTCTCTGACCTCTCTAAATGTGGCCATTGCACTGTTTCAACAAGGGCCAATTATGGTTGAGGAACAGCACCTCGTCTTCTGTGTGGGCATTTTGCAGCCTTTAGGACTCACTGTCATATTGTCCAATTTCAGATAACTCATTCTTTCTTTCTATTTCCCAGTCTTGATAAAGCATCCTAGACCTGAAAAGTTAACTTTTCCTCTTTCCATAGATGCTGTCTGACCTGCTATTTCCAGTTATTTTTTTCCTATTTTTCTTTATTTCAGATCCCCAGCTTCTGCAGTTAAAAAAAGATCTTGAAGGAGGTTATAGTCATAGGGAAATATGGCACAGATACAGGCCCTTTTGCCCAACCAGTCGATTCTGACCAGCAGCCTCTTTGTTGGGGCCGTCTCTCGGGTTGAAAGGTAACAGTGGAGTGATTGCTGACTATGACCATAAATCAATCCCATAGAGCTTCTTGTTGGCTAAGAGCATCACTCCTGTTGCTCCCGGCACCACTTTGGGAAGTTTCTGACTTACTTTTCAGCACCTCTTTTTACCACTATAAAATTCTGATTAGCGTGTGTTAATGAAATGAGCACCTGTGCTGTTTAAAAACAGGCCAGAGGAAACAGAATGACATATTTTTGATATTTTGAGAATTCTCCTTTCTCTTCCTATAGCATAATTCAATTATTTAGAGCTAGTGATGATATCCATATATACAGAATATGCTAAAAAACACAATTCATGTTAGCATTATCAACTGTAGATCAAAATCAGATCCAGAACAAGTCTAACGGAAACCTTTTGGACTCAATGGCGAGTGTCAGCAAATGCAGAAGGACTGCAGTGAAACAAATTCCAGAATATGGTGTTTCAACACATTTCACATTTAATGCTTGATGCTCAGGAAATGCCTTGGAATCAACAAGGGAATTTTTGGCCTATTTTTACACTCGTTTTTTCATATGTTTTTGAACAATATGTTCTGAGCTAAGATGAGACCAGCTTTTCACTTGAACTGAAGCCAGCACCTAAATCATGACATTAACCACAGGCAAATAACAATCTCTCAATTGATCTGCAAGTATGGTATCTGCATTATGCTCAACAACAGTTCACAACAAATTTTGGAAGAAAATCTTGTCCAGATTTACATGCTTTTGACTTATTACAAGCAATTTACTGCAATTAACGCCTCTGGAGTTCTGTTAACAGTTATAATACCATAGGGTTCACTTCCTGTCTGTCACTGCACACTTGTGGGATATTATTCAGGTGCCACATCAAATGATGAGCTCAAATTAGACGTTCATGTATTACATATAAATTTAACACACTTGAAATTACCTCTACCCATTCTTCATTTTTTCCATGTAAGAAAAATGAGATGGATAATGTGTAATGTACTAAAAATGATGGGAGTTTAATCTGGAGGAATCTCTAGACACCTCTCTAACTCCATGATCCTCTTTGAGATCTAGCACTTTGAGTGATATCTTCTACATAGCTCAGGCCAATGCTTAGCCGCTTATACACCCATAAGGCAGCTTGGGCTGGTTCATTGGTTTAATTCATTTTTGAGCTTCAGTTGCTGCTGTTGAGGCCGGCATTTACTGCACATCCCAAATTGCCTTCTTGGAGGTGGTGGTGATCAGCTTCTTGAATCTCTGCAGTTAGTCTGGTGAACACACACCCACAGTTTTGTTTCAAAATTCAGACCCAGTGATGATGAAGGACTGGCAATGCATTTGCAAGCCTGGGTGCTAGAAAACTTGCACGTGTTAGAGGTCTTGTCATATTGAGGCATTATGTAAATACAGGGTTGCAAAGGATGCAAACACGTATGAGTTGGTGAGAAGGTTGAAATGAGTGTGAAGGGTGACATTAGCAGCAGCAAGAGGAAAAAGATGGACAGAGCTGCTGACTCTAAACCCCACTTTGATAAAGTAAGGCTTTCCTGTAACTACGTAATGATATAGTTCTCATGGTGACTTCCCTTTGAAATTAAGGTGCCTCAAGTGCTGCTTCCTAACCATGTGTAGGTAGATAAGACTCAGGTGAATGTTAACAAGCTGGGCATCATTTGTCTGTGGACCTGACCAATGCCATATTCCTTCCCTTTGTTTTCTTCTGCCATTGAGGAACTTTCTACAATCATGGAGATGGGATGGACATGTCCCAGAGCAGTTGGCACAAAAATGTTATGGCAAAGTCTTGGGAAACATAAAATAAGCTCAACCTCCATGAATAAAAATTGAAAAGCAAAAGACAGAAACATGGATAAGGATTAACAAAGTAGAACTTCACTGGAGTCTATAAATGGCTAGTACTTATAACCCCAATTCTAATTTCCAAAGTTTTGCACTATTGAAGAAAGTAATATTTTATCAACAAGGTTTCAAGGTAATGACTGCCAGCCAAAAATAGGTGGCTTAAAGCAGAATAAAGCATGTCCAGTCAGGAAAAGAGGCCGGCCTGATTTTAAGAGTGGGGTTACATTCCAGGCAATATTCAACCGTGACTTGTAATGGCATAAAAATTGATACTGTAGACCCAACAATTCCCATACTCCTGCACGTTCTCCATAGACCTCTAAATCTTTACCCTTGCAGCACTGATCCATATTCTTTTAGAAAGTTAACATGGATTTTGTTTCCACTCTCTTCCTAAGCAGTGCATTCTCGATCAAATAACTTACTCCTTTAAAAAGTACTGCTGCACCTCACTGCTACATTTTGTTGTTAATCAGTCTAAAGAGATGGCTTGTGTTGGCATTGACTCTAAAGTGAGATTAGCATACTTGTGAATCCTAATGGATTTGGCCTGGTGTCTCGTGAAGGAGAATTTGGGGATGGATGCCTTCTCATTGCAAATGACTAGTAAACCTCTTTTTTGTGTGTGTGTGTGTGTGAGAAAGAGAGAGATTTTGCTGCTGCTTTTGTGTGGGAGGGGGAGCTGGTGGGGCTGTGGGTTCTAATATTGAACTGTCATTCATTCTTTGGGCACTCCTCTGTTTTTGTGGATGTTTGTGAAGAAAAAGCATTTCAGGATGTATATTGTATACACTTCTCTGACATTAAATGTACCAATTGAACATATTTTCATACCTGAGTACTTTTGGATTTTACTTCTTGCTTGTTCTTCCCACAACTTATGCGAGAAGACCCTTGAACTCTCGGGTCCCACATGCTTTGTTTCAGAGTTGTGGTTGTTGAGCTTTCAAAAGCTTCTCAAGCTATAGATGTTGCTTCAGTCTCTTGCTGTGAATGTAAGTTAATAGCGCAATTATTATCACAGTACGTACAGTATATGTCACCGCATACTACCCTGAGATTCATTTTCTTGCAGACATTCACAGTAGAACAAAGAAATACAATAGAATCAATGAAAAACTTTACACAATCAAAGACTGACAACCAATGTGCAAAAAAAGACAAACTCTGGAAATACAAAAAAAACTAAGTAAATAAATAAAGTAAATAAGTAAATAATACTGTATATGTAAATGTAGAGTAGTAATTGTGTTCCATCTCTGAAAGTGTTTTTCTAAAGTTTGCTCAGTAGGATCATAAAACCAAATATTTCAGCAGCATCTAAAGCAGACCTTTCATGAGTTTGATTGCTGAGATGGCAGGTATATAGTGCAGGGAGAGAATAAACAGATGGAGCCTGAAATCTCAGGAGTTTTAGAAAAATGAGAGGCGATCACTTCAAAATGTACTGTACATAATTCTTAATGGGTACAACAGGTGGGTGCAGCATTATTGTTTTCTCTGGCTGGGGTATCTAAAGCAGGCTTCGCAGTCTCAAACAGCGTTTCAAAACAGAGATGAGGAGGAATTTGATATTCAAAAAAGAGATTGATCCTGTTTTGGAGATTAAGGAAACCAGGGAATAAGGAGTTAGTGCAGGAAGGTATCTGTAAGGTGATAGGTTAGCCATGATTTTATGGAACTGCAGAGCAGGCAGGAGGGGCTGAATGGGAGGGCCCCTCCCATACAATTTATGATGTTTCATAGGAATTGATGTAAATGTGGAAAAGCTTTCGAACTACTCCAAAAAAATGAAACTGCTCACTGGATTCAAAACCAAATAGTGCATTAATGTATCTGCCTTGACACACGAAGATGTCAACTAGAATTGCACAAATGTCATCAATTTCTACATGGCCGTTGCTTGTTATTTTCAGAAGGTGCCAATTCATGATCCAAATTTAAAAAGGAGCCTGGATTATTGACCTTCCTAAAAGAACAGAAGTCAACCTCA
This sequence comes from Hypanus sabinus, assembly GCF_030144855.1. NCBI lineage: Eukaryota > Metazoa > Chordata > Chondrichthyes > Myliobatiformes > Dasyatidae > Hypanus > Hypanus sabinus. Next base: position 43,480,428 of record NC_082738.1, on the reverse strand, counting down.
AATGTCTGGAAAATTTAATGGCATTCTTCCCATCAGTAACAGCAGCTGAAAAATTGGATCAACTAGATAAAGAGTTCACTGATTGTTAGATAATGAATTGCTGAGAACAGAAACTGAAGCTAAGCCACAATCAGTGGAAATCTCCAGTAAAGAGTTTCTCAAATGAGAACTTTTTGATGACTATTTTGCTCTAGTATGCAATCTTCAAGTTCTTGATTAGTAAAGGTGTCGAAACTTAAGGGAAGAATGCAGGAGAATGGTGTTGAGATGGATAATAACTCAGCTGAACGGTCTAATTCTATGTCTTATGGAGGTTTATGCTTTGATACAACAATGCTATCATCAAAAGAATGTTGTTGTTTTTATTTACAAAAATTAAACTACACTGCAAGCTATCTTGATATCTCTGATCAAATGCAAGATAATCATTTAAGATTGACAGCTGTTACTCTATTCAGGCAATATGCAAACAGCCCATTCACTGGGCAAAGCCTTCCAGGGGTCGATCCCATTTGTCCACAATGTCTTCTTGAGCCATCAATCACCCATCTGCACTAAACCTGCACTAATCACGTTCCATTCACATTCCCATCAATTCCCCTCAATTTCTGCCACTCACCAGACAATCGGGGCAATTCACTACAACACCTGGCTCTGAAGAGGTGACTGATTACGAGACAGTTACAATTCTACCCTTCATCAATGTGTACAAGTGAAACACGTTTGGAATTCACAATCCTGAAGAAACGTGAAGGCTGGCTCCTTGCAGAAATTTAAAGTGGACTTAGATAAATGACTGAAAGATTAGGAACTGAAAGCACTAGGGAACTGGTACAAAGGAAGAACTGAGGCCTGGAGCAGATCAGCCAAGATCATATTGAATGATGAGGCAGGCTTGAGCGGCATGTTGGCCTGGTTATTGTTACTTTGGAAAAACCATTGCTCTCTGCTTTTTTCTGGACAACACTCCCAACCAGTTCCTCTCCACCACCATTCTCCTCCATCTGGCGGAACTATTCTTACCTTCAACAATTTCACTTTTGGCTCTTCCCACTTTCTCCAAACCAATGGTGTGGCCATGGCCACTCGCATGGGAGCCAGCTATGCCTGCTTTTTTATCAGCTATGTTGAAAAATCCTGTTCTAAGCCAACACTGGTAACGCTCTCCAACTCTTCTCTGCTGCACTGATGTCTGCATTGGTGCTGCTTCCTTCACCCATGTTGAGCTCGTTGACTTTAACAACTTTGCCTCCAGCTTCCACCCTGCCCTCAAAATTATTTGGTCCATCTCTAACATTTCTCTCTTCTCTCCCCTTTCTCAACCCCTCTATCTCTTTCTCTGGGAACAGACTATCTACTAACATATTTTATAAACCTACTGACTCTCAGTTATCTTAATTAAATCTCTTCCCAACATATGATTTGTAAAAATTCTGTTCCCTCCTCTTAGTTCCTCTGTTTCCACTGCATCTGCTCTCAGGATGAGGCTTTCCATTCTAGAACATCTGAGACGTTCTCTTTTTTCAATGAACAGGGTTTCCCTTCCACCACCGTTGATGCTGCCCTAACCCATTTTCCACACATTTGCTCTTATCCCCTCCATCCACAATCATAACAAGGATAAAACTTTTCCCTTGTTCTTATCTACCACCCCATGTGCCTCTGTGCGTTATTCTCTATAACTTCCGCCATTACAATGGGATCCTACCAGTAAGTGAATTTTCCCATCCCCCTACCCCCGCTTTCATTAGGAATCACTCTCTATGTGACTCTCCACCCTACATACATCCTCAATGACCTCCAACCCCTGACAAGTGGAGAAATGCTACACCTCCTCCCTCACCATCATACAGGGCCCCAAACATTCTTTCCAGGTGAAATGACACTTTACCTGTGAGTCTGTTAGGGTCACCTATTGTACCTGGTGCTCCCGGTGGTGATGCCTCTGCACTGGTAAGACCTGGTACAGATTGAAAGGGTGTTTTGCTGAGCTACAAATGGCAGGATCTTGCTGTGGCTACTCACTTCGATTCATCTTCCCATTCTGACAGGTCTCCTCTACTGTCATGCTGAGGCCAAACTCAGGGTGGAGGACCAACACCTCATATTCCATCTAGGTAGCCTCCAACCTGATAATATGAACACTGATTTCTCCTTCTCCCAGTAATTTCTTCTCCCTCCCTCCTTCCCTCTTTTTTCATTTCCAATTCTGGTTACCCCTTCTCTTCTCTTCACCTGTCTAACACTTCCCCCTGGTTCCCTTCCTCCTTCCCTTTATTCTACAGGCCACTGTCCTGTCCTATTAGATTCCTTCTTCTTCAGTTATTTACTTCTTCCATCTATCTCTCTCTAGCTTCTTACTGCTTTCCCACTCACCTGGTTTCACCTATCACCTGCCAGCTTGTTCCCCTCCCCTAAACTTCTTATTCTGGTTCTGCCTCCTTCCTTTCCAGTCCTGATGGTTTTGGTCTGAAAGATTGACTTTATCTGGCTCCTGACTTGCTGAGTTCCTCCAGCATTTTGAATGGGTTGTTTTGTCCAAATACTCCCCTTAAATAAAGAAAATCTGTTTGGGAGATGTTTTTGCCTTTCACTAATCTCAGATTCAGCTAAATCCAGAAGTTCCCAAGTATGAACATCAGCCCTGTAATCAATCCCAGAGATGGATTATTGTCTCCATAATTTACAATTTTCAAATTAGTTAAGATATATTTAATATATTGTGCCAAAATCCTTTAAGATGAAAGCCATTCCAAATGGTGTGCCTACATTTACTACTCTCAGTGGAAACATCTGTCATTGTTGATGCATGCCGAGCAGATATTGAGATAAACATTTTCAAAATCCAGGTAATTCATCATTGATTGTGTGACATTTTAAGAGACTGCTTCAGGGAACTTTTCATTGGAAAAGGCTGAAACATTTTTCTGATTATGATTTTGGCTTATTATTGACTGATGGGTATACTTATGAACTTTGACATTGACACTAATATTTCTTTCACAATATAGCCAAAATGTAAGTGCATAAAAGTTGTGCTTGAGCAACATCTAGAATCCATGGTATAAATCCAATATCATGCATTATTGGCTCAGATTATACATGGACAGAGGGCCCCTCAAGATAATCTTACACTGTTGTTTCACACATGGCCTAAGCTTCACGGTTCCTTAATTACCTTGCAATTAAATATGGGTATCATGGGATGCTCAACAAGCTTTTTTTATTTCAAGGGAGACTATTCTTTGTTCTTTTTTACTTATTCATTTTTGGGATAGGTTGAAGTTTCTTGCCCAATTGAGGTTGAAGGGATAGTAGTGAGCTAGCTTTTTGAACCACTGCTGTTCATCTGGTGAAGATACTGGTGTTGGGTTCCAGAATTTAGATCCAGTGATGATGGGTGGCATTGACAAAGAACGAAAGGAAAAGGACACCTTGCAGAGAAACTCTTCTTGGGCTTCCAACCAGGTACAGGTATTGATTTTAACTGATGTTTTGTGCCATCAAAGTCAATCCTACGGCCATTGTGAATGCGATGTCCTGCTACCACAGATTTCTCTGGGTAACCCAAATAGATACACCTCCAATGCTCCTTGATGCGGGTTTCTACTATGCGTCTCATCTGGCCAATATCTGCTGCTCTGTATTCACAGGAAATCCTGTAAACACCAGCCTGTCCTTCGTCCCAGGCCATCTTTGACCTACATAAACTGTGATTTGAGCTTTCTTATGGGTTTGTGGGTGATATTAATGTGGTATTTCTTCAGGATCCTGACGATCCTTCCAGAGACTGTAGGAATATAGGAAAGCATGGTGGAAACACACATCAGGGAGCATAGGAAGTGTATCTATTTGGGTTACCCAGAGAAATTGGTGGTAGTAGAACATTGCAATCGCAATGGCCATAGGATTGACTTCGATGACACAAAATTACTCTGCCGTGCCAATGGCTTTTGGGACCACCCGGTGAAGGAAACCATTGAAGTAAAACTACAGCAAAAGAATTTTAACAAAGACAAAAGTAAGAACTAGAGTTCAATTGTAAACAAGGTGGGACTGTTATGGTCCAGTCCAGAGCCCGCATTCCAGGTCTTGATCCGGTCCGCGGACTCCGGACTCCGGGTCTTGTAGCCATCCCTCCTTTCACCCTTAAGCCCAAATAGGATCATCTTGGCTTGAGGAGGAGCACTTGAGACCTATTGGCTGGCTGTTGTATGTAAGGGGCTCTGGGATTGAGTCTAGTTGGGTGGGTTGTCCTGTTTTGACCCTGGCTTGGAGTACCCACGGTTAATTATCTAGTTCTGTAAGTCTGTTCTTGTAGGCACCCTGGACTGAGCTCCCTTGCCTCTGTTGGGTAAGTAGGCTGGACTCTGACCCTTTCCTACCCCTCTCTTCTGATGGGCTGTGCCCTGCAACCTGCCCAGGTGCTCTGTGTCTTGCCCAGGCCCCTGTGTTCCTGCCTGGGAGGCTGGGCCCTGCCCAGGAGTTTTGTGGCCTGCCCAGGGGGCTATCCTCCCAGCATTCTTTGTCCCATAGACCCATCCTTTAGCCTAGCCAGGGTCCTGCCTTTGCCATGAACTCCAGGGTCTTGCTTTTGCCATGAACTCCCTGAATCCCAGGATTACCTTTGCATGCCATGGTCTCTCCATCTTGTTCTGTGCTTTAATTGTTCCTGTCCTGCTCTTGGTACTTCAGTGCCTGTGCCTTGCATTTGGGTCCAGTCTTCATGTCCCCTTGTGACAGGGACAGCAGAAACCTGATTGGATGAAGAATAACTAATCATGGGGCTTGGATGATGGGGTATAAATACCACCAAACTAGACATGCCCAGGCATCATCCCTAATGAAGGTGGCAGAGTTTATCATCAAAATGTCTGTTATAATTGTTACCTGTACCTGGCTGGAAGCACAAGAAGAGTTTATTTGTTATATGTGCCAGGAAGACACCAGATCCTTTTTCAGGACAACTTGTACTTATGTATTGCCTTTCATTTCTCTGCCCTAGCGGAGCACTTCTTGAAGAATATTCACTGTTATAAACACAGCAGCCAATTTGCGTATAGCTAGTTCCTACCAACAGCAGTTATAAAGTCCAAATGTTCTCTTATATGAAACTATATGAATGTTACCAGATGGAGAAATATCCTGGAGTCTGTTATCGTTACCTGAAAGGCCAGGATGGCACAGTTGAAAGATAAAACCACTGACCGTATGATAATGGTGTTCTTTTTAGATGTTTGTGCTTAATCTATTGGTCTAAGAGCTGAACTGGACCCTTGACTCGGAAGACAGCTGAGTCTTAGGTGATTCTACAACAACAAAAAAGTTGTTTTTGTGGGGGGAAAAAGCCTGTTTCATTTTTAAGTTTTCCCAGTTTGGATGAAAAGTCATTCACCCGACACGTTGACTCTCCTCTTCAGAGACGATTTCTGGCTCGGTGAGTACTTCCAGCTTTTTTTGGTTTTTATTTCTGGTTTTCAGACCTGAAACATTTTGCTTTTGGCATTAAGTTACAATTTTGTAGGAATAATCACAAGTTTATTCACAGAAGTAGAAAGAAATGATTTCCAAACGTGCTAAGCTATGAACTGCTTAGCTTATAACTTTCAGTACATTTGTTCGTTGATACAGAAAAGTTGATCTGTGCCTTTCCGCTGTTGAAGAATAATATTTATCATGGTATTGGGTTTGCTGACCATGAAGTTCTAAACTCAGACATTAAGCCATGTCAAATCTAAATAGCCACAAGTACGCTCGCTAAAGGGAAATTATACTGCAACTAACCAATCTTCAAAGACTAGTTCATTTGGTGTTCAAATGGTGGGTCCCCTCTCTCTACCAAGGAAGACTCTTTCAGCTAACAAAGTAGTTAAAAACACAGTTCATTTATTTTCGGTGATACATGTTTAAATCCAAACAATATTCTTAAAATATGTTTTAAAAGTTTCAGAAGATTTCTATATTAAATATTTCCAAACTGCAAACTATTTCTAAAACACAAAGCATTTCCAAAAAACAAAGGATTTTCAAACCACAGGTACAATTCCTATAAACTGAAAGGGCATACCAGTGATGCAGATGAACAAATCATCTATCACTGAAATTGAAGCCAGAGGAATTGATTCTAGTTCACCCCGTGTTTCTTCCATGCTTGATGTTCTTCACCCCATTCCTCCTAGTAGGCCTGACCTGCTCTGTTTATGCACTTTTTCTGCTGCTTGAATGATGTCATGTGCATATGATATTTTCTCAGATACTTTTTTTTACACATTGTCTAAAAGCTTTTTGGAGACACAGCCAATGGTGTAAAACTAACTTCTCTGAGTACATAGAATTTCTAACATTAATAGATCAGTTATTGACATGCTCAGTGTTTGTTTCCATCTGGTCTGCAAGCTTCCTTGAACTAAACTTGGAGCCAGCTTGTCTGTTTTGAAACAAGCCAAGTTAAATAACCCTTTGTCTTATACTGTACTCTTCAGCAGCAATAAACCAGGTGCAGTGACCAACATTTTATCTTCCATACAGTTTGCTATATACATAGCTTGTTTGCAAAGCTGATTTTTAACTTCAAGCTGATTACAGCTTTTCAGTTACATTTTAAAATCTGAAGACTGACTCTCATTTACAATCAGAAATTAAACTAAGTATTAGTTGGAAGTTTATTTACAACTGTTTAATCTTACAAGTGGCATCTGCTCTGTTTAGAAAGCAAGCTTAGCAAACATAAGCGAGAGGTCCACCGGCCAAGAAAGCGAATAATTATCTCGCGTTCGGGAATACAATATAATGCATGTATTGAGTAAGATGGCAACAACAGATACATAGAATGTCTGTGTTTACTTAGCATCCAACATTGGTAAGGATGCAAAAGGCTGCTGAGTGTAGGGCAGTTCAGAGGAGCAGCTATTAAAGATACCACTTCACATCTCCAGAGACTTGTGTTCAATCCTTATCTCCCATGCAGACTGTATGGAGTTTGGATAGTCTCCTTGTAACTGTGTTTTATCCTGGTGTTGCAATTGCCTTCCACATCCCAAAAATTTTCCAGTTGGTAGATTGACCACTGTAAATTACAGGTGAATGGTATAATCTGGGGAATGATGATGGGAAAATGGCAACATCTGGTAAAATGGTGGTGTACTTAGTCAATGTGGTCTCTCTGGGTCCAACAAATGGTGCAAATATTTGTCTTAAATGTTTTTCTTGTAATCACAAGACTTGTTGGGCATTGGTAAGTACTGTAAGTCTTATTCATTAGTTCATTAGCAAGACCAAGAGCAGAGGAGCATGGCCTTGGGTTTCGGGCAGACCAGGCCCTTGTGCTGCAGCATCACCTGTTTCACCAACCTAGGGAAGAAGGTGCTGAAGATGGTGTGGAAAAGAACAGAGGCACAGCAGGTGTGCTGAACCCATACTGGTTGCGGTGTGGCCCCCAACTTAGTCAGAAAGCAGTACAAGATGAGGAAAATTTGCATGCTTGTTCTTCCAGAAGTGTGGCTCCATGACAACATCCCAAGCGCTATCAATCTTCAGGCCAGACCACTCAGGGACCTGTGCTAATATTATTTTGTGACTATGTGCTATTGTAACTATACTGTACATGCAGTGTGCTGTGTGACTGTATGTACTGTGCTTTGCACCTTGGCCCCTGAGGAACTACCTTTGTTTCATTTTAGCTGTATGCATGTGTCTGGTTAAAGAACAATTAAACTTGAACTTGCAGATTGGTTACAGGAAACATTAATAGAAAGTGTGATTGCTCTGAGTTGGCAAAGACTTATTGGGCAAAATGGCTTTTTCTATCATATGTGCTGAAATGCTATAAATGCAATCCTGTTAACTCCAGCACTTGGGGGTGTTTAAGATCAGCAATTGTGATTCGTGTCCAGTCTGAAACTGATGCCTGAACAAATCTAACTTAACAATTTCAGTGCAAATACTCAGTTGATCATGGATCTTGGAATAGCTGCTCTCCTTCCGTGCAATCCACGTGAAACATTGACGGGGGCACAGACTTTTACAGTTTGGCTGCAAGATCTGTCTGCAGAATCTACAAAATGTTAACCTGATTCACGTAGGATTGGCACAGTGTCATGGCATTACAGCTCCAGGAATCCAAGTTCAATTTTGAACTCTGGTGCTGTGAGTATGGGCAGTTTCCTCTGGGGGCTCTGCATTTTTTCCGCATTTCAGAAGTATGCTTGGGTTAATTGGTTGTTGTAGATTGTCACTATTGTAGCAGGAGTCAGGGTGAATGAGAGAGAATGGATTAATGAGAAATAAGAGAAGGAAAGGGGCAGGTAGGAAAGATCTGAGAACAAGAATAAACAGCCTGCATGGCCTCTTAAGTTTTGAAGAAATAAGAAATTCAGAGGAACATTGATTTTACTGAGAAGATATGTAATGTAATTTCTTTGTTTTTTGTTAATCCATCAAATTGAAATGTGTTTCATTGTTTTAAATTCTTTTCTGGTACATCTAAATATTTAGATTTTTAGTATTTTTTTTGCTAGTTTTATTTTTCTTTAAGTTCTAATGCATCTTGAGTATTTGTCATTGCCAAGTACATTCAAACTCTTTAACAGCTTTCACAGCTGGTAAATCTTGGTGGGCAGGATTTAACCCAGACTAAGCATCTATCTGGAGAAATAGCCTGTCAATTATTGTTACCGATTAGTTTCGATCACAGCAGAAGACGTGGGACAATACATTTTGCAATTTTGCGTTTGCAGTGGTAAGGATTGTTGACATTGTAAAACCTTTTTCTTAGTGTAATGAAACAGAAGCAATAGTTTTTTTTATGACTATAGTACCAAGGCACAGTCAAAAACTTTTACTACAATTAAGATGAGAATAAATGCTTAGAATGATTTCTGCAAAAGAACTTTTAAATGTTGAGGGAGGCCCCAGCTCAAACACTGTTCTGTTGCCCCAAGATGACCCAGAGATCCTTTCCATTTGCTACCTGTACTTGTCTTCTCGTGCATGGTTCCCATGGTCGCACTGTGAAACACACTGGTTCCTAATTTAGCTGAACCTCCAGAACAATGAAAAGGATTAGATAGTGTAGCATTATAATACAAAAGTATAATGCTACATTATTAAAATCTATTTAATTATGTTGGAGATTCAGTTAAATTTGGAATCACAGCAAGGCCTCCGGCTGCTGGAGCTGAACTGCAAAGCAGAGCAGGCTGCAAGTGGCAGGTAGGCCTCAGGCAGTGGATTGGGAAGTCCCATCCTGAAAGCCTGCTGCCAAAGAGCTTTCAATAATCAATCATATAAAAACCATTAAAATAAAAATTAGAAAAGAAATCTACTTAAAATGACATTAATACTTTGAAAATAATTAAACATGGTAAAATAATGCAAAATAAAAGAAGATAAACAAACTACTTAACTGCAGTTACCTTTTCATTCAACATCAGCAATCCACCAGCCGTCCTTACGGTAATGCTGAGGGGCCAGATGTGAAGTGCAAGCAAATCCACAGTTCAGGATCTCTTACTCCACTCTTAGACCTGAAGAGAGAGGTTAGGCTTTTGATTCATCTTTGACCTCCTGTTGTAATGTGGATGTCAGTGATGGGATGATGTCTACGGTTCTTTACAAAAACACTGCCAAAACGTAAGTATAGTTTGGACGAATTCCCTTTCCTTTCCTATTTCTCGTCCATACACTTTCATCTAGGGCATTCAGAGTTTAAAACTGAAGTTGGAATTTGCAAATCCCTGCCCTTCTGAACCTTGGTGTTGGTTTGTGTCACTGTTGAATTGAAAGGAAATGTGAGACCTTTCTGTTTTTTGTTTGTTGGATCTTTCAGATGGGATTGGTGTTTGTAGAATATATTGCAAAGCCTAGTGATAAGAGTTCCTCTGAATGAAGAGTTTCTGTGCAGAAATCTGTTACCTTTTGAATCTCCTTTACTGCTTTAATTTTTAAAGTGGTGTATTACTTCAGACTTTTAAATATACTTGTAGAAGTAAAATCAAATTGTCCTTTGTTTAATATTCTGTAATGATATGAATCTGGCTGATTTTTCTCAGTTGTTAGGAGTTAAATTAGAAAAGGTTCAAAGCAGGTGCTGAGATCTGTTGAGTGAACACTTACCTGTTCAATACACTGCAGACTGCACATTATGTGTGTTGCCTGTGTATTATGATTTGTGCACCCATTTAGTACCAACAGGATAGTTGCCAATACAAAGCACTGCAGATGCTGTAAAATGGAGCTGTAAAATACAAACTGCTGGAGGAACTCTTTACACTGGGTCCCCTCCTCCCACTCCCTGTTCCCATCTGCCCATCCAACACCCCCCCCCCATATGGTTCATGTTCCACCTTCCTTTCCTATCAAATTCCATTATCTGCAGCCCTTAGTCACCTCCACCTATCACATCCTAGCCTCTTGTTGTTTCCACTCCTCCATGCTCCATCTGCCAATCGCCCTTTCCCACTTTGATCTACCTTTCTCTTGCTTGTTCTTGCCCCACTCCTCCCCCTCACCTCTTTCAGGCTAAATCCCCTCATTGTCTAGATCAAAGGTTCCCAACTTGGGTTCCATGGACCCCTCGGTTAATGGTAGCGGTCCATGGCATGAGAAAGGTTGAGAACGCCTGCTCTAGATGAAGGGTCTCAACCCAAAATACTGACTGTCTATTCTATCCTTTGGATGCTGTGTTTCTCCAGCAGTTTGACTTTGCTAACAGGGCTGCTGGTTGCCCTAGTCATTAACTGCAAGGTTAATGGCTCTCAGCAATTAAAATCGACTTGCTCTGCTTCTACAAGATTTTCTTCTCGTAGATTCATAGACTCTCACCACACAGAATCAGGCCCTTCATCAGTCTGCGTCAGCTACCAAGCTCCCATTTACAGTGTACCAATCTACATTAATCCCAATGTATTCTCTCCACATCTCTATTAACTTTGCCCAGATTCTATGCACCTGGGACAATTTACCTCCAACCTGCATGGTTCTGGGATGCAAGAGGAAACCTGAGCAACTGAGGGAAACTGACGTGGCCATAATAAGAACATGCAAACTCCTCCCAGACACCAACAGAAGTGGGCACTGTACCCAGGTAGTTGGATCAGTGAGGCAACAGCTGTGACATTGCGTTGCATCTGTTGAGAGGTAGACTGTTAGTGATAGTCTGTAAGTTTAACGCATTAAACAACATTATACCAACAAAATGGGTGCATGGTAGCATAACAGTTAGCGTAACATCATTACAGCATTAGTGATGCAGGTTCAATTCTGCCACTGTCCATAATGAGTTTGTGCATTCTCCCTGTGACTGCATGGGTTTCCTCCGGGAGTTCCAGTTTCCTCCAATGTTCCAAAGACATACAGGTTAGTAGAGTAATTTGCTTCATGAGTGTAATTAGACGGCAAGTGCCTATAACTATGCTGTATCACTAAATAAACAAAAAACAAAAATTGCATTTTGAAATGTTCTAAAATATTATTGTAATCACCACTCCCACTTTGCAGAAAATATGCAGATGCTTGTGTGGCATCTGAAGCTTAATGTATCCAACCACTATGGCCTTCTGAACCTCCTCAGTCCAATTTGAGTGATCCTTGGTTATGGGAGGTTGTTGCCCATGCCTCTTACCCTTGGCATGATTAACATTAGTTAATTATTTATGGTTTTATATTGCTATATTTCTTCACTATTCTTGGTTGGTGTGGCTGTATCAAAACCCAATTTCCCCTTGGGATCAATAAAGTATGTCTGTCTGTCTTCTATTTGGAAGTTTTGAAGGAGATACTGGAGTGATCATCAGAAGACCCTCCATTGAATTGTCCTCACTTCTTGGAGGGCAACAATTGCCTTTCTGTCAACAAATGTTGTTGCTGGCCTCTGCTGGGGTGAACCAAGATAAGGGATGGTCAGTTAGGGAGCTATTTCATAGCTACACTGGTGACCTGCTGTGCAGCCCCAAATGGGATCGGGTTAGGTCAGGCAAGCACATTTGATCAGCAACCAAACTTGTTGGGGGGGGGGGGGGGTAGTGAGGACATTTGGACATTGATTTCCCTTAAATTTGCTGCTGACTCTAAGATGTCCCCAGAACGCATCCTCAGCAGCTGCCCAAAAGCCCTGTGAAAAGGATGCTACTACTGATGCCATGACCAGGTGCTGAAGGCAGCAGCAGAAAGGATCTCCTCAGCCATTAACAGCTGGCATCTCTGAAAATCCAGAGACCCCATTGCCTTTGTCAATGCTGGAGACTAACCATGGGCTCAGCCCAGATCACCAGCAAGACTTGCTCGCCATGGTGTGTGACTGGCAACTGAGAGTCGATCTGAGCAAGCAATCAAAGTTCCCTGACTCCATCACATCATCATCCCTGAGGCCTGATATGGTCATTGTGTCAGAAACCTTGAAGCAGGTGGTCATTGTAGAATTGACAGTTCCTTGAGAAGACCGTATTGAGGAGGCATTTGAGCATAAGAAAGTCAAATACCAGGAGCTAGTAGAGCAGTGCCAGAGATGGGGGTGGAGGGTGCAGTGCGAGCATATAGAGGAGAGATGTAGAGGTTTTGCTGGCTGCTCACTCTGTAGAACCTACTCTTTCCTTGGCATTACAGGGGCTGCACAGAAAAGAGCCATCAGGACTATCACTGAGCGAATCTCCAGATGGCTATGAATAAAGAGGTGTGAGCCGTGGACCAGTGTTGGTCCACCGTGGCTGAGTCACATGGGTGAGAGTGTCTGATGAAAGACCCAAAACACCCGAGGACCCAGGTTACATCACTATGTCCTAGAACATCCTAGGATGTATCTCAGCATCAATGAATGGCTACTGCTGAGGTAATCTTTCTTCTCCGATGGTTTTAGGGTCATCGAGACTCAACAGTTAACTACTGCCTAAATAGATTTGATGGCACACATCCATAGTAAATATGCGTAACTATAACAAGTTGTCTCTGGGTTTTGTTCCAACTAATGGAAATGCTAAACATCACCATTAACATGCACATGCATCCACTTGAATCTCTATTAATCTCCTGGCAACTGTAGCTTCCTGCATCTGCAGGCCATCATTGCTTGACCCCCAGTGGCCTGCAAATAGACATTATCCACTGGTGTTTACAGTGATCAGGGAGAGGGGGGAAGCTTAGTTAGATCTTGACATAACTGTATCCACCCCATACTCTGGTTTCCTTTGCGGGTAACAGCACAGGGGCCTAAATCCTGAAGTTTAGTATTCCATGAAGAATTGCAGTTGAAATAAAGGCCATAGACTACCTCCCATCTAGTCTGAAATCTGGTAGTTACATGAGGATTTTACTTAGATCTAATATAAAACAGAATTTGATTCCAATTGAACAATATTTGGAAAAGAAAGAAGGCATTTAACCCCATCTAGGTAATATCATTGCAACCCATAACCTCTGCCAAAATGCTGTTCATAGCAATTTTATTACTACCAAACAGATTGAAAACACTGAAAAAAAAATTCAATTCATGGTAATCTTCAGTAGGATAGAACAAAATTAAGGCAGAAAATTCTAAAAATGTGCAGCAGATGTGTCAACATCTGAAAGGATATAAAATTGATGGAGATGCCCTTCAATTTTTCAAAATCTTGACGACCCCCCCCCCCCCCCATACAGGTAATGTTAGCTTGTCACTTTTAATATTTAAATGTGTGTTAAAATAAAAAGTGAAATATCTTTACCTTATGAATGGATTTTTATTTTCACCTCTTGGTTTATTGATATGTATTTGTACACTTTCCAAAGGAATTAAAGATTATCTACAATTGAGGACACAGCTGAAGAAAATTTCTCGTGTTTAAGAAATTATTGTTCAGTATAACCTCATGAATCCTTAGTATTATTATAAGCATGTTTAGAAATAATTACCTAGAGATTCATCACAAATTCATAGAACTAAATGCTTCATATCAACTGTACTTTGTACTGGACAGTAAAGAAATATACTCTGCATTTGTATGGGAAATTTACATCTATAAAGTTTACTAATTCACTCTGATTAATTTTTATGCCAAAAAAAGACAGCAGGAAATCTTGCAAGTCATGCACGTATGCCATGAAAGCTAACCACAGAAATTTACTGACTGTACTGTTAGTACAGCAATGACAACAAGGTCCTTATTAGAAAAGTACAAAGCAGTGATTCTAACCCAGGGGTGGGCAAACTTTTTGACTTGAGGGCCACAAAGGGTTCTAAAATTTGACAGGGGGGCTGGACCAGGAGCAGATGGACTGAGTGTTTTGGTAATACACCTCATAAGAGAAAATAAAATATCATGGGATATGTAGAAAACATGTGCTTTAATTTCAATTGAAAATGAACAAATGCATTACAACAAAATATCTGTCTTTGAAGTCCCATGGTATTTAGCTATTTATTGAAATGACTTTTAAAACACTGAAAATTAAATGAAAAAAATACAGCTCTTTTTAATAGTAACAGTTATTATTTTAAAGCACTGAAAATTCTGTTATCCTTCAAGATATTATCATCATCACTCTCCTCCTGACTGACTTTATTTCAAAAACAGTAGGAGATGCAGGTCTACTTGTCCTGCTCCTTCTTATTCAATTGTCCCCTGTGCCAAAACTCAACAACGACCAGCACAAGGAGATGACAGTGACAGCATGCCAGTATGCGGAGCGCGTTATTTGATCTGGAGCACATTTTTTATTTTGAGAACGTACGTGCACCTGCGCACTACTCATGTCCATCACTTAACAGAAATGACATGTAATGTGTAAGGCTTATTGAAAAAAATATTTTCAAATGCATTTTTTAACATAACACAATGAAGAAACTTATATTTAATTTCAGTGGGAACAGTGTTGTTGGTCTCCCTTTTTAGCCAGTGCATCAAATCCCCGCAGTGCTCGCAAATCCCCGCAGGCTATCTCCCTTAGTCGGAACGCTGGCTAATTGTGAGCCGGTTCGGATGTGCCAGGAAATGGGTCGCCACAAATGTATATTGAGTGCGTCATCTATTGGGAAAACGCCAGAATTGCGGGGAAAAAACGTTAACAAGCTTTATTAATATAATTTCATCAAGTTCTGCGGGCCGGATTAAAAAGCTTAACGGGCTGCATATGGCCCGCGGGCCGTAATTTGCCCATGCCTGTTCTAATCTATATAATAACTTTGTAATCTCCAGCTAAGTTAGTGGATTTTACTTATTGCCTTGAAATATCCAGCACGTTCA
Organism: Hypanus sabinus; assembly: GCF_030144855.1. Taxonomy (NCBI): domain Eukaryota; kingdom Metazoa; phylum Chordata; class Chondrichthyes; order Myliobatiformes; family Dasyatidae; genus Hypanus; species Hypanus sabinus. The sequence goes on along the minus strand of NC_082738.1, from coordinate 43,465,216 downwards.
TTACTTGTGTTAGAAAATCAGGGAGGTGAGATGTGTACTAATTTTTAGGCAAAGCTAAACTATTAATATGATTTCCCTTGGATACTAATTGCTGTTGATGACTTGACACAGGTACCATGAGTTCATTTGATCAACCACTGTTGATCAAATAACTAATCTCAATCACAAATCTCTGGCAGTGAAGATGTGTGCAATAACTAGACCTAGTGCCCAATCAGCTCCAGTGAGAATTACACCCACTACTGATGGGAGAAATATCTGTAAGCAAAGGTTGTTAAGTACAGAAGACAGATAAATTATGGTTTTCACCTGCATAGGCAAGTTGACAATGGTTTATGTGAGATGATTTGTGAAAAACATGAATGTTGAGTTTGCTTCTCTGGGAACACGTTCAACTGAAACTCTGCTTGTGTATAATTGTAAGCATTTAATGCCAATATAGAGACTTAAAGTATGAAGAGTTAGCCAAGATGGAAACAATTTGGATTCATGCTGTACTATTGTCTATTCCTTTAGACAAGGGGTTCCCAACCTCTTTATAAGCCATGGACCCTTACCATTAACTGTGGACCACAGATTGGGAACCCCTGGTTTAGACTGATGAACTTCCCAGTCTAAAGGAATGCTTTGTGATATTTCTCCTACTCTCAAATAGTCCCTGCATTCTTTGTATTAGAAGCCATATAATCCACTAGACACAGCATAGTTACTGGGCACTGTTTGGTAAACTGCACTCTGCATCTCTGAATAGGTGCACAACATTATCTGAATTGAAGAAGTGGGCACAACAGTCACGTCCAATAGGGGGCCAATATCAATTTAGCTGTCCACTAAAAATCTTGTTCTCTTTTCACAGCAATGTATGTTTTCTGTCTCCATGAACCCCTTCAATGTCTGTGTTGCTGCAAGTGTTCAATTGCAAATGGAAAGTTAAGAGGAAATACCAGGTGAACAAATCCAAAGTGTTGTTATTGCTTCAAGCCAATCAAGTGTCTCCTTACCTGAGAGGCTGAATTTTAGTGAAATGGGGCTTGGGGTAGAATTTCTCAGCAAACTGGAGTAGTTCTGGAAGGGTATTCAGTATGGGTAGTTTGGAATAGTCACTCCAATGTTGCATCATACAATGACTTTTTGATGGTCCAAATGTAACCTGCCTGGGACCAGTTGCACACAGGGATGTCCAAGTTTAGAAAAGGAAGGCCTCAAAGGATAATAATAATAAAAAAACAATATCTGCTTCAGGAACGGGGCCCTTGATGGCTTGTTTGATGTCTAGATGTGGAAGACACCTGCCATATTGGGTGCCTTGACACCTGTAAAATGAACGTAATGTCACTGAACTACAAAATACTCCACAGCAATATTCTGCCTTTCTCCAAAATTAGTAGCATATCCTGACAGCTCAGCTGGCTCTGAGTGATGATCAATCTGGTTCTTATTATCAGTCAGGTTACTATCACCTACAAATGTCATGAAATTTGTTGTTTTGTGGCAGTGGTACAGTGCAATATATAAAATATATTAAATGATAGTGTGAAATATATATATAAATAGTGCAAAAAAGGAGCAAAAATATTTAGGTAGTGTTATGGACTGTCCAGAAATCTGATGGCAGAGGGGAAGAAGCTGATCCTAAAACATTGGCTGTGTATCTTCAGATTCCTGTACCTATTCCCTGAAGAGGGCATGTCCTGGTTGGTGGGGATCCTTAATGATGGATGATAATTATGTGATTCTTGAGGAAAAGTTTTAATGGGGATATATTAGTCAGCTAGAAATTATCGTGTATGTTAACAACTGTTTTAGACTCACACTTGGCCATGACTCTATGAAAATTGCACTTTTAACAGAACAAAAGGGTGTCCCCTTGGGACTGAGGTCATGTGATATGGGGAAAACATCCAGTGCTTGTAGGCCTAACAGTGGGAGGAGATTGAGCCCTCCAAGAGGAAATTTGGGCAATTGTTTTATTTGGGTGCGGGGAAAGGCTTATGCATTTGAAGGTTGTGAGGGGTGAGTAGTGATTGACTGATTAGAAACAAACTGCTGGATGAACTCAGTAGGTTGAGCAGTATCTGGACAAGTTCTAATGCAGGGTTCTGACATGAAATGTCAGCAATTTCTTTCTTCCCAGTGATGCGGCCTGACTGGTTGAGTTCCTCCAGCAGTTTTTGTTGCTCCAGATTCCAGCATCTACAGTCTTGTGTTTCCATGGGCTAATTGGCAGGGCAATTGGGGGGCATCTGAGAACACGAGAAGTGATTTGTGTAGGGGAGTGGGTCCAAAGCATGAAAGGTAAATATGGTTCTTGCCTTAATGAGTTCTCAATCCATTGCTGTTCTCTGAAGATTGAGTTGGCCTGGGGAGCTCCACAGTGATCTCTTATGGAACAGTAAGTATGCCCGTCAATACACCACATGGAACCTTGCACTGGAAATGACATCATTTGATGCTTGCCTGATACGTAAGTTGTATTAGTATTCATGCAAGTTGTGTTACCATTGCTAACTTAAGTGAATAGTTGAACTTCTGGAATAGAGTCATAGAGCTCTACAGCATAGTAATAGGGCCTTCAGCCCAGTCCCATTGACCTGTACCTGGACCATTGTCATTCCCCTCCCATCCATGTAGTTGTCCAAGCGTCTCTTGAATGTTGAAATCAAACCCCCATCCATCATTTCTGCTGGCAGCTTGTTCCACACCCTCACCACCCTCTGAGTGAAGAAGTTCACCTTCATGTTCCCCTTAAATATTTCACCTTTCATTCTTAACCCATGACCTCTAGCTCTAGTCTGTCTGCTGAGAGCATCCTGAGCAGCTGCGTCACTGCCTGGTTCGGAAGTTGCACCATCTCGGATCGCAAGACCCTGCAGTGGATAGTGGGGTCAGCTGAGAAGATCATCATGGTCTCTCTTCCTGCCATCACGGACATTTACACTACATGCTGCATCCGCAAAACAAACAGCATTATGAAGGACCCCACGCACCCCTCATATAAACTCTTCTCCTTCCTGCCCTCTGGGGAAAAGGCATCAAAACATTCAGGCTCTCACGACCAGACTATGTAACAGTTTCTTCCCCCAAGCTATCAGACTCCTCAATACCCAGAGCCTGGACTGACACCAACTTACTGTCCTATTGTCCTATTTATTATTTATTGTAATGCCTGCACTGTTTTGTGCACTTTATGCAGTCCTGGGTAGGTCTGTAGTCTAGTGTAGTTTTTTTTTGTTTTTTACGTAGTTCAGTCTAGTTTTTGTTCTGTGTCGTGTAACACCATGGACCTCAAAAATGTTGTCTTATTTTTACTATATACTGTACTAGCAGTTGTGGTCGAAATGACAATAAAAGTGACTTGACCCAACCTCGGTGGAAAAAGCCTGTTTGCATTTACCTCTCATAATTGTATATACCTCTATTAAATCTGCCCTCGTTTGAAGTATGGTGCACAATGGTCTAAAAATTGTTCAGTGATCATTTCATTCTCAATTCTAGAGCATTAAAATAAATAAAGCATTGCATAATATAACTTGAAGGATACCTTCCCCTATCTCTGACTGACCACAAGCATCTTCTTGTTCTGAAGGTCAGTTTTTGCAAATGTCATTGATTAAAAATAACTTTTCAGGAAAGCAATAATTTTTAACAATGCTCTTTATTAACCGCATAGCAAAAATAAAAGGTGTTTTAAGGTCTTTCATAGCCTTGGGACCTTTAGTGAATATGGTAATAACTCTAGTAAAGGAAATGATATTCTGAAGGTAAACCAGTTAAATTCATCCTGTTCTAATGTTTCAGCTTTCCTTTTCAGGGTGCTGGGATCCTGTCAGGATCTTTGATCTACAGTGGCACTCAAACTGCAGTTCTGCACAGCGGTGTGTTCCTGTTCTTGGAGCTTGCCAATCAGCCACATTTCAATATGTCCAGTTTCAGCCTGAAGTATGGCACCTTCGAAACCTTGCATAGCTCTGCGGACACATTCTCACCGGTCTCGCAAACTGAAATGTAGTGGTGATTTACCCTCTATGGCCCAATTATTTACTACTCCCTGTGCAAGGATTTTTTTTGTCATCTCCATTCTGAATGGTGGGTCCATTGAGATAAAAGTTTGGTTGAAGTTTGCTGAAACTGACATAACTTTGGTATTTGTTTAATTAAATGCCAAGTTACTTAATCATGTCTCTGACTCATTGCAACCAGCAGCTTGGATTCAAGAATACGTCCACAAGTATCTTAATTCCTGCATATTACTATCCATTGACTCACTGAGCAAAGTTTTTATTTCTCCTGCTTGCTCAGTTCAAAGATCCCTTGTACCTTCGAGTAGAAGTACCTAGTTGTAAAATATCAAATTACAGTTGATGAGAAAAGTAAATGAAGCTAATTTATTTTGTGCAATGGGTTTACATATAATGAAACAGCCATTTTAACAGATAATGCTGGACAAGATGAACAATTAATCACCAGAGTCCAAATGTGCCATAGCAGCGATATGTTTATAGGCTGTATGAGTGCTTCGTGTCATGGTTTTGAAAGTATGTTGCTTTCTGTTTCATAGCCTCTTTCATTTACCAAAAGGTTGAATAAATTTCAAGTCAATGTATTTCACTATTTACTTTAATGCACATAGAGACCAATGACTTCTAGCTTCAGCCTATTACACATGCTTATACTATCACAGAGTTTAAAAGTGGCCCTCTCTGCAATACAATTGTTGTAATAGTTCTGTTTCATCTCGGGTTCATACATTGGAAATACTTCTGCTTCCAGAAAACATGCACATGAAGTGAATGGCAATGATGAAGAATGTATCACACAGTTCAACTATATGGATACAGGTGGAATCCAGTCAGAGTCCAGATGATCAATTAACTGGTGTGAATACATAGGTCTAGAAATTCTGTTGTGCAGAGCAACACTTCATGTATCAAATGAAGGAGTTTAATTTATGCTAAAAGTGCAGATGTTTACAGTGACATTAAATGATGGTTAACACAATTTTTAAAGCTACCTACTCAAAATTTGAATAGCAAGGGTAGGGTTAGGAAGTAGAGTTAACAAAACTGTTGAATTTTGCTTTAGTGTCACTAAAAATTATCAATGTTATGCGTGAACCATGATCTTCAATCAGGGTAGGTCTGTTTTGAGGCTCTGATTATTCACTCTCTCTGCCAATGCATCTTTCATCCCTTCTCCCTTCTCTCTTCTCCCATTTCCTCTCAGTACAATTGTAATTTTAGAATACAACAAATCTGGGATAATACAAAACACACAACCTCCAGTTCAGCTTTTAATCTGTTGGCTCTCAATAAAATGAATATTGGTCTTTTAAGTGTCACATTCCCTGTGTCAGTAAATGGTTGACTAGACTTCATGGATGCACAGCTGGTGAATATGAAACATGAGGTAAATATTTAAGAACCTGTTTTTGCTTGACATTTTATAAAGTGCTCAGCAGGTTTTACAGCATCTACGGAGTAAGAAACAAAACGAATGTTTCAGGTTGATGTTTCTTCATCAATTATGTTTTATGTTCCAGGGCAGTCAAAATAGCTCAGAGACAAATGTTTACATTGTCCTCATCTGCTAGGCATTCTAGAAACAATGAAGAGGATAAATTTAGAAATATGTTTTATCAGTTATTTGCATCTATGACCTGCATTTATACCAAAGACATGCAAAGATCCCCTAGCCATGCAACTAAATTTCTTGCTAGTTTGCATCAGAAGGAGATACCCATCTGGCCTTAGACATCAGTATTTGTGATGGAGAGAGCAAAGCAAATTTGGATTTGGTTGATAGAGATTCCTAGGCCTGAATTATTTTTTAAAAATACTATTCATACAAGTAAGCCAGATTTGAAAAGGATTTGCTTTCAGTTAAGCTCCCTTCATACCTTTCACTTTCAATGCACTTGTTACTCTGATATTGCAGTTAGTTCCCAGCATTCTTCTCTTGTGTTTACTGATGAAGCTAATTTCTCCATCTTTCTGGATGCAGGGAATCCGGATATGCAAAATACTAAAAACATAACAATTACTTGTTTGATTGGCTTTTAACATTTAACATTCTTGATTTTGATTAAAAAATTGCTGCAATGTGTGATGTTTTTTTAAGAACAAATATTCCAGAAAATGAAATACTAATTCGAACCCTCCCAGAAGTACATTGCTGGGATGCTTTTTGGTTTCTTCTATTTCAATGTCTTCTATCTTGTGATTTCAACTTCTCATATTTTTAAGGTTTCTCACGACTGACTATCAAGAAAATCAGATGTTAATCCTACAAAACAATGCAGTAGTATGTTGAAACAATGTTGGTGGCAGGCCAAATTAGACTATAGAACAGAGAAACCAGATGTATTGTAAGTACAACTTTCAGGATCTCAGCAAATTGTTTATCAGACTAGTCCTTGATTCTGGTTCATATCATCATCACTGTGATGATATCTATGAATAGCATATACGTTTTCAATTAGAAGATTAAAGAAAAAGATAAATTATTCAAAATGTCTGTGGTCTTGTGCTGTAGCCCATTCACTTCCAGGTTCGATGGATGGTGTATTCAAAGTTGCTCTTCTGCACGCCACTGTTGTAACGTGTAGTTATTTCAGTTACTGTCACCTTCCTGTCAGCTTGAACCAGTCTGGCCATTCTCCTCGGACCTTTCTCATTAACAAGGCATTTTCACCCACAGAACTGCCACTCACCAGGTGTTTTTGATTTCTCACACCATTTTCTAAAAACTCTAGTCAGTTCAATAATTCCTTCTCTCAACATTTATAGCACACAAAGAGGCCATTGTCACAGATTCAGGGAGCATAAAAATAGGCCCTTCAGCTATCCATCCAGCACCCATTTACATTTATCCCAATTTTATTCTCCCCACATTCCCAACAATCCACCCCCCCCCCCCACAGATTCTACCATTCATCTACACACAAGGGGTATGTAACCAGCTTACACGTCAAGAAGTTCAGAGAGGGCGTGCAAGCTGCTCGCAGACACTGCTACAGGTCAGGATTGAACCTGTGTCGCTGGAGTTGAGAGGCAGTAGCTCTTCTAGAAATAGTAAAAGCAGAAAATGCAAGGAATACTGAGCAGGGCAGGCCATATCTATGTGAAGGGAAATGGAGATAATACTTCTGCTTGAGAAGCCTTCATCTAGCCAGGTTGGGCAAGTCCTCCACCAATAACTTGCATTTTATTTCCTCCCCACCTGCCATTTTCTCTTTTACAATGACTGCCCACTGACACTGACCTCAACAATCATGAAGTGCTTTTAGTGGCTGGCAATGGATCATATGAAATCCCATCTTCCAGCTGCACTGGACCCTTTCCAGTTCGCCTGCTGCTCAAACCTGTCCACTGATGATGTCCTCCACTCTGTCCTGTCCCACCTAGAAAACGATGCCTCATATGCCAGGCTGTTGTTCATTGCCTTCAGATCAGTGTTTAACACAATCATCCCTCAGTGGCTGGTGGGTAAACTGTCCTTGTTAACAGAACAAATTTCCTTGGTGTGCACATAATGGATGACCTAATCTGGACCTATAGCACCTTCTCATGGGGTGGCACGGTAGCGTAGTGGTTAGCATAACGCTTTACAGTACCAACAACTTGGGTTCAATTCCTGTCACTGTCTGTAAGGAGTTTGTATGTTCTCTCTGTGACTGTGTGGGTTTTCTCCGAGTGCTCTGATTTCCTTCCACAGTCCAAAGACATACCAGTTGATAGGTTAATGGTCATCGTAAATTTTTCTATGATTAGGCAAGGGTTAAATCAGGAGTTGCTGGGCAGTATTCTATGCTGTATCTCAATAAATAAATTAGTCAAGAAGGCACAACAATGTCTACACTTTCTGAGGAGATTGAGGTGTGCAAGGCTCCCCGCCCCTACTCTACAGAGCATAGTAAAAACCATCGAAAGCATCATAGTTTCTCCCTCGTCCCTATTTGTGACATTTAACGGGAGCGTTGTACATGAAGGGCCTGAAGCATTGTTGAGAATCCCTAACACCCATCCCACAATCCCTTTGACCTACTACCGTCAGGAACATCAGGATTAGAACTGCCAGAATGGACAACATCTGTGAGACTAATGAATACCCTACTGCCACTGAGGTCTTGTCACTGGGATAGCGAGTTGTTTACTGTTTAATGTACTGCTTACTATTTATCTGTGCTGCATAGATTGCATTTTGAATTATATGTAGCAATATTTTGTTTTATGTGCTGTGTGTGATATATATATTGTGGGTGCACTGTGGTCTGGAGGGACATTGTTTCGTTTGGTTATATGTAAACAGATGACAATAAATTTGAACTTGAATTTTTTCCTCCTGGGAGTGAGAGATCTGGCCTGCCTGACCCCTGGGATTGCTGCTCTGCATTTCATAAATACTGTATTTCTTTGTATGTTCTCGCTCCCTAACTGCTCCCACTCACCGACTGAGCAGAGAAGCTTATTTGCTGCATATTCCCATGGTCAGCCAGGTTTTACCTTCCCTTCGCCCAGCCTTCCTGCAAGTTTAACAAGCTTCTTTTGTCTCCTTCCCAGCTCTGATGAAGGACTTTCGACCTGAAATGTTAACTCTGCTGCTCTTTCCATAGATGCAACCTGACCTGCTGAGTATTTCCAGCATCTGTGGTTTAATTATTTTTGCTTATTTCACCTTTTTCCCCCCTTCCCTAACCAGTTGGAATCCCATCCATGAGTTAGGAAATGCGTATCTACAATGAAGTGACTTTCTTCTTATGCCACCTCTCCCACCAGCAACAGATTACTAGAATCTCATTCATTGGATTTAAGACTGAAATACATGTTGTTTCTTTCTTTTCATCCATAGCATACGTGGATGTCAGCAGCAAGGGCAACATGTAGTCTAGAAGGATAAAAATCTTATTTTGCTGAGATAAGATCTTATCAGAATTGATATTGAGGAAGAAGCTATGTGCTTTGTGATATAGAACTATCTCTTTGTAAATGGATTTACCATTTAGCCATACAAAAGACATGTATCTCTGAGTTACTGAATTAAAAGTCTTTTGAATGAAACTTAATGACCAGCATTTTTTCTTAAAGAAGGGGTGAAAATACACTGCATTTCAGGCTGCATCTGTGAAAAGGGAAATGGTTTTTTCAGGTTAGTAACCTTCCATCAGATGGTATCATTACCTTTGTGCAAAAAGAAGAAACTTGAAGCTCAAAATGTGTGGTTCAAAACCAGCTATGAAGTGAATTGGTATTACTGTTCTTGAAACTGGCAGTGTGAGCTACCCTAATCACTACAATGTAGCAACACTATGGCAAATTTGATTACTTGGCACTAAAATGTTCTTTTTTGTTTTAATTGCATTATTTCTTGTAAAGAAAGTAATTTGTTTTTCTTGTGAATGCTGCTTATCTAACGCTATGTGCCTGTGATGCTACTGCAGGTAAATTTTTCATTGTACTTGTGCACGTGACGATAAAAATCAATCCTGATTTAGGACCATATTAATTGTCAGTACTAGTACCTCTCCAGATTCGTCCCCAAACTTTTAGTAGCATATCAAATTTGCAGTCTGATAAGATGCACTGTCTGGCTGTAAAGACTTCTGGGAGTCATAGTCCACTTACCTAGCTATCCAACTGCAACACTGAGGATTCAAATAAAGCTTCATTGGTGGCAGTGATTAAGCTGCGATAACTGGGGAAGTACAGGGCACACGGGAAACCAATATTGATGAATCAACACACAACACCGGAGGAATTCAGCAGCTCAGGCAGTATCTATGGAGGGAAATGGACAGAAACATTTGGAGTTGAGGGCCTTGTGTGTTGCTCCAAATTTCACCACCATCTGCAGGTTCTTGGTCTCCATATGTTGATAAATGTTTGAGTCCTTCAGCATGTAAAGTTTTCCAGGTTACAAATGCCTGATTTATGGACACGCTGTAAATACAAACGAGCATCTGGGAGACCGGCAGGCTGGATCCACTACTGAGCTGCAGGCATCTTCTGATGGACGAGAATGGGGCATTTCCACGAACCTATTCTCCTCAGCCCTCAAAATCCGTCCTGAGCTGCAACTGTCAGACTAAGTTAAGTTGAGCAGACCTGCTCAGTCACTGAGGCAGCGAGGCCAGCTGGCAGCCATTCTTCCTGCTCTTGTTCACTCTCCTATCACAACTGTTTCCATGATCCTCTCCTGCACGTTACTTGTTTATTTCCAGATTGCAAACATTTGGATTTAAAACAGTTCTCAGGAACAGGATCCTGACGTAACCTGGGGATTGTTCCTGTATCTGGAGAGACTGAATCATCTCATTGATCTTGCCTCCCACCATACATTACGGTGCATCACCCTGAGCCTGGTCGGAGCCTGTGGTCTAAAGATCTCAGTTGAGCGCACACACTCTCATAGAGTAGGAATTAATAAAATTACCATATAAGTAGGTTTGCAACTTGCAATTAGAATTAAACTTTGCAATTGGTTTGAGTACAACTCAATAGGGTTAAGTGAAATGCGAAGAATTTAACAACATATTTCTGATTTGAAAGTGCACCTTGTTAAAAGACCTTTAAAATACCACAGAGATTAAGATCTGAGTGCGCAGGACGAAATACAAATGAGGTTAATTAAGTGCAACAGGAAATTGAATTCACATTTCACTACATGCAGAGTGAAGACTGTGGTTTTGCAGTTCTTTCAGCAAGCAGTCATTATTTTTTCCATTCTCGCTGCCTCTGCCTGTTCCAGATGCCTTTGATTGTTAATACACCTGTAACATTTCATAGACTTTTTCCCAATTTTAGGATTTTGCACCAGCCTCACTACCATATAACATCACAAAACTGCACAGTGCCTACAATATGGCATCAGCATCACAAGGTGTTTTGAGGAAATGTTATAAATAGAATAAATACATGAGAAAATGCAGCTGCAATAATCTGCAGCAAAAAGGTTACTGATGGAGGAACTTGGTGCGTCAGGCACTTGGAACGTGCAGCTCAAACGAAGAGCCACGACCGGAAATCTCAACGTCAACTGTCCATTTACCTCCACAGATACTGCCTGGCCATCTGAGTCCCTCCACCTGCTCACTTATTTGCCATCAGTAAAAGAGACTCTGAGTTGACTAAAAACCAACAGGTGGTCATGAGCATCGAAAAAACAATAGTGAGACTGACATGTTTAGGGAGGGAATACTGGAACTCAGGGCCAGCCAGTGGTGGACCATCTAATCTTGGGAATGGGCAGGGGACCATAAATGGAGATACATTTGCAGAAGTTAACATGCTAGAGAAGGGGATGGGTGGATGTGAAAACAATGGAGAGATCTGAAAAGCTGTGTAAATAGTAGCCATGTTTGACTGTATGGCCACCACCAACGTTGGTCCATATTCAATAACTGACTCCAAACCTGTTTTATTTCATGGGGACACAAAAGACTGCAGATGCTGGAATCTGGGGCAACAAACCAGTCAAGATAAAGGGTCTTTAGCCGAAGCATTGACTATTCATTTTCCTGCACTAATGCTGCCTGACACCCTCCCTCCACGGCTGAGTTCCTTCAGCGTCTTGTTTGCTGTTCCTCTTTTACTGCATTTGACCATTGGAACTTCCTGCATTTCCATTGCTGGATGGTTAACTTTAAGAGGTTGCTAGAAGGCAAGTGGAATGTTGGCCTTTACTGCTCGAGGGATTGAACTGAGTTTAAGAGCAGGGAGATTATACCACAACTGTACAGGGAACCGGTGAGGCTGCACCTGGAGTACTATGTGCATTTCAGTTCTTACTTGAGGAAAGGTATACTGGCTTTGGAGGCAGTGCAAGGAGGTTCATCGGGTTGACTCTGCGTAATCTATGAGGAGAGACTGAATTGCCTAGGACTATACTCACTGGAATTTAGAAGAATGAGATCTTATTGAAACATATAAAATTATGAAATGGATCAATAAAAATAGAGGCAGGAAAGTTGTTTCCACTGGTAAGTGAGACTAGAACTAGGAGGCATAGCTTCAAGATTCCCAGAGAGTAGTGCATCTATGGAATCTCTGCCCAGGGAAGCAGGAGAGACTATTTCATTAAATATATTTAAGATGCAGTTAGATAGATTTTTGCAGAGCAGGGGAATTAAGGGTTATGGGGAAAAGGCAGCGTTGTGGAGCTGAGTCCACAGCTAGATCAGCCATGAACTTGTTGAATGCCAGAGAAGGCCTGATGACCCAAATAGCCTACTCCTGCTCCCATTTCTTATGTTACTTATTAGTCTTAAACTTCCCAAGCATTTAAATTAACTCTGGTTAAGCTTTTAAAAATCACATCTGGTTCATAATTTAAGCTGGAAGTTGCTGTGGGACGTCCTTGACTGTTTGATATTGCGGTGTTTTATCAGCTTGGCAATTAGCTTGCAGACATTTCATCACCAGTCAATTCCTTAGTGCGCAGTTGTTGATGTTTCTCTCTAGGAGTACTTGTATTTATATAGGCTCCCGTTCACTTGCCTTGGTCCTGATTGGCTATTCCTTCAATTGACCTTTGAATTCTATTGGCTCTTAGGATTTCATTGATGGTATCCATTTTGATATGATTTTTTATGGAGTTATCAGAAGAGGAACGTGATTCTAAAAATTCTCTTGCCTGCTTTGCGTTTGCCTGCGCCAGAATGCCTGCGGTATCCCAGTTAAAGTGCTGTCCTTCTTGGCCTTCATGTACCAAGATCAGCGTTAGTGGATCATGTCTCTGTACCGCAACAACTGCGCTATAAGGATGGTGATGAAACATCTGCCAATCTCAGTGCACACTGCAACATCAAAGCCTCAACCCCAGCTACCAATATCCACCACTGTCCTTCATTATGTTTCTCACCTTTCAGCTCTTCAGATTCAGGTTGGTGCTCGACTCCAGAAGCAAACAGAAATGGCCGTCCTTGGTCATTGTACTATCTGTCTTGTTGGAGTCATTTGAGTAGGTCTAAGTGGCTACCTGACACCTCAATTAGAGACTAAAGTAAAAAAATTCTGATTTAAAAGTGCACAGTGGTGTAGCAAGTAAAGCCGCTGCCTCACCGTACTAGAAACTTGGGTTCAATTCTGTCCATGGGTGCTCTCTGTATGGAGTTTACATGCAAGGATGCCATGCTGAGGCTTTATAAGGCATTGTTCAGATTAAACTTGGAGTATTGTGAGCAGTTTTGGGCATCTTATCTAAGAAAGTATGTGCTGGTGTTGGAGAGGGTCCAGAAGAGAATGATCTCAGTAGTAAAAGTACTAACATACAAAGAGCATTTGATGGCTCCGGGCCTGTCCTTGGTGGAGTTTAGAAAACTGGGGCGGGATCTCTTTGAAAACTATCAAACATTGAAAGGCCTAGATAGAGTGGATGTGGATAAAATATTTCCTATAGTAGGAGAGTCTAGGACCAGAGGACACAGCCTCAGAATAGAGGGATGTCCATTTAGACCATTTAGATGAGAAGAAATTTCTTCAGCCTGAGGGTGGTGAATCTGTGGAAGTCATTTCCACATATGGCTGTGGAGGTCAAGTCATTGGGTATACTTAAAGCAAAGGTTGATAGGTTCTTGATGAGTAAGAGTGTCAAAGATTATGGAGAGAAGGCAGGAGAATAGGCTTGAGAGGGATAATAAATAAGCCATGAGTAAATGGCCCAATTCTGCTCCTATGTCTTATGGTCTTATAGTCTTCCCTTGTGACTGTACGGATTTCTTCTGGGCGGTTTGAGTTCTTCCCACATTTCCAAAATCATGCTGATTGGCAGGTTAACTGGCCACTGAAAATTGCCCCTGCTGTGTGGGTGCATAGCTGAGTCTAGGAGAGTAGACTTGGATGTGAGGAGAAAAAGAAAGATTTCCTGTGAATGGGTGTTTGATGGACAGCACTATCTCAATGGGCTGAAGGGCATTGAGCATCCCTGCTGCATCTCACTGTGATTCACCATGAATATTTACCATACCAAACAGATTGGAATTGGTGTCATGGATCCTCTCCTTGAAGCCGATTTTTGAGGTCTAACTCAATGATAAAGTGTTGATTTCCAAATATAATATCTTCCCTCCTGATCCTGTGCCAATTAGTGATTACTTTCCTTGCGCATTTGGTTTCATTTAGTGTGTTATATAATTTCATATTGTTACTGCTACAAAGGTTAAAAGAAGCTGATTGTATTCTGCAATATTCTAGGTATCCAGGAAGGTCATATTGCTGCTTTTTATAAATGCAATAGTATTCTAAAAATGTGATTACTGGGTGTGATTGTTGTTACCAAGGTGAATGTTTATTGCCCTTATAAAGGTGTTGGTGAGCTGCCTTCTGCATGGCACAGTTGGGGAGGGAATTTCTGGCTGCAGAAAAGGAGGATGTCATGGAGGGATTGTCTATGGAGTCTCTGTGGGTGAAGGTTAGGAACAGGAAGGGGTCAATAACTTTACTGGGTGTTTTTTATAGGCTTTTTGATAGGTTTTTTATATCCCAATAGTAACAGGGATATCGAGGAGCAGATAGGGAAACAGATCCTGGAAAGGTGTAATAATAACAGAGTTGTCGTGGTGGGAGATTTTAATTTCCTAAATATCGATTGGCATCTCCCAAGAGCAAGGGGTTTAGATGGGGTGGAGTTTTGTTAGATGTGTTCAAGAAGTTTTCTTGACACAATATGTAGATAAGTCTACAAGACTTGATTTGGTATTGGGAAACAAACCTGGTCAGATGTCAGATCTCTCAGTGGGAGCGCATTTTGGAGATAGTAATCATAATTCTATCTCCTTTACAATAGCATTGGAGAGAGATAGGAACAGACAAGTTAGAAAAGCATTTAATTGGAATAAGGGGAATTAAGAGGCTATCAGGCAGGAACTTGGAAGCTTAAGTTGGAAACAGATGTTCTCAGGGAAAAGTACGGAAGAAATGTGGCAAATGTTCAGGGGATATTTGTGTGGAGTTCGGCATAGGTACGTTCCAATGAGACAGGGAAGTTATGGTAGGGTATAGGAACCATGGTGTATAAAGGCTCTAGTAAATCTAGTCAAGAAAGAAAGAAAAGCTTATGAAAGGTTCAGAGAGCTAGATAATGTTAGAGATCTAGAAGATTATAAGGCTATTAGGAAGGATCTTAAGAAAGAAATTAGGAGAGCCAGAAGGGGCCATGAAAAGACCTTGGCGGGCAGAATTAAGGATAACCCCAAGGCGTTCTACAAGTATGTGAAGAGCAAGAGGATAAGAAGTGAAAGAATAGGACCTATCAAGTGTGACAGTGGGAAAGTGTGTATGGAACCGGAGGAAATAGCAGAGGTACTTAATGAACACTTTACTTCAGTATTCACTATGGAAAAGGATCTTAGTGATTGTAGTGATGACTTGCTGTGGACTGAAAAGCTTGAGCATGTAGATATTAAGCAAGAGGATGTGCTGGAGCTTTAGCAAAGCATCAAGTTGGATAAGTCACCGGGACTGGATGAGATGTATCCCAGGCTACTGTGGGAGGCGAGGGAGGGGATTGCTGAGCCTCTGGTGAAGATCTTTGCATCATCAATGGGGAGGGGTGAGGTTCCGGAGGATTGGAGGGTTGCGGATGTTCAAGAAAGGGAGCAGAGATAGCCCAGGAAATTATAGACCAGTGAGTCTTACCTCAGTGGTTGGTAAGTTGATGGAGAAGATCCTGAGAGACAGGATTTATGAACATTTGGAGAGGTGTAATATGATTTGGAATAGTCAGCATGGCTTTGTCAAAGGCAGGTCGTGCCTTACGAGCCCAATTGAATTTTTTGAGGATGTGATTAAACACATTAATGAAGGAAGAGCAGTAGATGTAGTGTATATGGATTTCAGCAAGGCATTTGATAAGGTACCCCACGCAAGGCTTATTGAGAAAATAAAGAGGCGTGGGATCCAAGGGGACATTGCTTTGTGGATCCAGAACTGGCTTGCCCACAGAAGGAAAAGAGTGGTTGTAGGTCATATTCTGCATGGAGGTCAGTGACCAGTGGTGTTCCTCAGGGATCTGTTCTGGAACCCTTACTCTTAGTGATTTTTATAAATGACCTGGATGAGGAAGTGGAGGGATGGGTTAGTAAATTTGCTGATGAGACAAAGGTTGGGGATGTTGTGGATAGTGTGGAGGGCTGTCAGGGGTTACTGTGGTACATTGATAGGATGCAAAAGTGAGCTGAGAAGTGGCAGATGGAGTTCAACCCAGGTAAGTGTGTGGTGGTTCATTTTGGTAGGTCAAATATGATGGTAGAATATAGCATTAATGGTAAGACTCTTGGCAGTGTGGAGGATCAGAGGGATCTTGGGGTCCGAGTCCATAGGACGTTCAAAGCAGCTGCGATGGTTGACTCTGTGGTTAAGAAGGCATATGGTGTATTGGCCTTCATCAAGCATGGAATTAAATTTAGGAGCTGAGAGATAATATTGTAACTATATAGGACCCTGGTCAGACCCCACTTGGAGTATTGTGCTCAGTTCTGGTCACCTCACTACAGGAAGGATGTGGAAACCGTAGAAAGGGTACAGAGGAGATTTATAAGGGTGTTGCCTGGACTGGGGAGCATGCCTTATGAAGACAGGTTGAGTGAATTCGGCCTTTTCCCCTTGGAGCGATGGAGGATGAGAGGTGATTTGATAGAGTTGTATAAAATGATGAGAGGCATTGATCATGTGGATAGTCAGAGCCTTTATCCCAGGGCTGAAATGGCTGCCACAAGAGGACACAGGTTTAAGTTTCTTGGGAGTAGGTATGGAGGAGATGTCAGGGATGCAATTATGTTTTTTACACAGAGTGGTGAGTGAGTGGAATGGGCTGCTGGCAACGGTGGTGGAGGCGGATACGATAGGGTCTTTTAAGAGACTTTTGGATAGGTACATGAAGCTTAGAAAAATAAAGGGCTATAGGTAACCCTAGTTATTTCTAAAGTAGGGACATGTGTGTTGCAACTTTGTGGGCCAAAAGGCCTGTATTGTGCTGTAGGTTTTCTATGTTCTATGTTCTATGTATCCTGTGATATCAAATGGACTGCAGTATACTTCCAACTCAAAATCAGGCTGGACTTGGAAGAGAACCTGCAGGTGGTGATATTTCACAAACCTATGGCCTTCGAACTCCCTGTTGAAAGAGTTGCAGATTTGGGTGATCCTAACAGAATAACCATGCTATGGAACTCTAGTCAAAGTTGAGTTTTATTGTCATATGCACATATCTATGCAACAGTGCAATGAAAAGCATGCTTCCAACAACATCACAGGTGCATGGCAGCATAAAAAAGATCATTCACAAGAAAAATAAACAAATAATATGCAAGTTTTGCAAGAAATAACACAATTAGAACAAAAACTGTCCACTTTAGTGTAAAATGATCAGTGTGATCATAGTGCTGCTAAACTGTAGTGATGATTAGGGTTTTGCCAGCTGCTTCAAGAACTGGATTGTTGAAGGGAAATAACTGTTCTTGAACGAAGTGATGTGGGACTTTAGACTTCTGTACCTCCTGCCCGATGAAACAATGACATGCACTGAATTGTGGAGATCTTTGATTGATATTGCCTTCTTGAGGCAGCACCTCTTACTGATAATTCTGATGGTGGAGAGCCGTATGTCAGTGATGTATTGGGCTGAGTTCACTATTCTCAGCAACTTCTCATGTTCCTGTGCATTCAATAATCCAATACACTTGGGACTTGGTGATGCCGGATTCCTAAGAAGATTTCTTGTTTCCACAGTTAAGAAACATTCAAAAGACATTCAGACAAGTACATGGATAGAAAAGGTTTAGAGAGATATGGGCATTACGGTACCATAGCAGGTAGTGTAATGCTTTACAGGGTTCAGTCTCAACCACTGTCTATAAGGACTTTGTATGTTCGCCCCCTGAGTTTCCTCTATGTGCTCCAGTTTCCTCCCACATTCCAAAGATGTATGGTTAGGGTTAATAAGTTGTGGTCATGCTACATTGATGCCAGAAGTGTGGTGACAGTTGCAGGCTGATCCCAGAATATCTTAGACTGTTTTGGTCATTGACACAAGCAATGCATTTTGCTGTATGTTTTGATGTACATGTGACAGATAAAGTTAATATTCTCTCTTTTTTATCTTCAAATGTGGGTTAATGGGATTTAACTTGGATGGACCCCATGGATAAGTCCAGGTGAAGAGACTAATTCTGAGTAGAATAATACGTTTCCCATGTGTCCAATGTGTTTAGAAGGACTAGGAAACATATAAGCCCTCAGGACTGTGAGTCTGGCCACAAACCTACCCATGTTTCTGCCCTTTGCTCTGGCTGCACAGCCAGTCTGGACCTCCTTATCTGCTTGCACACTCATTTGTACTTTGGAACCCCAGCTCACATATTTTCTTTCCAGGGCCCAAGAGGCTTATTGCTAACTCAGCTTTCGAGCACAGCAGCATATCCTTTCTGACGGGTCAGAGTTGTTTTTGACAAAGTTAAACTTCTAACAAATATTCCTTGTTCAGCTTCTTTTTGTAAACACGAATCAGTCTCCAGTTTTCAATGTAAATTGCAAGTAGCAATCAGTTACTGGAGATGAGAACAAACAATACTGTCTACATCAAACCAGGCAACTAACGCTAAGTTACTTGCTCCATTGATATTTAGTTCAAGGAAGTCTGAAGACCAGACTGATGTTGTCATTTTGCACATCATGGGTATGATCAATTAGTAGTTGGGATATTAGATACTCAGACAGTCAGCCCTCACAGCATTAATTTTGGGTGTCTTGGATCTCTGTTCCCAGAAGCTTTTAAACCATCTGTATGAATTACCTTGTCCCATTAAAGGTATCTGAAAAACATTAGATGCAGAGAAAGTCAACTCATCGTAAAACAGTATAAATGTTAGAAAGCGTTTGGGATTGTTAGGAATGACAAGGACAGAAAGAAGAACTAGAATTCATTCCAGAACCTTTGGTTTCTGTGACGGACGACCCGTTCGTCTTCAACTCATTGGTATGTTCTTTCAGTACATAAGAATTACACCTGTGTTTGGAAATTGTAGTTTGTAATCCTTCTGTACTTTGGAAAACTTTTCTAAATTAGAAATTCTCTGTGAGTATTAAATGTGTGTTAAGAACTATTTGTCTGAATTAAAGTGGGAATCATTAAAAATTAAATAAACTGTGCTTAAACTATTTTGTTAGCTGGAGGTATCTCCTCCTTGGCAGGGAGAGGGGAGCCCATGACTTTAGCAGAGGGTATTGGCAGCTGTACCTCACCGCAGAGACTCAACAGAGAAGTAAGCTGGTCTTGAAGAGTAGTATAATCTCCCTATAGTAAGGGAACCCATAGATTCCAATATCAGATAGGGCATAACATCTCCTTTTGAGTTTAGGGCTTTGCAGTCAGTGAACCTAATACCATCACAAATTAATGAGTGAGCTGGTTGCAGGCCCTTTAGGATTACTGACCAATGAGATGTCAGACTATTGGAGTTTATGTCCTACTATATTTACATAGGGCGGAGTGACTGTTAGCCATGACCTTCCTCGCACAGAAGAATTTATTTAAATTCAAGTGCTACTTCACCCCTTTCCTTCATCTTTTAATTTGTTTAAAATAAGCAAATTCTTGATTCTTAACTCACTTTAACATTAGGAAGAAATGAAAGCTGTAAAATGTTTCTGACTTACCATGGGTCTTGCAAAAACACCACCCATCAGCTTTGCTTGGGATAAACTCCTGCAGTTGTGTTATCTTGAAGTTCAATGTCAAGGACACTCGAGCTGATGTTGGATGATCAAACATAATCAAGTGATAACACCAGCCTTCAACAAGTTTTTTGATGAGGCAAAATTACATGTTATAATATGTTACAAAGAAAAGCCTGCTGGTATCAAAGGATGTAAAATCTGAAATGAATTTAAAACGGAGCTCTCCCCTTTGTTGGACTCCCTGAATTGATGGTTTTGCTTTACATCTGTCTTGATCAGTAAATTGGAGGCATGCCCCACTGCGGTGAGACTAGGGTAAGGGACAAGAATGAATAAAGTGAGCTAAGGCAGATTGACCCCACCATGTCACACCATTACACCTTTGGCCTGATTAGTTGCTGAATGGCTGGATACTAACCCTGTAAGGCAATCAAACACTGTGACAGAAGGCTGGTGGAGAAGACAACTGCAAGAACAAAAAAAAATTGAAGAACGCATTTCAAAATCTTCCACTTGAACAGAGAGGCGAATCTAGATGTACATAGAAATGCGTGACCGGAAAACCGATGTCACTCCAAGTCATGTTATGTGGAATTAGTTAGTAAAATCTTATAGAACTTTGGAAAGTTCAATGTGTTTTTAAATCTCTAGCCACGTCCCATTCTATAAAAGTTACCACCTAAGTTGTTTCGAGAGCTCAGATAGTGACGCCCTGGAGATGCTTCCCTCTATACACATTGCAGCAGAACAAAAACAATTTGTATTTCATAGAATTTGCACAAGAATGTAGTAGTGGCAGTGAATGTCTTTGAATTTAGAATCAAAGCAAAACTACATGAACCAGATCGTCTCCCACCAATTACAAAGAAAAGTCACTGAGTTTCACCTGAGAATGTTTATGCAACTGAAGGAATAAGTCTTTAGTTTCAAAATAAGCCAGACACTGTAAAATGACAACTTGGGTGTTTGCATGAATATTTGAAATCATTGCCAACATGATTTTTTGCGTAAAATAATCAGCAATTTCTTCATTAAATCTCAAAGAGGATTAATTCCAGTCCTTATTCAAAGGCTGCATTCCTTCCTTCCCTTGTGTGTTGTCATGGCAACCTTCATGTGGTGATAAGATGGTTCTGTATAACTCTGAAACAATTAAGCAGTCAGCGGCCATCAGTCACACTTATTTTGCTTTTGCAAAATTAAATTGGCCAACATTTCATTCATGGTTCTTGAAGTTATGAAAGGGCTTACAATTCTCATCAATAAAGACTAGGAAAGTCTAAAGAGGGGAACATTTATTCAATCAAAACAAAATGTCCGTCTCATATTGTGAGTGCATACACTCATCTCCTGCACTTGTGATAAGCACAGTGTTCTGTTAAACAGGAGTCTCCAGTTGTCCAGAATTCAAACTTCATTAGTGAAAAATCCTAATGAAGTGTTTGGAGCTGTGGTGTGGATATTGGCCTTTGCAAAATGCAATAGGGTATATAAATAAACACAAAAAACCTGCAGATGCTAGAAGTACAAAGCAACACACACAAAATGCTGGAGGAGCTCAGCAGGCTAGGCAGCATCTATGGAAAAGAGCAAACAGTCAACGTTTCAGACTGGGACCCTTCATCAGGATGAATAAATATTTCTTAATAAAAATGCCAAAACACATTAAGGTTACAGCATAAGTGTTTAGCTTAAACACCTGGTGAATTGCTTCTTTAAATGACCAATATTAATATGTACTTGAAATGCTCAGTCAGTAATTAGTTATTTTATGAGAAATGACTTTTAAATGCATGCTATTTCATTTGTCATGTTCTTGAAATATTGTAATATGCTGAAAGTCAGTCATATAATCATATTGATGACCACCTCAAGTGACCCAATGGATGAGCTCTTCCAAGATGGTCTATCACAAAATATCATTGCAGAAACTGGTCAGTAAGTTATTTTGATTCTGTTGAACCACTTTTATTCAACGTTTCTCATTTTCCTTCCACTTTACTGAGTATGAACACTCTCTCTCTCTCTCCTCCTCCTCCTCCCCCCCCCCCCCCCCGTCACATATACAAAATATATCTGCCACAAGCTAATGCAACTTTATTTTAGCCAATTAGTAAATGATCAGTTGTCCTCTTTACCCATGGGATTTGGAGCAAAATTCTCCTCTGTCATATTGAGGCAGTGCCTTTCTCCATTTCCTTCACATCCAGTTTCTACATCAGAATTAGGTTTATTATTATTGACAAACTTTATATCATGAAATTTGTTACTTTGTGGCATAAAAACCTTAAGACATGGGAGCAGAATTAGGCCATTTAGCCGATTAAGTCTGCTCCACCATTCCATCATGGCTGATTTATTGTCCCTCTCAACCCCATTCTCCTGTCTTCTCCCCATAACATTTGATGCCATTATTAATCAAGAATGGAATGACCTCTGCTTTAAATATACCAAATGATTTGGCCTCCACAGCCATCTGTGGCAAGGAATTCCACAAATTCACCACCTTCTGATAAAGAAATTCCTCATCTCTGTTTTAAATGGACATCCCTCTATTCTGAGGCTATGCCCTCTGGTCCTAGACTCCCCCACTATAGGAAACAACGTCTCTACATCCACTCTATCTAGGCCTTTCACTATTCAATGGGTTTCAATGAGACCCCCTCTCATTTTTCTAATCTCCAGTTAGTACAGTCCCAGAGGCATCAAACGCGCCATATGCATTAACCCTGAAAATCTGCAGGTGCTGGAAATCCAAGCAACACACACAAAATATGCTGGAACTCAACGGGCCAGGCAGGATCTATGGAAAAAAGTACAGTCGGCGTTTCCGGCCAAGAGTCTTTAAAGGGTCTTGGGCTGAAACGTTGACTGTACTTTTTTATCCATAGATGCTGCCTGGCCTGCTGAGCTCCTCTAGCATATTTTGTGTGTGTTGCTTACACTCATCATTACTCTTTTCTCTCCTTATGGTTTTTTTTCATTGCCTTAATAAAAATTGCTCAAACTTGAAATTTTAAAATATAAGTAAATGGTTCGAAAAAAGCAATCACTTCCAGAAAATCTGATGGCAGAGCGAAGAAGCTGTTCCTGAAACATACACATTGTACTTCAGTAACATCTTCATGAAGGAAAGAACAATTATATTTTAAAGTTTGTTGCACTTTGAACTTGGGCAGTCATTTGAAGATACTTTGTGGCAAGGGTGAGAGAGACTAAGCAAGTGGAATTAATGGAGAAGGAGTAGAGAGATTTGAAGAGATTCTTAGAAATGGGGAAGGAGGAATTCAAGAAGAGAATCTCAGAGAGAAAGGATCTGCTGGATGAATCTAAAGAGGTGGAGGCAATTCATAGTAGATCAATGCATAGATGGGAATGTGTGTAGTGCAAAATGGGATTGAGGAAGGGTGGGCCATGTAGGATTTGTAAATATGAGTGGGAGTGATGGGTGTGGGCAAACAGCAAAATTTGACAAGGTTGAGTTATCTGGGCGTAGTGAAGCTCTAGTGTTAAAAAAATTGTTTTATTTGTCACATGTACATTGAACTATCAAAACAGTTGTTCATTAACGGTTGTAAGTTAAATATTGTAAAGAGTACAGAGTACAACTCTAATATCAGCAGAAGATAAGTCAAAATAACATGAAATTTCCAATCATAGAGGTAGTCAATGAAGTAGTGTAAATGGAAATGGCTTGTTGTGGTAATGCAAAGAATTGTAAAGTTTGAACCTCAACGCAATAAGGTTACAAATATACATGATGGACAAGTTTAGAATGATCAGATATATAACTGAGTTAACCTCCAATGCATGATGTATCTTGATTAGACCATCTTTATCCTGAATTGCCTCTTTCCCTATCCCTGCACCAGTGTAATCCTAAAGGGGAAAATGTCCTAGAGAATTCCTCTCTACTGTTCATCATATTGACAAAATCATTCCAGGAGATAACTTGAACCTAATGTTAGAGATTTGCATTTCATGCAATGTGATCTCTGCCTCCATCAATAGCCCAGCTCTGCCTTAAAAAAAACATACAGATGGACAGCACTGCCCATACCATACAATTTGTTTGAGAAATTTACAACTGTCTGGAGATAATGGACAGCAGGTGACTTTGTTTGAACTTGGGAGCTCATAAAACAGATAATAGCCAACGAAGGGGATGATTGCAAAAGAAAATGTTAAATGATTACAGGGATCTGGAAAGCTTCGTGAAATTGTTCTGTTTTTCTGAATCCCAGATGAACATCCACTTGCTTGACCTTTGGATGTCTGGTGGCTACTATGAAGAATTGCGGAATGCTAAAAGCCTGTTCCTGATCAGCCAGAACAGAACAGCGGAGGATTAGGCATGGACTTAACGAGGGTTTCTATCTTTGTCTGTTAAAAATCTCATTTCAGGAGAATTTATGCTAAAATTTGTGTCAGCAATCTCTTTGGCTGGGAAGATCTGATAAATAGGCTTGGTACCACAATGCCAGCTGTAAGATTGGGTTCCAATTCCAGCCGCTGTCTGCAAGGATTTTGTACATTATCCTCGTGACCGTGTGGTTTCCTCTGGGTGCTCTGATTTCCTCCCACATTCCAAAGACATACAGTTAGCGTTAGTGAGTTGTGAGTAAGCCATGTTGGCGCTGAAAGCATGGCGACACACGCAGTCTGCCCCCTGCACCGTCCTCGTTGATCTGATTTGTTGCAAAATGATGCATTCTTCTGTATGTTTTGATGCATATGTGATAAACAAAGCTAGTCTTTAATCTTATGGCAGTAACTGATGGGTCAATAAAGACATTTTTCATTACTTTCTGCTGCAACACTGATTATGTGTTTGTGTGCAATTCAGGCTCAAAGGCTTTCCTCTGCGCAGTGTGGGAAAGTTAAAAAAAAACTTGTTGTCAGTCTAGTTCTTGGGCCCAATTTATAGTCACAGGAAGAAAAAGCTGGGAGTGAAATGGGCATTAATGTGGGTATGGTAGATGGCAATAAGCTTCTGGGAACTGAGGAGTTTAGCATCGTAATGGGGTTGGGTAGTTAAGGTGGTAATCATATTACAGAGTTGCAGCAGGGAGACTTTTCACATATGATAAGAGTGGAAGACAGTTCCCAGAGCTAGCAAGAAACTGACCTGCTTCAGCATGTCGGGTTGAGACCTGTTTCTGCTTGAGGGCCCAAAAAACACTGCAGGCCACACATGTGCCAATGGAGATCTTAGAAATGGGAGACTGATATGCATTACATGTTCACCATCTCTGTGTATTAGCTGTAAGACCATGCATACCCTAAAGGTAAATAGCAGACTTCAGAATTCCTTGTCTTAACAAATGTTTTCTCATCAAATTACGGGCAGTTGCACACCATACATACAAATTGATCCTTGAGCAGAATTTCTTGGGCCTTGTGCAAATCTTTCAGTTTTAGTTGTTGTTTCTTCAATGTTACTGCGGGTGTCCATTTTTACCTCATGTCAGATTGTGTATGCTGAAATGGTCCAGTAGGGCAGGATCTATAAATTGCAGAGAATACTGGAGGCTGTCAGGAGGTCTGACAGCATCTGTGAGACCAGCAGAACTTTAATCAGCTTTGTGCTCTATTTTTGTTCTTCAGAATTAGTCTTGACAACAGGCCTTTGGTCATAGCCATGAGTCCTATCTCTCTCTCCACAATTCCAGAGCAGATCCTGCATTTCCCATTTTTATTTCAGATTTCCAACACCTACATTTTGCCTTTGTGTGGTAAATTAATCTTTAGTTAAAGAAAGGGAAACTATGTAGACACTGGAATTCTGAAATAGTGTTTCTCTTTTCACAGATGCTACCTGCTTGCTGAATGTATCCACATTAGTTTCAATTCCTTAGTTAAACTTTTTTCCCTTTAACTGGCTAATCTTCAAAATGTTCTGATGATATGCAGAACTGAATAATCCTTCCAAGACATTCTTCAGAAATTAGGAGTAATTAGATACAAATATTAAAGGAATTTTCCCTCACTTGCTTGCTTAAAATACTTTTTTTTAAAGATCATAAGGTTATAAAACTGATGTAAAGTTTTACTGCATTCCATCTTTCCCTAAGAAGATGTCTTTTGACATCTTCTGACAAAGTGAACCTTTCCACCATTCTTCCACTTGGTCATAGAAACATTTATCCAGCCAAGGTATGTGGGACACAGGATAAAACATTTATTTAATAGACATACTGCGTCTCATTCATCTTGGCTGCACTTGATCCTACCTTACTCAAAGCTGACTGTCAAATAGGCAGCTGATTGGCATAAAGAATCTTAAATGAACTACTGTGTGGTTTAGAGAATAAATCTATAGCCTCCATTCATCAGCTGGGAGGCAAAGAGGTGGGGAAGGGGTTGGAAGACAATTTAAGTGGCCGCAGTCGTTGGACTAATGGGAGCTAAAGGCTTCTTTATTCGGGTTTAGGAACTGAATTGGTGAAAGAGGCGTGAATGTACAATGGGTGCAGGTTTGAAAGGAGGACCCCACATGAAGTAATGATGTAAGACTAGAATCCCTGCTTAAACGCCAGACCTTCATGCAGAACTTGAAATTCTTCCTGAAACAGCCAATGATGATGTGCAAACCTGCATGTACCTCTTGTGTAAAAACTCTCTAGCCTTAATTCCCCTGACCATTGGATGAGTGGCTGAAGTTAATCTTTGCTCCACTATTTGACCAATGAAGGGAGGCATATGAGGAGCAGTGAGTCTTTATAAGTTTTGTATTTTAAAGTTTGGATTTTTGTACTCTTTTCTCTTGTTTGCTTCACACCTGTGCACCAATCAAAAGGCCTTCCCCATTTTGAGAAGATTGTAGGCCATTTCAGAAAACAGTTATATTTAGCCACATTAGCAGGGCCCAGAATAAAATATAGGTCAGGTCAAAGCAGACTTCTTCTACCCACAGAGGATCAAGAACCAGATGGGTTTTATACACACCTGCAGCTTCACAGCCATCCATACAGAATCTAGGTTTTCTTTAATAATCCAAGCGATTTACTTTATGATTTTAAATTCCATAGTTGAATTTTGAAATTAATGATCTAATGACCAACATGATGACTTATCCAGCAAACTCTAATAGATTGATCTCTACTGGAAGTTAAGCACATGAAGGCATGGAAGTGAATGGGCTGTGATGATCTTCCCTTTGTTTTTTATCCTCACTGTGGTTCCTCGCTCCCTCAGTCTGATGGAATGCTTATCACCTGGTGTATGGAAGGCTGACTGGGAGATGTGTTACTGATTCATCATTGTTATAGGATCAAGCAATTTTGAACAAGATTGTACAAAAAATGCATTAATATCAGCATAAAAACTCTTACGGGCCTGCACATATGAAGCAATAAGTTATGTTAATGACCTTTCAACATTTGTAATAACTTTTCAAAACAAAGTTTCCCTCAGTCAGTAGCGACATGGTTTCTTTTAAAGAGAATAGTCTGAACCTCAAACCAATGCAATTTTACACGGAGCAAAAGGAAAGTGATGTTTATCTTAAAATAATTTTCTATTGAGAGATTCAGTACAATAACAGGCCCTTCTAGCCCAACAAGCCCACAATGCCCAATTACACCCCTGTGACCAATTATCCTAATAACTTGTACATCTATGGAATTTGGGAGGAAACTGGAGCACCTAGAGGACACCCACATGATCATGGGGAGAACGTGCAAACTCTTTACAGACAGCAGCGGAATTGAACCCGGGTCACTGGCACCGTAATAGGATTATGCTCACCGCGATGTTACCGAGCCACCTATTATATACATCGGGACATTTGACATATCTCTCAGCCACCTCTGACGTACAAAAGATTCACCTCACAGCTGTTCATGAGGTTGGTAAGCAATCAAGCCAAATGAGGTGTCAGCCTACAGAAGGACCTTGTCTCAGGAAGGGATGAAGTACTGGTTATGCAGACTTTGGATGTAGCGCTTAGCTAATTGTTTAAAGCTCTGGAAAATACCAGGATAAACAAACAGTACCCATTCTAAAAGAGGGGAAGCAAAAAGTTAAAGTATAAAAAAGCTTTCCGCTCTCGTTGATGTAAAACACAAGTCTCTGAGGTTTCAAACACCACCAAGAATGCATGTAACAGGAGCCCTGCTGTTAGAGGTGGGGGAGGAGTCATCCACTGATTCTTCTCTCACCCTGGTCTGATAAATCTTCCTCTCAAATGCACTGACAGCTCAGCAGACAGTGTTGCCCTACAAACTCCTCTTTATCTGACTTCACAAACACTGCTAATAGTCTATTTAGCCACAGATGAATTAACCTTTGCTTCCAAACTGACTACAGGTGACAGATGGTCAGCTGCTTGTGGTTTCAACTGACCCTAACCCAAGTTTTTTCATCCCCAGGTCAAGCACAGTAAGGTTCATGATAATTTCATTAGTAAAAATGTTCATTTTGAACATATAATACTTGGGGTCAAGGACACTGCCTGAAGTAAGTTAACTCTTTGCTTTCTTACTGTTCAACAGCAGGCTGAGCACAGCAGAAATAGTTCAATGACCTGCTTCATGTTAGTTACCTGGGCAACTCTGATGCCAAGTGGACTGCAAATAAAAGATGGTTTAATCCTTGCCAGCAGAGGCTCTGCACCATAGTTACAAATATCTGGTTCATTTCATCAACAGTGGGGGTGGACATAAGTCAGAGACAAATTACGATTGGTGATACCTGCATTGCGGGTATTATACCTGGCCTTAAAGTGCCAAGCTATCTTTTGAAAGGTGCTGGATGCCATGTTGGTGTGGTGGAGGGCCTGCACGCAATGGACGTCTTGTTAGAAGGACACTAAATAGGCAGCATTTTGCACTAACTGAGCTGCAAAGGTGATTGACACATTCTGCCTTTTGGAGCTCAGGTCCTCAGTCCTACACTAACTTAGCTGAGTGAGTCCTATTGTAGACTGCGTCTTCTCAGCTTGGGCTGACTGTAGACTGGCTGGCTGACTGAATGGTAATACTCAGGCCACTCGAGTGATAAGGATAGACAGATGAAAAATACCTTCCTATGCAAAGACAGTAGGTCCTGCTTCATGCAGCCACTGCAACTTCCCAGGGATTGCCCATGGCCAGCGGAGAACCTACAGCTGGATATTCTCTAAATACCTTTAAACTCAGTAGTCTGGAGCAACCATTGTGATCACTGGTGGCTGCTGCAGATGCTACGATGCAGCTGTAAAGTAAACCATCAGGCACTTCATATTAGATGACTCCATGATTTGCAACTCCCTCAATGGACTTCACATCCTGATCAAAGCCTTGTGTCAAGCTGAAATCAGAATCAGAATCAGGTTTATTATCACTGACAAATGTTGTAGCAGCAGAATGGTGCAAGACATAAAATAATTACTATAAGTGACGATATTAAAAATGAATAAATCATGCAAAAGAGGAATACTGAGGTAAAGTTCATGAGTTCATGGACCATCCGAAAATCTGATGGTACAGGGGAAGAAGCTGTTCCTTCTATGTTGTGAGTGTGTGTCTTCATGCTCCTGTACCTCCTCCCTGATGGTAACAATGAGAAGAGGACCTGTCCTTCATTCCCTGTGATGGTGAACACACACTATCCAGAAGGATAGCAGATCACCAAGTATTTCATGGTGTACCAGTCATTTCCTGAAGTCCATCTCTGACCCTGAAGGGCTTCATCTGCTGGCCAGGGTTTTTAACTCAATGACCTGGTGAGAGGCCACATAGGCCTATGATGAAATTGAGCGTAAGAGCCGTTGTCCTCTTGCTATTCTTTCAATGTTTGGATAAGTTGCTGTTCTTGTGAATCTTAAAGGGAAAAGAACTGTGGGGAGTATGAGAGGTAGTGGGGAAGGTAATTTGCGCTTTATATACTAACTGCAGCTTGCAAATCATTGAAATTGGTTTATTACTGTTCTGAGATAGATTGAAAAGCTGTCTAGCATACTGTTCATACAGATCAGATGCATAGAGGTAGAACAAGGTTAAACAATAATTAGAAGAAAATGATGGAAGAAGAGGTATGTGAGGAAAGGTTAGTTGCAGAATTCTTGTTTCTTCTTGAAGAAACCTCCCCACCAAACCTCCCCACCTACAAGATGAACATAACCTCAGGCAGTGACTTCTCCTCCTAGGAGGTTTAGAACATGCATGTGTTGCAGTCATCTTCCAGTTAGTCCTTGCTCCCTCTATCCATTACCTATCCTGCAAGAGAGAGTGAAACCCATGTCAATGAAACTCTTGAGATTTTTGGCAATATGTGCAAGTTTGTAGAGTGTGAGGGGTGATGGAGCATATGACTATTTGCTGTGATTCCTCATTGAAGGAGATTGACAGTCGCCATGCAATGGTTGTGTGAATTAAGTTATTTGAAGCTGATGGTGCAGTTTGTAAGATAATGAAATGATAACTAGATATGTTGTATTAATAGTGTTGGCAGTGACATGAATATTGGACAGGATACCAGGAAGAGCTCATTACACTTCAAGAGATAAGGCCTTGGGGGCTTTAGGCCCATTTAGGAGAACAGACGGAGCCTCTGTTTAACTCCTTATCTAAAAGTTGGCACCTTTAACAAAACAACACTCTAAGGTTTACAGTGATATTGGTGTGCATGTTTGACTCAAAGCCATGTCTATCATTGGTATCTGGCGATGGCATTCTATTTGGCTTGCCAATCTCCCCTGATGGTCAGGAAATCTCCTAGAACTAGGGTCTGCTCTTCTGGCACTGATCTAGCAACCTAGAACAAAGGTCTGTATTCTGACAATTATAATTAAAACATTGGACTTCCAATATTGCCATCGCATGTCCATCCTATTGTAAGTGAGATCACAAGTCCCTTATGACCCAGAACAACATTACTTCTTTGAATAATGATGCAAGTAGAAAGTTGATTTTAGCTTATTTACGACACAGCTCAATATTAGCAGTAAGACTGTGCAAAATTGAATCTCTTAAACCAAAGTTAACTTTGCAAAAACGTCACCAGTAAATGGACTTGCAATGTTATAGCACATTCATCCTAGCACATTTTAATCATGCCTTTTACCAAGCAGTAATGTGTATTTACTGTATGTACACTCAAACAGTATTGATAATATAACAATATTTGCATTCCCATAGTGGCAAATGGCTTCAGTTGCTCATATTTTGCTGCTTCCTGTTTGGGAGCAAATAGCAAGCTTTTTCTCGATGAAGTCTAAACCTTGGTAGAAAACTGTAGCTGGGATTACTGTGCATTTTGCACAAGTGCTGAGGAGACTTGAGTTTGCATCATTCTGCTCAAACACCCAAGATACACAAAGCACCTGGAATTTGTTCAATATCTCTAAGGCCAAAGGAGCCCCCGTGTTTGCAAAATTGGCCAATGAGCAAATAGAGTTAAAGCTAGAAATGGATAGCAACAACATTATTGATTTAATCCAAGAGTCAACCAACTAGATCACCAGTTACTAACTAAGTGGTCCAACAAAAATCCAGAGCTCTGCTCTTCCTCAGACATGCTCTTCTTCTGCCACATGGTTATATCAAATGAGAGTTGAAGGCTGAATGATGCACCACCTCAAATGTCTCCTATCAAGTTAGCACTAAAATTAACAAAAACAGAAAATGCTTGCAACATGCACTAGGTCAGGCAGCATACTTCGAAAGAGAAACAAAGATTACATCTCCCATTGAAGACCCTTTGTCAGATTTTACCAGCATTTCTTTTTCAAGGGTTGTTACCTCAGCTTCCAACATTTTCTGTTTTTATTTCAAAATTATTAACTATCCTTCACTCTAGACTTGTGCTTGTCCAGTGATCAAGCCTTTGAGTTTGGCGTACTGGTCAGTATTATTTTGAAATACATTTTAAATTTGTATTAACATACAACATTCTTAATATTGTAAATATTTGGTTGGTAAGGCAATGTAGAATCAAACCATACAAATTAACAGATTACAGCTTGTGCCTTTGTACCTTCTGAACTTCGTCAGACAAAACTAGCAGCGACCACAGTTGGAAAGCTTCTTGATAGTGATATCATTCCAATATACTTCATAATGACATACTTTCAAAATGATGTAGGAATTGTTATAACTGACTGTGCCCAAAGTCATACAAACAATTGAGGGATAAATGCCATTGGACACCATCTGCTTTTCAGCTAATTTTTAATAGTCAAGACCTTTTAACAGAATATGTGGCAGAATGTTTTGTCAGGGCTCTAGATGCATTTCTGTGCAGTTAACTCAGGACCAATATTGCAAGAGACTTCCATGCAGTTGCCACCGTATAATCACAGGCTGTGCCTAGAGTCATAGGAAGATACAACATGGAAGCAGACCCATTGGCCGATCAATCTGTGGACTCCTACACTCTTCCAATGTAACTTAATGTAAGCTTGAAGAACAGTGCTTCTTCCATTGAGACATATTGCATCCATTGGAACTCAAGCGTAACACATACAAAAGTGATTAGGCAGCATCTATGGAAAGGAATAACAAGTCGATGTTTCAAGCTAAGACCCATTATTGGAAATCAATATTGGATTCAACACTTTCAGGAGGTGGGTTGGAGATACATCTCTACCAAAGAGATAAGGTGCACCTTCTCTCCGCTAGCCTGCATGTCACCCTTGGGCAAAGTGTAGCACTTGCTTAACACGCTGATTAGGATCATGTGAATCCTCAGGAGCAGTTGGTAGATGGTCGTATGAGCAGCTGGTGCATATCACGTCCTGGGTATAAGACCACTAACCCCAGCAGACAATCTCTGAAGAGAATTAATAATGACTGAGGTCACCCGTCTTGTAAAGACACTGCCCAAAAGAAAGCAATGGTAAGCCACTTCCGCATAAAAATTTGCCGAGAACGATCACGGGAAAGACCATGATTGCCTACATCTTATGAAATGGCACATAACGAATGAATGTATCAGAACTGGCCATTTCTACTATAAGTTTATCCATCTGTTGTATCAGCTCTGTTCTTCTCACTGTGGACACCGGGCACCGAACATTTCCACCATTCTCCTTTGAGGGAGAACAACAACTCCTGGCTAACATCTGCAAGATGCAAGCTAAGCACATGGTGGAATACCCTCCACTTGCCAAGATGAGTTCAATGCCAATAAACTCTCAAGACATTCAACACAACTCAGGACAAAGCCACCTATTCAATTGGCATCTCATCAATCATCAATCAAACTCAACATTCATTCCCTCCCACCGTACATCATGAAAGGACTCCATTCCCATGACGAGAACTGGGCACAATTCTCTAAGCACTGACTTGCTGCTGTTAGGTAAAGTTGTGACATAAAGTCTAAGGTCTTGGATTGTAATCTGGTACTTCCTGCCCAACCACATTGTGGGAGTACTGTCAGAAAGTATGTAGTAGTTGAAGAAACTGGCTTGTCACCGCCTTCTCAAGGACAGTGAGGGATGGGCAATGAATGCTGGCAGTGCTAACATCCAGATTCTGAAAATGAATCCAAAATAAACGTAACTTGTTTTTTCAGTTTCACAGTTCTGACAAAGAGTCTTCAATCTGAAACTAATTCTGTCTCTGTCCCCACAGATGCTGCCTGATCAGTGTTTCCAACATTTTCTCCTTTCATTTCATTTCATCTCAAAGTTCAAAGTAAATTTATTATCAAAGTATGTCACCATATACTACCTTGAGGTTCATTTTCAGAGTGGAACAGAGAAATGCATTAGAATCAATGAAAAAATTATGCACAAAGTCTGACAAGCAACCAATGTACGAAAGAAGACAAACCTTGAAATATAGTGTTGAAATTGCAGGGGCCCTGGTGGATATATTTAAAATGTCGGTATCTACAGGTAAGGTGCCAGAGGATTGGAGGATAGCACATGTTGTTCCGTTGTTTAAAAAAGGCTCTAAAAGTGATCCAGGAATTTATAGGCCAGTAAGTTTGATATCAGTAGTAGGTAAATTATTGGAAGGAGTACTAAGAGATAGGATCTACAAGTATTTGGATAGACAGGGACTTAGAGAGAGTCAACATGGCTCTGTGCATGGTAGGTCATGTTTAACCAATCTATTAGAGTTTTTTGAGGAGGTTACTAGGAAAGTGGATAAAGGGAAGGCAGTGGATGTTGTCTACATGGACTTCAGTAAGGCCTTTGATGAGGTCCCGCATGGGAGGTTAGTTAGGTACACATGGAAAGGTAGTAAATTGGATTAGCCATTGGCTCAATGGGAGAAGTCAGAGAGTGTTAGTGGAGGATCGCTTCTCTGAGTGGAGACCTGTGACTAGTGGTGTGCCACAGGGATCAGTGCTAGGTCCATTGATATTTGTCATCTATATCAATGATCTGGATGATAATGTAATAAATTTGCTGATGTTACAAAGATTGGAGGTGTCGTGGACAGTGAGGAAAGTTTTCAAAGCTTGCAGAGGGATTTGGACCAGCTGGAAAAATGGGCTGACAAATGGCAGATGGAGTTTAATGCAGACAAGTGTAAGGTATTGCACTTTGGAAGGACAAACCAAGGTAGAACATACAAGGTAAGTGGTAGGACACTGAAGAGTGCAGTAGAACAGAGGGATCTGGGAATACAGATACATAATTCCCTAAAAGTGGCGTCACAGGTAGATAGGGTCATAAAGAGAGCTTTTGGTACATTGGCCTTATAAATCAAAGTATTGAGTATAAGAGCTGGAATGTCATGGTGAGGTTGTATAAGGCATTGGTGAGGCCGAATTTGGAGTATTGTGAGCAGTTTTGGTCACCTAATTACAGGAAGGATATTGATAAGGTTGAAAGAGTGCAGAGAAGGTTTACAAGGATGTTGCCGCAACTTGAGAAACTGAGTTACAGAGAAAGGTTGAATAGGTTAGGACTTTATTCCCTGGAGTGTAGAGGTATATAAAATTATGATGGGTATAGATAGAGTGAATGCAAGCAGGCTTTTTCCACTGACGCTAGGGGAGAAAAAAAACCAGAGGACATGGGTTAAGGGTAAAGGGGGAAAAGTTTAAAGGGAACATTAGGAGAGGCTGCTTCACACAGAGAGTAGTGGGAGTGTGGAATGAGCTACCAGATGAAGTGGTAAATGTAGGCTCACTTTTAACATTTAAGAAAAACTTGGACAGGTACATGGATGAGAGGTGTATGGAGGGATATGGTCCAGGTGCAGGTCAGTGGGACTAGGCAGAAAAATGGTCTGGCACAGCCAAGAAAGGCCAAAGGGCCTGTTTCTGTGCTGTAATGTTCTCTGGTTCTATAAAAAAAAACAAACAAGCAAATAAAAGGTTAAACACTAGAGATTGAAACTTTCCGTATGGTAGTGGAAAAACTGAGTTACTGATGCCTTTGAAATAAGCATTCAATTGGCTAAGTTCTAGAATTAAAATTCCAGTGTCCATAATACTACCTTGTTGTAAAGGCTTAAGTTAGGAAGGTAATCTGCCATTTGTATTTGGATTATAAGTAACTCTGGACTAAAAACAATGTAATTGATTGTTTATGAATGTCTCTGCAATGATCCAGCAAACACGTTCATTCAATAGCTTTTAGCAATGGGCATTAAATACCAGGATGCCCATAACTTGTTAAGAAGCAAACAGTGATTGGTTTGCTATTGCAAAAAATGATGTTCAATCACAAAATCACAATTGGGCAAGGGAGTACATTTAGCTGCTGACATCTCATAATTGCCAAATCTTTTTATTGCCTTTTTGGACAGCTTTCATTAAGGAATGCACTGAGGTTGCCTCTGGGAAAGTTCCAGAACATGTATTGCATTCCTTTTGTACTTATTATATCTGCATCATATAACAAAGCAAGCCAACTTCTCAAAATATTTTTTATGGCAATCTTTACTGGAATTAATTTAACTGTGGTTGGCAGTTTATAGCATTGCAGAAAACTTTTCCAGTTTTGTGGTGTCTCTGTGCCCTTTATGGAGTGGAGTTCCAGAATTGAAATCTAGTGATAATAAAGATGTGGTGATGCATTTCCAAGACTTGCAAGTGGATACATTTTGAAAGATCACAGATGTGAGGGTGTAGGAATTGGTGCAGAAGAGATGAGCTTGAGCCAGATTAGGCATGGTCATATTGAATGGCAGGACTACCTTGAGGGGCTGAATGGCTTACTTCTGCTTCTATTTGTTTATGTTCTTATGTAGTAGTTCCCAGTACAACTTATCAAGGGCATTCGTGTGACATTCCCAGTTCTTAATGGTATTTTTACCTTTATATAAACTAAAACTTTTAACAATGTAAAATACATTTGCTAATTTCTGAATCTTATCTTACCATGAAATTATAAAGCAAGGCGATCCTAAGGAGTGAATGTGCCAACAGGATGGAAGATCATGATGCACATTTTGCCTATGTCCATTAATTACATCACCAGGTACCTTCCTCAAGCTTGTGTTTGGATTTTATTACATTACATTCTGTCCAGGCATGCATGTAATCATTCCCATGATAACCATAAGACAATAAGACATAGGAGCATAATTAGGCCATTCAGCCCATCAAGTCTGCTTTCCGTTTCCACCCTAGCTGATACATTATCCCTCTCAACCCCATTCTCCTGCAGTCTCCCTGTAACCTTTGATGTTCTTACTAATCAAGAAATGGCTCTGCACTCTATCATCAAAGCTCCCTCCATTCTCTCAGCTCTTTCCCTTCATTACAATGCAAACAATACTTGTTTTCTTACTTTTTCAGTTCCGATGAAGGATCTTTGACTCTGATTCTTTCCCCCTACGGCCAGACCTGCTGAACATTTCCAGCAACTCCAGTTTTTATTCTGGATTTTCAGCATCTGCAGTTTTTTTGCTCCAGTTCGGCAATGTCCTTTCTCAGCTATCATTCTCCAGCCACAGAAACATCTTCATAATTCTACTCAACACCCTTTCATTTTCCTCCTCTTTCACAGAAGCTGCCAATTGCTGTTACTGAACCTGCCTCCGGCATTTCCTTGCTTTTGTTTTTCCTAAACAGAAGTCAACATCTTTGGAACAAAGGAGGCTAGTAGGAGGTTTAATTATATTAAATTATAAGAGACTTTGACAGCATAATTAGGCATTATTTATTTTGCTCAGCAATCAGGATTAGACTATGAACAAACTATAGGTTCATATTAGTTAGAAGAGGAGTGTTGAGGAAATTCTTTTTACTCAATGAATAAGGGTAGGAATATGTTCTTTGTTCCCTCCCATGGATAGAGTCATGAAACACTACAGCACATAAACAGGCCCTTTGGTCCATCTAGTCCATGTTGGCCCATTTTTCTGCCTCGTCCCATCTACCCACACCTGGACAATACCCTTTCATACTCCTCTCAACCATGCACCTATTCAAACTTCTCTTAAATGTTGAGAACAAACCTACATCCAACATTTCTGCTGGCAGCTTGCTTCAACCACTGTCTGAGTGAAGAAGTTCCCCTTAAATTTTCCATCTTTCACCCTTAACCTATGACTTTTGGTTCCTGTCTCGCCCAATTTTAGTGGAAGCCAACCAGCAAATTACTCTGTAGGGTGTGGATGATATCTTTAAATAGCAATGGCAGAAAAATCCTCCCTGGCACCAAAAGTATTTTCAAGTCTGTGAGGTTAGAACACAGAGATATAAAAGGGAAGTGCCACCATTGCACACTAACCGATGTTAGAATTTGGCTGCTCAACATACCCCCGGTAGATATTTACAGGCTGTGTGCCAACACCTGCCTCAATAAGATTTTGCTTGATTTGCCTTAGAAATATCTGTGCATTTACTAAGGATATAATTTCAAATCTCACAGGGTGATTGTAGGCTTCAAACCTGAACTATGCTGTGCCCAGCTTTACATTCACCATGTGGTTTTTGTTTGCCTCGTCATATATGATATTCTGTGCAGCAGATGAAAGGTTTTCCAAGCCCCATCTATAAGCTGGGTGCATGTGTTGAAAAATTTGACAGCAGAGCAGCTCAAGTTTTCATTCCAAGTGATAAAGAGGCATTAAGTTGTGCCATGTTGAAATATTACATGTGTGGGCGTTCCTGCTTTCCTTTATACCAGGTTTTCTCAAATATCCCTTTCATCTTAAGTTTTAGAATAGCGTAATTTCACAACATAGTCTGCATGGAATAAATTAATATCTATGGACGTGATGAGGTTGTTTGGAGTCATTCAGCATGGCAACAGGACATTGATCCACCAAAGTTGTACTGACCAATGGATAATCATCTGCATTAAAAGAACAAGGATTTTCATTTTTAAAGAAAGAGGAACAGTTTAAATTTCATGGCTGAGACCCTTTGTAAGGGCTGAGAAAGAGAACAGAAGTAATGAATTCATTTAAGTATGTTCCTGCTTACTTTTTAACACAATTTACCCAGAAATCCATTTTCACCAGACATGAGGTTCTGCAGATGCTAGAAATCCTAATGAAGGGTCTTAGTCCAAAAAGTCGACTGTTTATTCCCTTCGATAGATGCTGCCTGACTTGCTGAGTTCCTCCAGCATCTTTATATTTATTTTCACCATCTTTATATCCCTTTTCTCTCTTTCCTAGTTCTGATGCAAGGTCTCAGTCATGCAACATTAACTGTTTTCAGCAATACTTCGGAGCATTTAGAATATTATTTTGGGATCTCCTATCAGTT
This sequence comes from Hypanus sabinus, assembly GCF_030144855.1. NCBI lineage: Eukaryota > Metazoa > Chordata > Chondrichthyes > Myliobatiformes > Dasyatidae > Hypanus > Hypanus sabinus. The sequence goes on along the minus strand of NC_082738.1, from coordinate 43,426,937 downwards.
ACTGATCAAGTGAGGTTTTAGAAAGGTGCTTCGCACGCCATATTGCCATGTTCCAGCACCGCCCATTAGAGAAAGAGCCTTTGAGATAATCCGTGAAATTTTCCCTTCTGTCTATCTGGTAATTTCTTGTGGCAATAGAACTCAGGATAGAGAGACTATTTCAGGAGTCTGGTATCTGGCCTGCCCATTGGAACCATCCTCATCGCTGTGGATGCTGTCTCAGGAGAGAGCACTGATATTTGTTTGCTTACCTTACCGATGGTTTTTGAGGATCTTGTCCAAACAGTATCTCTCCAGTCTTTGGTCTTGATGGTCCATATTTCAGAAGCATACAAGTCAGATTGCTGCCTCTTTATAGCCAATAGGTTTTGTGCTTTTTTTTAAAAGGCATTGATCTTATTGGATTCTGGTGATTTTACAATATGCTGGTTCTTCAGAAGATTAATGAGGCATGAAATGTGGTGATTATGGCCGTTCTATTAAGTGTTACAAGAACAAAAAATGAGCAAAGAAGATTAGAGAGAAAACAAATAAGTTGTGGTTGTCTTATACAAAAACTAGGTCCAATTCAAAGAATAACACTGTTCCAGTCACCAACAATTAGCCTATAAAATGAGTCAAGTGGTGTGACATTTGCTGCAGAAAAACAAAGAAGCTTTTAGGAAAACACAAACAATTGCAGCACAGAAACAATTGTTGGAAAATTCAGTGAACAACTGCATACAGTATGTATGGATGATTATATAAAATAAGCATAGGAAAGATAAACCAAAGAAAATAACAATTTACACCCTAATCCAACAATCCTCAAAGATTTTTTCCCTCAGTCAGCCAAAAGTTGAGCTGTCATGCTGAAATGGAGGGTGAATTCCATCATCAATGTCTAATATGGGAAGCGATCCATGTTCTACAAGGCCTTATCAAGGACCTTTATTGTTGTTAACATTGGTTGGAAGAGGACATCTATTGCTCAGATATTAAGTGTAAGGTCCTTTCTCCCAATGCTTCATTGAACTTGGAGCTCACTCATCCACATTGTCTGCATACTGTCACTCAATGACTAAAGTTGGAGTGACCTTAGTTCTGGAGCAGAGAGAGCAAGGATTGAACAGTTTTCAGTTTTTCCAATGGATTAGATCCATTCCAGAGGAAATTTTTGGAGCTATGGTGGTATGCAAATTTCTGAGGGGCATAGATAGGGTAAATGCATACAGTCTTTTCCCCTGAAGTTGGGTGAGACTAATACTAGAAGTTAAAGATTTAGGGTGAAAGATGAAATATTTAAAGGGAACTTCTTCATTCAGAGTGTGGTGTGAGCAATGTTCCCTGTAATTTGTGCACAACCATCTTTTGCTGTGCAATTTTTTTTTGCCCAGTGACAACAAATGTGCATACTGAATAATTTTTTCCCAATTAAAACAATATAAATAAGCCAGTTCCAAAATCTGCAGACAAATCATCACAAACTCCACGTAGTTAACACCTTCCGCATCAGAAACCGGAAAAGGAAATGTGATTGTGTATGGTCGTGAAATATACTTAACATGCCAACGGGGTAGAGGGTAACAACCTGTTGCGTGCAGTTTAAATTCCTTTGTGCACTAGTAGCAAAAGATGTGCGCGCCACACGTGCACACACCTTAGAGGGAACATTCGGTGTGAGTGCGGGACGAGTTGCCAGTGGAAGTGGTGGGTGCGGGTTCGATTGCAACACTTAAGAAAAGTTTGAAGAGGTACATGGATGAGAGGAGTACAGAAAGTTACGGACTGGGTGCAGTTAGACGGGACTAGGCAGAAAAACAGGTTGCCGTGCTGGATAGACTGAAGGGACTGTTGTGGTGCTGTTGTGTTCTATGACTCTGACTGAGAAAAGCATTGGGTGACGGTTCATCTTTGTCCCATACCAGTCTAAACTGGAGTTGGGTCTATTGTGGACCCATTGGTAAGGTTACAACTTGCACGCGTTCACAAAGCAAACGCACAATAGTACGTCAATTACCCACTACAGCCCTCCTCTGTGCCCATGTTACCATGTACCTGCAGAGTGTATTGCATGCCATCAGCCTAATAGAGGAAGAATTCTTCAAAAGGGGCTCAGACACTGGGGGAAGCCCCCACTAGAACCAGGCTGCCTAGACGCACATGCACTGCATGGCTTAATTTACAAGTAGACAGCTCTTCCAATTTGTTATCAGTAATCTTCAAACATATATACCTTTCAAAAATCGAAAGTTCAAAATTCAAAGTAAAATTTATTATCTGAGTACATATATGTCACGACATACAACCCTGAGCTTCTTTTTCTGTGGGCATACTTAGCAAATCTTTAGAACAGTAACTGTAAACATCAGGAACTGTTAACTGTAAACAAATCATGCAAATGCAGATATAAATAAATAGAAATAAATAACGAGCATGAAATAACAATATAACAGAGTCCTTAAATGACTGTAGCTATCCCGTTTTGTTCAAGAGCTGATGGGTGAGGGGCAGTAATTGTTCTTGAACCTGGTGGTGCGAGTCCTGATGCACTTGTATCTTCTACCTAATGGCAGCAGCGAGAAAAGAGCATGGTGTGGGGGTGAGGATCTTTGATGATGGATGCTGCTTTCCCACAGCAATGTTTCAATGTTGATGTTCTCAAAGGTTGGGAGGGAGTTGCCCGTGATGTACTGGGCTAAATCCATTACCTTCTGTAGGATTTTCCACTCAAAGGCTTTGGTGTTCCCATACCAGTCTGTAATGCAGTCAGCCAGCACACTTTCCACCACATATCTATAGATGTTTTCCAAGGTTTTCAATGACATGCTGAACCTCTACAGACTCCTGAGGAAGTAAAGGTGCTGTTGAGCGTACTTCCCAATAATATTTATATCAGGGGTCCAGGGCAGGTCCTCTGAGATAGTGATACCCTCGAATTTAAAGTTACTGACCCTCTCCACCTCTGATTCTCCAATGATTACTGGCTCATGGACCTCTGGCTTCCCTCTCCTGAAGTCTCCAATCACTGCCTTAGACTTATTGACATTGAGTGAGAGGTCGCTGTTATTACACCACTCAGCCAGATTTTCAGTCTCCCTCCTGTATGCTGATTCATCACCGCCTTTGATACAGCCCACAACAGTGGTGTCATCAGCAAACTTGTATATGGTGTTGGAGCTGAACTTAGCCACACAGTCATTGGTGTAAAGTGAGTAGAGCAGGGGGCTAAGCACACAGCCCTGTGGTGCTCCTGTGCTGACCGAGATTGTAGAGGAGATGCTTTTGCCAATCCGAACTGACTGGGGTTTGCAAGTGAGGAAATTCAGGATCCAGTTGTACAAGGCCCAGGTCTTGGAGTTTACTGATTAGTTTTGAGGTGATGATGGTGTTAACTACCAAGCTATAATTGATAAAGAGCATCCTTATGTATGCATCTTTGCTGTCCAGATGTTCCAGGGTTGTGAGAAGAGCCAACAAGACAGCATCTGCTGTGACCTGTTACTTCAGTAGGCGAATTGGAGCGTATCCAAGTCACCACTCAGAAAGGAGCTGATAGGTCTGTCGAAACACTTCATCACTGTGGATGTAAGTGCCATTGGCTGACAGTCATTTAGACAGGTTACCACTTGCTTCTTGGGCACAGGCACAATTGAAGCCTGCTTGAAGCAGGCAGGTACCCACACACTGCTGGAGCAAGAGGTTGAAGATATCTGTGAATAGTTAGTCAGCACAGGTCTTCAGTATTCAGCCAGGTACTCTGTCCGAATTGGATGCTTTACTTGGATTCGCCCTATTGAAGATAACCAGCACGTCATCTTCAGATACTGAGACCAAAGGATCATCAGGAGGCATGAAGGTGCGTGATGGTTCCTCACTGTTCTGGTGGTCAAACTGAGCATAGAAGGCATTGAGCTCATTTGGAAGAGAAGCTCTGCTCTCCCCTATGTTGCAAGATTTAATTTTGCAGGAGGTTATGGTATTCAAACCCTGTCGAGCATCCCTCGTTGATTCCAGTCTAGTCTGGGATCTCCACTTCACCTGAGAGATGGCTTTCTGGAGACCATACCTACAGCTCTTGCAACATTCTTGATCTCCAGACTTGAATGCCTCTGATCTGGCTCTCAGCAGGTTCCAGGGCTTCTGATTATCAAAAACCCTGAACGATTTTGTGGGGACACACTCATCCACAGCTATTTTAATAAAATCTGTAATGACCCTGGTGTAATGATTCAGGTCCTCAGATGAGTTCTTGAACACGGCCCAGTCCACTGACTCAAGACAATCTTGTAGCCGTTCCTCAGCCTTCCATGACCACCTCTTGGTTGTCTTGGTCTCTGGAGCCTTGCTGTTTAGGCTCTGTCTGTACACAGGTAGTAGGAGTATATCCAGGAGATCTGACTTGTCAAAATGCAGTCTCAGGAAGGAATGCTAGGCATTCCTTGTCATAGTGAAGCAGTACTCTAGTGTGTTGGGTCCTCTGGTGCAAAAGGTTACATGCTGGTGATAATTGGGTAGGGTTTTCTTCAAACAGGCCTGGTTAAAGTTGCCAACAATTTGAAATCAAAAAGAATAAAAGAAAAATCAACCACTTGCTATCATTCAAGGGGAAGCACTAAATAACCATGGGGTTAACACTGATGTGTAATATCATCAATTAAGGCCTCCCAGAAGAACATGAAGGAAAAGGTATATATTCTTCTTGTTACATAGATGTGAGATGGTTTGGAGAATATATGATGTAAAGTTGGCATATGTGTTGGCAAGTTTCATTGATGCATTTATTGGCACATGGTCTTGTGCAGATGTTCTAGTAGACCTACCCTTCCAACTAAGCTCTTGTCATCTTCCCAATGTTTCCTTACATAGCTTAGTATCAAATTTTATTCAATCACACTTCTGTTTTGTGAAGTGGGAAACGGAAAGTGAATCATGTTCTGATGACGTGCAATAGTGCACCACAAGGGGTAACAGACAGCTCCAGTGAAGCATGAATAACTATTGTTTCTTGTCTATTGTGTTATCATAAATTCTTACAGCCCAGCTCTGTGAAATTGTTGCATAATAGGTCTCAAAGTATAGTGATAAAGGGTAAGTCAGCAGACAGTGAACCAGCTGAAATATATGATGAAATGTGAAACTAATGTAGAATGATCCAAATTTATTGTTAATGAAAGGTGTGTGCATGGATGGAAAGTATTTGCAATAACACCAAAACAATTCACGTTTATACAGTGCTTTTAACATAATGGCTTCTGTATATACTGATTATTAGGTAGTAGTTCCATGGAAAAACACCAGCTAAATACAGTGCGTGTACCAACTTGCCATTGACTTCTGTTACTGTGCATTGAAAAATGGAAGTCAGAAATGCTCTGAAGGTCAAAGCCTTGCTCCTGCGGTACAATGTGAAGGGCTGGAATCCGGCCCCTCAGTTTTATATCACAGGCTGATGTAAAAGCTTAAACTCATTCACTGGAGCTTAAAGGGTCAAAGCAGTTTTAAAAATTATTATTTAATCTTAATGTTTTATCATTCCAGGAGTTGAAATCGAGAAATGGACACAATGGTTACCAGTGGGGGAGCAATAATATCAGGAATTTACTACTGAATCACCTCAGAAATCTGAGAGGGCTCCGGTATTTGGAGAGATGACTGAGAGAGAGAGAGGGGGAGAGAGGTGGAGAGACGAGTAAGAGAGAGAGAGAGAGAGAGAGAGAGAGAGAGAGAGAGAGAGAGAGAGAGAGAGAGAGGGAGAGAGAGGTGGAGAGATAAGCGAGGGAAAGAGAGGTGGAGAGATGAGCAAGAGAGAGAAGGAGAGAGAGGTGGGGAGCGAGCCAAGCACGTGGTGAAACCTAAATTTTAGAGTAGTTACGTTGTATAAGTCATAGGGGTGATGATGAACTGAATGGTGCAGGTTAGGAAATGGGCAGCATGTCAGGCCTGCACAGGCATGCACAACTCCCAGTCTCACCCAACTAACAAGACTCACCTGCCACTCATTTCCAATTCATTATCTGCGACCAACTGAAATCTAGCTCTCATCCACAATCCTTGTTCACTCATTGAACCAGCCAGTCTCAACCAGTTTTTATGATCTGCACCGAGCCAAGATCGCCTTCCTCATTTCTCTCTTGACTGGGTGAGGTCTGGCCTGGGTCGCTGCTAACTGGGACAGAAAAAACCCACTTGCAATCAATATGAAGATTTTGCCATTGAGATGCACTGGGCTTTCAGCCGTCTGGGAAGTGGAAGGGAAGCAGTGGATTGGATATTTCACCTGTTTCAAGGCTCATGGTTGATGCTGAATTCAGGACCCTCGCGGTGAAGTGAGGAAGTGCTGCTGACCCAGTACCAGCATGGCCTCTCAGAGCACTTGAAAGATGAGCTGATTACCTGGGAAATGCCCACCAATCTTGAAAGCCTCATCGCTGTGGCCCTCCATATTGACAAGCGTCTAATGAAATGACCCGCCAGATCATCAACCAGAACCTCAGTTCCATTCCCAGAACAATTTCAGGCTGCTGGACCCTCATCAACTGCTCCTGAATCTATGGAGTTAGAGAGAGTTCCTTTAAACCGTGAGCATCAGTGGAGAAAAAACTTACGCACTTACTGTGGAGTAGCTGATCACCCACGCATCAAATGTCTACTGTATCTGGGAAATGGCACCACTAGGTAGGGATGAGGAGCCTTCTATCTGGTGGGCTTCCTCCAGCCCCTCATTCTGGCATCATAGCCCGACTCTCTGTCCTCTTCCACACCTGATGGCTCTACGCACACAGGGGGCTCTGGTGGTCTCCAGCACAGCAGGCAACTGTTTGGATTAGAGTCTGTGTGTGCAGCTTGGACTGCCTACCGAGCCCTTCTCACACTCCTTCTGCATCATGGCCTTTGATGGACGTCCCTTGGGGACTGGGATGATCAGAGCGTGTGCATGAGCATCGGAGAGCACCGCGAGCCCCTCCAACTCCTCATCGACTAACCCAGCACTCCCCTCACCTTGGGTTACTCTGGCTCTCCACCTACAACCCTCACTGCTGAGTTGGGGACCCACCTGCCTGCAGCCTCAGTTGACTTCAGCCTGTAAATCACTGGCGATTGATGAAACCCTCGATCTCACCAAACTCCCATATTAATACCATGGCTTAGCCATTGCTTTCAGTAAAAGAGAAACGAGCACCCTGCTGCCTCACAGACCTCACGATGCATGATCGAACGCCTCCTGGACACCACCCTTCCCACAGGTCATCTGTTCTCTCTCTCCCATCCTGACACACAAGCCATGAATGACAACATCACCAAAGCACAGCTTTTTCCAACCATTCCCGTCCCCAGCTGGTGCAGGGTTCTTCTTTGTCAAAAAGAAGGATGAGGTTCTTTAGCCTTGCATTGACTACCAAGAAATCAACAAAACTGGCATGAAGAGCTGCTACCCTCTTCATTTGAAGCATAGTGCATCTGAAACACTCCACTGGGCCCAGATCTTCATCAAACTGGATCTATGGAGTGCGTACAATCTAATCCCGACTGTCAGAGGGCTGAGTTGGAAGACAGCATTCATAACATCCACAGCCACTACAAGCATTTGGTGATGTCATTCAAACTTTCCAACAGTCCAGCCATTTTCCAAGCCTTCATTAACGAGAGCCTCCAAGACACGCTACACAGATATGTGTTCATCTGCCTCGATGACTTCTCCAAGGACCCCATAGACCACATCTGTCACTTCAACTCAATTCTTCAATGTCTCCTTGAAGCCTTACATTACTGCAAGTTAGAGAAATGCTAGTTCCACACCCCAGTCATTTCCTTCCTGGGTGCTTTCACCCCAAGGTATACTGTAGATCCAGAGAAAGTGTGCACCATCATTGAATGGCCCCGACCGTGCTCCCTCAAACAGCTACAACACTTCTTGTGGTGCTCCAACTTTTACCACTGTTTCATCAGAAATTACAGCCAAATTGCTGCTCCTCTCACCTCCCTCACGGATAACCTGGTCTGCTGTAGACCATGCTTTTGAGAAGCTCGGCAAAGCTTTACCACTGTCCTATTCTCCGCCATCCTTTTGTGGTAGAGGTGGATGCATCTGACATGGGTGCTGGGGCCATCCTCTCCCAGCCTGGACCAGATGGCAAGCCACACCCTTGTGCCTTCTTCTTGCACAAGTTTAACTCAAAAGTGTGCTGTTATGGAATAGGAGACAGGGAGCTACTGGCCATCAAATGGCTCTTGAAGGAATTGAGACATTGGCTGATGAGGCACTGAGCCCTTCTTGATCTGGACTGACCATCAGAATCTTGTATCATTCAGCAGATCACATCGAGCACCTGGGGTCTTGAGAACCAGATCTGCCAGGACCAGCAGCATGGGTCTGCTCTGGCTGACACACCGGACAACCGCATGTGCAACTGGTGGCAATGTGCTCTGAGGTACTCTAGTGGGTCCAGTACTCACTCTTCTCTGGCTATCTAGATGCACAACGGACTCTGCATTGTTCTGGTGGCCCACTGTGATAATAAATGTATATCAGCTTGTCACTGTCTGCCCTCAATGTTTCCAGTCCAATTCCTCCAACCAGAGGCTCTCTGGGCTCCTGCATCTCCTACCGGTCCCTCAAATAGCCATGGTCCCACATCACCATGGATTTCATCATGGGTTTGACACCTTCCAGTAGGGCCACAGTGATCAGGACAGTGGTAGACCAGTTCTGCAAAGCGGCCCACTTCATCACCTCCACAGTTTCCATCAGGAGATTGTGTCGGACCAGCAGTACACAATTCATTTCCCGCTTCTCGTGAGTTTTCTGCTCCCTCATCCGCACCTTAGGGAGTTTGTCCTCTGTTTGTCATACGTTACGTAGATCAACGTTCAGTCAGGAAGAGCCAATCACCAAGTGGAGATGTTTCTGCGATGTTTCATGGACTCTAACCCTTCCATTTGAAAGAAGTAGCTGCTCTGGGCAGAGCTGTCCCAAATTCTATATACCTCCTCTGCCACAGGTAAGTCACCCTTTGAAGTGCTTCATGGCTACCAACTCTCGTTCCCCACAGAGGAGCCAAGAATGGAGGTTCCATCTGCCAGGGACTTGGTTTGATGCTGCTAGAATGCTTGGAAGAGGACACAAAGGGCACCATCCTATCTACAAACAGCATGTACGGCCACCAGGCCAACTGCTGGCAGCGCCCAGCCAGGTTACTTCGGCCAGGGAACCATGTTTGGCTGTCCACCTGAGATCTGCCCCTGTGAATCAACTCCTGCAAGCTCTCGCCCTGGTTCATTGGTCCCTTCAAGATTACCCATTGCGTCAATTCAGCTGTCTTCAGCTACCACCATCCCTCAGGATCACACCTTCCATGTGTCCTGCCTCAAGCCCGTGGTCCATGGACCACTCAATTCATCGGAGTTTTCACCAAGGATGGTGGAAGGTGATTCAGTGTACATGGTTTGCTGGTTGATCGATTCATGTTGTCATTGATAGGGTGTGTAGTTCCTAGTCAACTGGGAAGGGTATGGCTCGAAGGAGAAGTCTTGGATGCCATCCAATTTCATCTTGGATGCATTGCTTATTGATGAGTTTCATTGGACCCATCCAGATTGTCCTGGGCTGTTGGATGCCATCTGTAAGAGGGGGGTACTGTCCTGTTAGGTCTGCATAGGCAGGCACCTCCCAATCTCCACCCAGCTAACAGATGTCTCCTGACACTCATTTCCAATTCATTGCCTGCAGCCTATTTAAACCGTGCTCTTATCCACAATCCCATTCACTCATCGACTCAGCCAGTCTCAAGCAGTTAGTCAGAATCAGAATCAGGTTTATTATCACCAGCATGTGACATGAAATTTGTTAACTTAGCAGCAGCAGTTCAATACAATACATAATATAGAAGAAAAACAATAAAATAAAATAATAATAAATAAACTACAGTATACGTACATTGAATAGATTAAAAATCATGCATAAATCAGAAATACTATATATTTTAAAATGTGAGGTAGTTTCCAAGGGTTCAATGTCTATTTAGGAATTGGATGGCAGAGGGGAAGAAGCTGTTCCTGAATTGCTGAATGTGTGCCTTCAGGCTTCTGTACCTCCTACCTGATGGTAACAGTGAGAAAAGGCTATGCCCTGGGTACTGGAAGTTCTTAATAATGGACGCGGCCTTACTGAGACAGCTGCCTTTCTTGAAGATGTCCTGGGTACTTTGTAGGCTAGTACCCAAGATGGAGCTGACTAGATTTACAACCTTCTGCAGCTTCTTTCGGTCCTGTGCAGTAGCCCCTCCATACCAGACTGTGACGTAGCCTGTCAGAATGCTCTCCACAGTACATCTATAGATGTTTCTGAGTGTATTTGTTGACATGCCAAATCTCTTCAAACTCCTAATGAAGTATAGCCGCTGTTATTCCTAGCCTTCAGTTACCTTGTTGATTTAAGTATCTGTTCTCTCTTGTTTTGTGGGGCCTCGCGGCTTGTTATTTTGCAGTTTATTATTAAAGTTATTGCTCACTGTTAAATCATCTCCACTGCTCTGTGCTTGGGTCAAGCCCTCTCTACATTTCCTGACGCGTGAAATATTTTCGGTTGTAGAATTTGCCCTACAATGCTTTGAGATGGTTAAGTCTGATGGTTGTACTGATGTACATTTGAACAACAACTGAACTGAGCAAGTGATGTTTCCGAACCGAAACCAGAGTCCTGCTGATGGCGTGGTTTGGAAGCTCCTGTTAGGATTAAAAATGACCTCAGTGTTGTCAACAGTCTTATTGGGCCTCAAGCAGTAAAATTAATAACCTTTTGAGTATTGTTCAAAAGTTACAAATCTTTAATGTTCATGAAATGACTGCAATCATTCATTGCCCCTAGTGAAACATTGGTTTGCCAATGAAATAACTGTCTCAGCCTGAGTGTAAACACACATCATGATTATGAATAGCCTTTCATTTTATTTATACACATCAATTTATCTTGCTTTAGAGTATTGTTAATAGAGTACAATGTGGCCTCAAAGCAAATCATCAAGTTTGTTCATTGCTAATTAATGTTTTAGAGGTAAAATAAAGAAAAATAATCATCTGGCTGGAGGGAAAACAGAAATTACACCTAAGCTTGTCTTCCTCTTTCTGCTACCGTCTGTATTTCAACACTTGCCCTGTTTCCAGGTGTTTTCAATCTAAACAAAACATTTCTGAAAGATAAAGTGGATACAATAAATGATCTATTTTCATTCACCACATTAATCAAATAGGCCATTACAAATGACACATTGTTTTCCGTACTCTTGCAATGTAAGGCATCCAAAGAGCTTTTGCTAGTCACTTGCAGATGTAACACAATGCTTTGCATTTTAATCAGTTTCAAAGATTTATTGCTTCCTGCTTGTGGTTATCATTTAGGTTAATTCTTGGAAAAAATGCACCAAATGCAGTTTTAGGGATATTTTCCAAATTATACAATGAGAGAATATTTTCTGAGAATTATAACATTATTCTTAAATGTGACAAATCCATCCTGGAAATGAAGGTCCTGTCCTTTCTATTTAGATTGTCTGTTTTTATCCCAGTTTTTTTTACTCCTAATAACCCTGTTTAATAGGTTCTGGGTTCCAGAGAAGACAATGGATGAGCTTCTCTGTAGTCATTCCATCATAACTTGTATACTAATGGACTTGACCTTCGAATTATTGAAGGTTCTGTCTGGCTCTATCCTTTGAGACTCAGTCAAGATCTAATAATCCTGTGGGGGAGGACACGGTTCTGAGGGGTGCATCCATAAAAGATCATCCAATCTGTTTGTCGCTGTCAATTTGTCCAAAGTTGGTGCTTTCATGCTAGAGTCAAAATGTTTCTCTGTGCGATTTGACAACTGGAAAGATCAAAACAGAAATCCTCAAATGTTGTGAATCTTGTCCACTGATGCTTTATGGGTCCCATCTTCATCCCTGTGAAGTCCTCAATTTAAAATCCCCACCAAAGTATCATGCCAAATTTTTCAGCAAGGCATTGCCATTCATTTTCTCCTTCATTCTCTACACAGAGAGATTTCTCACCCTCTATAAGCTCCCATGGTTAAGTTTTTATATTAGTAATAAACACACACATTGCCACTCAGTAAAATGGAGTCACTGTCTTCTTGGCCAACAGGAATCAGCAAGGATTGGCAGCAACATCTCTTCCATGATTATTCTAAACACTGATGCTCCACAAGACTGTGTCCTCAGCCCCCTAATCTCCTCCCTGCACGCTCATGGCTGCATTGCCGAACTCCATCTACATGTTTTCAGATGATACCGCTGTAGTAGGCCGAATGTCAAATTACAATGAGTTGGAGTACAGGAAGGAGATAAATAGCTTAGTAACATGGTGGCATGACAATAACTTGTCCCTCAATACCAGCAAAACAAGGAAGCTGGTCCTTGAGCTCAGGAAGAGATTTGTGCTCATGCTTCTGTCTACATCAAAGGAGTTGATGTTGAGAGGGTTGAGAACTTCAAGTTCCTAGGATTGAACATCACCAACAGTCTATAATGGTCCAACTACATAGACACTACAGGCAAGAAAGCTCACCAGTGGCTCTACTTCCTCAGGAGGCTAAAGAAATTTGGCATGTTTCCATTAACCCTTACTAATTTTTATTGATGCACCATAGAAAGCATCCTACATGAATGCATAACATCTTGGTATGGCAACTGCTCTATCCATTATCTGCAAGAAACTGCAGAAAGTTGTGTAGACAGCTTAGTACATCACAGACAGCAACCTCCCATCTATGGACTCTATCTATCCTTCTTGCTGCCTCAGTAAAGTAACCAGTATAATCAAAGACCCCATCCACCCTAGACATTTTCCCCTCTCCCATTGTGCTGAAGATATAAAAGCCTGAAAGCATATGCCACCAGGCTCAAGGACGTCTTCTGCCCCGCTGTTATAAGACTATTAAATGTTTCCATCATACGATAATGGACCATCATGGACTTTTGACCTCACAATCTACCTCTTTATAATCTTGCATTTATTGTTTACATGCACTGCACCTTTTTGGTAGCTATTACATTCTATTCTTCATTGTGATTGTTTTACCTTATTCTACCTGCTGGTGAATATACAGTACAGTTTCTGGAAAATGAAACTGAAGACCTCAGAGCAAGATTGCAGCATCAGAGGTATATCAGTGACTGCTGTGTACATTGCTTCACGGAAACATGGCTATCCCTCACCATTTTAGATGCAATACTGCAGCTCAATGTCTTCACTATTCTTGGCAAAGACAGGACAGCTCGGTCTTTTAATGATAGAGGAGGTGGAGCATGCTTTATGATTAACTCATCATGGTCCACAAACTTGGCGGTTCTGTCTCATTCTTGCTCACCTGACCTGGAAGGTCATGTATTTTACCTGCCGAGGAAGTTTTCCACCATCATCTCAGCAGAGGTGTACATTCCACCTCAGGCCATGTCAGGCAGGCACTGGAGGAACTGAGCACTGTGATCAGCTGTCACAAAACAGCCTTCCTTATCATTGCGGGGGATTTCAACCTGGCCAGCTTGAAGTCTCTGAACAACTACCACCAACATACCACCTGTGGAAGTAGAGGAGCCAACACGCTTGACAACTGTTATACCACCAACAAGAACACTTACAATGTCATCCTACAGTCACACTTTGGAAAGTTCAATCACCCTGTTTGTACTTCGACTGCTAACCTATAGGCAGAGACTAAAGACTGAAGCACCAATGGTGAGGACCAAGAAGATTGGTGAAGGCAGGTGGAGGAGTCCATACATGACTGCTTTGAGTTGGTGCACTGGATAATATTCAGGGATCCATCGTTGAGTCTGAATGAATATGTAGCATTTGTCATCGACTTTATCATAGCCTGTGTGGATGAGTGAGTGCCTTGGAGAACATACTGGTCATACCCAAACCAAAAGAAATTTGTAGTCTGTTGAGTGCTAGATCTGCAGCATTCAAGACCAGTGATATAGAACTATAAAAGAAGTCCAGGTATGACCTATGGAAGGCTATTTTAAGGGCGAGAAAACAATTCTGATTGAGGTTAGAGATGGAATCAATGCACATCAACTCTGAAATAAATGTTCTTTTAGTTCACTTACAGGTGCACATATTAACATCCCATCTATTTTCTGTCCTTTGTTCTCCATGAAAAATCTGCAGTCTTCAATATTCTCAATTAAACTCACCTCCTTAAGATGGCCTGGTCTCTATTACAGTCATTACTTTTTCTTCTCTCTTCTGCCCTGTTATGGATTTCATCTCTACTTCCTGATGAAAGAGCTGATTGTGGACTTCAGAAAGGGTAAGATGAGGGAATACACACCAGTCCTCAAAGGGGGATCAGAAGTGGAGAGAGTGAGCAGTTTCAAGATGTTGGGTGTCAAGATCTCCAAGGATCTAACCTGCTCCCAACATATCGATGCAGCTATAAAGAAGGTATGGTAGTGGGTGGGGTCTACTGCACAGGACCGAAGTAAGCTGCAGAGAGTTGTAAAATTAGTCGGCTCCATCATGGGTACTAGTCTCCATAGTATCCAAGACATCTTCAAGGAGCGGTGTCATAGAAAGGTGGCATCCATTATTATGGACCCCATCACCCAGGACATGCCCTCTTCTCATTCAGGATCAGCCTCTTTCCCTCTGCCATCTGGTTTCTAAATGGACGCCAAACCCACAAACACTACCTCACTTTTTAAAAATTTGTTTCTGCACTAATTATTTAATTTAACTATTTGATATACACACAGTATATATACTTACTGCAGTTCACATTTTTCCTATATTATTACATATTGCATTGTACTGCTGCCGCTAAGTTAACAAATTTTGCAACATATGCTAGTGATATTAAACCTGATTCTGAAGTTCAAGTTCAAGAACAGATATGGAAACTGAATTGGTTTAAGCCAGTCGTTGTTGGATCTGGTAGAGCTACACAGAGCATGAGCAAGTCCACTCTCCATTACCATAGCTGCAAATCCTTTAATTTGTTTTTCTCTCTACTGGAAGTCATCCTTTAAAACCCATTTACCCAATTTCCTCCATTCTCAACTCCTATAGCACACAGGGTTTCTTTGTGTGCATTTCTTTGCTACTAGTATTGAGATCATCCTTTGTGTTTTCTTTAGTACAATACACCAAACTTCCATTAAGATTCCTAACCATGAATGTATTTACAAGAGAACTAAATGAGTAGTTGGATAGAGGACTCACTGATTGGGTATTAGAAGGAAGTGGATGGTAGATCAAGTGGCCTGTAAATCCCAACAGGGACCAAATAGGTCAAATGGCATGTTTCTATGTATCATCCCCCCCCAATCTAGTGATTAATGACACAGATATGATAAATAGTAAAGTTAATTATACACTTGACATACACTCAGGGGCCACTTTATTAGATACAGCTGTAAGATGTTAATGCAAATATCTGATCAGCCAATCATCAACGTCTCAATGCTTAAAAGCATATAGACAGGGTCAAGAGGTTCAGTTGTTGTACAGGCCAAACGTTAGAATGGGGAAGAAATGTGACCTTAGTGACTTTGACCATGGAATGATTGTTGGTGCCAGACAGGGTGGCTTGAGTTTCTCAGAAATTACTGCTCTCCTGGAATTTTCACACACAATAGTCTCCAGAGTTTACAGAGGAGCGGCAGTGAGCAGCAGTTCTATGGGTGAAAGTGCCTTGTTAATGAGAGAGGTCAGAGGAGAATGGCCCAGACTGGCTCAAGCTGACAGGAAGGCGACAGTCACTCAAGTAACCACGTGTTACAACAGTGGTGCACAGAAGAGCATCTCTGAATGCACAACACATCAAACCTTGAAGTGGATGGGCTACTGCAGCAGAAGACCATACCGGGTTCTACTTCTGTGCCTAATAAAGTGGCCACTAAATGAAAAGCTTGGCTTAAAGGATTGACTTTTGGCTTGGTTGTTTCTCTGTTTTCCTTCTCAGGGTTCAATTTCAAGTTCACCTTCTGTGGTTTCTCAAACAAACACAAAGATGAATTAAAGATGTGTCTGGTTGTTTCTATGTAAACATATAGATAAGACTGAACTACAACAAGAATTGTCAAGTCATGCTGCAAAAGTTCAATTTGTATAAAATGTTGTTACTTAAATCAATCATGAAGAACAATATATGCTGATAATATTCCCAAAATCAACTTAATTAACAAAGGATACTTAAACGAATGAAGAAAAATTGAAGACTGTAAGAAAAATAAATGTCCAGTATTTTGTTTATCGCGAACTGCCTCTTAATCATTCATATTTGCTGTTGCTAAGGTATTAGGATAACTTTAAAGCAGATGCACAGCTAGTTCAGACATGCTTATCTCTAAAATCTCAACTATTCAAACCGTTTCAGAGAATCAGTCAGCTTTGTAATGCTTCCAGGTGAAATCCAATAGGTTTCACTTAAATGCTCATCAATGTCTCTTGTGGATGGCAAAGTTGTTCTTTATTGATATTGATCATTTGCCACTCTTGGGAGAAAGTTGGACTCTGTACCAGGTCCAGTAATTTTCAGATATTTACTATGGGTTTTGTAAAGCAACGTTGTTGAGGACTTCAGATAAAGTTGCAAAAAGTTACCCTGAGCATCTGAGTACTCAGCTGTCTTGTGATTTATGCCTGTACTTTAAACCTTTGCACCATGGAATTCTGTCTACCCAATAGGGAATGAAACATCAACTTTCATATCTTTCATACCTTCTTTCCCTTTGATCAATTTCATGAACGCTGAAATCGTAAGGCTGCAGGATACCTGAGGAGAATTTTATTATCGTCTCTGCAAACCCCAGACCTCGCATTCAGTTTCTTTATTTCTGTTTGCTATTCTTTGCCGATGCTTTTTGTACTGCTCTGTGCTCTGGGACTCCAGATGGCTTCAGGATTCTTTTGGGGGAAGGTAAAAGAGAGGTTTATTGACAATAGGATTCTTCCCAAAAAAAACAAACTCTTAGCATAGCAAATTGGGAATTTCACAATTTGCTTGCCATGTTTAGTCCCAGATTATGTTGCAAAGATCATGAACTAATTACATGAACACAACATATTTATCACTTAAATCTATTATGGATAGTTGTCATGCCAAAATTATTCAAATATGCCAGACATTTCCCACCTGAGGTGTTCGGTAATGATTTATAATCTACACATAGATTGTAAACCACTAGGAAAAGCTATAAAAGTGTCTATTTTGTAATTTTTTAAAATGTCTTTGAAAGCATTGAACTACGAAGTCTAAATTGGGGATTGTTGGGAAAAGCAGAATCAGAATCAGGTTTGTTATCACCAGCATTTGTCATGAAATTTGTTGACTTTGCCACAGTAGTACAACGTAACAACTAATAATAGAGAAAAACAGTGAATTACAGCAAGTACAGTATATATATATATATACACATATATACATACACACACACACACACACACACACACACACATATATATATATAAATTGTTAAATTAAATAAGTAGTGCAAAAATAGAAATAGAGAAGTAATGAGGTAGTGTTCATGGGTTCAATGTCCATTCATAAATTAGATGGCAGAGGGGAAGAAGCTGTTCCTGAATTGCTGAGTGTGTGCCTTCAGGCTCTGCATCTCCCTCCTGATGGTAGCAATGAGAACAAGGCATGTTCTGGGTGATGGGGGTCCTTAATAATGGATGTCACCATTTTGAGGCATTGCACCTTGAAGATGTCCAGGATACTATAGAGGCTAGTGCCCATGATGGAGATGACTACGTTTATAATTCTCTGCAGCTTAGTTTGATCCTGTGCAGTAGCCCCCCACCCCCTATACCAGATGGTGGTGCAGCCAGTTAGAATGCTCTCCAAGGTACATCTGTAGAAATTTTAAATTGCTCACTCTCACCACTTCTGATCGTTCTGTGAGGACTGGCATGAGTTCCATCGTCTCACCCTTTGTGGAGTGGACCATCAGTTCTTTGGTCTTACTGATGCTGCATGAAAGGCTGGTGCTGCAATACACTCCACTAGCTGATATCTCACCCTCATCACCATCTGAGATTCTGCCAACAATGGTTGTATCATCAGCAAATTTATGGATGGTGTTTGAGCTGTGCCTATCCACACAGTCATGGGTGTAGACAGAGTAGAGCAGCGGGCTAAGCACACATCCTTGAAGTGTACCAGTGTTGATCGTCAACAAGGTGGAAATGTTACTTCCAATCCACAAAGATTATGGTCTTCTGGTTATGAAGTCGATGATCCAGTTGCAGAGGGAGGTACAGAGGCCCAGCTTCTGGAGCTTTTTGATCAGAACTGTAGGAATGATTGTGTTAAACGCTGAGATGTAGCCAATAAACAGCATCCTGACATAGGTACTTGTATTGTACATGTGATCCAAGCCTGGGCGAAGAGCCAATGAGATCGCGTCCACCGTAGATTTATTGTGGTGATAGGCAAATTGCAGTAGGTCCAGGTCCTTGCTGAGGCAAGGATTGATTCTAGCCATGACCATCCTCTCAGAGCTCTTCATCACTGATAGTCATTCAGGAAGCTCACCTGCTCTTCTTGGGCACTGGTATAAATGTTGTCCTTTTGAAGCAGGTGGGAACTTTCGAATGTAGCAATGAAAGATTGAAAATGTCTTTAAACACTCCTGCTAGTTGGTTGGTACAGGTTTTCAGAGGCCTACTAGGTACACCATCGAGGCCTGTCACTTTGCGAGGGTTCATCCTCTTGAAAGATGCTCTGATGTCAGCCTCCAAGACAGAGATCACAGGATCACTGGGCGCTACAGGGATTCTCATAGCTGTAGTTTTATTCTCTCTTTCAATCCAGGTATAAAAGGCATTGAGCTCATCTGGGAGTAAAGCAACATTGCCATTCATCATGTTAGGTGTCGCTTTGTAGGAAGCAATAGCCCACAAATCCTGCCAGAGTGGACGTGCGTCTGATTTTGCCTCCAACCTCATTCAGAATTGTTCCTTTGTTCTTGAAATTGCCCTCTGCAAGTCATACCCAGTTTTCTTGTAACAACCTGGGTCGCCAGACTTGAATGGCACAGCTTCAGCCCTCACCAGACTACAAACCTCCTGACTCATCTGTGGCTTTTGATTTGGGTATGAACAGTAAGTTCTCATAGGCACACACTCATCCACACAGGTTTTAATGAAGTCAGTGACAGTTTGGCATACTCAGTCAGACTTGAAGATGAGTCCTTGAATGCAGTCCTGTGCACGAATTCAAAGCAGTCCTGTGCTTCCCTTGTCCTCACTGCTGGTGCTGCAGTCTTCAATCTCTGCTTATACTCAGGGAGTAGAAGTACAGCCAGGTGATCAGACTTTCCAAAGTCTTATTTCAATGAAAGTATGCATAAAAGTAATTTTGAAAAGAAAGGGATCTTAAACAAGTCGTTTAATTGAATTGTATGTTCTGTATGAAGATTGATAGCTAATAGATAAGGCAGTGTCCCAGACTGTAGAGCTCACCTAGGAGACTGAAAATAGAAGCTAATCCATGAACAAATTAAATTTACAAAATAGTTCTAGGTGTAACAGTAGTGGCAGTTCAGCGATGACAAGGAGGCACAAGTACATGACAGCAAACCTCTGAGGGGAACAAAGGCCAAGAACGCATATAAAAAGTTCAAAGTTCAAAGTAGATTCATTATCAAAGATACAACCTTGAGATTCGTATCCAAAAGCAAAGGAACCCAATATAACCCATTTAAAAAAGCCTGAAGGACTAAAGCTCACATCAACGTACTCAAGTACGGTAACGATACTGGACAGCAAGAGAAACTGGATGTCAGGCCTGCTCAGGCAGGCATCTCGCAGTCCCCACCCATCTGCCACTCATTTCCAATCTGCAACCTATTTAATCCCGCTTTCGTCCACAGTCCTTGTTCATTGAACCAGCCTGCTACAACCAGTTGCGCCCTATATGAAGATTTTTCTGCTGAGATGCGCTGGGTTTTCACTGTTTGGGAAGTGGAAGGGAGGCAGCAGTCTGCGTCAAGGCTCATGGTCGGTGCTGGATTACATCATGGAATTCAGAATCCTCACAGCAAACTGCAGCTGGAATGTGGAAGTGCTGCTGGGCCATTATCATCACAGTCTCTCAAAGTGCTTGGAAGATGAAGTGTCTACCTGGGAGATGCCCATCGACCTTGAAAGCCTCATCACTCTGGCCCTCCACTTTGACAGGCGTCTTATGGAATGGCCCTCCAGATCATCAGATGAAACACCAGTTCCATTTCCAGAACCATTTCAGTCTGCGGGACCCTCATCAGCAACACCTCCATGCGGTGAGGGACAGCTCCTTTAACACCTCCCCCTCCCCCCAAGAGCATGAGCATCTGTGGAGAAGCGACTTGCGGAGCAGCTGATCATCCATGCCTCAAACGCCTACTGCAATACCACCACATAGAGACGAGGGGTAAGCTCTCCCCAGCCTCTCATTCCAGCACCATAGCCCAACTCACTCTTTCTGTTCTCCTCCACTTCCCGACAGCTCTATGCACACAGGAGGCTCTGGTGGACTCCTGCACAGCAGGCAACTTTCTGGGTTAGACTCCCAGCAAAGCCTATCTCTCACCCCTTCCATGACATGACCTTGGGGTCTGGGATTGTCAGAGCATGCACTCGGCCTGTGCACATGAGCACTGTGAGTCCACCTGATTCCACCTTATTGACCCACGCGACACTCCTCTCATGAGCCTCACTTCACCTGGCTTTGTGTGCACATCTGGTTGGCTGCTGAACTGGGGACCCAACTGCCGGACCACCTGTCTGTAACCTCAGCTGACTTCACCCTAACAATCCATGGAGATAGAGGAAGCCCTTGACCTCACCGAGCACCCCCTGTAATACTACGACTTAGCCATCGCCTTCAGTATAAGGGAAGCCAGCGCCCTGCCACCTCACAGACCTCCTGCCGTGCACCACCCTTCCCTGAGGTCATCTGTTCTCCCTCTCCCCTCCCGAGAACCGAGCAATGAATGGCTACATTGGTGAAGCTCTATGGCATGGCTTCATTCAACCATTCCAGTCACCAGCGGATGCAGGATTCTTCTTTGTCAAAAAGAAAGAATGGGATCTACTGTCCTTGCATTGACTACCATGGACTCAACAAAATCGGCATTAAGAACTGCTACCCTTTCCCCTTTACGGATAGCAGATACAAAACAGTCCATATGGAGCCCAGCTCTTCACCAAAGTGGATCCGTAGAGCGCGTAAAACCTGATCTGCATCTACCAGGAAGTTGAGTACAAGATGGCATTCATAACACCCCACTGACCCCAGTGGACCCACTCCTTACCCTTCTGTGTGTTATGGTCTGGCCTGGAGCCCGCATTCAGGTCTTGATCTGGTCCGCGGACTCCGGATTCCGGGTCTTGCAGCCGTCCCTCCTTTTGCACTTGAGCCCAATTAGTCACGCCCGTGGATCATGGTGGCTTGTCGGGGCTCAAGGAGGCGCACCTGATGCCCATCGGCTGGTGGTGTATATAGGGGGCTCTGGGATTGAGTGAAGTTGGGGTGTTGCCCTGGTTAAAGATGAGTTCTTTGAGTAAGTCTGGCAGTTGCCCTGGACCTAATTCCCTTCCTATCCCTTGCCTCTGTTGGGCAAGCCTGGCTGGACTGCTGTTGCCTGATGGGGGACTCTGCCCCTTTCCATCCCTTGCAGCTGATGGGTTGTGCTCTGCAACCTACCCCGGTGCCCTGTGACCTGCTCAGGCCCCTGTGTTCCTGCCTGGGAGGTCTGGGCCCTGCCTAGGAGATGTGGCCTGCCCAGAGGTCTCTGCCCCTACCCATCTCTTGTTGCTGATGGGTTGTACCCTGCTACCTACCCAGGTGTCCTGTGACCTGCCCAGGTCCCCATATTCCTGCCTGGGAGGTCTGGGCCCTGCCTATGAGTTATGTGGCCTGCCCAGTGAACTCTGGGATCCTCCTGCCTTGGCTGAACTCTAAGACTCTCGGAACCCCAGCATCACCTTGAATGTCACATCCTCATGCACACCATGGTCTCCATGTTTTGTCCCTCATTTAGTTGTTCCCATCCTGCCCCTAGTACTTCAGTGCCTGTGTCCTGCACTTGGGTCCAGCCTCCTGTCCCCTTATGACATTAGACATCCAGGTGCACAACAGACACTGGATTTTCTGTGATGCCATTTTTGGTGGCCCACCATGATAACAGGTGTACTTCAGTTCATTATTCCCTGCCCTCAATGTGCCCAGCCAATTCCTCCAACCAGCAGCACTCTGGGCTCCTGCAGCACTACTGATTCCCCAACACCTGTGGTCCCATGTCACCATGGATTTCATCTTGGGTTTGCCACCTTCTGATTGGGCCACGGTGATCATGACAGTGGTGGACTGGGTTCTCTAAGGCAGTCCATTTCATTGCCCTCCCCAGACTTCCATTGGCCTCTGAGATGGCGGATCTGGTTCTCCAACATGTGGCTCATCTCGATGGATTCCCTCAGGATATTGCATCAGACCAGTGCCCACAATTCATCTCCTGTTTCTATTGAGCCTTTTGCTTCTTTCTCTGCAGCTCAGTGAGTTTGTCAATGGTTTTCATAAGGAGAACAATGGTCAATCAGGAAGTGCTAATCAGCAAGTGGAGGTATTTCTGCGATGCTTCATAGACTCTAATCCTCCCACATGGAAGAAGTATCTGCTCTGGGCTGAGGTGCCCACAATCCATACACTTCCTCTGCCTTAGGTATGTCACTCTTTGAATTGTTTCATGGCTACCAACACCCAATTTTTCCCCACTGTCAGGTCCCCCACTGCTGAATACTTGGAGGAGGGCATGGAGGGCCATCCTAGAAGACAACTGTGCCTAATGCTGGCAGTGCCCAGTCAGACTACTCCAGACTGGGGACCATGTCTGGCTGACCACCTGTGATCTGCTCCTGCACACTAACTTCCACAAGCTCTTGTCCCAGGTCATTGGTGTCTTCAAGATTACCCATCGTAACAATCCAGTCACATACTGTTTCCAGCTGCTGCCATCCCTCAAGATCGCACCTACCTTCCACATTCCTGCCTCAACCCCATTGCCCATGGACCACTCAATGCACCTGAGCCATCATCTCTAGGATGGTGGAACATGGTCCAGTGTACATCATTCACCAGTTGATGGAATCATGCTGTCATGTCAGGGTGTGTAGGATCTGCGTGACAAGGAAGGGTGTGGCCCAGTGTGGAGAGGTCTTGGGTG
The DNA here is from genome assembly GCF_030144855.1 of Hypanus sabinus. Lineage (NCBI taxonomy): Eukaryota > Metazoa > Chordata > Chondrichthyes > Myliobatiformes > Dasyatidae > Hypanus > Hypanus sabinus. Next base: position 43,403,739 of record NC_082738.1, on the reverse strand, counting down.
CCGTCTAATTTTATCTTGGATCCATTGCTCAACGAGAAGTTCCAGTAGACCCAACCTAATCCTCCTGACCATTGGGTGCTGGCCATAGGAGTGGGGGTCCTGTCAGGGCTGCACTGACAGGTACCTCCTAATCTCCACCCAGCTAACAGGAGTCACCTGCCACTTGTTTCCAACTCATCACCTGCAGCCTATTTAAACCCAACTCTCATTCACAGTCCTTATTCACCCATTGAAGAAGCCAGCCTCAACCAGTTGCTCCTAGCCTTCAGTTATTCTGTTGCCTGTGGTATTTAGTACCTATTCTCTCTTGTTTTGTGGCCCCTTGTGGCTTGGTATTTTTGAAGTTTATTTTAAAGTTATCATTCATCCTTGAATTGTCTAAAGAGCTTTGCTTTTGGGTCAAGGCTCCTCTACACTTCCTGACATTGGAGGCACCAGAGAAATATATTCAATGGTGGTTCCCAGAGGCATAATCAAATAAAAGTGATTATTAGGTTAGCTTGAAACACAAAGCATGTTGGAGGTTGATTATACATTTAAAGATTTAGGATTGTACTGGATAGGTTGCATCATGAGATCTGTAGCCTTTGCATCTACTCATCTCTCTAATGACATTATGATTAGCAAAATGGAACCTCCAAGAGTACCAAAACCATGGTTTGGAGGCTTACATGCCTCAAAGACCCAAAGAACTATATTGGCTGGAGTCAGGGCCTTATGTTTTAGCTCTTGGTAGGGTTGTGGTGAACTACATATACCTGTCTGGACATGCCCCCTGCTGACTGCTCCTGTGGCTCCTCCCACAGACCCCTGTATAAAGGCAATCGAGGCCTGAGCCCGGCCTCTCAGTCTCCAGGATGTAGTATGGTGGTCAGCCACTGCTTGTTCCTTCTTCCAGTCAATAAAAGCCGATATCTCACCTTTACGTTTCAGAGTGAGTTATTGATGGTGCATCAAGGGTCACCCATGCCAAACAGGTCAAAGGGTAGAGGCCAGGCTAAGAGATGTCCACTGGTCCTCCAAGTTCAGGAGTTCAGCTCAGGGTTAACAACTCTGATTGGTCAAACAAAACTGTTACAGAAACAGCAATGAAGAACCTTTCTACATTTGTGTACAATGGTATTCCTGAGTCTCCACCTGGGACTTGCATGGCTGACAGTAGTGAAAATTGAGAAGAAGCTACTGGCACAGTGAAGGAAGCCCTGAACACTGTCAAGACCAAGGAAAGACAGAGGAAGGACCTTCATTGCTGCCCTAAACACCCGTGAGGTAATGGAGCAGTAAGTAAGTAGCATAATGGAACAGTCGGTTGATTAAGTTTGGAATTGGATCTGCATAGTCACTTTCAGATTGGTTTAATTTTATGCCTGTGTAGGCCTGCCTGAGTATTTTATGCCTCTGTACCTTACTACCAATCTACCTTAGTGTTTTAACAAATTGCCTTGTTAGATGAACAAATTGAATCTCCCTGTGGAATTTCAAATAGCTCTGCTTTCAGACAGATTGTGTGAAAGGCCAACCCAAGTTTCTCACAAGATTTATTTTTTTATCACCTGTCACATTTTGTGCATTTAATGTAGGGGTGGTTTCTGGGCAAAACCTTCAGCTGTTGCTTCACTGTGAACACTCTTCTCAGGAGGTTGTAGTTTCAAGGTCTAACCTAAGGCTTCTGTAGAGAAATCGATACTGACACCTCAGTGTAATGCTGAAGACCACTGCTGCCTCATTAAAGCTGCTTTATTTTGTGTAAGTTGTTAAGTGGAAAGCCTGTATGCTGTCTTTGGTGGGCATAAACGATCACTGCATTATTTGGCAGAAGAGTAGAGGAGTCATTTCCAGTGTTCTAGACAATGGTAGTAAATCACATAATTTGTCCATTGTCACAATACCATTTGTGAAAGCTTGCTTTTGTAGGAATTGCACATTATAATTAAGAGTATGCTTATGAAAAATACAGCATACATTGCAAAGTGCTTTGGAACGCTCCAAAAGTGCTAGTTCCTTCTTTGAATGTCCTCATTATGAGTGTAGCAAGAGACCAAGTTTTAGGAGCTAATTTTCAGCTGAAATGTGTTTAACTTGCCCCCTCTGGATATCGTGAGAGCCTTGGATCAGCAGGCATTTAAGATTTTTGATACTGATTCAATTTGAATAAGAGGGTAACAGCGGGAAGTGGTGACCTCAGGAAGAATAGCAACAGCATGAGGACAAGACTGGATCTTAAGGAATGTGTTAAATTATGTAGTGATAATGCATTCTCTTTATATTCCTATTTAAGTTTAACTGTTGGTTTTCTACTTATTAATACAATCTGAGTTTAATCCAAATCATTTTTTATGACTAGTTGTTGATTCATTATCTTCTACGGTAGTGTGTGAACTGTGTCACAAATCAGACCCACGCTTCAGGAAAAGAAAGCACTGTACTGGGTTTGAACTCAAGGCCCTCGTCAGGGGTCAATGCTTAGACCTTTAACCTCTTTCTCAGAGACGAGAGTCCTTGCAACTGACAGGTCATGTAAGGTCATCTGTCTTTGACTCACATTAACATTGTCATTATTCACTTTTTTCAAATCTGTTAAAACCTTTATGTTTTCCTGGTTTAATCCTTCGGACAATCCTGCTTTGAGATTAGTGCATCAGAATGGGATTAAAGAATCTACTTGCCTCCCTTGGGCTTTTGTGATTCTCAGTCATATTTCCCCATATTTGAAGGTAAATAATTGTAAAATAACCTTTGTACAATGCACTAGAATGACCCAAGGCAGCACTAGACACAAGTCACTCTAGTTAGGCCACACCGTAAGTGGTCCAAGTCTTAACTCAGATTCCATTTTTGGAATATTAAACTATTTGACTAGTTCACAATCTTATTGTGCAAATGCCTAGCATACTTGTTTTAAATTTCTTCCTTTGATATTTTCAGATACATCTTAAATAATTTAATTTAAATAGATAATATCTTGATTAAAATAGCAGAGTGGAATTTGATACATGCTTGTCAAAACACCTTGCTTTTCATGTATAAATCCAAAATTTTGATACAGATTTTCAGTACTGCTTACACACACACATGCACAGGTTCGCATGCACACATGCTTACATGTGCTCACACACACGCTGTCACCAAAATGCTTTCACATATACGCACTCTCTCACAAATGCTTTCATACATGCACTCTCTCTCTCATACATGCGCATGCTCCCACATAAATGCTCTCAACACACACACAAACGCTCTCGCAGAAATGCTTTCACACATACACACTCGCACAAATACTTTCACACACGTGCTCTTACACAAACACACACACATACACGCACGTGCTCTCTCAAACACACATGCATGCTCACACACATGCCCTCTCATACAGTACACCTACATGTACTATCACATAAATTCTCACAACAGACACAGACACACACGCTCTCACACACCCACACGCTCACGCTCACACTCTCACACACACACAGTCTGCCTGATACATTTTCTCAATTATATCTTCCTCCTGCTTCAGTTGGCTGAGCTAGAAATCCTTCTCTTTGAATCAGGACCTCCTACTTTATAACTACAAGACATTTGGAAGCAGAACAGCCTAATCTGGTTTCCTTCAATCCTTACAGGATTTGCCTCATCCTCATTCTGCAGGGATCAGTGTACTTCTGTCTGAACAATTCTGCTTGTGAAGCTGCATTCTTCATCTGAGTTTGACAATTGTTAACAGGAGAATATCATTCTTTTGCATATTTTTTCACTTCATTTGCAGAAACATGAGCTTGAATGCAGTTGCTCTAGGCATTCTAAAAGTCAGCAAAAATTTTTTGTTCCACCATCCTTTTAGTTTACAGAAATAACCCAATTCAACCATGCAATGTACATTACACACTTGCATAGAGTTAATTCAGTCTCTTTTTTGTCATTCCAAAAATGGCCTGAGCTTTCAGAGGGAAGTAGTTAACAGCCTCAGAGTGAATGACTGTAGAAACAAAACCTGTCTTGTTAAGAACTGCAACAAAGTCTTCACAGTATTATTTCCATATATAATGGATTTGATGTGATGTCTTGTTCTGTGGGCTACCTAAACTGCATCCTTTTTGATGGGACACTAGAACCATTGAAGTATAGATCATATGAAGTAAATCATCACATTTGATCATTGTGTAGTGGAGAACACTAAAATCCACTTATTGTGTATTTTTTATATCTCCCAGTGAGTGGAAGAAGACTTAATGGAATATTCTGAGGATGGATTGCTAAACTCTGTCATGGGTTCAACATGATATTGTGATGTTGATTGTATTTTTTCAAAAAGAAAATTAATCTTTATCCATCAATTTAACTATCTGCTGATTAATTGTTGAATTATTTCCTAGCAGCACAATAGATACTATTTCAGTAGCATGAATAAACTAAGGCACGGTGCACTTTACTAATGGCCACAGGGATTAAGAAACAGGAGTGTAAGGAAACTCCAAATGTGACTTGCTATGCTTTTGAGTCTCAGTTTGAATAAAAATCAAAAAAATTGCAAATGCTGGAAATTGGAAATAAAAACTGCAAATGCTGAAAATGCTCAACTGGTCAGGCTCTGAATGAGAGAAACTTCACTCCGATTCATTTTGCAGGAATGTCAAACTTGAAGAACTTTGTTTTCTCTCTCCCAGTTCTCATAACCTGAAACATCAACTCGGTTTCTCTTTTTTCACAGATGCTGCCTGAACCACTGAGTGTTTCATTTGTTTCCTGTTTTTATTTCCAGTGTAAGTCTGTGTCCATCAGAACTTATCTACAAATTACAAATGAGATTTCTCTTTCTACTGCTGCAGATCTGGATGAAAGGATAACAAGGAAATAGATCTGCAAGGTCTGCACACCATCATAGACTTCAAAGCTAAACGCAGTGGAGTTTCCAACATAGCTGCACCTCTCTCAGATGAGATAAGTCATTTTAATGTTCAATTTGATGTCGCCAACTCTGAGCCCCTGAGGTGAGCCGTTGATGTGACCGGCAGCTTGGTTGTCTCTGAAGCTGAGGTACACAGGTGTTTCCAACGAGTGGACAGTCGCAAAGCTGCGGGATCGGATGGCATCCCGGGGTGAGTACTCAGGATGTGCACGGCACAACTGGCGGGTGTGTTTACTGATATTTTTAACCTCTCCCTCTCCCAGAATAGAGTACCCTCCTGCTTCAAAACATCCACCAATGTTCCTGTATCTAAAAAGACCAAGGTAACATGTCTGAATGACTGGCGTCCTGTCACACTCACCTCAATAATAAGCAAATTCTTTGAGGCCGGTCAAGGATTACATCTGCAGCTTACTGCCATCCACACTGGACCCCCTACAATTCGCCTACTGACACAACCTTTCGACAGATGATGCAATAGCCACTACTCTACACACAGTCCTTACCCATCTGGAGAAGTGGGATGCTTATGTGAGAATACTGTTCTTGAACTACAGTTCAGCATTCAACACCACAATTCCATCCAGGCTCAACAAGAAGCTCAGAGACCTCAGCCTTCACCCTGCCTTGTGTAGCTGGATCCTGGACTTCCTGTCAGACTGCCAGCAGGTGAAAGAGTGGGCTCCATCACCTCCACTCCTCTGACTCAACACAGGAGCCCCTCAGGACTGTGTCCTAAGCCCCCTCCTTTACTCTCCGTATACCCATGACTGTGTCACCAACCACACCTCTAATCTACTAATTAAATTTGCTGATGACACTACACTGATTGGCCTAATGTCAAATAATAATGAGAAGTCATCACCCTGACACAGTGGTGTCAAGAAAACAACCTCTCCCTCAATGTCGCAAACACAAAGGAGCTGGTTGTGGATTACGGGAGGAATGGAGACGGGCTAACCCCTATTGACATCAATGGATCTGGGGTTGAGAGGGTGAACAGCTTTAAGTTCCTCGGCATCCACATCACCGAGGATCTCACGTGGTCTGTACATACTGGTTGTGTGGTGAAAAAGGCACAACAGCGTCCCTTTCACCTCAGTCGGTTGAGGAAGTTTGGTTTGGGTCCCCAAATCCTAAGAACTTTCTATAGGGGCACAATTGAGAGCATCCTGACTGGCTGTATCACTGTCTGGTATGGGAACTGTACCTCCCAGAGCGGGTTTCTGCAGAGGGTGGTGCAGATCGCCCAGCACATCTGTAGTTGTGAACTTCCCATGATTCAGGACATGGACAAAAACAGGTGTGTAAAAAGGGCCTGAAGGATCATTGGGGACCTGAGTCACCCCAATCACAAACTGTTCCAGCTGCTACCATCCAGGAAACAGTACCACAACATAACAGCCGGGACCAACAGCCTCTGGGACAGCTGCTTCCACCAGGCCATCAGACTGATTAATTCATGCTGATACAACTGTTAAATTGTTGTACATACTATTTTTCATAAATTGCTATAAATTGCACATTGCACTCTTAGACAGAGATGTAATATAAAGATTTTTGCTCCTCATGTATATGAAGGATGTAAGAAATAAAGTGAATTCAATTTGATAGGCAGATAGTTTATTGATCCCAAAGGATATTACAGTGTCACAGTAGCATCACAAATGCACAGATATACAAATATTAAACAAAAAGTAAGAAAGAATAAATAAGTTACAACAGACAATCTAACAGGAGGGGGTCATCACTTCCCTGGCTATAGGTTGACTCAGTATAGGGCCTAATGGCCGAGGGTAAGAATGACCTCATATAGCGCTCTTTGGAGCAGTGCAGTTGTCTTAGTCTATCACTGAACATGCTCCACTGTTCAGCAAGGTGGCATGCAGAGGGTGAGAGACATTGTCCAGAATTGCCAGGATTTTCCGTAGGGTCCTCTGTTCTACCACAGCCTCCAGTGTGTCCAGTTTGACTCCTGTGACAAAGCCAGCCTTTCAAGGCAGTTTATTGAGCCTGTTGGCATCACCCATGTTGATGCCATTGCCCCAGCACACCACCGCATATAAGATTGTACTGGTGCAAACAGACTGGTAGAACATGTGAAGGAGAGGCCTGCACACTCCAAAGGACCTCAGTCTCCTCAGGAAGTAGAGGTGACTCTGGCCCCTCTTGTACACAGCCTCTGTGTTGGTGCTCCTCTCAAGTCTGTCGTCCAGGTGCCCCCCCCCCCCCAGGTATTTGTAGGTCCTCATCACATCCACATCCTCACCATCAATAGTAACGGGGAGAAGTCCAGGCTTAGTCTTCTTAAAGTCCATCAGCATCTCCTTTGTCTTACTGATGTTGAGCTGCAGATGATTCAGCTTGCACCATTTGACAAAGTCCTCCACCAGGCCCCTGTATTCATCCTCCCGTCTTCCCTTTATACACCCAACTATTGCTGAGTCATCAGAGAATTTCTGCAGATGACATGACTCAGTGTTGTATCTGAAGTCTGAGGTATACAGGGTAAATAGGAAGGGAGCCAATACAGTCCCCTGTGGGGCCCCAGTGCTGCTTATAGCCATGTCTGACACACAGCTCTGAAGCTGCACAAACTGTGGTCTGCCAGTCAGGAGGTCCATTATCCAGGATGCAATGGAAGTGCCAACCTGCATTGAATGGAGCTTCTCCCCCGGCAATGTGGGCGGTATGGTATTGAAGGCACTTGAGAAATCAAAAAGCACAAACCTCACAGTGCTGCCCTGCTTATCCAAATGGGAGTAGGCTCTGCTCAGCAGGTAGATGACAGCATCATCGACTCCAATGTGCTCCTGGTGGGCAAACTGCAGGGGATCGAGGGCTGATCTGACCAGGGGTCAGAGGTGAGCCAGGACCAACCTCACTTGACAGGCCAACACAGTGATTCTTTATCTCCAAATGCTAGATATATGGACAAGCTTAATATAATTTGAAAAGAAATGACAATGACATGTCATCGTTTAGATTAAATGAGAGAGGTGGATAGTCAATTCAAATGCCCATCTTAAATGTTCAGCAGAATGAAAAGCTGAGTAATGCATTGGGGCCTTAGTCTTCTGAACTAGTTATGGGTCAGACAAGGGGTAGGAGAATGTCAGAGATCAACTCTGACCTTCCTTGATTAATGGTGTGAAGAATCTGCTTTGCTGAGATGTCTTAATAATACTGTTCTGAAGATCTTGTTTTTCCTGGTGAGAAACATTCTGCCATTGGTCTACATTTCCATAGGGAGATCAGGAGTGATGTGGGATTGGGAGGGCAGTAATGATAGGCCAAGCAATTATTGCTCTATGTCGGTTGATAATTCCTTTGTTATGTTTTGGAACTTCAATCAATATCATTAGTATAGAAGGATAAAAAGGACTTCATCACAATTCATCATTGCTAGAGAATTTCTCTGATTCTAATGTATTAGTGCTGACTAAAGGTATAGTGAGAGACCAAAAGAGTGATTGACCATCCATGTAAGAACATAACAAACCAATAGCAGGATATCCACTTTGAACCTCTTCCACATTTCAAGAAAATGGTGACTGCCTTCTTTTGGTTCAAATGCTTCTCCCTACCTTGTTCTGCATTATCCCTGTCAACCGTGCTCTCCAAAAATCTGTCTCCACCTTGACTCCACTTAATCAATCAGCATCCACAGTTCTCCCAGGAGGAGAAATTCCTAGATCTACAACACTCAATCTTAAATCATTAATCTGTTATCTTGAGACAGTGTCCCTTGTGTCTCACCACAACAAGCTGGTAGAATTTCTTTTTTACTATGTTTAATTGGCAACCCACTTCCCCATATAATCAAATACATATGCCAGATTTGCTCTTAAACATTATTTTCATGAAAAGTATCTTTTGCCTCTCCTCAAAGTTAATGCATCTTATTCCTGGCATCATTGTACTGCATTTCTTCTGAGTCCTCTTCATGTTGTCGATATGCTGCCTAAAATAAGAAACCAGAAACAGCTTATATTAGTTAAAATGTTTGGTGGCCAAACATTTTAATTCGGATTCTCATTCCCCCTCTTGTGCCAAGATGAGGCCACCCTCAGGGTGGAGGAGCAATACCTTATATTCTATCTGGGTAGCCTTCAACCTGATGGTATGAATATTGATTTCACCTTCCGGTAAAAAATGCTTTCCATCCCTCTCTCCTCTTTGTCTATTCCCTACTCTGGCCTCTTACCTCTCCTCACTTGCCTATCACCTCTCCCGGGACCCTTCCTCCTTCCCTTTCTCCTATTGTCCACTCTTTCCTATCAGATTGCCTTCCCCTCCAGCCCTTTATTTTTCCCACCCACTGGCTTCACCTATCACCTTCTAGCTGTCCTCATTCCTCTCCTCCCCAACCCACACCTTTTCATTCTGGTGTCTTCCCCCTTCCTTTCCAAGAAGGGTCTTGGCTTGAAACTGTTTATTTCTCTCCATAGATGCTGCCTGACTGGCTGAGTTCCTCCAGCATTTTGTGTGTGTTGCTACAGCTTGTATTATTTTATCTGGAGACTAAGCAATAGTTGTATGAGCTTTGTATTACCTCCTTGGTACTATTTGGAAAGTCATGGCATCAAATCAGTTTTACAACCAGCTTATTTTTTTCCAGTTTTTATATAGTTGTCATCTGAACCATTGTGTTCTTTGCTTTTTATCCTGTTTAAAAAATTTACTGTTCAGATTACATTTTCAACCTCTCACTGCTACGGGCAGAAGTTCCCACTTGCTTCAAAAAGGCAACAATTATACCAGTGCCTAAGAAGAATAATGTAGGCTGTCTTAATGACTATTACCCGGTAGCACTCACATCGGCAGTGATGAACTGCTTTGAGAGGGTGGTCATAACTAGACTGAACTCCTGCCTCAGCAAGGACCTTGTCCCATTGCAATTTGCATATCGCCACAACAGGTCAACGGCAGATGCAATCTCAATGGCTCTCCACAAGGCTTTAGACCACCTGGACAACACAAACACCTATGTCAGGATGCTGTTCATCGACTATAGCTCAGCATTTAACACCATCATTCCCACAATCCTGTTTGAGAAGTTACAGAACCTGGGCCTCTGTACCTCTCTCTGCAATTGGATCCTCGACTCCCTAACCGGAAGACCACAGTCTGTGCGGATTGGTGATAAGATAGCTTCCTCACTGATGATCAATACCGGCATACCTCAGGGGTGTGTGCTAGCCCACTGCTCTACTCTCTATATACACATGACTGTGTGGCTAGGCAAATTTCATGTTACATGCCGGTGATAATAAACCTGATTCTGATTCTGATATGTCCTCTCTTATCCACCCCTTAAGATGTACATAAGAATATTAGAACACAAATAGAGCAGCAACAGCCCACACAATCCCTCAGGCCTACTCCACCAGAAGTGGCTAGCCTACCACCCACAGTCGAACGGACTGGTGGAACGCTTCCACCGTCACTTGAAGTCGGCTCTCGTGGCCCGCCTGAGAGGTCCTAACTGGGTGGAAGAGCTTCCCTGGGTCCTGCTTGGAATTCGCACAGCACCCAAAGAGGATCTGCACACCTCGTCGGCGGAGTTGGTGTACGGCGCACCCCTGGCTGTCCCAGGAGCATTCATACCAGCCCCAAGGGGGCAAAAGGAAGAACCGGCAGCAGTCCTGGACAGGCTACGCGAGAGGCTCGGCAACCTGGCCCCCGTACCGACTTCACAGCACGGACGGACCCCGACCCATGTACCCAAAGACCTGCAGAACTGTAAGTTTGTGTTTGTACGAAGGGGCAGACACCGGGCACCGCTATAGTGGCCGTACGAGGGGCCATTCAAGGTGATCAACAACAACAGGTCCAGGTACATTCTGGACATTGGGGGGAAAGAGGAGGTTTTCACGGTGGACCGACTCAAACCAGCCCATGTGGACTTGGCGCAGCCAGTCGAGGTTCAGGCACCGCAGCGCAGAGGTAGACGGCCAAACAGAGACTGATCCAGACTGTGGACATTGGGGGGGGTGTATCGCCGGTTCTGGGGGGAGGGGTGTTATGTGGCGACCCACTTTCTGCGCAAGCGAACCAGCTCATAAATAGCCAGTGCGCGGGGGGAGTCTTTGGTAATGCAGCTCTGACGCCATTTCCACTCGGAGAGGGTGGGCGCTAGGAATTAAATGCCAGCGCCACGAAGTTTGAATAAACTAGTCTCGAAACGACTTACTGACTGTGTGCCATTATTTCAGCGCTGTGTGTAGCACATCGCTACAATACAACTGTTGTTGGTAGAATCTCAGGTGGTGATGAGAGGGTGTACAGGAATAAGATATGCCAGCTAGTGGAGTGGTGCCACAGCAACAACCTGGCACTCAACGTCAGTAAGACGAAAGAGCTGATTGTGGACTTCAGGAAGGGCAAGATGAAGGAACACGGATACCAATTCTCATAGAGGGATCAGAAGTGGAGAGAGTGAGCAGCTTCAAGTTACTGGGTGTCAAGATCTCTGAGGATCTAGCCTAGTCTCAACACATTGATGTAGGCATAAAAAAGGCAAGACAGCAGCTATATTTTGCTAGGAGTTTGAAGAGATTTGGTATGTTGACAAATACACTCAAAAACTTCTGCAGTTGTATCGTGGAGAGCATTCTGACAGGTTGCATCACTGTCTGGTATGGAGGGGCTACTGCACAGGACCGAAAGAAGCTGCAGAAGATTGTAAATCTAGTCAGCTCCATCTCAGACACTAGCCTACAAAGTACTCAGGACATTTTCAGTGAGTGGTGTCTCAGAAAGGCAGTGTCCATTATTAAGGACCTCCAGCACCCAGGACATGCCCGTTTCTCACTGTTTCTCACATCAGGCAGGAGGTACAGAAGCCTGAAGGCACACACTCAGCGATTCAGGAACAGCTTTTTCCCCTCTGCCATCTGAATCCTAAATGGACACTGAATCTTCGGACACTACCTCACATTTTTAATATACAGTATTTCTGTATTTGCACATTTTTTAATCTATTCAATATACATAATTGATTTACTTATTATGTTTTATTTTATTTATTATTTTTATTTTTCTCTCTGCTGGATTATTTATTGTATTGAACTGCTGCTGCTAAGTTAACAAATTTCATGTCACATGCCGGTGATAATAAACCTGATTCTGATTCTGATATGTCCTCTCTTATAGAGCAGCAACTGCCCATACAATCCCTCAGGCCTACTCCACCAACAAAAGATAATGGCCCAATTGCTCTTGAGTCCAATTCCACTTTCCTGCACGTTCTACTGGAGTTCAAAAGTCTGTCCATTTCCACTTTGATGACTCCAACTTCACTGCTCTCGGGGTTAGAGAATGCTAAAGATTAATGGCTGTGAGAGATATGGCATGGAAACAGGCTCATGGGCCCACAGAGTTCACATCGGTCTTCAGCCACCCATTTACACTGGTCCTACATTAACACTACTTTTCATTCTCACCACATTTGCATCAATTCCCCTCATATTCTACACACAGCTACGTGCGAGGGACAAGTTGCAGTAGTTAATTAAGTGTCTAATCTGCATGTTTTTGGGATGAGGGTGGAAACCGGAGCAGATGTCCATGAGATCAGGGAGAACGTGCAAATTCCATGCAATCAGGACCCAAGCTCAGGATTAAACATGGATTTCTGGTGCTGTCACTGGAATGTTTCCTGATCTGCACCTTGAATGGCTGACCCATTATTCTCCATGCTCAGTATTCCTTGGTTCTCCTGTGAGGAGAAACAATCCTCAGTATCTATGAAGCCAATACCACTGAGAGTCTTACATGCTTCAAAAAAACATAATAATTTGCATTCTTGTATTAAATTTTAGCACTCATCCACATGACCAAGTTCTCCTCAGTCTTCCTAAACCATTTATAGACCTCTTGAGAGTTAACCACACTCTCTTAATGTTGTTTCCCAAGCTTTTACCATCAAAATAATATTTTCAATTCTTAAGTTATTCATTTACTGTAAGGGTCTTCAGGTGCCCAAAGAAAGTGTTAAATAAGTTCAATCCTTTTTTTTTTAAGCAAAAGAAACTCCTTTAAATCTGTGTCCATTCAAATAGGTTTTGAAAATCACTTTCAAGCAACACACACAAAATGCCAGTGGAACGCAGCAGGCCAGACAGCATCTATAGGAAGAAGCACTGTTGATACTTCTGACAAAGGGTATCGGACCGAAACGTCGACAGTGCTGGCCTGCTGTGTTCCACCAGCATTCTGTGTGTGTTGCTTGAATTTCCAGCATCTGCAGATTTCCTCATGTTTGCTTTGAAAATCTCTGTAATTGTTTTCAGTATTTTCACTATTTCCACTGTAGTTTTTCCACTTTTTCCATCTCCTGAATCACTTACTGAGATCTCCAGATGCACAGGGAGTGGCCAGCAAGAACACAGGCCTGGACTATATCATTAAGTATGTTAATAGGCTGTGAACGTATAAATGTATGCGTTTGACATACATCTACTTAACCTGTTGTTTCAAAACAGCCAGATATCAGAATCAGAATCAGGTTTAATATTACTGACATATGTTGTGAAATTTGTCATCATTTTACAGCTGCAGTCCAGTGGAATGTATTAAAAAGAGCTATATTTTTAAAAATAAATACATAGTGCAAAAAAAGAGCAAAATAAAATAGTGAAGCAGTGTTTGTGGGTTGATTCATTGTCCATTCAGAAATCTGATGGCAGAGGGGAAGAGACTGTTTCTAAACTGTTAAGTGTGTGTCTTTTGGTACCTGTACCTCCCCCTTAATGGTAGCAATGAGAGGAAGACATGTTCTGGGTCTCCTTAATAATGGATGCCAACTTTTTGAGGTGTCGTCTTTTGAAGGTGTCCTCGATGGTGGGGAGGCTAGTGCCCATGATGGAGCTGGCTGAGTTTGCAGCCCTTGCAGTGGCCCCTCCATACCAGACGGTGATGCAACCAGTTAGAATACCTTCCATGGCACATACATCTGTAGAAACTTGCGATTGTCTTTCAAACCAAATCTCCTCAAACCTCTATTGAAATATAGCCACTGTCATACCTTCTTTGTAAGGTAATGACATTATGTTGGCCCCAGGGTATATCTTCAGAGATGTTGACACCCAGAAACTTGGAACTGCTCACCCTTTCTGATGCTGATCCCTCGATGAGGACTGATGTGTGTTCCTTTGACTTCCCCTTCCTGAAGTCCACAATCAATTCCTTGGTCTTCCTAACGTTGAGTGCAAAGGTTTAGTTGTGACACCATGCAACCAGCTGATCTATTTCATTCCTGTATGCCTCATTGTCACCATCCGAAATTCTGACAACAATAGTTGAATCATTGACAAATTTATAGATGCTGTTTGAGCTGTGCCGAGCCACGCAGCCATAGGTGTAGAGAGAGTAGAGCAGTGGGCTAAGTGGGATGCTAATCATGCATCATTGAGGTGCACCAGTGTTGATGTCAGCGATGAGGAGATGTTACTGTGGGGTCCTAGTGAGGAGGTCAAGGATCCATTTGCAGAGACCCAGATTTTGTAACTTGTTGATTAGTACTGAGGGTCTGATTGTGTTGATAGATAGTTTATTGATCCCAAAGGAAATTATAGTGTCAGAGTAGCATTACAAGTGCACAGATATACAAATATTAAAAGAGAAGTAGAAAGAATAAAAGATAAGTTACCACAAACAGTCTAACAAGAGGGGATCATCACTTCCCCGGCTATAGGTTGACATTATAGAACCTAATGGCTGAGGGAAAGGATGACTTCATATGGTGCTCTTTGGAGCAACACCGTTGTCTTAGTCTACTGAGCATGGAACTGAAATCAATAAATGGCAGCTGTTCTCCAGGTGGCCCAAGATCAAGTGTAAAGCCAGTGAGATTGCACCTACTGTAGGCCTATTGTGGCAATAAGCAAATTGCAGTTGATTCAGGTCCTTGCTCAGACAGAAGATAATTCTGGACACGACCAATCTCTCAAAGAACTCCATCACAGTAAATATGAGTGTAAAGCTCCTATCCAGTAGTGATGAGGGGCTCTATAGTTTACTCCTATTTCTATTTCATATGTTCTCAATTGGTTGGATTCATAGAATCATAGAAAACCGAAAACACCGAGTAAGGTCGTTTTGTCCATATTATCAATGCTAATTGAAGAACAGCCAGCTAGCATTACCAAGTCAGTATCAGAGATATAAAGAGGAATAGAGCTCAGAAATAAGCCCTTCTGTCCACCAAGTCCATGCCAACCTTCAAGCACCCATTTTGTGTTCATCCTACCCTAGCCTACTTTAACCTCTCCATATTCCCATTAACTCCCTCTAGATTTTTCCACCCACCTGAACACCGGAGGCAACTTACAGTGTTCAATTGATCCACCAACAAGAAGAACATGCAAACTCATTGGAACTGTTCTGCAAACTGCGCCACCAGAAAGGTGATAAGAGTTTCAGCCTGGAGCACATTTTCAGACAGACCCCAACCACTTTCTGTGTGAAAATCACAGGTGAAGATCACAGATCAGACATCAAAACTTGCAACTTCTTACATGATTAAAGTTGTTCAGTGGCCTCCCAAAGGACAATCAATACCCAGGAATTTCTTCTGTGCTTAGGGACTACTGCCAGACTTCAGCACAGATACTGCAGGAATCATGTCCATATGGAATGCACCTCCTTTGCCTTCATTCCAGCAAACTTACATTACCAGAGCTGGAGCTACTTCAATAAATTCCTGGCCAATGTTTTCATGAGTTCCATGTGGGTTTTGTGAAAGGCAGTAAGTGCATAAGCAATGTGGTTTTATTCAATGTAAATGAAATACTATTTAGGCCATTATCTGAGTATGATGTTAATTTCTGGTCACCATAATTTAGCAAGGGTTTGAAGCTCCTAGGGAAGTCAAAAAAAAAGAATATTTTTGTGGATTTCAATTTAAAGGAAAGACTATAGAAGCTAAAGGCAGGAATTCTGTGAGATATTTGAGAACAAGATCGTGTAATGTTCAGACAAGTTAAGTAGATAGAAGTTCTGACCTCTGCCTGTGACTAGTGGAGTGCCGCAGGGATCGGTGCTGGGTCTGTTGTTTGTCATCTATATCAATGATCTGGATGATAACACAGTAAGCTGGATTAGAAAATTTGCTGATGACACCAAGAATGGGGGTGTAGTGAACAGTGAGGAACGCTTCAAAGCTTGAAGCAGGATCTGGGCCAGCTGGAAAAATGGGCTGAAAAATGACAAATGGAATTTATGTAGACAAATGTGAGGTGTTGCACTTTGAGAGGACAAACCAGGGTAGGACTTACATGGTTAGGGGTAGGGCACTGTGGAGTGCAGTAGAACAGAGGGATTTGGGAATACAGATTTACAATTCCTTGGAAGTGGCATTAGTCGATAGGGTTGTACAGCTTTTGATACTTTGGCGGTCATAAATCATAATACTGAGTACAGAAGTCGGGATGAACCGTATGTTTAAGTTGTATAAGATTCTGGGGAGGCCAAATTTGGAGTATAGTGTGTAGTTCTGGTCACCTACTTAAAGAGGTGGATGTGGATTCAATTTCAACATCTCAGAGAAGTTCGGATAAGTACGTGGATGGCGGGGGGGTGGTTTGCATTAGAGAGGGCTATGACCCTGGAGCGGGATGTTACCTGAATGATTTTATGCACTGAGTGCTACACTTGAGAGAAAAAAGGATCGCAGAAACCCTTCTGAAGAGCCAGTAACCAATGCTCCCCACACACACAAGAGATGAGTTCAAATCAGGCCTCTAAGTGTCATTCATACTCAATAACTTGCTACTTATCAAACTTATTCAGTTTACCACTTCAAGGAGGAAGGGTTACCATGTCACTTCATTACATCAGAAATACAGTATATCTAATGTCAACTAACCATAACACAATACCAAGAAAATGATGCAAAATTTCATATTCATATCTCTTTAATCTTCCCTGGTAGATGTTAAAAAGAAAAAAAAAACACTTCTAAATAGATTCTTAGTTTGTTTGCCTGATCAGAATAAGTGGACATCAATTTTCAACTAGCTGAACTAGCTGAGTGCAAAGTTATGTTTCCATTGTACATCAAAGCAAATGCCAGCAATGGCCAGGTCTTATCAAATGAATGAATCACTTTGATGTATAAATTGCTACACAGTAACTCATTTATAAAGAAAATTAAACATTAAAATATGATATGGTTTTGTGTGGGAACACATAGAAAAGTGTGCAGATCATTTGAGTTATGAAGGCCTTTTGTTACGGAGACTGCAGTCTTACCCTCCCACCATCTCCCAATATACTTTGGCAAGTGACCTGCACTATGATACAGGAGCTGTCAGCAGCTTGCTTACGATAGGAAGACTTGCAGTGTTTGCAAGGTTAAGAGCCCCACTTAACGTTCCACCCCCTCTGTTTAACATTATAATTATGACTGGTTAGGTCATTGTATACTGCACAAGGGCTTTCATGTTGTGTAAGCAATGTAGGTATTAATAGCCCTGTTTACCTGGAGAAATTAGAACACAAGGTCCATTTGTCATTTGAGACACGAGAGATTATGTGTGCTAGAATTTGGAGCAATGAACAATCTGCAGGAGGAACTCAGCGGCTTGACCATTTGTCAATGTCTACAAGAGACAGAGGAAATTAAATGAAATATGTCATAGTGGCAAGCTAGCAAATCAAATAATTTAACTCTATTTCCAAGGTGTTGTTTAGAATGACAAAACAGTACAGCAAAGAGGACTTTAACTCACCAATTCTGCTTCAGTAGCCGTGACAATCAATCTAGTTAATCTACCCCTCCTTTCTTTCCACATATCTCAGAAATATATTCTTTTTCTAATGTTCCCTTTCAAGAACTACAATTAAAATTGTTTCCAAATCCTTGTCTTATAAATCATTCCAAATCTCAGCACTGAGAAAGAACTGCCATAGTTCTTGTTTTCTAGAGCATGTAACAATTTTAGAATCCTAGTGCACATACTCATTTGAAAGGTGATCGAAAGCATATAGGCAAGGAAGGTATGGGTACGGTGCTTGTTTCCAAGTATCACGTAAGGTCTACTGATCTAAGGTGATAGAGTTTAATTAAGTGAATACAAGAAGAAAGCTACCTTACTGCAATGCAGCTTGGTGAGATCACAACTGAAATATAGTGCTCAGGTTTGATTTCCCTGCTTAAGAAAGAATATATTTGTGATGGAGTGCAATGACGACTCATCAAATTGATCCCTGGGGTGGGCAGTTTGTCCAATGCAGGCAGGGTCTATACTTTCTTCAATTTAGAATATTGAGAGGTTTTGGGCAGAGCTTGAGAGAGCAGGTGCAGGGCTAACGTTTTCCCTGGATGGGGTAGCTAGAACATGGGCTTATAATCTCAGGATAAGGATTTAGCTACCCAGGGCTATACTGACAAGAAACCTTTTTGCCCAGAGGGTAATGAATCTTTGGATTTTCATTCCAAGAGACTTGTGAAGTATCAGGTTATATTCAAGACAGAGGTTGATAGATTTTTGGTATTTGGGGTTTCACGGCATATGGGTTCGGCACAGGAGAGTAGTGCTGAGGTAAAAGATCTCTTTGAACGAATGGTGGAGCAGGCACAAGGCGCTGAAAGGCATACTTCTGCTTCTCTTTCTCATGTTACATTCTTGACACCTATCAAAGATAAAAATTAGCTTTATTTGTCATATGTACATTGAAATATCAAAATATACAGTTTGCATGAAATAAAATCAGCTTTGCTGAACTCAGGAGCATGATATACAACCTTCCTGGTTCCCTCCTGGATCATAGCCCCAGCTTCCTCCCTACACTTCCACACCCATTAAGAGTGGTCCTGATATCTTGGCTAACTCTCATCCCTCTCCATCCACCAAATCATGGACATCAGTATCCACTGATTCTTCTGGTCCACCCCATTGGTTCCCAAACCAGCCTCCCGTGGCCTGCTTGCATTTCTACCAGCTGCTTAGGCTGCCCGGAAACAACTCATGAGAAACATGTCAACTGTAACAGGAGCCCTTCACAACTGGAAGTGCATAGAAATTTACAGACTGGAGATGCTCAATCTGGAAACTACCAGAAAAAAAAAAGTTATTGTCATATACAATGCACTGAAAAAAATGGGCTCATTATCAACTTTCAAGGAAAACATACCTGTGCTAAATTTTGCTATGAAGGCCAAGTTATTGGGTATATTTAAGGCAGAGGTTGATAGTTCTTGATTAGTAAAAGTGTCAAAGGTTTCTCTCTGAAAGAACTAAAGCTTTGGTTCCTTCAGGTTGTCATAGCCGTGGAGAGGTATTGTGGACAAGCTCCCACCGCCTATTAAATCCTCCCAATGATATGTGTTTCAAATAGCCTCTGACAACCAAGTCCAGATCCTGGCCTTCACATGGGGCTTAGCTACTATGGCCAGCAGAATCATTTCTACTGACAGGAGAAGGGGCAAAGATTGGATACTGGCACCTTAAATCCAGTTGCTTTGGGCAGACGGGGCTCATTAGTCATGGTTGACAGCTCACCTTGAAGGGAAACTAATCTCAAACTTCTGCTGCCTTGCAGCTATACCTACTTATGGGGAAGGCATCAGGACTAAACCCCAGGAAAAATCCAGAGCTAGCATCCCTCAGGCAGTCCTACGTTGAGTTCAACACTGACTGGCAACTTCTACAACACCGCTGGTGCCAAACTGTATCGGTCTCTGCCGTCCTTGGGATTCATCAGTTGCATGAAACGTGGGAGCCTGCTGCGTAGGCAACAGCTTGCTCTTCAAATCGTACTGCCCTGGCTTGCATATCACGTAGACAGCTAGGGCGCAATATCCATGTTTAACCCTGGCCAACGGAGGACCTCAATGGTTACAGGGAGGAAGCAGGAGAATGGAATTGAGAAACATACTAAATCAGCCACAATGGAATGATGGAGCAAACTCGGTGGGCCAAGTTGCCTAATTGTGCTCCTATACCTTATGGCCTTATGATCTTATTTACAGTAGTATACACAATTGAATCAAGCTTGAATCATGTCCTGACATTAGCTTAAAACAACAGATTATCCATGTGTGGTGATCAGCTGACAAAGTCCAATTTTTCTCCTACTTCAGCAAGAACACACTGTTATACGGTATGAACTGATATGGCTCTGTTGTAACCCGTTAGCTTTGATGTCTTGAGAATGCTCTATAGTTTGTTTACTTTCTCATTCTGCAAGAGAAGATATTGTGCAATGAAAGCAGTTTGAAATAGGAAGATAGAAATGTACTTTGAAGAGTTTGCTTTCTGCACCATTACTTTTAAGTGCATATTATTGAAGGTGCCATCATTCTGAATTCCCTTTGATCAGCCTGTCTGGATATGTGAGTTGGAGGGATGGGGAGCAGACTTATTTTGCTGTTGTTGTCCTGTTTTGTTTTAGTGGGTGCTTATGTTCTGCTGACACCGAGGGCATGCCACGTTGGTGCCAGAATGCTTAGCGAGACTTGCAGGCTGACCCCAGCATGTGCTGCTTGTTAATGCAAATGACACATTTTACAGTATATTTCAATATACATGCGACAAATAAATCTGAATCCAAATCTGATTGGCCTTAAATGTCTTTACTTCAGATTCAGATTAATAATTGAAACCTTCAAAGAAAAAGAACCATTTAATTTGTAGAGCCCTGCAGAATTTCATCAGTTATATTTATTTTATTCATGTACATATACAGTATTTTTTTAAACTTCTACTTGTATTGTTTGGATTCAATTTTAAATTCCGAAGTCTTATAAACCAAATGTTTAAAGTGTCTTTGAGAAAAAGATAAATAATAAGACTTCTACTGAATGTGTTTGGAGCATTTTCAAAGAACATTGTTATATAAAATGTCTTAGGAAATTGCAGTAACCTTGAGAATTATTGCAGATTTCAGAGCCATTGTATCAATTTGAACCAGAGCAGTTGGTTATAAATACCATATGAGTGTCTGAAGGGGACTGGGATATTTGAAAGGAAGGTTGTAGCTTTGAAGTGCATTTTGGGATGATCAACCAGTAGTATTAGCAAGGGTTCCAGTAAAGGTGTCAGGTGTTAATCTTGTTCAAAGCTAAGCATTATCAAACAAATCTGGACAGCATTGGCCTCACTAATACAAATGATCATGCTATTTTAAATGTAAAGAAATTGAACACCAAACCACTTATCTGCGTGCTTTCCATTGATTTTTATGTTGGCTTCAATTTCATTTGTGAATCAGGACGTGCCTCCAGAGTTGCACCAGGATATTCTGCTAACTGTGCTGCTTTCGGAATGGTCTTCAAGTGCACTCATTTTCATTGGCACACACCATTATTTTACTTTAAATTCATTTATGGGATTTGGGCATTGCTGATGAAGGGTCTCAGCCTGAAATGTTGACTGCTATTTCCCTCCCTAGATGTGAAATGACTTGCTGAGCTCCTCCAGCATTTTGTGTGTGTCAATCTCTCAGTATCATCTCCTTCTTGTTCTGGACATGTCAATATTTCATAAGACCATAAGACATAGAATTAGGCCCATTGAGTCTGCTCTGATATTGATTCTGGCTGATTTATTTTCCTTCTCAACCCCAATCAATTGCCTTCTCCCCATAACCTATGATGCCTTTACTTTATAAAAGCAAAAGAGAGGGCACACAATATAGCAAAAATTTGTAAGAAGGTAAAGGATTAGGGAACTATTAAAAACCAAAAGAAGGCAACTAAAAAGCAAAAAGGAGGAAAAAAAGATGAGATATGAAGGTAAGCTATCCAGTAATATAAAAGGGGATACCAAAAGTGTTTTTCAGATATACTATATAAAGTGTAAAACAGAGGCAAAAGTGGGCATTGGACTGCTGGAAATGATGTTGAAAAGCACTTAGCCTTTATTGCATGCAGCTGGAATTTTCTTTTATATAATGTTAATATAATTTTGAAATTTTGTTACTATAATTGTGAAATACTCTAATTAATTGTGTTAATGAATATAATCCATAAATTTTCTAAATAATTAATGTACCACAACTTTACTTTGAAACATTTTAGAGCTTCAACATGTTTACATTGTCAGTGTTTCAAGTTACAACATTGTTACAAATTGTAACAATAAACACAGAATGGAAGTTAGCAGCTCTTTGTTAATAAACTGCCAGCCACTGTACACCATACTATCTGGTTAAAACATTTTACTTTTGCCATTGTGTCTGTCAGTTGTTTTGACTGCCTGACATCATTTACTTGTGTTGTGAATTGTAGCTTGTGTTTATTTGATGCGCATATTACAAAACAAAAACATTTTAAGTGCCACACAGTTTTCAGGCCATGTAAAATTTTCCTGCTCAGAGCAAAGGTTGGTCTGTATGCCTGTAAAACAAATGAGAGTTGACGTTTTTGGAGAGGCAGTTTTCTAGAAAACTTGAGTAGCACAAACCAAACCAAAGGGTTTCCTGAAACATCTAGACCAGATCCAGGAATGAAGATGAACTGGTAATATTAGCAAATGATTGCCTAGAAATGCATTTACTTTTGCTAGCACTAAAAACATCACTGAGCAACAGTTTCCAAGGAATCAAAGTTTGAAAGTGCAAAATAATGCTTATTTAAAGCTAATGACAAAAAAAACTTGTAGACATTCATCTTTATAAGCATGAACTTAATATTATAAATGAATTAATCTGTGAAAATAAAATGGACAAATTTTCATTTAACAATGACAACTTACATTTATATAAAGACCTATATAACAGGACTTATATTTATATAACAGGATCTCCTGGTTGCCACTCACTTCAACTCTGCTTCACATTTCCATTTGGATATGTCCATACATGGCCTCCTCTACTGCCATGATGAGGCCAAACTCAAGTTGGAGGAGCAACACCTCATATATCGTCTGGGTAGTCTCCAGCCCCTTGGTATGAACATCAAATTCTCCAACTTCCGGTAATTCTCTCCCTCTCCCTTCCCCCATCCCACTTTCACTCTGCCTCCTCTTCCAGCTGCCTATCATCTTTCTCATGATTCTGCCTTCTTCTACTACCCATAGTGCTTTCCCCTTACAGTCCTTCTTCACCTCTCCTGCCTATCCCCTCCCCCACCCCTTGATCTTTCCTCTGATTGGTTTTTCACCTAGCACATTCCACCCTCCCCCCACCTTCTTTATAGGGCCCTGCCCCCTCCTTCTTCAGTCCTGACGAAGGGTCTCAGCCCGAAACGTTGACTGCTTGTTTCAACAGATGCTGCCCGACCTGCTGAGTTCATCCAGCTTGTTTGTACACGTTTATTTGACCACAGCATCTGCAGTGTACTTTGTGTTTACATTTACATAGATCCTTTAATACAACTAAATAACCTGAGCTGCTGTTTTTAATGGCAAACCACAAAAGTAGCTGTTCAGACAAATAGATTTTCGAGGATTGGGGAGAAGAATTGTGGCATGATGATTAGAGTAGGAATTCCATAATCTAGTGTGCAGACTAAAATGCACAAACAGAATAGTGCAACACACAAAAAACATGCTGTTTACTCATTTCCATAGATGCTGCTCGACCTGCTGAGTTCCTACAGCATTTTGTGTGTTTCGTTTGGATTTCCAGCATCTGCAGATTTTCTCGTTCTTGAGAACAGTATCCATTGGCTGTTGGAAAGAATGTGCTTACTTCCAATACCTACATGAAGGTATTACGTGAAGCAGCCTTTCCCATTCACACTTGAGCATTTGACCCGACTTTGCATATGATGCACGTTCTATGTAAAATCGCATGGATGTCTGATTCTTTTGAGTTTAGTGCACTGTGTCATTACAAAAATGTGTGCCTCTTCTTAGCCTCTAATTTACTCAAGTTCTCTCCCTGCAGCAATTTATCATACCACAGGAGTCTTGGAAGCATATGAAGCATCATTGGAAGAGAAAAAGACTAGAATAGATAGACAGGCATCTTGGTCAGCATGGGCAAGTTGGGCCAAAGGTTCTGTATCCGTGTTGTTTTACGCTATGATCACCTTATCTTTTCAAACTTACAATGGCTTTCAGCTGGATCTGTATCTTCAGTCCATTTCCCCACATTATTGTCCTTGCTTTATCATAAGTCTGTTTTGATCTGCAGCCTAACCTCATTCCTCTTTAATATTTACCGAGTTTGCCTACCATTTCAGAAAGGGGGGTTGAGTGATGTGAATTTAATAGAAAATATGAAAGAGATTTTATTGGGCAACCTAGACAACAAAAATGAAAGTTATTATTTTACAATGAAATGTTAATTTTCTTCCTGAATAAAGTGCTGTCCCAAAGTTCAATGTTCAAAGATAATTTATATTAAAGTTCATTTTTATCATCATATACTAGCTTGAGCTTAATTTTCTTGCAGGCATTCACAGAAAAATAAAGAAGTACAATGGAATTTATGAAAACTGTAAATAACGAGGTCTGGCAAACATCCAATGTGCAAAAGAGGACAAATTGTGCAAATAGTAATCAATTTAAAATATATATGCTATGCAATACTGAGAACATGAGTTGTTGAGTCTTTGAAAGTGAGTCTATAAGTTGTCGAATCAGGATAGTGTTGAGGTGAGTGAGTTATCCATGCAGGTTCCGGAATCAGCATTGTAAATAAAAACCATTATAGATGGTTCCAAAAATAAACTTGTCAGTGAATAGTATTTGGTGTGCAATCCTTTTATTTTGAAATTTCCTAATATCAAATGTACACATTTAGTATGGAAAAAAATCACAGAATCACAGAACATTTGCAAGAAAGAAGGAAGAGGCCATTTGCCCTTGTGTGTCCTCATTGGGTCTATCTATGAGAAATCCAGCTGATCCCAATCCTCTACCTTCTCCCACTCCAATCCCCAGTTCTTTCTCCAAGACCGCATCCCCTACCTTCTAGAACATAGAACAGGCAAAGGAACAAGCCTTTCAACCCATTATGCCTATACCGACCATTTTGCCAAATAAAGTTTCACATGGTCCATATCCCTCCATTCCCTTCCTGTTCATACATCCTTCTAAATGCCTCTTACACAACGCTATCGTATCTGCTTCAACCATCTCCCCTAGCAGCATATTCCAGACACCTACCACTATTTGCGTAAGTAACTTGCCTTGCCAATCTCCATAGGGGGAGTGCAAAAAAAGATTCACCATACGATTTTGTGAAATGGAAGGATTGCCATATGAGGAGAAGTTGAATAGGATAGGTTTGCATTCTCTGGAGTTTAGAAGGATGAAATGTGGTTTCACTGATTTGTAGAATTGTTTAACAGGATTTGATAGAGTGAATACAGTGGTTGTTTCCGCTGGATCAAGATTTACAGTCTCAGATAAAATGGTATGCTTTTTAGGACTGGGGCGAAGGGAAATTTGGTTCATTCAGGAGGTGGGGAATATTTAGAATTGATTAACACACAGGATTATGGAGGCTCAGTCATTTTGTTTGTTTATAATATAAGAGTCGTAGAACTTTACAGCACAAAAGCAGGCCCTTCGGACCATCTAGTCCATGCTGAACTATTTACCTGCACTCGGACCATAGCCCTCCATGCCCCTCCCATCCATGTACCTATCCAAATTTCTCTTTAATCTTGAAATTGAAACAATATCCATTCAAAGGAGTTTGACAGATTTCTAGATACGATATTAAGGGAACTGAGGGATTCCTATTCCTAATTATTCCATTCTTATGTTAAGTCAGGACAGTGTATGAGATTCAAAGCTCAAATTTCAAATTTCAAAGTAAATTTATTGTCAAAGTACATATATATTACCATATCCTATCTTGAGATTCAATTTCTTTCAGGTACTCACAGGAAAATGAAGAAATACAATAGAATCTACAAAAAAATTATACATACACAGAGACTGACAATCAACCAATGAGCAAAAGAAGAGAAACTGTGCAAATAAAATAATTGTAATACTGAGAACATGAGTTGTAACATAGTCCTGAAAGTGAATCTGTAGGTCGTAGAATCAGTTCAGAGTTGTGGTTGTACTGGCTCAGGAGCCTGATGGTTCTGGGTAATAACTTTCCCTGAACCTGGTGGTGTGGGACCTAAGGCTCCTGTGCCTCCTGCACAGATGTTGGGTGTCTTCAATGATGGACGCTGCTTCCTTGTGGTAGCGCTCCATGTAAATGTACTCAGTGGTAGGAAATGTTTTGCCTGTAATGGACTAAGCTGGATCCATCACGTTGTGTAGTCTTTTCCATTTTGGGACATTGGTGTTTCCATACCAGGCTGTGATGCAGCCATTTAAGGATCAATCATTGTGCATCTAGAGAGGTTTGCAAAGTTTTTGGTAACATTAGATTAGATTCAACTTTATTGTCATTGTGCCGAGTACAGAATCAAAGCCAAATGAAATGCAGTTAGCATCTAACCAGGAATGCAAAGAATAGTGTAATTTACAAAATAACTGTGAATAAAAAGTAAGTGTTACAGCACACAAATATAAACGTACTGAGACAGTACAATATGGGTGCAATACTGCTTAGCTCTGTGATGTGAGGTTCAGCAGGGTCACAGCCTCAGGGAAGAAGCTCTTCCTGAGCCTGCTGGTGTGGGAGCGGAGGCTCCTGTAGCACCTACCGGATGGGAGGAGAGTAAAAAGTCCATGGTTAGGGTGAGATGTATCCTTGATAATGCTTTTCATTCTGCCCAGGCAGCGTTTATGGTAGATGTTCTCAATGGTGGGCAATTGGGTGCTGATAATCCGCTGGGCAGTACGCTACAGCTCCATTATAGTAGATGGGGACGTGAGTGCGGCTCCTAGCATGCCTGAAGATCACAATGATCTCCTTGGTCTTCTGGGTGTTAAGGGTCAGGCTGTTGTCGGCACACCACGCGGCCAGGTGCTGAACGTATGCAAATTTCTAAGAAAGTGTAAGTGCTGTCATGCATGCTTTGTAATGGCACTTATATGCTGGTCCCAGACAGATCCTCTGAAATGGTAGTGCTAAAAATTAAAGCTATTGACCTTCTCTAACTCTCATCCCTTAATAAGAACTTGCTCATGGACCTCCAACTTCTTCCTCTTGTAGTCGATCCAGATGTACAGATTGATGGAACTCAAGGTGGTCCAACTCCCTTGCCCCTCTGGTTGGCAGAGATCACAGGGTTGAGAGTTGCTGTACCAGCATGGGGAATTGTACTGCAGACTCAAACAACCGGCCACATGATCAGCTCAATTCACTATGGATCACATTCATGCTGGTGGAAATGTCAGAGAAGGGTTACCATGCACTATCCAATCACAGGTTGTGAGAGGCACTGAAAACCCATAGAAAAGCAGAACATCATTACTTAGAAAGGGATTCTTGTTTCCCACTGAGAAAATGAATAAAGAAAACTATGTATTTTACAACAGTAATTTTGTACAGTGGTTATATAATATCCTTAAAATAACTGTGGATAATTGTTGGAAATTAATAGCAAGAGACTATGCAAGCTCTGGTACCAGGAAGTAATCATGAACCCAAGTGTTTCATAAACACTTGATCTGGCACTCTCTTGATACAAATCAAAACAGCTTGAGTAGATACCTGGGATTAATATTCACCCAGATTGATGGAAGGACGTAAGAACATAGGAAATAGAAACTGCAGCCAGCCATTAAGCCCCTCATGCTTGCTCTGCCATTCATTAAGGTGATTGGCGACCTTTTTATCTCAGCTCCCTTTCCTGTACTAATCCCATATTTCTTGACTCACATAATTCTGAAAAAATCAATCGAACTCTGTGTAGACGGTTGTTCCTTTCTGCACATCGGGTGGCAACCTTGCTGTTTCTTTGTCTCTTTTTTACGAGGCCGAGTTGCAAACTCGACACTCAACCCAACATGAATGGAAAGTGTGCAAGGAGCCGGCTGGGTTCAAACATGGGACCACAGATATTCAATATCTGAGTCTCCACATCACTTTGAGTTCTCCCAGTGAAGAAATTTGTTCTGATATCATTCCCAAACGGCTGACCCCTTATTTTCAGACTGTGCTGTCTGGTTCTAGACACTCCTAGCCAGAAGAATCAACGTCACTGTATCCACTCCATGAAGCCATGTAAGATTTTTCTACAGCATGTTTCAATTGATTGTGCCTCATTTTTTCAAGATAGTATAGGGCCAGTTTGCTTAATCTCTCCTCACGGGACAAAACCCAAGCCAGGAATCAATATGGTGAACCTTCATTGCACTCCGTCTATTGTAAGAATATCCTTTCTTAAGTCAGGAGACCAGTTTTGCACACAATGTTCCAGCTGTGGTCTCACCAGCCCCTTGCATACTGTCATATCTTGTATTATAATCTGGAAGAATAAAGTTTAAGCAATTTATAACTCTATTAAAAACCTGCATCAGGCTACATTTCTGAACCCACCACATGGTATCTGTTATTTATATTAACAGCAAATTGTTTCAGCTGTCACTCACAGCTAATTAATAAATTTAAATCATTTGTTTGTATAAAATGTAATGATATTGAATAACAGGCATCAGATCTTACTTCAGTGCAGAGTCAGACCTTCCACTTATATGATAGCACTTGGAATAGAACGCCACAAGGAAAATATATAAAAGTTTGCAAAGAATAATATTGACAGAAAAGCAGGAATAAAAATTTTGGCATCAGAAAGTGAGATCAATACGGTGTTCTATGGAAGATTTTTTAAAATGTATTTTTGAAAAATAATAAAATCTCCATATTTAGTCAGTCTTTATACACTGAACTTGATATATTACCTTGATGTAAGATACAGCAAGGGGAGTTATTACTCAACAATTTACAAGAATTTGGTTTACTAAATTTACCACAGCACCACTGTGATTGTATGGACCATCCTTAAGAAGGTATATCTGGTTAACCAGAAGTGTAATCAAATAGGTCAGTGAGATACCCGACTGCAGATACGATTTGACGGATGTGCAAACTTTACTCAGAAACTATATTTTAAGAAAATTATATTACCCCTTGAAACTGCAACCTTTTTCCATAAAGAGATGCGTGCTGTTGCCACAACCACATTTGAACGGTAAATTCCCATTCTCTTCAGTTGCAGCAACCACTCTGCCGAGATAAGCAAGAACACTTGAGGAACCACAGCTCTGTGCAGACAGCTGACTCACAAGATGTGAACAACTTCATCTGATTCATGAGAGATTGGGACCTTGTATCACGTAACAAACTATTCTCTCGACTTTATGTTGACCATTGTCAACTGTTAGGTCATGTGAATTAATTATAAAGTTCTTGAACTAGAAAGGTTTCTTTAAATAGACCTGTATTGAAAAGGTTACACGGAGAAATTACAGTAATTGTGCAATGATTGTCAATAAGTAAAATTATTCTTCTAAAGAAATTTAACGCCATTGTCATTGACAAATCCTTATCCCTATAAAACATGAATGCTTGAAAATCCCTCTTTATACCTTTCCTTCCTTTATGATGTTCCACAAAAACTATCTCTCCAATATGCTTTTGCTCATGTACCCTGAAGTGGCTCAACCAGTAGAACTACTGCCTCTCGGCTCCAGGATCCACATTCAATTGTGAACTGTGTGTTGAGTTTGCCCATTCTTCGTGTGACTGCAGGGGTGTCTCCTGAGTGTTTCAATTTACTCCCACATCTCAAAAAGTTGCAGGTTTGTAGGTTAATTGATCATTATATATTGCATATATTGTAATTGAGTTGTAGAACCTGAGATGTTGATGGGAATTTGAGGAGAATAAAACGGGATTAGAGTAACTACATGCTTGTTGGTTGGCATAAACTTATGAAACTAATTTGTCTGTTTCTGTATTGCATAATTCTATGGTTTTTAGATCTTCTTATGTAATATGGAATCTGATTTTGCTTATAAATCACAGTGGGACATTTTACTATCTTAAAGGGGCCTTTAATGGTATTCTTGTACGATTACCAATTACTTTAACAGGGTTATCACCAAGCCTAAGGAGATATTTGGAAAAATGTGTTTTAAGTAAGCTATTAGAGAAGGAAAAGCATAAGACATTTTAAGATATCCTGAAAC
Source organism: Hypanus sabinus (assembly GCF_030144855.1). Classification (NCBI taxonomy): domain Eukaryota; kingdom Metazoa; phylum Chordata; class Chondrichthyes; order Myliobatiformes; family Dasyatidae; genus Hypanus; species Hypanus sabinus. Next base: position 43,373,826 of record NC_082738.1, on the reverse strand, counting down.
CTAATTCACTAAACAGAAATAATTTTTACCTGTATTCTTTTTGCACTCAAGATCATTTAAAACATTTCATAAAAATTATTATTTCAATACCCGGGGCAATGGAGGAAATTCCATACTTCCATGAAGTAATTTGGATTCTGTGTTTGCAGTAATAGATAAACTGTCAAGACCATAAGACATAGGAGCAGAATTAGGCCATTTGGCCCATCAAGTCTGCTGCGCCATTCCATTATGGCTAATTTATTATCCCTCTCAACCCTATTCTCCTGCCTTCTCCCTGTAACCTTTGACATCTTTACTAATTATGAACCTATAAACCTCAGCTTTAAATATGCCAAATGACTTGCCTCTGACTGTCTGTGACAATGAATTTCAATGGCTCCCAAGTCCCTTGGCACCTCAGATTTCTGAACTTTCTTCTTGCTGTTACTTTGCTTGTTTGCCGCTTGGTATATTCTGTTTTGTTGTGTTCTGCATTGCTCTACTGAACAAGGTGGCTATGCTCTTTTGGCACCAGAATGTATGGGAACACTTGTGGGCTGCCCCCAGCACATCCTTGAGCATTGTAAATGCAAGTAACGCATCTCACTGTATGTTTCGATGCATGGTACTGTTAGTACCTCCAGTTGAACTTTGTCTTTTTTGTGTGATTTCCCCAGTTGTCAGTCTGTGGTTTTGTATTGCCGTGTGCTCTTGTTTGTTTTCATGCCCCATGTGCTCCTGTCCCTGCTCCTGCTCTACTCCGGCCCCAGTATCACTGAGTACTCCACATCTCACCTGTTTCTAATTATCACCTGTATTGCTGCCACTTCTGTCTCGTTGTGCTCCACCTATCATCTGCCTCTCTGTTTATTGCTCAGTGTATTTCAGTCCTGTGTTTTCACCTGTTTGTTGACAGATTGTGCCAGTGAGTTTTCCTGAGTCTTTCTAGCATTCGTGTCTGTACTCTATCTGTCTGGATATCGACTCTGCCTGTTTCCCGATTCTGGTTTTTGGACTTCTCTGGATGTTTTGATCTCTGCCTGAACTTTGACGCTAACTCTGTTTGCACCTCGGGATTTGTTAATTAATATCACTGTGTGCACAGTACTGGGTCTGCGATTGGATACCTGCTCCAGCATCCTGACAGGTACACGTGATAAATAAATCTGAAACTGAATCTGAGCAGGCACATGGCCAGCTAAACATACGGTCTAGAAAATGCCTCCAGTGATTCTCTGATCTTCCATAAGATATGTGATTTTTGTAACTACTCCAGCATAATTGGCAAAAATCAGCAAAGTAATGAGAACCTTCCACAGACCCTCAATGTTAAATTTTGTTGCATATGGTGTAGGTGAATTTTCTATATGGTTCCCCCAATAAATATTTCTTTATTACCCCTCTTATCCTATGAAATTAATTTTACATATATGGATTGCAATTTCCTCAGATAAGTATTACAAGATGAGGTATACATTTCATTTTATAAAGTTACACATTTTAGTTTTACCTTGCCTTCAAATGCATATTGCAGTTTTTGTGTCCAATGTAAAATGTGTGTTAAAATTGTACTTTGTATGTTCAAGTTAACCATCTGATAATTACTGTTTGACTAACTTGGAACACCACCATTTACCTGGAACTGAAGTGCAACATTTGACCGCAAGTACACAGGATTAGGCCATTTGGCCATGGTTGATTAGTTTTGCCTCTCAACTCCATTCTCCTGTCTTCTCCTTGTGGCATTTGATGTGTTTCTAATCAAGAACCTGCCAAACTCCACTTTAAAAGCAGAGGTTGATAGGTTCTTGATTAGTAATGGCATCGAATGTTATGGACAATATGTTGGAAAGGGAGAAATGCTGTATCTCTGTGAGCAGCTTTCTTCAATCTTTGTGGGTCAGACTGTCACTTTGGCAAGCCACTGCAAAATTTGGGCCATCAAAAATGGTTGTCTAATCTTCTGAGTTCTCATTGAGGAAGATTTTCTGATATACAAAGAAAGATCATCCATTGTAACTGGTCCTTGGAGACTGACACAATGTTAGAACTAAATTGGTGTATCCCACCTACCACATTGACTTGGTTAACAGCACAACTGACGCATTGCTATTCAAGATCAATGGAAAGTAAATTCAGGCTGGATGACAAACAGGATGGAGATGGACTCATTCACAATCCACTTCTTCCCCGCTATGGACTGAAACTACAATCATTTAGTCACTAAAATCATAAATTTATAAGTTAATCATAGACCAGGATACCTTACTATCCAAAGTGGAAATGCTAATATGAGGGAGCATGATTTTAAGGAGATTGGAGGAAAGTATAGGGGAGATGTCAGAGGTAGATTATTTTGCAGAGAGGTGGGTGCCAGGGGTGGAGGTTGAGGCAGATATATTTGGGACATTTAAGATACTCAGAGAGGCACATGGATGAAAAACGTGGAAGGTTATGTGGGAAGGAAGGGGTAGATTGATCTTAGAGTAGGTTAAAAGTTCAGCACAGTATCATGCGCCAAAGAACCTGTGCTATGCTGTACCTGTGTTTTGTCCACAACTCTGCCAATTTTCATGTTATCTACAAGCTTTCTAATCAGCACTCCCTGAATTTTTGTATATCACAAACAACAGATGTCCAACACTGAACCCTGTGGAACATCACTGCTTACAGATCTGTAATCTGAATAACACCCCTCCACCATTATCCTCTGTCTTGTCTGGCCAAGATAATTCTACCAAGTCACCGTTGATCCCATGTATTCTTAAATTCCAAAATTTTAATTTAATTTAAATAAACTTTAAATTCCTCAGTGTTATCACCTCATCTCCTTACCTGTCCATCCCTTCCCTCTGGTGTTCCTCCCCTTTCCCTGGTCTTCTACCCTCTTCTATCAGATTCTCCCTTCTCCATCCCTTTATCTCTTTCACCTATCAGCTTCCCAGATCTTTACACCTCTTGCCCTCTTCTGGTTTCACCTATCACCTACTAGCTTCTTCCTTCTAGTGTGTGTAATGCTTGGATTTCAGGCATCTGCAGATTTTTCTCATCTTTGTACAAAAAAATCTCAATCAGGTTTCTAAGACATGATCTTCCTCCCCTCCCAGCACAATGCCACTTGGACCATCCCTCATGTCCATGCTTTTCCAAATGTGATTAAACCCCATCCCTTAGAATTCTCTCCAATAATTTCAGCACCATTGATGTAAAACCCATCAAACTATAACTTGCTGGATTATCCCTATTGCCCTTCTTGAACAAAGAAACAACAGCGGTTATTCTCCAGTCCTCTGGGACCTTGCCTGTGGTTTAAGAGGATCAAAGTTATTCAACCCATTTCTACTGATAGGAAAGCAAGGGGTAGATGTTAATTAAACTTTGATACCACTGCCTGCATTGAAACAACGCATGTATGGTTTCACTTTGACGGGAAAAGCTCGAAAGATCTTGGCATCTGAAGCTTTAATTCCCCAGCTAAATAAATGTGTAGCCAGTGCAGTTTGTGATCGAGCCTCAGGAGCAGCGGTGTCGCCTCTGTTCAACAGCACCGCTGCTTCCGTCCAACGGTGATTGGCTCTCTGCGGCGTGATGTCGCTTGGACTTCAGTTCCTCTGAGTGTTTTGATGTCCCGCAGCAGCTCCTGTGCTGTCAGAGCAATCTCGGGCACGCCGGGTTGGTGCGGAGCACCGCTCACATTCTCTCACTGTACCGATTTACTTCGGGGAGTGCAAGGCACTGTCAGCAGTGTGCACTGCAGACTTCTGCGGAGGTTTGTCAGCTGCTGTGGCCGAGACGTTTAACCGTGCCCAAGCTGCCCTGACTTTAATTCGCACTGACTCCAAACTTTCTTTGGACGTTTGAGTTCACCCGTGGCTGCTGTGAAGCTTCTTTACCGTAATGATGAATCGCAAAGGAATGGTCGTCAAAATTTTATCCCGAATACGGACCGACTCTTTCAACAGTAACTACACTCTGCTGGGGAAGGAGTTGGGGAGGTGAGTGTTAAAGGCACACGACCTTCGGAAGCTGCGAGTATTGACTGTCAATTCCCTCCTGCAGTGAGATTCATCGATTTCATGTAACTGGGCACTGGGAGAATCAGGAGTAAAACGACGCGTTAGCAAAAAAGGGGCAATTAAATGGAGAAAGTCGTTTTTAAAAAGTCCGTGTATTATTGAAAGTGACAGGTTTGGTTTTAATGGGGGCGTCTGCCTGGGGGAGAAGAAAACCTTAACTTCAAGGTGTACGGTTAAATCAAGTGTTTACTCATTTCAGTTGATCTTGAAAACGTTAAAGCCGCTGCAGCATAAGTCTAGAGAGGTTGAATACATTTGTTTTTGTATTTGTAAATGCTTATGAGTCGCAGTGCATTATAATTACCAGCTCAGTATCTTAATTGAACACATTATATAGCTCCTGTTGATAAACACGCATTGCTGTTTTAATCATAGCTTGACGATTATATGCATGCCATTGTAGACCATTGTTTAAAAAAGCCGTCATATTAGGTCATGATAAAAAATAGTTATTAGATCATATATTTTTGAATAAGTTTTGAACAACAGTCGTGATTTTATCATGCTACATGCCAAAGGACCTACGAGGAATTCGTTATTGCAGGTTGAAGACAGTGAGTATAACCTCTTCAGCTAGTAACATAAGGACTCGTTTCTTTAATTGTTAAGGGCACATTTCCGGATGGTTTCACAAAACGAGGGTAATTCAAAGCTTAATAAATATATTTTTTATATATTTATAATAAATAGGAAATGTTTACTGTGAGAGAAATAACCAAGTTTCCTGCAAAACAATATGTTTTCATGTTTTTGCAGGAAAGCTGGTTATTTCTCTCTCAGTAAATAGTTCCTATTAATGAGTTTATTCAGTTAAGCAAAAGGCTTATAAATTTGGATATAATTCAAGCTTGCTCAGGTGCATTTCAATATTGCACTGATTTTCTCTGTGTTTCATTTCCTGACAGAACCCAGGAAAGGGACATGTCAAAGTCACTTTTGAGTCCAGGTTGATCAAAGTTCCCTGGATTTATCCACTGTTAGCACTCCATTGATCTGAGACACACCTTTGCTTTGATTGCTAACCAGTGTTTGGAAGCGGAGTTGAGATTCTAAATAATATTCGGAAATGCAAGGCGTGCAAGGTCTCGAGATCTCATTGCTTCTTATTGCCTCTCTTGCCATTTCTGCTAAAGTTTAGAATTCTTCCCTCTCCTGGAAAACCAGTTAACCTGTGAATTAACAGTGTGTATAACCAATCCACTTTTGGTTTTCATAAGAGGTGGTCTCTATATACATTAAAAGTGTAATGATTAAATCTGTAGAGCTAAGGTGACTGGGCTGATAGAATATTGATTTCTTCCCCCCCCCCACCTTCCTTTTGTCATCATAAATTATTAATGATTCAGAAAATAATAATGTTGGGATTAGGTTTGCAAAGTTGGGGTTGAGGTGAGCAGTAGATTTCCTATTATAGCAACAAACCAGTTAGCTATGAAAATAGCACTAAAACAGTTCATCCAGTGCTAATTCCAACCAGGATTTGATTAGGACTTGAATAAACTGTATCAGATAAATGGTGGATTTGTTTGCTGGCCATGTTTCATTTATAAAACTTGGATAGTTATCTGCTTGAGCACTGTCAGTTGTATCTGTCATATCCTCAACTGAACCCTCTCTGTAGAGAGTGTTTCCTCTGACGTCCAATCTGTCTGTGTCTCTTGAGGCTTAGTTTTCAGGGAATGTATTTTTGTGTGGAATGTGGGGAAAGAAAAATGTCCAGTATTTCTGCCGTAAGACTTTTTCATCTAAGTAGTAAGTATTAGTGAGCAAAAGTCATTGCAACTGAGATTACTGCCACCAGGCAGGCAAGCTTGCATTGATTTATATGCTGGCAAGTCCTTACTTTCTTCGGTGGTAGTAAGTCATTTGGTCAATGCTTGCTCCCAGCAGAGCCATCACATCAGTTCAGCTCCTCCTCTCCGTCCTCCCCCTCCTTTTTTCCCTTTACCTGTGCAACATGTTCTTTCTCATAACTTCATCCATCCCCTTTGATTCTTTTGCCACTGAGCTACCCTAAAGGATAAGCTACAACATAAGCTTGCAGCACCTCTTTAGGGTGTGGGCAGAATCACGGGGAGGGTATACAAGCTCCACACAAACATGTTCAATCTAAGGTCATGATCCGAACGAGAGTCCCTGTTCAATTCTGTGCACCACAATGTGAGGACAACATTTATTCTTCACCTCCAGCTTCAAAACTACTTCAAAGTCCACCACATTGGTGGACCTGGAGTTATATATGAGGTAGAAAGACTGATTTCTTTCACTGCATATCAAATTGTCGAGTAAGCTACAGTACTAGTTTTTCTGTACTGCAAATGGTGGTCTTTCTTGGGGGCTTTGCTATTGGTGGGTGGTGGGTGTTGATGCTTTTTGCCGAAATAAGTGAAACTTTGCTGCTGCTTATGTGTGGGAGGGGGTCTTTGGGGTTGGAACGTTTTTACTGTTACTCATTTGGGGTAGTCTTCTGTTTTTGTGCATGTCTTCAGGTTGCATATTGTTTACATTTTCTGATACTAAATGAAGCTATTGAACTATTGACTGTAGATGTCTGCTTGTAAATCAGATGGAGGTTTGCCGCAATCCATGAACTTAAATTCCACAACTGCTGCGCTGTGGTGAGATTTGATGTATTATCAAAGTGCATATATGTCACCATATACTACTCTGAGATTCGTTTTCTTGCAGGCGTTCTTACAGTAAATGCAAAGAAACATAATAGAATCAATGAAAAACGGCAGACAACAAAGATGGACAAACAGCCAATGCGCAAAAAACGACAAATTACTCTTGCTGCTTACAGAACAGTTTTCTAGGTTTTTGCAAACTAGACCGGTATTTTGGCACTATATTGTGATGCAGTAAGCCTATTGCAAGAAATCTACCTGAGAAGAGCAACTAAGTAAAAAGAGAGTTGTTCCATCTAACATTGTCTCTCTACTGTGTTCATATTTCAGAAGTGATTGCTAATAGAATCCATCATAACACAAAAAATGGGGAATGAATATCTTAAAAACATTGCAACAGTAGGTAATCTAATCCATCGGGTCTGTATTGGTTCAATGTACATGCGATCCATGGCCCCTTCTCAAAAACAAACAATTCTTTCCTGAAGGTTGGGTTATCGTACAAAAGATGCTTGTAAGTGCTCAGCTGGGGCTATCCAGTATTGTGGTTTTCGATGTTTCATGCCTTCTATTATAACAATGATTTTGGAAATTTTCAAGGATGCCAACAATTTATTTTGCAGGATGCTTTCTTTGCCGCAATCTATCTCTGAACTAAAATGCTGCATTAAATTCCCTCTCCTGCGCAAACTTTCAAGTTAAAAAAAAATATATATTCATGCCTTCTATTATAACAATGATTTTGGAAATTTTCAAGGATGCCAACAATTTATTTTGCAGGATGCTTTCTTTGCCGCAATCTATCTCTGAACTAAAATGCTGCATTAAATTCCCTCTCCTGCGCAAACTTTCAAGTTAAAAAAATATATATATTCATGCCTTCTATTATAACAATGTTTTTGGAAATTTTCAAGGATGCCAACAATTTATTTTGCAGGATGCTTTCTTTGCCACAATCTATTTCTGAATTAAAATGCTGGATTAAATTCCCTCTCCTGCGCAAACTTTCAAGTAAAAAAAATATAAATACATTAACCAGACATTTCTTATGTTATTCATTGGCAGTTGATTCACTTTGTGATTAGATTAACTTGGCAACATATTTGGCTGAGGATATAATTCCCGTGTGAACAAGGTAGAAAAGAGGACTCAGTAAATGGAGAGATGCACTTATGTTACCTGAATCCATCTGTCAATAGAGATATCTATTTATTTATCTATTTATTTATTTATTGAAATACAGCGCAGGATTGGCTCTTCCGGCACTGCCCCGTCTGGCAAACCACGATTCAACCCTAACCTAATGACCAATCAACCTACCAACCTGAAGGTCTTTGGACTGTGGGAGGAAACCAGAGCACCTGGAAGAAACCCACGTGGTCACGGGGAGAACGTAACTTACTTTCTTAGAGCTCCACTCTTTCAACACAAGTGCACCTGAACCAAATTGTGGAACTTGACAGAGAGGTAGAAAACTCAGACAAAGAATCACGATCAGGACTAATAATCTGTGAAAGAATGTTGCTGCTTTAGAAGGAAAGCCAGTTGCTCTTTGGAGCACTGGGTCTTCCTGGTGTCAGGGTCAGGGAAGTCTTATGTTACGTATCTCTAGGATTCTGTCTCATTGCTGAGGTCTTTGCTACCCTGTCGTCAGTTTGTCTGTGTTGGAGGTCATGCCCAGACCTAGAAAGTGTGGCAGTGCAGACAACTGTCAACTTAAGATCAGCTGCAGATATCCTGGTTTAACCTAGGCATTGTGCCAGAAAAGCTTCTGTATCATCCTCACTGAGTTCAATACAGGTCTGTGTAGCTGAGGATGTAAAACTAATTAATCTAATTAAAGTAGAATTGTAGTCTTTATTCAGCGTATATAGAGACTAAATGTAAGCAGCTTAGAATGTAATAATCTGTAATATTATCATCGCTACAGTAGCTGATGATTGAGTGCACTAGCATATGTTTTTATTAGTTCTCAATTGCAGGAAATTAAATTTTCTGGTACTTTTTCATGATTAACTTCCTAAAATTTGACAGCTGTGCCACTTCTTTTAAATTCAGCCTCTGCAATTTTATGCATACTGTATATGTATTGAATTGATTGTACAATGTATGCTCAATTTCTTTCCACTTATCAATCAATATACACTCAGTGGCCACTTTATTAGGTATAGGCATGTACACAATAGTCGAACCCAGTGTGGTCTTCTGTTCCTGTAGCTCATCCACTTCAAGGCTGAGTTACTATCAGCTTGACCCAGTCTGACCATTCTCCTCTGACGACTCTCACTAACAAGATATTTTTGCCTACAGAACTGCTGCTCACTAGATATTTTTCTTTGTCTTTCACACCATTCGCTGCAAAGTGTAGAGATAGTTGTGTGGGAAAACCCCAGGAGATCAGCAGTTTCTGAGATACTCCCATCTGGCACCAACAATCATTCCTCTGTCAAAGTCACTTTGATCACATTCCTTATTTGGTCTGAACAACAACTGAACCTCTTGACCATGTCTGCATGTTTTTATGCATTGAGTAGCTGCCACGTGATTGGCTGCTTAGATATTAACGAGCAGGTGTACCTAATAAAGTGGCCACTGAGTGTAGCCCTAATCCTCCTCATTGTCAAATCTTGATATTTGTAGTTGGGTCTGAAAAAATGGCAGTGGGAATAAAAGGAGATACAGTGGGGGCAGATGTAGGCTGCCGGGTGCTGGGGAAAGAAGCTCTATTAATGCCAATGCTGCAAGTTAGTATCTGTTTGAACTTGGCACTAGTACACATTAAGCAGTAAGGTCAAGAGGATGTCTCTGAACATACTTGTGAGTAACGAATCACCTTGTATCAACCTATAGGGATGAGTTTTCAAAGTCCATTGGCACTCAAATCGAGTATTGTTTCATCCTGTAAGCAGATATGGGATTGGCTTCGTAGTTTTGGAATGTTGAATCCCAAATTCTTCAAGGCTCATAGGGTTTTATTGCCGAGGCATCTCTGAACTGGAAGGGGTAGGGTCTGAGTCAATATTATAATTTTTCCTCGAATCAATGTCATACTGTTTGCTTGCATTATATAGAAAGAAGCTGGTGGCTCTTCTCTGTTAGTTCAGCCAGAACAGTAGTGGAGTTTTACAACTGGTCAGCAGATGTGATCAGCATCCCAATACCAGAACACTACTCAGTAACCTATGAAGGAGTATTTTGGTGTGAGAATATTAATGAAGATATGATAGCCTCTGTGACTGAACTTTCAGCTGCCATTCATTGTGCTTCTTTTCAGAACAGCCCTTCTTGCACCTGGCCATGAATGACCCAGCCTCAAATGCCCTTATGAAGAATCCCAGACCTGAAGTGATAACCGCTTCTTTCCCCACAGATGCCACCTGACCTGCTGTGTTTCCAGCATTTTCTATCCTTATTCAGATTTCCGGCATCTGTAGTTATATTGATTCTCAAACATGCTTTCACTCGCCCCCCCCCCACCATCCTGAAGTGGGTGATGAAGGTACCTATATTTAAAAAACTATTTGGAAAATGTAAGCATTGAGCACACACCTGGCTGCATTACTCAGAAGTGTGCCGTGATCTGGCGAGGGGGGCAGGTGTGGGGGAACATCAAAGAACTTTTTCTCCTTGTTACTTCCAAAAACTCATTTCTCTAGCTGGTTCCCATGGAATGAACTGTGACAACTGGAAGAAGAAATACTGGAGATCAGTTCGTACCTACAGTAGGGGAAAGGAATGTGAGATCATGAAGTAGTTCACCTATTTGGCAGCTTCCAAAGCCCCACTTGCTGGAATTCACTTGGGAGCCAGCAAAAATAACAAGGATTCAAAGTTCAAAGTAAATTTATTATCAAAGTACATACTGGATATGTGAGCTTATAGTACCTTGAGATTCATTTTCTTGGAGGCATTTACAGGAAATAAAGAAATGCAATAGAGTTTATGACAAATATATATAACAAAAACTGACAAATATCCAATTTGCAAAAGAGGTCAAATTATGCCAATAATAAATTTTAAAACTATAAATAGATTAATAATACTGAGTTGTAGAGTCCTTGAAAGTAAGTCTATAGGTTGTGGAGTCAGTCCAGAGTAGTGGTGAGTGAAGTTATCCACACTGGTTCAGGAGCCTGATGGTTGGGGGTTAATAACTGCTGCTGAACCTGGTGATGTGGTACCTAAGGCTCCTGTACCACCTTGAGAAGAAAGCATAGCCTAATCTTGGGGAGGGCTTTATCTGTAATGGACTGGACTGTACCTACCACATTTGTAGACTTTTCCATTCCATTGGACATTGGTTGCATTCCACCATGCATCTATAAAAGTCTGTCAAAATTTTTAGATGACATTCCGAATCTAGACAAACTTCTAAGGATGTCAACAGCCAACAAGTCTGCCATTGGCTGTGTTCTGACTTAGTAAAGCAACTTTAATTAAAATAGTATAAATGTTGGACTAATTACAATATCTCAATTGTGTTGAAATTGGGGAAAGTTTGGTACAAGTACATGCTGCATTTCTATAGCAGTAATCCAGATGTGTAACTCCACCTGTGTGCCAAGTTATGGCTTTACAGCATGTCCTCCAAATCATGGTCTGTTTAATATGTGAGTTCAGACTGTGATACATTAACTACAGTCTGTGGTTGTATGGCAAGGAATTGATATGACACCACATTGACACACAGACCGGATGCAAATTATCTTTTGCGTTCTGTGCTCAAAGCCGTCAGACAGACCATTCAACACTTCTGTTGCTCAAACAGAATTTCGGGAGATCTCATTCTTTGCAACATGTTCTTATTTCAAATGGAGTGCAGTCTTCATCAGGGCCTCATCTGATCCGGGGATTCTGTCAGGTTAGAATATTTGCATTGGTCAAGCAAAATTTAAATCTGCTGCCAAATTTATTCTATAGTTGTGTTTTATGTAAAGTTTTGGGGATTTTAACAAAACTGCATAAATCAGTATTGGACGAAAAGAACACTGTTACTGCCCGGAACTTTCGAAGATAGGATTGATTCTTGCCTCAGCCATTGAACTAATGTGAACTAAAGCAGCGTGTCCTTTGATAATCCCTATATTCTGTCAATTTCTCAATGCTTTTTCAGTTAAATCTCATCCTTTCAATTCAGGGGTAACTCAGGATGGAGTGCAATTCCAAGGAGCTATGAATTCTCCACAGTTCTTCCAAAGCCGTCATTCTTCACGTGACACCTTGCAAAATGAATGTCAGCTGGCAGTTCAGTCACAGAGCCCATCATAACCCGGTTAATGTTCTCACACCTAAACAATCCTTCATAGGGTACTGAGTAATGTTCAGGAACTGGAATGCTGACTACTTTTCCTCACATCTGCTGAGAAAACTCCACTCCTGTTTTTGCAGAACTAACTGAGACGAGACAGCAGCTTCCATTTGTATAATGCAAGCAAAGAATATAATGTTACATTTTACCAAACTTACATCAGGCAGTGATGGTCACCCACAGAATCGTTGGGAAACTAACAAATATAATCTGCACACCTACTTTGATCCCTGTATTTAAATTTTAGCCGATATTGCATATGAAGTAATAAACTCCCATTATGTCTTGGTGTCATCAAATTGAAACATGCTTAGTAGAAAAACTTGCCCATGAAGGTGAAGATGCCTATAAATGGTTTTCTCACTTTTACTCTTTTGAGTGAGATGGCATCTTTTTATGATGCATGATAGTGGGAGGGTGAGGCAAGCCCCTGAATATGTTTCATGTTCAATGCAGCACTTTGCCTAGTCGATTGCCTGCTGGCGGGCATGGTAGCCTAGTGGTAGTGCAAGGCTTACAGCGCTGATGATCAAGGTTCAATTCCTGCTGCTTTCTGTAAGGAGTTTGTACGTTCTCCCTGTGACCACATGGATTTCCTCTGGGTGCTCTGGTTTCCTACCCACATTCCAAAAGATGTACAGTTAGGTTTAGTGACTCGTGGGCGTGCTATGTTGGCACCAGAAGCGTGGTGACACTTCCGGGCTGCCCAGTGGAACCCTCAGACTGTTTTGGTTGTTGACACAAATGGCGCAGTTCACTGCATGTTCACTGGCTGTACACGGCTAAATCTTCAGCTTTATTTAGCTGGCACAAAACGTCAACTTTTTTATTTGTCTCCATAGATGCTGCCTGCACTGCTGAGTTCCTCCAGCATTTTGTGTGTGTTACTCTGGATTTCCAGCATCTGCAGAATCTCGTGTGTTTAAGCTGATCTTTATCTTTGCCAATGGACTTTGTGCATACAGCTGTGGCTATGCTTTGCATGCATTGAGACAATCACTTATTCAGCTTCAGGCAAAATATACATGAGATGCTAATGAATTGCTTACCCTCGCTCTTTGCTCTTCTTTAAACCACCTGGAATGAAAGATAACTTGTCTATCACAGCATTCATTTATTTTCTTGTTTCTTTTCCTCTCTGGGGAGATATGAAGGTGGTCAAAGACATGTGGGAGTTACTCAGGATAAATATGAGTGTGGAGAATGTGACCATAGGGTGAGGATTAGATTTGCCTCTGTCCAGGTGTCAAAGCAACTTTGCACTCCAGAAATAAACTCTTAGGTGCCTGAATATGATTTAAGTAATAATAATGCAGTTATCCATGATAGTTGGTTGCCATTGAAATATTTCAATTTTGTTACCACAGAGCATGATCTTTATTTACCCCGACCTGTAATTTTATTGTATTGGCCTGAACTGAATGACTTGCCTGGGCCTTTTCAGAGTACATTTGTGAGTCCAGCCCAATACTTGGTAAGGGTGACAGATTACCTCCCCAAATAACTTCAGTGCATTTTTACCACAATCTGCTGAATTAGTGGTGATCATCACTAAACCACTGTTCCCATGGTGGGATCTGAAACTTTTCAATATAGATCTGGAGAATTTCTGTTGAATTTCTTCCCATGGAAAATGAATTACTGGAAATAAGAAACTGGTTTTTAATTACCATTATAGTTCTGAATAAAATGTTAAATACTTTATTAAAAGTTGAAATTAGTATATTTACTCTTAATTCTCTTAGTTTATTATATCAAGTCATGTTCCATCATATCAAGTCAGGTATATGGAGGAATTTAAGGTGGGAGGGTTATATGGGAGGCAGGGTTTAAGGGTTGGCACGACATTGTGGGCCGAAGGGCCTGTACTGTGCTGTACTGTTCTATGTTCAACACTGTAGTTCACAAAAGGGTTTTTTACATTCTAGGACACATAGAGGGGAATGTAGTCCAAGAGAACAGTTCTTCCCAAACAGGCTTGAGATGCATTGTTCCTGTCCCTGTGTGACTTGAGAATAAAATGCCTGGGTAGAAATGTAACTAAATGATCGCTGTGCCTTTTCTTTACAATTGTGATTGTTTCAACAGACAAGACTTGTATGGGTCTAAATAATGTTCCCAAGAAGCCCACCTGGATTGTGCTGCCACCCCTCCAGTGGCTTTTAAAAGAGGTAATTAGGATGATGGCGGACACTAATGCCAACAGGTGCAAAAGTGTGTGTTCAAGGCCACCTGTTGTGGGAGACTGAGGCTTTAGGAGCCAATAATAAAAGCAGCTACAGTTATGTTAAGTACCACTGACCAGTTACTCTCATTAATCTTGTGACCTTCCTTCAGCAAGTAGAAGATCAGCTGCTGCCTGCTTGTTCCCTGGCTGTGTTTTTGTTTTGAACTTATTCAGTCCTCTTAGCACCACATTCATTGCCTAAGAAAATCTACTGTACTTTAAGAGCAAACACTTTTTTTTAGCATGCATAATAAAAGTGGAAATAAGTTTTCATTCAACTGGACTTACATAAATAATATTTTCTGGTCAGAAATGTTATCTGTACTTTGTAGGTGTTTTCTAATATATAAGGCTCTTAAGGCCTTGATCAGCATCAGCGCAAAAGCTGCATTCATTTCTGTCTCATCAATACTTACTTTAACAGTTTACATTAATAAGATTATTCCTTTATTGGTTCCAAGTACAGATTAAATCCTTTGTCCTTTTTAGAGTCAAAGGTCAATGGCCAGAGGTTGTGACTAATTGCTTTTTAAGAGCCAGAATGAATGAACTGGACTGAATGGTTTTCTCCAATGTGATATCATTTTTCTGACCATAACTTAGCAGATGAAATGACTGCCACTGATAGTGCTGTGTCTTGCCACTGCACACAGAAATAAGATGAAATGAAGAGTGAAGCTCATTGGTCCTACCTCTCTACATATTATCTTAAACTCTTTTACAATAATTGTACTTTGTATAGTCTTCTTAATGCAGCATTCTCCAGATATTTCACTTGTATGAATGCAGACAAAACAGATATTGCATTGCCAGTTAATGGGGAAGATGGTCTCCAGTTATCAGTGACACAGCAACTTTAAATATCAGGGTCTACATGTTCCGGTGCAGCTACACCGTGTCTGAAAGGAAGAAATCCATTAGTGTACCTTCCTTGCTTTCAACTGAAACTTGATTTTCTTAAGAAGCACCTCTGTGTGGAGGGGGCCCTACAAATTAATCTGTTGCGGAGTTTCACTGAGTCCACTACCAAAGTACAGTTTTGTGTGTGTGTAGCAGGGAGATTTGGGTGAGCAGAGGAGGGCAAACAATTCATGGCCTCACAAGGGAGTTCAGGTTCCTCTGTTAGTACTTTTAAACATAGGATCATGGCTTTTGTGCCCTTTTTAAGTTCCTAGATGTCCTAATTATTTATATTGGGTCCTTCAAAAATAATTGTACTGCGTGAAAAGTCGAAAGCAGGATGCTTTTCACTGTTCAGAAGTTATTAATTTTATTGCTTTCTGCTTGGGTAACTTAACACTAGGTTTAACCAGAGTCTTGTCCAAACAAATGGAGTGACTAAACAGGAATTATTTGAGTAACAGTGTACAGGTCCTGCATGAGCCCTGCTGTCCAGGCACGCAAATATTAGTTACATTAGCTTTCCAAAATATGGTGATGGGACAAATGACCTTTTCCTATGGACTATGAATCCTTTTGAATGGTTAACATTGACCTGATGTTATTCCCATTGCCTGTATAGCGCAAACTCTCTGCTGGCTTAGTGCTGCTGTAGACCTACAGTTTACTAGATCTCATTTTGGGCTTCTTTTCCATTTTCTAGCAAGTCTCATACTTATCATCTCCAACTAACCGTAAGCTGAAGAAACAAGTAAATGCAGGGAAATGTGGCGGGCAGGTCTTTATTGGAATTTTGTTACCTGAGACCGTGGATGGTGTGGTCCTCTGAAGGGTTGAAGACTTCTCTACTTAGTCCCTCTCCAAGCTGGTATTGGGCAGCTCAGGTCATGGTAAATTCCTTTGGGGAGATTACTCCTACATTGCATCTGCTCCTCCACCACTAACTGTGATCATTCTATGCTCCCTGTAAAGAACTTTCCTTGACCCCAAGATCTCTCCCTGCTTTCTCACATACACTTTCTCCTGGTACCTACTTTTTTTTTCTGTCTCACTAATTCTCCTTCTGGTTTCCTCTATGGTCTTTTCATCTACTTTTCAGTAGTTCCTACAGCTATGTGACATTCTTTCCCTTCAGTTTCCTCCTTTTCTGTGACCTTCCAAGATCCTCTCTCCCTCACATGTTATTCTGCTCAATCCTCTCCATGTTCAGCTCTTCTGGCCTTAGAGCTAAACAGCGTAGAAAAACATCATTTAACCAACCTCAGTCCTCTAGGCATGCTGTACTTAGGAAGTTTATGTTATCAAAAAAGCATAAAAATTAACTATTCTTCCACAAAATAAACTACTTCGCAAATATATAAGCATATCACTACTTGAACAAAAAGCAAGACAAAGTTTCCATATGCATAGGGTCCAGAGATTGGTGTTGGCATCAAATGCCACAAATTTAAAAATGATTAAGGACCTTATCAATATTTGTATGTTAATCATTCATCTTGTCAGAGTAGCTTGTGCACGCAACATTTTCTATTGTTGCCTAATGGAGTGCTGTAAAAATTAAGCAATGTCCCTTGTCATGGTACAGAAATGAAGTTTTGAAACTTTACTGTATGTTACTTTGGGCTGTCTTGCTAGCAATATCATCTTATTGGTGTACATATTTTACTACCAGTCGTGCAGCCTAGTATGACTCCTTGATGCCTACAAACTTTTGGTACCTTGTCCAAGCACACATCTTTTATGTATCACCAGATGTTTGTTGGGAGGATTAAAACTAAGCCCTTTTCTGTCTAACCAGTCATTTTTCATCAGGAATCATTGAAATACAGACAGCATTACTATTCTTTTTTTATTCCCCTTTGGCTTCCTTATAGCTCCCAAGAAGAGTAGGGGGTCTTTCAGCTGTTGGCCCAGTGGAATCGGCTAAATCAATACATTCTGATTAAAAATGCACTTTTTAAACCACTTCATTGTTTTGCTGAAGTTATCCATACCAGACCCGCTGTGTTGAGAATGATGTTTTTATAAATATTGCTTAACAATTTTTTTAACATTTCTACAGGGGTGTCTGTCTATTTCTTGTCAGCATCTCCATCCTAAGGCCCCTGACAATCCAACTTTGTAGCATCAATTTTAAAGCTATAATATGATTTCCTGACCATATAACCATATAACCATATAACAATCACAGCACGGAAACAGGCCATCTTGGCCCTCCTAGTCCGTGCCGAACCCTTAATCTCACCTAGTCCCACCTACCCGCACTCAGCCCATAACCCTCCACTCCTTTCCTGTCCATATACCTATCCAATTTTACCTTAAATGACACAACTGAACTGGCCTCTACTCCTTCTACAGGAAGCTCATTCCACACAGCTATCACTCTTTGAGTAAAGAAATACCCCCTCGTGTTTCCCTTAAACTTCTGCCCCCTAACTCTCAAATCATGTCCTCTAGTTTGAATCTCCCCTACTCTCAATGGAAACAGCCTGTTCACGTCAACTCTATCTATCCCTCTCAAAATTTTAAATACCTCGATCAAATCCCCCCTCAACCTTCTACGCTCCAATGAATAGAGACCTAACTTGTTCAACCTTTCTCTGTAACTTAATTGCTGAAACCCAGGTAACATCCTAGTAAATCGTCTCTGCACTCTCTCTAATTCTCTCAATAAATTAGAGAGAATTTCCTGACATAAAGCACAACTGCTGTAATGAAAACTGGTATGCTTAGTTTATTAAACAGGTATGCTGTGTAAAATCTCAAAAATCATATGACTTTCTTCAAAAGAGCACTCTGTGATTAGAGCAATTTCATACTATTTGCATTTCTGTTAATTACCTAAAGGTAATTAAAGAAAGTCCTTGGATTTTATGGAAGAATGGGAGAGAAATAGATACACATTGATTACTCGCAGTGCTTTCCTTTGGCTGCAACGCTGGGAGATCCCATGAAGGTAGCTACTCCGTTGATTTTTCTCTACCCTACATCCTAGTAATACAGTGAGTACTCCACACCCAGGAATTCCAATGATCATGATGCTCATGGGCACAGGAAGAACATTCCAGTGTGCAATCGTTTAGTCATGAAATAGGTGCAATCCCTTTTTGTACTACTTTGTCCATTTAAAGGAATAATTCAAAGACTCTGGTGTAAGAGAATGTTGTCACATGATAATTACTGAATAATTTAAAGCAGTCTGCTGTAAATCAAATAGAGCATTTGTAAGTTGTAAAGTGTTCTATTGCGACCATTGTTCATTGCATCTGGGTGTAACCATATGATTGGATGGGGTGGAATTGTTTGGGTTTTTTTATTTCTTGTAAGGGTAGCTGAATAGAGTTAGGGTACAGATTAGTCACAATCTAACAGAATGGAGTGGTAGGCTGGAGGGACTGACATAGAAGACACTGACAGAATTTAGCTGGTATAATAACAATATTTGACATAAGTACAAGAACAACATTTAAAAGGAATCTGAACAAGAAGGGTTTGGAGGATTATGAGCCTAATGTGGGCAAATGTGACTAATTTAGTGGGCACCATGAATGAGCTGGGTTGAAGGCCTGTTTCTATGCTGTGTTACCATAGCATCCAATGTCTAATAAATGTTAAATTCAAAGGTTGGCGCTTCATTTGAATTGCTGTCTTAACTTCTCATTCCTGCTATCATTTTACATTTAATATAAAATTTATTGTTGGTTATCACAACAGTGTAAAGTTCCAATTTTTTTTACAGAAGCCAGATTGTAATCTATTCAAATTGAATGCATAGATTTTCAAACCCAGAAAGGGATGGAATATCTTTCAAGGGTATATACAGTGTTTGGAATCTTTCGTTTGATCTTCTTATATTGTGCTTTACTGAGAACCCAAATATCCTCAGAATTTGCACGCTCCCAATGTTTCTGTGAAGGAGGAAATGTTATGATATGGTTCCACAAAACTCAAGATGCCCAGTTTCCTTTTGCTTTTCATCTCAATGGCAGTCAGGACTGTTTAACACAGGTGTAACTATTTCACAGACTCGGATGGATGGGGTAGGTCACTTTTGAAAACAGACATGCCTTTCTTGAGAATACTGTAACCAGGTGTAATTCAGTAGTCTGATTTTTTGCTAGCTGCTAAACCAGATGAACTATATTCTCTTTGAATAAAAATCTCTTTGGCCTATCACTGGCACCTCTTAATTTAATTATTTTAGAGATACAGTGTGGATTGGGCCCTTTTGGCCCAAGCAGCCACACCACCTAGCAACCCACCTTTATGAACCTAGCTGAAACACAGAACAATTTGCAATGACCAATTAAACTAATTAACCAGCACATCTTTGGACTGTGGGAGGACCCGAAGGAAACCCACACAAAACAAACTCCTTAAAGTCAGCACTGGAATTGAACTCCAAACTTCAACACCCTGAGCTCTATTACTGTTGTGCTGACCGCTACACTACCTTGGCACCATTTTCTTTGCTAATACTTTTTTGTCCTTTTTGGCTTTGTGACTGTTGCAGCAGCAGATTTGCTAATTGCCATGGAGCTGCTCCAGGCACATAATGATGCAACAACCTCCAAGGGCAGGCACACATTTTGACATTTTAACTTGAGGTAATTTAGTGCTTATGTAATATATTATGCATAGGAGTTTACAATGTCAATGGAAATAGTAGTGTCTGTGATTGGAAACAGTCATACTATTACCAGAAAACTAGGAATTGGGGAAAGAGGGTGAAACCAGATTTCAGACACAGCACAGGCCTTTTAAACTGCATGGGGCATGGGAAAATTCAATGTTAATATCATCATAACAAAATCTTTTTGTATATTTTACTACTAGTAATCTGTTGTATGTTTCGCTGTAGCACAGTTTTGGTGGACCATTTTGTATTTTCTGTGCAATAACTCTGTTGCTAGGTTACAATAACCAGGGTAATGAGATATGATAATGTGTTACCGCAGATAAGTGACTCTTGCACACTCCGGACAATGACATGAAGTCGTCATGGCTCCTTTGATCTCCAGAGTACTTTTCCCCACCTAACGACTAGAAGCAATAAGAACTGTTGTCACTCATCTAGTACAACATTGAAACTGACTTGAACTCTGCAAGTGTATATTGAGCTTCAATTGTAGAATCATAGATTAACACAGCATAAAAAGGCCCTTCAGCCCCACTCATCCATGCTAACCAAGATGTTCACCTAAACTAGTCCCATTTGCTGATGTTTGGCCCGTGGCCCTCTTAGTTGTAAACTGAGGATTCACTTAAAATAATCAACATAGAATGTTAATATTTCTGGTTTCTGGGAGATATAAAGGCCTAAGATGTCATTATTTTAGACTAGTAATAGCTGTTCATCTCTCAGGTTTACTCCATCAGTTAATTAGATAAGGGTGCTCATTTTAGTGAGGAGAATGTGATATAGAAATGTCATCTTTGTTGTTAGGGTTTTACATTTTTTTAATTTATTGTTAACACTCCTCCTTTAATTTCCCTCATTCCAACACCTCCCCCTCCTACAACCCACACACACTTCCTGCCTCTTGGCCCACATGCATACCTGCTTAGTGTCTCTCTTTGAAGTGGGGAAGGAGAAAGTTCTTGCACAAAGCTGCACAGCTCCTGGCAGGGTGTCTCTCTGAGATGCAGGTTACACTCACTGGGGGTAAAATGGTCCAAGCATCATGTGTAAGAGCAAGTAAATTCAAAGGTAAATATGGAAGGGAATGTGGGGAAAATCAAAATAGGATTAGTGTAGGTTTATTGTTAAGTGGGTGCCTGGTGATCAACATGGACTCGATGGGCTGAAAGGCATTCTTTTTTTACTGTATGCTTCTAAGACTCTAATAAGGAAATGTTGCATTTGTTTCATAAGCAGTTACAATGAAACAGCCATTCCTGGCAGTCCCCTGGGCACTCTAAATTGATGCTTTCCTTTATTGTTTGAAAATATCTTTTTCAGAATTTTCCTCAGCAGGCTTGCCTTCCTTTATGATTGCTGACTTTAAAGAAATCCAAAAGGTCTGTTGAATTCTTTGTATTCCAGTCACGCAAGGATTGCCCTTTCCTATGGTGTGTGCTTTTATAATTTGTATTTCTCATAAAACAGTGACTTGTATGTATCACAAACAGGGAGAAGTAATGACCTGCCCCAGCCTGTATTTATGACTGGACTGGAATGCAGGTTAGAGGTGGCAAATTGCAACAAACAACTGTTATGTGTCATCATTTGTCACCAGTGGAATTTTACTGCCAAAGGTGAAGAAATAAGTATTTTGGCTAGGATCCAGAAATTCCACATGAATCCTGCAGTGTGCAAAGCTTTATTAATTTGTCTGCCCTTCAGAACAAATATCACTGCACTGTTAACCAGATGGCTTATGATAGTGGATTTGAGTTGACACACATAATGCGTGACTAAAAATCTCACTGAGGTGCAAAAGAAAAGGATGTCAGACAGGAGTTGATTCTGTCAAGGGTCCTTTGAAATGAAATTAAACTAGAGAAGAAGCTCCAAAGGTTTGAGGGGAAAGATTTAGCAAGAAGTTGAGGCTAGAGGGATATATTTGGGGCCTCAAAGACTAAGGGACAGATTCTACTCTCCGCCAACTGCCAAGTTGGAAATCAAAGCCTGGATGGGTGGGGTAAGTTTGGGGTCTGAAGTATGTAAGTTAACATCCTGCATTCAGAACAACTAGAATTGGTCACCCATTGGGTAGAGTTTGCAGTCTGCATGTTTTGAAAGAGCCTAAGTACATCTAATTTAATAAGGTGTTGAGGGAAGCTGGTCAGTGCACTTAGAACATAGTACAACGTGGAACCAGAATGTTGTGCTGACCCCTTAATCTACTGCAATATCAATTTAATCCTTCCCTCGCACATAGCCCTCCATTTTTCTTTCATCCATGTGTCTATTTAAGAGTCTCTTAAATGTTCCTAATGTATCTGCCTCTACTAGCACCCCTGCCAGAGCGTTCAATATACTTGCCACTCCCTGTGTAAGAAAGAAAAGCCATCTGACTATACAGTACTTCCCACCGATTGCCTTAATATTATTCCCTCTTTAAATTAGAAATTGTCACTCTGGGAGAATGTCACCAGCAATGCATGATTCACACCTCGAAAGTTTGGACAGGGCATAAAGTCCATGGGTTCATTCAGAGCTCTAGAAATCTTAGGTGGTTTAATTTTCTTTTATATAATTTTTCCCTTTATATTTATTGTGGTTAATACCCAATATTCTGTTAATATATTGCTAATTACTGCTGTGCATTTGATTTGATTTGAATTCTCCTCCAGAATAAT
Organism: Hypanus sabinus; assembly: GCF_030144855.1. NCBI lineage: Eukaryota > Metazoa > Chordata > Chondrichthyes > Myliobatiformes > Dasyatidae > Hypanus > Hypanus sabinus. The sequence continues at coordinate 43,351,401 of NC_082738.1, read as the reverse complement.
CAAGTAACTTAATTTTTAATGATAACCGAGTTTAATTGAATCGGAGAGAAATGTGAATGAAGCTTATACTTGTATTGTTCGGTAATTGGTTACTTGATTAACTAACAGCGCAATGCCAAATCAGTGTTTGTCTTGTTTGGGGACAAACATGTGAGATACATGAAATGAGTAATATCAGAAATATCATTCATATATTTGAGGTGACTTATTTAAGGTCACCGAATATACACTATCTATGCAGTCTATAAATTCTATGATAACCCTGTGTGAAATGTCTAAAACAGTTTTTGAATTTTAAATCCTAGTTCCAAAAGTATAAGTTAAATAAAAATTACAGTACTAAATAATTTCACCAGAATCCTTGCCCATTTAATATGATCGCTCGATTTTTATTACAATGCAGCATTTGCTAAGTGTCTTGAAATAGGATATTTTACTTTGAGGAAATTTGCCCACTCACTTTTACTTTGAAGAAACTTCTATCGCCATTCATAACCACATGCCCACTGATCTAAAAGATGTGTTCTGTAACCAGCAATGCATGATTCACACCTCGAAAGTTTGGACAGGGCATAAAGTCCATGGGTTCATTCAGAGCTCTAGAAATCTTAGGTGGTTTAATTTTCTTTTATATAATTTTGCTCTTTATATTTATTGTGGGGTTTTTTTGTGCTGCATCTGATCTAGAGTAACAATAATTTTATTCTCCTTTACACTTGTGTACTGAAGAATGATAATTAACAGATCTTGAATCAGCTCCTTATAGTATTCCTCAAATGAGTCTTTCAGGTTAAAAAGTTGGCTCTGTCCATGTAAAAAGGCTTCTTTAAAGATTAAAGTGTAGTTTTTTATTCATATAATTCTTCCAGCAGAGCTGCAAATGTGGCTATATCCTGATGCATTCATAATCATTTTACAAAACTTACATATATTTAGACCTAATGGGTCTTGTACAAAGGTGGGGGCAGCTGAACCAGGTTCAAGCATGCAATACATTATATTCTTCTAACATTCCCAGTGAAAAAGAAATTTCCAATGTAGTAAGCCTAGGTGAATACACAAGAATTGTAATAGAATAATTGCCACTCTGTCTAAATGTTTATTAATTTATTATTAATTTATTAATATTTGCTAATAATATTTGATTATTAATTTATTTGCTTTAAACTTTCCAAATTCCCTTTCCACTTTTTAATCATCTGAAACTACTTTGAATTTACATAATCATGGAGCTCAAACAGGCAATGTAATTGAAGAGACAGCACTCTGCCATGTGTGTTACTGATCCCATGGTGTGCAATGTGTTCCACATTACCAAGTCCTGGCACCTGGTCACTAATGAAGCAGCTGCACAGCCTCTTCTCCAGGACTTGACCGAAATCTTTAAGAATGATAGCTTCCTTATTTCATTCATTTACTCACCATGACTCAAGACCCCAGCACCTCTGAGATATTAATGCTGGTGATCATAGAGAAGTAGTATCTCTCTTTAGGATTATTTAGCACTTGTTAACAACATAATTAAATTATTCAGGTATGAGTAAGTTCTACTTAACCTTGGGCAATTGATCTATAGTAATGAGAACCAACCAGCATAGGCAAACTGCAGTGTACAATGAATGATCACATTGGCAAATGGATTTTTAGGTGTTGAAATTGCAAATAGATTATTTTGAATCATTGCTGCTTGTAGCAATCCAATGTCAAACATGTGAATATATCTCACTATTCTTTCTAACTACCTGAGAAGGGTTAATCTTTCATGTATACTTACAAATAGTCACCTGTTACATCACCCTGAAGACATTCAACCTATCTTTCTCTGTCTGTCAACTCCACATTTTCCTAGACTTGTCTTTGTTGTTTCACCACTATATTCTTGCTAATTCTTTCAGTTCTGTTCAGTTTTAATGGTTACCCCTGTTAACTCCATTAACAATTGTGGAATTGCAGGTTAACTTGTTGCAATGGAGTGGGTCTTTGCAAAATAAAACTGAAAACTATGCACACTGAAACTTAAGTGGATAAAATTCAGATGGATTCTACACTAGCAAGCAGCAACACCAATTCAAATGTTTCTCTATATTCTACTGATAGTTCTGATTCAACTATTGTGCCGCAAATCTCACTTACAGAGTGCAGCTTGGACTGCAATATGCTCCAATTCGTATCATGGTCTTTAATCCACTATTTTAGAGAATGTTTTAGTTATTAAAACTGGAAAGATTAATTAGATCAAAACAAATTATTAAATGCTTTAAACATTAAGTCATTTAGTAAATAATAAGCAGTAAATAATTACCAAAAGATGTTGAAGACAAGTAGTAATACTTAATTGCTAAAACTGCATGTTTCATGTTTAACTTGGTACAGACTGTTGGATACCTCAATTGACGTTTCGTGTTATTTTAATGGAGGAAGTGACATTTTTCTTGTACTTGCCCTGTGTGCAGTGTTACGTCTGATCAACTGGGCCTGCAAAACTAACTTACAGTGTCAAAGCCTAGCTTGGTGAAAGATTAGACCAGAGGTTGTTGCTACCACATCTGATGCAATTAGAAAATGCAGAGGTATTTCCAGTTCAACTAAAAATATAAGTTGAACTAAAACCAAAAAAAAGCACCAAGGCTAATAAAACTTAATGGTCTTCCCGTTGGCTAGTTCTTTTTATTTTGATCCTAAAACATTTTGAAAGGTCTCCTGTCACCACTCCCCCGAGCCCTATAAAAGGTAGCTGAATGAGATAATGAAGTGAGAAAATTTTGGGATGGGAGTGAAAAGTATTTGAGCTGTCTGCAATAAAGAACATGAATGGCGAATGACTCCCTCTTCCTATGTACTGCAAGGTCTGGAATACTTGGATGGAAGCCAAGCCACCACATTCTGGTGAAATTATGAAAGATACACTAAAATAATTCATGATAAAATTTGTGAGTCTCTGAGGAATTTAATGCTTTCCAGTGAAGCTTCCAAGCGGTATTTTGAAATGTGAAACACAGCAGAAAGGCAAAATACTCAAAATATTTTAATTTCCAGCATCTGCTGTAATAATTGCAACATTAGCAATCTTGTTAGTTACACAACCACTATTTGATGTACTCCCATTGTTTCATTTCTAACTAATGCAAATTCCATAGAATTGGAAGTTAAGCACTACAAGCATTTGGACTTGCTGTTCACTGCTAGAACTGGGATTTGGTATCATTATCTGTTTTGAATTTTTACTTCTTTCGAAGAGCCATTATGATAAATAGGATAAGACAATTGTGTAGAAACCTGAAAATAACTTTTACTTCTTTCGAAGAGCCATTATGATAAATAGGAAAAGACAATTGTGTAGAAACCTGAAAATAACTGCTTGCGTTTAAACAGGTAATTTGCAGCAGCTACAAGATGCATTTCTTTGCTGAAAATTGATTCTAGCAAAAGCAATGCACTGCATGCTTACTGTGTGATAAAGATCGATTTTTTCACCTCTCTTCCTATAGCTGTTTAAGGTGATTGGAGGAAAGTATAAGAGGGATGTCAGAGGTAAGTGTTTTTATTTACACAGAGTGTTGTGTGCCAGGGGTGGTGGTAAAGGCACATACATTAGAGACATTTAAGAAACTCTCTGATAGGCACATGGATGACAGAAAAATGGAGGGTTATGTGGGAGGGAAGGGATAGATTGATCTTAGAGTAGGTTAAAAGTCCAGCATAACATTGTAGGCTGAAGGGCCTGTACTGCGCTGTATGTTCTTATGTGCTTATGTTCTATTTTTAAAACAAAAACAAACACTCTTTTATTCTCAGTCCCTGATGCTTTCCACAGCCGCATCTATGTTATGATGGGGAAATCACAAAATGTGATGAGGAAATCACTTGTTTCTGCAACTTTCCCGGAGGTTTTAGAAATGGTATTGCGTCATGTCTCATTCCTAACAATTAATTTTATCTGATCTTAATGGCTCATTTACTATCCCTTGAAAACTGGGATGGCACATTTGTGGATGGGGAATGTTTACCATCCTCCGATGTGCACGGGCAATTGTATTACCATCATGATTCAATGTGTCATTGGCAACATAATACAACCACTTTCCTGTTGGATCTTCCACAACAATCCTGAAGACAGCCATTTTGGGGAGATATTGCTTGACTTACACAATTAATAGTTGAACATTGGAGAGAGAGGGTACAATTTTTTGGTGTGTACATTCACCAAACGTATGCATCATTTGCAAGGTTAGCATTTACTACCCATCATTACTTGCTCTTGAGAAATTGGAACTGGAACACATTTCACACCATATGGCAGTGAAATTAAACCTAATTCTGATTCTAAATGGTGAGTCCTTGACTTGAACCACTGCAGTCTGTGAAAGTTTACCCCATTGCAGTTAGGTAGAGAGTTCCAGGATCTCGCAAACTAGGGAACATGTTGCTGTTGGGAAGGTATTTATCTTCAAAGGGAGCAGGGAGCAGTGGCCTTAAGGATGGAATTTCTCATATGAAGGGCAATAGAAAACCCTTGCATTATATTGTATGGCACTAGACCTTCTAAGTTGTGGAGGCCTCCAGTTTGGAAGATGCTGTTGAAGAAGTCTTGGTGAGTTGCTGCAGTGCATTTTATAAATGGTATGTACTGCAGCTCTGGTCCACCGGCAGTGGCGGGACTGAATGATTAACCTAGGGGATGGGCGCAAATCGATGCATTGCTGTGGGTGGTGTTAACACTGTTCGAGCTGTAGTCATATGTAGTAAAACTTTTAACAACTATTTTGTTTTCCACATTACATGCTGCACAAATCTGCAGTCCTACCGTTGCATTACAGCAACTGAGTGTTCAAAAATGATGAGCCATTTTAAGTCTCTTCTTCAATAAGTGGAGTCCATGCTAGATAAAATGCATAATCTAAAGGCAGTAGCCACTAATGTGGATGTTTCTCTTCGCTCACAGGGGCAAATTTGCAGTTGTCAAGAAATGCATGGAAAATGCCTCCAGAAAGGAATATGCAGCCAAGTTCTTACGGAAACGAAGGAAGGGCCAAGATTGCCGCATGGACATTATCAACGAGATTGCAATCCTTGAGATAGCGAAAAGCAACTCTCATGTGGTAGACTTGCATGAAGTGTATGAGACGACCTCAGAAATCATCCTGGTGCTGGAATAGTAAGTAGGATCTTGATGTACTTTGCCTGCCAATGCGAAACATCAGTATCTCCTGTCTTGGTGATGCATGACCTTACCACTTGCACCCACTGATCTTGATCATAGGATAATACAAAAGTTAATGGTTTTATACCTCACTGCATTAAGAATAGCATCTGAGTACAAAAATGTGATGAGAGTTACTTTAATGAAGCTAACCTATGTACTCTTATCAGTCATTATGGAGGTGACATGCAATTCTAAGAAAGCTGACTCACTTAGAAGCATAGGAGGGAAATATTATTCGTCCATAACTTTGTCTTGACATTTCCACTGATATATAAGTGTTTACAGCAGCAAAATCTGATGGAAAGCATGAAGTGACAATGCATTCTGAAACCCTGGGATCATTTATCAGTCATCTTTCACATGCTTTTGAAAAAATCTATCTCTGAGTGATATTTTGTTTAAGTGGTAACACAGTCATATCTGCGACAGACTATTGTGGCTTTGAGTTCAGGTTCCGCAACTTAACCTAATTTTACTTCATTGGTGCTGCATTGTAAGAAGTCCTGTCATTGTGATGAGAAATTAAACCAAGGCTTACGCTGCCTGTTGTAGTTGTATGTTTAAGATTTCATGTCACTATTGAAAGAGCACAAAGGAGTTCCTGTGGTGACCCTGCAGTGAAAATAGATTGGGGGGGTTATTATCTCATGAGCTGCTATGCCATTTCCTGAACAATTGTGACCACATTGCACTTGTTAGTGAGCATCTCATGATGCCAATATGTAAGTTCATTTTTTAAGTATAAGCTTGACTTTTTTAAACCAATATACCCATTTCCAGGGTTTTTTTCATGACATACAATGTTTTCATGAAGTCACATTCAGGACCAAAGACAAGTTTGACCACAATTTTGATCACATACCCTTTATCAGTGCTATACATGGGGAAAGTAATTGATTTGCAAGTTCAGTTGCATCACTCCACAGGAACATATGTTCCAAATCACACCTGACTGGATGAGCCATGTTATGTCAAACAAAGTGTTACGACATAGTTTTTAGTGGAAAACTTTTTTTCTTTTCGATTCCCAGCTGATCCAAGGCTCATCTGCACCCTCTCCTCTCTTTCCCTCCCGAGACTTACCAGTTTTCCCTTACATGCTCTTGTAGTGCTCGTGTTCCTTTTGGACAGATCTCACCAACAGTAAAGCAGAATCTGTATCACTCAATATTTTGGATGCAACTAAATTTCTGTCGAGTAGCATCACGAGCAAGGTGGCTAATGGTCATCAACACATTCACACTTGTACTTTGAACTTTGCCAGTCACCAAGTTATCAAACCGTTGAATTTGCAACAAGGGACATTACTTTGTAACACACTGGGACACACTGATCGCAAAATTATTCTTGGCTATCTTCAAATCGAAAAGGGCCTCTGAAGATTGATAATGTTGATGCACAATTTAAATCCCTTCACCCACAAGATGTTATGTTTGCAGTGTCTTCACCACCTAGGTAGTAATCTAATAGTCAACACCAATCAATTGTGTAACAAAACACATCTGGCAGCATCTGGAGAGGGAAATGGGCAGCCACCATTTTGGGTGGAGACACTGCATCCAGATTGAAAGAAGCGAGTACAAGGTGGACCAGATGAGGAAGGGTCGATTGGCAGATGGGGTTGGGTGTGGAAGGGAGAGGTGGCGACAGCAACAGAGGCGAGGAGGTGATAGGTGGATGCAACAAAAGGCTGCAGATGATGGAGTCTCAATTATGCATCCTTTATGGAATCCATCTTTGAAACGAAGGAAATGAAAATCAGGCATGCAATTGATGCAAGCTCGGTAGTTTACTGTTCTGACAGTGAAGGCAAAAGTGTGCAGAAAAGAGAGTGGGAGGTTTCTGCATAGTTCTCAGCACTGATAATGGTGAAGTTAATGCTAACCTCAAGTTTAAAAAAATATATTTTTGGAAATGATTCAAAAAGATTTACATTATTTTGGCAATTAGAACTTCTCCAGAAGTTGCTGTAACTTATTTGTCACTATTGTATCGAGGCAAAGTTAGGTGATCTTGAAACAGCTGTAGCTTGCACGCACTTCCTGTTATAACAGCAGACTTTTGTGAAGCCACATCCGCCAGCTCTTGATTAGCATGACCAGAATCAGACAGTCTTCTGTAACTGTCAGCAGTCGACTCCAGATAATAGAGACAGCTTGCCATATATGGTCATGTGAAATGATTGTAGCTTCTTGTCAGTCTATCTACCAAGGATTTACTTTTCAGCTTCCACTAATTTGACCCTGAACCTGATTTTTTAACGTTCTGTGAGCTATGTAAAAATGGGTAATTTTGAAAGCAGAAAACCTATAAGAATCACCCATTGCTTCCTTAGACACCATTGTCCATGGTTGGACGATGGACCTGGTTTAAAACATTTCAGCAAACATGTGAAATACAAGTACAACCATTCATCCTTAGGATCAGGCTCTAAAGTGACAAGTGATAATAAAAATTTCATGTCTTTTATTGGAGTCCTTGGGAAGCCAATCAACATCACCAGACCAAAGCATTGTCTGGATGTTTGTCCCTTGGCTTGGTAAATTGGTGTGCAAATTAGCAACCATATTTGCATAATAATGGCGACACCAGAGACTACATATGCTGAAGCAACACACTGAGGAGCTGGAGAAACTCAGTTGGCCAGGCAGCATCTATAGAGAGAAATGGACATACAACATTCTGGGTCAGGACACTTCACCTGGACTGGGCATATGAAGGGTCCTGACCTGACACATTGACTGCCCATTTCCATCTATCAATGCTGCCTGATCTGCTGAGTTCCTCCAGCTCCCTTTGCATGTTTTTCCATTGCAGTGACTGCATTTTAGGAAGTCCTTTCTTATCAAATGTACTGGGCCATCTGAGTTGATCCCTAATCGGACGAGTGTGGCAACCACATTGGAGGGTTCTGTTAATCCATCCAACATGTGAATTAGATTCCTGTCTTTGCCACCTAGCCTGTAATCATTAAAAGATCAACTGTGCTTTCTTCATAGAATTCATCTTTGAAAGAAATGAAATGAAAATCAGTCATGTAAGTGATCCAGACTCACTGGATTATTATTGGCCTGACAGTGAAGACAAATACACATCTACTAGGATGTGATGCTGAGGCTTTATAAGGCATTGAAGAGGCCTCACCTTGAGTATTGTGAACAGTTTTGTGCTGGCATTGGAGAGGGTCCAGAGGAGGTTCACAAGGATGATTCCAGGAATGAAAGCGTTATCATACGAGGAATGTTTGATGGCTCTGGGTCAGTACTCGCTGAATTGCTGAAGGATGAAGGGAGATTTCATTGAAACCTTTTGAATGTTGAAAGGCCTAGATGGAGTAGATGTGGAAAGGATGTTTCCCATAGTGGGAGAGTCTAGGACAAGAGGACCCAGCCTCAGGATAGAGGGGTGCCCTTTCAAAACAGAGATGCAGAGAAATTTTTTTTAGCCAAAAGATGGTGAATTTGTGGAATCTGTTGCCACGTGCAGCTGCGGAGGCCAGGTCATTGGCTGTATTTAAGGCAGAGATTGATAGGTTCTTGATTGGACATGGCGTCAGAGGTTACGGGGAGAAGGCCGGGAACTGGGGTTGAGGAAGAGATAGAAAAAAAGAATCAACCATGATTGAATGACAGAACAAACTCGATGGGCCAGATGGCCTAATTCTGCTCCTATGTCTTATGGTCTAATGTTCTACTCTTTTAAAATTGCTTTTGTTCCTTTGTAACTTTATGGTATAAAATAGAACTTGTGCTGTCTGCTTATGAGTCACTGGGGGTGGGAGGGGGGGGGGCCTTGGAAATCTATTCCACCAAAGTGTCACTGTTGAGGATGGGCAGTCTTCATTTTTGAATATATGGGTCACTAGTTAGGATATTTGATTATCTTTGCATACACCAGGCTCCCGCATGTAACTTGATCAAAACTTGCATTTTAAAATCATGTTTCCATTTACAAAGTCAGGGAACAAGACAAAAGATTGTAGGCACAACCTAAACCAAGATTCAGGAAGGCTGCTGGAAAAGATTATTTTCGAGTCTTTATAAAATGAAGGGAAAATAGTTGGAGAGATGAAGAATTTTCAAGGCTTGATGGTGATAATATTGGCACTTGCTGGGAATATGTTAGAAATGGAATGGAAGATACCATATGTACTGCTACTAGAACAGCGAAAAATCAGTATGTGAGATTCTGTGCAGAAGTTGGCTCATTTACCAAATGTCCATGGATACAACCACAATTATGATGATCCAAAAAGATTTAATTCTAGAATGTGAGAGGGAAATCTAATGACACTCAAAGTCTGTTTCAGCCATTTTTTGGAAAAGTTGCCACTGTTATAAAATCATCCATATCATTTAAATCTACAAATAAAATTGATCACTTTCTTAACAATATATTTCTGCTGATTGAATAATGTTTTCTCATTGATATATTGGGTCTTGAATTCCTGATTTAAGTGCTTTCCATCATTCTCCTCAAGGGCCATCTGGAAGAGAGCTCCTGGATTCCTTGCACTTTCTCTATTAAGTAGGCTTAGAGAGCTGGATATTGGTAAAGAACTTCACCAGTGTTTGAATTGCAGCCAAGTCTAATCTATTGGACAAGCACAATTTCTAACAGGAATCATTTAGTAGCTTTCTGATGTTAAAACCTGCAACCTTGATCTTTTACAGCATTAATTCCCTAAAAGAAAACAAGTACTGAACCCCAAAGCCTTCCTGGTGTATATTGCTAGGCCCACATCTGAGAGTCTACTTATGGATGGATTTGTCTCGGTAGTTAATAGGTCTTTTTAAGATTGTTGTTAAGATAGTTTATGATATGTTAAGCACAGACTACTTAGATCTTTGTTTGGCCACTGAGTCAGTGCTCAGTGTTGCATTCTTCCCGAATAAGGTATGACATCTCAACAATGCCTCAAGTGCATGGCTTTTAAAGGTTTATAGTCTAATTGTGATGCCCACGTGCCAAACTGAATTAAAATATGAGATCAAAGATTGGCTTGATCAAACAGGGGGCTGGCATTACTGACTAGAAAATGTGGATTGAGGCATTTCCCATTTATTTACTTAATTAAGTTGGATTTTCACATTTCCTGATTCCATTCCAAAAGCTTGGATTAAATTGACATAGAATTCAATCCATCCTTTGTAATGAGCACACAGAACACTGAAATGCATCTGAGCATTTGAACAAACTTAACATTTGAAAACCCATCTAATCAGCAGTTCACAAGATGGCTTATGTTTATAGGAAAAAAACATGAGGCGCATGTGGTGATGTGGTTATAGCCCAGACATTCATTGTAAGACCCAGAATGAAGTACAAGCTCTAGTTTCACACGTAACTTGCATCCGGTGGTTCATGTGGCACCTCAGCAAGTATCATTCCAGAAACCTGTGCTTAAGTGATGAGAATTTGCCCACATCCTTTGTCTCACTTCCTCCAGCTTTAACGTTCTAGACCTTTAAAGTTGCAAATTATAACTTTAAATGTCATGTAGTGATCTGAATTCTTTAAAAATGCAATTAAAAATTATTAATTAACTCAAAAATGCAATTTAAAGAAAAATTATGGAGAAATATTATCTAATTCTAGGTGGACATGTTTCAAGTAATTCAAGGTAAATGTGAAACTAATCCACATCAAGATTTTATTTGTTTATAGGTTTTAATAGCTCTGACAGTCCCTATCTCCTCCCACTTCATAAATTCATTCCTTCTCCCCTCCCCTTAACTAACCTTTGACAAACATCCTTCTGCCATTCAGGAGCACCCTCTATCATTCAGGGAGTGCCTCAGAGAGAATGGATAAAGTGAATTGGGGTAAGGAGTGGTCAAATGATAAAAATTTGGACTGTGCAAGAAACCAATGTTGGAGGAGAGTGGAGATCTCACATGGCTGGAAGACATTATGTAGATTGGGAGAAAGATGGAATACAGGCCCTTCAGCCCACATTATTGTGCCAACCCTTTAACCTACTCTAATATCAATCTATTCATTCCCTCCCACATAGTCCTCCATTCTTCTTTCATCCATGTGTCTATCAAGATGTCCCTAATGTTTCTGCCTCTTTCACCATCCCTGGTGGTGCATTTCATGCATCTACCACTCCCTGTGTTTAAAAAAAATCCTACTTCTGACATTCACCCCCTCCCCATACTTTCTTCTGATCACCTTAAAATTATGCCATTATGTCCCCTCATATTAGCCATTTCCACCATGGAACAAAGTCTCTAGCTGTCCACTCTTATCATCCTATATACCTCCATCAAGTCACCTCTCATCCTCCCTCGCTCCAAAGAGAAAAGCCCTAGTCTGCTCAACCTTTCCTCAAAAGACATGCTGTCTAATCCAGGCAGCATCCTGTTAAATCTTCTCTGTACCCTCTCTAAAGCATCCACATCGTTCCTATAATGAGGCAACCAGAAATGAGGGATCTTGTATCATGGAGACTTCAAATTTCTCATTCTTTTCAATGAGGGGATGCTAGATTGGTGATCAGGATTGTTCAGTGAGCTAAAGGTAATGGGTGAACAGGACTTGCCATTAGTTAGAATACGGACCGAGGACTTAGGATGAGCTAAAGGACATGGAGGGTAACAAGCAGGAGGGCAGTCAGGAAAACATTGGCAAGTCCACAGGGAGTAAGGGAATTCAGGCAGGGAGAATGTTGTCTGGTGTTAGAGGTAGAAAGATGTATACTTGGTGATGGGGAGAATCTGAAGCTCAGTTTAAGGTTAAGTTCACACATTTTTACTCAGATTGATTTTAACTAGTTTATTAGAGTTATCCTGTTGAAGGAGTGCATACTGGTGACTGTGAAGTTTGTGTAGATTTTTGTAATGCAGCAGTGTCAGTGACTTGCTTCATCGCCAGACTTTATAAAACCAACGGAATAAAAATGATCTCACATTTATAATGGAGGAAACATAGACTGTACTTTCTTTTTAATGACTTAAAGTTCAAAGTTAACAGAGTTCCAGTTCAAAGGACATTAGTAAGCTTCCATCGTGAAGTCTGCCAGGTGATGGGAAATGTTTCTATGTAGCAAAGTCAAGTGCACCCATTATCCTATAATGATGCAGCAAACCCCTTGGCACCGAGTAGCTACTGTTTCTTCTGGTGGCTTTTCAGCACAGTAATTGCCTGTTAGCAAAGTGTCAGAGTACAAGCTGCTACATTCATTGTGATACCTAATACACTCTGCAGGCCGATAGCCACGAAGGAAATGATAGCCTGCAGTGGCGTGAACATTGCCTTTTTTGTTTGTAGGGTGAAAGCTAACACCTGCACAAGTCAGGAAACACATTGCTCTCGAGAGACTCCCGTCTCTCCAGCTTCACGTCTTCAGATCAAATGTCTAGTTTTTAATGCGAGTTGTCTCAAGGGGAAGAAATTGTTGCTGCTCTGACCGCTTAATAAAAGACTGCAGCAGTCTCCAAACCTCTGTGTAATTTTCCAGAGTTTAAGTGCAGGCTTGCAGCTTTTTGGATTTGAAATATCTTTTTCAACTCTTTTTACTGCAAAAGGACGATCCTGCAGTTTTCATTTAATTGAGAACTCATCTAATTAAAAACCTCAGTACAGAAGTATAACTAGTGCCCTGAAGAAAACTCTGGCACATTCTGTTGTAAGGATTGCCAACAATCAGTTGTTCCTATAAAGGAGGTGATCTGGCCAAAACTAATCTCTACAACAGATGATCTGATCTTTCTGATATTGTTATTTATGAGACCTTTTGTATAAGTTGGCAACAGTGACTCCTATTGTGCAGTCCTCTTTGGGCAGATGGGGTTTGCCCGCCGTGGTTGGCAACTCACCTAGGAAAAGGGAAACTGGCCTCAAGCCTTCCCTGCCGCGTGACTATACCCACTCAAGGGGAAGGCTTCAGGAGGTAACCCTGAGGGAAATTGCAGTCCCTGAGGCAGTTCTACATTGAGTTCAGCACTGACTGGCAACTCCTGCAATGCCGCTGGTGCCAAACTGTATCGGTCTCTGACATTCCTTTGGATTCATCAGATGGATGGAGATTCATCAGCTGTTGCTACAAGGGCAACCGCTAGCTCTCCATATGGTACTGCCCTGGCTTGCATATCATGTAGACAGCTAGGACACAGCATCCATGGCTGACTCCAACCAGTGGTGGGCCTCAGTGGAATACTATGTTTCAAAGATACTCTGTTGGGTAGAGTGACATTAGTATCTAATTGTAGAGGTTGCAGAATTTACCTGATAAAATTTAGAAGATACCAGTTACGATATTTTAGTATGGAAGATTTGCTTCTGCAATACTTTTATCTCCTGAATTAGTAGGTGAACTTGAATGTAACGTCTTATGGCATTGTGTGTTAATTCACAGATGTACTTTGCACTTGCATTTTGTCAGGGCTACAAACTCCAAGGCTTGCTCAATGCATTATCACAAATCCAAAAAGTAGGATAATTTTTATGGTTGTTAATTTTGAAATATAATAATAAAATGCAGTCAGCACTCAACAGGTGAGGCAACGTCTGTGGAAAGAAACAGTTAAGTTCTATCAAAGGGCATTGACCTCAAAAATGTTAACTGTTTCTCTATCCACGGCTGCTGTCTGACCTGCTGGGTGTTTCCAGCATTTTCTGTTTTTATTTTGGATCTGAAGTTTTTTGAGTTTCAATTGTTAATTTTGATCATGGATTTGTTCTGAATAAAGCATGAACTTAACTGTGTTTTATACAAACCCTGGATAATAGTTTTAAAAAGTTTTGGTAAATTCTACAGCAGATGTATAATTCAAAATAAAAATTCCACAAAAATTCCAAAACTACTGAGCCTGGAATTAAGTACATTGTGACCTGACAGCGCTGCTGTGATTATAAAGCATTGGAGATAGAAATCTTAAAGCTGTATAGTGTGACGCCATATCTTTGTGTGGTAAATAGTTCGATTTTATTTTTTTTAATATAAAAATAATTAGACACCTAATGTGATTTACACAGTTTTGATTCCTTCATGAGTTAAGTACACAGTCTCTTTTTACCAGGCAATATATGTGGTATATCCATAAACATGGATGGCAGACCCTGCTCAGCACAGTGCTTATGAGGCCTGTTTCAGTCTGTCTGAGAAGGGACTGCTTGAGTAGGTTACAATCCAGTGTTGGGAATCCAGCTTAGCGAGGGGGTTAAAATTATGCCTGTTCACTAACTCATAATGCTCTGCACAGTAAAGGTGATTTCTCAGAATATAAAATTCACTTTTGCTTCTAAGGATATAAAAGGGACTCTTATTACTTATGCAACTATTGATGACAGTGTATGAAATGCATGGACTACATTTTTCCAATGTATGATGTTTACCACTACTTTAACGATGACCATGGTGCAATCCCAACTACTGTGCTGGGGCAATGGCTGCATTGCGTTCCTTTTATGGAGCAATAGATAGACTGGTGAGATATCCTATTCATTCAAAGCGTGACTTTTAACTAAAAATATCAACATCAGAAAGCAGGGACTGCATTGGAAGTGGGGAGAATATTGAGAGAGAAAGGGGATTTAAAACTTGGAGAAGCTGCAAAGTGCTCAGGGAAAGCTTGGGCCTATAATTCAAACTGACAAAAAAAGTGTGAAAATGTGTTTGCATACTTTTGCATATGGCTAATACAGTGCTTGAGTTAATTTGATATGGGAGAACCCATTATACTTGTACCAAAGACGAAGTGAAGAGTTTGTGTGATTGTGCATGAATTGCAAAAAGCTAGCAGGCAGGTGTAGCAAGTGGTAGGAAGTCAAATAGCCTTTTGGAGTAAGTAAGTATTGTTACAACTGTAGAACGTACTGTGAGGTCACACCCTGAAAACAGTTTAGTTCCCCTTATTTAAGAACTCCATTGATGCAATCCAAAATTCCTGGGACGAGTGGGGTCTTTGCTCATGAGCAGCCAAAGAACTTAGATACATATTTAGTGCATCTTGGCAAAATGGTGGGTGATCTTATGGAGACATGTGAAATACTTAGGAGAAGTGACAAGATGTCAAGATAGTTCCAGTAACAGAAGAACTTGAATAAGGGGTCATAGTTTCAAGATTAAGGGGGACAGAAATATAAAACTGAGATATGTAGGGGTAACTTGCAGAATCTTTAAAATTCCTTACCCTGGAGAGTTGTGAAGGATAGATGACTGGGCGCACTTAAAGAGGAGGTTGATAAATTTTTTGAAAGATCAGGGAGTTAGGGGCCATTGGGAATGAGCACAGAAGGTGAGATGAGGCTTTGAGAAGGTCATCCATTATCATATAGGATAGTGAGATAGGCTTAAGGGGCCAAGTGGCCTACTCGTAAGGTTTTATTTTCAAATGTATTTATGCAATGTACCTTGGAACCTTTGCAAGTAATATTACAGCTACTGAAGAGTTTTGAAATGTTATAAATCAGGAAGTTTGGCAGCCAGTTTACACAGAAGTGTCACACAAACAGCAGCTGGTTGATTGATAAAATCCTTGGTTACCATTGGTTGCAAAACATATTGGCCGGAAAATTAGGGGAAGCACCATGTTCTTTATTAATACAGTATGGCAGTTTTTTAAATCCACCAAAGCAGATATGTGGGACTCCAGTTTAATAACTTATCCACAAAATACCTCCTCTCTTATTGTAGCACCTGAATAACACTGCAAAATGCACTGGACTAGGGCTGGATAAGGTTGCTGACATTGAAGAGGGATCAACAATCAGTTTCATTTACTTGCAGAGTTCACAATCTGACCTATTAACTGGTGGGAGGTTTTAAACAAATCAAGTGTTCTCAGCATGAGGAGGGATCATTACCGAAAGGGCTTATTCTTTCAAAGAGGAACTGACACTTAGTGAGAGCGGAAGAAGTGACTGTGATTAGAGATATATTGACTTCTATGAGGAAATGAGGTAAACCAATTTTAGGCACTCTGCATCACATGATCTGTTTTATGTTACCAACATTTTAGCTTGGTAGCTATTAGCTGAACAGTGATAAGACTGCCACTTGTTTTGAATGTCCTGTCAGCATTCATGAATGGTGGTCCAGACTTAGAAGTCAGTAATCTAGTGTTGGTGATATCGTAATCAGTTACATTGTCTTAATATGTAGTGAAATGAGAAACTGAGAACTGAACAAGACCACACAGTCGGATTAAAATAATCCAAGGCATTGGTGCTGTATTTCTCACCGTTCTAATGCTAAAATAATTGCTTTTTGGCTCCAGATGTTAGATTTGACTCGCTGCAACATTTACAGTTTTGTTTGTGCCTCTGTTCCAATATATCCTTGTGCTTGGGCGGTTAAGCCCAAATGGAAGTGTTCAGCTTTCTTGACCCTAAAGGTATGCTGCAGAAGGCAGATTGATTAACAGAAGTAGCATATCTCATTCAAAATGGGATTAAGTTATGTGATGGGAGGAAAGGTGCCATTGTTTGTTTTTGTGGGCAGATTGGGTAACTTAGAGCAAATGCCTAACAGTCCAGCCTTCGAAAGTGGTCTGCTGTTGTTCCTGGGATCACTGACAGTCAGATATGAGGGAGATGGGAAATGGGCATTACTGTATGTGACCTCCTCAACCCAACCATGGTGTTTGTTTTTCCAAGCCACCAATGGTTTCACAAAAGCTGCTCTCATGGCTCCTCAACCATTAATTTCAGCAGACCTGGTCTTGTTAGCTCTTGCTCGGTAGAAACTCAGCTACTAATCCAATTGAGAGTAAGTAAAGGCCACCACTGAGAGAGGTGCTCACGGCACTGCAGGCTTGAAATGACCCAGAAGATTCAGTCTCCACCCCATGTTATCCCTCCCCTTCTCCACTGCACACATTCACTGCCTTGAAAGCAAGAGTCTAAGGTATAATCATACTCATAGCTGGAGTGTACCAAACATCGCCAAATCTGCGAGTCATCTATCAATTTTAACTTGTTCTTTACACTTTTATTTAATATCCCTGTATTATGGCTCAATTATGGCTTAATTCTCAGTCTCATCTATACTCTAGCTTAGAAGCAGGGGGCGCTTCACCCTTGCCGGATAATACCCTAATACCAACCCCTCTCCCCCACAATGCCCCAATGCACCCATGGCTCATCATGAGTTGGCGCTGTGCATGGTTGGTACAGCTGTATTCTGTCTCAAGATAAACGCTTGAAATAGGGAACCAAAGAAGTAATGCATGGCCATTTGTAATCCCGGAGACAGTGGAGCCGCTGAGTAAAAGAAAAAGCAATCTATTGTTCACATTTCTTCAACATGCTGCAGTTGTTCAGTCTCTCAAAAGATTTTACAAAAAAGGCCTGGAAGTTCTCAAGTCCTAATACACATTCACTAGCGACTGTCATGGCAGAGGGCATCAAGAGTCTTAAACATGCTTTCCTTGCAAAAATGATAGACACCTAATATAATGCAACCAATGCATTGATTGGGAATTCTATCTCCTTAAATTAGCTTAGTGCCAGAATAGTAATCTTAAGAACCCCATGCAATTAAGTTTTAACTGTCTAGAATAATAGAATTAAAACCATGTTTGCTTTTCATTTCTTTGGTAAGCAATCAAGCTTTATGTTGTGCAGAACATTTTCACATTAATTTAATGTAAACTTACTTACTTGGAGTATCAGAATCAGGTTTATTATCACCAGCATGTTAACTAATACTATCTTTTTTACTTTTCATTTTATTCTTCTTCAGAGTTGCTACTTTATTTTGTTTTCCTTCAATTTGGACCACCTTCCCAGAGGAATCTACTGCTTATATAAACTGGAAAGGTGGATGAAGTAAGCTGGTTAGAATTTCACCAACCATGCACAGTGCCATGTAATGACAAGACGTGGGTTCATTGGCAGGTATTATCTAGCAAAGGTGACACACACCTGCCTTCAAAAGAGAGTATAGATGACATTGAGGAGCAAGCTCAAGTTACAAAGAGCTGAATACAAGGATATTAACTAAAATGGTGTAGAGAACAGGTTAAATTAGATAGTAGTGACAGATGACTGACAGATCTGGTGATGTTTGGTACACTCCAGTTATGAAAGTGATTGCATATTGGACTCTGATTTCAATACAGTGAATGTGTGCGGTAGAGAAAGGGTGGGATAATTTGGGACAATATGCTTCAGGTTAGATGAATCAGGAAAGGAACACTTAAGGGAAACACAGAGTACAGAAGCAATGATGAAATAGGAAGAGGAGAACAATATTATAAGAGTGAGTCATGTGCCTCAGAATTGGAGAATAGGAATTGCCATTCTGCAAGGGGCCAGACTTTTCTCATATGCTTGCCCATGTGGTTATCATTCCAACAACTTATTCAGAACAAATAATTGCAATGAAATGGTATATCAAATCATGTCAGTAGCAGAGGGATTTCAAAATGCTGAGGGAACTCAGCAGGTCACGCAGCATCTATAGAAAGGAATAAAGATTCAACGTTCCGGGCTGAGACCCTTCATCAGGATTTCTAAATAGTGGAAGCACTATTGTTATTGCGAACATTTTTATTTTTTTCTATTGTCCAATATTTCTAGATCAGATTTCTGAGACATCCTTGTGATGGATGAGATTCACTTGCGACAATATTCGGCACAGCATTGTGGGCTAAAGAGTCTGTTTTGTGCTGTAGGTTCTCTAATATTAGGATTGTCATTTTCTAAGTTGAGTTTATTATCATATGCGCAAGTACATTTATGCACAGGTACAATGCTGAACTTTCTTGTAGCAGCATCAGAGGCACATTCAATTCAGATTTGATTCAATTTTTGTTTGATTGACAACAAAATTGAAAACCAGGAGGACCATTACAGCTAAGCCACTTAGGTTAGTAGTTCTCCTTCATTCACACCGGAAAAGAAACTGACATGAGAATGCCAAGGGGCTGACATGAACTGCTGGAAGCAGTTCTGCATTCTTGTGATGTTGTGAGTTGATGTGATGGGTCTGAATCCCACACACCTGTTTGCAAGGTGTGGAAACAGGCCACAATGTGTGGAAGATGACTGCCTATTAGTTTATCTTTAAATCATAACCTGGCAGGGTCACTTCCTGCACGTGTTTAGATCCATTTGGTGGACCATCTCAAGGAAGTTCTTAAAATTCCTTTGGGTAAAAGAAACGCAATAAATCACAAACATCGCGAATCACAAAAAAAGTTAGCAGGCAGGTGCAGCAAGTAGTTAAGAAGGCAAATGACACATCGGCCTTTCTTTTGAAGAGGGTGGGGTCTTAGAATTAGGGAAGTTTTGTAACAATTGTACAGGGTGTTGGGGTGGGGCCACACCTGGAATGTTACAGTACACAGTTTTGATTGTCTTAGCTAAGAAAGAATGCAGTAACATTGGAGGTAACCTGGAAGATATTCACCAAGTTAATTCGAAGAATAAGAGAAATTTCAAGTTGAGAGTGGCCAAACAGGTTGGACCAGTATTCTTTGGAGTTTAGAAGAATGAGAGGTGATCTTATTCAAACATACTATAAGATTGAAAGGAGGGGTTAACGTCAACTTCATTTATGTTTTTTCTCTTTTCACTGATTCAGCAGCAAGTGATACCACAAGAAAACCAGTCTGGAGTTAATCAACCAGAGAGTAGTAAACAGCAAAGTTAGCCTAATCAATTCATGCTGGTGCATTTCAATTAGTGTTGGTTGAAGAGGCGAATTAACATTGACAGAGTAATCAATACCTGGCTTGTTCGTTTTTCTTTACCAATGACACTTCCCTTTTACACTGGTTAGGCTCTGTACTCATCTAGTTGCCTGGTGAGTTCTCTATTTACACAAAAATAATCAAAAGAGATTGAAGTGAAAATAGGTTTCTCGCCTGTTCTATTAGTTACACATGCCAAAGGTTCAAAAAGGATAGAACATTTCTGTGATGTCCTCCGGTGTACTTTACATCCTGTGAGGTAATTTTGAAGTGTGTCATAGAGTCCGAGAGCACGACAGCACAGAAACAGGTCCGCCAGCCCTTCTAGTCTGCACCAAACTGTTAATCTGCCTAGTCCTATTGACTGTAGCCTTCCATACCCCTCCCATCCCTGTACCTGTCCAAACTTTTTGTAAATTTTGCAATCAAACCCGCATTCCCCAATTCCACTGGCAGCTCGTTCCACACTCACACGGCCCACTGAGTGAAGAGGTTCCCTTAAATATTTCACTTTTCGCCATTAACCCATGACCTCTAGTCTGGTCTCATGGAACCCCAACGGAAAAAGCCCACTTGTTGCATTTAGTCTACCTGTACCCCTCTTAATTTTTTATGCCTCTATCAAATCTCCCCTCCATTTCCTATGCTCCAGGGAATAAAGTCTGAACCCGCAGTGCAGCAAACGTTGCAGACAGTTAGTACACAAATGAAATGGCTAATCTGTATGTCTGGTACAAAGGGTAAATATTGGGCAGGACACAAGGAAGAACTCACCTGTTCTCCAAAATACTCCCAAGGATTGTCTCATCAATCTGAGGCAGTAGATAAGCACTTGTGTGTCATTCTGAAAGATTAAGGAGCACTCCCTCAGATCTTGGCTGGTTAAGCTATTTAAGAGGGGATTTGGGAGTCAATGTTATGCCATGTAGGCTCATGTAGGTCAGTGTAGCAGATTTTCTTCCCTGATATTAGTGAGCCAGCTGGTTTTATTTTCCCACATTTATTTATTTACTTACTTACTTATAAATACTTGGCTGCTATGGACTGTCTCCAGACCCAAGGTCCAGGTTTCTGGATGCAATTAACACAAGAGATTCTGCAGATGCTGAAAATTTTGGGAACCACACAGAAAATGCTGGAGGAACTCTGCAAGTCAGGCAGTATCTACAGAAAAGAATAAACAATCAACCTTTCGGACAGAGACCCTTCATCAGGACTGGAAAGGAAAGGGGAAGAAGCCAGAATAAGAAGATGAGACATGGGCAGGTGATATGTTAGACCAAGTGAGAGGGAGGGGGGATGAAGTGAGAATCTGGGGAGGTAAGTAGAAAAGGTGAAGAGCTTCCCCCTCACCTGGTCTCACCTATCACCTGCCAGCATGTACTCTTTCTCCTCCCCCCTCTTATTCTGGCTCTTCCCCCTTCCTTTCCAGTCCTGCTGAAGTGTCTCGGCCCAAAACGTTGACTGTTTATTACCCCCCACAGGTGCTGCCTGACCTGCTGAGTTCCTCCAGCGTTTTCTGTGTGTTGCTTTGGGCGTCCAGCATCTGCAGACTTCCTCGTGTTTTTAAAAAATATATGTGGTCCTTCCTAGTGCAAAGCTGAGGAGTGTCATCTTTTGGATGTTAAATGATGTTTTGTCTCTGCTCTCTCAGGTAGTGTCAAAGATCCCACAGCAAGGAGTATATACCAGTTACTAACATTATCCTTTAATCAATATCATTACACCCAGTTAACTGGTCTCACAGTGGACACTTGTATACAAATTGGACTCTATATTTTCTATATTAGAGCATTTTAGAAATATAAGATCTTTAGGTCGTTTGGAAATGGATATAGGAGGCACAACATACTGGCAAGTCATACTTCAAGTGTGAATGCTTTCTTTTACCAATTACATTTTATCACATTGCTCATAAAATGGGACGTTTGCCTTTTTTGACCATATCTTGCAAAATGAACACTTGAATTTGACAACAAGGCACGCACATAATTACCTGTTATTACTCAAATCCTGGAGAACATTTTTAATTCATGTAGTAACTGCCAAGCAATTCCTTTAGGCGACAATTGGCTCCCACAGTTAAAACAAGCCCGGCTTTATACTTCCCTGTTTAAAGAACAATGTCTTTTTTCACTTTTGTAGGTAATATTTTTGATTGCCTACTTATATCCCAAATTTAATTTGTCTTCAGCTGCATTATTCTAATGCTAACTTGAAATAGAAGATGCTGAAAACACTCAGCCTCTGTGGAAAGAGAAACATCCAAAATATCAGGGTCATGAACAAGAGATTCTGCAGATACTGGAAATCTAGAGCGACACACACGAAATGCCGTAGGAACTCAACAGGTCAGGTAGCATCTATGAAGGGCAATGAAGAGTCGACATTCGTTTTGGGCCCAGGCCATCTCTGCACTTTCTATCAGGACTGGACAACAAATCCTGGACCTGGAACATTAACTGTTTCTCTTCCCACCAATGCTGCAATTTCTGTTTTTTATTTCAGATTTCTATTATCTGCAGGATCTTTTTTTTTGATTTTTCTAATACAAGATCAATCTGTATGGAATGTGTAGGTTCCATCTACAAGGTAATGTTTTAAAAAAAGAATCACCTAGTGGATGCAAATACTCAACTAAATGCTTTGGTAACCATGGCTTTCTATTCCAGTCAAAGCCATTATTGTGAGGTGAATAATTTGCAATGTCAGCAACAATGAAAGTGAAAATATTTTCATCAAATAAAATTTCAGGACAGAAACAAGACCATCATCCCACCAAATCTGTGCTTTACACAGTAACAAATTAAACTGAACTTGGTTATAAAGTTTAGTCAAAGAGTACTAGAGCACAGAAACAAACCCTCAGCCCACCTAGTACAATCCGAACTGTTATTCTGCTTTGTGCCGTTGACCCACTTCTGGACCATAGCCCTCCATCCCCTCCCATCCATGTACTTATCCAATCTTCACTTAAATGTTGCAATCGAACCTGCACCACTGCTTCCACTGGCAGCTCACTCCACACTCGCACCACCCTCTGAGTCAATGTTCAAAGGTTCATTTTATTACCAAAGTATGGCTGCACAATACAACTATGAGACTTGTCTTTTCCAGATAGCCATGAAATTCGGAAAGACTCAGAAGTAGTTGAAAGAAAGACATCAGTTCCCCAGCTGCCACACAAAAAGAGAAAGACACAAAGACTTGCAAACCCCAACCCCTCCCTCACCCATATGGAGAAACAACAAGAACATTAAACCCCGCATTTCAGCAACAAGTAAGAATGGGTGAGAACACGAGTAAAAGCCGTAGAAATAAAAGAGTCCAATCCATCAATGTCAGAACTTTGATAACACCTCTGAAAGCATCAGGACCCAGTGGCCCCTCACAGGGCAGCAACTTGAACCAGTGGCCTCTCCGAAGGCAGCGACACAAACCAGAGTGAAGAAATTCCCCATTTCCCCCTAAATATTTCACCTTTCACCCTTAACCTATGGCCTCCAGTTCTAGTCTCACCCAACCTCAGTGAAAAATGCCTGCTTGCATTTATCCTATCTATAGTCAGGGCCTTTCTCCCAGAATGGATATTTCAAAGACCACAGGGCATAGCTCTAAGGTGAGAGGTGGAAAGTTTAAAGAATATTTGTCAGCAAGCATTTTTTTACACTGGAAGTGGTCAGGGGAGATGGCGGAAGTGGATACAATAGCAACCTTTAAGAGGCATTTGGACAGACGCATGAACACCAGGAAATAGAGAGATACAGACCTTGTGTGGTTAAATAGGATCACTGTAGGTCAGTATTATGGTCCACACAGACAAGGTGTGCCAAGGGATCGTTCCTATGCTGTTGTAAGCTCTGTGGCCATTTGGGTGCCTCCACTGAGGTTGTAGTGTGGCTAAAGACACGTGTGGGATCTGCAGATTCTTGCACAAGTGGTGCTTGGTGGGCTGGGTGCGTTATTTGGGCTGATGTGCTGTAGGCTCTGCTGTTTGTACTTAGCTTCTGCAAGCTCCCATCATGGATAGGTGGTCACGGAAGGCATCTTAGTGCCTTCCCAAATGCCCCTTCTCCGTATAGTGCAATCAGAAATCATAAATTCCCATCAATGAGTGAGGATATTGCATCTTCAAGAATGCCCATGGGAATGCTTTTTCCTGTCCTGGAAATCTCCTATCGTGACAGAGCTTGAATCATGCATGTGGCTCACAAGGTGACTGATAGCTATTCGCAATGACATATCTTTTCCTTAAATGGGATCACTGGTGTTGCATATCTGAGGCGTGATGATAGTTTTTCCACATCAACAGTTGTGCAAGCTACAGGGTGTGACTTGTTTTCCCATCAATGAGGCAAGGTGCACTTTTATGATCCACATGAATCTGCTGTGTACTGAAACATCTAAGGCTGGCATTAGCCTGGAAATATTTGACATGTTGCAAAGCGCTGCACTGTCACTCACTTCAACAGGTTTAAACCATGGACAGAGGAGAAATGTACTAATGTGTTAAATCGTTTCTGATATAAACAGAAACTTCCTGTTTTAGCTGTATCTGGGCAAGTGAATTAATCTTGAGTTCACTACTGAGAAATTAAATTAACTATGCCTTTTGTGCCATTATCCAACTGAATATTAAGTTCGTATGCTTTATTTGTCATTTGTACATCAAAACATATAGTGAAATGCATCATTTTGGTCAACAACAAACGCAGTCTGAGGATTGTGCTGGGGGCAGCCCACAAGAGTCACCATGCCAAAGTAACACACCCACACTTACTGACCCTAACCCATTCATCTTTGGAGTGTGGGAGAAAACTGGAACACCTGGAGGAAACCTTTGCAGTCGCAGAGAGAATATACAAATTCCTTACAGAGAGGGGCAGGATTGAACCAGCGTCACTGACACCATAGTAGATTATGCTAAGCACTATGCTACTGTGCCTTTTCCTGGAGTAAATATATAAATAACTATTCCCAGGTTCTATGCAATACTGTAAACACTTGATTGGGTATTTCCAGGTGTGAGTTCCTCTTGTGTGCCAATATAACTCTGTAGCAGGGGCAAGTGGCACATTTTTCCCTGAGCGATGCCCACTCCATCATGGGGCACTTGCAGGGCAACACACTCCTTTTAGTGAAGCACTTGTGCTTACAAGCCAAGGAAAATACTCGGTTTAAGGCCATCTTGATTCATCCCCAGAAAATCGACTGATCCTGACTCACTCCAACCTATCCATTCATTAATAGATCTGCTAGTCTTTTCCTCAGATTCAGAATCACATTCAAGTTTGTTGCCACTGTCTAATATGGTGTGAAGTTTGTTGTATTACAACAATGGTACTGAGACATTGATAAGTTACAAAATAGTGCAAAATAAAAAGTATTGAGGTAGTTTTTCATGGGTTCAATGTCCATTCAGAAATTTTATGGTGGAAGGGAAGAAGCTGTTCCTGAATCATTGAGTGTGTGTCTTCAGGCTTCTGTACTTTCTCCCTGATGGTAATAATGAGAAGAGAGCAGGTCCTGGAACGGTGCAGGTCCATAATGATGGATGTTGCCTTTCTGAGACATCGCCTCTTATAGACGTTCTCTCTAAGAGATAGGGAGAGTTGTGCATGTGATGTCACTGACTGTGTCTACAACCCTCTGCAGCCTTTTGTGATCCTGTGCAACAGATTGCATCACACACAAAATACTGGAGGAACTCGGCAAGCAAGGCAGCCTCTGTGGAGAGGAGTGAACAGTCAATGTTTCAGGCCGAGACCCTTCTTACTTTTGGATTACACTTCTCCGTAGATGCTGCTTGACATGCTGAATTGCTCAGGATTTCCAACATCTGGTAAAGTTTGATATTAATGAGTTATTTCCCCTCTTGCAGTGCTGCAGGTGGAGAGATCTTTAACCAGTGTGTGGCAGAAGGAGACGAGGCCTTCAAAGAGAAAGATGTGATCCGCCTTGTGCGTCAGATTCTAGATGGAGTTGCCTATCTACATGGGAAGAATATTGTTCATTTGGACTTAAAGGTAAGGCTATTTGACAGCATGTTGGAAATCGCAGTTTGTTACTGCCGGTCCTGAATACACGTGGCAAAATCGTGTTTGCAGTACCATTGTTGCCTTTGCACCGTGGGGTGTAATTACACAGATTGTGCAAAATGAAACTGCTGATCCTTTTAAAATCATTTGAGTATAGCAATATCGAGAGAGGTTTGATTCTTGCTGTCAGTTTAAGTTGTTAACGAGATTTTGAAGGCTTATAGCACATGTCAGATTTTGTGGCACACGAGATGACTGGTGAGTTTCCGATCCGGTTTATTATACACTCAGTGGTCACTTTATTGGGTACGCCAGTACACTTGCTCGTTAATGCAAGCATCCAATCAGCCAATGGTGGGAGCCAGCTCAATGCATAGGTTCGGTTGTTGTTCCGACTGGACATCAGAATGGGGAAGAAATGTGACCTGAATGACTGTGGAATGAGCATCAGTGTCAGACGGGGTGGTTTGAGTATCTCAGATACTGCTGATCTCCTGGGATTTTCATGCACAGCAGTCTCTAGGGTTTACAGAGAATGGCGCAAAAAACAAAAAACATCCAGCGAGCAGCAGTTCAGTGGTTGAAAATACCTTGTTAATGAGAGACATCAGTGGAGAATGGCTAATTACAGCTGACAGGAAGGTGACAGTAACTCAAATAACCACACATTCCAACAGTGGTGTGCAGAACATCTCTGAATGCACAACACATCGAACCTTAGATACAGCAGCAGAAGACCACGAACACACACTTAGTAGACGCTTTATTAGGTAGAGGAGATGCCTAGTAAAGTGGCTTCTGAGTGTAGCTTTAGACTCCAGTGTTGCCATTGCCACTAAACGCCAAGGAGAAAAATTTTTACTCCTTTGACTGGATTCACCATTTTGAGAGTTAACTGTAAGTTTTTCCATGGAACAAACTGCTTATGAGTCTCAAAGAGAATTTGTATGGTGTGCCTGTTTCTACATGCTATTAGTGGATAGATTTAAACTCACTAGTAATACGCTATGAAAGGCTTATAGAACAGGCGCCACAATGGTTCTATAATGTGACAGGATTGCTGTCTGCTCATACCATCACATCTGTGGCTAGGTGGATTTCTCTAAGTTTGCGTGGGACTCTTGCCAGATTGAAATTACCACTAAAACAAAATAAGGAATCAGCAGGTAAGTGCTTGGCAACCAATGAAGTTAGTGCAAGTTTTAACTGGTAATCAGTATGCATGCAACATTCATTAAATTAACAGTCCAGAGTCTTATTTTTCCTTTGCACATTCAGAAATTCCACTCCATTTTAAATGGCACAATTAAGGATTCATTTTTTTATTCAAATAAATCTGCATGAAGATGTGCATTGAGCTGAATTTAAATTGTGACTTGTACTGTGAGGGGACCTGTTACAATGAAGTGGACTGACAATCTAATGAAGATGGAAAGAAATAGAATCCATTATTATTCAATGAGATGTTTTAATGGGTAGAACAGCAAACCTGCTAATCACATTGATGAACAGATGTGTTCCTTGTCCAGAAATCCTGTTTCCTGAAAGTTTTATGGCAATAATACTTCCATTAAAAAAAAGCATCAAATTTATGCAACTTTCTGCTAACAGGGACTGCTGACATGTAACACATCCAGTACACTCTGAGTGTGGTATAACCAATGTTTTGTACAATTGCAATATGACATCCCAGCTCTTATACTCAGTGCCTTGGCCCATGAAGGCAAACATACCATAATCCTTTTTACCACCCTATCCACCCGTGTCACCACTTTCAAGGAGCTTTCAAGGACTTGGTCCTGAAGGTCTCTTCATGCATTAACACTTTTAAGATCCTGACCGCTTGTCCGATCTGCCCAACCAGAATTTGACTTCTCAGAGTGCATTACTTAGTGCTTGTCTGGATTAAGTTTCACTTGCCGCTGTTCTGTTCAAATTCCAACATGGTCTGTATCCTGCTGTATTCACAGGGAGCTGTCTAGTGTTCTAGGGAGCCTACAGTTGGGCTCTCTCTCTATTCTAAAGGTTCAATGAGAAAGCTGTTGCTGTCTCTGCTAACTAAACAAAATATCCCAGTCTGTTTGTTTTAGTTTTTAAAGAGATGAGAAATAAACTTTGGATGCACCACCCAAGAAGTCTGACCATATGCATGTAAATAAAGTGACTTCAGGGTCTCATGTATATCAGGTGGTTTTGCTCTTCATGCATTGTTCCTTTCAGAACAGAAATATCAAGTCGTGTTGGCCTGGGAGTGACAATTCTTGCTCACAGTATGGTAACTCAAGTTAGAGAGAGGATCAGACAAGGGATTTGGGTGGAAAAAACAAACACAGCTGCTAAAAATTTGAAAAGTTAACTATTGGAAATACTCAGTAGGAACAGCAAAATGTCACCATTTTGTATCTACAACCCTTCATCAGAATTAAGAAAAACTAAACCAATAAAATTTAAATGTAGCTTTTTCAGTACTTTTCCATCTTTAAGCAGGTCAGGCAGCATCTGACAAAGAGAATCAATTAACATTTCAGACTTTCCATCAGACTGAAGAAGGCGAGAAACAGATTGGTCTAGGTAGCAGCAAAGGTAGGGCAGGATGTTGGATACAACAAAGGGAATTTCTGGTAATAGAGTCTAGCCTACTGGGCAGGTTAACAACATCTCACAGACCAAGAAGCTTAACATGCTGGTAACTGTCCCCGTTCTGCACGTACCTCTCCCACCTTCTCTCCTACTCAAAGCTAACCTTCAGCTCTCTCGTTCCCATCTCAGACCCAAACTATTAGCGATTTCTCTTTCCACAGGTGCTGTCTGATCTGCTGAAACTTTCTAGCACTTTGTGCTTATATATCACAAAAGATCTGAGTTCTGTTTTTCTATTGATACTCATTCCTCATCCTAAAGGGTATTTGGCATCACATCCAGCTCAGACAGTTGCCCTGGATAAGACCACCATGATGTTTGTCACTCTTGGTGCATCTGTGGTTTCAGGACATAGTGCTAGACCTCTAAGTCAAGTCCTGTCCTTACCTGGAGGGACCAGCCACCCTGCTACACCCTTTGCTTTCTTCCACACCTCCACTGAAGCTGTGATACTAACTGCTGATCTGTACCAAGTGTCCATCCACTTCTAAATGATTGGAACTCCGGCTGCTAGCTCCCTCTCCCCCTTGAGCCAGACCCAGCCTTGCTTCAGGAGTCTTTACGGTTGGAATGAACATTTTTCCTTTGGGGTAAAAGGGTAATGTCCATTCTTTCATAGTCGGTGCCAACTGAAATGCTTATTAGCACACTGCATAATGGTCATATTGCACAGCTATGCTTGTGTGATATAACTTCCAAGTCTCCATGTTGTGAAATCTGAATTAACTTAATGAGCAACTTTAGCCCACTGAATGAAGGGTTTCTGAGGGCTTTTTGTTCTTTTCAGCAGACTTGATATATGATGCATTGTGCAGGTTGTGAATTACTGTCAAACCAGCACGGCATTGCATTAATGACCTATGTAAGAAAATTACATACATGTGGTGAAACGCATGCCAGCCTGTGAAAGAAATTGAAAATGACTGGTTTGAGTAAGAAAACCTCTGAATTAAACAGTTTACGTGAAGGCTTAGTATCAGGATTGCCAAATGCCACAAAGTGGACTGTGATAACTGTGAGAATCATAGTACTTTGCTCATTGGTTAAACATTTACAAAATTAGCTTAATGTATCCACTGCAAACATTAGCATTACATGTTGCATAAGCAATGTCATTTGCCCAGGTGAGTAGAGAAAGAAACTAGTCAGCATGGATAGTAAGTAATTCATGTAAAACTAAACTTCTTGACAGTGCAGTTTTGCACATTGTAACCTTGTGTGTTCCAAATGGAAAGACCCATGTTGATATTGAGAAATGTGTTCAGAGTAGTTTTGCAAGCAAGAGCCAAGAGCCTGAGAAGGCTCTGAGAAGGTCACACATGTGAATCACAGTTCAGAGCATGCTTTAAGTATATTAGAGGCTGAGATAGATACTTTTTTTTCAACCATTGTGGAATCATTGGGGCGGGAAACGTGCAGAAAAATAGAAGAGAGGATCAGTCATGATCATACTGACAGTGGGGGCAGTCTCAAGGGGAAATATGGCCTAGTCCTGTTCTTTTTGTTTTCCATTTGTTGGAATAGCAAAACACTGAAGTGGCACTGCTTACTATCAATGAAACCTTCATCATCACACTGCAAATTTGTTAAGTAACTAACATTTCCAGGTACTTTTATAATCATAGTTAATCAAGCATCCATAAATCACATATTCCACTGTCCTTTTTCCTTTCCTGAATTTAGTTCAATTACTTGTCCTTTGTGTCCTTCCTTTTTATTATAAGATCACACTTTGTACTGAAGCTTCATTATTTAATTACCTCTGGTGCTGTACAGTTTCTGGATCTGGACTGGTGATCAGGTTTCAAACCAAGATGCAAGATACAGTTCAGAAAATTGGCAAAAAGAACAGCTATAAAATTTCAGCTTTATCACTAGTGTACTAGACAGAAAAGAACTTAAACACCCCACTCATTGGGTCTACACATGACTTAAGCCTACATTTTGTTATTGACTCTCATTGCCTTCTGAAGTTGTCTAGCAACTGTGCAGTGTGACCCAAACTTGGACAAAATGCAGGTGATACCTGTGTCATCTACATCCTAAAATCAATTACGAAAACACACTTGCATTTGTATTCCCAATAAATGCAAGAAAGTTCAATGAATAGTTTGTGCAACTTTTTATAACATGTGGTCAGTCTTTTGTTAACTCAAATTAACAATGTATGGCTTGGTTAGGACATTGTATCAGTTTATCCTATGCTTGCACTCAGAGGTGGCAAACCTGTGGCATGTGTGCCCAAGATGGCACACGCAAAAGGTTTGTTGGCACGCGACATGCAGTACTATCCCTTGATTCTTTAAACTTGACCTATAATTAAAAGATACATAATGATTATCTTTACTGCCAAATAAAGCAGCAAATTATTTTTTATAACCCGAGAGCAGAGAGATGTTTTCACAGGCAATGGCTCTTACCAGCTTGGTGCCAACTAGACAGTTGTGAGAACATGTAATTTTGGATGATGTATCTTAAAACCCTCACAGACATGGTGTACACATTAGTACCTGGATAGTAAATGGTTACAATAATAATAATTTTTAGAAATGGTATTATTTTTCAATTGTAAT
Source organism: Hypanus sabinus (assembly GCF_030144855.1). Lineage (NCBI taxonomy): Eukaryota > Metazoa > Chordata > Chondrichthyes > Myliobatiformes > Dasyatidae > Hypanus > Hypanus sabinus. The sequence goes on along the minus strand of NC_082738.1, from coordinate 43,320,302 downwards.
TTTTAAATATTATCAATATTTTTGAAAAGGGTTTCTAAAATGCTTAATTTATTTCAACCAGTCTCTGCTATATTTTTATAGTAAAATAATTAATACACATAAATAAGCAACAGGACTTGTCCTTTCCCCTTTTAAAAAAAGTCCATACTTAACATTTCTAATTCTTTAATCCATGATAACCTCTGCTCAACATTTTCATGGCAAACAAGAGAATTTTTAGAAGATTATCACAAAATTGAGTAAACACTCTCAAAAAGGTTTTCCACCCTGTTATATACATTATCGTGGCAAACTGATAGAGCATTTGAGAAGCCTGCATTCAGTGCCCTTCATGGTGCTTAGGGTTCCTGAAACTCTATTCCTGTTCTTTCTATCAGCCACAGAACATTTTGCTTACTAATTGCAATCCACTGGGCAACATTCGGATCGTTGACTTTGGCCTGTCCAGGAGGGTCGATAGCATTGAAGAGATCAAGGAAATTACTGGGACGCCAGAATATGTAGGTAAGTATTCAGCCATAGCAACTTTTTCTCAAAGACATTTCCTGAGTTATTTTAATGACTAATATTATTGGCAGTCTGTCTTTGATCAGTTTAGAATATTCTGTTAAGAATTAAATAATCTATTTTTCTTAGTGAATTTTGTGATTTTTCTGAATTACAGTAGAAGTCTAATAATTAGCTACCCAGCTATTCCAAAATCCCAATGTTTCAGCATCTGACTCACCAGATTCCAATTTCCATGCTCCCTTTTAACTCAATGGGGCCACTGGAAAATATTATTCTATTGTATAATGTTTAAAGAGAGAATTAAGTGAATAACCTTCAATAATGCAGAAAAGCTGTCCAGCCCAACCAAAGTCTGAGATGTCCCAGATGAAGGGGAGTTCTACTGTACATTTTTTTGAAGTATATAAACTTCCCTACAGACATTGCCTAAAAACTCTTCTCTAGTCATCAATGCTAAGTGCACTATGTACTCAGTTTTTGTATTTTGAAAGCTGAGTACAAACTGCTACAGCAACTACCTACCAAAATGATTTTAAAAAAATAATTCATGTGTAGACGCAGCTGATTTTAGAAATTCTTAAAATACTAAACTGAAGATAAAATTGGCTCTACTGCAAAACCATTTTGCACAAGGGATGAAACAACTTTACCTGCAGTAGTTACAGAATCAATGCACAAGCAACAGAAAACTGACAAGCAATCAAGAGTCTAATCCTCTTTTTTCCATTAATTCCACCAGCTCCTGAAATACTAAATTATGAAGCAATCAGCACAGCAACGGATATGTGGTAAGAGCACAATTTTTCTGGGTTGGCGACTGAATATCTAACAGCGAACTCCTATTGGATATGAATGTTGGAAAGTTATTGGCAGATTGTGCTCAGTTTTCAGTTATGAATTATCAGTTTATGAAGCTGCATTATATATATACACACACACATACAAAGCATCAAAAAAAAATAGAATGAATCTGTGAAAGCGTACCATAAGCTAAGGTCATAAAGTTATCAGGTCCTTTTGTTCAACCCATCTATGCTGTCTATCTGAGCTAATCCCATTTGCTTGGATTTGAACCATGGCCTAAATCTTTTCTATCCATGCACCTGTCCAAATGTCTTTTAAGTGCTGTAATTGTACTCATCTCTACACTTTCTTCTAGCAGCTCATTTCATGCATCCATCACCCCTTGAACAAGTTTCTCCTCTAGACTTTTAAAATCTTTCCCTACTCATACATTTATTATCAATGTATGCGTGTGTTACCATATACTACCTTGAAATTTATTATCTTGCAGGCATTTACAGAAAAATTTAAAAAATACAATAACATTTATGAAAAACTACAAATAACATAGATTAACAAACAACTAATGTGCAAAAGACAAATCGTGCAATTAACAAATGTAAATTAATAATACTGAGTTGTAGAGTCTTTGAAAGTGAATCTGTAGGTTGTGGAGTCAGTCCAGCATTGGGATGAGTGCAGTTATTCACACTAGTTCAGGAACCTGACATTTGCTGAACCTGGTAGTATGGGATCTAAGGCTCCTGTACTTCCTGGTACAAACCAAAATAATTTGTACATTAACGCCATGATGTCCCAGCTCTTCTACTCAGTGCCCTGATTGATAAGGGCAAGTGTGCAAATGCCTTCTTCACCACCCTGTAGCTGTGTCAGTGCTTGTAGTGAACTATATGCACATAGCCCTCGGTCTCTCTGTTTTACTACATTGTCCAAAGTTCTTAGTACAAACCAGCTTCAGGAACTGCAGGGCCATGGTTTCCATACCAACTCCCCTCTGCAAGGAAATCAATATCATTCAAACAGTCCCAATATAATTGTTGCTGGAATTTAACTATTTCTCTAAATTCCTGCTAGCAGATAAAAATGATGGGTGGAACTACAGGATAAGCAGTGAAAAGGAGAAGCTTCTGCTATTTCTCCAGAGTTTCCACAGAACTTTGGATATAAGCCCACACTTCTCTGGAAATTACCAAACAATGTTACATTTCAAGGATTTAACACATGAATGTCATTGTGGTTATTGGCATAGTCACTGAGGTTTGGTTCATACTCAAATGCAGAATAGCAACATTCCTTTAATTCTATTTTCTATTGCTTTCCCAGGAGTATTGGCGTGTTGGTGTATGTCATGCTGACAGGAGTTTCACCTTTCCTTGGAGATGACAGACAGACCACATTCCTCAACATTTCCAAAGTGGATATTGACTATTCAGAGGATATTTTTGAAGGCATCTCTGATTTAGCGATAAATTTCATTCAATCTCTCCTTATTAAAGACCCCAGGTAAGCTTTAAGGCATAAGACCATAAGGTATAAGAGCAGAATTAGGCCATTTAGCCTATTAAGTTGGCTCTGCCATTCCATCTTGGCTGATTTATTATCCCTCTCAACTCCATTCTCCTGCTCTCTCACCGTAACTTTCATCACCCAGAACTCAGAACCTATCAACCTCTACTTTAAATATACTCACTGACGGTCTTCACAACCATCCAAGCAAAGAATTCACAGATTCACCACCCTCTGGCTAAAGAAATTCCTTCTCATCTCTGTTCTAAATGGATGTCCCTCTATTCTGAGGCTGTGCCCTCTGGTCCTAGACTTACCCACTAAAGGAAACACCCTCTCCACATTCACTCTGTCTAGGCCTTTAAATATTTGATGGGTTTCAATCAAATTTCCCCTTTCATTCTTCTGAACTCCAGTGAGTACAGGCCCAGCGCAATCAAACACTTCTCATACATTAACCCTTTTATTCCTCAAAAAATTCTCATAAACCTCCTCTAGACTCTCTCTAATGGCAGCACATACTTTCTTAGATAAAGGGCCCAAAACTGCTCACAATATTCCACGTGCAGTCTGACCAATGCAGTATAAAGCCTTGGCCTCACATCTTTGCACTGGTCCTCTCAAAATGAATGCTAACACTGTATTTGCCTCCCTTGCCTTTGACTCAACCTGCAAATTAACCTTTAGGAAATCCTGCACAAGGATTGTTGTGTGTGAAAATCCCAGGAGATCAGCAGTATCTGAGATACTCAAACCACCCTGTCTGGCACCGATAATCATTCCACAGTCAAAGTTACTCAGATTTCGTTTCCTCCCCATTCTGATGTTTGGTCTAAACAACAACTGAACCCCTTGACCATGTCTGTATGCTTTTATGCATCAAGTCGCTGACACATGATTGGCTGATTAGATATTTGTATTAATGAGCAGGTGTACCTAATAAATTAGCCACTGAGTGTATGTCAGAATGGAGAAGTTGTATTCACTGTCACTAAAGGCAACTCTTCAGGAGCACATTCCAAACCTAAGATCCTTACCATCTTGAACAGAAGAGCTGGTCCATGAGTGTACCACCACCTACAAGCATCCCACCAAATCACATACTATCCAGACTTCATCATCACTGGTTCTAATTCAGCCTCCTATTAAAAAAGGAAATGCCCTTTGAGCAAAAGATAATACTTTGACTGCTTGATACGTTTTTGTGAAATGCTTTCTAATGCTGTTGATTCAGAAGATATTCATTAGAACAGCAACCTTTATGCAAATCTTTAAGCACTATAACCTCAGCTTCCATAAACACAAGAGACTCTGCAAATGCTGGAAATCCAGAGTAGCAGAAAGAAAGAAATAGTTGACATTTCGGACCAAGCTCCATCACCAGGACTGGAAAGGAACTGGGAGAAAGCCAAAACTCAGCTTTTGCATTTTGAATGTTCGTGTTATAATAAATCCATTTCTCAGTATAATATATTCAGCTTTGGGAATCACAATCCAAAATAAATTTTAGATTGATAGATGTTATGATTTTAGTTCAGGAAAAAAATGTTTAAATGATGTTTGGATTAATAATTGCATTAATAATTCTCTTTTTTTATGTAAGGAAAAGGGCAAAGGCTGAACAGTGTCTCAAACACCCCTGGCTTTCTCCTGAAGTAGAGGTGAAAAAACCCATAACCGAGTCGGAGGAGGAACAATCGGCGTCTGAGCCGAACAGCCCTGATTCAGAAGAACTGGTGCTAATGGCGTCCTACACACTGTGCCAGCCTTTAGACAAAGATGTCGAGCGGACAACGGTGCACAAACAGTTCAAATTCAAGGAACCCTTCACAACGTTGCGGGATTTTCTGAGTGCTTGATGCGCATTGGACTGCTAACGTGCTAGTTTCAATCTAGCTACACAGAGCACCACATTTGCCGGTTGCTCAGAGTGCCACATGGCTGAATGCTCTGTAGGCTTTCATTATCTTGGACAATTAACTTTTTATTGGGCACAAGCCTGGTGTAATATAGAATGAATAGCCTGAATTGAGCACATGGTTTTAAGGTGAAATGTATAACCTTTTTCTCGGGAAATGGTGCCCTCCTAAGCATAGTGATTAAGCTGAGAGACTGGTATAGGGAAACCCTAGCTGAAGCCATAGCACCTTTGCTGATTGGATGTATGAATCAATATCATGCCCTTACCTTCCATTGCTAGGTAACTAGTTGCAGTGGTTGAGTTACAGAAGATCTTTGCCAGAAATGGTGCAGGCCAATATTGGGTTAGCACTTTCACTGTCTCCTGGCACTTAGGTCCTGTCAACCAATAGATTTTATTGAACAAAATGGCACTTCTCAATTCAGCAGAAGCAAATCTTGCATTAAGTTTGAGTGCAATTTGACTATTTGGTGGAAGGTGCCTCCTCTTACTTTGTACATTGTAACTGGAGAATGCAGTTTATGCTAACGAGCAAAAGCTCCAACAATCCCTACGGCACCTCATTTTCCAGGCCTGTTTTATACTTGCCTTCTTCCTAAATAGAAAGGGAAATAATGTGTGGTATTTAAAACTACTTTTTTTTAAACAAGACCAGCAAAGTTTGGATTTGATGTAAAAATATCAGTTTCTACTAGGTACGCTGCTGTTTATAATTTCAAGGCTTACAATAATAATGCTGCATGCTTTGTGCAGTATTCAGTTTTTCAGTTCACATTAAATTCCATTCCATATAAAATCTGATTTGCCCTGTTCCTGCAATTATAAAATACAGAACCATAGCTCTTTTTATTACATTAGGAAGGAATTCTAGGAGATCCAAAGTAAGATTGGTGGGTCTAAAATTCAAGTAATGAAGTGAAACAATAATAGTGCTTCTGTGGCTACAGGACACACTATGCAAATTTCCTTGTAAAGCTATACATTGGAATGTGTAGAGCTGCAATGAAATAATAGCACATAAAGTATTAGTGCACATGTAATTGTCTGTTTCAGGCCTAGGGAAAAGGAGTGCCTTTTTACTCTTATTTATTGTATCTTGTTGGTTTAACAAAAACCATTATTGAAAGATTTTTTTTGGCAGGGAATAGAACATGTTTTCTTTCTTTAAAGAATACTCCAGAAACATTGGCTTTGTTATTCTAGGAATCTGACATTTATCCTGGTTATTAACTTGTGGCTCACTTCTTTCTATTATCAATTTTGGAGCTTCTTGTGACGGTGAGGCATGTATCAGGCGTTCGCGCGTTTTTTTAGATTGTTAAGCACCACTTTAAACTGAGTATTCAATGGCTGGGCTAGAAGGGTTTTACTGAGCACCTGTGGGGCCTATGTAGCAGATATATAAATTGTCACTTTACTTTAGTCACTGAAGCTAGATAAAATTTTCATGAGTAAGTCGCTATAGGATAGATAGCAAGAGATCCACTTTGTACCTTGGACCACCGGAGTTTTAAACAAATGAGCGAGTCACAATTATAAGAGTGGGCCAATAATGTACAGTTGCTCACTTTGAGGAATAATTGTTCAACGGTTAAGGTGTCAACAGCAATGCTTTCCGGGTATTGTTTTATTCTGACCTCATTTACACATTCAAAGTGAGGAGGGAGGAGTGGGTGGACATTTTTTTGAAGAACCATCTTTTTCAACAATTAAACAGTCAGTATTTTCTGCATGATTTTTCCCTTAAAAAAGAAACTGCAAAAAAAAAGTGTTGAGGCATTGATTGCATATTTAACTTGCACAGAGGACTTCACCGCATGGCTGACAGGAAATCTGCCACAAAGCACAAGTGAGAAGTCTTTCATTCAACTTTCCTGTTGTACATCAGAACTGAAATATTTGAAATGGAGATATGGAATTTTGTATTGTATTATATTTTCAATGGTTGAATAGAATCATCAACTTATTTAGACATTCTTCAGGCAGAGACCATTAGGCCAATTGTGGCAACTGCATTGAACTGATAAGGCTGCATTTTGTTTGAAGTTTTGCCTGACTGCTTTAAAGTAATTTGATGATTAATCAGTACAATTGCAGGAGTTTTCTGCATTGGCTAACTTCCTGCAGATCACATCCCCTTATTTGCCAGAGAATAGAAGCAACAAGCAGATTCTCGGCAGAACTGGTGTGTGAAATGAAAGGTCCAGGTACTGCTTTAGTGCCTCTCTGTCAATGCCACATAGACAATTTTAGGATTGAATTACTCATAGATAAAGCTTTCACAGGATATTAAAATGTATTGTTATTGACTGAATACAATAGTTGTACTATAAATTTATTTGTATCAAAAAATGCACCTGCAGTATTGGTGAAAACTATTTTTGTGGGGAGGGATGGGGTTGCTTATGTTTTAACAAAACTGCCAAAACCAATTGTTTGCTGATGCCACTTAATTTGTTGAAGGCAGTACCTTTGTTATTCTAATAGTCATTATTCTGTTTATTTTAAATGGATTAATGATGAAGTAGCAAATATGTCTTCTATCAGAAGTGATGTCAATGTGGCTTCAGAGATATTATTTGAATTTTTTTATCATGTGGACATTTAACACAATTGCATTGAATGCAGTCAGTTGGATGGTTTAAAAAATGTTCAGGCTCCATCAGCAAAGAACATCAATTATGTTATCAAGAGCAGAAGAATAGGCAAGATCTGTTAAATGTGTTCTGTCTGTTGATTACAGCTACATGTGGTTCCGAGAAGTCAAGAAAAGATGTGTTAAAATGAACAACATATAAACCATCTGGGGTTAAGAAGGGGTTAAGATTGTTGCATCCTTTGTTTGAGTAATCGGATTAGAAGAAAGTATTCCTTCTGTCAAACAATTGTAGCTTGTTTCTTCTGTAATGGAAAAAGTGTAAAATGTATGTAAAACAATCAGATTATCAAGTATAAAGTTGACAATTAACTACTGAAATTCTATAGGATGGTTGGCAATTCTTGGTCATATAAGGTTTGTTGGACCAAATCTTTGAACTATAATAATTGTATTCTTTCCTTTTAAAATACTGTCAACTTTGTTATCAGCACCTCCACAATATGTTTATGCATTAGTTGTGATAGCCAAAACTGATGACAAAGGTACTGTTTAATGTTTTTCATGTAATGTGTTTACTTTTTTTACAATAAAATATTATTAAAGTCCATTCGCTTATTTTCAGTTTTATGATAATCAGTTTGCAAAGCTATTATGAATGACACCAAGACAATTTGCAAAAAATAGACTTATCCCTTGAACTACAGAAAATTAAAACGATGATCAGTTGTTTAAATTTGAAAGATTTTGTAGCATAGTTAAAAAAAAATCATTCTCTAGAAGGAGAGGGGGTCCATAATAAAGCAGAAAAGTATCTTTGCACAAGGGTTTTCAAAAATTTGAAATGCCTATGATCAGGGTTATTGAAGTAGTATCATTTGAACATTTCAAAATTGACCTGTTTGATAGTTGTATTTGGATGAATGTATTGTGTTTCAGAACTCAGGTAATAGGGTATTGGGCTCAGTCAGACATTAGCCATTCAATTAGATAATGGCCTACTCTAATCCTGCTTTGCATTTAGTTCAAAAACAGGATTTTGGAATACAGAAAAATATCAGCCCACTGTGTCCCTTGCCAGTCAGCAAGTAAAAATTTACCAACCTTTGGTTCGTAGCCTTCTCCGTCTTGGCAATTCACTTGCTCATACCTTAAACATGAAAGCATTTGTACCACAATCCACATCGGTGGATCGCTCCAGATTGCAACCAGCTTCGGGTCAAAAAGGTCTTCCTCAGATCCCCTCACCTGCTCCTACTCCTATTATGTTTTATGTAAGACTCAGTCTGTTTCCTTGGATGGAAGTAAAAAATCCCATGGCATAAATTTCAAAAAGGGGGACTTAACCTGTATCCCTCAACTAACACTAAAAATGCAGATTCTCTGATCATTATACAATTCTTCTTGGAGCTTGCTTTAAACGAACAGATGTGTATAATGGTGGCCATCAAAATATAATGAATGTTTGTTGGCATCTTCTGAATATTCAGTCAGCTATGCCCACCGACTGCCAACTCGACTGAGACTCCTGCCCCACAGCCAGGAGTCTGGCCCATGCAGGCCTCTTTTAACAGTTCTCCTTACGATCTCCCACGGCAACAACCCATATTCCCCTCCTCAATTCTCATTCCTCACACATCCCAATTTTACAATATCCCCTTGTTGATAAGTCCAGCCTCAATTCTACCATCACTAGTCACTGGAAAACAGGTATTCCCCAACCCGCCAATCGATGTCTCCCAGATATGCTCAATTTCATACAGTCACCAGCAGCCTAGCATGTAAAGGAAGGGTCCTCTCCTACACAAGGTGAATTGAACACCATGTGCTCCAGGACAACTGAATCTCCAAGCAGCAGCCCCACTGTTACTGTGCCATGCACTGTTTAACATGTTTTAGCTGGGGCAGAGGGAATTGTACGCCAATCCTCTTACCTTCAAATTCAACAATGAGCTTTTATTTCTGTTTCTTTTTCAAATGCCTGCAAGAAAGTTAATCTCATGGTTGTATATGGTAACATATATGTACCTTGATAATAACTTACTTGGAAATTTATTTTTTGATACCACCCTCTTCCCAGGACGAAGGCAAAGCTGCTTCTGAATTTGCACAAGCATTGAAGTTCCCTTTTTAAAGACATTGGGCTAGAAATCCCATTCAGCAGCACTATGATTGTCTGTTGCAAAAAGGACATGGAAAGTTACCACGTGGATTGCAATATCCCATGCAGGATAAGAGTGATGGATTGCAACCCGCGCCCACAAGCACAACAAGCTGCATCTTCCATTGATACTTTTGTGGTCCGTTGACTACACCAGCTGCTCAAAGGTTTACCAGCCCTCACATCAAAACAAGCCTGCTTAATGCATCTCTAGCACAATAGATTTTTGCACCAATGGGCTTTTAATGCAACATTCCTTAGCACCATTTAATTGCATGTTTTCCCAAGCAAGAAATTTTAGATCCGCACAGATTTGCAATGTTATTTTCATGTCGCGGTAAACACTCAGCAACTCCCAAACAGCAACACCATGAGCAAACAATGGAGTGGCGTTCCCAAGAGAAGCATGACCTTAGCTTGCAGTAATGTGTCTGAGTGAGCTCAAAGCACCAGGAAGTGATGCAGAAAAATCCAACAATATCACAGAAATAGACTTGCTGATGCTGAAATCTTGAAATAAGGAAAAAAATGCTGGAAGCGTTCAACATGTCAATCAGCAACATTGAAGACAACCTCTTAGCTCAATGACAATGACTTGGGGGAGATGGAAGACCTACATTGTGTGCCCAGAGACCCGAGATCTTCGGGCACAGAGCTTGAAAAAAGCGACATAACGAACTTTTGACATCATAAACCAATGAGTTGTTTGTTATGTCTCCCCTCTTGCTGTGAAACGGAGACACCTCTTTTTCCCTTATTAGGGAGAGGGAGAGCCTGTGGTATGTCGAATACTGGGTGAAGAATGTCGTCTTTGGGGTAACTGCAAGCCTGTGTCTTTACTGTTGCTTTGCTCACAGTGATCGGTGGCGGGTGCCAATGCTTGTTTTTTGCTGGTGGGGAGGGGGGGGATCGTTGCTTGCTGCTGCATACGCGAGGGAGGGAGGGGAGCTGGGGGGGTCTTTGGGGTTCTAACATTTAACTGTCGTTTATTCTTTGGGGCACTCCTCTCTTTTCGTGGATGGTTACGAAGAAAAAACATTTCAAGATGTACATTGTATACATTTCTCTGACATCAAATGTACCTTTGAAACCTTCTCATTAAGTTCAACAATTTCCACCTTAAACCTCCTCCAGACCAGTCTTCTGTAGATTTACTCTCCAATTTCACCTGATTTCATTGTGCACTTTCATCCATTTTGCCTTCCACCCAATCACAAACATTTCTCTGCCTTCTAGCATTACCCAGCTCTGATAGAAGTCTGAACATTTAACCATTTCTCACTCCACAACTGCCATCTCACCTCTGACACTTCCAGTATTTTCTGTTATTGATCAGTTAGCTTCACCCTCACAAGTTGTCTGCCAATCATTTGCTCATGTTTAAATCCTAAACCCAGCTATGTGAACACTGAAAAAGCAAAGACTAGAAGAGCAGCAAGAATCAGCCCTTTGCTCACTGGAAGAATGGAGGCTACAGAATGGAACTTGGGGATTAGTCATTGCCCTGCCAAGAGAGAGAGCCAGGAGGAAATAAAAGTCATGAGAAATGGAACCATTACTGCAAACAAACTGGAAGTGACTGGAACATCACGTACATTTGTGTTGCGAATAGTGCCAGCATATTCTGTGCATTGAGATATCTTGGGAAGTAGAGATGCCCCCCCCCCCAACACACCCACACACAGCTATGGCTGAAGAGATGATAGTTTTGCAGGTTTCATTCCTTCATCGATACTCATAATGTGCAGTTAGTTATGGGTGGGTGTCTGCCGTATCCAACAATGAAAAGAAATTGGTGCGGGAGAGTTTTTGAAGTGGAAAAGCAATTGTACTGGGACAGTTCCACTCTCACGACCTCGGAAGTCCGAGTTCAGTATTATGAGTAGTCATCACTAACTTGGGTCTTCCTCGGTTGCAATGACATCTTCTGTGCCATATCATGACCTTCGTTCTCCACAAAATGTTGCAGAACCATCTTCTTGACCGTCGAATCTCCCTGTAGATCTCATCCACCTAGTCCACTGGAGATGATTTCACATGCTGGAACAGGCATGTTCCTAACTCACCGGGGTATGAAGCCCTCCAGCTACCCTCACCTGGTTTAGCACGCCTGTTGAAATGCTGTATGGGAGACTGGCCGCTGTCACATTCAAACAGCTACTTGGAGTCACAGGTGAGTATCCAATGGGGGCCAAAGTTGAGTGAGCTGCCTAGGAATTGACATGATAAGCTCCTTGGCAGAGGTGCTACCCCTCTCTGGACACCACATACACCCCACAATTAATTATAGTGATTTCACAAGACCAGAAACCACAGGAGCAGAATTAGGCCATTCAGCTAATTACATCAGCTCTACCCATGAATCAAGGCTGATTTATTTTCCCTCTCAATCTCATTCTCCTGCCTTCTCCCCATCATCTTTGATGCCCTTATTAATCAAGAACCTATCAACCTCCACTTAAAAATACCCATTAACTTGGCATCCACAGCCATCTGCAGCAATGAATCTACAGATTCATCACCTCTGGCTAAAGAGATTCTTCCTCATCTCTATTCTAATGGGGCAGCTTACTATTCTGAAGCTGTGCTCTCTGGTTTTAGTCTCTCCCACTGTAGAAAACATCCTCTCCACATCAAGTCCATCTAGGTCTTTCAATATTTGGTAGGTTTCTACGAGATGCCACTCATTCTTCTAAACTCAAGTGCAAGGCAGTTTGAAAAATATTAATTTCATAGCTAGGCACCATGTTTACAAATGCTAAAGCTCCTTAGTGATTATTATCAACACAACTCATTCATTGATTTTCATGACATTTTTCTATTTGCGACAAAGTGCTGAGGTTTTGGGTGTGAAGAGGTTCCATTTTAAAACAATATTCACAACTTTTTCAGAACAATGCAATATTTGAAATGTAATTACAGTTGACAGAAAGATAACCCAGTCACTGATCTGCAAAGATAGCAAGTTCCCCCAATCATTACAGTAACTATGAATGTTTGCAGAGACAGGGTCTGATTCAGGACAGCCAGCATGGCTGTGTGTATGACAAATCCCTTGGAGGTAACCAAGACCAATGGATGTTGTTGATATGACAAAGACTCTCATGACAGGCTGGTTTGGAAATCTATGGGATCTAACGGGAGATAACTTACTGGAATCATATAGTAATTGGCTTAGTTGTTTGAAGCAGAGGGTGATGGCTGAGGGTTGTTTATCAGACTGGAAGTCTGCGTCTAGTGGTGTGCCACAGGGTGCCACAGATGCTAGGACCTTTGCCTGCAATGAATATACGGTACTGTGCAGAAGTCTTAGGCACACATATAGTTAGGGTGCCTAAGATTTTTGCACAGTACTGTAGTAATTTTATGTATTACATTGTACTGTTACTGCACAAGAGAAACCAAATTTCATGACAGATGTGAGTCATGATAAACCTGATTCTGATATGGGTCTCTATTGTGGACAGAGAGTGGGAAGGGGGCAGGGAGAGGGGAATCATGGTTGGGAAAAGGGGAAGGGAGAGAGGAGGGAGAGGGCAGCACAAGAGAGATTCTGTAATGACCAATAAACCAATTGTATGGTATCAATTGACCTTGCCTGGTGTCTCGGAGCTGGATGTGTCTACACTCGCGCCATCCATCAACCCTGGCACTCTTTTCTCTGCCACCTGTCCCACACCCCTTCCATGGCGCTTCAGGCTCGCCATTCCAACATCCTGTCAGGTTTGCAAACTCACTCTACGCTCCACATTGACAAATACAGTACTGTGCAAAAGTTTCAGGCACTTCAGCTATATATATGTGCCTAAGACTTTTGTACAGTACTGTAAATGAGATGGATGTGAATTTACAAGGATATTTATTGAGTTTGCAAATAATACTGTATTGGTGGTATTGTGGACAGTGTGTAAGGTTACGAAACTTTACAAAGGAAACGTTATCAGCTGGGAATGGCAAATTGCTTTCATTCCAGATAAATGTAAGTTATTGCATTTTGGGAGATCAAATCAGGGTAGGTCAACACATACAAACATGCTGGAGGACTCAGCAGGTCGGGCAGCATCCGTGGAAACGAGCAGTCAACGTTTCGGGCCGAGACCCTTCGTCAGGACTGAAGAAGGAGGGGGCAGGGACCCTATAAAGAAGGTGGGGGGAGGGTGGAATGTGCCAGGTGAAAAACCAATCAGAGGAAAGATCAAGGGGTGAGGGAGGGGATAGGCAGGAGAGGTGAAGAAGGACTGTAAGGGGAAAGCACTATGGGTAGTAGAAGGCAGAATCATGAGCGAGGTGATAGGTAGCTGGAAGAGGAGGCAGAGTGAAAGTGGGGTGGGGAAAGGGAGAGGGAGGGAATTACCAGAACTTGGAGAATTCGATGTTCATACCAAGGGGCTGGAGACCCAGACGGTAGACGATAGTCAGGGTAGGACTTGTACACTGAATGGTAGGGCCCTGGGGAGTGTTATGAAATGAAGGGAACTAGGAATGCAAATGCATAGCTTGTTGGAAGTGGCTTCACTTAAAGGTGTCCTGGATACCAGGGAGGTTAGTACCCATGATGGAGCTGACTAACTTTACAACTTTCTGCAGCTCCTGTGCAGTGCGCTCTGCCCCCATACTAGAATTGATGCAGCCAGTTAGAATGCTTTACATGATACATCTGTAGAAATTTGCGAGAGTTTTTGGTGAGATACCAAATTTCTGTCCCTGATGGCTCCATCAAGAGTTAAGGGAGAGTATAAACACACACACACACACACACACACACACACACACACACACACACACACACACACACACACACCCAAACTCCTCAAGCTCCAATGAAATATAGCTTCTGTTGTGCCTTCATTGTAATTTCATCATTATGTTGGTCCCAGGATAGATCCTCAGAGATGATGAACCCAGTAACTTGAAATTGCTCGTTCTTTCCACTTCTGATCTTTCAATAAGAACTGGTATGTGTTCCATCAACTTATCCTTTCTGAAGTCCACAACCAGTTGTTTGGTGTCACTGATGTTGAGTGCAAAGTTGTTGCTGCAACACTATTCAACTAGCTTCTTATGCCCTTTTGTCACAATCTGACATTCTGCCAACAATAGTTGTGTCGTTAGCAAATTTATAGATGCCATTTGGGCTATGCCTGGCCACACAGTCATGGGTGTAGAGACAGTAGAGCAGTGGGCTAAGCACACACTCCTGAGGTGCATCAGTGTTGATTGTTGGTGAGGTGGAGATGTTATTTCTGATCTGCACAAATTGTGGCCTTCCTATAGGAAGTTGAGGATCTAGTTGTAGAGGAAGGTACAGGCTCTGTAGTTTTTCAATCAGGACTGCAGGAATGACGGTGTTAAATGCTGAGCTATAGTCAATAAACAGCATCCTGACATAGGTATTTGTATTGTCTACATGATCCAAGGCTGTGTAAAGAGCCCTTGAGATTGCATCCACCATAGACATATTGTGGCATTAGGCAAATTGCAATGGGTTCCAGTCCCTGCTGAGACAGAAGCTAATTGCAGCCATAAGCAACTCCTCACCATAGATGTGAGTGCTACTAGACGGTAGCCATTAAGGCAGTTCACTCTCCTCTCTTGGGCACTGGAATGATTGTTGTCATTTTGAATGAAATGAATCAAATGAAAATCTCTCATTGCTACACAGCCAACTTCCCTAAATGTGTTCATAACAAAGTTTTGCTATAGCATCCACTCTTTTGTTGTTAACTCCAAAATCGAAAGCAGCTATAGAATAATCCCAAGTTTCTTGCAACCCAGGAAAAATTTCATAAAACATGGTTGCAACCAACAGTATCTTAACCAAATATAAATTATTTATGAAGGGGTTCCTGGAACTATTGTTATAACAGGAATGAAAGGACATGCTGTTTTTCTTCTGAATTCTAGAATGTTCACAATGTCGTTTTAAGAGTCAGACCCCCACCTTCTCTATTCTTTCATCCAGTCTATAACCTTCTGACAATATTTGGGCTCTTCCAATCCTGAGCTCCTGCACATCTTTTTATTTAATCACTAAACCGCTGACAGTCTTGCATTCAGCTGCCAAAATCATAAGCTTGGAATTTCACCCCAAAAGTTCTGTGCCTCTCTTTCCACCATTAAGGCTCCTTAAAACCTACCTCTATGAATGAGCCTTTGGTATCTGTCTCAACACCTCCTTGGAATGCAGGTTTTGGTTGCAAAGCACACTATGAATCTCTTGATGGGGGGGGGGGGGGTTAAATCATGTAAAGACTGATACACGGATGCCAATTGTAATTGTGAAGTGACATTCTACAAGATTTTTTTTATCACAGTGCACTGGGAACTTGGGTTAGTTACAACACTCACTCTTCCTTTACACGTCAAGCTTATTTCTGTCCCAATGCTAATACCCTTAATCACATTCAGGTATTCACTCAGATTATTTAAATTTATTGCAACACTTACAATTATGCCTACTTAAAGCATTTTTTGCACTTGTTTATTATTTTGAAACAAAATTCTTCACTTTATTGCTTGATCAGATCTTAATGAATGTTCTGGATGCTGCTCCGTTAACCTTCCTGTTTGCTAACTAACTCTAATTAGATTTCCTGCAAACAGTTTATGTTTATCTTGGTGAAGTGAGTAAGTACACAGAAATGGTCAAGTTACAAGAACAGCTCACAATTTTTTGTTCATTCTGGTAAACAATAGATTTGACCTCAATATTTCCAAATTTTCATAAACATTACTGGAATTTGGTGAGCTTTGGATATTCACTGGGAAATTTTATATGGAGGAATACGCCACAAACATTAGTTAAACCCTTTATCTTTTATGGAACAACATATCAGACTGTGAAAGTTGTGGAAGAGGAGTTAATCAAAGATCAAAGATACTTGGAGTATTGTGTATATATTAGTTCTGATCTCCTTAAGCAAGAATATACTAGCATCAGAAGCAATCCAACAGAAGTTCACTAGGCTAATTCCTAGAATGAGAGGGTTGTTCTGTTGTGAGTGGCTAAAGAAACTATATCTATTTTCCTTGGGAATCAGAAGAATGAGGGCTGGTCTTACTGAAATGTATAAGACTCTTAAAGAGCCATGAAAAGATAAATGTTTCCTAGTACATAGAACAGTAGAGCACAGTACAGGCTCTACAGCTCATGATGCCATGCCAACCATTTAACCTACTCTAAGATCAATCTATCGCTCCGCGCCCCCCCCCCCACCCCCGCCACATAGCCCTCATATTTTTCTTTCATTCATGAACCTATTTAAGAGTCTCTTAAATTTCCCTAAAGTCTCAGCCTCTACCATTCTCCCTGGCAGTGAGTTCCACACACCCACCACTCTCTGTGTAAAAAACCTATCTCTGACATTCCCTCTATACTTTCCTCCAATCACCTTAAAATTATGCCCCCCCCCCATCTTTTCACCCTAGGAAAAAGTCTCTGGCTGTCCGCTTCATCTATGCCTCTTATCATCTGGTACACCTCAGGCAAGTCCTCGTTCATTCTCCTTCACTCCAGAGAGATAAGCCCTGGCTCACTCAATCTATGCTCAAAGGACATGCTCTCCGATCCAGGCAGCTTCCTGCTAAACCTCCTCTGCACTCTCTCTAAAGCTTTCACATCCTCCCTGCAATAAGGTGACTAGAACTGAACACAATATTCCAAGTATGATCTGACCAAACTTTTATAGAGCTACAACATTACCTCATAGCTCTTGAACTGAAACCCCCAACTAATGAAGGCCAACACAACATATGCCTTCTTAACCATCCTATGAACTTGTGTGGCGACCTTGAGGGATCTATGGATGTGATTCCCAAGACCCCTCTGTTCCTCCACACTGCCAAAAGTCCTGCCATTGACCTTGTATTCTGCCTGCAAGTTCCACGTTCCAGATTGAATCACCTCACACTTTTCCGGACTGAACTCCATCTGCCACTTCTCAGCCCAGCTCCACATCCTATCAGTGTCCCACTATAACCCTCGACAACCTTCTATACTATCCAGGACATCACCAACCTTTGTGTCATCTGCAAACTTACTAACCCACCCTTCCATTTCATTTAGTGATTAAAATCACTAAGAGAATCTCAAATGAGTGTGTATAGTTACAAGATAAGGGGCAGTTATTTAAGACTGCAGTGCACAGAGGTCAGTGAACCTCCGAAATTTTTGACCCCCAGACTGTTATGTGGCTGGATCAATGGGCCACTAAGGTTGGGCTTGGGGCTTTGTTGGGAGAGAAGAGAGAAGACGCCGGAGAGACGAGGTCGGAGGAGTCGACCCGGAGTGGGGCCATGATTCGATGAAGCCCGGGGAGATCGATGGGGGAACTGTGAGCTCCAACTTGTGCACATTAGAATGTTTCACCAAAATGGGCCCTTTTCTTGTTTTTGCTTTATCTTTACTAACCCTTCAGTCAAATTAAGAATTGTAAAGCCAAATCTTTTAATTGCATGCAGTGTACTGTCTGTTATTTCATGTTACTTATTTGTAACAGGGTAACACATCACACAGCATCCACACAAGCAGGGATTTGGGGGGCTCACACTTCAATCTCCCCCGTTTGGCAGGGCCGGAGGGTGTCTTCCCTAGACTTATGCAGCTGACGGAACAAGAGTGTTACAGGTAAATAACCCCTCCCTCAATCTCAACAGGACAAATGAGTTGGTTACTGACTTCAAGAGAACTAGTACCATTCACACCCCTTTTTACATCGCTGGTGCAGCAGTGGGAAGTTTCAAACCCCTGGAAGTGCAGATCTCACACAACCTCATGGTCCCAGAGCACATCCTACACAGTCAAGAATTCTCACCAATGCCTCTCCTTCCTAAGGAGGCTGAGGAGAAGTGGACTATGTACATGAACCTCACATCCTTCTACAGATATGCAGTAGAGAGCATTACAATTTACTGCATCACTGCCTGGTACAGAATCTGCTCTGTGGTGGGCAGGAAGGCTCTGCAATGGCTAGTCAAAGTGGTCCAACGCATCACTGGCACCAGCTGACCCACCATCAGGGGCATTTATACAGAAAGATGCCAGCAAAAGGGCTAGTAACATCATGAAGGATCCCACATACCCTGCCCATGGACTGTTTGTCCCACTCCCCTCAAGAAGGAGGCTATGTAGCATCCACACCAGGATCACCAGACTCAAAAAATTACTTTCCCCAAGTAGTAAGGCTGATCAACTCCTCTACCCACCCCACCAATCCTACTTTATCATTTCCTGTCGGAGTCACCTCCGTACAAACACTCTTGTGCCTAGCATCACTTTATGGACATACAATCAATCTTTGCAGACGAGCTATTTAATGTATTTATATTTATTGTGTTCTTTATCTTTTGTGCATTTTTTGTGCTGTAAAAGATCCAGTGTAACTATTATTTCATTCTTCTTTACGCTTGTGTACTGAAAATGACATTAAAAAACTTTGAACAAAGTTTAAGATTACCCTGTCGATGTTTCATGCCGAGACCCTTTAATGATGAAAGGTCTTGGCCTGAAACATCAACTGTTTACTTTTTTCCATAGATGCTGCCTGGCTTTCTGAGTTCCTCCAGCATTTTGGGTGTGTTGTTTGGATTTCCAGCATCTGCAGGTTTTATCTTCTTTAAGATTATCCTGCTATTTTACAGTGAGTACTGAATCCCTGGATGTTAATGTCAGTTTTGCTGTGTTAGAATAAGCATGCATAGAAATCTCAATGTTGCTGTTGGTTTCATGAAGTAATAATACTAAACATTATCTTTACCATGGCAAACATTACCAATACTCCAAAAGCAAATTGGAAATTTACCAGTCCTACATTCCTGGGGAACAGCAGGAGAGTGACAGCAACAATTCAACTTCTTGCTCTATTTAAGAATAACTCCATGTACTTGGAATACTGGATCTGTGAATTTATCTTTCATTCTCCAACACTGTTAATCCTCACCCTCAGGTTGTGTAACAGGAGACATCCTTTCTCCATTTACTGGCTCTGCACCAAGATGTCTTTTCACAATCACTGGGTGTACGATAAGCAGACAGACTGCTTACCATTTCAACATTTCATTGATGACGGTCTTCTCATTTTACACCTGCCTGAGGTGTTGCAGAGAAAAATGATCTTATAAACCTTGTTTTGATACAAAAGAATTTGGGTAACTCATGATTTGTTTGCAGAGTGAAGTAACCCCACAAAGTAGCAGACAAAAGCTCATCATGCTGAAAGCACAAAAGAAAATAAATACTCAAATCTTCTTAGAAAGGAAAGGTGACTGGAGATAACCAACTCATGTTAAGAGCCTGCCTGTCTTGTTTACAATAATTGCTTGGGAAAATGCCAATATCAATTCCCATAATTTGATTTCCCTCTGCCTTAAACACTCATTCCCCCCACCAACGGTGTTTTGATAAAAGACATCACGGCTGTTCATTCAGGCTGCTCTACCAAAAACAAGGGCAATAGGTGCATGGGGCAGCCCCACCATCCTGACTTGGATATATATTACCTGTCCTTCATCATCACTGGGTCTAAATCCTGGAACTTCCTTCTTAACAGCACCGTGGGAAGGCCTCCACCTTAGACTACACTTGGAGCACTGTGTTCAGATCTGATCACTTCATTATAGGAAGGATGTCGAAGTTTTAGAGAGGAGGAAGAGGAGATTTACCAGGATGCTGCCTGGATTAGAGAGCATGTCTTATGAGGATGGGTTGAGTGAGACTCGTCTTTTCTCTTTGGAGCGAAGAAGGATGAGAGGTGACTTGACAGAGATGTACAAGCTTATAAACAGAGAGAAGAGTCAGCGCTTTTTCCCCAGGGGCAGAAATGCTTAATACTGTATGATACTTTCTAAAGGTGAGTGAAGGAATGTTTAGGAGAGACGTCAGAGGTATGATCTTTTACACAGAAAGCTGATGTTTCGGGCAAAGGCTTTTAATCAGTGTGGTGAACTACGTATACCTGTAGTTATATACCTATAACTACATACACGCCCCCTGCTGACTGCTCCTGTGGCTCCTCCCACAAACCCCTGTATAAAGGCGATTGAGGTCTGAGCCCGGCCTCTCAGTCTCCAGGATGTAGTATGGTGGTCAACCACTGCTTGTTCCTTTTTCCAGTCAATAAAAGCCGATATCTCACCTTTACGTCTCAGAGAGAGTTATTGATGGTGCATCAATCAGGGTGGAGGTGCCTCAGCCCAAAATGCTGCTGACTCATTTCCCTCCATAGATGATGCCTGTCCTGCTGAGTTCCTCCGGCATTTTGTGTGCATTGAATAAGGTTATAATTCATGGTTATAGACATTTTTTGTTGCTGGTGCATGATGACATCATACATTTGTCAGTTATACTACGTCAAGAGTATCAATTAAAGATTAACTGCAGGGCTCAACAACAGGATTGATGTGTTTCACTAGTTTTAAATCAGACCTCTTTCTGCCTGTGAAGACAGTAATCAGGATCAAATAATATCATACCCAAATCAATATCTTGCACTTGATACAAGATTACTTTGAAATAAGCTCCCTCTTAGAAAAGACCATGCTCAGCTTCTGAAGCAAAGATTCCATTTATAAATGTTCTTCTGGCTCAGTGTGAGAAGCCTTAATAGCAGGTAATAGGTTGAAGCAATGATAGCGGCTCCATTCTAATGGGATTGGACAGGCTAGATGTAGGAAGATTGTTTCCGATGTTGGGGAAGTACAGAACGAGAGGTCACAGTTTAAGGATAAAGGGAAAGCCTTTTAGGACCGAGATGAGGAAATACTTCTTCACACAGACAGTGGTGAATCTGTGGAATTCTCTGCCACAGGAAACAGTTGAGGCCGGTTCATTGGCTATATTTAAGAGGAAGTTAGATATGGCCCTTGTGGCTAAAGGGATCAGGGGGTATGGAGAGAAAGCAGGTACAGGGTTCTGAGTTGGATGATCAGCCATGATCATACTGAATGGTGGTGCAGGCTCGAAGGGCCGAATGGCCTACTCCTGCACCTATTTTCTATGTTTCTATGTTTCTATGTTGTGTTGAAGAAATATTGCAATTTTTGCATGCCTTTTCTCACATAAAATGCTAAATAAGGTAGAAATAATGATCTCATTATTTAAAAATGACCAAGGGGGTTCTGATATTTTGCCTAAGAGGTTCATCTCAACATCGTCACTAAACCAGACTATTGGATTATTTAGGAGCTCCTCAATTGGCAAATTAACTACCATTCTTTCCTCCTTTGCAATCATGTCCACACTTCCAAAGTATTGCTCAGCACTTTTGAATGTCATAGTAAGCTTATTATCTAAACACACCTTATACTTTAGAATAGTAGAGAGAGATTGCTGCAAACCCAAAGATGCTCCCTTTCTGATGAGGAATTAAACTGAGGCCTCATCTCAGGTGGATGTAAAATATCCCTTTAAATTATTTTGAAGAACAACGGGAAGTTCTACTTAGCAACACCATCACTAAAACAGATTGACTTGTCAATATTTCATCATTCTTTGTGAGAGCTTGCTGTCCACAAACTATTACACTTACTAAGTGTATAGACTCAATACTTCAAAACGCTGCAACGGCCATAAACTTTGATAATTCAGCACTTGGCTTATGATTAAATACTGATCCATTTAATGAAACCCCATATGCTGCTTCCTTATGGAAATAGGTGCATAGAACATATAACAGTACAGCACAGGAACAGGCCCACAATATTGTGCTGAACTAATTAATCTAGCAATTAAACGCCTAACTAAACTAATCCCTTCTGCTTTCACAAAATGTCAGTATCCCACCATTTCCTGCTCTTGAGTGCTTCCATCCTATTTGCTTATTGCACCAGCCCTGGCAGTGCATTGCAGGCACCCACCCCAGTCTATGTAAAAAGCTTGTCCAGCATGTCTCCTTTGAATTTACCCACTCTCACCTTAAACTAATATTAGATACTTTAGCTCTGCGAAAAGATACCAGCTGTCCACTCTACTATTCTATCTATAAAACTCAAACAGGTCTCCCCTTAGCCTCAGCCGTTTCAGGAAAAACAACCCCAGTTTGCCTCACCTCTCCCCATAGCATATGCCTTCTAATCCAATTAGCATCCTTGTAAACCTCTTCTCTCCAAAGCCTCCACATCCTTTCTAATAATGAGGCAACCAGAAATGAATGCAATTCATCAGATATAGCCAAACCAGAGTTTTATAAAGCTGCAATGTAGCTTCTTGACCCTTGAACTGAACACCTTGACTAATACAGGCAAGCATATCATAGGCCTTCTGTACCACCATATCAACCTATGCAGCCACTTTCAGGGAGTCATGAACTAAAACCTGAAATCCCTATACACATCAACAGTGTTAAAGATTCCATGAAACAGCATAATATTAATGCACCATAGTATAAATTAAAATGACATTAGGCCATAAAAGGGACTGTTAAAATGCAAACTTTTTTGTTTTATTATATCAATGTGAACATTGTTAGTTCAAAGAAGCATTGCTAAACATGGCTGTTTGGATTTTGCTCAGTTAAGTCCATCCCTTTGCCATGAATGGCAGCTAATCTAAATTTACAATCAAATCCTGTCCGGCCAACCTCTAACTTCCCAACCCAAGGATTTCTTACTGCCTTTTCCAATCAGACATTCAGCTGAGACAGCTGCAGGCATTTCTTGAATTATTACTTTAATAGATACGATTACAGTAATAACCCCATCATTTAAACCATGAAAATGACATAATTCAGATTCCATGCAACCTTACAATTAAACCCATTTAAGTTTACTGCACAAGGAGGCTGTTTGTGCTTTCTTAAACCAAGTTACCACAATCACACCCTGGCAACTGATTTTTATGAGGGAAAGTAATGACTCAAGTTACAGCAGTTATTGGTTAACTCTCCCAACATTTTTATCTGCTATCATTGTATATTCCCTAATTTTCCTCCCAGTTCTTTCCACTTGTAGCATGAACATTTCCATCTTTTTTCTTCTTTTACATCTTCTTTTTATTTCAGATCTGGTTCTGCTACTGGTGGGGCCTGTTATCTACGTCCTGGCGGTGTGATTTTGGGCTGATTGGGCGAACTGGCACTTCACTGTCTCCAGGAGTGTTCCGTGAGGCTGTAACCAAAGCATGCCAGGAAGCCAGGAGACAGGTCACAGGTGAGCCCACGATCTCGCAGTTTAAAGCACCGAGGAAGATTGAAATCTTCGAAGCAGGTGCGGAGGGCGAGCGAGTGTTCAGAGCCGTCTACTGGGCTCTCACTTGCTGCTGCCGGAGAAGGTGTGTGTGTTTCTCTCTCTCTCTCTCTCTCTCTCTTTCTCACTCACTACTCCTGAGGGAAGGTCTTTGCATTCGAGTGATCTCTTCCTCCTTCATTGCTGTCAGCGGATGGTGCCAGAGCAAGGTCTAATTGACTCAGATTGTAGATTTGGTCTCTAATTCAGGTTTATGTGTTCTAGTTCTTGTTGCTAGTTTTGGGCAATTTTTGAATCAGGGCAGCCTCCAGATAATGAACACTGAACTGAGCTGTACAGAAATATGCCTTTTGATTTTTGTGTTTTATATTCTGTGTTTTCTTTGTTGCCATTAGTGCAATTACTTCTAGCGTGTGCGGGGGGAGTGGGGTTTGATGTTTTACTTTGAGCTAGTTGGTTCCATGATTCTTCTTTGTTTTGTGATGGTCTGTGGGGAAGATGAACTTCAGGGTTGTATTCTGTGTACAGTCTTTGATAGTAATAGATGTATTTCAAATTATTATGTATGAATCTCAACCCTGAGCATTGACAGCTATCCAGCTTTTGGGCCAGACCCAATCTGTTCTCATCTCGTTCACAATTGTGATCTTTTAACGAAAATCAGAGAATGAATCTTGGCTTCTATATACTTAAATTTGTTGGAAACATAAGCCTTTGCTAAGTTCACAGTATTCTTGCCTCACAGTCTAAATTAGGTTCAAACCCCACTCCAGACACTTGAGCACAAAGCCTGTGTTATCTGCTCTGTTGACTGTTGGTACTATCTGATCCACATGAGGTTAAATGTGGCCCTGCCTGTTCTCTCAAGTGAATGTTGAACAAGAAATAGAGGACAAAAACAGGCCCTTTGGTCCACCCATTCTGCACCAGCCATGAAGCACCTATTTACACTGATCCTATACCTCATTTTATTCTCCCCCACAATCCCATTAACTCCCATAGTTTCAACCAGTCACTTACAAACTGGGGACAATTTGCAGTGGTCAATTAACCAGCACCTCTTTGAAACATAGGAGGACACCGTCATACCTAGAGGAAGTCCACACAGCCACAGAGGGAACACAAACTCCACAAAGACATCACCAGAAGTCAGGATTGAATTGCTAATGGCAGCTCTACCAGCTTTGTCATTGTGAGAAAAATTTCAGGTTGTGGCTTTAAGGAAGAGCAGAAGAGTTGGCCAATATTTATTTCTCAATTAAAATCTTAGTGGAATACTATTAGTTGGTCGTGAACAGGTCATTTGCAAGAGCTTGCTATACACAAGTTGACTATTAGGTTTCCTACATTGCAAAAGTAGGAAACCTCATTGCTCTCCGGTCCACCTGGAGAGTGGTTTGCTTTATGAAAGGTGCTTAATGGACACAAGATGAACACACAAAGCGCTGGAGGAATCCAGTGGGTCAGGGAGCATTATGGAGGAAAATGAACAGTTAATGTTTGAAACTTCCTCAGGACATTTTCTCAAGACTCAATAAGCCCTGATGAAAGGTCTTGGCACAAATTGTTGACGGTTCATTTTCCTCCATAGACGCTGCCTGACCTGTGTTAATCCAGATTTCCATCATCTGCAGTTTCTCTTGTGTCTCTGTAACGGATGCAATTTTTCTTTACCCATTGTACCATCCCATTTGTTGTCATCTGAATTATTAATGAAGACAGAGAGATGGACATTCCTTGGTTTAATTTATTGCACTTTCAATTAAATATTTTAAAAATAAGTGGTGTCCTATGCTCTAATCTATCTGATTGTCAATTGCAAAAGAAAACATGCCTTCTATTGAATTAGTAAGATACAAGGAATAAAAATTAAAATCTTTACAACTACCACAATAGAAACAAAATGTAAACAACAGATCATTGTTTAACTTACTGTACATAACAGGTTCTTTCCCTCTCAGTCTGACTAGCTGCCCAACTTGCAACATATTGCCCAGTCTACCCAAATACAGCTTTGCCTTCCTTAATGCTTGACCCCCGAACTTTGCACTCTGGATTTCAAGCCTTCAAGTGTTTGCCCTCCCACTGATGTCACACCTGGTAATGGGGTAAACGCGATGAGCACAGCTGGAAATCCTGACAGCTAACATTTTTAGTCAGAGCAGAAAAAAATCTGAAGTCAAGACAATGTAAATTATTCCATACCAAACCCTTAATTGTTTATTGGTCAGTTCATGGTGACAAAAAAAATCTTCATTGATAATGGAGGATTCTCTTTTAAGAATACAAGCTGCTTCATATAGTTATTGTTGCTTTTCTACAATTACTGAGTCATTGTTTCAATGTTCAGAATCTGACACGGAAAATTTTTATGCTTCATTTTGTGAAATTCTAGCTGTGTTGAGAGAAAAATGTGGAAAGTGAAAATTAAAATGAACAAGTGCGAGGTTTGGCAGGATAATGTGATTGGATAAATATAGCATCTATAAACAGTGATTAAGTAGGAGCTTAAAAAGGAGTTTTTAAAGTTTACAAGTGAAAGGAGAATGACTTCATCCTAGGCATTTCCCCAGCGTTTAAATCAGAAACGACTGTATATAAAAAAAATTGTAAAATGCAAAACCATGGAGCACAGAATGAGACCATTCATCCTCTGTGTTTCCTCCTTAGAAGAGCAATTCAACTTGTTCCATTTGAAATTTGTTCAACGTTAGGCTCAGAGAGTGATGTAGCTAGTCGAGCTGCTGCTTTGCAGTACAGAAAAAATACTCAGGGTGGTATCAGTGTGGAGTTTGTATGTTCTCCCTGTGAATGTGTGGGTTTCCTCTGAGTTCTCCAGTTTCCGTCCACATTCCAAAGACACGTGAAGTTAGTAGGTTAATTGGTCACTGTAGTTTGCTCCAATTATGTACAGAATGTGGAGAAGCTTGTGGGGAGAATGAAAATTAGGATTAATGTAGGGTTAGTGTAAAATACATGGGTTAACAGTCGGCACAGACTCAATGTCTCTTCCCCTGCAACAATGTACCTCTTTTCCTTTTCAGGTTTCACCTGAGTCCCATTTGAAGAGTCATTCATGAATCAGATTTCTCCATTAATGGAGACCAACATTTCAAATCTTCTGTTCTTCATGTCACTTTCACCTGGAAATTTATTAGAGGGAACTGTTTGTACCGTAGGGCAATTAGAAAACTTTGGTAACTTTTTCCTCTTCAATCATATCTACCTGTAATATTTACTCAGAAAATGTAATATCTGAATTATTGACCAAGTGATTTCTGAGCTTAAGTTTAGCTACCTGCTTAGGTATTTTTGATATGCTAAGAGAGGCGAATTTCAGTGTCAACTCCACATTGCATTTCATGAAAAAGAAAACTGAGTAGACAAGATATTTGAAACAGCCGTGAACATATTGATGGAGTACTACCAGCTATGTCATTACTGAATCATCCATGAAAATGTAAAATGCTGAGCAAAACATTCCAGTTAACTTAAGCATACTGTGTTAATAAGGTTTGATCGTCCTGCAAACAGTTATCAAGCTGCACAGTCAGGTCTCCTGGTCAAAGTGCTGTTTCTTTACATAGCCAGGATGGCAACAGACAAGCATAATATGCTGCTCTTACTGAGACAGGTCCACAAGAGTCGTAGGAGGCAGCTTTGTGCTCTTATGAAGGAGGTGGGAATGGTTACTAGGCAAATGTTGACATGATTAGGTACACACTGTTGCTGAAAAAAATCAAATGTTTGGATATAGATCATGCACAGAGATGCCCTTTGCAATTTCAGACTTGGGAAAAATTCTCTCAGAAATGTTTGCGAGTGCAATTTACATTGTATTAAGTCAAGATTTTCTTGATTAATGATTAAAAATAACACACATCATGATCCAATTTCTAGGCTACCCACAAGCTTTGTAGATAGAATCTATCTCCTATGCAGTGTTTGAAGAATTCACTGTCACCAAAATGGACAGAGAGATCTTGGCCAAAATCGGGTCAGCTGCTCTCTTTATTGTACACAGGAGACAGTCCCTTATCTTCAAAATAATATTTGTGGTGCACTCTTACAAAACCTGGGAAATCTCAGAAAAGCTTTCCACCACAACGGTGGCATTATCTGGCATGTATCAGTCTGGGTCCTTGTTACTAAACTTGCCATTCCTTTTGTCATTAAACTTGCAGGAAAAGATGCAATGTTCTGAATTTACTTGGCACTTTCATTCTATACTCAGTCAATAAATTGCTGTGATGCTAAATGAGTGCTATTACTTAGGTAGCTACAGCATTATCCATATTTAACTGGAGATTACCATTGAACATTGAAGTATGGTTTCATGCATATGGCTGGGATTCAGCATGCCATTGTGATCTGTTTGCACATAATTGAGTGGGATGTTAACATAATTTATTATGGATTGTGGAGCATCTGGTTTTACAGATTATGTACTGACGCTGCCTACATAAAAATTTTCATTTATAAATCTCATCAACATGAAATTAAAATAGTGTGGATATCCAGGGAAATTCTAAACACTGGCAATTATGTTAATTTCTTTCTTTTAGCGCAAC
Source organism: Hypanus sabinus (assembly GCF_030144855.1). Taxonomy (NCBI): domain Eukaryota; kingdom Metazoa; phylum Chordata; class Chondrichthyes; order Myliobatiformes; family Dasyatidae; genus Hypanus; species Hypanus sabinus. Next base: position 43,292,055 of record NC_082738.1, on the reverse strand, counting down.
TATTCAGGAACAATCCTTGGGATAAAAAAAGGTTCAGGTATCTACTGCAGAACCTTAATCAAAACAAAACAATTCACAATATTAGTAATAGTGAACTTGCTATGGTAGATTGAAAGCACATTAAATATCATGGTTGTGAGCAATTGATGCATAACATTTAAAATGCATACTATTTTAACAAGAGATATATATTTCTTTATAACACAACACCCCAATAGAAAAGGTGGCCAGGCTGTGGTTATTGAGGGAGTTAAAATTGTAATAGTTTAAAGGACATTGCTTAAAATATTACTAAAAAGAGCAGTAAACATGAGCATTCGGAACATGTCAGAATTCAGCAAAGTAGAACCAAGAAATTAATAAGGGGAAATAAAATGCAAGTGTAATCCAGCAGATAACAAAAGTATACTGTGATACCTTCTATTTGAATGTATAAAAGAAAATATTTGCAAAAATTAGAATTGATCACTTACACAGTGAGGTAGATGAAATTAAAAGACAGAATAACAAAATGACAGAGAAATTAAATGCACAGTTTGCACCCATCTTCATGGAAGAATGCTCAGAAGATATCCTAGGTGTCAGGAATTGTAGAGGAGGCTTGACTCAAATACAAACTAGCAGAGACAATTCAGTGATGGGTGATAACTTTAATGATGAACTGCAAAGTAATAAGTCATGAGAAACAAGAAAGAACAGATAAAATTTGACAAGTCAACAAGGCAAATGAAAGCTAGGAGCACCTAGTTGAGGCTGGCTGGTTCGTATGAGTGAACAAGGATTGTGGATGCGAGGCGGGTTTAAATAGGCTGCAGGTGATGCGTTGGAAACGAGTGCCAAGTGATAGCTGGGTGGAGATTAGGAGCTGCCTGCATGTGCGGGCCTGACACTGAGAACAGTGGAGAATAACAGGCCTGGAGTGAATGGGAAGCTAAAAGAAATCAGTATTACTAACTGAGAAGTGAAAGGTACTGAAAGGCAATAAACCTCTGAAAACCTGCATCCAAGATTTTGAAAGAGCTGGAGGTAGACAAAAAAAATTATATTAAAATGAATCCAGTCTTCCACAATTCAGTGAATCCTAGATACATAAAGAGAGCTTGTCATGAGTAGCATCAACTATTCTCTTTATTGTGCACAGAATAACTAGCTGAGCAGCATTCTCACAAAATGGTAAATGGCTGAAGATCATGTTAGTTATGAGTGGTACCACTGTGGGCAGGAATGACATTGGCCCAGATTAGAAGTTCCTTGAAAATCAGAAAATTGCAGATGCTAAAAATCTGAAATAAAATCAGAAATGGTGGTAATACTCAATAGGTCAAACAGTATCTGTAGAAAGTGATGAAGTGAACACAACTTGAAATATTAACTCAATTTATCTGTTATTTTAAAATGTCTTTAATATTTAATCTTCATTTTGATTCCTTTCATTATTAAACTTGCAGGAAATGAGCAATGCATTAATATACTTTAATCTGGGAGGAGTATCAAGTTGTGATTTGTGAAGATAGCAACTATAACATCAAATATAACATCATGAGAAAACAAAGATCTACATCAATCGTGGGATTGAGTTTAGGAACTGGGAGGTAATGTTGCAGCTATATAGGGCCCTAGTCAGACCCCATTTGGAGTACTGTGCTCAGTTCTGGTCGCCTCACTATAGGAAGGATGTGGAAACCATAGAAAGGGTGCAGAGGAGATTTACAAGGATGTTGCCTGGATTGGGGAGCATGCCTTATGAGAATAGGTTGAGTGAACTCAGCCTTTTTTCCTTGGAGTGACGGAGGACGAGAGGTGACCTGATAGAAGTGTATAAGATGATGAGAGGCATTGATCGTGTGGATAGTCAGAGGCTTTTTCCCAGGGCTGAAACGGCTGCCACAAGAGGGCACAGGTTTAAGGTGCTTGGAAGTAGGTAGAGAGGAGATATCAGAGGCAAGTTTTTTATGCAGAGACTGGTGAGTGTGTGAAATGGGCTGCCGGCGATGGTGGTGGAGGCAGATATGATACGATCTTTTAAGAGACTCCTGGACATGTATATGGAGCTCAGAAAAATAGAGGGGTATGGGCAACCTTAGGTAATTTCTCAGGTAAGGACATGTTCGGCACAGTTTTTGGGCCAAAGGGCCTGTATGGTGCTGTAGGTTTTCTATGTTTCTATATCAATAAATTGACATGACTAGACAATTAATGTTAAAAATCTATTATCACAGAAGAGATAACAAGGGACAGATAAAAAATTAGATAGAGTCAGCATGGATTTATGAATGATGGTTTACTAATATGTTGGTGTCTTTTAAGTTTGTAACTGGTAAAAATAGAAAACTGGGAACTAGTAGATAAAGTATGATTTGGTCTTTCAGAAGACCTTTGGGACCATTAAACAAACTTAGACTTCATGAGAACGGGAATAACAAATAGGTTTTGATCAAGTGTTGGTTAATAGAGAGTTGGAATCAACAGGTCATTATTGGACTGGAAGGCCTTGCTGCAAGGATCAGTGGGTCACATACATTTGCAATCTACGTCAATATAGACACCAAGATGAATCAGATATTTGCTGATGATGAAAAGTTGGGTAGCAGAATGGGGTTATAAGGGAGTGCAGAGAAATTGGAAAGCAAAGTCTTTTTTAATTGGCAAGAGATTGAAAACTGTTAATATTCAAAGGGGTTTGGGCATCCTTGTATGCAAATCACTGAATATTAAATTCCAGCTTCAACAAGCAATTAAATTAAGTGGTATTTTGGATTTTATTGCGAAGGGTTTGAGTGTACAAGTATAGACATTTTACAGTAATTAGATAACACTGCATTTGGAATATTGTGTACATATTTGATCTCCCTGCACACTGTGATAGAGGGCATGCTACAGGATACATAAGATTGATTCCTGGAAAGGGAAATATGCTCAAGAAGAGAGATTGAGCAGACTTGAGTTTAAAAGACTGAGAGGTAATCTCTTAGAAACATACACAATTCTTAAAGGGGGATGCTAGAGACTGCAGATACTGGAAATCTGGAGCAACACATAAAGGAACTGAAAGAATTCAGCAGGTCAGGTAGCATCTCTGGAAGGCAGATGGAGAGTAGACTGAGAAGAAAGTGGTGCTGAAGGAAAAGATCATCCATGATTTTATTGAATGGGGGAACAGGTAAAAGGGGCTGAATAATCAATTAATTTCTCATGTTCTGCAGAAGGGGTGAAAAGGCAAAAGGTGAGGCCCTTTTAACTGTCTGAATACTGACAGCAACAGGACCACATGTACCTGACCCTCTCCCATTTGGCTCGGGGCATAATCATACATCATACAATCCATTCAAGTGGTTAGAGACTGCTTCCAGTAGTGACATTGTTTCCTCTGCAATCCCTGTCAGTCATCCTGTTAACAGGATTGCTCTATTCAATGGGAACTATTACTAGGAGACCAATCGTTTCTCCAAAGGGAAAAGCTGCCAGTTTGCTGGAACAATTTAGACTTCATGCAAAGCATTTGTGTTTAGAACTGAAATAAATCTGTCAGAGGCAATCACAAGTGAAGGAAATGCACATGCAACAAGAGAGCTGCGGATGGTAGTGTGGAAGAGTAAGGTCTAGAATTAACTCAGACTCAAAATAAACAAGACAACACAAACAAAATCCCAGGGCAAACAGTAGTACAAGATCTGAGACTCCTACAGTTGGGCACTGAGTGTACAGCATGAGGCTTTTAAGTACAAACTTTCCATAATGGAATGGGGTAGGAAATAATTGGCAGTCTGGGTCTTAAAGGGCCAATGGCAGCTAATCATACTCCGGGGAACTGGAGCGCCAAAACTTGGATGCTTGCCACTGTTCAGTTAGGACCATGACATTATGTATTTGTTTCTAGTGGTTTTCAGAATACCTTACTAAAATAGTGCAGCACAGAGTCACATCTGGTAAAAATGTTGCTGTGGCACCAGAGACCCAAGGTTGATATTGAACTCCAGCGGTATCTGGGTGAACTTTGCACATTCCCCTTGTGACTGTGTGATTCTCTTTGGGGTGTTGTGGTTTTCTTCCACATTCCTCATGTATAGGTGAGTGGTAGAATCTGTGAGAGGGGGTGGGGAGAATAAAATATGATTTGTGTAGATGGGTGCTTGATGACCATCATGGACTTGATAGGGTGAAGGACCCATTTTCTTGCTGTATGACTCCATGAACCTATATAATCTCTTGACTACAGATTAAGTGACACCTTGGTATAGATATTGACTAAGCCAATAGCAAAGTCCCTCTTTTACTGGTCCTAAAGCATTTAACTTTTCTCAGATCATGTCAATAAATGCATTTGTTGTTGTTTCTTTCTTTTCTTTTTCAATCTTTTTATTAATATCAAAATAATGGATACAACATAATATTGCTACACAATTATTAGGATTACATTGTTAATGGCTAACATATATAAATATATATTCAGTTAATACAAAGGTAATAAACCTCCCAGAATTATACGTACAAATGAAGTATACATAGAAGAAAGGATTAACATATCCAAAAAGAAAAAATATATACCCCCCAAAAACAAACTAATCTGAACAATACTAACCAAAAACTAAGAAAAAGAAAAGGACATGGGCTGTTTGTAACATCAAAACAGAGAGAACCATTAGTGTCATTAACTCTGAACCTCTCTGCATATATTAAAACAAGAGAATAGGTTTGGAAAAAGGTCAAATCACATCATATGTGATATATATCATATATAGTTCCTTTAAACTATATTTATCCCTATTGTTAACCTGATTAACAATGGAACTACTGGGAGTACACATCAAGGTCCCAGAACAATTGGGAAAACTCACCAATGCTCATTACCATCACCACCAAGAACATATATACAGAAAGGTGACAGCAAAAGGCCAGTAACATCTTGAAGGATACCACCCACCCTGCTGTTTGCCCCACTTCCATTAGGAAGGAGGCTACATAGCATCCATGCCAGGACCACCAGAGTCAAAAAGTTACTTTCCCCAAGCAGTGAGGCTGATCAACACCTCCACCCACTAACCCACACCTCTACATCCCCAAGCACCACTACTTTATCATTTACCGTCAGTGTCACCTTATGTACAGGGACTCCTCTGCCAAGTGTCACTTTATGGACATGCAAATAATCTATGTATTGTATATAAGCTATTTAATGTATTTATATTTGTTGTGTTTTTAATCTTTACATTATTGTGTTTTTGGTGCTGCAATGGAACCAGTGTAACAATTAATTTGTTCTCCTTTACACTGGTGAACTGAAAGTGACAATAAATAACCTTAAATTGATTTTAATCAAGTTGACAGCTAGCACAGGAAAGTGGGCACAGGAATTTTGAATGAGTTATTAAAAATACAGTATTGTTACTTTCAGAAAATAAACACAAATATGTACCCTAATTACTCATGGCTCAATACGTAGTGCACCACCGCCATCATCACTCTGATATCACCCCTATCCAACATTCAGCTCCATTAACTTCAATGACTCTAACACCAACTCTGAACATAATGCACATTTCTCCATAATAAGCAACCCTGATTTCAATGGCGTATGTTGGGAGGTAGTTTAAAGCAATCTGTGTATATTTAAGCCATTCATTCTAAATGTATCTAAATGCAGTTAAAAGTATTACTTTTCAGACTATTTTGTTTCATTGTCATAACTTTTCTAATGCGTAGAACTGAATGCTGAACCGTTTTATTTGATTACCATTTCCAAAAGAATGGTATGGTTAAACATAAGGCTGTGACTACCTTTTCTCACTACTACTATCAAAGAGCCTGAAATTGTAAATTCAATGCTTTAGGAACAGCTTTCTACCCCTCCACTATAAGATTTCTGAACGGTCCATAAACTTATGAACACTATTTCACTATTTTGCACTACTTATTTTTATATATTCTTGTTATAACTAATAGTATTTTTATGTATTGCTCTATATTGCTATCCCAAAATACAAAATTTACAACATACGTCAGTGATAATAACTTGATTCTGACTGTTATTTTCTTTAACATGGTGCCACTTTATTGCAACAGAAGTGCATTTTGGCTTGAGTCACATTATAATTAGAAGATTTTAGAATTAGAATCAAGTTTAATATCACTGGCATATGCTGTGAAATATGTTGTTTTCCAGCAATACATACTTTTAAAAAGTATAGATTACAATAAAAATATACAATATAATATATTAATTTAAATAAATAGCACAAAAAGAGAGCAAATGGTAGTGTACATGGGTTCATTGTCCATTCAGAAATTTGTTGGCAGTGGGGAAGAAGCTGTTCCTGAAATGTTCAGTGTGTGTCTTCAGGCTCCTGTATCACCTCTTTGGTGGTAGCAATGAGACAAGGGCATGTCCAAGGTGATGGGGATCCTTAATGACAAATGCCACCTTTTTAAGACATCACCTTTTGAAGATGTCCTCAATGCTGGAGAGGCTAGTGCCCATGGTGGAACTGGCTGAGTATTCAATTTTCTGCAGCTTTTTAGCAATCTTCTGCAGTTCCACCCCCCCCCCCCATACCAGACAGTGATGCAACCAGTTAGAACACTCTCCACTGTACATCTGTAGAAATTTGTGAGAGTCTTTGGTGACATACCAAGTCTCTTCAAATTCCTAATGAAATATAACCTTCTTTGTAATTACTTCAATATGTTGGGCCCAGGATAGATCTTCAGGGATGTTGACACCCAGGAAATTGAAGCTGCTCACCCTTTCCACTGCTGATCCCTCGATGAGGACTGGGGTGTGTTCTCCAGACTTCCTCTTCCTGAAGTCCACAGTCAATTCCTTGGTCTCATTGACACTGAGTGCAAGGTTGTTGTTGCAACACCATTCAACCCCTGGTGATCTATCTCACTCCTGTACACCTCCTCATCACCATCTGAAATTCTGCCAACAACGGTTGCGTCATTGTCAAATTTACAGATGGCGTTTGAGCTGTGCCTAGCCACACAGTCATGGGTGTAGAGAGTAGAGCAGTGGGTCAAGCACGCATCCTTGAGGTGTGCTAGTGTTGATTGTCAGTGAGGAGGAGGAGCTGTTATTCCTGATCCATACTGACTGTGCTCTCCCAATGATGAAGTCAAGGATGCATTTGCAGTGGGAGATACAGAGGCCAGATTCTAGAGCTTGTTCATTAGTACTGAAGGCATGATTGTTTTGAATACTGAGCTGTAATATATAATCAATGAATATTGGGCTGATAGGCCCTTCTCCTGAAGAGAGGGAGGCAGTGAAATCAGAGGGCAATTTGTAAACACACATTCTTGCCATTTCACATGAATGGATGGTGTACAGAACAAGGAACAGAACATGTTTATTATTCCCTTAACCAAGAATAGGTACCTATAGATGAACGAAAATGGAGAGCTATGATGGAAGTGTTACATTGAACTTAGAGTAGAATAAAAGGTCGACACAACATTGTGGGCTGAAAGGCCTGTACTGTGCTGTACTGTTCTATGTTCTAATTTCAGGTCATTAAATGCTCGGAGTTTTATGGCACAAAAAGAGGTCACTTGGCACATCATGACCACAATGCCAAAAATGGATTTTAAGTTAATCCCTTCTCAGTTCTCTTTTTTTTTACAGGCCTGCAGGTTACACTCCACTGCAGCTCCTTGTAAAATGTACCATTCTTCCTGGCAGTGAGGTCCAGATTCCCCATCAGTCATCGAGAAAAGTATTTCTTTCTTCCCTCTAATTCTTCAGGTAATTAATTCAAGTCCATGTTAATAACCATTTTGTTAAGGGAGAATGATCCTTTCTATTCACCTCTTTGAGGCCACTTGTGATTTTAAAAACTTCCATTAAATCGTTCCTCAGTCTCCTCTGTGCCAAGACAAACAAACCTACCCCTGATGATTTACCTTCATAATTATAACTCAACAGTCCTGGCACCATCCTCACAAATCTCCTTCTGAACTTTGCTGTCACTCTATGCTGTACTACATGACCACGGTAAACAATATTCCAGCTGAGGTCCAACAAAACTCTAACAAATCTTAACAAAAATTTTCTAAAGTAAGTGCATGTTCGGCACAGCATTGTGGGCCAAAAGGCCTGTATTGTGCCGTAGGCTTTCTATGTTTCTACAAACCCCATTTCCAGAAAAGTTGGGATATTTTCCAAAATGCAATAAAAACAAAAATCAGTGATATGTTAATTCACGTGAACCTTTATTTAACTGACAAAAGTACAAGGAAAAGATTTTCAATAGTTTTACTGACCAACTTAATTGTATTTTGTAAATATACACAAATTTAGAATTTGATGGCTGCAGCACACTCAACAAAAGTTGGGACAGAGTTAAAATAAGATTGAAAAGTGCACAGAATATTCAAGTAACACCATTTGAAAGACTCCACATTAAGCAGGCTAATTGGTAGCAGGTGAGGTATCATGACTGGGTATAAAAGTAGCATCCATCAGAGGCTCAGTCTTTGCAAGCAAGGATGGGTCGTGGCTCACCCCTTTGTGCCATAATTCATGAGAGAATTGTTAGTCAGTTCAAAAGGAACATATTCCAATGCAAGATTGCAGAGAATTTAGGTCTTCCAACATCTACAATACATAATATTGTGAAAAGATTCGGAGACATTTCAGTGCGTAAAGGGCAAGGGTCGGAAACCACTGTTGAATGCGTGTGATCTTCGAGCCCTCAGGCGGCACTGCCTAAGAAATCGTCATGCTACTGTGACAATTATAGCTACCTGGGCTCAGGAGTACTTTGAAAAGCCGTTGTCACTAACACAGTCCGTCGCTGCATCCAGAAATGCAACTTGAAACTGTATTACGCAAGAAGGAAGCCATACATCAACTCTATGAGGAAACGCCGGCGAGTTCTCTGGGCCCGAGCTCATCTCAGATGGACCGAAAGACTGTGGAACCGTGTGCTGTGGTCAGATGAGTCCACATTTCAGCTAGTTTTCGGAAAAAAACAGGCGTTGAGTTCTCTGTGCCAAAGATGAAAACGACCATCCAGATTGTTATCAGCAAAAGGTGCAAAATCCAGCATCTGTGATGGTATGGGGGTGCATCAGTGCCCACGGCATGGGTGAGTTGCATGTATGTGAAGGTATCATTGACTCTGAGGCGTATATTAGAATTTTAGAGAGACATATGTTGCCATCAAGGTGACGTCTCTTCCCAGGATGTCCACGCTTATTACAGCAGGACAATGCCAGACCAGATTCTGCACATGCTACAACAGCATGGCTTTGTAGACACAGAGTGCGTGTGCTTGACTGGCCTGCTGCCAGTCCAGATCTATCTCCAATTGAAAATGTATGGCGCATCATGAAGAGGAGAATCCACGGACGGTTGAGCAGATGAAGTCTTATATCAGGCAAGAATGGCCAAAATTTCCAATTGCAAATCTACTACAATTAGTATCCTCAGTTCCAAAACGATTAAAAAGTGTTATTAAAAGGAAAGGTGATGTAACACAATGGTAAACATGCCTCTGTCCCAACTTTGGTTGAGTGTGTTGCAGGCATCAAATTCTAAATTTGTGTATATTTACAAAATACAATTAAGTTGGTCAGTAAAACTATTGAAAATCTTTTCTTTGTACTTTTGTCAGTTAAATAAAGGTTCACATGAATTAACATAACACAGATTTTTGTTTTTATTGCATTTTGGAAAATATCCCAACTTTTCTGGAAATGGGGTTTGTATGTTTTTCCACAGTTTTAGCACAACTCTTAAACATGGGAAATTAAAAGAGATGAAACAAAAAAGATTATCTCAGTCCATCAATTTTGGGATAAATGTTGGTGCTTTTGAAGGGAATGTGGGAAACTATAACACTTCTGCTCATTATCAGCAAGTTGCAGAATAAGAGTACAAATGAAGAGCTTAAATACATTCTCAGCAAGGTCTCCCTACAGTACTACTGCCAATTTTACCATTTCTCTTACCATCAATCCATGACCTAAAGGGTATTCATTTGCCTACAAGTCAGGAAGCTGTAGGTTCAACTGCCAATCTAAAGACTCAGGCCATAGTGTTGATGCACCACCAGGCAAGAAGTCTTTTAGGTGAGGTGTCAAAATGAGGCCCTGTCTGCCTTCCCAGGAAGGCATAAAATATACAAAGACACCATATCAAAGCCGAAAAGAGCAGTTCACAACCCCACCACCCCATGTCCAGATCACTTTCTCAATATATTGTTTTTGAGTTGTCTGACATGAAGGTTGCTTACAGAATTCTTCACACCTTGAAACACCGAGCTGGATTGTCTTTTATGCAGCATGTTGCCAGTATTTGGCAGCCACGGGCCCCCTCCTGCCTTTATTTAAATCCATACACCAGATGTGCATTACTGCTGGCAATACCTTCATTGATATAATTGTCACTGAGCTGAGGAGTCTGTGAAGAGTCGAACACTGAGGTTGGCCTGCAGTCACACACTGGCTGGGCTGGGCAAGGATGGCTTTTTCTGTCCTGCAGTGCATTAGTGAGTAAGATAGGGTTAGTTCTCGTTATTATGGTTATTTACATCCAGAGGCCACTTTATTAGATACAGGAGCCTAGTGTGCTCTTCTGCCATTGTAGCCTATCCATTTCAATGCTTAATCTTCTGCACACCACTGTTGCAATGCATAGTTATTGGAGTTACTGTCACCTTGCTGTCAGCTTGAACCAGTCCGGCCATTCTCCTCTGACCTCTCTCATTAACAAGGGGTTTTTGCCTGCAGACTGCAGCTCACTGGATTTTTTTTTTGTTCTCACACCATTCTCTGTAAACCCTAGAGACTGTTGTGTGTGAAAATCCCAGGAGATCAGAGGTTTCTGAGATAATCAAACCACCCCATCTGGCACCAACAATCATTCCACGGTCAAAGTCACTTTGATCACATTTCTTCCCCATTCTGATGTTTGGTCTGAACAACAACTGAATCTCTTGACCATGTCTGCATGCTTTTATGCATTGAGTTGCTGCCACATGATTAGCTGATTAAATATTTGCATTAACGAGAAGATGTACCTAATATAGTGCCTACTGAGTGTATGTTTTAAATTCCAGATTGACTTAATTGCTTGAATTTAAATTCCCCAGCAGCCTCACACGGGATTTCAATATGTCACAGGATTAATGGTCCAGAAGTGTGGCTATGAATCCAGTGATTTAACCACTTTACGACCTTCTCTGGATAGAGAGGGTCAACGAGCTGAACCTTTGTAAATAGAAACCACAGAGGGCTGCCTATCCAGTATGATTCAAAGAAGGTCACTTCCAAGTAACTTTGTTTATTTTCCTCCGTAGTGTTCTACAAGGGTGACACCCATGGAACGATCACCTCATGTGGTATGGAGACTCAAGTCAAGTTCGGAAGTATCTCGTTGAACTTTGGAGGTGGTGCAGATTGACGTAGACTTAGTTTTCTCTGCATTTCACTCTGGATAAATTCAATTTTCAATTACCTCATCCTGAAAAATGAACGGTAAGTGGAAGATTAGCTTTATTTATCACTTATGCATTGAAATCTTGAAATATACAGTAAAGTGCACTGTTTGTGTCAACGACCAACATGTTAGGTGGATGTGATGGGGGCAGCCCACAAGTGTCGCTTGCTTCCAGCGCCAACATAGTATGCTCACAACTTACTAAATTATACTTCTTTGGAATGTGGGAGAAAATGGGAGCATCTCGAAGAAACCCACATGGTTGGGGGAGAATATACAAACTCCTTACAGACAGTGGTTGGAATTGAAACCCGATCACTGATGCTTTAAGTGGTTACGCTATTTGCTACCTACCATGCCACATTGTACTATCAAATTGTTCTAAGCTGGATGGCAGAGAAGGGCACCATAGTGGCATGGCTAATAGAGCCACTGCCTACCTAGGTTCAATCCAGACCTTGGGTGGAGTTTTGGATGCTCTCCCTACGACTGTGTGGATTTTTTCCTCGTGTCCCTATTTTGTCCGATGTCTCAAAAGCATATGGGTTGCTAGGTTAATTGGCCACCATAAATTGTCCTTACTCTGAATCAGGTTTATTATCAATAACATATGTCTTCTATTTCCATAACAGAAAAGTAATTTGTAACTTTGGGCACTAAATATTTTATTTCACTGAACCTCAGAACTTTTTCAAGCAGAATACTATCAGTTGTAAATTGAACTTTCCCTATGGCAACAGAATCCAAGTACAGAGTTTATTTTCCTTTAAGATGTAGAAATATTCCTTGAGTATTTCAGAATCAGAATCAGGTTTATTATCACTGACATATATCATGAAATTTGTTGTTTCGTGGCAGCCATACATAAAAATCACTATGTTACAATAAGAATATATAAAAAATAAATAAATAGTGCAAAGAGAGAGCAAAATAGTGAAGTAATGTTAATAGGTTCATAGACCATTCAGAAATCTGATGGTGGAGGGGAAGAAGCTGTACCTAAAACATTGAGTGTGTGTCTTCAGGCGCCTGGATCTCCTCCCTGATGGTAGGAATGGGAAGAGGGCATGTGCTGGGTGGTGGGGGTCCTTAATGATGGATACCACCTTTCTGAGGCATTGCATTTTGAAGATGTCCTCAAAGGTGGGGAAGCTACTGCCCATGATAAAGCTGGCTGAGTTTACAACTTTCTGCAGCTTTTTCCGATCCTGTGCAGAGGCTCCCTCCATACCAGGTGGTGATGCAACCAGTCAGAATGCTCTCCACGGTGTATCTGTTGAAATTTGCTAGAGTCTTTGGTGGCGTACCAAATCTCCTCAAACTCCTAATGAAGTATAACCACAAGTGTGCCTTCCTTTGTGATTGCATCAACATGTTGAGCCCGGGATAGATCATCTGGGAACTTGAAGCTGCTCACCCTTTCTGCTGCTGAGCCTTCAATGAAAACTGGCGTGCGTCTCCTGACTTCTCCTTCCCGAAGCCCACAATTAATTCCTTGGTCTTACTGATATTGAGTGGCGAGGTTGCTGTTGCAACACCACTCAACCAGCTGGTCTATCTGATTCCTGCACACCTCCTTGTTATCATCTGAAATTCTGCTAACAACATCCCTAGTGTGCAAGTGCGTGGATGTGTGTGGAATCTGGAGGCAGTTGACAGGAATTACAATGTAGTGTAGATCGGTGATGAAAGTTGTGCACACAGTGTCACTTTGCTATGTGACTCTCTTTGTGCGAGTTGATTAACAACTTGTTTGCTGTGGACATCAACACATGAGAGGGCCCCAGGCTTGTGATTATTGTCTGCCATCTCTTCCTTACTACAGTGTGACTGACATTTGATCCTAATGTATCTGCAGCCTCAGCCCCATGTGGCATCAGGCTGTGAATCTCCTCCCCAATGGTTTCCAGATGTTCTATCATCCATTACAAGTGATAGTCACCTTATAATTTACCCTTACAGCTTGCTTCATTTAACTGTTCCTGACTGTGAAGTATTTCAGTTTCTCTGCAGCATCAGGTGGCGATAGTAAACAACATTTAAAATTAAACAAATAGCAAAATACTACAAATGAGGAAAGATTAAAGATCAATTTTATTTCTCACACGTACATCGAAACATATAGCAAAATACATCACTTGCATCAATGACCAACACAGTCTGAGGAAGTGCTGGGGGCAGACCACAAGTATTGCCATGCTTGTAGCACCAACGTAGCGTGCCCACAACTTACTAACCTTAACCTGTCATCTTTGGAATGTGGGAGGAAATCCACACAGTCACAAGGAGAATGTTCAAACTCCTTACAGGCAGCGACGGGAATCGACCATTTTCTCTGCCACTCAGAGTTGCTTCAGTATCACCATTGGGCCAGTGATGTCATTAACATGAGACATCATCATCAGGTTGTATGAAATGATGGTGCCTTCTCAAGATAGATGTCAATATCCAAAATGTTTAAACATTAAAAATTACATGCTGCAACTATTAAATATCAAGCACATCTCCAGCCTACCTACCTCTGGGAGTGAATTCCAATGCACTTGGATTTGAAGACCGCAACAGTGGAAAGGGAAGTTCTTTGCCTGCATCCCTGTTTATCAGGGTACAAAATCTATTCCATCAAGTCATCTTCCCCTCACCAAGTATATTATCTGGATTGGAGATCCAACCTACAACTCTCAGGAATAATCTGCACAACCCAAGTGCATGGATTGCTTTCCACTTCCACCAGCCCCAGAATCGGGCACGCCTCTCAGTTTCCTCCACTGTGTGCCCACCTCCCCAATAGGGGGACAAACCTGACAATTAGGCTGAGGAGTTTCTACCCCTTCCTTCTTCCTCTTCTTTTTGTAACATTTAATGGCAGATGGCAGACCAACAAAAGGTGCTTTACCGCCACCTACTGAGTTGGAGTGTGGAGCAAAGAGACAGGAAGTAGACCTACTAAATTTCCTGCCCCTCCCAAAAAAATACCCTCAAATAATATCAAAAAGTCTACTGCTTTACAGAAAGTCAAATATGCACTTATGTACATTATGGCAGTGATATCCTAACAAACTTTCCATTGTTACGAACCCCGTAACTGGGTCACTTACCAGCAAAGATAGAGAGGTCTGCTGAAGTCTGGTGGTACTATTTTTAACAGTATTTATTGGTAAAAATACACAAAATAATATCAATGCAAACATACAGATACTACATGTCATCAATACTAAATCTAAAAGTGTGGGTATAATGATAATCAATAAGAAGTAAGCTCTATCGTTGTCTAGGGGATAATGTATCGTCCGATGGAAATATAAAAGTCACTTAGTTCATTCAGGCTGCAGCCCTTGGTTGGAGAGAGACAGATGTTTAAACTTGCCAGCTTTCCCTTTTTATGATGTCAATCCTTCGAGAGTTCCGTTTGTGTAGCCGGTCCTTTAGCTAAGCCGTTCCGTGGAAAACTCGTCATCCGGGCAAGGATGGACACACACACGAGTCACCACTTGCTGTCGCTATTAAACGCTGTCACGGGATTTCTAGTGTTTCTCCTGGTGCGTCTGAAGGGGTTGTTCCCCAGACCCTCTTTTATCCTTACTCATGAGGTCTCAGATGTCAGTCAAGTTGGGATGATACAATCCCTCAACCAGCCCCCTCTGTTCATTCCCTGAGGGCTTCAATGAATAGTACAGTACTCAATACACAATTCCGTCTCCAAGTGACAATGGCCGTTATCTGTGGTTTTGTCTTTCGGAGGCCCAGGACACATTCCAAACCTTGAGGATCCTGCGTGTCTCTCTCTCTCATTTCCTGGGTCCCAGATCTGAATTAATAGCGATCTTGCGATTCTCAAAAAGGAGGGGGCTACTTTGTACCCTTCGGCCCCTCAGAGTTGTGGCACATTCGTAACACCCCCTTTCTTCAAAGCGTTTTTACCAGCGGTGAAAACGAAGTAATACAGAATCTTACAGGATTTTAGAATCTAACACAATACAGAAGTTTTTTTTCTACAGAGTAATACAGTTATACATTCAATTCAGCATCTAAACAGTTAACAATTATATTGTCACTTCCTTTACTATCTTAACATCTAGTACATTACTAAAGTCTTGTAGCATCAGACTTCAATTTAATAACCACCTATTTTTATTTCTTTCCTTCTGCAAACAAAAACTAAAGAGTTGGGATCTTAGCTTACGTGTATACTACAAAAGTTCATACAAAATACTAATTGTGCTGTCTTTACGACAGTTATTTAGTTTATAATATTTTCGCTTAGTAATTCATTCAATAGTATTTTCTAGTTAGAATTAGAAGTGTTTAAAGTGTATTCATTGCATGTAAAATATATCGGCATGCGATGACGTCACATCCGGTTTCGCCGCGTCTTGTGGGAAAACACCGGTTTGAAATTAGCGCGAGGGTGGGGGCTTTCCACGAGGCTCACCTGAGCACAAGCAGTTTTGCAGGCATGAGAAATCACAGTGAGAGCAACGCTGTAAGTTAATAGATAATCGATATATTGAACTAAGATGTTAATGCTGATCCTGTTAGAGGTAACGACGGTAGATAATGTTTATGCTTTCGTTAGTTAAAGAGTCGCGGATAGTTTGCATGGAAATGTATTTAAAGTAGTCAATGGAGCAGGTAAACTCTCCCTGTATACTGCACCTTAGTGTAATGTAGTTATAGTCACCTTTGCAAATATTTACACTTGAAATGTGATATTAAGGAAGGAACAAATACTGTATCAATCTTGTATTGTTTTATCAACAGTTTTCACCATATGTTAATGTGAAGAGTGAACAGTAAATGGTTAATCTTACTGCGATCTGGTTCTTATTAACTGTGGTTTATCCGGACGTTAAATTCGGCGTTTCGTTACACCCGAAGGAGAACGTGACAGTGAAAAAGCGGCATTATCAGGTGTTTCAAGTGCTGCAATGTCAGCTCGATCCGGGATCAAGTCGACGCCGCCCAGCGACAAGGGCAGTAAACCGACATCAAGTAAGTCCGCACAGGCAAGAGCCAAGGCAGAAGCCGCCAAGGTGCGACTGCATTACGCCAGACAAGAGGCAGTTTTGAAAATGAAACTGGCCACCAAAGAAGCCGAAAGGGCCGCCAGACAAAGAGAAGAGGCTGCCAGAGAAGCCGAAATCCAGAAAGAAAGGGCCGCCAAAGAAGCCGAAATCCAGAAAGAAAGGGCTGCCAGAGAAGCCGAAATCCAGAAAGAAGAGGCTGCCAGACAAAGAGAAGAGGCTGCCAGACAAAGAGAACAGGCCGCCAGAGAAGCCGAAACCCAGTTGGAAATGACAAAAATATCGACAGAGTTGCATGTGCTGCAGCTAGAAGGAGAAAGAGAAGCTGCCAGGGTGGAAGCAAAGTACATAGAACAAGCTGAAGGGTCGCGTGATCTGACCGAAGTAAGATCTACTTTAGAAAGGACCAGACTGGAACGCACAAGCGACTATGTACAATCTCAAATAGACAGGCAGGCTCGTCTCCCCTCTCCATACGTATTCGATAACTTCCCCAGCTACGAGGAACCTCAGAGAGTCACGATTGCATCACATCCATACGAGGAAGGAAATTTACCCTCACGGCTCCGTGATGAAGTCAAGAATGAAAGAACCGACAACGCTCCTTCACCCCCACAACAGGACGGCGGGGAGGGAGAGGTTCACTCCAGGACAACAATTGTCAGCTCGAACTGTACAGAAGTTTGCGGTCAAACTCAGTCAAGCCGTTCTTGTTCCGAGATCTGCCTCACTGAGGTGTACCCTAAAGAAGCACAACAAGACATTACCAAGCGTAAAGTAACCGACGAGACGCTAGGTCAGTCAGTTTTCGTTCAAACCGAGCACGGAAACAAACTTGCACAATCAGCTCAAGATACCATTTCTTTAAAACCCAAAGACACCAAGGTCTTCAGAGATGAAGCAAATAATGGGGTTGCCCCATTGCCAATCAGAGAACCACGCCAGCGCTCACCAGATAACAAAGAGCAGGCAGTCAAACGGTTCACGTCCTTACGGAAAACCTGGAAAAGGAAACCTGAGATACAGCAACGCACCCGATTGGCCCACGAGGTACTGTGCACCCTAATGGCAGAGGTCACAGCCATTATAAACGCACAATCATTCCTACCTGTGTCTTCTGACCCAGAAAACCCCTTTATACTTTCGCCATCAACGCTCCTTACGCAGAAGGCAGGAGCACCTCCTCCACCAGGAGACTTTTCAGACAAGGATTTGTACACAAAGCAATGGAGACAAGTCCAGGCTCTGGCAAATCAGTTCTGGCCTCGCTGGAGACAAAAATATCTACCTTTGTTGCAACAGAGACAAAAGTGGACAGAACCCCGAAGGAATCTTCAAGTTGAAGACTTAGTCCTGCTCAGGGACAAGCAAGTCGCTCGCAACAGCTGGCCAACGGCCAGAATCACTGCTACATTCCCTAGCGGGGATGGACATGTCAGGAAGATCGAATTGAAGACTACCGACCAAGGCGATGTGAAAATTTACCAAAGGCCAGTTACAGAAGTTATTCTACTTCTACCCAATGACTGATTAAGAGACTAAGTTTTGTACTCTGCTCATTGTGACCTTACGAAGGTCAAGCGGGGAGTGTGCTGTCTTTACGACAGTTATTTAGTTTATAATATTTTCGCTTAGTAATTCATTCAATAGTATTTTCTAGTTAGAATTAGAAGTGTTTAAAGTGTTTTCATTGCATGTAAAATATATCGGCATGCGATGACATCACATCCGGTTTCGCCGCGTCTTGTGGGAAAACACCGGTTTGAAATTAGCGCGAGGGTGGGGGCTTTCCACGAGGCTCACCTGAGCACAAGCAGTTTTGCAGGCATGAGAAATCACAGTGAGAGCAACGCTGTAAGTTAATAGATAATCGATATATTGAACTAAGATGTTAATGCTGATCCTGTTAGAGGTAACGACGGTAGATAATGTTTATGCTTTCGTTAGTTAAAGAGTCGCGGATAGTTTGCATGGAAATGTATTTAAAGTAGTCAATGGAGCAGGTAAACTCTCCCTGTATACTGCACCTTAGTGTAATGTAGTTATAGTCACCTTTGCAAATATTTACACTTGAAATGTGATATTAAGGAAGGAACAAATACTGTATCAATCTTGTATTGTTTTATCAACAGTTTTCACCATATGTTAATGTGAAGAGTGAACAGTAAATGGTTAATCTTACTGCGATCTGGTTCTTATTAACTGTGGTTTATCCGGACGTTAAATTCGGCGTTTCGTTACACCCGAAGGAGAACGTGACACTAATCTTTATGTTACTTTCAACCTTAACAGTCAAGCTTCCATGGGGGTTGTCTTTATTATTCACAGGCTTTGTCGAAATCCCTTAAAACTGGCTTCTGCTATTTAAAAATGGCGTCCCATTAACCCTCACCTCTTTTCCAGTTAATTCCCTCGTGGTGAGCTTGAGCACCCTGGCGAAATAGGCTTTCGCCCGCTTCTTTCATACGAGTTATTTTATCAACAATGTGTTCCAAACTTAGACCATTTCCCGAATTTCCACACAATTCTTTAATTTTATGCAAGGTGCTAGTTTTCTCTTCAGGACCCTTCAGGCTATTAGGTCTCAATGCCAGCAATCCCTCTTTGTTCAAACAGCATTTCGAATTCTGCTTTTTCACACCACACTCTGGAATAACAATAGCGTGTGGGGCACCTTTACATTCCAAATCAAACTGTAATTGATTCGCAGGCACCGTGTTAACAAGCCATTGTCCCTTCAGCCTGGTTACTGCTTCTGACACCAGTCCAGACTTTAGATTTTCTTCATTCAATTTGGGAACTACACTTTTCCCTTTTCCTTCAATAATAATATTCACCTCACCACCTTCTATCTCCTCACTAACTTTTAACACACCTTCGAGCACAAACAACTGGGAACTCTCACTTCCCACTATTACCAAGGTTAACCCTTTCTTCACTGAACCAAGTCCATCTGACCCACATTCCTTTTCAACTGAATCAAATACCTCAGACTTTTTCTGAGCTCCATTACTAGGTTCAGTACCACGTGCATCCACATCTTGGACACACTCAAATGGGACATTTGCCTCTTCCAGGATTTCAATACCCGTACCCAGTCCAAATTCTAAATTCCCCTGATCCTCCCAGCTACTCTCTGGGCAACTCCCTTCCGGAGTAAACTCAACCCTGCGGGCTGAAACAACCTCATCTGCCAACCCAGCAGACTTCTTCAAGGTAATGGCATCCTTTTCATCTAGGACTGCCCTCATTTCATTATTGGGAACATCTTTAAAATTTTCAGCTTCTTCAAACAGTTCTGCCAAACCAGACAGATCATCCATGTCCAACTCTGGACCTTTTTAACAGCTTTATCTGTTTCTCATCTTTATTTCGTGCCTCTATAACTTTTCTCCTCGCTAAGGGCAGATCTACCTCCTTTCCCTTACTCTCTTTCACTTTTCTGTTCTCCGTTTTTCCACCCTTTAAACCCACGTGGTACAGGGTTGGTAAAAACATCTCGGCCAAATCGATACTGGCCGGATTTAAACTGATGTCTGTCTCAGCTGCCTTTCTCGACATGCTATGAGTGATCGCGCATGCGGGATAGATCTTGGAATCTAGGGGCGGGACCTCAACATTCACCGGCTGGCTTGTCAGCTTCATTGCTGACCAAACCTTACCACCAGCTAAATCGTTACCAAGAACGATGTCCGTGTCAGTTCTTGGGAATTCTGATCACACCCCCATTTCAACTGGTCCAGAAACCAGCTCACAATTTATAATGATCCTATGCAAGGGCACCGTTTCTGTCCCCTTTCCTATTCCTTTCAAAGCTACCATTCCCGTCTTGCGACCAAAATCCAGTACCTTACTGCTAATCAATGACAGTTCAGCTCCCGTGTCTCTCCAGATCCGCAC
The DNA here is from genome assembly GCF_030144855.1 of Hypanus sabinus. Lineage (NCBI taxonomy): Eukaryota > Metazoa > Chordata > Chondrichthyes > Myliobatiformes > Dasyatidae > Hypanus > Hypanus sabinus. The sequence goes on along the minus strand of NC_082738.1, from coordinate 43,271,691 downwards.
GGGAACTGGTGGGTCTCCCTCTCTCACAGACACAGTTCCTTTTGACATACATGTCTCAGACCCTTCTCGTACTGTGTCTACCTGGGACTCTCTTGTCGATTTTCTGATTACCACAGCACATTCTATAGGGACTACGGCTTTCCATTTTCCTGTCTCCTTTCTCGGAGCAAGGCACCTAGATGCAATTCGTCCACCCTTTCCACAATTAAAACAGGTCAAGCCAGGACTTCTCCTGCCGTCTTGCCTCTCCTCCTCAATCTTACCATTAGCTCCCGGTGGGACCTCTGCCTCAGCCGGTGGGCTTTCTCTACCATTCCCACGGTCTCTCTGCAAACTTATATTCGAGGAAAACTTTGTCTTGTGGGTTAGGGCATATTCATCTGTGAGCCTAGCAAATTCTGAGATGGACTTATTCGGCTTCTCATTCAAATACATCCGGGTATCATCCGAAACACAACCTTTAAATTCCGCAATCAGAATTAACTCCCTGAGACGCCAAAAATCTTCGTCCACTAGTTCTGCTGCACACCAAGAGCATACCCTTCTCATAGGCAAACTCGGTATACGTCTAATTCCACCCTTTCTTTAGATTTCTGAACTTTTGTCTATACGCTTCAGGTACCAATTCGTAAGTCGAAGAATGGCCTCCTTTACTTTCTCATAATTCTCAGCCTCTTCCTCCTCCATGGACAACACCGCATATGCCCGTTGTGCCTTCCCTTTTAACCCACTTTGTAACAGCACCACCCATTGCTCTTTGGGCCACTTCTGATTCACTGCCACCTTTTCAAAATGCAAGAAATAACTATCAACATCCGTCTCCTCGAACGGAGGCACTAACCTCAACTCCCGACTAACATTAAACCGCTCCTCTCGGTCTGACCCTTGAACTCTTCGCTCTTGCCTTAACTTCTCCATATCCAAGTCATGTTGCCTCTGTTTCTCTTTCTCCTCATACTCTCTCTCCTTCTCGGCCAATTCCTTTTCTTTTTCAGCTGCTTCCAGCTGTTTTAACTGCACTTCATGCTCCCTTTTTTCTCAGCTCTGTCCTGCTCTAACTCCTTTAGCTGGAGCTCATGCTCCCTTTGCTTTTTGGCTGCTTCCAGCTGTTTTAACTTAATTTCATGTTCCAACCTTAATTTCTCCAACTCTAACTGAGCCGTCCCACTAGCTGGTGCCTTTTCAGGGATATCTTCCAATACCTCAGCTGAAAACACATTCTCCACAATATAATACTGAGTTATGGCCCTCTGCACCTCCCACTTTTTCATCGACAACCTCACCTCTGCAAGGCTTAGTCCTTTCGCAATATTTATTAATTCTGACTTGGTGGCCGCCTCTAACGCCTCCAGAGTCGGGTTTTCTATAAATTCATCCACGTCCATCTTTGCTGGTTTCCCGTCTGGCTACCCGCGTACCAGATCCAAGTTTGGACTTACAAGCCCGATTCACTGGCCCCCCAATTTGGTATCAAATCCTGAGACGAGAACCCCAAGTTGTTACGTACCCCATAACTGGGTCACTTACCAGCAAAGATAGAGACATCCGTTGAAGTCTGGTGGTATTATTTTTAACAGTATTTATTGGTAAAAATACACAAAATAATATCAATGCAAACATACAGATACTACATGTCATCAATACTAAATCTAAAAGTGCGGGTATAATGATAATCAATAAGAAGTAAGCTCTATCATTGTCTAGGGGATAATGTATCATCCGATGGAAATATAAAAGTCACTTAGTTCATTCAGGCTGCAGCCCTTGGTTGGAGAGAGACAGATGTTTAAACTTGCCAGCTTTCCCTTTTTATGATGTCAATCCTTCGAGAGTTCCATTCTTGTAGCCGGTCCTTTAGCTAAGCCATTCCGTGGAAAACTCGTCATCCGGGCAAGGATGGACACACACACGAGTCACCACTTGCTGTCGCTATTAAACGCTGTCACGGGATTTCTAGTGTTTCTCCTGGTGCGTCTGAAGGGGTTGTTCCCCAGACCCTCTTTTATCCTTACTCATGAGGTCTCAGATGTCAGTCAGGTTGGGATGATGCCATCCCTCAACCAGCCCCCTCTGTTCATTCCCTGAGGGCTTCAATGAATAGTACAGTACTCAATACACAATTCCGTCTCCAAGAGACAATGGCCGTTATCTGTGGTTTTGTCTTTCGGAGGCCCAGGACACATTCCAAACCTTGAGGATTCTGTGTGTCTCTCCCTCATTTCCTGGGTCTCAGACCCGAATTAATAGCGATCTTGCGATTCTCAAAAAGGAGGGGGCTACTTTGTACCCTTCGGCCCCTCAGAGTTGCGGCACGTTCGTAACACCATGTTAAATTGTGTCTGTCCAAAAGATTTCAATTTAGCAATTAGATGTTTCCTTTGCACTTCATAGGAACTGCATTCAAACAGCATATGCAGAAGCATTTCTTGACAAGTGCAATCCCTACAAATGTCAGTTACAAATGCATATTAATTTTGAACAAGGTATTATGCAACCTTGTACGTACAATATGTAAATATGTAAGTATAACTTTCTCCCTCTTTTTATACCCATCTCCCAGTTGAGCTACCACCATCCTCTGAATTTTATGTAAATGCTGTCTGTTCTTTTCCTTATCCCAACTTTGCTTCCATAGTGATTGAATAGATTTTTAAATTATGGCTCTCATCTTCCCCTTATGAGAAGGCACCACTATATTTATATCTTTAATCTTAAGCAATGGCTTGGCAAGAATGTCTGCCATCTTGTTTCTTTCAACCCCAACATGGGAAGGAACTCATATGAAATGCAGACACAGGCCTACACTCTGTAACTTCAACAGTTGTTGTCCAATCTCAAGGAGAATGTCCGGCCTACAATTTGAAATACCTGTTTTAATAGAGGTCAAGACTGGCATTGAATCAGAGTACAGAAGTCAGAGTATGAATACTGATACTTTGATCATCTTTTCTTAATAGTCAGCTGAAACTTTGGAAGATAAACAGAAGCACTGATGACCTTTCACTGGATCTTTTGAACCATCTGTGTAGATATGTAAGAAGTCATAAAATCTGCCTTTGCATGTATTGCTGAACTTCCTCTGCCACTGATAAACAATCAGTCCTCATTTTGATCTTTTCCTCAAGGCCCAAATCAACCACAGGCAAAGGAAAAAACCACAGAGGAGTGACAGAAAGGGATACACTGGGACCATCATCCACATTAAGCAACCCAAGATTTTGTGCCCATTCATTTTCCAGCCACCCAAAACTGATACAGTGCTCCCAGCCCTCCAACTAATGTTGCCAATATTGAATGACCAACTTTATGTCCTCTTATGTTAACCCAGTGAACCATTGCTAAATGTAACCTGTGGAGATGGAAAGGTGCCTCACCATGTCTATCAATAATGCTGAAATTGGGGATGATTTAATAGACCACAAGATAATCTCAATGCCTGAGCTTGAACTTTATCGTGGGGCTTTAAGACTGTTGGTGAGGCTGACTCATGAGCAACACATCGATTATCAAAGACAGATCTGATTAAAGCAATTGTCTAAGTGACATCCTACTCCAACCCCAATCACACCCAGCTAAGCACCTGAGCACACTAAGGGCTTTTTTACACTTCTCTAGAATTTTATTCACATGCTCCTTCCATGTTAGCCTCGTGTTCAGCCACATACCTAGAAACTTTACCACTAACTCTTGTTTAAGAGATTTACCATATAACTTGTGATCAATTGTGGGTGTAGAAAAACAAATAACTTGAGTCTTTGCAATAGAAAACATACCGGCATCCCCATTCCTCTACTTCATTAATAGCTGCCTGCATTTTCCTAACCGTATACATTCCTGCCTCTCTTCCATACTGCACCATCATCAGCATATAACAATTCGGAAAAGTCTGAGCCAACATTTTTTTTTATTAGTTTTTTTTATACATTTTACAGATTAAAAAAACCCCAAATCACAATGAGGAACATTAATGCAGTGCAAAATTAAGCAACAATGACAATATGATACAGAGAAAGAGAATTTTTAAAAAAAGCACCTAAATTGAAGACAAGTAAACTTAGTATCCTCCCCCAACCCCACAACACAAAAAAAACTCCAGACCAACGACAACACAATATAGAGAATATAAATCAGGACAATCAAACTCCCAGACTGTGAATACACTCAGCAACAGAGGGTAATAATGCCTTCTACCAGAAAAAAAAAGGAGCTGAAAGCAAGGGACCGAAAAGAAAAAAAAACCCTAGTCAAGAGGAAGGTTATGAAAGTACTCGATAAAAGGTCCCCAGACCTTATGGAACTTTAGGTCCGAATTAAGAACTGAATAATGAATTTTTTTGAGGTCCAAGCAGGCCATAATGTCATTAAGCCATTGAGCATGAGTGGGCGGGACAACATCTCTCCATCTAAGGAGGATCAAGCGTCTAGCCAGGAGAGGGGCAAAGGATAATATTCGGCATTTGGTCGGACTCAGACGTAAATCTGTCTCGCCCCAGAAACCAAACAAAGCAATTAAGGGGTTTGGTTCTAGGTGCTGATTCAGAATATATGATAACGTAGTGAAGACATCTTTCCAAAATTTCTCCAAGCTAGGACAGAACCAGTACATATGGATGAGAGAGGCCTCGCCCCTCTTGCATTTATCACAAAGCGGACTAATGTTAGGGTAGAATCGAGATAGTTTAGATTTAGACATATGGGCTCTATGAACAATCTTAAACTGTAAAAGGCAAAGCACAAAGAGAGGTTGAGTTAACTGATTTGAGAATCAAGTCCCAGCTCTCATCAGATAAGGAGGTATTTAAATCATGCTCCCATGCCATTTTAATTTTTTCCACAGGGGCCCGTCGTAAGGCTGCTAATTTATCTTGGATAATTGATATTAAACCTTTACCTAGTGGATTAATGGAAAGAAATAAGTCCATAGCATTTTTCGCAGGCATTTCAGGAAAGTTAGGAATTAAAGGAGCAATAAAGTGTCTAATTTGGAGATATCTAAAAAAATGAGCATTGGGCAGATTGAACTTAACAGAGAGCTGCTGAAAAGAAGCGAAGCGATTATCAATGAAGAGATCTTCAAAACGTCTAATGCCCTTCCTATACCAAACCTGGAATGCTGAATCGTATGTGGTAGGTAAAAAAAGGTGATTATGTATGACAGGGCTGGATACGGAAAAACCATGGAAACCATAGCATTTCCTAAACTGAGCCCATATACGCAAAGTGTGTCTAACAAGAGGATTAGCTATTAGTCTGGACAGACTGCTAGGGAGTGCAGAGCCAAGTAGTGCAGAGATAGATAATTCTTTAGTGGAGCTCAACTCCATTGCCACCCAATTAGGGCACTCGGGTTGGCCATGGAAGAAAGACCAAAAGGTAGCACAACGTATATTAGCTGCCCAATAATATAAACGAAAGTTAGGTAAAGCCATGCCACCCTCTTTTTTAGATTTTTGGAGATGGATTTTATTAATTCTAGAGCGCTTATTCTTCCACAAATATGATAAAATAATAGAGTCTAAGGAATCAAAAAAAAAGATTTAGGAATAAAAATTGGGATAGATTGAAATAAGTATAAAAATTTGGGGAGAACATACATTTTAACAACATTAATACGACCTACCAAAGACACAGATAGAGGTGACCATTGTTCCAGACTCTGTTTTATAGCATATGAGAGATTGGCAAAGTTTTCACGAAAGAGATCTTTAAACTTCCTTGTGACTGTAATTCCAAGATAAGTAAATTGATTATGAACTACTTTAAAAGGGAGATCACAAAATGTTAATTCTTGTGCTTCTTTATTAATTGGGAAAAGTTCACTCTTATGTAAATTAAGTTTATAGCCAGAGATCTGGCTAAACTGGTCAAGAAGTGAAAACATTGGAGGTAAGGATGTAGACGGATTTGAGAGAAAGAGTAATAAGTCATCAGCATAGAGAGAAACTTTATGCTCAACACCCCCTCTCCAAATCCCGGTCAATTCAGGACAATTTTGAAATGCTATCGCCAAAGGTTCTATAGCCAAATCAAAGAGAAAGGGACTTAAGGGGCATCCCTGATGGGTGCCACGTTTGAGATTAAATGCCTGGGATTTCTGAAAATTAGTTAAAACAGAAGCAGTAGGACACAGGTACAGCAATTTGATCCAAGAGATGAAACTTTGACCAAGGTCAAATTTTTCTAAGACTGCAAAAAAGTAGTTCCACTCTATACGATCAAATGCTTTCTCCGCATCGAGGGAAATAACACATTCAGGAATCCCAGTTGGAGGTGAGTATAAGATATTAAATAAACGCCGAATGTTAAAAAAAGGGAGACGGTTTTTAATAAAACCTGATTGGTCATCAGAGATAATGGAGGGAATAGCGGTTTCTAATCTATGAGCCAAAACTTTAGCTAAGATCTTTACATCAACATTGAGCAAAGAAATCGGCCTATACGAGGAACACTCTGTTGGGTTTTTGCCCTTTTTTAATAGAAGAATAATAGATGCCTCATTGAAAGAGGGTGGCAATTTGCTGTAATTAAATGAGTCAGATAATACTGAAAGTAACTGAGGAGAAAGAAGTGAAGAGAATGATTTATAAAATTCTACAGGGAACACATCAGGTCCAGGAGATTTCCCTGAGGACAGTGCAGAAATTGCAAAAGATATTTCTTCTGATGATATAGGCGCATTAAGTTTGGCTTTAGAATCAGATGAAAGTGAAGGAATATTCAGATTCTTTAAAAATTGATCAACAGAGATATTGTCATTCGAAGATTCAGAGGAATAAAGCTGAGAATAAAAATTTTTTAATGCGTCATTAATTTCTAAATGATCCAATGTAAAGTCTCCGTTCTCCTTCCGGATCTTTGTAATATGTTGTTTGACTTTGGAACGCCTCAGCTGATTGGCTAGAAATTTACCAGACTCATCCCCATGAATGTAAAAGCGACTCTTACTTTCGAGAAGTTGGCGTTCGACAGGTTGAGTAGACAGAAGATTAAATTTAGTTTGGAGTTCAGCACGCTTCTTGTATAGTTCAGGGTTCTTAGTTTGAGCATATAGTTGATCCAATTTTTTAATCTGGTTAATGAGGTCTAATCGATCTGCACAGGATCTTCTGTTGAGATTTGCTGTGTAAGAGATTATTTGATCCCTCAGATATGTTTTCATGGCATCCCAGACAATCTGGGATGACACTTCAGGTGATGTATTAGTGTTAAAATAAAAGGTTATCTGATCCTTAATAAATTTTTTAAAATCATCATCCGATAATAAAGTTGAATCAAACCGCCAGTGTTTATTCCTCTGAGGGAGACCAGGCAAATTCAGAGAGAGAGTAATTGGGGCATGGTCAGAAATCAGTATACTCTGATAGTCACAAGAGTAGGCCAATAGGATAAGTTGGTTATCGAGTAAGAAATAGTCAATTCTAGTGAAGGTATGGTGAACATGTGAAAAAAAAGAATAATCTCTCTCAGTAGGATGAAGGAAACGCCATATATCAGAGATACCAAAATTAGAGAGAAACGATTGGATAGCTAAGGCAGATTTAGTAGGTGATCTGGTAACAGAGGACGATCGATCCAGATTAGGATCTAACCAACAGTTGAAGTCACCACCCAGTATAAGAGAGTATGAGTTTAAGTCTGGTAGTGAGGAAAAAAACGTTCAAAAAAGTTAACATCATCAAAGTTGGGGGCATACAGGTTTGCTAGTACAAGTTCAGTGTTTACCACTAAAGTACTACAAGTACAAGTTTACCAGAAACAATAATAAAACAACCATTTGTATCAGATATTTTATTATGGAGTTCAAAAGGAATATTTGAATTAATAAGAATGGAGACTCCCCTAGCTTTAGCGGCAAAGGATGAATGAAAATGCTGACCTGCCCACTTTGACAGAAGCCGTGAGTTATCAAAACAACGAATATGAGTTTCTTGAAGGAAAGCAATGTCAGCTTTGAGTTGTTTAATATGTGAGAATACCTTCCTCCTTTTAACAGGGTGATTCAATCCCTTTACATTCCAGCTCACGAATTTAAGTGCACTACCCATTATCAATTACTAATGCATAAAAGGCAGCAGGCATATAAAAAGTCAAGCAATACGATAGTAGTCTGGGAGCAGAAATGTAAGCATAGATTCGTGAAATCAAAACATAAACATGCCCTGAGCAATAAAGACAAACAATAAATACAGTGAGTGATGTTGGAACTGGAAAATCCACCCCACGCACACAACCCAAAACTAGGCGGCTACCAAAAAAAGCAGCTAACTCTACCAAAAAAATTCACCCAAATATAACTTCCAGATCTGTGTAATTAACAGCAGTTCCGTATAAATACTTTAGCAAATAGTAACTAGTTTATGCACTAGAAAACATAACTACAAATTGGAACATCTTCTACAGAAATATCAAACTTAATACAGAGAAAATCGGAAGAAAACCAAAACTAACCTACCTGCGAAAAATTATGGAAGAATAAAGTAAGAGAAAGGGGAGAAAAAAAATGGGAGGAAGGGGAAAATTATAGATTCAAGAAGAGTACTTATCAACCATTTACAGAGAGAAAAAAATCAAAGATTAAAAGAAAAGGTGAAAAAAAAATAAAAAAATAAAAAATAATCAGCAGTTAAACTGTAAACCAACAAACAGGGAGGCCTTCAAGAAAGACTTCAAACCTCCAAAACAAGTTAGAGTCAATTGTAGAACTCTATAGATAAAATTATACAAGAATAAAATAGATTACACAAGTACTATTTAAACGTCCATAGGGAAACATTAAGCACAGAATGTCTATTTAAAAAAGACACACCAAATCCAGGGAGAGATTGTCAACAGCCCTTAGAGTTTCAATAAATAGTGTCTGAGTGATTCAAGTAAAGTCTGAGTTCGGGAAAAGTAATTTTACTACGAGAAGTACTTATCCACCATTTTAGGAGGTCCGATCAGGTTCCGAAGATGGCTGGATAGCCGGAAGACTTGCAATAAATGCCTCAGCCTCCCTCACTGACTTAAACCACTTATATTTTCCAGTATTAAGCGTGATTTGTAAATCGGCAGGAGTGCGAAGAGAGGGTTTAAAACCACGACCAAAAAGCACTTTCATTACGCCTTTAAACTCAGCGTGCATCTTTAAGGTCTGGGGTGCAAAATCTTCCACAAAGCGAATGATTGCATTTTGGAAAGTAAAAGTACCTCTGCGACGTGCCTCCATAATCAGACAGTGTTTTACCTGGTATTGATGGAAGCATAAAATTACCGGTTGCGGGCGGGAGCCCAGAATTCCGGAGGGAACGTAGACTCGGTGTGCCCTTTCGAGCTCGGGCAGATTCGGAAGCAAATCTTTCCCAAATATCTCACAGAGAAACTCGGCGAAAAACTTCACGGTTGATCCCTGTTCGGTGGCCTCTAGCAAACCAAGAATTTAAAGGTTGCAACGTCTGCTCCGATTTTCGAGATCGACCATTTTAGAAAGGAGTTTATTATTTTTTTCTTCTAGGCTGGAACAGAGAGTCTCCAAGTATCGAACACGACTTTGTAAATTTTCAGAAGTCGAATTAATGTGAGATAAGTGTTCAGCATGTTCGTCCACTCTATCGTTGATCCGATCCAGTTTGGCTTCCAGCTGTTTGAAAGCGGTTCTAAATTCCTTTAAAATATCGTTGTGGTGTTGTTCCAACGCAGCGAGGGTCTCAGAAGGCAGAACTGGAACTTCCTTTCTCCCGGTTTTAGAACTCTTGCTAGACATTGTAAGGTAGATGTGTTCACAGGCAAGTAAAAGAAACCAAATAAAGTTCCTAATTAAGGTTTAAAAAATGGAGACATTTAGTGCAAAGATAGCGAAAATAACGGAACAAAAGTTCGGAGCAGCTAAGCAATCGCCATCTTACCGGAAGTGCCTGAGCCAACATTTAAGAAAATATCATTAATAAAGAGTCCCAGTCTCTATCTCATACTCCTTAATGTTGTTCCCACCCTAAGTTGTACCTTCTTATCACATAAAGAAATCTTGAATCCGATTGAACACTCTACTACGTCAAATAAATCAAATACATCAAATAAAACTGCTACCACTGGTACTTTATTAACTTGGACCTTAGGAATATCAGATTCCAAACTTAACACTGAGTCCATGGTCATTCTCCCTTTACGAAATCCAGATTGGTATACAGCTAATTTTCCACTATTTTTCACAAAATAAGAAAGCCTTGCTATTACCATTCATTCCATTATCTTACAGACATGTGAAGTTACTGAAATTGGTCTATAACTGCAAGGATCTGATTGATCCTTATCAGGTTTCAATGTAGGGATAACAACTGCTAACCTGCAGGAAGCGGGAAGTCACCCTTCAATCCATATTGTATTAAAGAGTTTCAAAACCAACATAAGTTTTGAAGCCAATAACAGTGTAAACATATTTTACAAATATCATCTTTCCCAACTGATGTCTTACCAGCCGTTTTAATAGTCCCTTTAAATTCAGACAAGGTAAATTCAATATCCAAGCAGAAACTGGAACATTCTTTTTTCTTGGCAATCTGAGGATTGCTTGCCAAAATAGTTTCTCTGTAAGACTTCTCCTCTTGACTTAAATTTTCTGAACTATGTACACTGACATTTGTTTTCGCTAATAGCTCTGCTTTTTCAGAGTCAGTAACTGCAACCTTCTCCCCACCATACAAAACCAGTAATACATCAAGTTTTCTAACTTCCTCCCCATTCTGTATCCAACCCCAAACTTCCCCTACCTGGATCTCTTTCCCAATGCTATCACAATACATTCTCCAATACGTTTTCTTTGCCCTTCTCACTACTTTTCTAACTATACCTTGAGCTCTTTAATCTTGTATGAAGATGAAAAGGAGTAACACAGCCTAACTTTCCTAAGAGCTTTATTCCATTCCGTCACAACTCTTTTACATTCATCTGTCTGCCAGGGAACAGCTCTACTTTTATAATCTCCCAACTCTCTGGGAATTGCTTCCCTAGCGATTGGATTGAGTACAGAGCTCAAGATATTATTGCTCAACTTGATATCCTCCAAAACCAAATGATCAGGACATCTGCTTTCACATAAATCATCAAATACATTCCAATTTGCCTTTCTAAAGTTCCATCTGGGGATATAAGACCCTTTCCTCTGATGCACATCTATTCCCATTGTACAGATAATGTTGTATCACTATACACTTCCCAGTTATACACCATTGCTATATTCTCAAATACTAGTGTCAGATCTATAGCAGAAACAGTGTTGTTAACTAGATTTATCCTTATAATCCTACCAACGTTCAACCATACCAAACACTTTCTTCCAGAAAGTCTTCCGGGCAAGATGGCGCCTGGGTACAAAGCTCCCTCGGCTGACATCTTCCAGATGGACCATAAAGTCATATATTTCACTTCTTTTATGTCTTTTACATTTGCTTTTCATCTTTAATGTGACCCTGCAATTGTTGAAGCTTGGGATTTGCAGTTTGGAGATCATTTGGGTGTTTCAGCCCTCTGCAGTCTCCGAGAGGATTCCAGGAAGCAGAGGCAGCGTGCACAAACCTCCTGGCGAGAAGGCTGGGGGACAGGTCGTGAGCCAGTGTTCGACTCCATTTCACCAATTATAGCTTCCATTGTTTGCCAGTTAAAGCAATGAGGGAGATTGAACCGTCAAGGCGCATGTGGAAGATGAACACTGGCTGCTTGCCTCTTGATCACTGGTGGGATCTCTCTACTACCAGAGAGGGGAGACTGACTTTTTCTCAGTCTTATAATTTTTTATGTTCTGTGCTTTTCAAACAATCTTTCTCATTTTTTGTGTGTGAGGTAGGGGGACTTGGGGGTCAATTTGCCTGTTCCATTTTTGTTCTTTTTTTGTACAGTGAGAAGGGGCTTGGGGGTTGATGATTGTGCTGCTGGTCTTTTTCTTTCTTGGTGTCATGGCTATGTGGAGAAGAAGAATTTCAGAGTTCTATACTTTGATGATAAATGAACCTTTGAACCTTCCACCACAGTCCCATTCACATTTATGTCACTCCAACCACACACAGTGCTATGAACATTACAGTTTCCAATTTATCAGGTATTAATCTTTCACAAAGATTATAAAAATATATTACCTGTACTTTACTGTTTTTCCCCAACCTTCAACCACAAGTGATCCACAAACATGCCTAATCTCCAAGACTCTGTATAGTGTCCCATTTTTGACAAAGGTAGCCCCTCCTCCCCCATTGCCCATTTTTAGATCGCATTTTATATCAACATAACCTTGTATCTTACGACTTAGGCAAGGTTTCAGCCAAGTTTCCGGCACACATATAACATCAGATTTATTTGATAAATTTTCAATAAAGTTCATAAACTTTTGGCCATTAGCTAACAGGCTTCTAGCATTCCATCATAAGATTAGAAAAAAAACATTAACAAACCTCTTTTGAAGTCTGAAAATTATTTACTCCTCCATGTAAGGTATCATTAATAACTTCTAGAGTAAAGTCCTTTATCTCTAGATGCTTTTTTTTTGCAGCTTTTAATATAATTTTAATTTTTCTTGTCCTTCTTTTAGTTTGTGCTGTACAATTTACCATATCTGCCTTGAAAGTGACAAACTTTAGTTTATCAACAATTAGAGAAGCCTTTGTAATACATTAATGCACCTTACACACTGTCTTTAATCTATCTGCATTATGCACTTTCTGCAGAGCCTCTGCATATGATATGCCCATTTCCACCTGAACACACTGCATTCCACAGTTTTCTTATATACAGGACACCCCGAATAAGCAGAGCAATGTTCTCCTCCATAGTTACCATGTTTTACCCTAATACCTTCTCCATAATTGCCATAATCCTGTTCTCCACCACATCTACCACACCACTTTTTACCTTTGCATACAGCTGCCTCATGGCCAAACTTCTGGCATTGAAAACCTCTCAGAGGGGGTGGCACATAGACTCGAACTACATAATCTACACATAACCTATATTAACCCTATCCAGCAAGTTTTTTCCTTCAAATTTATTCAATACCGATAAGCTATCAGTTCTAGCTCCACCACAAAACCCTTTAAAACTTTTAGCGTCTACAACTTTTCCTCCAACTAAATTTTCAACTTGGTCCATGGATACAGCTAGAGGCACTCCAGAGGTTACTCCCCAAAGTCACTGTCATTCAATATAATTTCTTGGTGTTATTTTCCTTCCTCCCACGGGTTTTAATGCCTAAGCTTTCTCATATTGCTTACTCTCTTCACAAAACTTTGAGAGTGCCCTACTTCTCAAATGTTTTGCACCCACAATATCTCCCAATGCTTTATTCAAATCCTTAGTTAATATAATTGGAATGATATCAGAAATGGGTCCACATTCAAAACTCAGCAATACCTTAAACCTTTCCTTCCTTCTTTTATATAAATCCTGTCTACTACTTTCATCACTGGACGATAAGCCACTGCAATCCTCAATCAGGTAATTATTTTTCCATTTCCCAGAAATCTGCCATTCACCTTCCACTGTACAACTCCTATAAGCAAATACCACTCCCCATTCAGTACCTCCATCTCCCCACCGCCTGAGAGCAAATACCCAACAGCAGGACAGTCATTTGGTCCAACCCCAATCGGCTTCACCATGTCCTCCCTCGATTCAGGGCTGCGCCCTCTCCCCAAGCAGCAATTTGTGACTGCCCAGCCAGCTGTACCTCTTCCTCAATCGCTACCTCGATTAAATTTGAAATTATCCAACTGTAATCATTAGTAAATGCTTACATCTCATTTGACATGGACCAATCATTTAATATTAATGATAAGAGAATACCTGTAACAACATCCACCTAATCTCACTTGGATTCCTATCTCTGTGAATATCTGCCTCACTGACTGTGTAGAAGTCCTGCTTGGACCATACTGAAGAAAGGACTGAATTATGAACGGAATAATTACAGACCAGGGAACATTAAGCACATCATTACTATGTTTGCTCTTCGAAGAAACATCACAATTCATCCATTTCAGCACTCAAGTTAAATTGTTTTGGCATGAGTTTCAGAGATCATCTTTACAGTGTTTAGGTCTGTAGAGTGAAGTCCCTTAAGATGCTAGACATGGAAATTAACAAAAAGTTTACCATTATTATAGCTGCTTTAATTATGTACAACTGGTTTGATAACACACTCTAAGTTCAGCAAGACTACATCAAAAATAAAAATTATCATTTGATTCATCCTAAGTAAAAAGAGCCAACTGTCCAACTGTCAGTCAGAGTCCGGAAGTGTGGCATGGAGATCACTTATTATGTACATTTGTGTCTGTTCAGTGAAATTGGTTACACTCTTACCTCCCAGTCAGAATGCTGTGGTTGTTAATTCTAGAGAAAGGGATTTTTCATCCTTCCCCCTCCAAGTTTCACCTATTGCCTGGTGTTTCTCTCTCCCCTACCCCCACCTTTCAAATCTGCTCCTCAGCTTTTTTTCTCCTGGCCTGTCAAAGGGTTTCAGCCCAAAACGTCGACTGTACTTTTCTCCATAGATGCTGTCTGGCCTGCTGAGTTCCTCCAGCATTTCGTGTGTGTTGCTCGGATTTCCAGCATCTGCAGATTTTCTCTTGTTTGAGCTCTTAATCCTCATGGGTGCCACTATGCTTATAAGGAAACTAACAGAAGGATTTTATAAAGCATTGCTTAGACTGCACTTCGAATAATATGAGCATTTTCGGGCCCCATATCTAAGAAAGGATGCGCTGGCATTGGAGAGGTCCAGAGGAGATTCACAAGAATGATCCCAGGAATGAAAATGAGCAGTGTTTAATGGCTCTGGCATGGAGTTAACAAAAATGAGGGGGGATCTCATTGAAACCTATCAAATGTTGAAAGGCATAGCTGAAAAGCTGATGTGGAAAGTTTGCTTCTAATGGGAAGTGGAGTTTAGAACCAGAGAGCAAAGCCTCAGAACAGAGATGAGGAAGAATTTCTTTAGCCAGAGGGTGGTGAGTTTGTGGAACTCATTGCTGCAGACAGCTGTGGAAGCCAAGTTATTGGGTATATTTAAAGTGGAGATTCATAGGTTCTTGGTTACTATGGCTTTAGAACTTCCTCCCTGTCATCAGATTTCTGAATGGTCCATGAACCCATGAATATTGTCTCATTATTCCTCTTTTGTATTACTTACTTATTTTCTGGAATTTTTATGTCTTGCACTGTGCTGAGGTCATACAAGATCAAATTTCACAACATATATCAAGGGTGGCACAAAGTTGGCATATTTTATAGCGCCAATGATCAGGTTTTAATTCCCTTTGCTGCTTGTAAGGATACTTTGCAGACCAGTACCCAAGATGGAGCTGACTAGATTTACAATCTTCTGCAGCTTCTTTCAGTCCTGTGCAGTAGCCCCTCCGTACCAGACAGTGATGCAGCCTGTCAGAATGCTCTCCATGGTACAACTATAGAAGTTTTGGAGTGTATTTGTTGACATGCCAAATCGCTTCAAACTGCGTAGCCGCAGTCTTGCCTTCTTTATAACTGCATCAATATGATGGAACCAGGTTAGGTCCTCAGAGATCTTGACACCCAGGAACATGAAGCTGCTCACTCTCTCCACTTCTGATCCCTCAATGAGGATTGCTATGTGTTCCTTCGTCTTGCCCTTCCTGAAGTCCACAATCAGCTCTTTCGTCTTACTGACGTTGAGTGCCAGGTTGTTGCTGTGACACCACTCCAATAGTTGGTATATCTCACTCCTGCACGCCCTCTCGTCACCACCTGAGATTCTACCAACAATGGTTTTATCATCAACAAACTTATAGATGGTATTTGAGCTATGCCTAGCCACACAGTCATGTGTATATAGAGAGTAGAGCAGTGGGCTAAGCACACACCCCTGAGGTGCGCCAGTGTTGATCATCAGCGAGGAGGATATGTTATCACCAATCCGCATGGACTGTGGTCTTCTGGTTAGGAAGTCGAGGATCCAATTGCAGAGAGAGGTACAGAGGCCCAGGTTCTGCAACTTCTCAATCAGGATTGTGGGAACGATGGTATTAAATGCTGAGCTATAGTTGATGAACAGCATCCTGACGTAGGTGTTTGTGTTGTCCACGTGGTCTAAAGCCATGTAAAGAGCCATTGAGATTGCATCTTCAATTGACCTATTGGGGCGATAGGCAAATTGCAATGGGTCCAGGTCTTTGCTGAGGCAGGAGTTCAGTCTAGTCATGACCAACCTCTCAAAGTTTTTCATCACTGTCGATGTGAGTGCTACAAGGTGAAAGTCATTAAGGCAGTTCACGTTATTCTTCTTGGGCACTGGTATAACTGTTGTCTATTTGGAGCAAGTGGGAACTTCTGCCCGCAGCAGTGAGATATTGAAGATGTCCTTGAATACTCCCGCTAGTTGGTTGGCACAGGTTTTCAGAGCCTTACCAGGTTCTCCATCAGGCCTTGCGAGGGTTCACTCTCTTTAAAGACAGCCTGACATCGGCCTCTGAGACAGAGGTCACAGGGTCATCAGGTGCAGCAGGGATCTTCACAGTTGTAGTTGCTATTTATTTATATCTGTATTTATTTATTTATTGCTATTTATTTATATCTGCATTTGCACAGTTTGTTGTCCGTTGTTTACAGTTACTGTTCTATAGATTTGCTGAGTATACCTGCAGAAAAAGAATCTCAGGGTTGTATGTGGTGACATGTACGTACTCTGATAATAAATTTTACTTTGAACCTTGATTCCCCCTATCATAGCAACGTCTTTCCTTAGGTAGGGAGATTCATATTTAATGCTCCAGCTAATGTAAGGAGAGGGCACCCCTTATTCTCATATTCCAACCCACCAGGTGAGGTGGGAGAGGATCAGTATCTGAGTCTCTTGTGTCTCCATCTGCCCATCATCTCCCACTTCACCTGGTTCCACCTAACACCTACCAGTGCATGTCTCTCTACACTCTCAGCCCTGATTCAGGGTCTGCCACTTTCTGAGAACTATACACTTGTATCTACAAAGATGCTGTTGTTTCAATTCCCAGGTCTCAAGTGAAGATTATTGACATTTAACTACATGCATGTATATAATGTATGTAATGTATATAGAATCAAGACGATGTTTCTTCAATCCAGGGTGTAAAGTACATAACACACAATAACTTATGAAGGTACGGATAAAATCTACAGATGAATCACACATAAATAACGAACTAAAGTGCATTAAATATTGTAAGGTACAGAACAGATTAAGCAGTGACACTTCGAATACGATGCAGCTGGGAGTTCAGAAACCTAACGGCCTGGGGGCAGAAACTGTTTCTCATCCTGACCATTCTTTTTTGTGCATCAGGGTCTCCTGCCTGATGGTAGAAAGTCAAAGAGGACGCTGGATGGATGGGTGGGATCCTTAATAATACTAAGGGCTCTGCATACACAGCGCTCCTGATAAATGTCCCCGATGGATGGTAGGGAGTTCCCTATGATCCTCTCAGCCATTCTCACAGTCCTTTGTAGGGACTTCTGGTCTGATGTTTGACTGCTCCTATACCAGATGGAGATGCATCTTTTCTGGATGCTCTCAATGGTGCTCCTTGGGAGCCTTGTTTGTCTCAATCTTCTTAGGAAGTGGAGGTGCTCCTGGGTCTTTTAGTTCAGGGAGGTGATATTAAGGGACCAGGTGAGGTCATCTATGATGTGAACTCCCACGAACTTGGTGCACTTCACTCTCTCTATGGAGGAGCAATGTATTCACAGAGGGGGATGGTTCGTCTGCACCTTCCTGAAGTCCACAGTGATTTCCTTTGTCTTCTCCATGTTCAGGCTTAGATTGTTCTTCTCACTCCAATCCATCAGTGACTCCACATCCTCTCTAGTCTTGTCATCGTCCTTGATAAGTCCAACCACTGTTGTGTCTTCTGTTTTTATTTCAGATTTTCAGCATCTGCAGTTCTTTTGATTATTACTTAGCTCATTTTAACTCTTAAAAAGAGGGACTTGGTTTCTGTAGCATTGCACTTTTGCTCTGAGTACACAGCAAATTTGCTTTGGTCAGAACTAGGAAAATATTATTTCACTGGCAAGCCATGCATTTCAGAACTGTATTTTGTCAACATTAGTAATACCTTGATTCATAACTTCTGTCACTTCCCTGCATTCAGGAAATATCCAGTGAAGCTTAAAGCCATGAATCTGCGCAACATGGAAGAGAAGGAAACTTCTAAACTTAAACCTATTTTGTCAGATTGCTATTAATCCATTGCGGCACATATAGAGGGGACTGAGGAATTCTATAAACCTGGTGGGATAATCTGTTCAAGATGTTTTAACTTCCTAAAGTCAGAAAGGTGTTGTCATGGTGAGCAGTCGAGCATTCTCCGCACATATCTGTGATCTTTCAGGCTGTCAGTCACAAGTTTCACTTTGCTGATTGAGGGAACTGGCTTTAGAAAGAGAAATCCATCTCAACTTTCTGCGTGCAATAGAACAAGATGACTGTTAATTCTGCCAAAGAACATAATCCTCAATGGGTTTAATAAGAATTATTCTGTGAATCAAACTACTGTTGAGTCAAAGCTAAGACATTCAGCCCACATCTTACAGGAGTCACTTGTACTGATATCAATATACTTAGGTTCATTTTGAACACAGAACAGTGCAAGTTCTTTGGTCCATCAACTAATCCCATCTGTCTGCACATGGTACATATCCTTCTAATCCCCACTGTTCACATGTCTGTCTAAAACGTTTGTTTTGATTTCTCAATCTATCATTTCTATGTAAAGCTTCTTAAAAACTATGCAGTTTCAAAGAAGAAACTTTGGAGCTTGCTAGAACTTGTTCTAAATAGTTGCATGCAATCATTGCCTTGCATTATTCATCGGTCAGAAAGAGAACAATAGTAAACATAGCAACATAGAAAACCTACAGCACAATACAGGCCCTTCGGCCCACAAAGTTGTGTCGAACATGTCCCTACCTTAGAAATTACTAGGCTTACCCATAGCCCTCGATTTTTCTAAGCTCCATGTACCTATCTAAAAGCCTCTTAAAAGACCCTATCGTATCCGCCTCCACCACTGTTGCTGGCAGCCCATTCCACGCACTCACCACTCTCTGAGTAAAAAACTTACCCCTGACATCTCCTCTGTACCTACTCCCCAGCACCTTAAACCTGTGCCCTCTTGTGGCAACCATTTCAGCCCTGGGAAAAAGCCTCTGACTATCCCCACAATCAATGCCTCTCATCATCTTGTACAGCTCAACAATGATCCAAGATTGCGGCTCATTTCATTCCACATTATAAAATTGAAGTGGACTTGGGTATGATTGGTCCATGTGCAGCAGCATTAATTCTCTTAAAAGTTAAAACAGCCAGTATCCACACATTGTTGTAAAGAATATGTGAATAACAAGTGTAACTATTAAAGGCTTTGTCCAATGAACAATTTGTCCTGAACTGTTTGCTGGCCTTCTCCAAAGTTAATGGTTTAAAATCATTTTGAGGCATTGTTTAGACCAGACCACAGCAATGCAGAAAGTTAAAGAACAAATTGCTTGATCATCATAAGGGATTTGGCTTTTGGTATGGGAAAAATCTTCCAGAAATAGTTGTATTAAAATCTGATGGCCTTCAAATTTGAGGAGACCGTGGAATCCATTTTCAATATCCATGGCTTGGAGGCTTGTTATGGTTGGGATGAGGTAAAAATTGAGAAAGCCTCTAATGTAGATCCACATCATGAGGCAGAATATATTTTGTTGGTCTCTGCATTATCAAATTATTATCCTAAAGCTGTTTCATGGAATTTCTATCTCTCTACGTGACTATATATCAATTATTCCTCTCCGTGCTTTGTGGCACATCAGGCAGCAACCTTGCCGTTTCTTTAGCATTTTGTCTGTTTTTTTTAAATGAGGCTGAGCTGCTAGCTCGACGCTCAACTCAGCACAGATGGGAAGTGTGCAGAGGAGTCGGCGGGATTTGAACCTGGGATGACTCACCTTGAAGTTCAGTGCTGCTGCCGCTACATCACCAGCTGGCATATTACTTATTAAATAGAACCCAGATTTTCACATGCATATAACGTTGCTTTAATGGTACATTTCTAAACACTGATTTATCTTCATTAATTGAAAATACATGCAATACTTATTTTAAAACTTATTTTGAACTATGATCAGGCGATGATTGATTATATTCCCTTTTGGGGGTGTGTGGAGGCAACAGTAGCTGACTTGACTGCTGGAGCTTGTCAGCAAACCCCAGAGTCTGGAGCTGGGACCTTCATTGTTGTGCCTGACAATAAAAATTTCATGCGGACTAAAAGAATGTTGTCTAGAACCTTAGAAACACGAAGAACAGGAAATAATGAGAAGAAAGTGTTTTACTTTATACTGTAAACAAACACAATTAAACAAAGAGAGCAAATAATGGTCTTTGACGCCCTCCATTCATTTCAATTTCTAATAAGTTGATGAAAGGTCATCAGGCTGAAATATTAAATGAAATGCTCTCCCTTAAAATGGTGCCTGACCTGCTGAGTGTCTCTATCGTTTTATTATATAAAATATTTCTTTATCAAGGCACGTCTGATCAGATCATATCTATGATTTTTAAAATTAGCAAGGAATTAAAAGCAGATTGATTGTCATTCATTTCATTCATGTTATCTATGCTGGCAAACGATTAAGTAAGAAACATAGGGGGCTCTGAGTGATCACTCCTCATTGCAGCGCTGGTCAAGAAGAATGCCCAGTGTCCCAACGAGATTTGGACTCAGATTATATATTGAAATTCTGGATGTTCTGTTATTCATTTCTCATTTACTTAATCCTCTGAATCATGGAATGTCAGTCGAATATAATTTTTACTTGAAAGTAATTTCTCCTAGGTACAGCTCACACATAAGGTAACAACCCATAAATTGACTCATAGTCCAAAACATTGGAAGCACATGGAACTTCATATCAGACAGATGACTGTCAAGTGGGGAGGAATCAATTTACTGGATAGAATGTGGACTTTATATGCCCTTTGCTTTTGGCTCAAAGTCTGCAAACTTAATTCCACTGGAGGGCTATATCTTGGTAAATTTCTTCTGTGTATTTTTGTAAGGGGTTTAAATATACATTTTTCTCAATGTACTGTAAAGCCAAATCATGTGACAAGAACAATTTGCCCAGCATGATGGTAAGGTTAGTCTTACTTGCATTTTTCCCAATTATCGATCAGTTTCCATTGGCATCGCCTTGTATCTGCAAAAACATAGTCAAGTTGCAGCACTTTAAGAAAGCTTTTGCTTTAATTACAGCTGATCAAGTCTGTTCTCATTACAACATTAATAAGTCGCTTATTTGAGATTATGTTCAAAGATTGAATGAAACACTGCTATATGTATTATCTCAATTTCTAAAGACAGTTAAAGTGAGTTAACACTAGGTTTAAATCTGTGCTATCAAAAACTAAACTTCCCTTTGTTCCCAGTGATGATTGTGCATAATTGGAAGCAATGAAAATAAGATGTGAATAAAAGTCAGGGGCATAGGATGTAAATGTTTCCTGTTTCCTTTGTGCATCTAACACACAAGACAGAGAATCGTAGATATGCACAGTGGTGGATAACAAGTGGACATCACTTCTATGGTTTTCATTCATACTGCGATCTTGCAGTGCACCAGCCTATCTGTCAAAGCAGCTTCACAAATACAAGTGAAGCTTGAATTTGAGGGCATCACACAATGTAGGCTTCCGTCTGTAATGTGGGTCCTTTTACATTAATTACTGACCAGTTTTCTCCATCTATCAGTTGTTCCATTCTCCATTCACCCTCTCAGGCTTGCCTACATAAATCCTCGATCACCTCAGATCCAAGCCTTCTCTATCAATCATTGCTTTCTCAAACTGCCTCCCCTCCCCACTCCGATCACCCAACCATCCTCCAATGAGCTGAACTTGCCACCCCACCAATCACTAAAAGCCTGTGATCCAAATGCTATAATCACCTGACACACGTGTGCATAGACAGGAATGGGATACTGATCAGATGGGCCACAAACAAGAGGAAATATGCAGATGCTGGAAATCCAAGGCAACACACAAAATGCTGGGGGGAATCAGCAGGTCAGGCAGCATCTGTGGAAAGGAATAAATAGTCGATGTTTCAGGCCAAGACCTTTTCTATAGATGCCACCTGGCCTCCAGCATTGTGTGTGTGCTCCTCTAGGTTCCTCCAGCATTGTGTGTGTGTTGCACAAACAGGCCCCTCTCCACCAAACCCCTGGACTCAACTGTGGGCTTACCCGATTCCCATATATACTCTGCACTGGGTAGTCTGATTCAACAGTAGATGATGCTTTGGACTTCAGCCCTACTGAATTCCTTACACCAGGCTCATAACCAAAATTGCCACTGATCCATTGCAGTGACGAATTAATGCACCATTGCAGATGGTAAGAAAATTCTTGCCTGTTAAGTTTAGGGAGTGCCTTGGTGTTTTTTTTTCCCAAGAAACAATTGCTTGGAGAAACTCTTATACACCTACATAAAAAATACCTACAGCCAATTGAAAATTGGGGAAGACTTGATGTTAGTCTTTCAGAGGCTTCAAATACATGCAAAGAGTGAGAGAAAAATTAACTATGAAACATTATTATTATTATTATTATTATTATTATTATTTCCTCACATTTGACCGTTTCTAATGTTTCCAGATAAAGTTCTCATTAATTCCACAATTACAGCTAAACAAAGTAAGGTAATTTTGTTTTAGCATTACTTTTATTTTGCCTTTTCTGTTTCCTGAAGTTCAGACACAATTATCAATACCTATCAGGCAATGTGAGAACATACACTCTGTGGCCACTTTATTAGGTACACCTGTACACATGCTCGTTATGCAAATATCTAATCAGCCAATTATGTGGCTGCAACTGAATGCATAAAAGCATGTAGACATAGTCAAGAGGTTCAGTTGTTGATCAGACAAAACATCAGAATGGTGAAGAAATGTGATCTATGTGACTGTTACCATTAAATGATCGTTGGTGCCAGATGGGGTGGTTTGAGTATCTCAGAAACTGCAAATCTCCTGGAATTTTCATGCACAACAGTCTCTAGAGTTTACAGAGAATGGTGTGAAAAACAATAAACATCCAGTGACCCCCAATTCAGTGGGCAAAAATGTGTTGTTAATGGGAGAGTTCAAAGGAGAATGACCAGACTAGTTCAAGCTGACGGGAAGGTGACAGTAACTCAAGTAACCATGATACAACCATGATAGTGGGGTGCAGAAGAGCATCTCAGAATGCACATCACATTGTACCTGGAAGTGGGTGGTCTATAGAAGCAGAAGACCACAAACATACAGAAACTCAGTGGCCACTTCATGAGATAACTACTGTACATAATAAAATGGCCACTGAGTGTAAAACTGAAGAGAAGTCTTCAGTTCTTCTGAATCCATGAAGCTTCCAATGGAACAATGACAGTCCTAAAATGTCTACTTGGATATTGTGAGTTGGCACAGATTTTCCAACATAGCCAACATAGTATATTGATGGCACATAAACATTAAAGTTGGAAAAGAGGTGAAACACAGAAGAAAGAGCCCTTTTGTTGAACATTTGCTCAACCATCCGCATGCTGATGACTTGGGACATGTGAAATTATAAGCACTGGCTCAAAGAGCCACTATAATGTGATTAATTTTTGTAAATTACACCTATTTGCACATAAGTGATTATTGTCGATGTAACCCCCTGGTAAGCCTCGGGCTCACTCAGCTCACTTTCGTCTGGGAGGAGCAGCCTTCAGCCCCGCCAGACTGGGCAATTGAGTTTGTGTGGATGCTGTGTGATGTACCCCACCACGCCAAATAACAGACAGTACACCATATGCGATTCAATGATCACACTTTATAACTCTTGCTTTGACTATATGGATAGTAAAGGAACAAAATAAGAACCGTTGAATTGTTTAAAAAATAAGAAAAAGGCCCCATTATTATTAACCAGTTTGTGCACACATCATTGGAGCTCTTACAGAACTGGGTCTCCCTTCCTCCAGTCGATGTCCTCTGAACTCCGCCGACCCACAAATGGGACCACCCTCGGTGGTCGACCAAACGCTCCACATGAGTCTGATCTCTTCTTCTCTCCTCACCGAAGACCCTGGGCCTCGGACTCCCGCTCAGGGTCCGTTCCATCGCCCAGCTTACAGCATCTCTCTCATTGCATCTCCCCTCTCTGTCCCCATCACGCCTTCTCCCCAAAGCCCACGAAAAACAATAGTTTACAGATGCACAAGAAAGAATAACAACTATTCCAATTGGTTAGCAAATGAATACAATTTCTGTTATCAGTAATTATAACCCAAACAAGCTGCTACCGTTAACATTATAGAGAAGCCATTTTATTAGCCTTAGCAAATAACATGAAAGAAGAAACCCCTTACATAGACACTGGTTCCACCTTAAAAAATTAATGTTAAATTTTAACATCAGTCAGCACTATACTGACAGAAAATGAAAATAAATTAAGGATTAAAACAATCTCATGTACAAATGGAATGTGACAGAAATAGATGAAAAAGCATTTCTGCTGTTTTTCATTTGTATGAGATCATTTTAATACATGATTAATTAGCATTTTCTATCAGTATGATGCTGTGTGATATTAATGTGAAATTCTATGCATTTTTGTCAGAAATAGAAATCAGAAGACCATAAGACATAGAAGCATAATTAGGCCCTACAGCCCATCAAGTCTGTTCTGCTATTCTATCATGGCTGATTTATTATCCCCCTCAACCTCACTCTCCTGCCTTCTTCCTGTAACCTTTGACACCCTGACTCATCAAGACCCTATCAACCACCACTTTAAATATATCCAAGGACTTGGCTACCACAACCATCCATAACAATGAATTTCACAGATTCACCACTCTCTAGATAAAGAAATTCCTTCTCATCTCTGTTCTAAATGGACATTCCTCTATTTTGAGGTTCTGCCCTCAGATCCCAGACTCACCCACCACAGGAAACATCCTCTCCACATCCACTGTATCAATATTTGATAGGTTTCAATGCGATCCCTCCTCATTCTTCTAAACAGCAGTGAGTACAGGCCCAGAACCATCAAACACTCCTTATACATTAATCCTTTTATTCCCAGAATCATTCTCATGAGCCTCCTCTGCACCCTCTCCAATGGCAGCACATCTTTTCTTAGATAAAGGGCCCAAAACTGCTCACAATACTCTGTGTGGTCTGACTAATGTCTTATAAAGCCTCAACATTACATCCTTGCTTTTATATCCTCGACCTTTCAAAATGAATGCTAGAATTTGATTTGCCTTCCTTACAACTGACATAACCTGTAAGTTAACCTTTAGGGAATCCTGCACAAGGACTCCTAAGTCCCTTTGCCCGTCTGATTTTTGTATTTTCTCCCCAATTAGAAAATAGTCTATGCTTTTTTTCCTTCTACCAAAGTGCATAACCATACAGTTCCCTACACTATATTCCATCTGTCACTCTTTGCCCATTCTCTCAATCTGTCTAAGTCCTTCTGTATACTACCTGCCCCTCTTCCTGTCTTTGTATTATCTGCAAACTTGGCCTCAAAGCCATCAATTCCATTATCCAAACCATTGACAAAGAATATGAAAAGAAGTGGTCCCAATACTGAACCCTGCAGAACACCAGTAGCCACCTGTCGTCAACCAGAATAGGCCTCCTTTATTCCCACTCTTTGCCTGTCAGCCAATCTTCTATCCACATTAGTATCTTTCCTGTAATATCATGGGCTGTTATCTTGTTAAGCAGCCTCATGTGATGTGCTGCAACTTATCAAAGGCCTTTTGAAAATCCAAGTACACAACATTCACCAACTTTTCTTTGTCTATCCTGCTTGTTATTTCTTCAAAGAATTCCAACAGATTTGTCAGGCAAGATTTTCCCTTAAGGAAACTATGCTGACTTTGGCCTACTTTATCATGTGCCTTGAAGTACCTCAAAACCACATCCTTAACAATCAACTCCAGCATCTACCCGACCACTGAGGTCACGCTAACTGACTTATAAATTCCTTTCATCTGCCTCCCACCCCTTCTTAAATAGTAGAGTGACATTTGCAATTTTCCAGTCCTCTGGAACCAATCCAGAATCTCATGATTCTTGAAAGATCATTATTAATGTCTCCACAATCTCTTCAGCTACCTCCTTCAGAACCTAGGGTGAGTCCATCTGGTCCAGCTGACTTATCTACCTTTAGACCTTTCAGCTTCCCAAGCACCTTCTCCTTAGTAACAGCAACAACACTCACTTCTGCCCCCTGACACTCTCGAATTTCTGGCACACTGCTAGTGTCTCCCACAGTGAAGACTGATGCAAAATACTGATTACGTTCATCTGTCATTACTTGGTCTCTCATTACTACCTCTCCAGCATCATTTTCCAGTGGTCCAATACCCACTCTCGCCTCTCTTTTACTCTTTATATATCTGAAAAGACTTATTGTCTGGTTTACTTTTCATATTTCATCTTTTCTCTCCATATGGCTTTTTAGTTGCCTTCTTTTGTTTTTTAAAAGCTTCCCAGACCTCCAGCTTCCCACTAATTCTTGCTGTATAATATGCTCTCTCTTTTCCTTTTACGTTGGCTTTGACTTCCCTTGTCAGCCACGGATGTGTCATACTACCTTTAGAATACTTCTTCATCTTTGGGATATATCTATTCTGTGCCTTCCGAATTGTCCTCAGAAACTCCAGTCATTGCTGTTCTGCCATCATCCCTGCTAGTGTCCCCTTCCAATCAACTTAGGCCAATTTCTACAATTCCCTTTACTATATTGTAATATTGATACATCTAACTTCACCTTCTCCCTCGCAAACTGCAGGATGAATTCTATCATATTATGACCACTGCTTCCTAAAGGTACCTTTACCTTAAGTCTCTAATCAAATCTGGTTCATTTCACAGCACCCAATGCAGAATTAACTTTCTCCTAGTGGGCTCGACCACAAGCTGTTCTAAAAAACCATCTCATAGGCTTTCTACAAATTCCCTCTCTTGGGATCAAGCACCAACCTGATCATCAACCCAATCATCCTGCATATCGAAATCCCCCATGACTATCATACATTGTCCTTATTACATGCCTTTTGAACCTCCCATTGAAATTTATATCCCATATTCTGGCTACTGTTCAGACCCCATATATAACTCCCATCAGGGTTTTTTCTTTACCCTTGCAATTTCTTAACTCTACCCCCAAGGGTTCTACATCTTCCAATCCTATGTCACCTCTATCTAAGAATTTAGTTTCATTTTTTACTCTTTTCAATTTTGCCCCCATATTACACTTCAACTCATCCCACTGACCGTAATTTTTGCCCTATCATCTGCCTGTCCTTCCTCACAGTCTCACTACACAATGTATCTACTTGTGTACCAACTGCCCCATCTTCAGCCCTATCACTCTGGTTCACACCCCCATTCGGATTAGTTTAAACTCTCCCCAGTAGTTCTAGCATACCTGCCCACAAGGATATTTGGTTTCCTTACATTGTGTAACCCATCCTTTTTGTACGGGTCATACTTTCCCCAGAAGAGATCCAATTGATCCAGATCTGAAACCCTGCTCCCTGCACCACTTCCTCAACCACTCATTCATCTGTACTATCATCCTACTCCTGCCCTGACTAACATATGGAACTGGAGGTAATCTAGAGATTTCTACCATGGATGTATTGCTCTTCAGCATCTTCCTTAACTCCCTACACTCACTGTGCAGGACCTCTTCCCCCTTTCTACCTATGTCATTGGTGGCAATGTGCACCACAACCTCTGGCTGTTCACTTTCCCTGTTGATAATATTCTGCAGCCCTCTGAGGCTTCCTGGAACCTAGCACCTGGGAGGCAATACACCATCCTGGTTCTCTCCCATTTTCCGCACATTTGCCCTCACCCCATCCACCCGCCACCCCACTTGGGATAGGGTTCCCCTTGTCCTTACCTACCACCCCACCAGCCTCCAGGTCCAACGTATAATTCTCTGTAACTTTCGCCACCTCCAACGGGATCCCACTACCAAACACATTTTTCCCTCCCCCCCCCCTTTCTGCTTTCCGCAGGGATCGCTCCCTACGCGACTCCCTTGTCCACTCGTTTCCCCCCCCCCCCCATCCCTTCCCACCGATCTCCCTCCTGGCACTTATCCTTGTAAGTGGAACAAGTGCTACACCTGCCCTTACACTTCCTCCCTCACCACCATTCAGGGCCCAAGACAGTCCTTCCAGGTGAGGCGATGCTTCACCTGTGAGTCGGCTGGTGTGGTATACTGCATCCGGTGCTCCCGGTGTGGCCTTTTATATATTGGTGAGACTTGACGCAGACTGAGAGACTGAACACCTATGCTCTGTCCACCAGAGAAAGCAGGATCTCCCAGTGGCCACACATTTTAATTCCACATCCCATTCCCATTCTGATATGTCTATCCATGGCCTCCTCTACTGTCAAGATGAAGCCACACTCAGGTTGGAGGAACAACACCTTATATACTGGCAGGGTAGCCTCCAACCTGATGGCATGAACATTGACTTCTCTAACTTCTGTTAATGCCCTTCCTCCCCTTCTTACCCCATCCCTGACATATTTAGTTGTTTGCCTGTTCTCCATCTCCCTCTGGTGCTCCCCTCCCTCTTTCTTTCTCCTGAGGCCTCCCATCCCATGATCCTTTCGCTTTTCCAGCTCTGTATCACTTTCGCCAATCACCTTTCCAGCTCTTAGCTTCATCCCACCCCCTCCGGTCTTCTCCTATCATTTCGCATTTCCCCCTCCCCCCACTACTTTCTAATCTCTTACTACCTTTCCTTTCAGTTAGTCCTGACAAAGGGTCTCGGCCCGAAATGTCGACAGTGCTTCTCCTTATAGATGCTGCCTGGCCTGCTGTGTTCCACCAGCATTTTGTGTGTGTTGTTGTTTGAATTTCCAGCATCTGCAGATTTCCTCGTGTTTACACCATCCTGGTGTCTCTTTCACAGCCATAGAAGCTCCTGTCTGTCCCCCTAACTGTCAAGTCCCCTATCAATATCAATCTGCCTGACTTTACCCTTCCTTGCTGAGCCTCAGAACTGGTGACAATGCCTTTGGCCTGACTGTTGCTGTGCCCTGATCACCTCCCCAGCACCTCCAAAGGGGCGTGCAGAGGGGACTGGCTACAAGTGAACCCTGCACTGATTGCTTATTCCTGTTACCTCTCCTTCAGATCTACTATCTGAAACCTGCACTCTGGGTGTGACCACCTCAGTAAAAGACTCAACTGTGAGGTTTTCAGCCTCCCGGATGGTCCAGCTCCAGTCCCTTGACCTTGTCAGTCAGGATCTGTAGTTGGATGCACTTCCTGCACATGTAGACATCAGAGAGGGGCTGCTTGGTACCCTAAAATCCCACATCTCACAGGAGGAGCCTTCCACTGCCTGAAATACCATCCTGCCTACACTTGTTATACCTCTAACTTTTCAAGCTTAAGTTCTAGTCTGTATCTGTTCTTGCCTAGGCCACTCTAATACTGTTCACTCCAACAATGGCCAGTCTGCTTACACCTCGCTTCTTTTTATTGGCCCCTGCCAAGTCCATAAGTGATCCTTGTGATTGCAGCCCACCAAAAAGTTCTGCAAGGTTTAATCAGGTTTACATAAATAGGGGAAGTTCTTACAAAAACACTTTGCAATCTTCCAGACTCAGCAGAATTCAACAATTGCGGATAATCATCATCTGCACCATTTTTATTTTATAGTTTTGGAATTCATTCACTTTATTGACTATAATTACTCACTAAAACCTTTACCATCCTTCTCACCGATTTTCAATACCCCAAGTATCATTTAATCTCCTTTGTCAAAGGAGCTGTATTAATCTCAGAATCAAAGAGCTGTATTGAATAGAAATGGGCCCTTCAGTCATCATGTCCATTCTGGCCCTTTCTTTGTGAGGGTTCTACCACCTCCTCTGATACTCCAAGTATCAAGCGTTCTCTCTGTAAAATCCCTACATCTTAAATTCCCCTTTATAACTCTTTCTGCTTTCCTTACCCCTATGCCCTCCTTTTGTGCTAACCCTGCTATTGGAAACATGATTCTGCCTATCAGCCTGTCTATGCATCTTATAATGTTTTGCCACTCTGTTATGTCACCCTTCAGTCTCCTTCACTACAGGGAAAACAAACCCAGCCTATGTAACCTCTCACAATACCTACATTTCTCCGATCCAAGCAACATCCTGGTAAAATGTCACCAACCCAAATCATTGCATCTCTATCTACAAAGGTTAGGTTGTCATGGTCCTGGCTGGCATTTCCCACCTTTTCCCTTTCCTCCCTAATTGGTCCTTAATCCCCACACTTGATTCCCAATCTTTCCCAATTCCTCTCAATCACCAGCACCTGGTTTCCATTAGCCACCAGAGGATAAGACTCTGACAGCTCCAGTCAGCCCTTGCCAGATTGTTGGTTGACTCTCAGAGAGAGGGGAACCTTGCTCCAAGTCTTCAACCATGTAGCTCTCTGTAAACCAAGTCTCCCAGGTCCTGACTCAGCCTGGTCCTGATTCTACACTCGCTACGGAGATTCTGCCTCCGCGTCGGAGTCCTGCACTTGGGTTCGTTTTCTCGCCACGTCCCTGTCACATAGGTGGATTTTCCCAAGAATGAAAATGCATACAGAAAGTGATGGATACAACCCAGTTCATCACAAACAAAGCCTTTGCCACCACTAATCATATTTCCAAGGAGCACTGTCACAAGAAAGCAGTATCCATCATCAATCAACTCCACAATCTAGACCATGCTCTCTTCTCGATGCTGCCATGAGCTTTAGGTTAGGTTCTCAGTATTATTTATTTATTTGGTTGTTTGTATTTGCATATTGATTGTCAGTCTTTGTGTGTAGTTTTTTATTGATACTATTATACTTTGTTCTACTGTGGATGTCTGCAAGAAAATGAATCTCAAGGTAGTATATGGTGAGATATATGTAATTTGAAAATAAATTTACTTTGAATATCTTAATTTAAAAAGTCATCAACCTGAAACATTGCAGCTTCATCCACAGATTTTCAGTATGTTACTATTTCTGGAATTTTCTGTTTTTCTTTCAGAATTTTAAATCAATTGGCTTTAACTTAGTCATTCCTCTTGTTTCTGGGCATCAGAAATGGTCCCACATGTTCTGCACTAATTCATTGATAGCCTAGATTGAAGTGGCCTTGAGTTCATTGCTGAGTACAGCAACCACATATCAATTGTCATTGCAGTATCAACAAGGCGAGAGGATGCAGACATGCAATTCCATACCTGATTGTGTGGGCATCCTCTTCTATCACTAAGTTGGTTAATTTCATGGAAATGAGTGGACTATGCACTTTGCTTTGGCAGAAGTTGTTGATGATGCCATTGGTGCCAAGCAGTATCTTATTACACTCTTTTTATTAAGTGGGAACCACTTATTGAAAATGAAAAGCCTCCATATCAAGTTGCCAACAAGATGCAATGCACACAGAACCAATTCAACAGACCAAATCAGAAGGAAACTTGGACTCTTCTTTCTGAATTGAAAGTCTCACTGTTTTCCAAGTCAGTGGTACTTTTTATAGCATACACCTATGTGGCAATATAACATTTTATGATAAACTGTGCCAGTGGTGAGACAATGGCTAAAGACTGAACTGAGTAGCAATGCTTCCAGATTACGTGTGCCCCAAGTGTAACCATCCCATTGTTGGATTAGAATGTAGAATTGTTATTTTCCTTGTAATTTAACTTTCTGGTGCTTGCGTTTATTTTTTTTTATAATCAATTGTATGTGTATAATTGTTCAGTGATCTTGTATTTTTCTATAGATTCCCCAGCAGCCTGTGACATGCCACTGAACCTAATTATTTCACAGATTATTCCTTATCACTGAAATGTCTTGTTATCTTTCCAGTCTTAGCTAGTTTCGGTAAACTTTGTTCTTTATATGTAACCCTCAGGTTCTGTCGGCTGTGTAAGTCTAGTGAAGACAGACTCTAGCCCGACCAAATGTGTGAGATTGAGGTGCCAAACCTGTTTGTGTGGATGCTGCATGATGTGTTACTCTGTTACAAATCAGTACCACAAAATAACAGACAGTACATCATATGCAACTAAATGATTTAGCTTTATAACTCTTAATTTGACCAAAGGGTTAGTAAAGAAAAACAAACAGAAAAGGGCCCACAGTCTAACGTGCACAAGTTGGTGCTCACAGTTTCCCTTCCGCTGGTCCCCCATCGATTTCCTCAGGCTTCATCGACTCCCGGCCCCACTCCAAGTCCACTCCTTTCTGGTGTCTATGACCTCTCCTTTCTGGCATCCTCTTTCCCCATCTTCCAGACAAAAGACCCAGATCACCTTGGTCGCAGGCATAACAGCCAGATAAAACATTCCCCTCATTGGACAGCGCACATTCCAAAGCCCCGTTATCTCTAGTCATAACCCAAACACTGCTGCTACAGAAAAGCCATTACATTATGGTGTTGTATGTATTTCTTTGTTCATTCTTTGTTCTTGCAATACCCAATAAATAGCCATAACCACCAAGTTTTATGCCTCATTCTTGACTTCCAAAGAACCTCTGCATCACAATATCACCTGAACCAACACCATGAAGCACTATGAATTGCCCTATAATGAATAACATAAAATGTCATTTTATATGCTAATATTCCTGAAGGATGATAGCTCCTCCTCTGACAACACACACAAAATGCTGGTGGAATACAGCAAGCCAGGCAGCATCTATATGAAGGAGTACAGTTGACATTTTGGGCCAAGACCCTTCGTCAGGACTAACTGAAAGAACAGATAGTAAGAGATTTGAAGGTGGGAGGGGCAGGGGGAGATCCAAAATGATAGGAGAAGACAGGAGGGGGAGGGGTGAAGCTGAGAGCCGGAAAGGTGATTGGCAAAAGGGATACAGAGCTGGAGAAGGGAAAGGATCATGGGATGGGAGGCCTAGGGAGAAAGAAAGGGGAAGGGGAGCACCAGAGGGAGATGGAGAACAGGCAAGGAATGATTGTGAGAGGGGCAGAGAGAGAAAAAAGAGAGGGAAAAAGTGGGGGGGGGGAGAAATAAATAAATAAGGGATGGGGTAAGAAGGGGAGGAGGGACATTAACGGGAGTTAGAGAAATCAATGTTCATGCCATCAGGTTGGAGGCTACCCAGCTGGTATATAAGGTGTTGTTCCTCCAACCTGAGTGTGGCTTCATCTTGACAGTAGTGGAGGCCATGGATAGACATATCAGAATGGGAATGGGACGTGGAATTAAAATGTGTGGCCACTGGGAGATCCTGCTTTCTCTGGCGGACAGAGCGTAGGTGTTCAGCGAAATGGTCTCCCAGTGAAATGGGCTCCTTCTCTTCCTGAACACCCTGCTCTGGATCTTTCCATTGCCAACTGCCGACGGGACTTCATCTTGACTTCACCACTCCTCTTTCTAATTCCAACCTCACTCCTTCTGAGCACTCTGCTCTCCACTCTCTCCACACTAATCCTAGCCTCACCATCAAACTCACAGATTAACGGGGTGCTGTAGTAGTCTGGTTGACTGACCTCTACCTTGCTGTGGCCTGTCAGTCACCTCCTCTTACTTACCCCTCGAACAGGACCTCACTAAGGAGCACCAGGCCATCGTCTCCCACACCATCACTGACATTATTAACTCTGGGGATCTCCCATCCACAGCCTGCAGCTCCCGTTTTTACCTCCCACCTAAGCTCCACAAACCTGCCTATCCAGGTAGACTCATTGTTTCTGCTTGTTCCTGCCCCACCAAACTTATATCTGCATACTTCAACTCTGTTTTATTCCTCCCTGCCCCACCCCAGTTCAGTCCCTTCCTACTTACAGCTGTGACACTTCAAACGCTCTTGATCTTTTCAATGATTTCAATTTCCCTGGTCCTGATCATCTTACATTCACTATGGATGTCCAGTCCTTATACACCTCCACTCCCACCAGGAAGGCCTCAAAGCTCTCCATTTCTTACTGGACATCAGACCCAACCAGTTCCCCTCCACCATCACTCTCCTCCTTCTGGTGAAACTTGTCCTCACTCTCAATGATTTCTCCTTTGGCTCCTCCCACTTCCCTCAGACAGAAGGTGTGGTCATGGCCACTTGCATGGGTCCCAGCTGTGTCTGCCTTTTTGTCAGCTATGTGGAACAGTCCATGTTCCAAGCCTATACTGGTATCGCTCCCCAACTCTTCCTATGCTACATCAACAACTACATTGGCGCTGCTTCCTGCACCCATGCTGGGCTCATCAACGTCATCAACTTTGCCTCCAACTTCCACCCGGCCCACAAACTTACCTGGTCCATTTCTGACACCTCCCTCTCCTTTCTCAATCTCTCTGTCTCTATCTTTGGAGACAGCTGATCTACTGATGTCTGTTATAAACCCACTGACTCTCACAGCTACCTGGAATATACTTCTTCCCACCCTGTTACTTGTAAAAATGTCATCCGCTTCTCTCGATTCCTCCGTCTTCCTGGGCATCTGCTTTCAGTATGAGGCTTTTCATTCCAGAATGAAGGAGATGTCACCTGCTTCAAAGAAAGGGGCTTCCCTTCCTCCACCATCAATGCTGCTCTCAACCACGTCTCTTCCATTTCGCTCATGTCTGCCCTCACCAATTCCTCCTGCCTCCCGCCACCCACCAGGGATATGGTTCCTCTTGGCCTCACTCACCACTCCGCCCTTTTCTTTCTTCCATGGCCTTCTGTCCTCTCCTATCAGATTCCCCCTTCTCTAGCCCTTTATCTCTTTAACCTATCAGCTTCCCAGCATTTTACTTCATACCCCCCCAATTCCTGGTTTCACCTAGTGTTTCTTCCTCCCCTTCCCCCCCCCCCCCCCACCTTCTAACACTGACACCTGATCTGTCTTTTCTCCAGTCCTGCTGAAGGGTCTCAGCCCGAAATGTCGACTGTACTCTTTTCCACAGATGCTGCCTGGCCTGCTGAGCTCCTCCAGCACTTTGTGTGTGTTGTCTGGTTTAATTTTCAGTTCACTGGTATTGGAAGGTGGAAAGTGTTAATTTTTTTCAGTGACTGTTGCAAAGGATTATTTTCCTTTATCATCACAAGAAAATGAAAAAAACCCTGATTCAATATGATCTATGTTGGTTTGAAATCCTCTTCTGTGTCATCACGTTATATTTTAATCAGATCAAGTGAATGGAACTTCCATTCTTTTCACGAGGTTAATTTAAGCAACAATGCTTTGAAACTGGTGACCAAGTGGTGAAGCAATTGACTAAGGAAATTAAATTTCTAGTTATACTAATGAATTGTGCATGTGCACATGCAGTGGAACCAGGAGTCTTTTTGCAAAATTTTCATTCACAAGACTTTCATTAAACCAAGGAAGCAGTTTTGAGTCCATCACATTCACCTTTAAATTGAACTGCCAACTGCCATAAAAAGTCAGAAGAAGAGGAGTTGATGAGGTCTTGGGATGGTAGTGTGTGTTGGATATTGTAGTTGCTGTTGACAAGAGTTATGGGGGCTGGTGGTTTGCACCACCTGTGATGTGATTGAGGGGTGCCTATGGTGGAAAATTCAAGTGGGGTGTTTAGTGAAGGTATGGAATGGATTTTGGCAAGAAATAAGAGGAAAATGAGTTGGTGGGGTGAAATGGGTCTGGATGAGGGTTGCTTGAGGGGCATTAGGACAGGGGGAGGTGATGATGTTGTTGATTTCAAGATAGTGATTACTTTCATATCTAATTGTGACAAAAATCTTCACCTGGTTAGGTTGACAAAGGCTATTCAGAAGGATATTGGTAAAGTTGGCAGTACATCTTAGCAAAGACTGAGTGTTGATTATATGTGCTGATTTAAAACAACAGGAGAAAATACTGAAAATGAAGACTCTGGATGGGAGTAAAATTTGTTAGTACATTGGTAGGGTGGGGGAAGCAAAGGTTTGGGGTGTTATTTCAGGTGTACCTCTGTGTGTATCTATAGAGGACAACCTGAGAGGGGGCAAAGTTGATTTGGCTACGAGATTGCAGACCTGGAGAGTAGTGAAAAAGTGTTGTAGTTTGTCTGTTGTGTTGTGTTTTTCTGATGAAGTGTTACTGTCAAAAGCAGTGTTAGCTATTTGGTCAGAATGTATGATCTTCCACTGATGTGGTGTTTTTAAATGCCAACGAGTGGAACATGTTGCTACTTCTTGCAGGGGAAATTGTGATGTGCAAATTGTGGAGGTGAACATGATTATGGGAATTGCGAAGCTGTGCTGATGCAAAATGCTGCAACAATGGGGGTAATCATAGTGCTGCTTATTTAGGTTGCCCTGTTCTCCAAAAGGGTCAGGAAACTCAGGAGGTGAAGTTAGTACATAATATTTCTTATGCTGATGATTTGAAACCTCTACATCTGTTGGGTTAAAATGGACACTTACAGGGACTCAGATGGAGAAAGATCATGGAGTGAGGTTGTACAGGTGGGAAGTGGGGGAGGTGAATCATCTAGAGAGGTATAGAGTCTTTAAACAATAGATTTTCTTGTTTTTTGTGTGAGTTGGTTAATGGAACAGGACAGGTAGGAAAGAAATCTGATAGACTCAGAATAGTGGTGGTTGCAGCATTAAAGTACTCTGGTTTAATGGGAATTATTGCAGAGCAGGTACAGGAAATGCTTCGGAGAGAAGATTTGTGGAACAATTGTAGAGGGAGTGATTGTACATGGGGTGTTAAGAATTGACCTTCTCCGATTGACTTGCACTACTTTACTGGAATGCGAGAAGTCTGTTAGCCAATAGACAGGAACTTAAAGCATATGTTTTAGGTTTTGGTGTTCCCTTGAGTGTGATTCATGTATAAGAAACTTGGTTGCGATCACATTTATCGTTTAAGATTCCGGGTAATGAGGTTGTGAAATGTGATAGATGTACAGCTGTGGGAGGGGTCTGAGCCACCTTTATGAAGGAGGGTTTATTGTACAGAATTTCAGCTTCTCCAGAGAATACCAAATGTGTAATTATTGAATTGTTATATCCACAGGGTGGGGTCAAAATTGTGAATTTTTATAATCCAGGTTGGGAACTGTTGGAAGGACTGGGGAGAATAGTGGGAACTTATTGTGGTAAAATTATTGTTTACTGGATA
Organism: Hypanus sabinus; assembly: GCF_030144855.1. NCBI lineage: Eukaryota > Metazoa > Chordata > Chondrichthyes > Myliobatiformes > Dasyatidae > Hypanus > Hypanus sabinus. The sequence goes on along the minus strand of NC_082738.1, from coordinate 43,234,532 downwards.
GTGGGGGCAGTAAGACTATAGATGCTAATGGAGCAGTAGCTGAGGTGTTTCTGGAAGAATATGATGTAATTTGTTTAAATGATGGAAGAAAGATGGGTGGATATTGCTAAAAGTGAGGTCTCTTGTCTGGGCGACTCTTATCTCTGCTCCACTTGCTGGACTTGGTAGTTGGGATGTAATGACTGATTGTGTAGGGAATGATCATTTCCCAGTCTTGTGTACTGTAGTGATCAAGGTTCACTATCAGAATTTGGGTTCTGGCACTAAATCGTGTTTGAAGAGGACAAACTAGGGAAAATTTTTGGTTGAGCATGAGAAATCATTTGATCATCTGTATCTAGATGACACCATACGAGAAGACAATCAGAATAAGTTTGTAGTTTATGTGGGGCAGTCCATCAAGCCATTCCTTCGGAGTCTAGGAGAGCTGTTAGGAAATGTTCCTTGGTGGACACAGGAATGTACAAAGGCTACTAGAGACTGGGGAAGGGTTTTTCAAGTTCTGAAACATGGGTTAATCCAAGAAGCCTTGCTGAACTTTCAGAAGAAAAGAGCGATAGCAAGGAGAGTTATTAGGAATGCTAAAAGGGCAGCTTTGAGGGGATTTTGCTCATCAATTGGGAGGGGAAACTGGTGTGGTGAATGCTAAAGCAAATGAATGGTATTCTAGCTATAACCAGATTCCAGTCTTAGTAAGAATAAAAATTTGTCTACAATGGACAAAGAAAGGGTCAAAAGGTGAAGCACGCTTGCAAAGTTACATTGACTGGACAATTTAGGAGATGGGTTTATTTAGAGACGACAGTGTATTTTGATGGAGAATGGGAAAATTTGTGAGAAACAAGATGTTTGAGTGTGCCATGTATGATTTTTACATTGGCTGAACTGAAATTTGCTATCAATAATGCAAGTACTACAGCCCCAGGACAGGATATGGTCAGCTATCAAGTGCTCCAGCATCTGCTGAGGCAGCCCTAAAGAAGTTGCTTCAGTTTTTTATAATGAGTTCTGGAAGCAAGGAATGTTTCTTGGTGACTGGAAAAGGGCTGTGGTGTTGCCTGTTGTTAAACCTGGGAAGGATCCGACACTCCCAAGTAGCTAAAGACCCATCACTCTCACCTCTTCACTATGTACAATAATGGGAAAATGATAGTTATAAGGTTGATGTTTATTTTGGAGAAGAGATAATTGGTCATTGCCAATGTGGGGTTCATAAAGGGAAATCTATCTATGATGCCTTTATACTACTGGGAAATGGTATTCGGAAAGCTTTTACAGTAAAATCAGTATTTGCAGTGTTTCTGGACATAGAAAAAGCTTGGAGGGAAGGGCTTTTGATTAAACTAAGTAAGCTTGGTATTGGTGGGAGGCTTTGCAACTGGGTTTTGAATCTTCTTTTGTTTGGCCGGTGATTTAGAGTGAGGGTGGGTGAAGTGTCATCAGAGTTTTCGGTAGATAATGGGGACCGCCGCCCCCACCCTCCACGTGTAGTGTTATTAGTCCAATATGCTTAATCCAATTAATGATATTTTTGATGGTGTTGGGCCTGGGTTTGGATTGGCTTTGTATGATGATGATGGGGTTCTGTGGAAAAGGGCCATGATACTGCTGTGCAAACAGTGTTATCAGCAATAGAAGAATGGTCTCTGAACTGATGGTTTTAAACTTTCAGTTTCTAAGTCAAAATGTATGGTTTTTACTCAGAAACATGGGTTGGATAATATTCACCTTGCTCTGTATGGGTGTTTACTATCTAGGGTTCCCATGATTAAATTCTTGGGGTGACGGCTGGATGCGAGACTAACTTGAACACAAAGTTTTTTGGATGACAAATGCAAACAGGTCATTATGTATGCACTGTGTGGCTGGAGAGCTTCTAGGTGTGTGCTATTGACAATTTATCATGCTTTAATGCATTCTTGTCTGGACTATGGTTGTATGATTTTATGGGGAGAAAGACAGGGCACTTAGAATCTGTACTGGAGTATTCTGAACCACACCAAGAGATGCACTGGGGATTGAAATAGGAGAAATGCCTCTTTTCCTGCAAAGAGAAAATTTGAGCCTTGCATACTGAACTTCCATTTTAAGGTGGGGGACATCCCATTTGACGTTTTCCATTTTAATGGATTGCTGGGATTATACTAACACAATTGGTAAATGTTTTGGGCCGATAATTGGGGAATATGTGCGGGTGTATGGTCTTGGGGTTTTGCAAATTAGCCCAATGGTGGCCTGACCAGGAGTTCCACCTTGGAAATTTCCAGATGTGGGAATTGATTTGTCATTACTGGGGGATATACAGGGTCTTGTGGTTGGCGAGGGGGTGTCTGGTCATCTACAGTAGTAGTATTTTTCCTTTTTGCCCATCTTTACAGGTGGTTCTGAAGACCCAGTTAGTACTCCAGTGGGTTCTGGAATACTTATCCCCTGGTTTAATGTTGAGTTTGGGGGGGGGGGGGAGGGGGGAAGACTGAAAGATGTGTTGTCTGCCTATTCAGCAGTATTTATGGCTACCAGGACATCTTCAGGGAGCGGTGTCTCAGAAAGGCAGCATCCATTATTAAGGACCTCCAGCACCCAGGGCATGCCCTTTTCTCACTGTTACCATCAGGTAGGAGATACAGAAGCCTGAAGGCACACACTCAGTGATCCAGGAACAGCTTCTTCCCCTCTGCCATCCGATTCCTAAATGGACATTGAAGCTTTGGACACTACCTCACTTTTTTTTTAATACACAGTATTTCTGTTTTTGCATGTTTTTATTTATTCAATATACATAATTGATTTACTTGTTAATTTATTAATATTTTTATTTTTATTAATTATATACTTTTTCTCTGCTAGATTATGTAAGGTTTCACTGCTAATGTAATGGTTTCTCTATAGCAGCAGTGTTTGGGTTATGATGAGAGATAATGGGGCTATGGAATGTGGGGCTATCCAATGAGAGGGATGTTGTTCTTTCTTGTGGGTCTGGGAGCAGGGATTGCACAGTCTTTTTGCTGGGGAGAGATGAAGAGAGAAGACATGAATGGTCACTGGGTGGAATGGACTTGTAGCGAGGGTTTGGAGGTCAATGACACTCATAGGAGGTTAATGGTGGACAAACAGCCCTATCAGTGAGTTCCAACATTGCACATTAAGCTGTTTCATGAGAATGGGTCCTTTTTTTTGTTTCTTTCCTTACTAATCATATAGTCAAATTAAGACTTGTAAAACTCAATCGCTTAATCACATATTGTATATTGTTTGTTATTTCATGGTACTGATTTGTAATGGGACACATTGCACAGCATCCATTCAAACAAGGTTTCTTAAGTTTGGCTGGTGCAAGGGCTGTCTTCCCCTAGATTAAGCCACTAGCCAAACCGAGAGTTACAATTGTGGGGGTTCGTCTGGGATTGATTTCGTTGGATGCTGTGTGATTACCCTGAGCATTGAACCAGTGGAGTAGATGTTCGTACTCCAGATGAATTGTTAATTCACCGGTGAAATTTGCGATTGTGGGCGGAGGTTTGATAAAATGGCAGGCGCAGCTCTCATTTTAATGCAGACCAGCGCTGATGTACCAGTAGTTGGGGGCGGAGATTTCAAGGACAGCTTTCTATCTTTCCTGAGGAGTGTGGGGAAGGAGTAGTCAGATTTGGAGTGTCTAATTAGTCCATGTCCCCCCAGTGAAGAGTGAGAATTCTGAGTTGGTATCTGCCCTTACCTCTCTGGTGAATAAATGGAAAACTGCCCAGGCTCAAAGTCCCTGCTGTGGTAGACTCTGCACATTCTCTGGAATATGCCCACCCCTAAAGGGGAGGAGGAGTATGAGGCTTGGGCGGAGCAGACCTCTCAGTTGTTAGATGAGTGGCAGTGCTCTGATGATGAAAAGAGGCAGAGATTGGTTGAGAGTTTGACTGGGCGGACTGCTGACGTTGTGAGAGCTGTCAGGTTGTGGTATCCCATAGCGACAGCTGTCAATTACATGCAAGCACTAGACAATGCTTTTGGTATGACAGGAAGCCCAGAGTGGGGTTTCAGAACATGCATCAGGAGAAGGGGGAGAAGCTTTCTGCTTATATTTTTCGGCTAGAGAGGCAGCTAAATTGCTTGAGGCGCAGAGGGGCCACTCAGGTGGCTGAGGTGGATCAGTTAAGAGTGGACCAGATAGCCGGGGGCACCCAGTCCCAGGGCCTGATCGCTTGGTGTCTCCGACACAACCCCTCCATCTTTTGTTGAGCTGATCAGAGAGGTAGGGGAAGAGGAGAACATGGCGGAGGCACGGGAGGACTCCGTCAGCAGGGTACAGTCTTCGGTAGTGGTCCCCTGCGATGAAGTGACCACAGATAGCCTACCCCAGGAGTGGTAGAGGAGATTGTGACAGAGTCAAGAATGGAGATGACTCGGCTGTTATCAGTGGGTGTGATGGGGGGGGGGAACGGATTCCCCAAGGGGACAAACAATGTGGAGGGCTGCTGGCAGCAGGTGTCACTCCAGAAGAAGAGTGAGCCCCCGGGTACCTCAGCAGAGAGAGTCGTTGGGAAAACCTAGAGGAGACCCAGTGAGGGAACGGCCTGGTGTCTCTGGGGGAACTCGTTCCCAGCAATATACCAAGGGACCCCCGAAAGTGAAAGGCCCAATTCCTGAAAGCTTAGTGGGCCCATGCTCCAGTGTGTCACTGCGGATCGAGGGTATTTATGCCAAAGCCATACTCGACACCGGCTCGCAGGTCACGTTGTTGTACCATTCATTTTACAACTGGTATCTGAAGCATTTACCATTGACACCATTCAGGGCACTGGAGATCTGGGGGCTTATTGCTAGTGATTATCCATACGATGGTTATTTGTCAGTGAAGTTGGAGTTTTTGGACGCCGATGTGAGAGGGTCTGAAATCCTTGATACATTGGTGCTTATTTGTCTGGAACCCGTTGAGAAGGGCAGTGTTTCAATTCTATTGGGGACCAACACCCCTCCTGTGAGAAGCCTGCAAGGAGAAGGCTGGGGAGAGCTTTCTGGGAACATTGTCCGTGCACCCAGGGTTTCGAGCTGCTTCTGAGGCAGTGAGTGGCTGCATTGGGCAAGATACCGAATTTAGACGAGGGACTGTGTGGTTCACCCAGTCGAAGCCAATAGTGGTACAGCCCGGGGAAGTAGCGAGAGTAATAGGGACCACCAAATTTCCCGAATACTCTATGTACTGCACACAGATGCCAGCCGAGAGGGCTTAGGGGGCATCCTGTATCAGGATCAGGGCACCAGGTTCAGACCTGTTGCGTTTGTCAGCCCTCCAAGAGAAACTATCCCACATACAAGTTGGAATTTCTGGTGTTGAAATGGTTGGTGGTGAATAAGCTCAGTGACTACCTCTACGGGGCCAAGTTTGAGGTGAGGACAGACAACAGCCCCCAAATTGTATCCTGACCTCGGGGAAACTAGATGTCTCAGACCATCGGTGGTTGGCGGCATTGTCTGCCTGTGATTTCAGCCTGAGGTACCGGCTGGATTTCCTGTCAATAGAATCCAATGCCAGCAACACGGCGAATGTCTTAGTCATCACAGATCACTACACCAGATATGCTCAGGCTTTTCCTACCAAGGACCAGAGGGTATCTACAGTGGCAAAAGTGTTATGGGAGAAGTATTTCATCTATTTTGGCCTTCCCAGGCAGATACATAGTGACCAGGGACAGGACTTTGAGAGCAGACTCATCCATGAGCTACTGGGCATGTTTGGAGTCAAGGACCACGTCCTGTCATCCACAGGGTGATCCCCAGACAGAGATGTTTAATCAGACCTTGCTAGACATGCTTGGGACCCTGGGGATCAGCAAGAAGAACAAGTAGAGTCAACACATTGGACATCTGGTTCACAGTTAATTGTACATGAAATGAAGCTACTGGGAACTCGCCATATTATCTGACGTTTGGGCGCGAGGCGAGGTTGCCCATCGACTTTTGTTTTGGGACTGACAACGGTGACTTACCCCTGAAGACTTATCTGAAGTATGTGTCTGACATGAGGAGAGAGCTGAAAAGGGCTTATGGATTGGCTGGGGTTTCAGCTGCTAAGCAGAATCAAGGAAATAAGACGAGGTGTGATCAAGAGGTGAGGTTCTTCCAGCTCCTGCCGGGAGACCGGGTCCTCATCAGGAATTTAGGGCTTCCTGTGAAGCACAAGTTGGCTGATCACAGGGTGGCTAAGCCCTTTGTGGTGGAGAGTCAGATGCCAAACCTACCAGTTTTCTGGGTGAAACCAGAAGATGGGAATGGGCCTGTCAGGATTCTCCATCAGAACCACCTGTTACCCCTGGGACAAGAGGTGCAGGTAGACCCAGAGCCCGAATTGGACCCTACACCTAGTAAGAGGACTCTGTGGAAACATGGGGTGACTGCAGGGCCCACAGCAGGCGAGGTTAGGCTGGCCCCCACCCCTGAGAGGGATACTGATTCGGAGGATGAGGACCTGGATGTGTGGTACATGCTGCCTTTTGCTAACTCCCCATTGATTGAGGAAGAGACTCCCAGCTCCTCTCCCGCTGAGTCAGGTGAAGTGAGGGTGGGTGCGGGAGGGGGTCTGACTGTGGACAGCTTGGGTTGCAGTGGGACCCTGCAAAGGATGAAGCGGGGCTTGGCCACAGGACCGAAGCGTCCGAGTTGCCGATGGGCAAGTCGAGGGTGGCCTCACCAGATTGACCGGGAGTATCCCCAATAATGTCTGAACCTGAAGAGTTAGGTGAGGGGGTATGGAAGTCTCAGAATTAGGAGACCACCGGATAGGCTGGCTTGTGTAGCAGCAGGGGGAACAGAATGTGACCCCTACTGTGTTGGGGAGCTATGTCACTGCCTTTTATACCTGGATTGGACTTCGTGTTTTGCAGGAAGGGTTGGCGAATTATCTCAACATCATGAGGACGTGACTAAATTTGGTGGGGGAGGGAGAGTGTAACGCGCTGTAACGTTTCACTGCTAATGTAATGGTTTCTCTATAGCAGCAGTGTTTGGGTTATGATGAGAGATAATGGGGCTATGGAATGTGGGGCTATCCAATGAGAGGGATGTTGTTCTTTCTTGTGGGTCTGGGAGCAGGGATTTTGCGGTCCTTTGTCGGGGAGAGATGAGCAGAGAAGACGTGAATGGAGAGAGTTGGTAGACTGTCGAACGGAGTGTACTTTGGAGCGAGGATCCAAAGGTCAGCGACACTTGAAAGAGGTCAATGGTGGACAAACAGCCAATCAGTGAGCTCCAACATTTGCGCATTACTGTTTCATGAGAATGGGCCCTTTTCTCTTGTTTCTTTACTAACCATATAGTCAAATTAAGAATTATAAAGCTCAATCATTTAATTGCATATTGTGTACTGTTTGTTACTTCATGGTACTGATTTGTAACAGGCGACACAACACGTAGCATCCACCCAAACGAGATTTCTTAATTTTGGCCAGTCCGAGGACTGTCTTCTCCTAGATTAACCTGCTAGCTGTACTGAGAGTTACACGTATTCCATTGAACTGCTGCTGCTAAGATAACAAATTTCACGTCACATGCTGGTGATAATAAACCTGATTCTGATTCATTAGTTTGCAAAAGGTCAGACAAGTTAAGCCAAATACGATTGTGATCTTCTCAGATTCTGCCTCGGTATTGCAGAGTTTGGAATCAAAGCGTTCAAGGGGACCTGATCTTTTAAGTGTACTACAACTTGTATGTTCTGGAGAGCATGGGTGCAGTTTTGTTGCATACCAGCACATGTGGGTTCGAGTAATGAAAGGGCAGATGTTATAGCAAAACAGACATTTACTGAGTCAGAGGTAGGTGTCATAGTCAATATGGGAAAGTATGAAGCCAGATCTTCTGTTAGGTTGGCTGGGATTAGAAAATAGTAGAATTTGTGGGATAGGGTGGGACAGGGAGGTAGTACTAAAATTTAGTTCCATCAGTTTAGGGGAGGCGCCTTTTGGGAAGGAATAGGAGGGAAGATGTGTGGTTGGCGAGATTGAGGTTGGGATGCAGGGACTTGCACTCTACTTTGGCACTTGTTGGTAAACATGGGAACAAATAGCATGACTTTTGTAAGGTACCAGACCAGAGACAGTGGAACATGTGATTATGGTGTGCCATTAATTGTTAGAACATGGGAAGCTGTTTAGGCAATTATTGGTTAAGTCATGTAGGGCCCTGGAGAGTGTTTTAATTAAAACAGGTTTGGGAGGAATGATTATGGCTCCTGTCATACTCTATTACAGTAGGTGGTGGTAATGCACCTTGCTGATGGGTGCAAGCTGAAGAAGAGTCAATCATATTAATGGATTTGCAGTTCCATCTCGGCTGGCATTGGTTTGGCTGGAGCAAAGGAGACTGAGGAATGATTTTGTAGAGGTTTATAAATTGAGGGCCACAGACAGGGGATTGATAACCACAGGTATTTCCCCCCCAGGAAAGCTGAGTCTAAAACTAGAGGGAATAGGTTTCTGGTGAGGAGGAATGATTTAAAGGGGATCTGGGGTTCATGTTTTTCACACCAAAGCTGGTGGGTATATGGAATGAGCAGCCAGAGGAGATGGTGGAGGCAAGTACAACTACATCATATACTTACAACATTTGTGCAAGTACATAGATAGGGAAGCTTCACAGGGGTATGGATCAAATGGGATTAGCTTAGGTAGGCACTTTGATTGGCACAAATGAGTTGGTCTGAAGGGACCTGTTTCTATGCTATACCAGACAAGATAATGCTGACAGAGCAGTAAGCATGTAGTGTCAGCTTGTGATGCATTGGCAATATTTGTTGGGAGATTTGAATACCTCTATCTTGTCTATCCCTTTCATAATTTTATGTTTCTCTCATTTTTCTGAATTCCCACAAATATAGTTCCAGGACACTCAATGTCTCCTTCTAGTCTAACTCCCTCATTTCTGAAATCAATGTGATGAGCCTCCTCTGCACCACCTCCAAAGTCAGTATATCCTTCCTCAAGTACGGAGACCAGAACTGCACGCAGTACTGCAGGTGCGGCCTCACAGTAGCATCATAACCTCCCTGCTCTTAAATTCAATCCCTCTAGCAATGAAGGCCAACATTCCATCCACCTTCTTGATAGCCTGCTGCACCTGCAAACCAACATTTTACAATTGATGCACAAGCATTCCCAGGTCCTTCTGCGCAACAACATGCTGCAATCTTTACCATTTAAATAATAATCTGATCTCCCATTTTTCCCTTCCAAAGTGGATGATCTCATGTTTACCAACACAGTACTCCATCTGCCAGACCCTCGCCCACTCACTTAACCTATCTATATCTCTCTGTATCCTCTGCACAATTTGCTTTTCCACTCAATTTAATGTCATTAGCAAATTTAGATACACTACATTCGGTCCCTTCTTCCAGATTGTTAATGTATATCATGAACAGTTGTGGGCCCAGCACTGACCCCTGTGGTACACCACTCACCACTGATTGTCAACCAGAGAAACACCCATGTATCCCAACTCTCTGCCTTCTATTCGTTAACCAATTCTCTATCCATCCTAATACATCACCCCCAACTCGATGGATGGATGATGGATCTTATGGACAAGTCTTTTATGTGGCACCTTCTCAAATGCCTTCTGGAAATCCAAGTAAATAACATCCATCTGTTCCCCTCTATCCACTGCGCTCATTGTATCCTCAAAGAACTCCAGTAAGTTTGCCAAACAGGACCTGCCGTTGCTGAATCCATGCTGCATCTGCCTGATGGATCCATTTCTTCCCAGATGCCTCACTATTTCTTCTTTAATGATGGCTTCAAGCATTTTCCCAACTACAGATGTTAAACTAACTGGCCAATATTTACTAGCCTTTTGCCTACTTCCTTTTTTGAACAGCGGCATTCGCCGCCTTCTAATCTGCTGTGACCTGCCCAGAGTCCAGAGAATTTATCATCACCAAAGCTTCAGGTATAACCTTTGCCATTTCTTTCAGTATGCTGGGATGCATTCCATCAGGACCAGGGGACTTATCTATCTTTAGGCCCACAAGTTTGCTCAGCACTACATCTTTAGTGATAGCTATTGTATCGAGGTCCTCACCTCCCACTGCATCCATAACATCTCTCTTTGGCATGTTAAACATGTCCTCCACTGTGAAGACCACCACAAAATAATTATTCAAAGCCTCAGCTGTTTCCGCATTACCCAGTATCAATTCCCCCTTCTAATCCTCCAGGTACCTACATTCACTTTGGTCACCCCTTTCCACTTTATATAATTATAAAAACTTTTACTATCTGCTTTTATATTTTGTGTTAGTTTATTTTCATAATCTAGCTTCCCTTTATTGTTGTCTTAGTGATTCTTTGTTGCTTTTTAAAGTTTTCTCAATCTTCCATTTTCCCACTACTCTTGGTGACTTTGTACACATGAGCTTTTGTTTTGATGCTGCCTTTTATTTCCTTAGATATCCATGGCTGGCTCTCCCCATCCTTGCTGTCCTTGCTTTTAACTGGACTATTCTTTTGTTGAGCACATTGAAAATTCTCTTTGAAAGTCTTCCACTGTTCCTCAACTATCCCACCATATAGCCTGTGTTCCCAGTCTACACTAGGCAAATCCTCCCTCATCCAATTGTAATCTTCCTTGTTTAGGCATAATACACTGGTTTTAGATCAAACTATTGCACTCTACATTTGTATGAGAAACTCAATCATACTGTAATCACTCTTTCCAAGAGGATTCCTAACTACAAGATCACTAATTTTACCTGTCTCATTGCACAGGACCAGATCCAAGATAGCATGTTCCCTTGTAGGTTCAAGAAGACTACGTGGATATATTCTATGAAGTCCTCCTCAAGACTGCATTGACCAACTTGATCACCCAATCTATGTGCAAGTTAAGTTCCCCCATGATAACTGCTGTTCCATTCTTGCATGCCTCAGATATCTCTCTGGTTATTGCCTGTGCCACTGTAATGTTATTAATTGGTGGCCTATAGACAACTCCCATTAGTGATTTTTGAGGCAAGTGGGAAAGGAAATAGAGAGGCTGTTTTGCCTGTCATCCAGTTTGATTTCAATTATGAAGCAATCTGCTTTTGAGAATACAATTCGTATTTGGGCACTAGAAATGGATGAATTCAGAACTCGTTAAGGCAGCAGTTTGATCTTGTGCTTAACAGAGAGGAATAAAATATTTTCAGCATGGTAACATACATTGCTGACAAGGCAGTGCCCCAGGAAGAGGCATTGCTTTTGCTTTGCCTAGAAATCCTTTTTCAAAATGAAATGGTCTGGATCATATTAGAGGCCTTAAACAAAATACTAAGTTAGCCAAGTAAATAAAATCCTCATGTTTCATGCAAAAACATTGCTTTGTAAGTTGCGCACATAAGGCATAATCTCTGATCAGATCGCATATGAAATTTTAAAAATTAGTAATGATTGCTTTAATTGCCTTCAATTCACCCCATGGTAATTTCACACAAGATAACATAGTGGTTTAAAAGACCAATTAAGAGTATGAAGTTAATTTCTCAGATTATGTTCAACATTTGTTTGCCTTTTTGCAAATGCTACTGAGAAATTATGTGCAAAATTGCCCCATTCCACAAAACTGCAAATATGGAAAAAAAATTTGCATGAAACTGGAAATTCTCCACCATTCAATTAACAGCTGAAAAGATATTAACTGTTCCTTTACAGAATTCCAAAGAGTTTTTTGTTTAATTGAACATTTCTCTGTGAGCTTCTATTGATCTGGTGTTCCCAGAGGCTCACCAATTATCCATAAATCCATTGTTGTACGTACAGCATGGAAATAGGCCCATCAGCACACTGAGACTACGTCAACCATTAAACATCCATTTATACTTCTACACTAAATGCATTTTTATACTCTCCTTATTCCCATCAAATCTCCACCCACCCCCCAGAGTGTAGAGGCAATTTACAGTGACCAGTTAATTTACTAACCCACACATCTTTGGGAGAAAACCAGATTACCTGATGGAAACCCACAAAGTCACAGAGCGAATCTACACACTCCTCACAGGTCAGGAATGAACTTGGACCACTGGAACTGTGAAGCTGTAGCTGTACCACTGTGCCTTGCTCTAATCCACTGTGTACAAGAGGAGGTGAATATAGAAATATTTTATATATACTCTACAAATAACTCTTCTTTAAACTATTATGGTTATTTGGAAACTAGAATTGGCTCCATGTGTTCCCCACCATCAGTAGTTTTGGTTTTATTTCTTAACAATGGAATAAAGGTGATTGGCACAGTTACGTAGCAGAAAAAAAGTTGGTGGGAGAAATTGAGAGGAATGCAAGGGGAAAAATAGGATGAAAGTAGAGAAATATTTGATGGCTATGGGTGGGCTGAAGGACTTCTTTCCCTCTAACATTCACTCAATGAGAGCCAAGTCCTCATCCATCTCACATTATTCCCCTTTAATGATTTGCTCAGTGACAACTGAGAAATTTCATCCAATTAAGCACATTGATTGTTATTTGAATGCTAATTTAAATATCTTTAAATTTCATTATACAATATGTTCAGATTGAGCTGTTTTTTTGAAGTACTTCCAATAGTTGGTTATATAATTACTCCTATGTACAGTGCAAGCTTATCATTGTGGAGCAAACCAGTAGAGAAGCAGGCCCAGCAGCCCATCATGACTGTCTATACTAATCCCATTGACCAGCACTTGATCTGAAACCTACAAGGCCACAGTGATTCAACCGTTTGTCCAGATACTGCTTAAATGTTGTGAGAATATTTGTCTCCCTCTCATCAACAGTGTGCCTAGATTGCAATTATCCTCTGTATTGAAAACATTCTTCCTCAGATCACCTCGAAACTTCTTACACCTCGCCTTAAATAAATGCCCTCTGGTTTTATTCCCTTTAATGGGGTGGGGGGGGGGGAAGTTTCCTACCACCTGCCCTATCCATGCCTCTTATCATTTTGTATATCTCTGTCAGGTACACTCTTGACCTCCTCTGTTCTAAGGAAACCAAAGTCAGCCAGTCCAGTGTAGCTCATAACTGTAATCATCCATCCCAAGTAACATCCTGATAAACTTCCTTTGCATCCTCTCTAGTGCAGTTATGTCTTTCCTAAAGTGTGGCAATTAGAACTACACACAGTATTCCACTGTGGACTAACTTTTGTTTTATAAAATGGTGTGTCTGAAAAAAAAAACTTTAAAATATAAAAAAATACTATGGTGGCATCTGAAGCAAGCAATTTTTTTATTAAGACCATGACATAATTAAAAGGGAGTCTTCCAATTTTAAACATTGCAATAGCTATATTAAAATAACATAGCACAGCAAAACTTCTCAGCTCCTTTCCTATTGTTGCTAATCTTTGCCAAACAAGGCTGGTTTAACAATTTTGGTCACAAATGATGTTTTTCCAGTCTTAAAATCACTTACTTGTTCATTGTAAGAATAAATGTCTTGAAGCACATAGCTGTGGGAACTTTAATCTAACCCAGATTAACTGATATTTCTGTGATTCCTGTAAACTCTACATAGCTTGTATAGATTATGGTTTGTAAACACATGTTCCAAGAAAGAATTGGATAGTTCACTGCCAGATCATGCCATTTGGCAGAGAGGATAGAGGAACATGAACAGCAGAATGTGATACAATGCCACACCCTTGGCAAGAGCAAATAAAGTGCTTAGCATGTTAAGTTTTTGCAGAAGGTTGCAACAGCCTGATAGTATCATCTTTGAAAAATGCCTGTTTCTATTGCAGTACATTACACCTTGATCACATTTTCATTAGCTAAATAATATCATTATTCCTAATTGTGCCACTCCCATTTGGATGAATCAGTGTGTTCTTAGTTTCTACCCTCCTTTTAAAGTACAGAGTGTGCCCCGCTGCTCCACTACATTGAGGTAAGTTGCTATTAACTCTAACACAGAGCATCAATCTTAATTTTATCAAAATAATAGGTACATCAGGATATTGCAAAAGCTCTCACTTTTCTTAGTCTGAGAATGTTTTGTCAACTGGGGTATGATATTGAGTCCAGGAGAAAGTGACTACTTGTGATGATTCTATAGCTACCTCCAGCGACACGGTTTAATTGAGCTACACACTGGTGACAGGGGATAGCGTTACTCCTGTAAGGCTCAATTGCCACCCCCATAACATCCGGTGAGGTCCAGATGAAGCTGGGGGGTGGAGACAATCCACTGGCAGTCATTTCCCGTTTGCATCTCACTGGTCGGGCAGGCAACACCAGAGGACACCAGGTAATCCGCTACCAAAGGCATACACTGAAATTGATGCGTGCATTTTCAGATACAGAATCAGGTCTACTATCACCGGCATATGTTGTGAAATTTGTTAACTTAGCGGCAGCAGTACAATGCAATACATGATAAATTTAGAAAAAATATGAATAAGTAAATCAATTACAGTAAGATATATATTAAATAGCTGCATTAAAATAGTGCAAAAACAAATAATTTTAAAAAATGAGTTCACGGGTTCAGTGTCCATTCAGAAATCTGATGGCAGAGAAGAAGCTGTTCCTGAGCCACTGTGTGTGTGTGTGTTTGTGTTTTCAGGCTTCTGTACCACCATCCTGATGATAACAATGGGAAGAGAGCATGTCTTGGAGGATGGGGGTCCTTAATAATGGACGTCATCCTTCTGAGGCACTTTCCTTGAAGATGTCTTGGCTACTACAGAGACTGGTACCTAAAATAGAGCTGACTAATTTTACAACTTTCTGTTGATTCTTTCGATCCTGCGCACTAGCCCCCCGCCCCCCCAACCAGCCCCCATACCAAACAGTGATGCAGCCTGTCAGAATGCTCTCCACAGTACATCTGTAGAAGCTTTCAAGTGTTTTAGGTGACAAACCAAACCTTCTCAAATGCTTGATGAAATATAGCCGTTGTCTTGCCTTCTTAATAGCTGCATCGCCGTGTTGGGAACAGGTTAGATCCTCAGAGATCTTGTCCTCTCAGTGGGTAAGGAACCCAAAACAAGTGAATTAATTCACTTCCCAATCCAGCTCCAACATGATGCATGCTTCTATCTGAGGTAAAACATATTGGGAATTTGAAACATTAGAATTATCCGGTTGAGCAGCATTGCAGTCCCTGAACAAGAATCTTCCATCAGACTGGTTATTGACCCACAATATTAATGCAATTTCTTTCCCCTTTGATGAGTGACTTCAGCATTTTCTGATTTGTAATATTAACTGTGGCCTAGCCTACAACAACAACTAAATGGCTAATCTTGTTCAGTTATAGAAGCTAAAAGTAACCAGTTTTCCTTTCCTAAACCAAATCCTAGCCTTTGCTGTTGCAATGTACTACCAATCCCTCCCGCACCCCCATCCCACAGGGTAAGCTCAAAGAAGAATGCCTTCACATCTTTATTCTTGGCCTGGGTAGACAATGCACAATAGAAAACTAAACTACATTTAACATGATGTAAAATATATTGGGAAAATGAAACACTCTTCCAGTCAACAGCAGAAAAAACAGCCTTCCATAAACAAAACTGTTCTGAATCCAGTTCATGACTTGGCTGTGAATATTACACATTCTGTCAATTTGTATAACAAATTTAAAATAGGTCCATTACTCTGAAAATGTTTGTATGAAAGCCAAGTACAATATGAGTAATTATTTAAAAACAAACTCTACTGCTACTACTTTCAAGAATTAATTGCCTGAAAGATTTGAAATCAGTCGATTTTACATGCCAGTGATTTTTCTGATTAAAGGCATTTTTGATAGTTTATCTTCAGCTGCAATTCATTTCTCAGCCGTGTGTACATTATAAAAGAAATTCATGTTTTCATTATTAAAATTGGTACTTAACAGTTTCTTAACCAGGCTAAAATGGCAGAGAAGTAAATTGCATATAAGCTTAATGCATTTTAGGAAGACTTTCAATCCAAGTTATTGAAATATCATTCCCATCATCAAAATTGGAGGAGCACAGTAGTGTAATTGTTAGCATAATACTATTACAGCCCAGGAGACCCAGGCTCAATTCTCACTGCTGTCTGTAAGGAGTTTGTATATTCTCCCTGTGACCATGTGGATTTCCTCCCACAATCCAAAGACGTATATGTTAGTAGGTTAATTGGGCACATGCATAAAACTGCATGACATAAGCTCATTGGGCTGGAAGGGCCTGTTCCTGTGCTGTAATCTCTAAAATAAAAATAAGGAGGAAAAAGATCAGCTCAAATAAATGTATATAAATTCATGCTAATAATTTTATCGGGGAATTCTGCATGAATGGACATGCATAATTTAAGACCGTTTCACTTCTAACAGTGCTTGAAAGGGACAGGCCAGAAGATCTGCTTTATTTCAAATCTTAAATATACCCAAGCCTCAAGGTGTGTAGCAGTTCAAAAGAGCAGCTCTGTGCCACCTTCTTAGAGGCAACTAGGGATGGGCAATTAAATGCTTGCTCAGCCTGTGAAATGAATGCATATGGAAAAATAATCCCAGTTATAAATTTTCACTTTCCTACTCATTGTATTTTCTGTTATTTTTAAGTAGTGTATCTAGGAGCAATCGAAAAACGAAAGCTACAATATTGTAGGTCAGAAGATAAGTCATTTGGTTGAAAGACATTTTGCAAGAAACATGATACTTGGCGATTGGGGTTCCTAAGATGCAAAGGAACATTGAGGGCCAATCCATTCTCATTGGGTAACTTGTGTTGAAAGACACAGCATAACTGAAAATATAATTAATACCATTACCAGCTGTCAGAACTATCGGTTTTACAAGCTGTTGTCTATTCTGAATGCCAGTTTCATTCATTCGTAATTTTTTTTACATCTATGCAGCATCTTGGAAAGTTAAAGGAAATGGAGACATAGAATCAGGCCTCCCTGATTCTGTGTGTGAGTTACCTTATATTAACACACACAATGCTGGAGTAACTCAGCGGATCATCATGCAACGTCTATGGAGAGCAATAAAGAGACTTTTTTTTGGGCCCAGGACCCTTCATCAGGACCATAACATGGCTCTATATTCCTCTTCATAGATGCTGCATGACCTGCTGAGTTCTTTCAGCATTTTGTCTGTGTTACTCAGCATTTGCACAATCTCTTGGGTTTATGTTATTTCATGTTCAATAGTTAGAACACAAATGGGACATTGTAAGATTTCTATACTTCATGTGTGAGGGTGAAGTCTTTGCAGTGTAACACAAAGATTACAGAAAAGAACTGCATGCTTCAGAGATTGTGTTATTTTCAAACAGATAATGTAAAAAAAACCTCATTATGTTTACCTGCTAATATTCTTGTAAATAATCTTGCTTTCTAAATAAACATTGCATTGATTTTAAAACCCAATCAACTTGGTTTGGCAGTATGACGTTTTCCACCAGTCTGAAGATTTCTGAAACACAGTTAGATTGGTTTACTTCCAGTACATTGCCAAATAAACAAGGGTTCATTGTTCAACCGGCAGTGATATTCTGACAGATATAAAGTGTACAAGGCCAAGTTTCCATTCACAGGAAATTTGGGAATGTCTGCAGAAGGTAACCCATAACAAGGATTGAATAAAGAAAAAGCACGAACTATAAAACCTACGTTATTAAGCATTTGAATTTTTATGTGTCTGTGCATTCTGGCAATACTTCAGTGTTAAGGTTACATTTGTTTAATTGGAGGTTTCACAGCAACTTCTATTTCTCTGCACGGCACTAGGCCCTCCCCACATTTCCCACAACAAAAAAACAGGGATCGTTGGAACTTAGTAGACCTAGATGAAAGCATCTTTCAACACATTTAGCAATTTAGGAAAAGGAATCAGAATCAGGTTTATTATCACTGACATATGTTGTGAAAATTGTTTTGCAACAGCAGTACAGTGCAATTCATTAAAAATTAATACAAGTTACAAGAAATATATGAGAAAAAAATAAATAGCTCAAAGAGAGAGTAAAATAGTGAATTAGTATTCATGGGTTCCTGGACCATTCAGAAAATGACGGCAGAAGGGAAGAAGCTGCTTCTAAAACATTGAGTGTGTGTCTTCAGGCTCCTGTACCTCCTCACTGATGGTAGGAATGAAAAGAGGTCATATCCTGGATGGTAAGGCTCCTTCATAATGGATGGTGCCTTCTTGAGGCATCGCCTTTTGAAGATGCCCTCAATGGTGAGGGGAGTGGTGCCCATGACAGAGCTTGATGAGTCGACAACCTCTTCAGTTTTTTTCAATCCTATGCAAAGTAGCCTCCATATCAAGTGTGATGCCACTGCCTCAGAATGCTTTTCTGTAAAAGGTGGCTGGAGCCTTTGGTGGCATATCAAAGAGGAAAATTGCTTCAGGCATGATGAAATGGCGGAGCAGACTCGAATGGCCTAATTCTGCTCCTATATCTTATGGCCTTGTACCAAATCTCCTCAAACCCATAATGCTATGCTATCCTCCTCCGTTTGTGCAAGCTGAGCATTATGTCTCAATAAAGAGACCAATGTTCAGCCACGCAAACTTCTGTTTCCCTCATTTTATAAATAATGATTATTGGAGAGACTTAAAGAGGAATTAGATAATTGTTCAACAGATCAGAGAATTGAGGGCAATGGAGAACTGGCAGAGAAGAGAAGTTGAGACTTGAGGTAGATCAGCCACAATCATATTGAGTGGTGTGGCAGGCGTAAGAAGCTGAGTGACCTACTCCTCCTATTTGCTTATGTAAATGAAATCTGTGTATTTGTAGAAATTCCCTTCATGAAACCAAAAATTTGAGGCCAAATATTCTTGGTCGGGGAGAGGAGGTATGAGGGGGAGGTGAGCTCGGGCCTTGATTTCAGGATTTCTCTGGACCTGGTGACATTGTTGTTGGAATGGCCCTTGTCTAGCAAGTGGACTCAGCTGTACAGAGGGGCTCACTTCCAGTGGATAGGGCGGCACTCTGCAACCATTCCATAAAACAGGAAATTCAAAGTTCAAAGTAAATTTATGATCAAAGTACGTATATGTTACCACATACCACCCTGAGATTCATTTTCTTGCAGGCATTTACAGGAAAAATATAGAAATACAATAGAACTTACAAAGAGCTATATATAAAGACTGACAAATGACTGATGTGCAAAAGAAGACAAATTGTGCATATACAAGATAATACTGAGAACTTTAGTTGTAAAGAAACCTTGAAAGTGAGTCCGTAGGTCATAGAATTAGTTCAAAGTAATAGAAGTTATTCACACCCATTCAAGAGCCTGATTGTTATAGGGTAATATCTGTTACTGAACCTGGTGGTGTGGGACCTAAGGCTTCTGTACCTCCTTTCCAATGGTAACAGCATGAAGAGGGCATGGCCTGGATGGCGGGGGTCTTTGATGATTGATGCTGCTTTCTTGTGGCAGCGCTGCATGTAAATGTACTCAATGGTGGGGAGGACTTTGCCTGTAATGGACTAAGCTGTATCCACCACTTTCTGTAGTCTTTTTATTCCAGGGCATTGGTGTTTCCATACCAAGCCATGATGCAACCAATCAGGATACACTGCACTGTGAATTTATAAAGGTTTGTCAAAGTATTTGGTGACATACTGAATCTACATAGACTTCTAAGAAAGTAGAGGCATCGTCAAGCCTTCTTTATGATGGCACCTATGTGCTGGCCTCAGGAGGTAAATGCCTTCACAGGATGCTCTGAGATGTTAATGCCAAAGAACTTAAAGCTACTGATCCTCTCCACCAATCCCCTAATGAGGACTGACATGTGAGCTTCCAGCTTCTTCCTCCTGTAATTAGCTCTGGTTTCACTGACAATGACTGAGTGAACAGTTCGCTGACCCTGAAGTGAGGTATGAAAATAGAAGGGAATTTTAGAGCATGTGGCTGGTGAGGCATTTGGTAGTATTAGGGCAATTAAGTTCAGGGTGATCAGGTCTCAGGAAGGAGCAGATGTCCAAGGATTATTGAGCTAGATGAAGGATCAGAATCATAAACAGGTCGATTACCACTAACATATGTCATGAAGTCTGTTGTTTAGCGACAGCAGTACAGCAAAAGATATAAAAATCACTATAAGTTACAAAACTAAGTAAATCGTGCAAAAGAGGAACAAGGAATATTCAAAGAGCTGAAAAGACAAATCCTCTCACAGACTAAAGCTGGAAAGCTGGAGTGGCTGCAGAAGAGATTTATGATGATGCTGCCTAGAAACAGAGAGCCTGCAGAGAGACTTAGATAATTTAGGGGAATGGGCAAAGAAGCGGCAAATGAAATACAATGTTGGAAAGTGTGTGGTCATGCACTTGGTGGAAGAAATAAATGTGCAGACTATTACTTAGATGGAGAGAAAATTCAAATTGCAGAGATGCAAAGGGAATTGGGAGTCCTTGTGCAAGATATCCTAAAGGTTAACCTCCAGGATGAGTCGATGGTGAAGAAGACGTATGCGATGTTGGCATTCATTTCTGGAGGTATAGAATATAAGAGCAGGAATGTAATGCTGAGGCTCTATGAGGCACTCGTGAGACCACACTTGGAGTATTGTGTGCAGTTTTGGGCTCCTTATTTTAGAAAGGAGATACTGACATTGGAGAGGGTTCCGAGAAGATTCATGAGAATAATTCCAGGAATGAAAGGGTTACCATATGAGGAACATCTGGCAGCTCTTGGGCTGTATTCCCTGGAGTTCAGGAGAATGGGGGGGGGGGGGGAAACAATACACAACAGTGCCTCTTTTACCTCAGATGGTTGAGGAAATTTGGTATGGGCCCCGAAATCCTAAGAACTTTCTACAGTGGCAAATTGAAAGCATCCTGACTGGCTGCATCACTGCCTGGTAAGGGAACTGTACCTTCCTTAATCGCAGGACTCTACAGAGAGTGGTGTGGAGGGCCCAGCGTATCTGTAGTTGTGAATTTCCCAAGATTCAGGACATTTACAAGCACTGGTGTGTACGAAGGGCCCATAGGATCATTGGTGACCTAAACCATCCCAACCACAATCTGTCCCAGCTGCTACCATCTGGGAAATGGTACCGCAGCATAAAAGCCAGAACCAATAGGCTCTGGGACAGCTTCTTCAATCAGGCCATCAAACTGATGAACTCACATTGATTTGAGTGTACTCTATATTACATTGACTGTTCTATTTATTATAAATTACTATGTACATTGCACATTTAGATGGAGATTTTTACTCCTCCTGTATGTGAAGGTTGTAAGAAATAAAGTCAATTCAATTGAATTCAATCTCATAGAAACATTCTGAATGTTAAAAGGCCTGAACAGATTAAAATATGGCAAAGTTATTTCCCATGATAGGGGAGTCTAGGACAAGAGGGCACGACTTCAAGATTGAAGGACGTCTATTTAGAACAGGGATACAGAGATATTACTTTAGTCAGAGGGTGGTAAATCTGTGGAATTTGTTGCTACGAGCAGCTGTGGAGGCCAAGTCATTGGGTGCATTAAAGACAGAGATAGATAGGTTCTTGATTAGCCAGGGTATCAAAGAGTATGGGCAGAGGGCATGGGAGTTGGGTTGACTGGAAGAATTGGATCAGCCTTGATTGAATGGTGGAGCAGACTCAATGGGCCAAATAAAATACTTCTGCTCCTATATCTTATGGTCTTATAATGGATGCTGCCTTTCTGAGACACTGCTCCTTGAACATGTCCTTGTTGCTTTGTAGGCTAGTACCCAAGATGGAGCCAACTAAGTTTACAACCTTCTGCAGCTTCTTTCAGTCCTGTGCAGTAGGACCTCATGCCAGACTGTGACGTAGCCTGTCAGAATGCTCTCCATGGTACAACTATAGAGGTTTCTGAGTGTATTTGTTGACATGCCAAATCTCTTCAAACTCCTAATGAAGTATAGTCACTGTCTTGCCTTTGTTATAACTGCATCAATATGTTGGGACCAGGTTAGATCCTCAGAGATCTTGACACCCAGGAACTTGAAACTGCTCACTCTTTCCACTTCTGATTCCTCTATGAGGTTTGGTATATGTTCCTTTGTCCTATCCTTCCTGAAGTCCACAATCTGCTTTTTCGTCCTACTAACATTGAGTGCCAGGTTGTTGCTGTGGCACCACTCCACTAGTTGGCATATCTCATTCCTGTACGCCATCTCGTCACCATCTGAAATTCTACCAACAGTGGTTGTATCGTCAGCAAAATTTGTAGATGGTATTTGAGCTATGCCTAGCCGCACAGTCATGGGTATATAGAGAGTAGAGAAGTGGGCTAAGTACACACCCCTGAGGTGTGCCAATGTTGATCGTCTGCAAGGAGGATATGTTATCACCAATCCGCACAGATTGTGGTCTTCCAGTTAGGAAGTCGTGGATCCAATTGCAGAGGGAGGTACAAAGGCCCAGGTTCTGTAACTTCTCAAACAGGATTGTGGGATTGATAGTATTAAATGCTGAGCTATAGTCAATGAACAGCATCCTGACATAGGTGTTTGTGTTGTCCACGTGGTCTAAAGCCATGAAAAGAGCCATTGAATTTGCATCTGCCATTGACCTATTGTAGCGACAGGTAAATTGCAATGGATCCAGGTCCCTGCTGAGGCAAGAGTTCAGTGTAGTCATGACCAATCTCTCAAAGCATTTCATCACTGTAGATGTGAGTGCTACCGGGCGATAGTCATTAAGGCAGTTCACATTATTTTTCTTAGACACTGGTATAATTGTTGCTTTTTTGAAACAAGTGGGAACTTCCGCCCATAGTAGTGAGAGGTTGAAAGTGTCCTTGAATAATCTTGCCAGTTGGTTGGCACAGGTTTTCAGGTCTCCATCGGGACTTTCTGCCTCGTGTGGGTTCACTCTCTTTAAAGACAGCCTAATATTGGCCTCTGAGACAGAGGTCACAGGGTCATCAGGTGCAGCAGGGATCTTCACAGCTGTAGTTGTGTTCTCCCTTTCAAAGCGTGCATAGAAGGCGTTGAGTTCATCTGGTAGTGAAGTATCACTGCCATTCAAGCTATTGGGTTTCATTTTGTAGGAAGGAATGTCTTGCAAGCCCTGCCAGAGTTGTCGTGCATCCGATGTTGCCTCCAACCTCATTCAAAATTGTCTCTTCACCCTTGAAATAGCCCTCTGCAAATCATACCTGGTTTTCTGGTACAGGCCTGGGTCGCTAGACTTGAACGCCACAGATCTAGCCTTCAGCTGATGATGTACCTCTTGTTTCATCCACGGCTTTTATTTATTATTTAAACCTCTCCTTGGGGGTCAAAATGAAATGTGACGAATACTTTGAAGTTCAATGACAATTATGTAGGCCAACTCTTTTTAAGAAAAGCATATATTTTGAGAATTATTCAGCCAGTATTTTTACTGCCAAAAAAAAAACAAATAGCAAAAAAATTTGGATCTCAACACAAGTGGCTTGTGGTGTACATATTCTTTAAATTAATAAATACTAAGGTTGTAAAATAGAGATTTCTCCAAGTTCCACTAAACATGTTCTATTATTCCAAGTTATGTTATTTTCAAACAGATATTTTGAGCATTCTGTGGTTTTTAACTGGAAGCAAGACTCGTGGTTGTCTGTCTGATCAAAGTTGTTCATGTTCCAGTCTTTTCCTGTTCCACTTGGCATCCATTAGATAAACAACTAAAAGTTGATTTCTGATAGGATTTCAATTTTTGGCATGTCCAACCGTTTAAGGAACATGTCTTCTTATATACTTCTGCTGTCAAACATGATATAGTATTTTCAAAATATGGAAATATTGTGAGCACAGAGACTCTCATAGAAAGATATCTGATTTATATCATGTAACTACATAAAGGTCAAATTCTCACTGACATTCAAAATCATTCCAAATCAAAAAGCATGCCAGTCTCAAGAACGTGACCATGTTCATTAACTCCTACTTATTCTGCTGTTCCATGGGATCATAATGGTTTTGTAAGCTGATTTCACATACCCAATCTTTCCCATATCTCTCATTATATTTATTTAACATCCCAGTGAAACAATTAACCTATAAACCATCAGCAATGATCATTTATGTAGAAGTCCATATTGTGACCAAAAACATAGGAGCAGAATTAGGCCATTTGGAGTTTAAAAAAAAACTACTGGTGAAAACTCAGTTTAATTGCATTTAACAATGAACTTGAAGAAAGCACTTTATTCCAGGCACCCAATGCAAACTCCCACTCCTTTGCCACCCAGTTCTCCATATCCTGTCTAAAACAAAGTTTTTGTCCATAACCTTGATTGAATCAGACATATTCTAATGACATATAACTATCTCTTTTCCAAAACATTTACAATAATCAGGTCCAGAATCAGTCAGCCATGATGCGTACATGATTAGACACTATCTGTAACATCTGATTGCATCATCAGGCGGCACTGGAAGTTTCAAACGTTACAAATAAGGCAACCCTTCTAGCAGTCATACTGCCTCCATTTCAGGCATTTGTTTTGCCGGATGTATTGTCAATAATGCAAGATAACAAGGGTGGGTGATAGAATAGACTTTTGTTCATATTCAAAGAGATAGAATGAAATGCTGGAGCTTTGGGGAAAGCTTATACAAAGAACAAAATATTTTTTTGCAAACTATTACCAACAAAAATGTCAAAAAATGGAGCTTGCAGTCTAAATTTTAATAAGGTGTATTTGACTAAGCTTCTAAGTCAACAATGAAAAGCAACACTTCCAATCAAGATGGCGCCTGTGTACAATGCTCCTTCAGTCGACATCTTCTGGATAGATCATGAAACCATCTTTTTCACTTGTTTTATATCTTTTATGTTTGTTTCTAGTCTCGAATGTGATTATGGAACTGTTGGAGCCTATGTTCTGCCGTTTGGAGATCTTTGGGTGCTTCAGCCATCTACAGTCTCTGAGGAGATTCCAGGAGACAGAGGCAGCATGAGTGAACCTCATGGCAAGAAGGTTGCAAGATGGTGTGTGAGCCTATGTTTGACCCCATTTTGCTGATTATAGCTTCCATTGTTCACCGATTAAAGCGAAGAGGGCAATTGAAACATTGTGGAAGTTTGGCGACTGTTTGCGTGTTCCAGTGCTCTGCAGTCTCTGAGAGGATTCTGGGAGGCAGAGACAGCATGCGGGAACCTCATAGAGCTGCAGGATGGGGCACAAGCCCGAGTTTGGCTCCATTTCGCCAATTAAAGCTCCTGTTGTTCACTGCTTAAATCGACGAGGGAGATTCAGCATTGAAGCAAGTGTGGAGCGGTGAGCACTGGCTGCCTGTCTTTTGATCACTCTGGACCAGAGAGAGTGTCTGCCACTGGGCCCAGAGAGTGGTCCCCACATTTTAGTTTTGGAATTGGACTTTGGACTATAGACTTTTTTTTCCAGTCTTATTGTTTTTATATTCTGTATTTTCCCACCCGATCTTCTCATTTTGTTTTTGTGCAGGAAGAGGGATTTAGGGGTCAATGTGCCTGATTCGTTTTGCTCGTTTTTTGCGCGGGGAGGTGAGATTTGGGGGTTGATGACTGTGTTGCCTTTCTTTTCTTTCTTGGTTTCATGGCTACCCAGAGAAGAAGAATTTCTAAGTTATATGCTTTGATAATAAATGAACCTTTAAATGAAATACACCTTAACCTCCCCCACCACCACACTTTCCACAGGGATTTCTCCTTCTGTAATTCCCTTGTCCATTCGTCCCTCCCCACTCATATCCCTCCTGGCACTTATCCCTGAAAGTGACAGGAATGCTACACGTGCCCATTCACCTTCTCCCTCACCTCCATTCAGGGGCCCAAGCAGTCCTTCCAGGAGAGGCAACACTTCATCTACAAATCTGTTGGGGTCGTTTTTGTGTCTGGTGCTCCCAATGTGGCCACCTTTACATTGGTGAGACCCGAAGTAAATTGCGGGGCTGCTTCATTGAGCACCTACGTTCCATCCACCAAATGCAGTATTTCCTGATGGCCAACCATTTTAATTCCTATTCTCATTCTCATTTCCACATGTCAGCCCATGGCCTCCTCTTTTGCCACAATGAAGCCACCCTCAGGGTAGAGGAACAACACCTCATATTCTATCTAGGTAGCCTCCAACCTGATGGCATGAATATCAATTTTTCCTTCTGGTAATCTTTTTTGTTCCTTCCATCTTCCCTCTTCTTCTATTCCCCATTCTGACCTCTTACCTCTGTTTGTCATCTGCCTATCACCTCTCCTTGGTGCCCTGCCTCCTTCCCTTTCTCCCATGGTCCACTCTCCTGTCCTATCAGATTCCTCCTTCTCCACCCCCCTGGCTTCACCTGTCACCTTCCAGCTAGTCCTCCTTCCCCTCCCCCAACCTTTTTATTCTGACATCTTTCCCCTTTCTTTCCAGTCCTGAAGAAGAGTCTTGGCCTGAACCGTTGGCTCTTTATTCACTTCTATAGATGCTGTGTGACTGCTGAGTTTCTTCAACATATTGTGTGTGTTGCTCTGGATTTCCAGCATCTACAGAATCTTTTGTGTTCATGTTTTCCAGATGCCTCTGTATCAACGTTGTGTGAACATTTGGTTGATAGGTCACCATTACACAAATTAGGGTCAACTATTTTCTTCATTATCTGTGCACACTGAAGATATAAGGGTTTGGACCATTTTTCTGAACATGCAAACAATATCAAATCACACTAGATTCCAATTACCAATCTGTCCAACATTTTAAGCCTCACTTGTAGATTTCATCAACAAACTGGAAACATAGAACAATACAGCACCACCCTCTGCCTTCTATTGGCAAGCCATTCTCCCTGTGAGCATGTGGGCCCACCCCCACCCCCCAAGTTCTGCTGTTTCCTCCCACATCCTGAAGATTTGTGGGCTAGTGAGAAGTGGCACTGTAAATTGCCACTAGTGTGTAAGTCAGTTATAGTACTTGAAGAGTTTTGACAAGAATAGGGGGAGAATAAGAAACGGGATGTGTGTGGGATTCAAATATGCGGATGTCATGAAATCATAAATCGATACAGGCCCTTCTGCCTGAGAAGCCCACAGTTTATGATCTGCTCCTGATAAAAGAGGACAGTGCAACATGACAGTTGTTAATTGGTAGATGGTTAACCTTTAGGTTTTTGTTGACGTCATTACAATAGAAAATTCTCAACAAAGGAAAGAGGTCAAAGATGGCTGATATTGAAAATGGTGAGGGGCCAGATGCCATAAATCTCTTTGAAACTGATTATTCCAGGACAAAGATAGGTTAGTAAAATGGGCAGATGAAAGTTAATACTGAGAGGTATGAGTGGATCTTCCAAGAGAACCACAATCTTGTCGTGGTTTGGAGGCTTGTGTGCCTCAATGACCTGGAGAGTTGTGTTGGCTGGAGTCAGGGCTTTATGCTTTGGCTCTTGGTAGGGTCACCCATGCCAAACAGGTCAAAGGGTAGAAGCCATCTCAGGGCTAACAACCCTGACTGGTAGAACAAACTGTTACAGAAACAGCTATGAAGAATCCTTCTACATCTGAGCGCAACTGTTTTCCTGAGTCTCCACCCAGTGACAACTGAGAGCCAGCTATTGATATAATGAAGGAAGCCGTGAACACTGCCAGAGATGGAGGACTTTCATTGCTGCTCTAAATTCCAGTGAGGTAACTGGCAGTAAGTACAAATGTTTGTAGTTATGAGAAGATGCATTTTGGTCGAAAGTGTGGGGGGAGAAGTAAAATATACTAAAGTGCAGGCAGGAAAAAAGAAACTTAGGAATTCATCTGCATACATCTATGAAGGGGACAATACATGTAGAGAGTGTAGTTAGCAAAGGGTACGAACCTTTGGACTTTATGAATTGGAGACATTGATTACAAAAGCAGCCAAATTAAGCTGAACATTTATTAAGCTCCAGTAAAGCCAAATCTAGGACAATGTGCCAAGTTCTAGTCACTACACTCCAGGAAGGATGGGAAGGTCCCCAAGAAGCTGCTGAGATTTTCCAATGATGAAGCAGTTTAGCTGTAAGGTGAGGAAGTAGAAGTTGGGCCTTTTTTCCTTGTGGCAAAGAAGGCTGGGTGGAAATCTGATAGAGGAGACCGGTTTACAGCGAAAAGTTGTCTCAGTTAGTTGCTGTTGCAAGGAGTTAAGTCAGAGCTTAGAGTTTGGGGAAGAGATTTTGAGGAAGAGATGAGAAAGAACTCTATCACAGCGAGTAGTAACAACTTGGAACTCACTGCCTAGGAGGGTGTTGTAAATGAAGATGATCAATAAATTCAGAAGGGATCAGCCTATGCACTTGACTTGCTGGGTTATGGGAAGCATTGGCTACATTGCTCTCTGGAGAGCAAGCATAAGTCGATGGATTCTATTCTATGCCACCATTTCTAAATTCCCCCAATATACATAGAGAGTATTCAAGAGTTTATTTTAAGAAACAAAGCAAAATCAAACTCACTCAGATAGCTGTGGAGCTGAGCTTGCACTAAACATAAATACAATAACTCCCTACTATCTCATTAGTAGAGGCTAAATACACTAACATTAAAGTTACACTGATATTTTCCATTAAAGACAGCACATTGGTACATCTGAGATAACCGGTCTTACTTCCAGCTCTCAGCACTGATGCATGTGCTTCAAGTCATGGAAATGCCAAATAGTCAAGTACAACTATCATGGCCTTACCTGCGTCATATTAAAATATTCAGGAAAAGGAAATTGTAAAAATGTATCAGCAGCATACAGCTATTTAGGACTAATGTTTAACTGCTGGATCACATACATTTTCTTTCTTGATATTCCTTTCAAGATCATATGTGAAAATCCATATTTTTTCTCTTAGCAGCAGAAACAGTTGATAATTGTAAACCTCTGAATTCTACTTCTTTCAAGCGAGTATTTCCTCCACAGACAATACTTTACCAATATCCTTGTAATCAATGATAATAAGCCAATTTGTTTAATGTTAAAAAGACTCATGGTCTCACAGCAAAAGTAAAACAATAAATTATATTTTCAGAGATTAAAACTAAATCAATTTACTGCCAAACTCTTAAATCCGGAGTTGTAATCCGATTTGTTTTGACTCATTTTGTTTTTTTTATTATTGGTCAATTCATTCTAGTATAGACATTGAAAAATGACACACATTCATAACTCATTTCTTGTCTGATTTTAGTTATAACAGGATAACGGATAGTTAAGTTAACACAGGAAGCACATCACATTAGGAACGCCTGCGGAATCCCACTGAAATATTTGCTTTAGAAAGTTAGGCCTTGCTTATGTATGGTGCTTTTCAAGAACTGCAGACAAGTGAGGGGGCCTGATAAAGGCAGTAAGTAGTATAAAATCATATCAGAATCAGAATCTAGTTTAATATCACTGACATACGAGGGGTGATTGATATAAGGTAGAAGGAGTCAATTTTAGAAAACCCGGGACATTTATTTTTCACTATAGTCCCCTCCTACATTTATACACTTAGTCCAGCAGTTGTGGAGCATATGGATCTTGGACCTCCGGAAAGTGTCCACAGCAGGGGTGATTGATAAGTTTGTGACCTAAGGTAGAAGGAGATGAGTTATACAGCTCTCGTTACATGCACATGCAGTTCAACTCTTTGAGTGATTATGCAGAAAGTTTGAAGTTAATAACTCATCTCCTTCTACCTTAGGCCACAAACTTATCAATCACCCCGATGAGTTATTAACTTCAAACTTTCTGCATAATCACTCAAAGAGTTAACCTGCATGTGCATGTAACAAGAACTGTATAACTCATCTCCTTCTACCTTAGGCCACAAACTTATCAATCACCCCGCTGTGGACACTTTCTGGAGGTCCAAGATCCGTATGCTCCACGACCACTGGACTAAGTGTGTAAATGTAGGAGGGGATTATGTTGAAAAATAAATGTGCTAGGTTTTCTAAAATTGACTCCTTCTACCTTAGGCCACAAACATATCAATCATCCCTCATATGTCATGAAATTTGTTGTTTTGTGAGAGCGTAACAGTGCAAGACATAGAAACACTACAAAGAACAACAAGAATGAAATAAGTGATGCAAAAAGAGAGCAAAAATAGTCTGGTAGTGTTTATGGGTTGGAAATCCGATGGTGGAGAGGCAGAAGCTGTTCTTAAAACATTGAGTGTGTTTCTTCAGACCTTGCACCAGCAATACAATCCAATACCATTTCTCAAGTCCTGGCTGTAAAGCACATTAGGATAACATAAGGGAATGGAAGGAACTATATAAATAAAAGCTTATTTTCTTGAAAGAGTATACTTTCCTGTATGTACACTGGTTTCGTCACCTTGGGGAGACCAGAATAATAGAGCTACCTATTAGAATTTTTTTTTTAAGTTCCTTTGTATTTTCCTCATCTCAGTTTGTCACACTTGTCCCGCCCTATTAACCTACTGATGAGAGCAGGGCAGATATGGCAATACTTCATAAAATATTCGTTAGGAGTCAGCTAACCCCATGCATTCAGTTCTGGTCAGCACACCATCAGGAGGATTTCTTGGAGAGGGGAGCAGTGGAAATTCACTCATATGCTGCCTGGGATAGAACATTTCAGTGATGAGGAGAGACTGCAGGGACTGGGCTTGTTTTACTTGGAGCAGAGGAGGACAGGGGTTGCGGGTGGAAGGGGGGGGGCTGGCAATGGTGGGCCTGACAGATACAAAATTGCGAGAGGCATAGATAGGGAGATTGTAATAAACATTTCCCCAGAGCAGAGATATCGAAAACTAGAGGGTATGCAGGTTTAAGTTAAGAGTCAGAAAGTTTAGAGGGGCTTTGAAGAAGATTATTTTGATTCAGAGGGTGGCTGGAATCTGGAACACACTGTCAGAGGAGGTGCTGGAGGCGGAGATTCTAATAATATTTAAGAAGTATCTAGAAGCTCTAAAATAGGCACATGGATGATAGAAAAATGGAGGCCTATGTAGGAGGGAAGGGTTAGACTGATCTTAAAGTAAGTTAGAAGGCTGACACAACATTGTGGGTCAAAGGGTCTATACTGTGCCATACTGTTCTCTGTTCAATGTCGGAAAAGCAATTGATTGCCTCAGCATCAAAGGCTATTGGTCAAGTACCAGCAAATGGAATTAGTGTAGAAAGGCATTTGATGGTGGCACAGTCATTGTGGGCCAAAGGGCCCAGTTTTCTGCTGAATGACTGTGATCCTATAACAATGAATTGCATACATATACAGTATATGTCTAACCAGTCACTGAATCTGCATCTGCAGCAGGACAGTCTATCCTACGAAATTTAACAAGAATATTGAAATTGGCAGTCTTCTGCATTCTGAGCCATCTACAGCATTTGAAACCCTATCATTTTAATAGAATACTTTCATGCCCATATAAATCCTGGGATAATTTGTCTCCATGATTGGCTGAAGCTTTTGAACAATAAAAAAAAGCATATGCAAGCACCACAGTGAACAGAGATCAGGGAAAAAGACTTTATAGAGAAGAGAACATACTGTATTCTCCCCGTGACTGCGCAGGTTTCCTCCCACGGTCCAAAGATGTACCGATTAGTAGGTTAATTGGTCATTGTAAATTTTCCCATGATTAGGCTAGGGTTAAATTGAGGGTTGTTGGGTGGTGCAGCTGGAAGGGCCTATTCTGCGCTATATCTCAATAAATTAAAAAATTACCTGCACTAGCTGAATATCCTGCAGTCCACAGGGTAAATATGTTCACAGTTCTTACAAATCTGAGGTGTTAGATTGGCAAGATTGTGCTTACCTCACAATCAGGAACCTAATATTGCCTCCAAATGTCTGGATGCATTAGGACATTACCTCAGAGGTGTTAATAATAAGACTTCTTTGTGCACTAGGTATAAGGATAATATCACATTTTCCACCTAAATGATTAACACTTTGGTGAGAGGGGGCCAGAAACAAGAGATCAAGCTGCTTTACTTTGCAGTTACTTTTGTGACAAGCTTCTTACCTTCGCTTAAGCTTCTATTCATTGAGTTCTAGAGTTGTACAGCATAGAAACAAACCCTTCAATCCACCAAGCCCATGCCTACAAACATGCAGTCCTATACTAATCCCACTTTATTTAGAGATACAGCACAGTAACAGGCTTTCCGGCCCGATGAGCCCGCACCACCCAATTACACCCATGTGATCAATCAACCTACAAATCGTACATGTGGGAGAAAACCAGAGCTTAGAACCATAGAACAGAAACAGGCCTTTTGGCCCTTCTTGGCTGTGCCGAACCATTTTTCTGCCTAGTCCCACTGACCTGCACCCAGACCATATCCCTCCATACACCTCTCATCCATGTACCTGTCCCAGTTTTTCTTAATTGTTAAAAGTGAGCCCGCATTCACTTTTGTTGAGTTTTGTTCAGTCTTGTTGAGGACTTTTCCTCCTCCACCTAAAGAGCTTTATTTTTATGTCTGATCCCAAAGAATTTCAATTCCATGCTCACTTGAAATCACACATCTACTCTTCACTAAAGGAGTCAACAGCCAGCAAACAAGATTTGGTTTCTATATTCAAATAGCAAATTATTAGATGTACAGGATTTTTCTGGCAAGTTGAGCTACCATTACCACCCTATTTTAGACCAGAAATCCAAGGTAATGCTTTCTGATAGGTATAAGTTGATACCACGCCAAGTGGTGCAGCTACCCTTTAAATAATGAGACCATTAGACATAGGAGTAGAATTAGCCCATCGAGTCTGCTCCACCATTTCATCATGGCTGAATCATTTTCACTCTCAGCCCCGATCTCCTGCATTCTCCCCGTATCTCTTCATGCTCTGACTAATCAAAAATCTAACAATGTCTGTCTTAAATATATCCAATGACTTAGCCTTCACAGCTGCCCTTGGCAACAACTTCCACAGATTCACCACCCTCCAGCTAAAGAAATTCCTATTTCCATTTAAAAGGACGCCCCTCTATTCTGAGGCTGTGTTCTCTAGCATCTGGAGGAAGCACATGTTGTCACGGGGAGAAGGTACAAACTCCTTACAAGATAATGCTTGCCTGCATTAAATCCATATCCCTCTATGTCTTGCTTATTCATGAACTTGTCAATAAGCCTCTTAAATGTCGTTGCTGTTCCTGTCTCCGCCACCTCCTCTGGCAGCTTGTTCCAGACACCAACTGATGTATGTGTGAAAAATTTACCCATCAGAACCCCTTTAAACATCCTCCCTCTCACTTTAAAACTATGCCCTCTATTTTTAGATCCCCTCTCATTGGAAACAGATTGCCTATCTACAGTAATGGAAATTCATGCCTCTCAGAATTTCCCATCATTCTTTATCCTTAACCTATTCTTCCTTCATGACCTGTGAGTTGGAAGGATTTTATCAAAATCAACATTTATCAAAACCAAGTAACAAGATTAAGAATATTTATGAAAATTTATCACAGAGATGGAAGTCTAGTCAAGAGTGCACTTGAGTTTAATCGAACACTTAGTCCACAACCCTGCAGGTCATTCATATGCTCATCCAAGTCTTTTTTTTAAATATACTGAGGGTTTCTACTTCCACCACCTATTTAAGCAGCAAGTTCCAGACCTCACCAATGAAGGAAGCATTTATTTCATGGACAGTCCTCTGATCATAAGACCATAAAGCATAGGAGCAGAATTAAGCAATTTGGCTCATCGAGTCAGCTCTGCCATTCCATCACGGCTGATTTATTATCCTTCTCAATCCCATTCTCATGCCTTCTCCCTGAAACCTTTGACACTGTGACTAATCAAGAACATTTCAACCTCTGCTTTAAATATACCCAATGGCTTGGCCTCCACAGCTGTCTGTAGCAATGAATTCCACAGATTCACCACCCTTTGGCTAAAGAAATTCTTTCTCATCTCTGTTCTAACTGGATGTCCTTCTATTCTGAGTCAGTGCCCTCTGGTCCTAGACTCACCTACTATAGGAAACATCATCTCCACACGCACACTATCCAGACTTTCAATATTCCATGGGTTTCATTGAGATCCCCCTTCATTCTTCTGAACTCCCGCGAGTACAGGCCCAGAGGCATCAAACGCTCCTCATATGTTACCCCTTTCATTTTCGGAATCATTCCTGTAAACTTCCTCTAGACCATCTCCAATGCCAACACATACTTTCTTAGATAAGAAGCCCAAATCTGCACACAATACTCTGTGTGGTCTGATCAATGCCTTATAAAGCCTCAGCATCACATCCTTGGTCTTATGTTTTTGTATAAGTAAGAGGGGTAGGCGTAATAAACTGTAGCTTCGGCCTACACCCTTTCGGTCTGTTCTAAAGATTTTTATTTAAATTGGTCTTATGAAATCATTGCTGAAAATTATGCTTTTTTTAATGTTTGTACTGACCAAAATAAATAAAATTTCATTCATTCATTCATGTTTAGTCCTCTTGAAATGAATGCTAACATTGCATTTGCCTTCCTTACTACTGACTCAAGCTGCAAGTTAACCTTTAGGGAATCCTGCACAAGGACTCCCAAGTCCCTTTGCACCTCTGCTTTTTTAAAATTTTCTCCATTTAGGAAATAGTCTACACTTTTATTCCTTCGACGAAAGTGTATGATCATATATTTCTCTACACTATATTCCACCTGCCACTTCTTTGCCCATTTTCCAAATCTGTCTAAGTTCTTTGGCAGATTCCCTGCCTCCTCAACACTACCTGCCCTTCTACCTATCTTCGTATTGTTGCAAACTTGGCCACAAAACCATCAATCCCATCATCCAAATCGTTGACATAGAACATGAAAAGAAGCGATCCCAATACCAACAACTGGCCAGTGGCAGCCAAACAGAAAAGCCCCCCCCCCCTTATTCCCACTCTTTGCCTCCTGCCAGTCAGCCAATCTTCTATCCATGCTAACATCTTTCCTGTAATACCATGGGCTCTTGTTTAGCAACCTCATAGCAACCTTGTCAGAGGCCTGAAAATGCAAGTAAGCAACATTCACTGACTCTCCTTTGTCAAAGAATTCCAAAAAGGTTTGTCTGGCAGGATTTTCCCTTCAGGAAGCTATGCTGACTTTGTTTCCTTAAGGGAAATCTTGTTATTATATCCTATTTTATCATGTGCCTCCAAGTACCCTGAAACCTCATCCTTAAAAATGGACTCCAACATCTTCCTAATCACTGAAGTCAGGCTAACGGTTCTATAATTTCCTTTCTTCTATCTCCCTCCTTCTTAAAGAGTGGAGTGACATTTGCAATTTCTAATCCTTCCGAACCATTCCAGAATCAACACTCACTTCCATCCCTTAACACTCTCGAATTGCTGACATACTGCTAGTGAATTCCACAGTGAAGACAGACGCAGAATACAGTACTTATTAAGTTCATTTGCCATGTTGTTATCTGCCATTACTACCTCTCCACCATAATTTTACTGATGTCCAATATCCACTCTCACGTCTCTTTCACTCTTTATATATTTGAGAAAACTTCTGGCATCCTCTTTTATGTTATTGGCTAGTTTAGCTTCCTATTTCATCTTTTCTCTCCTTATGGCTTTTTAGTTGCCCTCTGTTGGATTTTTAAAGCTTCCCAATCCTCTAACCTCCCACTAATTTTTGCTATATTGTATGCCCTCTCTTCTCACTTTATGCTGTCTTTGACTTCATCTTTTGAGAAGGTACTTCTTCATCTTTGAAATATATCTATCAAGCGCCTTCCTTATTGCCCCTAGAAA
The DNA here is from genome assembly GCF_030144855.1 of Hypanus sabinus. Taxonomy (NCBI): domain Eukaryota; kingdom Metazoa; phylum Chordata; class Chondrichthyes; order Myliobatiformes; family Dasyatidae; genus Hypanus; species Hypanus sabinus. The sequence continues at coordinate 43,198,931 of NC_082738.1, read as the reverse complement.
CTCTAGCCACTGCTGTTTTACCATCATCCCTGCTAGTGTCTCCTTCCAATCAACTTTGGCCAGCTCCTCTCTCAGGCCTCTGTAATTCCCTTTATTCCACTGTAATACTGATACATCTGACTCTAACTTTTCCCTCTCAAGTTGCAGGGTGAATTCTATCGTACTATGATCATTGTCTCCTAAGAGTTTACCTTAAGCTCCCTAATCAAATCTGGTTCATTACACAACACCCAGTCCAGAATTGCCTTTCCCCTAGTGGGCTCAACCACAAGCTGCACTAAAAAGCCATGATGTAGGCATTTTACAAATTCCCTCTCTTGGGATCCAGCACCTACCCAGTTTTCTCAATTTACTTGCATATTGAAATCTGCTATTATTGTCGTAACATTGCCCTTTTTTACACTCCTTTTCTATCTCCCACTGTAATTTGTATTTGGTTACTATTTGGAGGCCTGTATATAACTCCCATCAGGGTCTTTTTACCCTTGCAGTCACCTCTTCCTGAGGATTTTATTTTATTTTTTACCAACAGTTCCACCCCATCCTTCCAGCAGTTTGCTTATATCTCAAGATATATCCTTTGTGGCACTTAAAGTTCTCTCTCTAGACCATTAGTCTTTGATTTACTGATCAAGTCATGCAGCAACACAATCATGCAAACAAAACAGAGCATGTTGTGATGGCCTGGGATATGAACACGTGTTTATCCATTGCAGCAGCCCTTGCTGAGCTCCAATGGCTTTACTTTCAATTTACAACCTTTCCACACCAGCTCGTCCACACTGACCTCTGATACTTAACCTGCTGACCTCTGGCTGTTGGCTTTGTGCTTCCAGCAGACAAGATGTTTGAGCCGCAACCTTTGACTCTATTCTCTACCTAGGGGTTGCCTATCAGAGCTGATAATTACACTGAATATCATCCTGAGAGAGTTCCAGGAAGCTTAGATTCTGCAGAGATCAAAAGGATAAGGCATTCCAATGTCTAATGTGTTAAAAATTCCTGGAAAGTGGTTTAATAAGACCCCAGTGTCTAGTTTCCAAATCACATCTGCAGAATATATCAGTTCTCAAATTTAAAGGCAATTCATCTTTTGATTTTCCATCCATCCTTATGGGGAAGTCTGTTGTTTGACGCTACATTTATAACCAAATCTCTTATGTGGGAAATTACAAAGTAAGACTCCCCATATCTCCAATCAACTTAAGCCAAAACTCAAAGACTCGTCTGTAACCATTGTATCAGCTAAATATCTCTAAGAGGTTTAGATATAAAACAAACTGATAGTGTTGAGTATACTCCTCTTGAGCTTCCAGGCAGGTACAGGTATCGATTACAACTGATGTTTTGATGACAAACTCTGCCACATTCATCAGGGATGATGCCCGGGCATGTCTAGTTTGGTGGTATTTACATCCCCATAGTCAAACTTTGGAGCTTTGAGCAGGCCCAAATAAGTGCAAATTCCTGCTGCAAAAATGGGAATTGAGAGAAAACATTAGCTTAGTAGTTGTTGTTACACCAATCAGACTATAAATATTTGAATGTATGTCTTAGGAGAGCAGGCCATCTAGGACTGCAAGCCTTCTTTGAGTTTCTGAAAGATCACAGCCATTTTCCTGCATTGTCTCTATATTCTTAATATCCAGAAATTTGTTGAGCACTGTTTTGAATGAACCTAGTGACTGAATAGCCACACCCATCCAGGATAGAGAATTCCAAACATTCACCACCTTCTGAATGATGAAAATTCTCCTTGTTTCCTTCCCTACTACTTGGTCCGCGAACTTGAACTGTATTCCTAGACTCTTCAGCCATGGGGGACCCCCCTCCCTCCCCATCCACATCCACATCCATGATGAGCACTCTAAGAATTTTGCAGCTTCAATGAAGTCACCTCTTGATTGAACTGACATCATCTAAGATCAAAATTCAAAGTAAATTTATTATCAAAGTACATATATATCACCATATACCACCCTGAGATTCACTTTTGTGGGCATACACAATAGAATCCAAGAAACACAAGACTGCACCATCGGGCCGGACAAATAAGCAATGTACAAAAGACAACAAATTGTCCAAATACACAAAAAAAACAAATAAATAAACAATAAATAGTGAGAACATGAGATGAAGAGTCCTTAAAAATGTGTCCATAGGTTGTGGAAGCAGTTCAGTGATTGAGCAAGTGAAGTTGTCCCCTCTGGTTCAAGAGTCTGTTGGTTGAGGGGTTAATAACTGTTCCTGAACCTGGTGGTGTGAGTCCTGAGGCTCCTGTACCTTCTTCCTGATGGTAGCAGTGAGGAGAGAGCATGGTGGGGGTCCCTGATGCTGGATGCTGCTCTTCCTGCATTCTGTGTAGATGTACACAATTTTTGGGAGTGAAGATGGACTGGATCACATCCACTGCTTTTTGTAGGATTTTCTGTTCAAGGGCATTTGGTGTTTCCGTGCCAGGCCGTGATGCAACCAGTCAATGTACTCTCCACCACACATCTATAGAAGTGTATCAGAGTTTTAGAAACAATGCTGTATCTTTGCCAACTCCTAAGGAAGTAGAACACAGATCATCTGGAATGATGGCACCAAAGAATTTAAAGTTGCTGACCCTCTCTGCCTTTGATCCCTTGATGAGGATCTTCTACTCTTGACCTAACAATCTACCTCATCATGTCCTTACACCTTATTGTCTGCCTGCACTGCCCTTTCTCTGTATGATGTTATGAAATAGCCGGTATGGATGGCATGTAAAACAAACTTTTCCATTGTACCTCAGAGCACGAGACACAAATAAACCAATTACCAGTCAACATTGGCCTAATATACTGAATCTCTCCTCATAAAACAAACCTGACATCTGAGAACCTGCTTAGTAAATCTTTGTTGAACTCCCTGCATGGCAAGCATATTCTTTCTTAGGTGAAGAGAATAAAATTGTACAAAATTCCCAGATGCAGCCTCACTAAGGTCCTATATAATTGCAGTAAGATGCTGATCCTCACATATTGATGACCAACATATGAGTTGCCTTCCTAATTGCTTTGGGCAGTTAGCTTTCAGTGACATGTGGACAATCCACCAGGATCCTTGTGGATATTGTCATCCTCTATTTTAATAACACTTCTTTTGCACCAATATGGATGACCTCACTTTTTTCATTCCCTCTGCTAAATTTTTGCCAACACATTCACTGTCCTCTTGAAGCCCCTTGTTTCCCCTGTATTTACCATCCCACCCACTTTCACCAGCGAATTTGGACCTCAGGTTTGTGGTCCCATTGGTAAATCATTAAAATGGATAGTGAATAAAAGTGGCCCAAATGCTGATATTGTCAGTATCTGTTCATCACAGGCAATCTGACAAATACCCATTGATTCCCATTCTTTTCTGTTATAATCCGTTTTCAATCCATGGCATTACATTGCACCCAGTTTCATCTGCTCCAACTTTGTTGACCTGCATTTTTTTTGGGGACCCTATTGAAACCACCGGAAACCCTAAATGCATTAAAATCGTCTAGTTCTTCCTTCTCCTCCCTACTGGTCATGTCTTCACTGTTGAGTGCCAATGATACAAATATGATAGCTTTTCATAAATCCATACTGGCTTTGCTTAATCCTATTACTCGTTGCCAGGTGTTCTGTTATTTGTAGCTTCAAGTTCCTAGCGTCAGCATCTCTGAAGTACTTTCCTGTGCCCAAGATATTTTGATGCAGTTACTAAGAAGACATGCCAATGGCCTTATTTCAGTTGAGATTTAGTATGTCACCAAAGACTCTAGCAAATCTCTGCAGATGTACCATGAAGAGAGTCACCGTCTGGTGTCCTGCCAATGCACAAGGTTGGAAAAAGCTGCTTAGCCACTCCATCACAGGCAGTAGCCTCCCCACCATCAAGGACATCTTCAAAAGACAATGCCTCAAGAAGGAAGGCAGCAGCTGTTATGAAGTAGCCTCACCATTCCAGGACATTCCCTCTTCTCATTACTATCATGAGGGAGGAGGTACAGGAGCCTGAAGACACACACTCAACTCTTTAGGAACAGCTTCATCCCCTCCGCCATCAGATTTCTGAACAGTCCAAAAGCCTGTGAACACTACCTCATTATTTTGCTCTCTTGTTGCACTATTTATTTTTTATATTTCTTATCATAAATTATGGTATTATTTTTATGTCTTGCACAGCACTGCTGCTGCTAAACAGCAAATTTCATGACATACGTCTGTAGTAATAAACCTGATTCAGATTACATCTTTTATTATAAATTCCAGAAGTTTTCCCATGACTGGTATTTTCCTGATTTTCATTTGCTCCTTTCTTCAAAGTTATTTCACTTTTGCCACCCTCCAATCTGCAGGGCCTTTTTGGTTTGTATCACAAATTCTTGACCTAATCAAGGCTGTAGCAGTAGAAGTGTTCCTTTATTTGAAGCCAATGTATGAACCCACAGTCTTAATGCACTGTTTTAACTTATTGTTAAAACGGACACATATGAGATCCTAAGTGAGTTGCGGGATGTACTTTGAGAAGTTGCAGCTGAATCAATGACAATTGGACAAAATTATGGACAAGAAATACTAATTGTAATGTATAAAACCCAGACCTGCAACTCTTCCTAAGGTATAGAAGATAACTTAAACTATATGAAGTATGTAAATCATTTATATCATATCTTCATGTCACATACATAGATCATTTTAATTTAGCAGCTGTAGTTTATTCTTGTGTACTGCATTTCTCTGCTCTAATCCATGGATATGATTGACTTGGTCCATAAAAACAGGACGATTAGGTGTATGTCGTTGGGTGGGAAGACAAGCCCAAGCGTGTTCCATAATTTTGTCATCCAGGTAAATGTGCAGCCGTAACTCAACAAACGGTTCTCTGTAAATGATCACTTATTTCAGTGCAATTCATGCAAAGTCCTGTTGGACCCACCTGTTTTAACCCCTAGCTTCAACAATTTACAGAGCAAACCACCACTTAATGCATATCATTTGCGTACGTATATTCTTACACAAATGGCTGAACACATTGTTTAATCCTGGTTTAATCCTGGTCTCTTGCACCATCTAGTGGACACTTAGGGAATTTAAATGCAGGTTACCAACCCGAACACAAATGTATTCTCTCCCTCTTCTCCTTCCTCCACTTGCTTTCATGATCCAGGAGGAATTGGTGAGCATTATAAGGCATTGGTCAGACGACACTTGAAATATTGTGAGCAGGTTTGGACAATTTATTTAAGAAAGAATGTGTTAGCTTTGGAGAGGATCCGGAGAAGGTTCATGAGAATGATCCCAGAAATGAAAGGATCATTCTCATGAGGAATGTTTCAGACTCTGCGCATTACTCACTGTCGTTTAGGAGAATGAGGGAGGAAGTTCATTGAAACCTATCAAATATTGAAAGAGTGGATGTGAAGAGGATGTTTCCTATAGTGGGAGAGTCAAGTTCCAGAGAGCACAGCATCAGAATAGAAGGATGTCCCTATAGAACAGAGATAAGGAAGAATTTCTTTAACCAGAGGGTGCTGAATCTGTGGAATTAATTGCAATATACAGTTGTGGGGGGCAACCCATTGGATGTATTTAATGTAGAGGTTGATGGATCCTTCATTAGTCAGGGCATCAAAGGTTACAGGGAAAAGACAGGAGAATGAGGTTGAAAGGGAAACTAAATCAACCATGATGAAATGGTGGAACAGACTCAATGGGCCAAATGGCCTAATTCAGTTCATATGTCTTATGGACTTGCTTCTACTCTGGTCCTGAGGAATCTTAAATGACAAAAGTCATTGTAGGATCCATTGACATTTCTTCTAATGGGGCAGCAGCTTCATTTGTTTGTACAGGGATTCAAAGTGTACGGATTCAAGTCTTCCAATGCCATCCCAAATGCTTCTCTCCTCTTTGAACAATTGTAGGTCAGGGATTACCAAAAAGTGTTCAGTTTTTCCAAAGAGTCTTTGATTGTATTCTTTTTTTTCTTTTTTTTTCTTTTCAAATCTTGATCGTATTCTTGAATCTCATTTTTTGTCTGCCTGGTAATCTGCACCTATGACAGACCTCAGAACATTATTATTTGCCTGTGATGACTGCGTGAGAAAGGAACTGACATCGGTTAATTTATCCTACCACGTTTGGGGGTAAATATTGATGGTGCCTTTCTAAATTAGTCACAGTGCCTGCTCTAGTGACTGCAGATCTCAGTTGCACATGGGAAGGCAGGCAGCTGTCTAATAAACCATGAGATTTGGGATAGATCAAAGGTTTTGATTTTCAGATATCCTCTTCCTCACTCAACCATAGGCTATATCTAATGTAATGGCATCAGCATATGCTTTTGCTGAGAGGTGGGGAGAAGTCCACACCTCCAGGGTCTCACCTCGAAACTTTAATGTGGGAAGGTTGCTTTGTACAGTAAGGCTGGTTGGAGGAGGAGCATTTTCACATGCACATTAAATGTAAGGCCTACTACCCCTCTCATGTGCTTAAGTGACAGTCATAGGGACATTTTTTCCCCCACACAGAAAGGAGCAACCAAGGAAAAGGCAGAGGAAGGGACAATTACTACTTTTTAAAGACATTTGGACAGGTACATGGGCAGGAAAAGCTGAGCAGGGTATGGGCTGAATACAGGCAAATGGGATTAGCATGGCTTGGTAAGAACCTTGGGTAGCATGGATGCATTGTGCTGAAGAACCTATCCGTGTTATATAACTCTGTGACTCAAAGTCTCAGAGAGGTGAACTCCTTAGCTTCAGAAAGATTGTCAGCAGCCACTGAAAGGGACATGCCAAAGACATCCCCACCCTTGACTTGACCCTTAACACGAGTACCTTTAACAACATCTGTTCTGCTCCCGACTGATGTGAAGTCAAAAAGGCCACATCACAAGTAAAAATAAAACACCTTGAGAACTGAGACAAACCTTTTTTAAAGTTCCAGAGATGATGATGAAAAGCTCTAGTCATGAATCCAAATCTCATTGTTCACATAAGGGAAGATGAAGTTATTCTAGGGGACCTCAGGAAGTGTTTCAATCATGATTACTACAGAGGGGGCCTTCATGCCATAGGTGAAGTCAATAGCATGGTTGTTAGCATAAGATTTTACAGCACCAATGACCCAGGTTCAATTTCTACTGCCGTCTGTAAGGAATTTGTATGTTCTCCCTGTGGTCACATGGGTTTCCTCCAGCATTCCAAAGGCATATGGGTTACTAGGTTAATTGGGCACACAGATGTATCTGGGCAGCATGGGCTCATTGGGCAGGCAGGGCCTGTTACCATGCTGTAACTCCAAATAAAACTAAAAATAAATAAAAGTCAGCACTGGAGTCCTTCTCAACCAATTTTCCCCAGTGGACAAAGAATTACTCCCCAAATTCACAGTGTGGATTACATTAACCCAGAGGCATAACAGAATACAACCAAGAAAATTGTAGGGACTTTATTAAACTACACTTGGCCTCTTTCAACGTGACCAAAGTCCTTGACTCCTTTACTCAAGATGGACATTAGAACAGCCTCTTCAAATCAGCTGCCCACGGAAACTTATCACCATTTTACCTTTTGCTTTACAACTGAATCAACAGACCAACTGCAGAATCAATCTCAGTGAAGAATAGTACGAAACTAGCCTGTCTAAATACCCATGAAGTGAGCAATTACAACATATGTAATTTAATGTCATTTGACTTTTTTTTTCTCCACCGAAGACTGGATTTCCTATTCGATATAGGATTCAACACAATTATTTCCCCTTTGTCCCATTTTGCAGTGCTCTTTGTGTTGCCACTAATTCTAAAGTAAAGGGAATGGGCTTATTCATAATAAGATCTGTTATTTGAAAGGAAATCCAAGTGTTAAAACATGTTAGCAACTGGGATTACTTTGGATACTCACTAGAGACGTACCCCAGGAGACAATTTTCTTGCCTTCTGTGATATTCCTGTTCCATCTGAAATATTTATCAGAGATATTGAGAGGAAGGTCACAAAAATGCTTAACTGTTTAACATTCTGCCACCCTGTGTAAGTAATTGCTTCAATTACAGAAAAAGAAACCAGAACAGGAGTTCCAACAGAATTGCTGACTTGGATTATCAAAACCAGACTCAGCAGTCACCTGGTTGTCACCAAGTAGAGTCTGAAGTTCATTTCTGAGTGGGAAGTTTATAATAGAGAAGGAAGGTGGAATGCCATCTCCCCTCTTGTGTCCAAAGAGGAGCTCCCTGAATTGAATTGCAATTATCCCCATCCAGAAGCAGAGGAAAACAATGCAACAACTCAAAGAAAAAGGCATTTATTGGCCTCTTTCCATCAGGACAGACAATGGAAAACCCTTTTTGATTTCAGAAGCACACAGAAATCCATCACCATTTTATATTGGCTTCATGATGGTATGCAAGCCATGATCCCAACCAAAGGGTCTTCAACATAGTTTATCTCAAATATGGCTGTCATTATCTTGACAATTGTTTCAATCATTTTCACTGTTACTTTTACCTTCAAGCTTTCCACAAGAATGAAGACAATTTTCAGAAATAAAAGGAAGTTATTCAATCTACAGAAACTACTCTGCAGAACCAAGGTCACTGGATCATTTGCAGCCAAGGTGCTATTAAATAGTTATATTTCTGGACATAAAAGGATTAAGAGTGTGAAGGTATGTTATAAAGATGTAGAAACAGCTACTGAAGGGCCGAGCAAGTTTGAAGGGCTAAATGGTCTAATTCTGCCCTTAATGTCCATGTTGTTATGAGAACAAGACTACCTGCAGCGGGCATCTCTAACATGGGGTCAATACCATTTATCATGTAGGGTTCCAAGGGGACTTAATAGGGTGGACATTTCTTCTTATCAGGGCACACAAGAACTAAGGAGTTTTGCTTCAGAATACGGTTTTGTGCATTTACAAGAGATGAGAAATTTCATCTCCTGGTGGATTGACACTATTTGGTATTCCCCCTCCAAGAGAGAGGCGAATGTTAACTCGCTAAGTGTATTCAAGGTTGAAGTTGAAATATTGTACTCTGCAGTGGAGTCAAAGACTGGGAATTTGGTCGACTGGTAGAGTTGATTCTGAAAAAATTGATTTTGTTGAATGGCAGAACAGCTTAAGAACCCTTATGGCTTCAACCTGTTCCAATTAGGGGAATAAGGGGAATTACGAAACTATCAGGAAGAAAATGGAGGCTTAAATTGGCAACAGATGTTCTCAGGGAAAAGTACGGAAGAAATGTGGCAAATATTCAGGGGATATTTGTGTAGAGTTCTGTATAGGTACGTTCCAATGAGACAGGGAAGTTATGGTAGTGTACAGGAACCGTGGTGTACAAAGGCTGTGATAAATCTAGTCAAGAAAAGAAAAGCTTACAAAAGGTTCAGAGAGCTAGGTAATGTTAGAAATCTAGAAGATTATAAGGCTAACAGAAAGGAACTTAAGAAGGAAATTAGGAGAGCCAGAAGGGGCCATGAGAAGGCCTTGCGGGCAGAATTAAGGAAAACCCCCAAGGCATTCTACAAGTATGTGAAGAGCAAGAGGATAAGATGTGAAAGAATAGGACCTATCAAGTGTGACAGTGGGGAAGTGTGTATGGAACCGGAGGAAATGGCAGAGATACTTAATGAATACTTTACTTCAGTATTCACTATGGAAAAGGATCTTGGTGATTGTAGTGATGACTCACAGCAGACTGAAAAGCTTGAGCACGTAGCTATTAAGAAAGAGAATGTGCTGGAGCTTTTGGAAAGTATCAAGTTGGATAAGTTGCCGGGACCGGAAGAAATGTACCCCAGGCTACTGTGGGAGGCAAGGGAGGAGATTGCTGAGCCTCTGGCGATGATCTTTGCATCAACAATGGGGACGGGAGAGGTTCTCGAGGATTGGACAGTTGCAGATGATGTTCCTTTATACAAGAAAGGGAGTAGAGATAGCCCAGGAAATTATAGACCAGTGAGTCTCACCTCAGTGGTTGGTAAGTTGATAGAGAAGATCCTGAGAGGCAGGATTTATGAACATTTGGAGAGGCATAATATGATCAGGAGTAGTCAGCACGGCAGGTCAAGCCTTATGAGCCTGATTGAATTTTTTGAGGATGTGACTAAACACATTGATAAAGGTAGAGCAGTAGATGTAGTGTATATGGATTTCAGCAAGGCATTTGATAAGGTACCCCATGCAAGGCTTATTGAGAAAGTAAGGAGGCATGGGATCAAAGGGGACATTGCTTTGTGCATCCAGAACTGGCTTGCCCACACAAGGCAAAGAGTGGTTGTAGATGGGTTATATTCTGCCTGGAGGTCAGGCACCAGTGGAGTGCCTCAGGGATCTATTCTGGGACCCGTTCTGGGACCCTTACTCTTTGTGATTTTTATAAATGACCTGGATGAGGAAGTGGAGGGATGGGTTAGTAAGTTTGCTGATGACACAATGGTTGGGGGTGTTGTGGATAGTGTGGAGGGCTGTCAGAGGTTACAGTGGGATATTGATAGGATGCAAAACTGGGCTGAGAAGTGGCAGATGGAGTTCAACCCAGATAAGTGTGAGGTGGTTCATTTTGTTAGGTCAAATATGATGGCAGAATATAGTATTAATGGTAAGACTCTTAGCAGTCTGGAGGATCAGAGGGATCTTGGGGTCTGAGTCCATAGGACGCTCAAAGCAGCTGCGCAGGTTGACTCTGTGGTTAAGGCGGTGTATGGTGTACTGGCCTTCAGCAATTGTGGAATTGAGTTTAGGAGCTGAGAGGTAATGTTGCAGCTATATAGGACCCTGGTCAGAGCCCACTTGGAGTACTGTGCTCATTTCTGATCGCCTCACTACAGGAAGGACATGGAAACCATAGAAAGGGTGCAGAGGAGATTTACAAGGATGTTGCCTGGATTGGGGAGCACAACTTATGAGAATAGGCTGAGTGAACTCAGCCTTTTCTCCTTGGAGCAAAGGAGGATGAGAGGTGACCTGATAGAGGTGTACGAGATGATGAGAGGCATTGATTGTGTGGATAGTCAGAGGCTTTTTCCCAGGGCTGAAATGGTTGCCACAAGAGAATACAGGTTTAAGGTGCTGGGGTGTAGGTACAGAGGATATGTCAGGGGTAAATTTTTGACTCAGAGAGTGGTGAGTGCGTGGAATGGGCTGTAGGCAACGGTGGTGGAGGCGGATACGATAGGGTCTTTTAAGATGCTTTTAGATAGGTACATGGAGCTTAGTAAAATTGAGGGCTATAGGGAAACCTAGTAATTTCTAAGGTAGGGACATGTTCGGCACAACTTTGTGGGCCAAAGGGCCTGTATTGTGTGTAGGTTTTCTATGTTTTCCATTCTAAAGGGCATACTTGGTCAGGGCCAATCCACCTCCTTCCCCGAACTCCCTTTTAAAGGAAAATTCCATTTTGGCTGATATTGAAGATTATGTATTTTCAACCTAGGTAAATGGGACTACACCTTTGGATTCCCAGACAAAATAACCTGCCTTTAATACTGCTGGAGCAAGAATAAACACTTAGAGCTTCAAGTCTGTTCAAGAAAGCTGTTATGCTTTCCAGTGCCTTGACCCTTGGTTAACAAAAGTCTCAGGTTAAAATTAACTTTATAAAAACAGAGTTCCAAAGTTCTACCATTCTTTACATGTAGGTATCTTCTAATTATAGTCTTAAAGTATCTTTGTCCAGCTTCCTCCTACATTCCCAAACAATGGAATAAGTTTCCGTCTAACTAGTTGGTCACTCTTCTCCAGCTTATTTTGCAAACTCCAAATGAATTAACCTTGAACTACAAGGTTAAAAGGAGTCCTGGAATAAAGGTAAATCACTAGAGCTAGAACAAAAATCATTAAAAAATTCTACATACTATAAAAAGAAAAGATTTCACAGATTAGAATCTAGAATTAAAATAAAAGATCTATTTAATTTTCTTGGGAAATGGAAAAATCAGTGATCAGGCTTTGTCCGTTTCCCTTATGACAAGGATAAATTAGCAATAGAGCAATAATTGAAAGCTCCACCTTCAATTATGGCTGATTTATTATCCCCCTCAACCCATTTTCTTGCCATCTCCCTATAACCTTTGATGCCGACTAATCAAGAACCTATCAATCTCCGCTTTAAATATACTGAATGACTTGGCTTCTACAGCCATATGTGGCAATGAATTCCACAGATTCACCACCTTCTGGCTAAAGAAATTCCTTCTCATCTCTGTTCTAAATGGATGTCTCTTGAATTTGAGGCTGTGCCCTCTGGCCCTAGAGTCACCACTATAGGAAACATCCTCTCCACAACCACTCTATCTAGGCCGTTTAATAATTGACAGGTTTCATTAAGACTCCCCCCCCCCTCCATTTTTCTAAATTCCTCATCTTAATTCATACCACCATTCTTTGAGATTCGATATCCTTTTCCAGCATGTGCATCACAGTATGGGTTATATATACACTGCACCCCACTTTAAATATATTTTTAATTATGCAGTGTGGTACATTAACCTTTTCCTAACTCGGAATTCAATGATTAAATTATCTACAAGAAGTATTATGTAACTAAATTTATTCACTTTAATAGGCCCTTAAATGAAAGGAGAACAAAAAGTGTTTTTGGAAATACAATTTGATCATAAGACCATAAAATATCGGAGCAGAATTAGGCAATTTGGCCCATCAAGTCTGTTTTGCCATTTCATCACGGCTGATCCATTTCCCCTCAGTCCAAATCTCCTGCCTTCTTCCCCGTATCCCTTCACTGCCTGAACAATCAAGAATCATATAACCATATAACAATTACATCATGGAAACTGGCCACCTCAGCCCTTCTAGTCCATGCCGAACGCTTACTCTCACCTAGTCCCACTGACCCGCACTCAGCTCATCACCCTCCATTCCTCTCCTGTCCATATACCTATTCAATTTTTTTTTTAATGACAATATTGAACCTGCCTCTGCCACTTCTACTGGAAGCTCGTTCCACACAGCTACCACTCTCTGAGTAAAGAAATTCCCCCTCATGTTACCCTTAAACTTTTGCCCCCTAACTCTCAACTCCTGTCTTCTTGTTTGAATCTCCCCTACTCTCAATGGAAAAGGCCTATCCACGTCAACTCTATATATCCCCCTCATAATTTTAAATACCTCTATCAAGTCTCCCCTTCTATGCTCCAAAGAATAAAGACCTAACTTGTTCAATCTTTCCCTGTAACTTAGGTGCTGAAACCCAGGTAACATTCTAGTAAATCTTCCCTGTACTGTTTTGTTGATATCTTTCCTATAATTCAGTGACCAGAACTGTACACAATACTCCAAATTCAGCCTTACCATTGCCTTGTACAATTTTAACATTACATCCCAACTCCTTACTCAGTGCTCTGATTTATAAGGGCCAACATACCAAAAGCTTTTTTCACCACCCTATCCACATGAGATTCCACCTTCAGAGAACTATGCACCATTCTTCCTATATCACTGTTCTACTGCATTCTTCAATGCCCTACCATTTACCATGTGTGTCCTATTTGGATTATTCCTACCAAAATGTAGCACCTCACACTTATCAGCATTAAGTCCATCTGCCATCGTTCAGCCCACTCTTCTAAATCTCTCTGCAAGTTTTGAAAACCTACTTCATTATCCACAACACCACCTACCTTAGTATCATCTGCATACTTACTAATCCAATTTACCACCCCATCATCCAGATCATTACTGTATATGACAAACAACATTGGACCCAGTACAGATCCCTAAGCACACCACTAGTCACCAGCTTCCAACCTGACAAACAGTTATCCACCACTACTCTCTGGCATCTCCCATCCAGCCACTGTTGAATCCATTTTACTACTTCAATATTAATACCAAACGATTGAACCTTCCTAACTAGCCTTCCGTGCGGAACCATGTCAAAGGCCTTACTGAAGTCCATATAGACAACATCCACTGCTTTACCCTCGTCAACTTTCCTCGTAACCTCTTCAAAAAATTTAGTAAGTTTTGTCACACATGACCTTCCACGCACAAATCCATGTTGATTGTTCCTAATCAGACCCTGTCTATCCAGATAATTATATATACCATCTCTAAGAATACTCTCCATTAATTTACCCACCACTGACATCAAACTGACAGGCCTATAATTGCTAGGTTTACTCTTAGAACCCTTTTTAAACAATGGAACCACATGAGCAATATGCCAATCCTCCGGCATCATCCCTGTTTCTAATGACATTTGAAATATTTCTGTCAGAGCCCCTGCTATTTCTACACTAATCAATTAACCTCTGCCTTAGATATACATAAAGACTTGGTCTCCACACCTGCTTGTGGCAAAGAATTCCAGATTCACCACTCTGGCTGAAGAAATTCCTCATCATTCTAACTCAATGCCCCTCTATTCTGAGGTTGTGTCCTCTGGTCTTACACTCTCCTATCATAGGAAATATACTATTCACATCCACTCTAGCAAAGCCTTTCATCATTTAGTAAGTTTCAATGACGTCACCCCTCATTCTTCTGAATTCTAGTGAATACAGACCCAGAGCCTTCAAATAATTTTCATACGACAAGCTATTCAATCCTGGAATTATTTTTGTGAACCTCCTTTGAACCCACCAGTTTCAACACATCCTTTCTAAAATAGGGTGCCCAAACCTGTTCACAATACTCCCAAGAGGCTCCACCATAGCTTTATAAGGTTTCAATACTACATCCTTGGTTTTATGTTTAGTCGTCTTGAAATGAATGCTAACATTGTATTTGCCTTCCTCATCACAGACTCAACCTGCAAATTAACCTTTAGGGAATCCTGCACAAGGACTCGCAAGTCCCTTTGTGCCTCTGTTTGTTTGTATGTTCTCTCCATTTAGAAAATAGTTAACCCTTTCATTTCTTCTATCAACATACATGATCATGCACTTCAAAATTCTATTCCATCTATTTCTTTGCCCATTCTCTTAATATGTCAAAGTCCTTCTGTAGCCTCTCTACTTCCTCAAAACTAACTGCCCCTCCACCTACCTTCATGTCGTCTGCAAACTTTGCAACAAAGCCATCAATTCCATCATCCAATTCATTGATACAACACAAGAATCAGTCCCAACACTGACCCCTACTAGTGGAACACTCCTAGTCACCAGCAGCCAGTCAGAAAAGGCTTCCTTTATTCCCACACTGTTTCCTGCCAATCAGCTGTTACTTTGTCCTATATCAATGGGCTTGTAGCTTGTTAAGCAGCCTCATGTGTGGCACCTTGTCAAAGGCCTTCTGAAAATACAAATAAACATCCACTGATTCTCCTTTGTCTATCCTGCTTGCTATTTCTTCAATTTGGCTATATATAATTCATTGTAAATATACAGTATACCCAACACAGCTATTAGAAATATTTCCCAAGCATAAATAAAATAATTTGCTTCCCTGGAGTAAACACACGTGAAACAGTTCATATGATGTTGGTTCCAATATTGGCTTACCTAACTGCCAGCAAGTACAATTGACCTGCTATTAAAGGTCCTTCCCAGATTACAAACACCTGGCTTACGTACAAACCCATACATATAAATGAGTGTTTGGAGGACCAGAAGAATGGATTTGCTGGCTGCTACAGAATTGCAGGCAACCGCAATTGATTAGCTGGAATGTTGCCACATCAAACTCAAGAATACACTTCAGTGAACACGTTGATATCCATTTTGCGAATCCTGTAAAAAAACATGTTGTCCAGCCTTGCAGCAGTGTCCTTTTCAACACCACCTATAGCACTTAAAACCCCAACTGTAGTAGTAAAAGCTTTCAAAGTATCAGAGTCTCATGCTAAATTTGTTAATATCAACTTTATTAATAAGAATGATAAAATGAGATTTAAATGCTTCAACAAATTATCTATTCAATATGGGACAAGTTACTTCCACAGGCATCTTCTGCACTGCCAGAGATGTTCACAGCCGCATTTCCAACATACAAACTGTTCAGGAACAGTTGCCTGAGGAGGATCCGGGATCTTATTGCAAATAGTTAATTACATATTTTCCTGTAAATCAGGATTTAAGTACGTAAATAAGGTGGGACAGTGGAAACCTGATTGGATGAGGACTAACCAATCAGGAGGGACAGATGATGGGGGTCTAAAACCTCTGGACTAGACATGCCCAGGCATCATTGCCGATGAAGGTGGCAGAGTTTGTCATTGAAACGTCAATTAAAATCTATATCTGTACCCGGCTGGAAGCCCAAGAAAAGTTTATTCGTCATATATGCCAGGAAAGCATTAGATCCTTTTTCTGGTAACCCTTTTAGTAATTTCTGTACAATGAAGAATGTGACACAAGGGAATTGCTATTTGCTATTAAATATAGATCTGCACCAAAGCTATTTTAAAGCTCATACCCAAGTGAGACATTTCATTTCCTACAAAAAGGACAATCCATTTATAAAAACCCCATAAACCAAATTAAATCATCAAAAAACAAATATATTTTCCCCACAGGAAATGATACTGCATACAAATTTCAAGACTTATCTTGTATTCCGTGCAAAGAACATAATTTCCCCATGAATTGGTATTTTGGAATTTTAGACTTTGTGAAGTTAACCTCTGCCTATTAAGAACCTCAGTGGCACAAGACATCCCGTGTCATACACAGACTCCTTCAAAACCTTGGTATGCCAGTAAAATATATTAGAACAAAAAAAATACAATGCTATGGTAGTTTTCCCCTAGATACATTAATTTTATATTGTTTTAATTTTAGTTGCTTTAATGCTAGATGATTCAACTATTAAATTAATAGTTTATTAATTAAATTAATTTATCAATTAAATTAATTGCAAATCAATTAAAAATATGTGAGGGCATGTAGCCTTAATTTGGGCAATCATTCAGCATTTTCTACACAGCACTAAGAAACATCCTACATGTTACAATACATGTACTGCAAAAGCAGGTTTAATATTTAAATTAAATTAAAACTATTAAACTATTCAACAGCTAAACAAAACAAAAATTGTACTGTCCTTATGGCTTCTGGCCATTTAATACTCCTCAGGAGGTTTATTTTGACTGTACTCTAGTTCTGGCAAGCAGGGAAGGTGGCATTTTGTACTTCACAATTATGAACTTCTTCATTAAATCCAAGTAGTTCCCACTGATATAAGGAATAGTCAGGCAAGCAATCAGCAAATATGTATCATGTAGATACAAAGATCAATCAAATGTCTCCAGACTTCTAAAATACACACTTCACCAGACTTTTATTCTATATTTAAATATACATTGAAATTATACACACTGAATTTTTACAAAGTAACCATACAAGAGTATTTCAAAAATGACCAAAAAAAAGCTTCAGCTGGGTGCACATTCACAAGCTGTAAACAGTCAAAACCTGTAAACAAATGTCTCAACAGCAAAGAAGCATTAGCAGACAATCAGGACACCTCTGTCACTGTGAGATGCATAAAATTAATGCAACATTTTAAAGATGTAATTTAACATCTTTACTAGAGAATGGGGTAGCGATTTAGAACATTGACGCTTGATGTCAAATGTTACACAGTCAACCTAAATCAAAATAGACATTAGCTAGTACAAATCAAACATTTGAATGCATTATTGTAAAAGTCTGTTGAAGCACAATGTCTAGATTGGAAAACACTGATAAATAAAAAGATAAATTTGCACAGATGAGAAAATCCCTAAATATAAAATGAAGTATATTTTTTTGAAATTGCTAATAATTCTGTGCCTCACTTCATTATTACACACATGATCATTGTGCAACTGATCAAGAGTCACAATGGAAGTGTATTAATGCATTAATTGTGGACAAAGGAGTACATCAGGAAAAAGTAACAAATTAATTTTAAAGTTAGATATGGTAGTGAAAAGTGAAAAGAAAGTTATGTTGGTCCAAATAGTTAAGGATATGCAAAATTTTAGTGCAAATCAATTAAAAATATGTGAGGGCATGTAGCCTTAATTTGGGCAATCATTCAGCATTTTCTACACAGCACTAAGAAACATCCTAAATGTTACAATACATGTACTGCAAAAGCATGTTTAATATTCGTTCACACACAAAAAACTATGCACGTAGATAAAGACAGTCACTTAAAACTGTCACCTAACTAACATTCATCTACAGGAAAAGACAAACTCCATATTCAGCTGCCATTGGGGTTTAAAAAAGATGTTTACTTTCCAGATACTTATAAAAGACTGCTCACTTGCTTAGATCAAATCACCCATTGAACAAAAACAGACAGCTGCCTTTTAAAGTCTCTTAATCATGGTGCAAGGTCAGGGAAGAGAAGCAAAAGATTTACATTAACTTGAATAAAAATGACAAAATCAGGCAGCTGTCATCTTACACATCCCAGAATAAGATCTATGCTGTTTCATCCTGCTGTACTCTGGAGTAAGATGTACATCAAATTAATGACCTCAATGAGCAGAACATTTTGTGGGCATGATATTATAGATAGGACTTTTTTCCCCAAATAATTTCTTAATCCAAATCATGACTTCAAATGGTCACAGGAGATTTATATGAATTGATGCATTAAAAGCGTCACATTCTAACAATGTTTCATTACAGTCCTGTATGGTTTATAAACGATGCAACATATACATTGAGGATCTAACAATTGCATTAAAAAACGGCAGTAATGGGACATCACAATATTCACTGTTCCTTGGAAATCTAGGGCCACACTAATGGCTTGGGTTGTCATAGTGCCAATTCAAATTTGGCAAATATTTATGAATGTGACATCAATCACTAATCAAAGAAACCTTTTGTTACAAAATGTTTTCTGTGAAATTCTGCAATTTTAAACTAAACCAATTTTCCATTGAATGATGTTTGTTTTCTCAGTTTTCCAAGAAAACTAAGATCTCCACAGCAATTAAAATCAACTGTGATAAAGCTTAGAAAAACCAAAAGTATATGGCTCCTTTACTCGTCATATTGTTCCCTTTAGACCAAAGTAACAAAAGATTATTGACACCTTTAAGTGTATAAGTGTTCTCATTATATTGGGCAAAGAGGGAAAAAAATGAAGCAGAAACATGGGCTGCATCAGAAAATGGGGTCACTTGGTCAATGATTGAAAATAAAACAAGTCAGTTAACCAGTTGAGTAAAGTCACAGAGACACAAATCTGATTGGGTGGGAGAGCAAGCAGTATGGACACTTATTAACTTTGATGCTTTTCTCTTCTTAACAAAGAAACTAACAGGTATTAAACATATAGTGTCCAGAACTATTTTCCTTGAGCTACAGAAATTGTGAGAATTTAAAAAGTTATTTTTTGGAATTTCAATGTATAAAGGCCAGAGTAATTCTTCTAAACAGAGAGTATCCTAAACACAACTTTAGAAACAAGTGAAATTCACTTTCCTGACATTTTCTAAACCATCCTGCTTGATGCACTCAACTTTCACTTCTTCATTCATACTCCACTTCAGGTTTCCTACATCGTATATATACACACACACAAATTACAGATTTTATAGTGACTGCAATAATCTGAAAGGCAATAATTGCTTCCACATGCTACATTTTACAGATGCGTCTTTGCACTTCATTTTGAAATTCGACTGTCTGCCCGTCACTTCCAAATATAAAATAAAATAAATAAATCAGATAGCTGGAAGACTGGAACAAAAGACAAGTTACTGGGAGCCATAATACAGCAATACTGTTGATTAGTCTTAACCTTCCAAAAAGTGAGCAGCTTTTCCATATGAACATGTTTGCCAAAAGGGATAATTATACTGCAGGAAACCATTAAGTGAATACCACGTAGTATCAGACGTTCAGTTATAAAAGTCACAATTGACAACTGCATTCATGAACATCAGAAAACCATTTGGTTTTAGTGCATGCAGAAATACATCAAAACTACAATACAACATTGTGCTGAGAAACAGAAGGACTAAATGATCCACATGAGCATCACTATTTATACATTGACAACACAGCTAAATTTAACATAAATGCCATTTACTCTTCAAACCGCCCTTCGAGAATGCTTTCAAAGGAGAAGGGAACAAACTTGTAACCAGAACCAGAGTAGAACTTATTCTGGAACTCAACCCTGTGAAAACAAGAGAAAAAAAATGTTGGATTTTTGACATATGGCAATGTCATCTAAGAAAACTATACTATGCTAATATACTGCACAAGGTCACAATACTGCTTCAGCATACCAATGTACTATGAATGCTGATTATCAAGAACATAACTTCACGATAGTTACATGGTCTCAACAGCAAGATCCTGCATTGAACCTTTGAATTACCTAATACGATGAAAAATGGAATTGATTTCACCCTGTCCTTAGATACCAGCTTCACACTTTTGATATAATTTACATTTTTGCACAAAACTAAGTAATCATACTGATTGACAGAGCAATGATAATATTAAAAATAAACTTTAAGATGCTAACGTGTGTAGATTTTCCACTTTTGAAACATCTTAGTGACTTTGTTCACAATTCTGGATAAAATTAATAAGAACATGAAAAAAAGTAACAGTACATCAACTGGTCATTCTTCTATCCAAGGCTGATATGATCTTTGGCCTCAACTCTATTTTTCTGAGTTTTGTACCTTCATGCTTACAACTATCTAGATCATAGAGAAATATACTGGATATGATAGTTCAACAGGAAAAGCCTGCATCATGGACAGCAGGGGGCACCAGAAACTAGCAAATGTTCTTGGATCAGCCTCAATACAGTAATGAATGGGGTGCTAAGAATTGCTTTTCTGGCAGCTGAGGATAATCAGTGAAACTGATTTAATATAATCCTCGTTCAGCTCCATTTGGTTGTGTCCATGGCAGAATGACAGGTAGATCGGTCCTTGTCAGCAGCCAGAGTGATGATAGACAAAGTGGTCTAAGGTGAAGGTAAAATAAAATATTGAGCGAGTCTGAATTTGGACTAGACAACCCCAATTTAGTTGTACTACATATTATACACTAAAAGCAGAAATCAATTTAGCCTTCATAAAACATCAAGTATTAAAAATTATAGAAAGGAGATTTGAATTTACATGCATTTTTTCTGAATATATTGTGCATAAAATGTCCAACCAGTTTGCATTACAGCCACAGGTACAACATACAGAACCAAAAAAAAAGAAACAGCAGTCAAAGTGAAATGCTATATTGGACAGCCATTTTAACTTGTTATCTGACAAAAGCATCCACATAAAGTGGTCAAGTGGGCAAGCTAGACATGATGACTAGCCTTTATATCTTGCAGAACAGACATTGCACTTACAACTTGAAACATTTAGGCCACACCCTAACAAAGCATGCTGGTATAGTACTTTTGTCACACTTCTGGATACTACTTACGGATATGACTGATACTTGTCATCTGAACTTTGTTACCATAATTAAGTGGATTTATCATGAACAACTGGATCAACTGTCAACATTAGCTACTAACATGCGCACATGGCCAACTATTAAGCACATCATAATGAGCAGTGGAATTTTAAAAAATTAGTATACAAATATATTTAGTTACACTAAAAAGGTTCATGCATAGTTTTTGTCTCCCTCATTGTTATCAAAAAATTAAGATTTTATATACATCTTTTATTGATGCCATATTTTAATAGATGACGTTTAAGTCAAAGTTCTTTGGATTATTGGAACCTTTACTGATAGCCAGCTGTCTCACTAATATCCTACACACTACCTTATGCAGGATATGATTAAATTTGTGCAACATCCAAAATGTGTGTGAATGTAGAAAGTAATCCAGGCTATAAACAAACAATTCCAAAGACGAGAGCAATTCCTCTGCAATACTCAGAATCATCATTATTGCACAACCAATGGTTAATTCTTTGAGGTCATAATGGATAATCTCATTTTAAAATATAGTTGCAGAACTACTCTAAAATGAACTTTTTTTAAAAAAAGTAGAATTAGTGCATTCACTAGATATGCTGTGCCACACAGCAAACAAATTATTCCCCCCGCCCCCACATGAAGATCAGCAATACTGGCTTTAAATGCAATTGAAGGTTCCTTAAGGTGGGGAATAGGGGCAAGGTACTGCTGTGAAGAGTCAATGAAAACACACAGTTCCTCTTTGAACAGTGCCAAGAAGGTGTCTACATCAGAGAGGGGCTGAGTTTAACAAACACCTAATCGCATTTGGAAACCTATGAAACTTAGAGCACTGTGAGTGTGCAAATGTTAGCCTAGACTTCATGGTCAAGTCTGGGAAATGTATGAAACTCTTGATTTGCAGTCCAAAAAGGAATATTTAATAAAAGGAAATGCTAAAAGTACAAATATTAATGCTGGGTTGGATCTGTAAAGAGACTTCTCATAAGAACTGGGAGAAGGAAATTTGAATCAGTTAAGGATTTGCTTAGCTTCTTAAATATACTTTGCAATCAGTGGAGTATAATTTTTAAAAACCTGTTGTACAGCAAACATAGGGAAAATATTATGGACTTAGTATAAACTGTAAATAAAAAGAGAAAACAGGACTTCAGTCGTGAAACATTTGATCAGTTGAGGGAAGAACCAGGAATATGGGAAAATCCAACCAGATTATTAATATGACCCTGAATACTTTGATTACATCTTGTTAATATGCTTGGAATGGTTAGAATTATCCAAAAAACTACATCATGTACACACAAATATATACCTCACCTACCTTCTATTAAGTGGCAATTTGAACCACCATTTTTGAACCAATACATTTTAACTTCCAGTGCTATTGTCAGTGCAATGCTTAAACTCAATCAGTATTTTCAACATTCAAATCACTGCTTGGCAAATCACACTGAGCATCCAGGATTTCTATTCGGTGGGCTTATTTTTGCAATAAGATACTCAAGGAATTAATTTTCACTGGGTTGAGTGGCACTGTTGAGATTTAGTTGTCCAGGAGGACTCAGAGTGTAACATCATAACACCTAATTACCCACTTCTTTTTACATAATTGTATTTTCCACTTTCAAAGCACTGTGAAATCCGTATCAAGCTGCAACATGCATCTGCTCTATTTGTACAAGGGATTTGTAATAATTTGTTTGCAATACGTGAATGAGGAAAGATTAATAAAATATTTTTGTTGGAGATGCACCATCTATACAAGATCGAAAACCAACTGGCAAGGTTCAGGGCAGGCCTGAGTATTCAAGTTAGTTATTTATTCTACCCCTCCCCTTACCAGCGCTCTTCGCTGCAACAACTCACACAAACACGAAAATTGATGGGAGTTGCAGACAGCAAGGAAGGTTGTCAAAGGATAAGCAGGATATAGAATAGCTGGAAATTTGGGCAGAGAGATGACAGATGGAACTTAATACAGAGAACAGTGAGCTAATTCACTTTGAGAGATTAACTGTTTGAGGAAAATATAAAGTAAAATGCAGGAGCCTTAGAAACATTGATCTACAAAGGGATCTGACGGTACAAGACTATAACTTCCTGAAAGTGTAGAGAGAAGTATATAAGGTGGGCAAAGAAAGTACAAGGCATGCTTGCCTTCATTAATTGGGGCGTTGAATATAAATGCTGGCAAGTTATGTCATCAGACTACATTGAATATTATGTGTAGTTCTGGTAATCGCACTGCAGTAAGAATATGGAGGCTTTCGAGAGCATGCAAAAGAGACTCACCAGGAGGCTGCATGGATTGCAGTGCATTCCATGGAGGGGTTAAACAATCCTGGAATGAAACATTGGAGGCCAAGGAGTAATCTGATAGTATATAAAATAATGAGGAGCATCAATAAGATAGATAGCTTGAGTCCCTTTCCAAGGGTGGAAATGTCAAATACTTTTGGGCAAAAGTTTAAGGTCAGGAGTGGTAAACGCTCAGAGGAAGTTTGAGGGAAGTTTCTGTTTTACGCACAAAGTGGTAGCTGCCTTGAAGGTGAGAGAAGCAGATATGCTAGCAACATTTAAGAGGGTTTTAGAAGAACTTTCTATCTTGCAACAAAATGGAAATATCTATACCATACTAACTGAAATGGTTCAACGTGTGGTACACTACCCATTTCTGAAGGACAATTTGGAAGTATATGCAGGTCAGTATCCTGGGTGTATTGATTATCAAATGGTGGCATATTAACTGATGAATCCAGTGCTTCTGTTGCATCAGGCTATTCAAATGCAGAACACCACAACCAAGTAGGGCTCAATCCTCAACACTCCGAGTGAATAATGCATCTGGTTTTATTTTCTTTAACTAATTCTCCATGATTATTTTTAAGCTTTAAAATAGAAGTGATTTCAGGTTGTGGCACGATTTGTAGTTATCTTCCCCTTAGAGGAACATACAAGCCAAAAACAGCAATCATGCTTTTCCCCTACAAAAGATACCGTGGGCTAGAGTCATGCTCATCCATAACAGCACTTCCACGGAGAACTTCTG
This sequence comes from Hypanus sabinus, assembly GCF_030144855.1. Lineage (NCBI taxonomy): Eukaryota > Metazoa > Chordata > Chondrichthyes > Myliobatiformes > Dasyatidae > Hypanus > Hypanus sabinus. The sequence continues at coordinate 43,174,507 of NC_082738.1, read as the reverse complement.
ACTACAACGCATCGGACTTCAACACCTGAGCATTACAATGCAGACATTTGGATCTTCAGCTTTATTACAGAGATGGCTGGTGTCAGTAGGACAACTCCATTCATTTGAATGGGTTTGCTGAACTTGATTAAGAACGCTTATGCACACAAGTTTAGTTTTTTTTCTATCTAGGTTTATCTTTATTTGTAGTTAAATTTCTAGGAGTTTAAGGTTTCTAAACAATTTATTTTTAATCATTTTGAATAAGAATTTAATTAGTTCTCATTTTTAAATAGCTATTATCACATATCTAAAAAAGTGTGAAGACTTGACAAAAGCCAGGTAAGCCTATCAGGAAACAACAGGGCCGAGCCACAGGACTTACACCAAGTCCACATAACTACTTACCGCCCACTCCACAGTGACATAGACAGGCATCAGGACCTGTGGCCAACTGATATCAAAGAGCTGCGAAGGTGACCTATATCTGTGCAGAATTACAGGGTAGTCACAGACAACAGGCTGGAATTCAATACAGTCCATAAGACACAGGAGCAGAAGTAGGCCATTCAGCCTATCAAGTCTGCTCTACCATTCGATCCTGATTTATTTTCCCCCTGAACTCTGTTCTCCTGCAACCACCTTGTAACCTTTGATGCCCTTAGAAATCAAAACCTATCAACCTCTGCTTTAAATGTACCCATTGACTTGGCCTCTGTAGCAGTCTGTGGCACTGAATTCCACAGATTCACTTTCCCCTGACTAAAGAAATTCCTCTTCATCTGTTCTAAAGGGATGTCCAGGGGCTACATCATGAAACCTCATTGATGAGCATGGTTCAACATTTGACCATCCATTGTATTTATTCATTCAGCCAATAGAAGTTTAAGCAGATTAAAAGAAAATAGGTTTTGAATATGCTAACTCCAGTCAGGAGGAATGAATTTAGAATTCTCGATCTTACCAGTGCAAACGAAGGGCATGCAGAAATGCAGAAAGACCCTCCATGACAAGGAGAATTGCGACTGTCAACACAGCAAAACCAGCAAAAATGAAGAAAAGGAGAAAAGATCCACCAAAGCTGTTTACTGACAGTCCAATGTGCATAATCATAGTCCACAATACTTCAGAGAGCTCTGAAAGAGAGAAACAGTTTAATTAATTTATTTTTAAATAGTCTGTGAACATTAGCAACTTTTACACCATTATATAGTGAAAATCAGATGCATTTTTAAAAATTCACTTATGGGATATGGGGGTCGCCAGCGAAGCCAGCATTTATTGCCCCTTTCAAGTTGCCCTTGAGAAGGTGGTGTTGTGCTGCCTTCAGTCCACTGCAGTCCCTGAGGTGTAGGTACACCCACAGTGCTGTTAGGGAGGGAATTCTATAATTTTGACCCAGTGACAATGATGGAACAGCAAAATGTTTCCAAGACAGAATGGTGAGTGACTTGGAGGGGGATTTCCTAGTGGTGGTGTTCTCAAGTATCTGCTGTTCTCATCCTTCTGGATGGCAGTGGTTGTGGGTCTGGAGGGTGCTGCCTTAGGAACTTTGGTGTGCTGTTGCAGTGCATCTTGTAAACTGTGCTGGAAGGTGTTGGAACTGTTCATCGATGGTGGAGGGATTGGATGCTTGTGGAAGGGGTAACGATCAAGTGGACTGCCTTGTACTGGATGGTGTCAAGCTTCTTGAGCGTTGATGGAGCTGCACTCACCCAGGCGAGTGGTGAATATTCCATTACACTCCTGATCTGAGCCTTGCAGATGGTGAACAGGCTTTGGGGGGGTCAGCAGGTGAGCTACACACCACAGGATTCCTAGCCTTTGACCTGCTCTGGTAGCCACAGTGTTTATATTACTAGACCAGTTCAGTTTCCTGTCAATGGTAACCCCCAGGATGTTGATGGTAGAGGATTCAGTGATAGTGATGGCACTGTATGTCAAGGAACGATGGTTAGAGCCTTTCATGTTTGAGATGGTCAATGCCTGACCTTAAGTAGTTCGAATGTTACTTGCCATTTATCAGCTCAAGCCTGGATATTGTCCAGGTCCTGCTGCATTTAGGCATGAACTGCTTCACTATCTGAGGAGTCACAAATAGTGCAGTTACCTGCGAGCATCCCCACTTATGACGGAAGGAAGGTCATCGATGAAACAGCTGAAAATGGTTGTCCTAGGACACCTCCCTGAGGAAGTCCTGTCGTGGTGTCCTGAGGATCAGATGATTGACCTCCAATCACCCCAACCATCTTGCTTTGTGTCAGGTATGATTCCAACCAGTGGAGGGTTTCCCCCCAATTCCCAATGACTCCATTTTAGCTCGAGCACCTTGCTGCTATACTCAGTCAAATGTGGCCTTGATGTCGAGGACTATCACTCTCATCTCAGCTCTGGTATTTAGCTCTTTGGTCCATGTTTGGACCAAGGAAGTGATGCAGTCAGGAACGGAGTGGTCTTGACGGAACCCAAACTGAGCATCCCGAATAGGTGCTGTATGATAGCACTCTTGATGACCCCATTACTTTGCTGATGACTGAGATTCTCAGTACACTTTAAAACAAACACCCATGTTGGAAAAAGAGAAGTTTAGGCAAATTAAAGGGAATGCATCACTGCCAAAGACATCAGCCATAGGACAGAAAGCTGTAGCTTTAACATCTGTTCCAATTACTCAGGAAAATGTCAATCACCTCATGCTGCGGTTTATTAAAACATCTTTTAACTGATACATCTAAAAATATTCAACTGGTCACATCTGAATTGTATATGGAATTTGCTATCATAATCTTCGCTTCTCTATCCCACCTTCTTGTATGACCCTTAATCCTTCTTGTTCCTTAATTTTTTTTTATTATTGTCCCCACCTTCCTTCCACTCTGAAAGATCCCACTCCTTCAGCCCTTTCACTCTTCTCCCCATTGAATATTTGACATATCTGGCCATATTCCCAGACATGTTCCCAACCATGTTCTACCAGAGGTGCAAGGATACCGTACCCAATCACTTGCTGAAAGTGAATGGCTGATGCTGCAGAAGCAGGTGTACTTGGCTGAGTAGAACTAATCAACTGGATAAACGAGGAACTGTTCAATCTATGCAGCTTATACTCCAAAACCAAGGTCACACAACCTTAGTATTTGAAGGCAGTACTCAGATGACATTTATATTTGCACAAATTTGGAGACTCAGTGTGGAAGAAAAATAGTAAGACATTGTGACAAACATTAAGGGGTTAGTGACCTTCTTCTAGTATGTGAATTCAAAGTCTCTAATCACTTATCTGCGACTAATGTACACTGTGTGACTGAAATGTGTTTTGTAGATGGGATAGGAAAATAACTGTCTTTGCTTCCTTGTTCTAAGAATCAGCACATGTCTGTCCTTGGGAAAGCCTGATATACTGTCCTGAGATGATAAAATGTATAACCGCTCAAGGACATATAGTGCAACTTCACTATTCTAACGAGTTGTAGTTGAAATTCCCTCCTTTTTCAGATTTTAGTGCTTCTTGTCATGTACGCCTGAGGTATAAATAAAAGTCTAATCCATTGTTGAGCAGTTTCAGAATTCCCCTATAGGTGTCTGGGCTCTCCATGATATCATGTAAATAATACCCTTTAGTCCGAAACAATTTTGAGTCGGCCTGATCTATTCTGTCTGTTTCTGCTGAGATTTTTTTTTCCACAACACTCAGATCCAAATCACTGTTGATTCCATCAATGAACTGTAGATACTGTAGATGGTTCTTAATGTCCATAAGAGGTGCAGTACTGACCTGCTCCCAATTTACATTTGCCTTCTTACTAAAATGGCTCACGTTAACTCTGAAAACATGGACAACTTCCAGTATCACAGAAGCCAGTTCTTAAAGAAGGAAGGAAGACAATGATGATGGATTTTGCTTTGCCTTTAGACAGCAATAAAGGGTGTTGGAAGATCAAGACTTCAAATCCAGCACAATATTCATGGTCTAGCAGGCAGCAGCAATCTCTGATTACTTACAGCTGGCACCTAAAAGCAGCCTCTGAAAATTCCGTCAAACTGCTGAAAGAATATGCAAACCAACATCAGCATCCTCTCCCTGGCCAACATCCCAGAATCAACACTAAATTCACCTCAAATATGAAATTTTCTTAGAAGTGTATCTTTCACTTTGATGCAATGGTTCTTTCTGAGGTGAAATTCAGTCAAATGAATTAGTGCAAGACTATTGAAATTTGGCTTTAAATAACTTAACTGAGAAATACATAATCCTGTCTATATGACTGTCTTAATAAAACTAAAATTAATTTAAATCAAAAAAAAATTAAGCAAAATTAACTTAAAATCCTACCCAATCAATTAAAACACTTGGTACATTAGTTTCTCACAGCAAACTTTAAATGCTTGCCTCTTTGCTCTGTAAATTGGACTGGCAGATTTTCAGTCCAGTAACTAGGCAACAGTTAGGTTCATAAAAATAATTACCTTTTTACAACGCGGCCTAATCTGGTTCTGTTAAGGATTTTCGTTAAAGAGTTGTTAAGATCTTTTGCTATGGTTAGCAAATTGAAATGTCAGAATTGTGACATATGTAATCAGCTTCCAGTTTAAATGAAAGCACTTATGAAAAAGATTGATGTCTGGGCAGCTACTGTCTCTATGGCCTAAAAGGCATTTGGTATAGTCCACTGAACAAATTGACTTTTTTTTTGCATCTTCTATTTATTGGAGATCTTAAGAGGGAGATCTGCTACTCAGTTTAAACGCCATTCCCATTGCTCTAACTTTATATCTTGTTCTATGCGCGCAAATGATTGGATTAAAGAAAATAAAAATCTTAAACCAGATACAACTGTTAGGAATTGAATAAAGTCTTGACCTGAATTCCTAGATATTACACACATTTTACATTCCTGGGTGTTACCGTATCAGATGACTTGTCCTGGGCACAGCATACATGTGCAATCACAAAAAAATATGTGCCAGTATAGTTACTTTCTTAGAAGGTTAAGTATTGCAAATGGGAATTATTTTTATCAACCCAATTATTGCCCATTTGGTCATTTGAAGTATTGTGAGCCATTTTGGGCCCTTATCTAAGAAAGGATGTGTCGGCACTGGAGACAACCCAAAGGTGGTTCATGAGAATTATCCCAGAAATGAAAGGGTTAACAATGTGAGAAACATTTGATGACTCTGGGTCTGTACTCACTGGAGTTTGGAAGAATGAGGGGTCTTATTGAAATCTATTGAATCTTGAAAGGCCTCGATAGAGTGAATGTTTAGAGGGTAGTCTAGGACCAGAGGGCACAGCCTCAGAATACAAGGATGTCCCTTTAGAACAGAGATGAGGTGGAATATCTTTAGGCAGAGAGTGGTGAATCTGTGGGTCTCATTGCCACAAATGACTGTGAAAGTCAAGTCATTGGGTATATTTAAAGCAGAGATTAATGCATTCTTGATTAGTAAGAACAACAAAGGCTATGGGGAGTAGGGACAAAAATGGAGTTGAAAGGGATGGGATAATAAATCAGCTACGATCGATGGGCCAAGAGGCTTAACTCTGCTCGTGTCTTATGGTCAATGCATTTTGCAAACCAAAGACACAAATATTAATGATTGCTGACAATCTTCATTTCACCAACAAAATTTTTAAAAAGTAATTATAGTACAATGTCACTTTATAATACAAGGTCAAGGAACTTGGCATGGGGGATAAATTCTAAAAAATTTCTTATTTGTAATTGATAAGCCAGTATGTCTATCTTTAATATTACTCTTTTTAGCAAGCTCCAACCTCCACAGCTCATTAAAAAGTCAGCCTTTGCATTTGTTACATTATTATCTCAGAGGCAAAATGGCGCAGCTGTAAGAGTACTTCAATGTATTTTTTGTTCATTCTGGGGATGGGATTTCACATGGTGAGCCAGCATTTAAAAGCCTATCCCAAGTTGCACTTGAGGTGGTGGGGGTGGCGGTGGTGTCTTCTTGAACAAGTGCAGTCCTTGGTATCCCACAAGGCTATTAAGGACATCCAGAACTTTGTGTCAGCAACAGTGAAGAAAATACAATGTTTCCAAGTCAAGATGGTGTGTGGCTTGGTGGATACAAGGTTCATGTGGCCATGTTCCAAACTTCTACTGCCCTTGTAGCTAAAGGCACAATCTTCCTTAATTTTGTTTAATATTCGAGTATTATGTGCTATTAGAAACAGATACTAAAAGCTAATGATATACTTAAGATGTGAGAAATACTTTCACTTGGAATCTTACTCATTGTTTGTAACCTGGAATAAAACTAACCACAAAAAGCAAGTTTTTTTTTGAGCAGCGATTGGAAGTACGAGAAGATATAGCTTACTCAGGTTCGCCAACTGAGTACATAAGGCATTTATTTGCGGCAGTTTGGTGTTTTGAGCAGCGACCAATCAGCAATTGGAACACGAGAAGGCGTAGCTCACTCAGGTTCACCGATTGAGTACACATGGCGTCAATTTGCGACAGTTTGGTGCTTTGAGCAGCGGCCAATCAGCAATTGGAACACGAGAAGGCGTAGCTCACTCAGGTTCACCAATTGAGTACATAAGGCGTCAATTAGCAGCAATTTGGTGCTTTGAGCAGCGGCCAATCAGCAATTGGAACATGAGAAGGCGTAGCTCACTCAGGTTCACCAATTGAGTACATAAGGCGTCAATTAGCAGCAATTTGGTGCTTTGAGCAGCGGCCAATCAGCAATTGGAACATGAGAAGGCGTAGCTCACTCAGGTTCACCGATTGAGTACACAAGGCGTCAATTTGCGACAGTTTGGTGCTTTGAGCAGCGGCCAATCAGCAATTGGAACATGAGAAGGCGTAGCTCACTCAGGTTCACCAATTGAGTACATAAGGCGTCAATTAGCAGCAATTTGGTGCTTTGAGCAGCAGCCGATCAGCAATCAGGATTGATTGGCAATGAGACAAGGGCAAGCAGAGTGACCCATGTTAAAATGGACAGTGTTAGAGTGGAGATTTTGAGGCTTTAGCTTCAGTGAGGAGATGCTTGAGAGAGAGAAAAAAGCTGTAGGCAGAATTCTCCTCTCCTCCCCCGCCGCCCCCCCCCCCCCCCCCCAGTCATTTGTTTTCCTTTCTTTATTTGCCCAGTTAGAACAGGGCAGGATAGTTGAATGCTCCTCTTGCGGAATGTGGGAAGGCAAGGTGACCTCCAGTGTACTTGAAGACTACACTGGCAAGGAGTGCATCCAGCTACAGCTTCTAACAAATCACATTAAGGAGTTGGAGCTGGAATTGGATGAAATTTGAATCATTTGGGAGTCTGAGGGGTGATTGACAGGACATATAGAGAGGCAGTTATACCCAAGGTGCAGGACACAGGAGACTGGGTTACAGTCAGAAAAGGGATAGGTGTTTGAGAAGCCAGTGCAGGGTACCCGCTGTGACCACTCCCCTTGAACAACAGGTGTATCACTTTGAATTCTGTTGCAGGTGATAACCTAGCAGTGGAAAGTCACAGCAAACAGGTCTCTGACACTGAGTCTGTCTCTGTGACACAGAAGGGAAGGGGGAGGGTGTGAAGAAGAGGAAAGCTGTGGTGATAGGGAATTCATTAGTTAGAGGAACTGAAAAGAGGTTCTTCGGACAAAAATGAGACTCCTAGATAGTATGTTGCTTCCTGGATGTCATGGTCTGGGACATCTTAGATGAAGTCCTCAACATTCTTAAGTGGGAAGGTGAGCAGCCAGGGGTTGTGGTCCATGTAAACACCAATGACACAGTTGGGAAGAGTGACAAGATTCTGCAGGTTCAGGGAGTTAGGTGTTAAGTTGAAGGACAGGACTTCCAAGGTTGTCATCTCAGGATTGCTACCTATGCCATGTGCTAGTGAGGCCAGAAATAGAAAGATTTTACAGTTTAACATGGTACTTGACCTCGATGATAATGTGGTTAACCGGATCAGCAAATTTGCTAACGACACCAAGACTGGGTGTGTAGTGGAATCAGCAAGGAAGACTACTAGAGCTTGCAACAGGATCTGGACCAGGTGGAAAAATGGGCTGAGAAATGGCAGACAGAGCTTACTGCAGACAAGAGTGAGGTGTTGCACTTCAGAAGGACCAATCAAGGTAGGTCTTATACACTGAAGAGTAGGGCACTGATGAGTGTGGTAGAACAAAGGGATCTGGGAATACAGGTCCATAACTCATTGAAAGTGTTGGCACAAGTAGATAGGGTTGTAAAGAAAGCTTTTGATTTATGAAGGCCAATATGCCCATGCCCATGTATTGAGTACAGGAGATGGGATGTTATACTGAAGTTGTGTAAGACATTGATGAGGCCTAATTGGGAGTATTATGTGCAGTTTTGGTCACCTGCCTACAGGAAAGATGTAAATAAGGTTGAAAGTATACAAAAAAAAATTATAATAATGTTATTTGGACCAGAATACCAGAATTCTAAGAAAACATTGAATAGGTTATCACATTATTCTTTGGAATGTAGGACAATGAAGGGAGATTTGATAAGAGGTATACAAAATTATGAGTGGTATAGATAGGGCAAATGCAAGCAGGCTTTTTCCACTGAGGTTGGGTAAGTCTACAACTAAAATGTATAGGTTAAGGGTGAAAGGTAAAAAGTTTTAAGGGGAACATTGGAAACTTCTTCACTCAGAAAGTAGTGAGATTGGAACAAGCTGCCTGCCCAAATCATGTATGCAAACTTGACCTCAATGTTTAAAATAATTTTGGATACATGGATGGTAGGGGTATAGAGGTTTATGGTTCAGGTGCAGGTCATTGGGCGTAAACAATTTAAAATGGTTTGGCACAGACTAGATGAGATTAAGTGTCTGTTTCTGTGCCCTACTTTTCTGACTATATCTAAACATCATACTCATGTTTAGAAATTCTCATCTACAAATGTATACTGTAGGAACTACTCCTATGAAGTATGAATGCATGTTGTACTTACGTGCATGAGCCAAGCTGAGTGCCCACAATCGCAAGTAGGAGGCAGTATTAGAAACACATCCCAAGCAGTACTCAATTGTATGGATGGCCTGATGTACTGCAACATCGCCAAAGTTAAACTACAAACAACAGATTAAACACATAACATAATGTAAATGCAAGACATAAGCTATCTCAAACCATTACTTGAAAAAATATTTTCAAATATGCATAACCTAAAATATTCAAAGTCTTTGAAGAGAAAGAGGAAATCAACAATGAAAGTGAAATGATCTCTGAGATGAATGTAAAAATAAAAGTGCTAAGTGAAAATTGAATTCTTTCTACCCCACCCCCCAAATATATTTCATACACTATATTAAGTTAAAGTCTGTCCCGAGCCTTATAGGCTCATCAGGCCAGTGCTTATGCCAGTTTCTGTGGCGTGAAGCGACTGAGTGTACGAGACTCACCCCTGGATAGGACGCCAATCTATCGCGAGGTTAACCCCCAGCATTTTGCCACTACCCATTTTCAGCTGGGTGGACTGGAGCAGTGTGTGGTTAAGTGTCTTGCTCAAGGATACAACATGCAGCCTCGGCTGTGGCTCAAACTCACGACCTTCAGATCGCTAGTCCAACGCCTTAAATACTTGGCCACGCACCACACATACACTACATTAGGGTTAAGTAAATAATTTTTTTTTAAATCAACAAACTAGGACCTCATTCCATGGAAACTAAAATATTAGTCAATTAAGTTTTCAAGATAAAAGGGAAACTGACTTAATAAAGAAAAACTAATTCTGAAAATGTGGAATTTAACATGAGAAAGCAGAGCCTGAGAATTAAAATTAGATCTAAGAAAACTTCGGAAACAATTCTACAAAGGATGGGAGTATTTTGGCTCGAATGGCACGAACACTACAACAATTGTTAAACTGAACTGAAAATACAAGAAAGATTTTCATTAACTGAAATTTTACTTATTTTTAAAATTCTTTAACAAGACAAGGATTTAGTGCTCATCTCAAGATGTTTAAGGTGATGACATCAATTCTTGAATCACTAGAGAACAACAGGGCTCTGGGAAGCATTATAGAACAGGGAGCTTGGAATTCAGGTGCACAATTCCCTTAATTTGCCACCAGTTAGAATGGGTATGGAAGTTAGAAGGTTAAGTGACATTTGAACAAGGTGTTGGTGAGGCCACTTTGTATTGTGTTCAGTTTTGGTCACTCTGCTATATAAAAAAAGATGTTAAGTAAAGTGTAGAGTGCTGAAATGATTTACAAGGGATGTTGCCAGGACATAAGGAAATGAGTTATAGGAAAAGGCTGGGCAGGCTAAGAATATATTTTCCATGAACTATAGGAAGATGGGGTGATCTTAAGTAGTATATAAAATAATGACGGGCATAGAAAGGGCAAATAAGAGCTTCCTCTAGAGTTGGGGAATCAAGAACTAGCGGTTTAATGTGAGAGGGGAAAGATCGAATAGGAACTTGAGATGCATTTTTTTTTAAATGTATACAGAGGGTGATATATATCTGGAATGAGCTGCCAGAGAAAATGGTTGATGCAGGTACAATAACAACTTTTAAGAGACTGTTGTACAGGTACAATGAGTAAGAAAGGTTTAGAAGGATATGGGCAAATGAGACTAGCTTGAATGGCCATTTTGGTCGGCATGGACCAGTTGACCCAAACGACCCATTCCCAGGCTTAATGACTTCATGGCACCACAGGCCCACTGGCAAATATGGGAAATAAGTGAAATATTTGGTGTTCGGTTAGGTTGCCCATGATCTAATTAAATGATGGAATTGATCCAAGTCCCTGAGCAACTGCTCTTCTCACCTGTCCACCAATATTATCCTTGAGCAACAATTTTTATAGCAATTGATGTAGATTTTTTGCAGAAGCAAGAATAAGTTATGCAGGCTTATAAACTGTGGACTCGTATGCATAAAGCTATGGCAAGGCTACAGCTGTGGACACCCTTGTACTACCAGTGATTTCTGGTTGGATTCAAACAAGTTTCTGTTGAGCAAGGAAAGGCAACAGCTAGGTCTAGCATCCAAGCACTGTTTTATTTTAGGGTCAGTTAAAAAAAAAATAAATTGAGTGTCTAAACTTTAGTTGAACAGAGCTGAGAATGTTTTTGACATTCTCAAGTCAAAAAAAAGCTTTGAACCTCAGTCAGTGGTTATTTCTGAAACAAAGCAATACTGGATAGAAGTATCTCATCCACAAAGCATATAGAAGTGTGTTGAATGTCACACACAAGATATACAGTGGATTCCAGTTAAGACATTGGGACCAGTACGTTTAGGCCCAATTAAGCAGCTGCCCCAATTGACTGAAGAATCATGGAAATAGATATTAAAGTATAAAGACAAACTACCGCTTGAGTAACAAATTTTGTATTTAAATGAAATACAGAAAAAATTAGAACACTCCCAATAGCACTACAGTACTATAAATCTTTTATTAGTTCCTAAAAATTATAAGAGGAATTCATCCAGAGTGCACTGCCGTGTTCTTTGATTGACTGTAGATAAACAAAATCAATGCAGATAATGAACTGTTTCCATACAATGCTTTTGACAATTGCATCCTCCAAATCTTCGTTTTCATCGCAACATTCAAGATGATTGTCATTTCTTCAAATTCTTCATGGTTCCTAACTTGTTAAAGTATTGAAAATGTTTAATTTTCACTCCCAGCTGTTTCTGCCATTTCTAAGCCTGAATATTTGACACCGGAGTCAGCAAAACAGTTTGGAATTGTCTTCTGTATTTCTCACCAACTATCAGTGACAAAAATCACTGATTTTTGAACACATACACAAATGATGCCATTTAAAAACTGTTCGCTTTAAAAATGGTATAGTGTCTAACAGCCACACAAGTGCATGCAACAGCCTCCTGCCCCAAATAAGCAGCATAGTGTTCTAAATAAACGGAGGGAATCCAGGCTATTTTCTCAATTAGTTTTTGTTCTTTATTTGTCCTAGATAAGCTGCTGGCCCAATTAACTGAAATCCACTGTATTCCAGAATTTTCACAATTAAAACGTCGTGAAGAATGATGAAATAAACATGTCAAGAACACAGCCTTACCAATTGTTCCTCAGTTGGCTTGGAAAAAAAGTGTATATTTTAGTTAAATGCAATGAAAATATGAATGCCTTGTTAGTAAATGTTAAATTCTTAAATACATGTACCATTTTCAAGAATATCTCATCTTTTTATTTGGAAAACAAGGGAACACATTTAACTTGAAGTTATACTTCAAGATTTATTCATAATCATTTGTGTAGTACCTAGATTTTTACCAGACCTTTGAGTGTAAAATTATGAACTGTTCCTCAATTAAAATAAAATAAAGAAATCATGCAAATATCAAGATGCATTAAATCTGCCAATAAAGGCACAAGACCTTTCAACAGCAGAGGAAGAAGCTAGTTTAAACCTGCAACAAGTGATCATGACATCGCATCATGAAAAACCAAAAAGGCAAGGATTATGGCATTCATAATTGAATGCAATTCTTAATACCCTGACTATATCTAACCAAGAAATTTACAAAAAGCTAACAAGAAATCAAAAATGATAGGCACACACACACACAGTAATGAATTACAATATACTTTAATTTTCAATATTCTGGACTTTGATTAGGTTAAGCTTCCAAAATGATTACACAACCAAACAAATGATATCTTAGTACTGGAGACTGTTGGAGCTTGCCAGATCCTTCCAACTTTTCCAGAGAAGACTCAGCCTGCCCTCCATGGAGATAAAACACAACCAGTAATGCAAAGAAAATAAACTCAACTGGCAGTTGATTGTGTTGATACTCAATCCTTTGCTCCCTCTGCTCTTCATTAGTTTATACTGGCAATCCTCTTTTTGCTTTTTTTTAAAGGAAGAACCATAAGATGCAGGAATGTTCTGGATAATGAACAGCACAGCTACTGTTCAGCATTATAAAACTTAATGAACAAAGCAAATTCTTTACTTACCTCCTCACCATCTTCTGAGTGGGTATCAAGTTGGTCATGTTGAATTATCTCAGCATCTTCCTCAGTTGGTCCATTCCCAACTCTGATTCCACCAAAATTGTGTGTTCCCTGTACAGTGATAAAACCACAATCGCCAAATAATATGTCAAACACAAATGAGATATAATGATTAAATAATCTTTCCACAATTGTATTTCGACATTAAGATCCAAATTAACTTTTCAGCAGTGGGCTCAGTTTCATCCAATAAACCTCCATCACTCCATCTCACACCCTCCCCCAAGTTCTAGGGAACTGCTAATATGTTAACTTTCTCAGCTTATGTTCTCTGCCCTGAGTACTTCAAGTATTTTCTAATCACACTCACTTTTCAAAATGCCCTACCCAAACTTTATCATGCTGAACACCTCAGCTTTTTACTTCCCATTCCCTTGTTCGCTATATAATCCAACAAACCTTTGGACGAGTAATGAGATTAAAGCCTAATTAAGGCAAAGCGCTACACTTTGCAATAATATATACTATTCAACGGAAATTATTTTTACCAAGTAAAAAAAAGCTGTGATGCCAAATGCTGTTGTTCACAACAGAAAAATATTCTCTATGTAAACATCTGCATACATTTACATTAACATGCAAATATTAACCACAAATTGAAAAATGCAAAAAAGTAAAATAATAACAAAAGTGTATTAAATAACAAAATTGAATAGAGGAATGCGAATCCATACTTCAAATGGAATTTGATTTTGCATTCAGTATTGAAATAAGTCATTTTGAAAAATGGAACATTACTCACCCACTAAGTCAAGAACATACCATTAATGTGGGAAAAGTAGTATTTCCCCTATTGTGGACAATGGGTACACAACCTAATAAATGATCTTTTTCTTACCAGTCTTAGCCAATACATTTGAGATAAACTTAATCTGTTTCACCACTACAACATTTGCACATTAACTATATATTAGTTTAACTCAGTTGCACTAATATCAGTAATTTAATGTTGGAATATTAAAATATAGAGAAAGAGATTTATTTTCTAAGTGCCAATCCGCCCCAGAACAGGAAATTAAATACAATACTAAAGTACAGTTACTACTATCCCATGGTCAAAAACAATTTGAACTTGGAAACATGAATGCTTACCAAGTTCTTTTTTCTCAAATACTGATGACGCAGCACCAATGGTTTCACCACAAGCATACATGGAACACACAGCAGAGCTACGATTACCAAAAAGGACTGCAAACCTTGCTGTGGACAAAACAGAAACTCTGATTAATTATTTGTCTGTTAAACCTTAGTTTTTCCCAATTAGAAGATAGTGAGTGCAGTAGAGAAAGTATCAGTTTGTTTCAACTTTTTGCACAGGCATGTCAATTTAACTTTGTAAGCAAGAAATACATTTGTAAGAATGTATTGTAGCAATGTGCTACACACAGCGCTGAAATAACGACATGCAGTCGGTAAGTCGTTTTGAGACTAGTTTATTCAAACTTCGCGGTGCTGGTATTTAAATCCCTAGCGCCCGCCCTCTCCGGGCGGAAATGACATCAGAGGTGCATTACCAAAGTCTCCCCCCCCCCCCGCACGCTGGCTATTTGTGAGCCCGGTTCATCTGCGCAGCAAGTGGGTCGCCACATAACCCACCCCCCCCCAGAACTGGCGATACACCCCCCAAATGTCCACAGTCTGGATCAGCCTCTGTTTGAGAGGTCTGCCTCTGCGCCGCGGTTCCTGAACCTCGACCGGCTGCGCCAAGTCCACATGGGCTGGTTTGAGTCGGTCCACCGTGAAAACCTCCTCTTTCCCCCCCAATGTCCAGAACGTATGTGGACCCGTTGTTGTTGATTACCCCGAACGGCCCCTCGTAGGGCCGCTGTAGCGGCACCCAGTGTCCGCCCCTTCGTACAAACACAAACTTACAGTTTTGCAGTTCTTTGGGTACATGGGTCAGGGTCAGTCCGTGCTGTGAAGTTGGTACGGGGGCCAGGTTGCCAAGCCTTTCACATAGCCTGTCCAGGACTGCTGCAGGTTCTTCCTCTTGCCCCCTTGGGGCTGGTATGAACTCTCCCGGGACGACCAGGGGCATGCCGTACACCAACTCAGCCGACGAGGCGTGCAGATCCTCTTTGGGCGCTGTGCGAATTCCAAGCAGGACCCAGGGAAGCTCGTCCACCCAGTTAGGTCCTCTCAGGCGGGTCATGAGAGCCGACTTCAAGTGACGGTGGAAGCGTTCCACCAGTCCGTTCGACTGTGGGTGGTAGGCAGTTGAGTGGTGCAGCTGCGTTCCCCACAGGCTGGAGGTGAACTGGGCGCCTGTCGGAGGTAATGTGGGCCGGTACCCCGAAGCGTGCTACCTAGGTTGCGATCAGTGCTTGGGCGCAGGAATCGGCAGATGTGTCGGTGAGCGGGACCGCCTCTGGCCACCTCGTGAACCGATCCACCATAGTTAGGAGGTACCGCGCTCCTCGGGACACTGGTAGGGGGCCCACGACATCCACATGAATGTGGTCGAACCTCCGGTGAGTGGGTTCGAACTGCTGCGGCGGGGCTTTAGTGTGCCGCTGCACCTTGGCTATATGGCACTGCGCGCACGTTCTGGCCCATTCACTGACCTGCTTGCGAAGTCCGTGCCACGCGAACTTGCTGGAGACCAGCCGGACTGTTGTCCTGATAGGAGGCTGCGCCAAACCGTGTATGGAGTCGAAAACCCGCCGCCTCCAGGCTGCCGGGACGATGGGGCGAGGTTAGCCGGTAGCCACGTCGCACAGGAGGGTCCTATCACCTGGGCCTACGAGAAAGTCCTGCAGCTGCAAACCCGAGACTGTGGTCCTGTAGCTGGGCATCTCGTCGTCTGCCTGCTGCGCCTCCGCCAGTGCTGCATAGTCCACCCCGAGGGACAGGGCCTGGACAGCTGGTCTGGAGAGTGCGTCCGCCACGACGTTGCCCTTCCCCGAGACATGCTGGATGTCCGTTGTGTACTCGGAGATGTAGGGCAGATGTCGCTGCTGGCGAGCCGACCAGGGATCGGACACCTTCGTGAACGCGAAGGTCAACGGTTTGTGGTCCGTGAACGCGGCGAACGGCCTGCCTTCCAAGAAGTACCTGAAATGCCGGATTGCCAGATACGGTGTCAATAGCTCCCGGTCAAAAGCACTGTACTTGAGTTCGGGTGGTCGTAGGTGCTTGCTGAAGAATGCCAGGGGTTGCCAGCGCCCCTCGATGAGCTGCTCCAGCACCCCACCAACTGCTGTGTCGGATGCATCCACCGTGAGGGCGGTTGGAACGTCCGTTCTGGGGTGCACCAGCATCGCGGCATCTGCCGAGGCTTCCTTGGCTTTAACGAAAGCAGCCGCGGCCTCCTCGTCCCAAGTAATGTCTTTGCCTTTACTCAACATCAGGGTGTACAAAGGGCGCATGATACGGGTTGCTGAGGGGAGGAAACGGTGATAGAAGTTCACCATACCAACGAACTCCTGCAGACCTTTGACCGTGTTCGGCCGGGCAAAGTGGCGGATCGCGTCTACCTTGGCGGGCAGAGGTGTTGCCCCGTCTTTGGTAATCCTGTGGCCCAGGAAGTCGATGGTATCGATACCGAACTGGCATTTGGCCGGGTTGATTGTGAGGCGGGAATAGAGCTGGCGGAGGTGGGACAGATGATCCTGACAACTACTGCTGGCTATAAGGATGTCGTCCAAATAGATGAACGCAAAGTCCAGGTCGCATCCCACCGCATCCATTAGCCGCTGGAACGTCTGTGCGGCATTCTTCAGGCCGAACGGCATTCAGAGGAACTTGAACAGGCCGAATGGGGTGATGAGTGCTGTTTTGGGGATGTCTTCAGGGTGCACCGGGATTTGATGGTATCCCCGGACGAGGTCTACTTTGGAAAAGATTCTTGCCCCGTGCAGGTTTGCTGCAAAGTCCTGTATGTGCGGCACGGGGTAGCGGTCTGGAATGGTAGCCTCGTTCAGTCTGCGGTAGTTGCCACATGGTCTCCAACCCCCAGCTGCTTTGGGCACCATGTGCAGGGGGGGGGGGGGGGGGGGGAAAGCCCATGGACTATCGGACCTCCGTACGATCCCCAATTCTTCCATCCTCTTGACCTTCTCCTTTGCCAGGCGGAGCTTTTTCCGGGGGGAGCCTTCATGCGCGGGCGTGGAGGGGTGGTCCCTGGGTCGGAATGTGGTGCTGTACCCCATGTCTGGGCATGGCTACCGTGAACCGCGGAGCCAGAATCTGTGGGAAGTCCGCCAGGATTCTGGTGATTCGTTGTCCGACAGCGTGATGGAATCCAGGTGTGGGGCCGGCAACTTGGCCTCACCCAGGGAGAACGTCTGGAAAGTCTCAGCATGTACCAGTCTTCTCCCTTGCAAGTCGACCAGCAGGCTGTGAGCTCGCAAGAAGTCTGCCCCCAGGAGTGGTTGGGCCACGGCAGCCAGTGTGAAGACCCACGTGAACCGGCTGGCGCCGAACTGCAGCTGCACTGTGCGGGTGCCATAGGTCCGTATTGTGCTGCCATTTGCGGCCCTCAGGGTGGGTCCTGGCTTCTTGTTGCGGGTGTCGTACCCCGTCGGGGGCAAGACGCTGATCTCCGCTCCGGTGTCAACCAAGAAGCAGCATCCCGACTGTTTGTCCCAGATGTACAAGAGGCTGTCCTGCTGGCCAGCCGCCATAGTCATTAGCGGCAGCTGGCCCTGGCCCTTGCAGGGCGGGCGACAACGGCGGGCTTTTGTGCCCCACCTCTGGTGGTAGAAAAACCACTGTTCACTGTCCTCCTCACTCCTGCCTCTGTGTTGTGTGCGCTCCCTTACCGGGCCTGGTCTGGTCTGCTGTTGGCCGCGTGGCCTGGTAATCTGACCGACAGACGCCACACTCTCCCTCTTGGTTTTCCACAGCACGTCTGCCCGGGCCGCCACCTTCCAGGGGTCGCTGAAATCTGCGTCGGCTAGCAGCAGATGTATGTCCCCGAGCAGTTGCTCCAGGTACGCTTGCTCGAACATGAGGCAGGGCTTGTGTCTGTCAGCCAGGAACAGCATCTTGTTCATCAATGCTGACGGCAGTCTGTCTCCCAAACCGTCCAGGTGAAGCAGGCGGGCACCCCGCTCACGCCGTGAGAAGCCAAAGGTCCCAATGAGCAGCACTTTGAATGCTTCATATTTGCCTTCCTCCAGGGGCGACTGTATGAAATCCGCAACCTGGGCGGCCGTCTGCTGGTCAAGGGCGCTCACCACGTGGTAGTAACGCGTGGAATCAGAGGATATCTGCCGAATCTGGAACTGGGCTTCTGCTTGGCTAAACCACACGCGTGGTCGCAGCGTCCAGAAAGTCGGCAGTTTGAGCGAAACTGCGCGAACAGATGAAGAGTCAGTCATCTTTGGTCCAAATCCTGTTTGGACCGTCGGGGTCACCAATGTAGCGATGTGCTACACACAGTGCTGAAATAACAACACGCAGTCGGTAAGTCGTTTCGAGACTAGTTTATTCAAATTTCGTGGTGCTGGTATTTAAATCCCTAGCGCCCGCCCTCTCCGGGCGGAAATGACATCGGAGGTGCATTACAAAAGTCTCCCCCGCGCGCAGGCTATTGCAGGGGAGACAACAAAGTGGGTCGCCACAGTATTTTATATTCAAAACTGGAAGCTATTGATTTCAAACTGCTATACAGAAATATTGCATAAGTACATTTCCATAATTCCATACCTGACCCTTGTATAGATATTTCATTGTTTTATCATTATAGCTGAAGAGGAACATATTGATGAAGTGAATGAGAAGACTGGGAGCATCTCTTGAAGTGCTGGCATCATAAGCAGTCCACTTGTAGAAGATGAGAATAACAAGATAGCCAAACAAAGACAGCATAAACACCATTTCAGGGATAAAGCCAAAATAGATGTTCAGTGGTTTTTTAAAATATCTAAGAATAAAGCAGAGAAAACAAATAACATGAAAAATTAGAAATATTCAGTAAGTTTGTACTTTTACATTATTTAACAGCTAATTGCAAACACTGAAATCAATGAGCTTATAAATTATGTGTAGCCATACTTTGGTGTATTAACATAAATAGAATGTACTGGGATTGAAAGGGATAATAACATAATGCAAAGGTGTAGCAGACTCATTGGACCAAATGATGCAATTCTGCTCCCATAGCTGATGGTCTTACTGAAAAATAAATCAATACTTAACATGCCAGTGATAATAACTGTAGTCCATCCCAAGAGGGTGCAGAGATGGAATAAAGTCATAAGTTTCAAGTCGTAGCTTTGGTTGGTCAAATTTGTACCTTATTGAGCCATTTAAATAGATTAGTAAACTATGGAAGTCAACCTAAATGATGGTTCAAATTTGAATTGACAATTAAAAGCTTACTTAAACTTGACAAAAAGAATTCAAATCCACCATGAATCACTACCACCAACAACCTCTACCTCCCTTCCCACCCCACAGAAAGATCAATGTTGTAAACCCCCAGGACTGACATTAGTTTTATAATAATAAATCAGATGATTAGCTTCATTTGATCCTTTGGTTGCCAGAACTCCATACAGGGTCCAAATATCAGTTTTAAGAAATTCTGTCCCATACATTGAGTATTTGGAAATGTCAATCTTCATTATTAAACATTTAATGAAGTGACACTTCAAAATCTGCTTGAAAATCACGTCAACAGATCAAACTTCTTTTCTATTCCTTACGTATTCAGACTCACATATAATTGAGAAGGCTGAGAGACACTCCAAAGGCCATATGGATGACACCCAAAATCACAGACATCTTCATCTTGAAGGAGTTCAGAAATGTAAGTTTGTTTGTAGCAATATTCCATATCTAAATAAAATATAAAATCTATTAATCTTCAGGGTTAAGACCAAATATTTGGCTAACTATTTTCTTTCCCTTAGACCCAAAATTCAGAAGAGGTGGAACTGGTCATCAGGTTTAAAAAAAGTGGCTAAAGCCAGGACATGGAAATCATTTATTCTGGAAGGGTGAGGTCTAAAGCAGTGAAGAAACAAATTCATCGGAATCTATCTTGTATGATTCTGCTTTATGCACAAAAATAATTTTATGAGAAAACAATGAATTTTCTAATAGACTTGGCTAGAAGAATTAACACGAAATGAACTGCCCAAAAAGTCTAACAGGTAAAATGTTATCCTTAAGTCCTTTCCTCTTCTAGTCTTTGCATAGGACTGAAAACATCCATTTCCTTTCCCTCTTAGTTCTGATGATGGGACCTTAATCTGAATCATTCTCTACCCATTCATCACCTGTATTTTCTGTTTATGATCTAAAAAAAATTGTATTTATTCATTAGTCGATGTTAATTAAAATACTGCTGAATCGGAGTTTTCTCTCAAGTGAGCAATGGCATTAAAAACATCCATTTTTTCGTGCATAGCAGAGTTTGCAAATTATTGGTTTTCATGCTGTACAGCAAAGAATTGCATTTGCACAGTTAAACCTCCTTGACTTTGTAAGCAGATCTATCCAATATGTTTACTGTTACATTTCCTTCCAGAACCTTCATGATTTAGAAACATAGAAAACATACAGAATACAGGCCCTTCAGCCCACAAAACTGTGCTGAACATGTCCCTACCTTAGAACTACCTAGGGTTTACCCATAGCTCTCTATTTTTCTAAGTTCCATGTAGCCATCCAGTAGTCTCTTAAAAGATCCTATCGTTTCCACCTCCACCACCGTCGCTGGCAGTCCATTCCATGCACTCAACACTCTGTGTAAAAAAAAACTTACCCCTGACATCTCCTCTGTACCCACCTCCAAGCCCCTTAAAACTATGGCCTCTCATGCTAGCTATTTCAGCTCTGGGGAAAAGCCTCTGACTAACCTCATTATGTTGTACACCTTTATCAGGTCACCTCTCATCCTCCATCACTCTAAGAAGAAAAGACCAAGTTAACTCAACCTATTCTCTAGATTTGTCCAGACAAACTAATTTAGGGTTCCAAGTCAAAGGTAAATTTGAAAGATTTAAGTGATTTTTATTCATTTATGGGGTGTGGGCATGACAGGAAAGGCCAATCCATAAATACCCTTGAGAAATGCTTCAGCCCCTGCAATGAAGCCTCGCTGCAATATACATCCAAATCAGCATCGTGTAATTTGAAAGGAAAATTTAAAATCAAGATGTCCCACTGCATGTACTCCCTTTGACTTTCTTAGTAAACAAGACTGCAGGTAGTGGAGACAAGTAACTGCAATTTATTTTGTAAATGCCGAATACTTCCACAGGAGCTGAAGGTAGTACACATTTAGTGTTGAATGAGGTGCAAATTAAGTGAAATGCTTTGTTAAGTATGGCATCAAGGCTCTTAAATACTGTTGGAAATGCATTCATCCAGGCAAATTAAGAGCACTGCATTTTTCTCTCAACCTTGCAAATGGCAGAAAGGTTTTCAAGAGTCAGAGGGCTAGGTGCCTGCGACAGGAGACTTTAAATTTTACCATTTCTTGTACCATCTACATTAAGGTAGCTTATCCAGTTTATTTACTGAACAACAATTCAAGATAGTTCACTACATAAAGTCACTAGTCCAACACTTCCAAAGCAGTCAAATGGCAGACCAAATTCATTTTCCATTTATGATTAAATTTCAATAAAAATACAACTTACAGGATCTATTCCAAATGGATATGGCCCTTTGAAGACATTGGGATGGGCAGGGTCTAGCTGAAGATTTTGATTGCCTTGAAGGGTTTCCTCTCTACAAAAGATTACAGTTATGAAACATCATCTAAAACTGCATTTTTGTTTCACTAATGGTGAAGCCGGAGTGTTAAAATTCATGGCATTAAATCAAATTAAAAATACTTGCATTTATATGGAATCTTTCACAATCTCAAGATATACTTATGAACATCAATGAGTAATTGTGGTAAATGAACATCAATGAGTAATTGTGGTAATACTACTGGGCAGTTAGAGCAATTAAAATGTTAATTTTAAATATTTTATACAGAGTACAACTTGCAGAAAGCATTGTGGGTTTTTTTTGAATCATGCAAAATATGTCAGCTCTGAATTGTAAAGACATTTTAATATATTTTCTTTGTCAGTTGGGCCATGTATTATTTAAACAATTAAACAAATTGGTTATTGACCTTCAGGTTTCCGCTAATAGCTTTCTAATTATAGAAATGTTAGAATAGTCTATTGATGGCTTGAACAACTGTCAATTAAAATAAACCTTTAATCTAGTTTCACCAAACTTAAATTATATATTTCTCTTAAGTTTCTGGATCCTAGTATAATACCCACTTCACTGTTTAATGTTAAAACTTTATATTGCTATGTAATATTTTCCCAGTACAAATTTGTTTTGTGGTGTAAGCACAAAGAACTCATAATGAAGCAATGTAAAAAAAAACAACCTTGAAGGTCTTTTTGCAATACTTACGTCCAATTTCCATATGGGTGAAACATCGATCTAACACTCCATGCTGAACCAAACATATTGAGAGTCTTTGCAAAGCAGTCATTATATATGAGCCCCGTATACACAGAGAAAATTCCCATCAGTAAAATAATGTAGCGTCCACTGAAAATGGTGCTGAAGATCTGTCAGGAATGAAGCTCAATTTAAAACTGGAACAACAGTAACCACATCAATTGTTGTTACCCACAACACAACTGAAAACAGCTTGAACATCTTACTATTGGTATAAATTACCAATGAATTAATATTTCTATCTTCTTTCTATATGTAACGATGAACAAAAATCATGCTGGTAATTATTCAGTACATATATACAACTTTGAGAGTTATGTTTTTCTTAAATATAGTGTGGTTGATATCTGGATTTTGTGGCTGGAGGTGATAGTGGAGTCAGATCTAGTCATTATGTTTGAGACATTGAGACAGGCACTTAAATAGGCAAGAAACAAAAAAGGATAAGGTCCTTATGCAAGCAAATGGGATTAGTGTAGATGAGCAAAAGTTCACCATGGATGTGGCGAGTCAAAGGGCCTGTTTCTGCACCCTACGACTCAACAAAAATCACAAAACATTTAAGTAATTACTATCATCTTCAAGTCCCCAGAAAACATCAGAAAATTACAATTCTTGATTCAGTTACTATTGGTACAAAGAATACCTCATTTTCAATCTTCTGTGACAATATTCGGCTTTCTCTCAAAACCATCCACACAGCAAATAAAGTCAGCAGAACACCATGGCCAAAATCCCCAAACATAACAGCAAATAGGAAAGGAAAGGTTATAATTGTATATGGAGCTGTGGGGAAAAAAAGACAACAAAAGTAGGCTTTACTAAATAAAAAAACTTGAAAAACATTCCGATCTGAAACATCGACAGCTCAATGCAGTTTCTTACCAGGATTAATTTCCCTGTAAGTTCCAATTCCATATGCATCCACAATGTTTTGAAAGCCGTAAGTAAATTTGTTTGTCTTGTTATAAGTTGGTGGTGTCTGGCTGGCTTGCATCCTGTTTAAGATGGATGGAACTGTAGATCCACTGCGCTCCTGAATGGAAAGAAAACATTGCTTAAAACCACAATGTTAAGGAATTCTCTATAAATCAATAGGCAAGATATGGATTGTATAGCTACTTCAGTGCCATTATAAACACAAGCCAAGTTTGAACACAAGGTTAAAACAAAGTGACTTTTAGTTTATTAAGGTAATTAATTGAATACAGTTGGCCCTCCTTATCCGTGAGGGATTGGTTCCTGGCTTAATGCAGTGGACAGTAGGACCCGGCGGCAGAGCTCTGAATCCGCAGTGTTTCTGTTCACGAAAATAATCACGATTGAAAATAAAATGGAAATAATAAAGCAATCAGAAAGAGGTGAAACGCCATCAGTCACTGGAAAAGCATTAGGCTACGTCAGTTAACGATCGGAACAATTTTAAAGGATAAAGTGAGAAAGGCTCTGCCCCGATGAAAGCTACAATTATTACGAAGCAACGCAGTGGTTTAATTATTGGGTTTTGGGTTTTTGATCCTCCACATCAACCCAGCAAGGTGGAGAGCGCACTCGGGAGCGGTCTGTCACTAGATCCAACTCAGGAACTTCCGTTCCCGAGTCCGGCGCTGAAACATACATTCTTAAGTGTTTTATATGCATAAAAAGGTATATTTTACCTTTCTATCTATATACTAAGACAAACGTTTGACTAACTAATGCTAAATAATACCGGATGTACCTGTTCCGACTTACTTAGTAAGAGAATTTCCGATTTTTTTTATCCCGATCCACGATAACCCACGCACATCCTCCTGTATACTTTAAATCATCTCTAGGTTACTTATAGTATCTAATACAATGTAAATGCTATGTAAAATTGTTGTTATACTGCATTGTTTAGGGAATAATGACAAGGAAAAAAGGTCTGTACACACTCGAACAACAAGTGCTGGAAGAACACTTCCGGGTTTTCGCGATTCGCAGTTGGTTGAATTCACGGATGCGAAATTCGCAGATAAGGAGGGCCAACTGTATATAGAACTGAATACATTCAAGCTAAGAATACACAGTGAAGTTTCTAAACTCCTCTGTGGTGCCAACAGTTTTTCTGCCAAAAGAATGGAGGAGAAAGAAGAGAACCGAAGCTGTAATGAAAAGTAAAATTGCACAAACATCCATTTTCAAAAGGTTTTTGTTTTGCTCCCATTTGTTTGTTCCCGTTACTGTGGCAAATAGTCCATGTATAATAACTAACAGACAAAGCATCTGAAGGTATGAACCTCCCTTGAATAAGCAGAGAGCCATAACTGGAATTAGCAAAATAAGATTTCAAAATAACTTACCACAAAGGATTAATTACAAAGTGCTTTTTACTCATCACTGCTCAGAACAAGCTTGTTAAAAAAAACCATTCAACTCCAGAAGGGCTCAATTGGTTGAAACAAAAAGACTAAATAGAAAAAACATTTAAAAATAATATCAGACCAATGTTGAGTGTCTGAATTTCACAGCACATGGATGGAGATCCAGCAATTTCTCCAGTTTTAATAGTGTGAAGCACAGAGACCCAAAAGTTACTGAAATGTAAAAAATGCTGAAATTACTCATCAGCCAAGCAGCATGTTGTCTGATCTGAAAAACATTTCCAGCATTCTCTTATATTATTTCATGCTCCCCTCAAATGCAATCTTCTGTTTCCCAAAACAGAGTATTTTGGATAATCCCTAATTCTATTGGTTCCAAGCATATAATTTAGGCAACAGAAAAGTCAAATTATTAGTCAATGTTTAACAATTTTAATATTATTTTATGCTTCTTAAAAAATGTATTTCAGTTTTAATGTCTCCAAGTGTTCCAAGCTGGTAAACTTTGCCCCAAATTTTCAGAGGAGAGGACTCCATATTGCACTGAGGCCCAGTTGGCAACTAGAGCACACCGTGATGCAGAGTCGGCAGGATCCATATTTCACTTCCTGTCTAAGAAAGTGTGGACATGAGCAGACCACAGACTGTAATTACACAATCACAATTTAGACCTACATTAATTGTAGTTATTAATCAGTGTGAGTATATTCCAGGAAGAAAAAAATAAATCAACAAAATTAAGCTCCTTCTTTCAGAAACCATTTCAGCATTTTTGCCATGAATCTCAGAATCACTACAAATCCTTGTGTCTAGGAAGCAGGTAAGTTTAATAGATCTAATGAGCAATGTATATTTCTGAACTTGAATTAGCATTAACAGCGACTTACTGTACCCCTTCGAAGGGCAAACTGAATTGAATCCAAATCAGAAACTGGACACCAGACCTCTGCAATTAAACATTTTTGTGTGACATCAATGTTGCAGAGATTCAGGGTATGGTAAATTGCCTTCATTTTCCGTACTTTAATAAACCATACACGAATACTCTTCGAAGCTGCCTGCAGTACCCTCTGACGATGATCCTCTGTCTGATTTAAAACCTGGAGATGACAAAAATACATTTTTGAATATCCTGAACTGATAACCTTTGCTGAAACAGTAGATCTGTAACTACTCACTCTACATTGCATTGAAGAACCCATCTAGCTAATGATAAGAAATGACAAAGCTAAGGGAGCAAAAGAAGCTAAAAACACGTGAAAAAGATGAAAACACAAGAGTTGTAATTTAATTCTCAAAACAAACAACCCTTTCTGAAACAGAAAATCATAGCCTTGTGTCATTAGCTGAAGAAAACAGTACAGGACATCCCCAATAATGAATCAATTCTACTTTTACAGATATTCATCCATAGATTTTGTCAGAAAGTTGAAAAATACACAAAAGTCAGTCGATATAGTAACTAGACCTTTATAGTATTGTAATAAATGGCACTAAAAACACAAGAACAATTAGTAAAGGAGGAGAGAAAAGGGGAAGTTGTTTTGTCACTTACACAGACATACATACTTTAGTTTGTAGGAACAAACTCAGAGTCATTTGAGGGGGTGTCCATAAGTCGGGTGTTCTTAATTGGGGGATGGCCTGTAGTTTTAAATGCTCTTTTAATACTGAATACATCACTGAATGTAAAGTCAGGCATATTATAAATGCGCTTGCAGTCTTCAAACATGTAAAACTGACTCAAATTTGTAATGGAATTAAGGGCATTTTAAATTCTGGGTCAATGAATTGACCTGCAGAAGTAAAAAATGGAGCAACAATTAAATTCTGGTCAATGGAACAATATAGAAAATAGCATAAGGCTATCATAGAAAAGTTATGCTGATACATATTTAGAAAGCCAAAGACATTCAGCACATAAAGGCAATAAGTAGTATTTGTCAATTTATGTTGTAAAATGCCTTCAAATCATGCAGAAATCGTACAAAAACTGAGACTTGACTATCCCAACAATTGAATACAATACCATTTGAAGATCATCAATTCGTGTGTTTACACCAGCTAACATTTCCTTTCGTTCTTGAGGAGTTTCTGGGCAGGGATAGAGGGACGCTCTGAACCTACAAGATTAAGGCTCTTGTTAACACAAGCATTGATAATGGATCAAATTTTGCTTAACTAGGCTCATGCCTTAAATTCCCACCCAATCATACTGACCTATACTAACTGTATTGATTAAACTAGAGGTCTCACTATCAGAGCTGTGCCATAAAGCACAGATCTACCAGCTTCATCTTTGATCTCCTGAGATAGAACCAATGGCCCTGTCCCGTTCTATCTCAATAGTCTGAATCTGTTTTCAATTATTTCCAAACATCTCCAATGACCAATAATATTTAAAAATAAATGCCTTAGAATTTAGATTTTTAGAATGTTGAGAAGTGTATTTATCTAAAAGGTTAAGTTATTCAAATTACTTAAAAACACAGCTGCATAATTTACTCTTTTCTTCCAACCCAATTTAAATGAATGGGTCTGTACCAGACCAGTTAAGATTTCTGATACAAAGTGTTCTCAGTTTATCAGCTCAGTGCAATCTGGAATTCCCTAAAATCAGTGCAGGAGTAGAGCAGGAGATCAGATGCACCAGCATCTGAACTCCAACACATTCTGTCAACCACACTGCACTGTACAGACACACAAGTCACGCACATACTGACCAGCAAGGAGGATATCAAAAATATTCCTCTTCTGAACCAGAGACCTCCAAGAGGACTACAACCTTGCCATGGTTTGGAGGCTTGTATGCCTCGATGACCCAGAGAACCATGCCGACTGAAGTCACAGCTTTATGCTTTATCTCTTGGTAGTGTCACCCACGCCAAACAGGTCAAAGGGTAGAGGCCTGACTAAGAGTGGTCCACCGGTCCTCCAGGTTCGGGAGTTTAGCTCAGAGCTAACAACCCTGATTAGTAAAACAAAACTGTTATGGAAACAGCAATGAAGAATCCTTCTACATCTGAGTGGCGGAGGACAGACAGATGGAAGACCTTCATTGCTGCCTTAAATGCCAGGGCATAAAGGATAGTAAGCAAGTAAAAACCACTGAGAGGGGTCAAGTACATTTTAGCTTAATAACAAATTATCTTACAGTGAAGCTACAAAGAACCAGTTTTATGACCTCACTTGGTAAATTAAGGAGGTTGATGATTTTAAAAGTCATTAACTGAGACCTACAAATCATGAATTTGGCAACCTTCAGGACAACTACTGACAAATGTCAGGCATTAAAGTAATTAGATGTCATTACAGCATAACTGATATAGTGCCATATGTACAAGCAACAGGAATTAAACATATGCAAAATATAATCAACCAAGTTACTATTCTCACCCTTCACAAATTTTCTTCACCCTGTTTTTCAGTTGGTCACCTTGAAAGAAAATGATGAAAACAGACTTGTCCACCTGACCACCCTAAAAAAGATGGTAAACACATTCAGCTGAAATCTCTTGTACTAGAATTACAAAATATTTAAATTATTGCACATCTCATTTACTGGAATAATATGTTGATAAATTATGTGGGGACATTTAAACACCTTTACAGTAAAAGACAAGCAGAAAACTTGTATTATCTGTCCTCTTTATACATTAGGGTAGTTACTAATTCTATAAGCTTTTTATAATAAAACAACTGGCAATACAAGTAAAAAAGCCATGTTTATTACCCAACGTTAGAAAATTAATATAAAGATAGTGCTTAAACACAAAGTAGATTATCGAACACAAAACCAAACTTAATTCTGTGGACTACATTCATTCCTCGAATCTACAGACATACATTCAAAATATTATTTCTTCAAATATTCAAAATAACCATGAGCAACAGCTTTGGATTGTGCTGGTCATTGACATAAAAGACACATTTCATTTTATGTTTCAATGTACAGTGGCATGCAAAAGTTTGGGTACCCCAGTCAAAATTTCTGTTACTGTGAATAGTTAAGTGAGTAGAAGATGAACTGATCTCCAAAAGCCATAAAGTTCAAGGTGAAACATTCTTTTCAACATTTTAAGCAAGATTAGTGTATTATTTTTGTTTTGTACAATTTTAGAGTGAAAAAAGGCAAGGAGCACCATGCAAAAGTTTGAGCACCCCAAGACATTTGAGTCCTCAGATAACTTTTACCAAGGTCTCAGACCTTGATTAGCTTGTTAGGGCTATGGCTTGTTCACAGTCATCGTTAGGAAAGGCCAGGTAATGCAAATTTCAAAGCTTTATAAATACCCTGACTCCTCAAACCTTGTCCCAACAATCAGCAGCCATGGGCTTCTCTAAGCAACTACTTAGTACTCTGAAAATTAAAATAAATGATGCCCACAAAGCAGGAAAAAGCTATAAGAAGATAGCAAAGTGTTTTCAGGTAGCTGTTTCCTCAATTCATACTGTAATTAAGAAATGGCAGTTAACAGGAACTGTGGAGGTCAAGCTGAGGTTTGGAAGACCAAGAAAACTTTCCGAGAGATCTGCTCGTAGGATTGCTAGACAGGCAAATCAAAACCCCCGTTTGACTGCAAAACACCTTCAGGAAGATTTAGCAGACTCTGGAGTGGTGGTGCACTTATCTACTGTGCAGCAACACCTGCACAAATATGACCTTCATGGAAGAGTCATCAGAAGAAAACCTTTCCTGCGCCCTCACCACAAAATTCAGTGTCAGAAGCTTACAAAGGAACATCTAAACAAACCTGATGCATTTTGGAAACGTCCTGCGGACTGATGAAGTTAAAATAGAACTTCTTGGCCACAATGAGCAAAGGTATGTTTGGAGAAAAAAGGGTGCAGAATTTCTTGAAAAGAACACCACTCCAACTGTTAAGCACGGGGGTGGATCGATCATGCTTTGGGCTTGTGTTGCAGCCAGTGGCACGGGAAACATTTCACTGATAGAAGGAAGAATCAATTCAATTAAATACCAGCAAATTCTGGAAGCAAACATCACACAGCCTGTAAAAAAAGCTGAAGATGAAAAGAGGATGGCTTCTACAACAGGATAATGATCCTAATCCACAAGGGACTACCTCAAGAGGCGCAAGCTGAAGGTTTTGCCATGGCCCTCACAGTCCCCCGACCAAAACATCATCGAAAATCTGTGGATAGACCTCAAAAGAGCAGTGCATGCAAGACGGCCCAAGAATCTCACAGAACTGGAAGCCATTTGCAAGGAAAAATGGGCGAAAGTCCCCCAAACAAGAATTGAAAGATTCTTAGCTGGCTGCAGAAAGCGTTTACAAGCTGTGATACTTGCCAAAGGGGGTGTTACTAAGTACTGACCGTGCAGGGTGCCCAAGCTTTTGCTTCGGGCCCTTTTCTTTTTTGTTATTTGGAAACTGTAAAAGATGATAATAGAAAAGTAATCTTGCATAAAATAGTAAAGAACTTAGAATAGTTAAGAATCTTTAACTTTATGCCTTTTGGAAATCAGGTCACCTTTTACTCGCTTAGCTATTCACAGTGTTACGTACCCCGTAACTGGGTCACTTACCAGCAAAGATAGAGAGGTCCGCTGAAGTCTGATGGTACTATTTTTAACAGTATTTATTGGTAAAAATACACAAAAATATCAATGCAAACATACAGACAATACACGTCGTCAATACTAACTCTAAAAGTGTGGGTATGATAATAATCAATAAGAAATTAGCTCTATCGTTGTCTAGGGGATAATGTATTGTCCGATGGAAATGTAGAAGTCATTAGCTCATTCAGGCTGCAGCCTTTGGTTGGAGTCAAGAGAGACATATGTTTAAACTTGCCAGTTTTTCCTTTTTATGATGTCGATCCTTCGAGAGTTCCGTTTTTTGTAGTCGGTCCTTTTAGCTAAGCCGTTTCGTGGATGCCCGCCAATTCCTAGGCCGAGGAAAAGGACACACGCGAGCCCCACCGGCTGTCACTATTAAATCCTGTCATGGGATTTCTAGCGTTTCTCCGGGTGCATCTAAAGGGGTGGTTCCCCAGACCATTTTTTTATCCTTACTCACGGGGTCTCAGATGTCAATCAGGTTGGAATGATGCCATCCCCCAACCAGCCCATGTTGCTCATTCCCTGAGGGCTTCCATGAAGTACAGTACTCAATACACAATTCCGTCTCCAAGAGACAATGGCCGTTTCCCATGGCTTTGTATCGCTGAGGGGCCAGGACATTCCAAACCCCTTTGTGGATTCTGCACGTCTTTCTCTCATTTCCTGGGTCTCCTGACCTGAATTAATAGCGATCTTGCGATTCTCAAAAAGGAGGGGGCTACTTTGTACCCTTCGAGTTGGGGCACAGGCGTAACACCCCCTTTCTTCAATGCGTTTTTACCATTGTTAAAAACGAAGTAATACAGAGTCTTACAGGATTTTAGAATCTAACACAATACAAAAGTTTTTTTTACTACAGAGTAATACAGTTATACATTCAATTCAGCATCTAGTTACCGATTACATTGTCACTTCCTTTAATATCTTAACATCTTGTACCTTACTGAAGTCTTGTAGCAGCAGACTCCAATTTAATAATAACCTATTTTTATTTCTTATTTTCTTTAGCAAACAAAAACTAAAGAGTTGTCTTTATTATTCACATGTTTTGTTGAAATCCCTTAAAACCGGCTTCTGCTATTTAAAAATGGCGTCCCATTAACCCTCAACTCTTTTCTGGTTAATTCCCTCGTGGTGAGCTTGAGCACCCTGGCGAAATAGGCTTTCGCCCGCTCCTTTCATAGGAGTTATTTTATCAACAATGTATTCCAAACTCAGACCATTTTCCGAATTTCCACTCAATTCTTTAATTTTATGCAAGGTGCTAGTTTTCTCTTCAGGACCCTTCAGGCTATTAGGTCTCAATGCCAGCAATCCCTCTTTGTTCAAACAGCATTTCGAATTCTGCTTTTTCACACCACACTCTGGAATAACAATAGCGTGTGAGGCACCTTTACCTTCCAACTCAACCTGTAATTGATTCACAAGCTTGGTGGTACCAAGCCATTGTCTCTATAGCCTGGTTGCTGCTTCTGATATCAGTCCAGCCTTTAAATTTTTTTCATTCAACTTGGGAACTACACATTTCCCTTTTCCTTCAATAATAATATTCACCTCACCACCTTTGATCTCCTCACTAACTTTTAACACACCTTCCAGCACAAACACCTGGGAACTCTCACTTCCCACTATTACCAAGGTTAACCCTTTCTTCACTGAACCAAGTCCATCTGACCCACAAGGACTGCATTCCTTTTCAACTGAATCAAATACCTCAGACTTTTTCTGAGCTCCATTACTAGGTTCAGTACCACATGCATCCACATCTTGGACACACTCAAATGGGACATTTGCCTCTTCCAGGCTTTCAATACCCGTACCCTGTTCAAATTCTAAATTCCCCTGATCCTCCCAGCTACTCTCTGGGCAACTCCCTTCCGGAGTAAACTCAACCCCGTGGGCTGAAACAACCTCATCTGCCAACCCAGCAGACTTCTTCAAGGTAATGGCATCCTTTTCATCTAGGACAGCCCTCATCTCATTATCGGGAACACCTTTAGAATTTTCAACTTCTTCAAACAGATCTGCCAAACCAGACAGATCATCCATGTCCAACTCTGGACCTTTTAACAGCTTTTTCTGTTTCTCATCTTTACGTCGTGCCTCTAGAACTTTTCTCCTCGCTAAGGGCAGGTCTACCTCCTCTCCCTTACTCTCTTTCACTTTACTACTCTTTGTTTTACCACCCTCTAAACCCTCATGGTACAGGGTCGGTAAAAACGTCTTGGCCAAATCGATACTGGCCGGATTTAAACTGCTCCCTTTCTCAGCTGCCTTTCTCGACATGCTGCGAGTGATCGCGCATGCGGGATAGATCTTGGAATCTAGGGGCGGGACCTCCACCGGCTGTCTCGTCAGCGTCATTGCTAACCAAACCTTACCACCGGCTAAATCATTACCCAGAAGGACATCCACGTCAGTTCTCGGGAATTCTGATCGCACCCCCATTTCAACTGATCCAGATACCAGCTCACAATTCATAATGATCCTATACAAGGGCACCGTTTCCGTTTCTTTTCCTATTCCTTTCACAGCTACCATTCCCGTCTTGCGACCAAAATCCAGTACCTTACTGCCAATCAATGACAGTTCAGCGTCCGTGTCTCTCCAGATCCGCACGGAACTGGTGGGTCTCCCTCTCTTACAGACACGGTTCCATTTAACATACAAGTCTCAGACCCTTCTCATACTCTGTCTACCCGGGGTTCTCTTGTCAATTGACTGATTACCACGGCACATCCTATAGGGACTGTTGCTTTCCCTTTTCCTGTCTCCTTCCTCAGAGCAAAGCACCTAGATGCGATATGTTCCCCCTTTCCACAATTAAAACAGGTCAAGCCCAGAAATCTCTGGCCGTCTTGTCTCTCCCCCTCAATCTTACCACTAGCTCCCGGCGGGACCTCTGCCTCAGCCAGCGGGCTTTCTCTACCATTCCCACGGTCTCTCTGGTAACTTTTATTCGAGGAAAACTTTGTCTTGTGGGTTAGGGCATATTCATCTGTGAACCTAGCAAATTCTGAGATGGACTTATTCGGCTTCTCACTCAAGTACATCCGGGTATCATCCGAAACACAACCTTTAAATTCCTCAATCAGAATTAACTCCCTGAGACGCCAAAAATCTTCGTCCACTATTTCTGCTGCACACCAAGAGCATACCCTTCTCATAGGCAAACTCGGTATACGTCTAATTCCACCCTTTCTTTAGATTTCTGAACTTTTGTCTATACGCTTCAGGTATCAATTCGTAAGTTCGGAGAATGGCCTCCTTTCCTTTGTCATAATTCTCAGACTCCTTCATAGACAACGCCACATATGCCCATTTTGCCTTCCCTTTTAACCCACTTTGTAACAATGCCACCCACTGATCTCTGGGCCACTTCTGATTCACTGCCACCTTTTCAAAATGCAAGAAATAACTATCAACATCCGTCTCCTCGAACTGAGGTACTAACCTAAACTCCCTACTAACATAAAACCACTCCTCTCGGTCTGACCCTTGAACTCTTCGCTCTTGCCTTAACTTCCCCATATCCAAGTCATGTTGCCTCTGTTTCTCTTTCTCCTCATATTCTCTCTCCTTTTCAGCTGCTTCCAGCTGTTTTAACTGAATTTCATGCTCCCTTTGTTTGTTAGCCCTTTCTTTTTCTCTCTCAGCTCTTTCTTTCTCCTTCTCAGCTGCTTTAACTTAATTGCATGTTCCAACCTTAATTTCTCCAACTCTAACTGAGCCATCCCACTAGCTGGTACCTTTTCAGGGATATTTTCCAATACCTCAGCTGCAAACACATTCTTCCCAATATAATACCGAGTTATTGCCCTTTGCACCTCCCGCTTTTTCATTGACAACCTCACCTCTGCGAGGTTTAGTCCCTTTGCCATATTTATCAAGTCCGATTTGGTGGCCGCCTCTAGCACCTCCAGGTTTTCTATAAATTCATCCACGTCCATTTTTGCTGGTTTCCCGTCTGGCTACCCGCGTACCAGATCTAAGTTTGGACTTACAAGCCCGATTCACTGGCCTCCCAATTTGGTGTCAAATCCCGAGACGAGAACCCCAATTGTTACACACCCCGTAACTGGGTCACTTACTAGCAAAGATAGAGAGGTCCGTTGAAGTCTGATGGTACTATTTTTAACAGTATTTATTGGTGAAAATACACAAAAATATCAATGCAAACATACAGACAATATACGTCATCAATACTAACTCTAAAAGTGCGGGTATGATAATAATCAATAAGAAATTAGCTCTATCGTTGTCTAGGGGATAATGTATTGTCCGATGGAAATATAAAAGTCATTAGCTCATTCAGGCTGCAGCCTTTGGTTGGAGTCAAGAGAGACAGATGTTTAAACTTGCCAGCTTTTCCTTTTTATGATGTCGATCCTTCGACAGTTCCGTTTTTTGTAGTCGGTCCTTTTAGCTAAGCTGTTCCGTGGCGAGCCCGCCAATTCCTAGGCCAAGGAAAAGGATGCACGCGAGCCCCACCGGCTATCGCTATTAAATCCTGTCACGGGATTTCTAGCATTTCTCCGGGTGCATCTAAAGGGGTGGTTCCCCAGACCTTCTTTTATCCTTACTCACGGGGTCTCAGATGTCAATCAGGTTGGAATGATGCCATCCCCCAACCAGCCCACATTGCTCATTCCCTGAGGGCTTCCATGAAGTACAGTACTCAATACACAATTCCGTCTCCAAGAGACAATGGCCGTTTCCCGTGGCTTTGTATCGCTGAGGAGCCAGGACATTCCAAACCCCTTTGTGGATTCTGCATGTCTTTCTCTCATTTCCTGGGACTCCTGACCTGAGTTAATAGCGATCTTGCGATTCTCAAAAAGGAGGGGGCTACTTTGTACCCTTCGAGTTGGGGCACAGGTGTAACAACAGTAACAGAAATTTTGACCGGGGTGCCCAAACCTTTGCATGCCACTGTACATGTGACAAAGACTGATCTATCAAAATTATAAATAAAACCATAAGCTGATAAAATGTGAAATGTGTATAAAACAGATTACAGTTTCCACTATCTGATAACATACACAACATATCATTTATCTGCTTTTACACTCAAAACAACTTGTAGCTATCAATCAGCAAAGATCCTTTTATTAGATACAGTTAAACTACTGGTTGTCAACATAACGCTTGTGCGTGCCCTCAAGACAACATGCATCAAAATTCAATATTCCTAGGAGTGAAATGTCAATCCTATTGGAACTAAAACTGGGTGGAGTACAGTAGCATACTGGTGAGCACATTATTACAGCACCAGCAACTCAGGTTCAATATCCGCCACTGTCTGCAAGGAGTCTGTAAGTTCTCCCTGTGACAGTGTGGGTTCCTCCAGGTGCTCGTTTCCTCCCATATTCCAAAGACGTATGGATTAGCAGGTTAACTGGTCACACAGGCTGTATCTCTAAATATATGCTGCAATGACAATTATTTGAATTCAATATCAATTCTATAGTCTGTTATGGAACCAGTCATTTTTTAAAATTATTACTTACAGCTAAAGGATCTTCCAAGGGATTTTCAATTTCAGCTTGACGAAGAAAAACATTTCCTCTGCATACTCGCCATAACATCCTTTCAAAAGTAGGGATTCTTTCTCGGTTTATCACACCAGCAACAAAGCTATACATAGGAATATGTATGGTCACAAGCTACATAACATACATTTGCAAAATATAAACAGTAATTCATGGTGAACTATCTATATCTAACAAATCATATCTATTTTTCCTAATGTTAGCTTCTATTTTTTTTCTATCT
Source organism: Hypanus sabinus (assembly GCF_030144855.1). Taxonomy (NCBI): domain Eukaryota; kingdom Metazoa; phylum Chordata; class Chondrichthyes; order Myliobatiformes; family Dasyatidae; genus Hypanus; species Hypanus sabinus. Next base: position 43,138,376 of record NC_082738.1, on the reverse strand, counting down.
TTGGCTTCTTTAAGAACATTATATTGAATAGTTCAGCTTTGCCAATTGATGAACACATCTTATTTTGAACAAATCTCATGAAATTTGTTTTATAATGTGGTACTTAATTCTTGCATATATGTGGATGTTTACAAAATCTTACTCATGTGCTTAAGCAGGCTTCTTCGAAAGCAATGAACTTTCCAAAACAAAATAATACTAAAGTTGTAGTAAAAATGAAATTGGTGAACAATTGGAATGCACCAGCTGATAGATTAGAAAAGTAATAGCTGCTTCCCAATTCAAACTCCAAGCAACTTAATGTAAAAGACTATTGAGGAGATGGATGGTGGAGGAAAGGGAGGAGGAGGAAAGAAATGAGGGAAAAATACACATCATGCCACCTAGAAAGGTATAAATCCAATGAGGCACTAGCCTCATTTCTCTATTCGCTCTCCTTCTCGATCAACATTCCCCCACCCAACCCACAATAATTTTGATTTCCAGTACAGCTTCTTTACTCCTCTGCAGTTATCCTCATCCTGCGCTTCTCCCTCCATTCAAACAGTTCACTATTTTCACATAACTTTGAGTAGGGAAATGCATGAGGGTTAGGGTGGAATGAGCTACCAAGCCACAAAAAGCAATAGGTCCACTCAATTATCTACAAAATCTACACAATTTAAAACTGTGAATGCATATTCGTGCGCCAAAGCATAAAGTACAGATCCACAGCTCTTCTGAAAGTTGACAAATTTAATTTGTGCTTCCTTCATTTGTGCACCCAACACCAATTTTTTCTACATTTGCCCAGGAAAATACATTTGAACTGCCTAGTATTTGGCCCCTGTTCAAAATAGCCTGAAAACCACTAACTTGTTCAACTTCTTAACTTTAATACTGATGCTTGATCCCAAGTAAAGCCTTCCTTGTCTCAATCTGGTAGTTCCGTTTTATTTCCTCAAGAACAAGTATACATTTATCTGCATCCTGCACACTACCTGTTTGCATGTCAACCCCCAAGTTTGGTTAGACTACATTAACTACCGAACCTGACACACACCTACCCACTGCAGAACCTAGAAGAAAATTAACAGTCAAATATGGCTTATTTCCTTATTTATAATCACCTTAAAGGGCTTCACAAAATCGATTACATCAAAGAGTGTTTCTAAGTTAGAGAATATGCTGCATCATGATTTTTGAAAAACCATAGGCGATATCAGCAAAGTGATCAAATGTTTGTCTGAAAAGAGGAAATTCTACTGCATGTGGGCAGAATGCCCAGCTCATGACCAGATAAGCGTAGAGCAATACACAAAAACTAAGGCTAGGAAAGTTACAGAGATGAAGCAAAGGTGGAAAGGTGATGATGCAACTTAAATAAGTTAATTGCTTATCTTAAGCTATGGACATTGCTAAATATCTTAAAACAATTATCTGCCAATCCCTAAATATCACTAGCTTTGACTTATTTTGCTTTAACCCAAGAAGTAGCTGGGAAAACATTCAGTTTTAAGGCACATTTGGCAATGCTGCAGATATTATATTTGAACATACTTGTGTCATAAAAAATGACTTAATGGTTTTAACTTCTGAAGTTTATTTTGAGCAAAAAAAGGAGCTAGAATTAAGAGCAAAATGGCCAACTATTTTAGTTATTTAACCATTATTTCTGATTCAAATCACTTGAAATTCTTACTTGCAGTCTAAATTCTTCTACAACCAAAATACTAATCACCATTTGCTATTATTCATGTTTCTTAAATAAATAATTCTAACATACATTTTTTTTCTTCACAGGACTGGAACTAGTTAGAAAGACAAAATATTTAGATAGCAAGCTAAGTTACCCAAGTCTGAGGGGGGCACCACGTCCCAGTTCACTTGGCTCCAGCAGAGAAGATGATTCTTCAAGTAGGTCTGGATCAGACATCTGCTGATGATGCAATTCAGCCTGAATTCACAAATCAATTAACATACTATGAAATCAGTTAGTGGCATGCAGGGGAACCAGGAACCAGGAGAAAGGGAAAAGGTGAAAATTAAATTAAAAAACATAACTTAAAATTTAAACAATATACATTAAACTTTGAAGATACAGAGAATACAGAGAAAAGCAAAGATGAACAAGGAAGCTGATGAATACAGATGAAGAGCAAGTTCATTCAAGCAAGTTGGATATTTCTGAAGATCTCAAATGAGAATATCAGAAAGATCAAAATGCCATCGCCAAGATGTGCATGCTAGAGACAGCCACAGAAGTGGAAATTTGTTTTACTTATTTCAAAAAGATACTGACATAGTATCAACTGCTTGATAGTTATTGAAAGTATTTTAATGTTTTTGCTGCACTTTGTGAAAGCAATACTTCAGATTAAAAAAAAACATGTATCCTGCATAGGAAAATGCCTACAATGCCGTTGTGGAAGACATTTTACAAAAAATGTCCATTTATCTGTGCCTTTATTTTATGTAGTTGAAGCCACCTATTGAAGGAATCCCCTACAATCCCATTTCTATAGCAGTGTAGAGATCAGTCAAAATATTAAATATAGCAATCTAAGGAAAAAGACCATTAATAAATATCGTTATGATAACACTTCTTTCTAATATTTTGGCGTCAATACAAGTACATTTTAGAGTTCTAATTCTCTCTTTCCTATTATTTAAAACATAGGGCAAACCTATTGATGATAAAACTGATATAAATATGGGTTGAGACATGTAGCTGCAACTGTCCTGGCCAAACTTTATAAGTAATCTGAAATTGTTTGCGTGAAGTCCAAATACAGATGTTTGTTAATAATTAAAGTACTGAAAAACAATGAATTAGAGATTCAAGTTCTCCCTCTAGCACTTCTGGATCACATGTACACTGCTACTGCTTAGTACAGCATCACAAAATGTATTAGGAAACATCTTCAACTCTGTCCTCACAACATGCTTTATCTCTCACCTGCTTTATTGTGCATGTTCTAATTTCTCTACTAAGGTCAACTTTACTAATTTACACTTTAACTGTAATTGAGGCTTTGCAGCATACTTAGATATAATAAATATTAAGTGTAGATTTTTAAAGGATTACCAGTAAAGTCATGTGCATATCATTAATCCATAATTTTAAAAAAATCAGAAAACAATGATATAAAGTAGAATCCACAATAATTACAATATTTGTTAAAATTATATTCAATTTTTAAATGGATATCAAGGGACCAAGGAAGATGGGAACAGTAAAGGAAAATGGCAAAATTAGAAGTAAAGCCATGACCTTGATAAAAGGAGAAGGCTCAGGGAGGGGAAGGGCAGGGGCATATGGTCTACACTCAGTCCGTTTTTAAAAAAAATATATAAAAGCTATGCTCTGTTATCAAGAAGTCTTTCTTGGATCAGAGAAAGATGAGCATCTTGTCTGCAGAGTAAATTCTTTTTACTTTGCTAGTGTGACCTACACTATCAAATCACAACTGAATCATCAGACCTGAACCCCAAAAGAGTTTAATAATAAAATTAAAGCTGTCAACAGGAAATTTCTTATGAACCAAGGTAAATTATGAATCACTGCATTTGGCCATTAAACATTGATGATCTAAATGTTCTCAAATCTTGGTGGTTGTATTTTTTTTTAAAAAAGGAACTATATCTCGAAAAAAGCATGAAGCAGATCTTGCATCCCTCTCAAAATCTTTTGACCTGAAACTTCAGTTTAAAGCTTAGATTCTACTTTTGAATAATTCCATTTTGTCAATAACAAGCTTCCTATTTCTAAATTTCCACCACTGCAAAAACACAATTAAAGTAATCACAGATAATTATATTTGTTACCATTAAATGCAAAAGATTTGTGGTTATCTTTTTGAAAATATTTGACAAATATAATTAGAAAAATAAATACTGCAAATAGTGTTAAACTGAAAGCTAAAATAGATCTTTGTTCAAAAACTGGCAAAAAGCCTAATTTGAAAGTGTCCAGGTACTTCGATGATCATCCCAATTGATTTTAACGAATAGAGATTAGCTTTACTTGTCACACATACATCAAAACATATAGTGAAATGTAAACACAAAGTACACTGCAGATGCTGGGGTCAAAGCAACATGTACAACAAGCTGGAAGAACTCAGCAGGTCAGGCAGCATCCATGAAAACGAGCAGTCAACATTTCGGGCGGAGGGTCTTGGCCTAAAACGTTGACTGCTCATTTCCACGGATGCTGCCCGACCTGCTGAGTTCCTCCAGCTTGTTGTACATGTTGCTTATAGTAAAATGTGTCACCTACATCAATGACCATCCACAGTCTGAGGATTGTGCTGGGTGCAGCCTGCAAGTGTCGCCATGCTTCTGATGCCAACATAGCATGCCCACAACTTACAAACCCTGACCTGTACATCTTTGGAATATGGAGGAATCTGGAGCACCCAAAAGAAACCCACACAGTTATGAAGAGAACGTACAAACTCCTTACAGTGGCAGAATCGGACCCGGGTGACTGGCACTGTACACTAAGCACTAAGCTACTATGCTGCCCCTTTTCTAACCACTTAAGCAAAGGAAGTCACTAAGATGGGTTACTTATGCCTCTGCACAATCAGAACAGTAATTTAAGGTTTCCAATTCTGTTTGTGATGCCCATAAGATTAAAAAAGAAAAACAAAATCTTTTTTTTAAAAACAGTACACATATCTTCCTGATTTGCAACTATTAGCATCAAACTCATTAGTTAATTGCACTGGTATCTTAGCATAGTTGATTTCAAGAACGCTTTCAACTAATTCAACTAAAAGTGTTCAACTACTGGTCATTATGTCTAAAATACAGGAAAAGAGTAAGACTAATGGAAAGGGAACAGCGTTTATAATACCGATGATAACTAGATTTCGGCAATGAATGGGACAACTATAATCGTCTATACAGTTTTTATCTGTCACTATGCCACGAGCAGCACTGATGACTTAACAAATATAATGGGAAATTAATTTTAGCCTTTAAACTGTTGACAAAAATGTTGAGGTCCACCCTGAGCCAGAGGAAAAATATGACAAGGTGTTCTTGGCATGCAAAGAAATGATTTAGAAATCAGTAACACACACAAAATGCTGGTGGAACACAGCAGGCCAGGCAGCATTTATAAGGAGAAGCACTGTTGACGTTTTGGGCCGAGACCCTCATCAGTGCTTCTCCTTATAGATGCTGCCTGGCCTGCTGTTTTCCACCAGCATTTTGTGTATGTTGTTTGAATTTCCAGCATCTGCAGATTTCCTCGTGTTAGCTCTTAGAAATCAGTGATTTTTTTCCCCCCATATTTCTGGTGTATTTCATTGTTTTACTTGGTGTTTTAAAATTGTGACTATTTAAAAATTTGTGAAAAAGGTACTTGAAGGTCCAATACATGTAACCAGTAAAATGTTATGATTATCAAAGCACAGGTTAATAGTGAATCCTGTTAACTAATACAACCAAATGTTAAGCTACTTCTTTATAGAGTTCCCAATCATCAATCCCAATTTTTACATCCAAATTTGAAGTTGAATATCAGCCTCAATTCTAATCTCAGAGAAACTATCTGTCAACATCCATACAACCACCACTTCCTAAGGCAATGATTTTCAATATGGATCTTGCATTTCTGAACAGAAGGACTCTCATTCCAACAATTATAGCTGGATGAAAACACAGGAGATAAAGATGATTTGGCCAGTCTCTCTACCAACTAGTCACAAGAGCATTCAGGAAAGCCTGACAAGCTTTCAAAAAATGTTTATGAGAATCTGGAGGTAGGAATTCAATGGCTGTTATTTTGAAAGTTTAATATTGAATGACATATGACTTGTTAATAAATGTACAACAAACTTACAAAAGGTGCGGAATGCAACTTCTAAATTCATGACAACAAAATCTTCAAAACAAGCTTACAGGCAAGAAAAGGATTGCCTTATACCGTAAAACAGGTGTTTCTTTAGATCAAACTAATGCAGAGCAAGTGCCTCTCATATGCATGCGCATTCTATGAAAACTTAATTAAGGATTAATTCTAAATTGAGACAACCATAACATAAGCCTGTTAGTCTAGAAGTTGACATCATAAAGTCAATTAAAACTACCTCAGATGTTTAGAGAATACCACATCCACCAGCGTGTGCCAATTAGCAAAGTTTACAAATTAATGCAGGTTAATGCCCAAGGTAAAGTGGCAGTTCTTCAATTGGTCCCCAAAATACAACAGATCTCAAATTCCTGAATTGGTCTTCTCCAAAATACCAGCAAAGAGCAGAGGCAGCTAATATTATTCTTTCGATATGTAATTCAATACAACTAAAAAGTGCCCGAGTTGATCTTGGATCTTTTGACCCTTAAAGCAAGTATATATAAGCTATTGTGCCCATGTATCTGAAATGCAAACAGTGCAGTGTTAGCACTGTGCACTAGATTTTGAATGACAAATTTCAATACCTCTGTTGCATAGATAAATTAATCCTTTTTGAAGATCTAGGTGTTTAGAAAAAAAGACATTAGTTCACCTAGACAATTTACTTCAAAAAGCACTTGAGAAAATAGAAAGCAAATGCAGTAACAACGTCATGTTACATTAGAACCTTAGCTGAAATATTCTAAAGATAACATTATGCTCCTCATATTGCAGATTATAAGCCTTGCTTAAGTTTTTCCATTGGTATAGATTTGTTAAATCCACTAACATATGTTTCTGTAATACTCAGTAAAATAGGCACTGTTTACCATACATATTTTTTCCTGGGGGGTGAGAATCCATCTTATGGCAAGTGCTCAACAAATGCTAGAGGCACTTCATAAACTGCAGTTTTACAACTAAATAGCGAAGACTGTACAACTAACTACATGTTGATATGATTATTAAATCCCTGCTGCATTTTTACAAAATGATTGTATTTAAAGTCATTAGGCCAGAGGAACAGCTTTGTCCTTTAACTGGAAGAAATGTAAAAAAAATGGCTGAAAAGAGCTATTTGATGCAAAGTTGGAAAACAGATTTAGGCAGGTATAATCATGAGAGAATACTCATTTACTTTAGACCATTTGGTAAAGATATTCAAATCTACTTAAGGACTTTGCAATGGACATGCATACGGGATTCAGTCTCAAACTGCCAATTTGAAAGGCACAGTAAATCATTCCATGAAGTTTTTAAAATACCTTTGCAGAGTACATCACAATCCCCATTCTGAGATTGATCTCCACCATTAAGCCCCATGTTCCAATATAGTTATACCAAAAAAGGATTGTAATTAGCCAATTATTGATTTCTCTTTAAATGCAAATTAATAACTAGCTTACAAAGTGCAGGAATGGAGATGTCTGTTAACAAAAAACATTTTGATGCATGGCTCTTTATTGGAGACCAACCATGAAACAGTCCTGAATTTTTTCAAAATGACCAAGAAAAAAAAAACAAATTAAGTTTGCAACAGTTCACTCAAAACAATAAGCAGAACAGCAAAGCAAAAGAAAAATAAATTCACAGGAAACTTGGAGATGGGAGGGAGGGATGGGAATCTGCATGCCATTAACTGTTACTTTTCCAGTCTTCCTTAGATTCCTGCACTTAATGCTGCTTACGCTGAATGATTCAAAACTTAGCTCTTCCGTTGTTACTGCTCTGCCTATTTTTAAGAGAGAAGACTGGGAAAAGGACAAACATGATTAACATATTCTTGATCCTTCACCGGCCAGCTAAACTGGCTTTACAGTTGTTACAAGGAGTATATACAATACAATTTTTTTTGTTGAAGGATCATCCCAAAAGTCAATTGAAAACATGTACTGCTCAATTAAATCAATAAATTATGGTATTCACTGATCACAATGATAAAATTCTTCACAGGCATTTTTCCTCACATGTCTTTTGGAAGTTCAATATTGCTACCCAGTTTTAGAGAAGACTCTATTTGATTGCTCCACAAAGACAGAACATTTTCAAAAAGAAAAAAAAATCAGAAGTTTTACTTCAAACACTGTTTCAAAGTATAGTAGGGCTCTGCAGTTGAAATATTCAAAGGAGGATGTATATTAGGAACAAAGATGCCAGTATCAAATCCTACAAGCTAACATTAGGAAATAAAATGCATTTTGATGCTATCACATCCAAAGATTGTAATGAGCAGGTTGATCTGTGAACATGATATGCAAACAACATAAAGAATGTACTAACTACAGTTTAATCCACAGGAAGGCAAACTAGAACCAGGATTTCATTATGCATACATCTTTGAGACTACACTAAAAAGCAAAATAAGATGTTAGCTGAGAGCTGAAAAAGTTCTGCTTTGGAAACCAGTCTTCAGGTGACTTGGAAAATTGCCAAAAAATCTTCCTGAGGAAGGGTCCTGGCCTGTAACGTCAACTACTCTTTTCACCAGATGCTGCCTGATCTGTTGAGTTCCTCAGCATTTTGCATGTGTTGCTTCAATTTTCAGCATCTGCAGATTTTCTCATTTGTGATCTTTATATTTCTACCTGGGCAACAATTATTATACTAGTTGTTCCCACCCCAACCCAAATAGCCTTCCTGGTCTATATTCATAGGTCCTGGCTTCTTCCTTCAGCCTTACCCCATGGTAGATGGAATGCTGCATAACAAGTAAACTATTTTGCACTCACTCACAAATGGTTTTCCAGAATCTATCAAAATTTATAGCCAGAAACAACTGCAGTTAAAAACACTCTGAACGGCTGAAAAATGGAAATTTTCCAAAACAACCACCAGATCTATCACATTTTTACACAGAGGAAAAATACCTGCTTCCTTAAAGGTAATTTCACAGTTTGAAAATCTGTAATTTGTAATTTCCAATCTATTTTCAGGATTTTCAGTTAAAAACAAAAACATTGAGCCACGATATATATTAAAAAATTTTAAATTAGCAGCTGCATATTACTGTGAAGATCTATGTCAGTATTTATCTTAATCATAGGTGAACTCCGTGACATTAGGATGTTAAACTCTTCAAATGTGCATGTCAGTCTTATGCACTACATTTCAAAGCTACAAAAAGCAGTGAGCAACATACAAAGCTGAGTGGGAGACCAAGTGTAGGTTTGTTTTTAACTAATTTATAACATGTAAAATGTCATTTAGCTTTCCCATTTTTAAAATTTCACAACAGAATACTTAAGATGGCAATTGCTTGATAATGACCTGTTTCTACAGTATTAATTTAGCTGCTCTTTTTTTGAGTTACTTGATCAATAATATTAGCTAGAATCCATGATCAATGAAAATCCAGTAGACTGCATTTTATACTGTAGAGGATCCAGAAAATTAATGCACCAATGCACTGAGAAACACCCTGACAAAACAGTATGCCAGTTTAATGCAAACAACAGATCAAATGGTCATTACTTCTAACCAAAGGAAGTGGAGGGAATACTCAGCAGGTCAGACAGCATTCTGTGGAGAGAGAAGCATTTAATATTTTAAATCAATGACTGGAGATGTGCAAAAACAAGTGCTGATGAAGGGTCATTCATCAGAAATATTCTTTTTCTAGATGCTACCTGATCTGCTGAAAGTTGCCAACATTTTCTCTTATTTCAGATTGCAGCATCTGCAATTTTTTGATTTTCATTCACACTTTTTCATAGTTCATGTTCTTCAAACCAGCCAACAATAACCTCCTTTTGTGACAAATTTTGTGATAATTTTGATTACATAATAACTGTTCATAAATTCTTGGACAAAGGGGTGGCAATAATATTCAGGTGGGAACATCTAGCCACTCAATATGACAAGATATAATTCAGAGAAATAACGGCCAGGATTTTGCTGGTAAAAGCCAGTAGCCCTACATCAAACATTCAGTATTCCTCAGGTTGAGTTCTCCCAATTATCAGGATTCTTGTGCTGATACTGAAATCCATAACTGACTGGCTGAGCTCTGTCAGCAAATTCTCCACTGTTAACTACTACTGGACACCCAATGGGCTCCAAAAGCAAAAGTGTATTGCAGCACACAGCTAGTGCAGGACCTTGAGACTATTCACTTTAAGAAACAGTTTATATAGCTACAGGGATAAAAAGAATGCAAATTACAATCATTATGGATAGAGATTATAATTAGCTGCATGCAAAAAATATATATTGATTGGTTGAATTTTAATATGCCTTCAATGTTTCTGAATGTTCTGACAGCAAGTTGGGGACAGGGCCAGTTCAACATTCCCAGAATGTTCTCATGGGCTCTGACCTCTCACAATTTTACCCCACTGCTTCACTCAAGGCTTTAGTGTTTAGCTTCAGGATCATCTGGGCTTGTGAGACCAGCCTTCACATTCAGAGATAACAAGTTCAAAAGGAATGGGGGGGGGGGGGGGGGGGTTGGGGGAGAAGAGCTAGTCCCACTCTGAAAAATGTTGATCTACAGGCAGACACAAGAGACTGCAGATACCAGGATCTGCAACAATAAACAGTCTGCTGGAGGAACTCAGAAGGTCAAGTAGCATCTGTAAGAGGAAAGGAATTACTGATGTCCCAGCATGAAGCCCTCCATCGGGACTGATGTAGAATTTCGACCCAAAATGTTGACAACTCTTTTGCTCCCATAAACAGCCAGCAACCTGCTGAGTTGCTCACTCTACAGACAGTATGAAGAAAGTCATCAACCATCATCCTGCTTTTGGTGACGTACAGAGAGTGAAGATAGTTGCTTTTGTTTTAAAGAAGTGCAGCAATAGGTACAGTATACATTTGATCCAAATTTTCTAACAATTTAAGCAATAATCAGTACACTTGCCCATTCAGCACAGGTAACACGCAAGTTTAGACTTGGACATTGAACAGTTGAAGAGCTTAGAACAGCATTAATTCTTACCCCATCAATTTCTCTTAAGTACAGTATAATTACCAATTCAAAATAGTATTAAAAGTGATTTTTGATTAAAGGTAATTAGGCTGAGAAGCAAATAAGCTAAATATAAAATCATGCACTTTTGTGCTGAAGGCAAATCAGCATACAAATGAATTTTAGGAATTCTTTGATGTACTTGGTATGGAATATTACGTCTTTTTGCAATGGGCATTCTTAAAGTGACCCTGCAAACTAGAAACATGGACTGAAGGCCAACCGTGATGTATACATGCATTGCAAGCTTAAACTAATCCTCAAGGAGGCATGGGATATAATTGGAAAGATGTACAATAATCCGACCTCGTCAAAGAACTGCTGGGTTCTACGAAGGATGTACTTCAGTTCAGTCAGCTCTAGAAAATTACGTTTTAATGCTTCCTGGTTAGTATTAATTTCCTTCAGTTCATTTTCCAGTTTCTCAAAGGTTGCCTGAAAAACATGACAAAAATGTCAGTGTTAATTCAAATTAAACCATTTTACATTGGAGATAACGTTGCCCAGTAGCAATGCACCATTTAAATTGAACTATATTCCAGTAATACACTGAAGGGTGAAAAATAACAAAATCTGCAAGTTCTATTACTACTGTTAACATCACCCGAATACCATAATGCACCCAATTTGGTAGATGACAACCAGGCTTTTATTTTTAAGAGCCACTGCACCAGACCTATAGTGGGATTTATCATCTAGTTTAGTAGTCGCCAACCTTTTTAAGCCCAAGATCCCCTACCTCGGCCTTAATGAAAGGCAAGATCAACCTACTAAATCATTTAGACACACGCATGTGCACCGGGCAGAAGGGACTGGCAATAAAACCCCTCAACCCTGGAAAGAATCTCTCTTTACTAACAGCTTTCCGTAGCGGGAGCATTGCTATATTACCATTATCCTAATTAGTATACTTATTTTTATAATGCGCACAACACCTTTAATTCTATATTTCATTATTTAATTTTATTTCAACATGAAAAATAAATGAATAAATATCGACTGTTGCACTCAGTGTGATGACTGGGACTGAATACTTTCTGCTAGTTCCCTGAAATGTGGCTCATAACTACAGACAGCCAGTCTGAGACAGTCTGTGAGGTGTCTGTCAGTAAGACAGCTCCTGTACTTAGATTTAATAATTTTCATCTATTGCAGCACAGCGCCCTTACAAACCTCCTGACAGACTGAATATTTGAATGGACAGTTTCCTTTGTTAGACTGAATGTTGAATCTGCCATGTTTTTCAAGTGTTTTACATTAGTAAACTGTTACTGAGACACTAGTATAAGTTTCAGAGGTACGCAAGCTAATGACACCACTGTTTTTTGTTTCCCAGTTCTTTTACCTTTGGGGAATGTTGGAATTTAAAGGGGGAGAAGTGTTGTAATGTGAGCATTATGAAGATAAGTTAATACAAATGAGGATAATGGTAATATAGTAATACTCCCGCTACAGAAAGCTGTTTGAAAAAAAGAGATTGCTTCCGGGGTTGCGGGGTTTTCCTTCCGGTCTTTTCTGCCTGGTGAGCATTTTTCTTCCTTTTTTTTCCTTTCGGGATCTACTAGGAAAGTCTCAAAGATCAACCACTAATCTAGTTGCATACAAAAGTGTGCATGAGAAGAAATAATAAGTTTTATTTCACTACATCCTGCACAGTAAGTTATAAATATTTGATGAGTTCAATTGATGTTGAATTGTAAAATACCCAGTAAAGTTTGCATTTTACATGATACATCTACAGATAAGCATCTAATCATATGACATTATAAAAAAATAAGGAATGCTATCTATATGACTGCCCTGCCATTGCCTCCTAGAATCCAATACGACTAATGTACCTATTTAGGGAAAAAAGTAATCAGAGGATCTGACCATTGTCTGAGTTTGCTGTTAATTTGCTCACATCAGTGGGTTCCTAATCTTACTACATTTATGACATATACACCTACTCTTTGCATCCCCTACTGAACAACCTCCTGTCAAATGCTAATGCTGTCTACTTCAACCGTTCCATGTGGCAGTAAATTTCACATTTTCATTATCTTCTATAAAAAGGAATTTCTCTAAGCCAGGGGTTCCCCACCTCAAGTTAATGGGAGGGATCCATGGCATAAAAAGGTTGGGAACCCCTGCTTTAATTTATTTAGTTTCTTTTTTGCCATCCATCCACAAGACTGCTGAAAGTAAGTTCTCATTGCACTCTACTGTGCCTGGTGTCTTGTTTATTAATTATTTATTATTATACTGCCCTGCACTGTTTTGTGCACTTTATGTAATCCTGTGTAGGTCTGTAGTCTAGTCTAGTCTAGTTGGTGTGTTGTTTTTACATAATCTAGTGTGGCCTTGAGTTGTCTCATATAGTCTAGTGTAGTTTTGTGTTGTTTCACGTAGCACCATGGTCCTGGAGGAACGTTGTTTCGATTTTACTGTGTACTGTACCAGCAGTTTATGGTCGAAATGACAATAAAAAGCGATTTGACTTGAGCATATCACAATAAATTTGACTTTAATTATGTTTATTTGCTCTAAGGTGATTATCCAAGCAAGCTGCTCCATTATTTAAGGTTGTTCATCGATGATATTTTATCCATTCAACAAAAAGATAACTGTTAATGTCTAAGATAGTTCAAATATTCCTAATTTCAGCAAGACCTTTTAGTATCCCACTAAACATCTTCACCCATTTCCAGATTTCAATATCTTTTCAGTACTGTATAGCAGAAAACTGGGTGGTTTAAGCAAAGTGTGGGCACAAATTAAAACCAGTATATATTGGAGATAATCTGCTCAATAGTACTAATGTCCCCCTTGCCACTTTGATATGGGTCCAGGTGTTAAGCATCATTTCTGAGAGTTTATTAGTGAAATGTTAAACTATCATTAAATTTGCTGCTACTGCATAGCTTAACATTTCACTAAAACTTTCAGAAATGATGTTTAATACCTTGACACCATATCCAAGTGCCAACTGGGACAGCAGTGTTACTGTATTATGCCTCACAACTGTCCCAAAACTTATCCCTGAAATTTAATTACCTTTTTCCTTTTAATTCTAAAAAGACTTACCTTTTGGTTTCTATTTCACAGCCATTCTATCTGACCCTAGCTCCACACACTGTGACCCTGACAGGATATTCCATGAAAGCAATACAACAGAAAGCCCTCAAAGTCCAGCAGATCCCATGCACCACAAAGCCTTCAACTTTGTTTTAAACATTTTGGAGTAGATAATGAAGTAAGTTGGTTAATTATGACCTTCCACATACATAATAAATATAGAGAAAGATTGAATCTTTCAACCTTCAATAACGTTAACCTAGCACAAATTCACTTAAAACTTTGTTAAAAATCTCAAAAGTCAGTCAAAATTTATAGTTATACTTGGTTGGAGGTGGTCGAGATAGAAAAAAATTTCCTGAATGCAAAACTTCACTGTTTGCCAAATTGCAATTAACACCTTATCACAAATGATAATGGAAATAGACTCAAGATCAAGGTCCAAAGATTTTTTCTACTAAGGTTATTGTAAATGCTATTGTCAACATGGATCAATCAACAATGTAAAACTAAGTGAAAATTCATTCCAGGGCTCAACCTAAATTTGTTGTCACCTCATGGAGATTATGAAACCCCTACACATTTCACTGATTTTGCAAACAATGTTTTAAAAGAGAGATTTTCTAATAAATTATCAACACAGTTCTTTCGAATTGTTATTCAAGTGTTATTTGAGCACATTCTAGTGCATGCAGGGAGAAAACCATCAAGTAGATACTGGAAGTAAATTATTCAACTCAAGAACACTACTAAATAATTTATAATCCTAACTGAAAATAAACTTAGCAACGAGTTGAATTTAAACATATCTTTATGAAAATTAATCTATCATGCATGCTTCAAACAGATTGATAGCCAAATACAATAGATTTATATTACTTATTCATTATTTAACTTCTATTTCAATTCTATTTACAGCTCCCCAGTAAATGAAGCAGCTCACACCTGCATATGCCAAGAGCTAGAGTGAGAAGTATCATCTGATCCATCAAACTGCCAATGACAATCTCCAAACACCCACCTAATACAATTGGTTTATCACCAGGTCTCCCACCATCAACATCCTGGGATCACCAATGACTAGTAGTGGGCCAATCATACTATGTTAATGTTAATACTGTGGCCACAAAAACTAGAGGGGCTCTTTATTCTAGTCAGTAACTCATTTCAGGAGATGCCAAGGCCTTCCTACTATCTACAAGGCACAAATCAAGGACATAATGGAATATTCTCGACCTGGATCAAATGTTGTGCCAACATCAAGAAGTTTGATGTTATCCAGTACATAGCAGCCCACTTCACAGGCATCCTATCAACCAATTTACCATTAGTGGTAGTAGAGTGCATCATCTACAAAATGAACTTCAATTACTCATCCAGGATTCATCTATGGCACCCTGGAAACCTATATTAGGAACCCCACCAACTGTAAGGATCCCATCAAAGTTGAAAGTTATTACACAAAATTTTTAGCTTTAAGAACATACATCACTACTCCAGTATCACAATTATTTTAACAAGAACCTCAAATCTCAAACTCAAATGGAAATGGGGGTGAATGGCACAAATAAAGCAAAGCATTTTGCTTCATAATATAGAAGTCTCCCATCACCATGATCTACTTATTGTGAAGACAAGCATAACCAATCTCTTCTTTCAAGTCCATCAGGAAACAAAATTTATTTCCTATACTAAAGTCAAACTTCTGAACAGATTGTATCCAAGACAATCTAGATCTGCTTACCTCTAAATCAATCATGTCACGAGGAAAAGGAACCTCTGGATTCTCTCCAGTGTCCAAAATTGTAAGGTTGGCTTTTCGAATTTCCTTTTCAACAAAACCTGAAACCAATTAAAAGGATTTTTTTTAAAAACCAATTGCTTGATTTGCATCATCATTTTTTATTCAAAAGATAGATGATACACCAGTAAACAAATACTTTAGTAACTCTTTATTCTCAAACTCATTTCAGGCTGTAAGAAAAGTTTCCTCAAAAAACATTTTGGTGCCTTAGTATTTTAAATACAAATGAATGTTAAGATTTGTGCACTGCTTTCAACACTTATTACAGAAGTGATTTCAAATATGAAAAATGGAACAACATAGCTACTTCCCCAATATTATACCTCAAGGATTGTAACTAAGTGGTAAAGGTCCCTGTCAAATTCATTACAGATACTAACGGAGTTTGCGATCCATTTCTTCACAACGACGAACTTCATTTACAAATTTGCGTTGAAATACATTCACATCTGGATTTAACTGCACAAGGAAAAAGATAAACTAAATTAACTGAGCGAATTTCTGTAAGACGCTTACAAATTACAATTTTAAAGGTTGTTTGATTTATAAAGCCGAGATTTACATGTTAAAATTCTGCTAGTCAATACCAGGAAATATCTGTGGAATACAATGAATGCAGGTTCTACATAAATGGAACAAACCAAAAAAGAGCAGGATTTATTAATGTATTCGTAATTCCCTGCAGCAAAGATTACTGATGTGACCATTAGGGTGGATGTACCAAACTAAAAACACAGAATGTGTCAAAGCACCCAAATTGATAGTTGTCAATTGCCGAAGAGGCACTAAATAAATCCTTCCAGTGATAAACATTTTATAGCACTGGATATCAAAATGAAAGAAATACTAGGAATTTTGAAATAAACCTCCATTTCAGTTTGCTGAAAGCAAACGGGAATCCAGTTGATCTACTGTATGTATAACAAAGGCAGTCCAACTTAATATTTATTTTCTCAGTGTCGGAAGACTGAAATAGCCAGTTCAGAAACTCTAGGCAACAGAAGACAGCATACAAATATAAAGCAAACAAGCATCCAAACCCATTAAATATAAAGCACACAAGATATGAAACCAAGAGTAAACAGTTATTTCCATTAGCAGGAAGGCTACATCAGGCTCTCAAAGACAATTAGGTGGTACTCACAGTCATGTTATATAATCACTTAAGGAAATGAAATCAATCAACTTACATCTCGAAACTGGACCATTCCAAGCTCTCCGAGCTCACTGACACAACAGTAAGCAGCTTCTGACTGCAAGAAAAGCTGTGCCAGTGTCATCTCCTCACTCCGGAAAAGCTCTCCCATGGTGGACCACTGCAGTGCTACCAAGTATTTTCAATAAGTGATATCCTCGTTCTTTCTAAAGAAAATTATGGAAAAATTACTATTTACCTACAAACTTACAAAAACACTTAGGTACTATTAGATTTCAGTCAATGCTACTGCTGTATTCAGATACTTTATATATGAGACTTGATTATATAATTCATATAGATTATATTCTCATAATTGAAACAAGTTCCTGTTCCTCACTATTGATTGCTACAACAGTTTTAATACCTTATAAATCTTCACATTTCAGTACTTGCTTAAAAATTAATATTTTTCATACATTGCACAAAATTTATTTTACCTTTTTGTAAATTACTTGATTTAGTATCAAGTTTTATCTTGAAAAGATTTGTAACCACAAAGCAATGGAGTAGAATGTACAATTTCCATTCTTAATTCAGTTTGATGGAATACTTAATTGTTCATGGTGTTTAAAGAGAAAGCTCTGTTAAAAATAATTGCAAAGGAATTGACATATTTGACCTCTGCACTGTATTAATGCAAATAATAAATATGAAAGTATTCTACATAGGTTATTTCACAGCAAGTCATACAACAATATGCATTGTACAAATGTCTTAATCTACTAAAAAGGTAATTACACATCAAAATAACATTTGAAACAGGTGGCCAATGGCTTTATCAAAAAGATGGTTTTAAGGAGCATCTTAATCAGAGAGATACAGTACAGAAACAGGCCCTTCAGCCTACTAAAGCCATGCTGACTATCAAACACCCACTTTTATATCAATCTTATTCTAGTTTATCAATTTTCCACAGATTCAACCACTCATTCAACACCTACACATTAAGGGCAAATTACAGCAGCAAATTCATCTCCCAATCTCCATATCTTCGAGACATGGAAGGAAATTGAAGTACCAGAAAAAAGTAGAATGGCAGTGACATTTCAGGAGAAAACTGCAGGGCTTGGGGGAGGGATAAGCAATTAAAAGGTTAGTCAAATGTAGTGATTAAAATTGGAGGATGCACATAATGCCAAAACTAGAAGCCTGGAAAATTGAGGGCTGGATAACTAAGGCATTTAAAGTCCAAGAGCCAAAGTAGACAAAACAACTCAAGACCGATGGATGAAGAGAACATGTTATATACTAGTATATAACAGATTTGAATGAACTTAAATGAAATCGTGTGGACAGCCAAACAACAACTGGAATAATCAAGTCAAGAGATAACAGGACAAATCAGAATTAGGGATTGCACATGTAACCGGTAATTTTCAACTATTGAATATTTAAAAAGTCTCGACTATTTGCACATATTGTCTTATGTTTCACTGGGAAAAATAGCTGTTCAGATTCCACTACAGCTCAGATATGGCAATCAGATTAGACAATGTATTAAGTTCAAATGATCTGCAAACCTAACGATTAGGTAGACCAAGGGGAAGGTTATATATATATTTTATGTATTTGTTATGTAGGTTTCCGAACTATATTTCAACCATTTAGTTTGATTCAAATGGTTTATAAACGGGCATGCTTTGATTTGCATCACTGCATTTGACCAAGATGTTTTCATAAATGTCCCTGGTCATCTGACACATTTTAAAACCTGGTGGAACATCAAGCCAAAGTTGACATTTCAGCCCAAAACTTCAACTGTTCATTCCCTTCATAGATGCTGCCTGACCTGCTGAGCTCCTCCAGCATTTTGCATGATTTGCTCAAGATTTCCAGCATCTGCAGATTTTCTCTATCCCCAGCTTTGCTTTCTATTAAAGCTGATTAGGAAATTCCAAGGGTGAAATTTCTACACTATTTTCCCAGAACCGTAGCCACTATTAAGATCTCACACACAATTCCAAGGATAGCTAATGAAAGCCAATGATATCGGACCTAACATTAAGCCAAGTAAAGATAAAGCATTAACTCTCTTTTCATTTCAGGCCTCCATTTACACCTCCAACAACTGGCTGCAATTAGCATAACCCCAACACTCTCTCTCTGCAGATACCAACCCATTTGCGTCCCCACCCTTTCACTGACATTCCTTTTGGTTTTTTTTCACCCTTCCTTCTGACAACCAAAAATGCTTCAAATTCTGATGAAAGGTCACGGACATACAACCTTAGCTATTTTATTCTCAGCTCGATGATTATCTCTGATTTTATTTCATATTCAATGCGTGGAGAATTTCATGCGTTTAGATGGAATATTTATGTAACCAGCTCTTTTCTGTGTTAACTTGTCATCGGATCTTCAAATGCAAAACAGAACTGTCTAACCTAGACTATATAAAATTACATAACCAATTATACGCAGACTAGATAACCAATTTAACCACCAACCAGCTCAACTGCGCATTTATAATTCATAGAACAATGACTTTTCGTTTTACACATTGTCTCCTGTCTAATTTAACAGATGGATCGCAGAAAAAAAATAAAACGAGTAAAGGAGGGTGCCACAGTGGAGAGCAGAGGTGATTGAGAAGAGGGGGTGGACAGGTAAAGCCTCCCACTCCACGACCCAGCCGGGCCCGAGCCTATCACCTCCCCAGAGCCCTTGGTTCGCCTTAAACCCGACCTTACCCCCAAAACGTCGCAGGCTTCCACACACCCTTTAGGATCACCCCGACAACGTTAGTAGTCGTCAATTCGAAGCTAACTTTTAGCTGGATAAGTGGAGAAAAGATTTACCTTCCCCTCAGTTTCTGCTGCCGCAACATCACCTGATTGCCCTACCGAATTGTCCCAGCAGAGCCCTGTGCGCATGTACGATCACGTGATAACACCGAGGGAGGGGGCTTTCTCGCCCCTCCGGGTTTTCGGTTATACGCATGCGCAATAAAAAAAATGTCATCGGTCGCTCCGCGCCCGAACGGTAATGGTTGAGTGCATGAATCAGTCAGTCTTTGCGTCGACGGTATTTCTCGAAGTCATTAACACAGGCGTATGAATAAGGATTCCCTAAATAAAGAATTTATAAAGAAAAACTACAATGTTAATGCAGCAAAGCTTCCAATGGTGATAATGTGTGACTGTGACTTTGCAGCCATGATTGCTCTTCTAAGAAATTGGCTTGGGAAAAAGTGTCGGTTAATTGAGGAACCCTCAATCAGAATCACTTTCACAAACACGAGAAAATCAGCAGTTGGAGGAAATCCAAGCAACGCACATCGAGTACTGGAGGAACTCACCAGGCCAGGCAGCATCTATGGGAAAAGAGTAAACAGTCGACGCTGAGGCGCTGTATCAGAACTGGAGAAAAGAAGATGAGTCAGAGTAAGAAGATGGGGGGAGGGGAGGAGAGGGAGAAACACAAAGTGAAAGGTGAAACTGGGAGGGGAGGGATGAAGTAAAGAGCTGGGAAGGCGATTGGTGAAAGTGATACAGGGCTGGAGAGGAGAGAGTCTGATTGGAGAGAACAAAAGGAGACTGACATGTCGGAATAGGAAATGGAAGTTGAATTAAAATGGGCGGCCACTAGGAGATCCCACTTTTTTCTGATGGATGGAGCATAGGTGTTCAGTGAAGCAATCTCCCAATCTGCCGGGTCTCACCGATATATTGGAGTCTACACTGGGGGCACCGGATTCTGCAGATGATCCCTATAGGCTCACAGGTGAAGTGTTGCCTCACCTGGAAGGACTGTTTGGGGCCCTGAATGGTAGTGATGGAGGTGGCGTAGAGGCAGGTGTAGCACTTGTTCCACTTGCAAGGATATGTGCCAGGAGGGAAATGAGTGGGGAGGGACGAATGGACAAAGGGTGTCATGTAGGGAGTAATCCCTGCGGAAAGCAGAAAGTTGGGGGGGGGAGGGAAATATGTGCTTGGTGGTGGGATCCTGTTGGAGGTGGCAGAAGTTGCAAAGAATTATGTGCTGGATGTGGAAGCTGTTGGAATGGTTGGTGAGGACAAGAGGCACCCTATCCCTAGTAGGGTAGCGGGAGGATGGAGTGAGGGCCGACGTACGTGAAATGGAAGAGATGCAGTTGAGAGCAGCATTGATGGTGGAGGAAGGGAGGCCTCTTTCTTTGAAGGAGGACATCTCCTTCATTCTGGAATAAAAAGCTTAATCCTGAGAGCAGCTGCAGTGGAGATGGAGGAGTTGAGAGAAGAGGTTGGCATTTTTACAAGTACGAGGGGTGATTGATAAGTTCGTGGCCTAAGGTAGAAGGAAATGAGGTATTAACTTCAAACTTTCTGCATAATCACTCAAAGGACCTGCATGTGCATGTAACGACAGCTGTATAACTCATCTCCTTCTACCTTAGGCCACAAACCTATCAATAACAGGGTGGGAAGAGTTGTAGTCCAGGTAGCTGTGAGAGTCAGTGGGTTTATAATAGACAGCAGTAGATAAACTGTCACCAGAGATACAGACAGAGAGACTGAGAAAGGGGAGGGAGGTGTTGGAAATGGATCAGGTAAATTTGAGGGCAGGGTGGAAGTTGGAGACAAAATAGATGAAGTTGAGTGGCCACCCATTTTAATTCCACTTCCCATTCCCATTTTGACATGTCAGTCCATGGCCTCCTCTGCTGTCATGATGAAGCCATTCTCAGGTTGGAGGAGCAACACCTTATATTCCATATGGGTAGCCTCCAAACTAATGGCATAAACATCAATTTCTTGAACTTCCGGTAATGTTCCCCACCCCCCCCCCCCTTCACCATTCCCTAATCCTGTTTCCCTCTCTCACCTTATCTCCTCAACAGCCCATCACCTCCCTCTGGCACTCCTCCCCCTTTTCTTTATTCCATGGCATTCTGTCCTCTCCAGCTCTTTATCTTTTCCTAGCTCTTCACTTAACCCCTCCTGGTTTCACCTATCACCTCCTTCTTAATCTGACTCCTCACTTTATTTACTTCAGTCCTGATGAAGGGTCTCAGTCTAAAACATCAACTGCACTCTTTTTCATAGATGCTGCCTGGCCTGATGAGTCCTTCCAGCATTGTGTGTGTGTTGATCAGAATTACTTTATTGATTGTGGTTAAGTACCA
Source organism: Hypanus sabinus (assembly GCF_030144855.1). NCBI lineage: Eukaryota > Metazoa > Chordata > Chondrichthyes > Myliobatiformes > Dasyatidae > Hypanus > Hypanus sabinus. The sequence continues at coordinate 43,116,357 of NC_082738.1, read as the reverse complement.
AGCATAAAATACAGGACAATACTAGAACAGACAACACAATAGCAACCAACAATTTACAAGACAATAGTGCAAACAGTCATTAGCAATCAACAATTAGCACAAACATCAATAATCAAACAAAAATAAATATGAACATATGAACAGACTACATAATAATTACATATGTAGAACAAAGAGAGCAGGAAAGACCATTTAATGGATGCTGTGCATGGGATATTTAAGGTATTACACCTGAGTGAGTTTGTTGAGAATAGGTGAATAGGTGACTGCTAGGGTGGGTGGAGTTAGCAGTAATTTCTTCAGCTCTCTTCTTCGCCCTGGTGATGAACAGGTCCTTTCACGTCAGGTACTTACATCCAATGATCTTTGCTGGTGAGTGGACCACTCACTGCAACCTGGGCTTGGAGAGGGAGGAGGAGGCGGCGAGAAACCAAATGTTGATAGAGGTGGTAACAACACTCTCAATGATGGGTGAGTAAAAATTCATCAGGATACATCCTAAACTGGCATAGGAAGAACAATATCTGCTGGGCTTTCCTAGTGATGAACGTAACATGTTTGTTCAATGGTGGTAATGGTGGCCCCCAGGAGTTTGCATAACTCGACTACAGGCACAACTGATCATTAATTCCAAAGGGGGGCAGAGGTCAATCCTTATTCCCACTGTCTTGATAGTATTAAGCTCCAAGTTGTTACAAGCACACCATGTTGCAAGACAGTCTACCTTTGTTTGGTAGCAGGTCACATCAATATTACACATGAGACCAACTACAGTCGTGTCATCCGCAAACTTTAGGATTTGAATGGATTTGTCTGCGGAAGTACAGACATTTGTATAAAGTGAGAACAGAAAAGGTGAAATAACACAGCCCTAGGGAGAGCTTGTGCTTATAGACATTATGTTGTGCTTCAACATTTGTCCTACTCTCACTGTCATTGAACTTGTGTGTATGCTTACAATGATAATGATGGGCACTGTTTCAAATAAAATTATATGCAATAGCATGCTAACGTACTAAGTGGAGCTGACCAAAAGTTTTATTAACAGCTCTAGAGGATTCACAGCATCTACAACGGCTTCTAATGCGCGAGGAAACGTTGTCACCCCAATATAAAACCCATTTCATAACAGTCGAATTGTTGTACAAAAACCTTCTCAGTCCTTGGTCCCTGTTCAGCCTAACCCTGAAACTATTTCTTGAAACATAAAATATTTAGCACTATTTTGAAAACAAAAGATGTTTTAAACTTTTTGCTGTGAAAAACAGTGAGGTAGTTCAGCAAAAATTCCCCTGTGGCCTAGTCTTCAATTCTCTACTTGATCTGAACATGAACTTGTTTTTTGTCCAATTACAGTAGCTGCATATCGAGTTTACGTGATCAGTTCTGCAAATCACCACTTCTTGTGTTGCTGTAGTTGGAAAGAGATAAGGCTGAGTAGCTCTTGTAAATTAGCAAAGAGTTACACCCTATCGATCAGGAAACTATTTAAATTCATTCATCATTAACTTACTAACATAAAGTTTAGTTTCTAGATTTTGTTGCTTTCCTGCACTAACATGAATTGATTTATCTTTGGCTATCTTAACTTGCAAATTACGCAAGACTAAATTGGAGCATTTGCAGAATAGAAACAAAAGCCTCGTCAACGAAACTTGCAGAAGAGGTGCTGGAACCTTGAAAGTTTGTAAAACAGGAAGGGTTAGCTCTAAAAGAACACATCTTTCTACATGTTGAAAAACATATGTCATTTTCATTAATAACTGCAGTAACCATCATGTTTATTAGCAATCCTGTTTTTCTTCGAGAGTTATCCATTATACCACAGTCTTATTATGGAACAAAATATTTTGTTGAATAATATAGCATGAAACAAAGTAGATGTGAAGTTATTGCATATATAAGAATGAACAGTGGAATCAATTTCCAGCCAACAGAATTCATAAGCTGATGTGAAACAAAAAGGTTCTGAAAATTTATATTTTTCCTTTGTGATCAAACACTTAAAAGTATTTATCGTGGTTTTAGCAATGTTCAGGTCCTATAACATCTGCTGATTTGAAGAAAGCAGTGACAATAAATTAATTTACCAACAGGCAGATCACATTGTTCTGAATGGGGTCAAGTTTCCTGAGTGCTGTTCGTGCTACGTTCAACCAGGCAAGTGGAGAATATTCCATCACATTCCTTATTGGCGCCTTGTTGATGTTTCTAAGGATTTAAGGCATCAAACTGGGTATGCCGTGCCATTTATCACAGGATTCCCAGCCTCCATGCTTGTGTAGCCAATGCTTTCATGTGACTGGATCACTTAGGCTTCTGGTCAATGATGATCCCAGCATATTGATGAAGAGAAGACTTTCAAATTATAACGCTATTGAATATTATGTGGTTAAACTCTCTCTCTCTTGTTGAAGATAGACATCACCTGACAGGTTTGCAGCATGAATGTTACTTGCCAGTTATCAGGCAATGTCTTAATGTTTTCAGACTGGCAGGTATCTACAGTGTTTGATTTTCATTGCCTGAATGTTGTCTAGCTCTTGCTGCACTCAGGTATTGACTGCTTAATTTGCTAAGGAGTTGTAAATGAAATTATACACTGTGCAATCAATAGCAATTATCCCCACTTGATTGAAGACTCAAATCAGCAAAATATTAATATGGCTTCAGGGATGCAAAGATGGGCAATCCTTCTATCACTATATACTGGTACATTTGATTCCAGGGCCTTCAAGCAAAACACCAGTGCAGCTGTTTTATGTATACAGAAGTAAGAAAAAAAATCATTGTTTTCAGGACATAAAAGTAGCATTGAGAAAAACAAGACATTCACCAAATGTCACAGGATTTGGATTATTGTAGCAGAGTGTGATAAGTATCAAGAACAAAAAGTTATATTTGTCTATCATCTTTCAGCCCTCAGGCCTTCACAAAGCTCTTTAAAGCCAATAAAGTACATAAAATGTTGCAGTGCAGCTAAAGCAGCTACATTTAGTCATGTTAGTTGGCTTACTTTACTTGTACCTTTAAAAAAATTAAATCCACCACTAAAAAAGATTGCTGTACTTTGCTATCGGAATGTATAGAAGTGGTATTTTAACTGCAGTCTGCATCTACACTATGTTTCACTGGATTTCCATTGCAGAGGACGTGCCTTCTTCTCATTGTTACCATCAAGTAGGAGGTACAGAAACCTTTAGGCACACACTCAGCGATTTAGGAACAGCTTTCTCCTCTCTGCCATCCTATTTCTGAATGCACATTGAACCCATGAACTCATGATGGATTTATTTTTTTTTAAAGGTACAAGATGCATAAAGCCAAAGTTATACGGGAATGGCTTAGAAACAACAAAGTTAATGTCCTGGAGTAGCCAAGTCAAAGTCCAGATCACAATCCAATTGAGAATTTGTGGTTGGACTTGAAAAGGGCTGTTCACTCACGATCCCCATGCAAACTGACAGACCTTGAGCAGTTTTGTAAAGAAGAATGGGGAAAAGTAGCAGTGTCCAGATGTGCAAAGCTGATAGAGACCTATCCACACAGACTCAAGGCTGTATTTGCTGCCAAAGGTGCACCTACTAAATACTGACTTGAAGGGGTTGAGTAATTATGCAATCAATTATTTTGTGTTTTATATTTGTAATTAATTTATCTGTAGAGATCTGTTTTCACTTTGACACAAAATATTTTCTGTTGAGCAGTGTCAGAAAAAGCCAAATTAAATCCACTGTGATTCAATGTTGTAAACAATAAAGCATGAAGACTTCCAAGGGGTTGAATACTTTTTATAGGCACTGTATATTTACTGTAATTCAGTTGTTTTTTCTATTTATCATGCATTGCATTGTACTGCTGCTGCAAAGTTCACAAATTTCACGATAAATGCTGGTGATATTAAACCTGATTCTGATTCTGATCCTTTTTAAAGCTATTAGGGTTGAATTCACAGAAAAAATAACTGATGTGTGGATTCAAAGCATAAATCTGAAAACAAAGGAATATAATTTAAATGAATTCAACTTACTTCATCATGTTTAAGTAGACACCCTCAATTATATATCCCATCATATTTATATAAAGTGGGCCTTGATTATGAATATGAATGCTCTTTTACTTCAATGCCATTTTCAGCTATTATCCCATATCTGTTGATTCCCTTAATATTTATTGTGCTCTGTTTGTCTACGAACACAGTGATTGAGCCTTCACTGCCTCCAGGGTAAACAACTCCAAGGACTCAAAGTGAAGTAGTTTCTCCCCATCTCAGTCATAGATGACTTATAACTTATTCTGAAACTGTCATGCCTGGCCTTAGGCTCCTCAACCAGGAAAACATTTTCCCTACATCCAGCTTGCTAAACCTTATACGAATTTTGTAAGTTTCAATGAGATATTCTCTTGTTCATTCTAAACTAGAGAATGCAGACTGATCCTACTCAATCTCTCCTCATCTATCAATACTTTCTGGATCCAATCTCATTCTTTCTATCACAAGTATGTCATTTTTGTTTAAGGCGACCAATATTCTAAATGTGGTCCCATTAAGGCCTGACATGAATATATTAAAGTACCTTTCCTTTATTCCGATCCTCTCAGAATAAAGGCCAACTTTCCATTTGCCTTCCTTATCACTTGCTATACCTCATGTTGGCTTTCAGGACCTGTATACACCCATATTCTTGTGATCATCAACACAACCAACAAATCTCTCACTGTTTAGTAAATAATCTGCATTGCACCATATTCTTGCCCACTCAGTCAGCTTGTCTTGAAGTCTCCACAAAGTATCTTAATGTCCTCCTTCCTACTCAACATACCACTTAATCCTATGAGTGTATAAAATCATGAGGGGTATAGATAGGGTGAACACTCAGGGTTGAGGAATCAAAAACTAGAGAACATAGGTTTATGGTGAAAGGGGAGAGATTTAATTAGAACTTGAGAGAAAGAGGGTTTGACATATATGGAACATGCTGCCAGAGGAAGTGGTTGGGGTACATACAATAACAACTTTTAGAAGGGAGTTGGACAGATACTTGGATAGGAAAGGTTTAGATGGATATGGGCTAAGGAAAATGGGATTAAGTTAGATGGGCATCTTGGTCAGCATGGACCAGTTAGGCCAGAGGTGGCCAACCTTTTACATTCCATGCGTCAATTGTTTTCACGCACGAGTTCAGATGCATCATACAACTCTTGTACCCCCATTCAATTCTTGTAAAAATATGTTAATATAGACATATTTAGCATTTTTGCATGATATATTGATTTAATATAAAAACAAGATAAACATTACTTACCTTAATGAGACTTTTAATATATTTTATCTTTGTGCTGTCTTTACGACAGTTATTTAGTTTATAATATTTCTGCTTAGTAATTCATCCAATAGTATTTTCTAGTTAGAATTAGAAGTGTTTAAAGTATATTCATTGCATGTAAAATATATCGGCATGCGATGATGTCACATCCGGTTTCGCCGCGTCTTGTGGGAAAGTACCGGTTTGAAATTAGCGCGAGGGTGGGGGCTCACCACGAGGCACACCTGAGCAGAAGTTGTTTTGCAGGCATGAGAAATCACAGTGAGAGCAACGCTGTAAGTTAATAGATAATCAATATATTGAACTAAGATGTTAATGCCGATCCTGTTAGAAGTAACGACGGTCAATAATGTTTATGCTTTCGTTAGTTAAAGAGTTGTGGATAGTTTGTATGGAAGTGTATTTAAAGTAGTCAGTGGAGCAGGTAAACTCTGCCTGTATACTGCACCTTAGTGTAATGTAGTTATAGTCACCTTTGCAAGTATTTACAATTGAAATGTGATAATAAGGAAGGAACAAATACTGTATCAATCTTGTATTGTTTTATTAACAGTTTTCACCATATGTTAATTTGAAGAGTGAACAGTAAATGGTTAATCTTACTGTAATCTGGTTCTTATTGACTGTGGTTTATCTCGACGTTTAATTCGGCGTTTCGTTACACGCGAAGGAGAACGTTACAGTGAAAAAGCGGCATTATCAGGTGTTTCAAGTGCTGCAATGTCAGCTCAATCCAGCATCAAGTCGACGCCGCCCAGCGACAAGGGCAGTAAACCGACATCAAGTAAGCCCACCCAGGCGTTATCAGGTGTTCCAAGTGCTGCAATGTCAGCTCGATCCGGGATCAAGTCGATGGCGCCCAGCGACAAGGGCAGTAGAGCGACATCAAGTAAGTCCACCCAGGCAAGAGCCAAGGCAGAAGCCGCCAAGGTGCGACTGCGTTACGCCAGACAAGAAGCAGTTTTGAAAATGAAACAGGCCACCAGAGAAGCCGAAATCCAGAAAGAAAAGGCTGCCAGAGAAGCCGAAATCCAGAAAGAAAGGGCCGCCAGAGAAGCCGAAATCCAGAAAGAAAGGGCCGCCAGAGAAGCCGAAACCCAGTTGGAAATGGCAAAAATATCGACAGAGTTGCAAGTGCTGCAGCTAGAAAGAGAAGAAGAAGCTGCCATGGCGGAAGCAGGGTACACAGAAGAACCTGAAGGGTCGCGTGATCTGACCGAAGTAAGATCTACTTTAGAAAGGACCAGACTGGAACGCACAAGCGACTATGTACAATATCAAATAGACAGGCAGGCTCGTCTCCCCTCTCCATACGTATTCGATAACTTCCCCAGCTACGAGGAACCTCAGAGAGTCACGATTGCGTCACATCCATACGAGGAAGGAAATTTACCCTCACGGCTCCGTGATGAAGTCAAGAATGAAAGAACTGACAACGCTCCTTCATCCCCACAACAGGACGGCGGGGAGGGAGAGGTTCACTCCAGGACAACAATTGTCAGCTCGAACTGTACAGAAGTTTGCGGTCAAACTCAGTCAAACCGTTCTTGTTCCAAGATCTACCTCACTAAGGTGTACCCTAAAGAAGCACAACAAGACATTACCAAGCGTAAAGTAACCGATGAGACGCTAGGTCAGTCAGTTTTCGTTCAAACCGAGCACGGAAACAAACTTGCACAATCAGCTCAAGATACCATTTCTTTAAAAACCAAAGACACCAAGGTCTTCAGAGATGAAGCAAATAATGGGGTTGCCCCATTGCCTTTCAGAGAACCACGCCAGCGCTCACCAGATAAAGAGCAGGCAGTCAAACGGTTCACGTCCTTACGGAAAACCCGGAAAAGGAAACCTGAGATGCAGCAACGCACCCGATTGGCCCACGAGGTACTGTGCACCCTAATGGCAGAGGTCACAGCCATTATAAACACACAATCACTCCTACCTGTGTCTTCTGACCCAGAAAACCCCTTCATACTTTCGCCATCAATGCTCCTTACACAGAAGGCAGGAGCACCTCCTCCACCAGGAGACTTCTCAGACAAGGATTTGTACACAAAGCAATGGAGACAAGTCCAGGCTCTGGCAAATCAGTTCTGGCCTCGCTGGAGACAAAAATATCTACCTTGGTTGCAACAGAGACGAAAGTGGACAGAACCCCACAGGAATCTTCAAGTTGGAGACTTAGTCCTGCTCAGGGACAAACAAATCCCCGAAACAGCTGGCCAACGGCCAGAATCACTGCTACATTCCCTAGCGGGGATGGACATGTCAGGAAGATCGAATTGAAGACTACCGACCAAGGCGATGTGAAAATTTACCAAAGGCCAGTTACAGAAGTTATTCTACTTCTTCCCAATGACTGATTAAGAGACTAAGTTTTGTACTCTGCTCATTGTGACCTTACGAAGGTCAAGTGGGGAGTGTGCTGTCTTTACGACAGTTATTTAGTTTATAATATTTCTGCTTAGTAATTCATTCAATAGTATTTTCTAGTTAGAATTAGAAGTGTTTAAAGTATATTCATTGCATGTAAAATATATCGGCATGCGATGACGTCACATCCGGTTTCGCCGCGTCTTGTGGGAAAGTACCGGTTTGAAATTAGCGCGAGGGTGGGGGCTCACCACGAGACACACCTGAGCAGAAGTTGTTTTGCAGGCATGAGAAATCACAGTGAGAGCAACGCTGTAAGTTAATAGATAATCGATATATTGAACTAAGATGTTAATGCCGATCCTGTTAGAAGTAACGACGGTCGATAATGTTTATGCTTTCGTTAGTTAAAGAGTTGCGGATAGTTTGTATGGAAGTGTATTTAAAGTAGTCAATGGAGCAGGTAAACTCTGCCTGTATACTGCACCTTAGTGTAATGTAGTTATAGTCACCTTTGCAAGTATTTACAATTGAAATGTGATATTAAGGAAGGAACAAATACTGTATCAATCTTGTATTGTTTTATCAACAGTTTTCACCATATGTTAATGTGAAGAGTGAACAGTAAATGGTTAATCTTACTGCGATCTGGTTCTTATTGACTGTGGTTTATCTCGACGTTTAATTCGGCGTTTCGTTACACGCGAAGGAGAACGTTACAATCTTCTTTTGATTTCTTCCTTTTTCTTAATCACATATTCTTTCAGTATCTCAGACCCAAGCACTAGCTTTAGTTTTCCTTCTATTTCAGTCTGATGTTGTGTTTTATAGTGTCTATTAAGATCATGTCCTCTATTATGTGAGAAAATGTTTTCACAAACAATGCATAACAGTTTTCCTGACTGACCTGCTATAAATAAGAACTCATTTCCCACTGTTCATTGAATTCACACTTACTATCACTTTCTGCTTTTCTTTTGCACTGTGATGGGTAACTGAATGTAAAAACAAGGCTTAATTTTTGAAAAAGTACAAAACTGCAAATGTTCACAAAGGACGAACGAAGCACAACTCCATAGCATACGAGTGTCAATTGTAAACTGACTGACAAAAACATGCGACGCACCGCTGGTGCAAACGCCTGGCGCCTCAGGATCAAACAAGTATCAAACGTGTATTGAACAGTTATGGAACGACTGCAGAACAGAAGACTTTCTTTCCTAGTTTGACTCATTGAACTTTTTTTTAATTGAAAACAGATTAATGTGAAAAAAGATAACATTCGCCAAAAGATGTGCACGAAATAATAAAATCACAAAGTAATTGCTAAGTTTTAGATTTACTCTCAGTAAAAACCCATTTCTAGCTCTAAGCTACTGGAATTTCTGTTATAGATTTTTTTTCTACAAATCGGTTTTTGGTTAATACTTTTTGCAAGAGTAGGCTTACTTTTTTATTATTATCACTGGGGTGCAATGTGCCACTTCGAATCATCCAATGTGCCATAGGTTAGCCATCCCTGAGTTAGGCTATCAGGCCTGCTTCCCCTAAGTAAGCAGTACTTCCTCACAGTAAGATGAACAAACTTGAGAATATGACTTGTTAAAAAAAACTACAATATAATACACTCCAGACATATACAGAAAAAGTAATTATGAGAACTAAACAGAAATATTACAAATTAGGTGAAAGATCACATAAAATTCTTGCTTGGCAGTTGAAAACAGAACAGGCTTCTAAAACAATAAATGCAATTAGAACAAGCGTAAATAAGGTTACTTATAAACCTTTAGAAATTAATGAAACTTTTAAAAAATTTTATACTGAACTATATCAATCAGAATCACAAAATAAGATTGCTGAGATAGATAAATTTTTATCACAAATAACCCTTCCAAAATTAAATTTGGAAGAACAGAAAGGATTAGATAGGCCCTTTACATCAAAAGAGGTTGAAGAAGCTTTAGGATCACTTCAGAGTAATAAATCCCCAGGAGAAGATGGTTTTCCTCCGGAATTTTATAAAAAATTTAAAGATTTATTAATTCCTCCTTTTATGGAATTAATATACCAAGTGGAAAGAATGCATAAACTCCCACAATCTTTTTTAACAGCGATCATAACTGTATTGCCAAAAAAAGATAGAGATCCTTTAAAACCAACATCATATAGGCCTATTTCTTTGTTAAATACAGATTATAAAATAATAGCAAAAATTTTATCTAATAGAATATCTAAATATTTACCAAAATTAATACATATGGATCAAACAGGTTTTATTAAAAACAGACAATCAATGGATAATATAACCCGGTTACTTAGTATAATTCATTTGGCACACAAAAAGAGAGGAAATGAGTGTGGCAGTTGCTTTGGATGCAGAAAAAGCATTTGATAGATTGGAATGGGATTTTTTATTTAAGGTATTGGAAAAATATGAGTTAGGAAAATCTTTTATACAATGGATTAAAACCTTAAATACTAATCCTCAAGCTAAAGTAGTTACAAATGGTCAGATTTCAACACCATTTTGCTTGAGGTCAACCAGACAAGGCTGCCCATTATCACCTGCTTTATTTGTATTGGCAATAGAACCATTAGCTGAATTAATTAGAACAGATTCAGACATTGTGGGCTTTAGAGTTAATCAAGAAGAATATAAGATTAATTTACTTGCTGATGATGTTTTGATTTATTTAACAAACCCATTGCAATCTTTGCAAGTATTATCTTTTAGATTGGAAGAATATGGGAAAATATCAGGGTATAAAGTAAATTGGGATAAAAGTGAAATTTTACCCCTTACCAAAGGAAATTATAATCAATGTCGATTAGTAACTCAATTTTGATGGTCAATAAATGGGATAAAATATTTAGGTATTAGAGTTGATAATGATGTAAAAAATTTATATAAACAAAATTATTTGCCATTATTAAAAAAAATAAAAGAGGATCTTGATAAATGGATGATGTTACCAATAACATTAATAGGTAGAGTTAATGCTGTAAAAATGAATATATTTCCTAGATTGCAATATTTATTTCAAACTTTACCAAAACAATTACCTCAGAAGTTTTTTCAAGAACTGAATAAATATATATAACACCTACCCAAAAGGCTGGTATATGTCTAGGGGAAACGGAGATCCAGCCACTCACCAACCCACCTCCCGTTACACGCAGGTGCTGTGAGAATCAAGTTTATGCCTCCCGCCCGCCAACAGTATCAAACCCACAACAAATACCGTTATGAAATACACTTTAAAGAGTTTACTAAAATTAAAAGAATATTAGGCAATACAATATATATATATGGAAAAAAACTCGCCTCACACCAAAAACCCTCGAAAACCCCTCCCCCAAGTTCCCAGCCTCACAAGACACAATAACATTCCCCATTGATTAACAAATGAATACAAATACCATATCAGCCATTCTAAAGCGAAACAACGGTGAGAGAAACACTTATCCGACAAAGAAGCATTCCTACTCGTAACAAACCAAAGAAGCCATTTTGAGTAACATACACAGGACATTGTACATATGTAAGGAAATTTCTTTGGAAAGGAAAGATGTCAAGAATATCATTGGAAAAATTGACATGTAAATTTGATTTAGGAGGGTTACAACTTCCAAATTTTAAGAATTATTATAAAGCAAATCAACTTAGATTTATTGCGTCTTTTTTTGATGAAGAAAAACCGGCATGGATTCGAATAGAATTAGATAAGATAGGAGAAAACATACCAGAAGATTTTATATATAAATGGGAATCCAAATGGATAAGGGAAAAAAAAGAATCTCCTATATTAAGACACTTGATTGATTTATGGAATAAGGTAAATATGGACGATGAGATAAGGAAATCTTTATTAGCAAAAAGTACTTTAATTCAAAATAGGCTTATTCCTTTTACAATGGATAATAAACTTTTACATAATTGGTTCCAAAAGGGAATTAAATATATAGGTGATTGTTTTGAAGGAGGTATATTGATGTCGTTTGATCAATTAAAAAATAAATATAAAATATCAAATGACACTCTTTTCTGTTATTTTCAATTAAAGGCTTATTTACAAGAAAAGCTGGGTCAAACAATGTTGATACCAAAACCCAGTGAAATAGAAATATTAATTCGAAAGGGAAAAATTAAAAAATTTACATCTTGTATGTATAATTTGATTCAAAAACAGACAATTAAATCAGGAATTCATAAATCAAGACAAAAATGCGAATTTGATTTGGATGTTAAAATTGATGGAAAAAACTGGTCAAGATTATGTTCTGATAGTATGAGAAATACAATAAATGTTCAACTTAGATTAATACAATATAATTTTTACATCAATTATATATAACACCACAGAAAATAAATAGATTAAATTCAAATATGTCTGACCAATGTTTTCGATGTAATCAAGAAATTGGTACTTTTTTACATTCTTACTTGGTCTTGTTTTAAAATTCAACCATTTTGGATAAATCTAAGACTTTTATTGGAACAAATTACTGGAGTACAACTCCCACATAGTCCAGTATTATTTTTATTAGGAGACATTGAAGGGACAATACCGAAACTTAAATTGAATAAGTATCAGAAAAAATTTATAAAAATTACATTGGCAGTAGCCAAAAAAGTTATCACAGTTACTTGGAAATCTGATTTATATTTAACTATGGATCGTTGGAATAATGAAATACATAGTTGTATTCCATTTGAAAAAATTACATACAATCTAAGAAATGAATATGATATATTTTTGAAAATTTGGCTCCCATACCTACAAAAGATAGGATTAAATACATAGGTCCTTTGAAGATAAATATATAAAGTATTTGGGGAAAGTAAAAATAAATATTAAAATTATTTTGAACTCCGTGGAGCATGTGGGGATCCTCCGATATCCAGGCAATCTTTCTCTTTTTTTTCTTTCTTTAGATAAGGGTTAAGGGGGGGAGGGTTAATATTATTTTTCTCACTATTTATCATCACATTTATTCTTTGTAATTTTCTAAAATTTAATAAATAAATATTTTTTTAAAATGCATTGAGATAACATTTTATTTGCAAGGCAAAGTATTTAAACTATTTAATGTTGAGTCGTTATGCTCATACAATACACTATCAGTTATAAAGCAAGTACATTACATGACTTTCCTACCCAACGTCGTGTAGATAAACAGAGAACACTCTGTCCATTCCTAAAGGTAAACTGCATATCTCTTACTGAAACTCGAACAATTTCGTGTAACTTAGTCGTTTACTTAACCACACAAGCAAGACAGCAAAACAATAACAAAAAGGCTTAAAGAGCTTAGCAGAAATGAAACTCAAAATGGGAATTTGTTCTTTGACAACCAGTTTTAAAACTATTTTCCAATGTTTAAATTTAAATTATCCCTTCTCTGCACTGTTCAGGCACACCATGCATTGATTTGTGTAGAAATAAGTATTTTCCCACATTCACTGTATTCACCTAATTATTTTATATGTTCCTTATGAGTGCACAGATTTTAAATGAGCTTATGTTTATGGTCTCAAGAATGTATGAAATTACTAAGCTTCGGTAAAATTTCCTGCAATATCAGAGCTGCATCTGTTTCAGAATTTCTGGAGTTGGCCTTCACATGTTACATGCACAAAGGTAGTTTCTGTTCCCCTAAATGAAATGTGCTGCTATGAAACATAATGTGCAGATACAGCAGACTTAATTGAAACCTGATGGAAATATCAAGTCAGAAACAGGTAAATATTTGCAAAGAACTGATATACAGTAGTTTGAAAGAGAATCATAGAGAGATACAACATGGGAAAACAACTGCTTGTCCATTGTGTCTGCACCATCCATCAACCACCCATTTACTCAAGTCCTACATTAGTCTCATTTTTAATTTCTCTCACATCTTCCTCAACTTCCCCAGATTCTACTGTGTATAATTTACAATATCCAATGAAGACACCAACTTACAAGTCTTTTGGATTTGGGAGTAAACTGAATCACATGGTCTTAGGGATGACATGCAAACTCCACACATACAGCACCCAAAATAAGGAATGAACCAGTATCTCTAGCACAGGTTCTTCCAGTTGTGTTGTTGTGCTGTCTGTTATCTAAGGTTAATTTAGAGTAAGTTTAGTGTGCTAAATGATGTATTATTTTAACATTTTTGATTAGTTTCTCTTATGTAACTGCAGGAGGAGATCTGGTGGAGGTGTGCAATTGAGGATGGCAGCGAGAAATCCAAGCAAAACAAGAAGTGAGCAGAACTGAGACTGAGTGCATTCAAACCTACACACAGAAAGGCAACTGTGACTGTTCAAAGGTAATATTTTCTTCTTAATTTCTTATTGACAAATTGGGCACTTGCACAGTCCAGTCATAATTGCCCTTCAGAAGGTGATGGCGGCCCACCTTCTTGCTTGAACTGCAAAATGTCACTGGAGAATTTTCTCAGAACTGAACCTCCAGTTAAACACTTTCATTCACCTTCCCCCTGTTGCCAGACCGGCACTAGAGAATTTCCTTAAAACTGCATCATATTCCATTTATACTGTAAATGAAAATGTCATGGCAGCCATCATCCTAAGACAATGCAAGGCCTCTTTATCCCCTCAAATCCCCCTGCAGCTGGCTCACACAATTCAGTATACACCACTATTCTTTCTTCTTCACAAGATGAAAGTCTTGAAATTCTTCACCTAATTTAATTTTATGAAATCAACATTGACACAGGTGTCCAGCAAAACAAAAGAGCCTACCATTTGGTTTTCAGAATTCCCGTGGGTAGGCAGTAGATGTGGCATAAATTGAGAAGTTCTTAGAAATTGTTCCTTTATCAAAGTAATGGATGCAGATGTCAATCTTGTCTAGAGAAATTTAGAATATATTTACCATCCAATAAATGGCATTGAACTAGAAGGTGTGCACAATGTGCATTTTGTTGTATTTGCCCATTCACAGAATGTTGCCTTCATGGGCGATGTCAGCATCTTTATCATCTATCTCTAATTGCCTCTGAACTGAGGAGGCAAAGAAAAATCAACATTATTGTGAGTTTCTAGAGTCACCTAATGGCTTGACTGATTCCCTTCCCTGAAAGTTACTAGAACACCAGATAGTGTTTATAATGAAACAGCCACTTCTCAGACACTATAATAATGGTAGCTGTCTTTTTAATTCTATAATTCATAATAATAGATGGGGCATTTATAGTCTTACTCCTTTTTGAAACTGAATTTTATGACAGAGTTTTTTTCTGCACTTATAGGAGAGGAAATTGTTCAATGGACTCTCTCTACATGCTGCAATTTAGCACTTAAAAGCTGGGACTTGCCTTGTCTCCATAATAACAGCGAGACTAGAATGGGTGAAGTAAGGGATAAGGATATGCAGAGAAATAGGAAAAGGAGAGTCACCTGATTATTATCCATTTAACACTTGGTAAACAAAGTATGCTTTGATAAACCCCTTTGCATCAAGTGCAACGGATATTGTGTTCCACATTTATTTTACAAAGGCAGTGGGCAATTCTGACGATTGCTTTCTCTCACCATTTCCTTCCTAATTCTACATTTTCCTTCATATTCCTCGGCATTTGATAGGGCAACACACAAAGAAGCTTGAGGAGCTCAATGGGCCAAGCAGCACGTATGGAGATAGCCTCTGACCTGACAGAATGAACATCTATTTCTCTAACTTTTGGCAATTCCTCCAACTCCCCCCCCACTTTCCATTCCCCATTCTGGCTCCCCTCTTACTGCTTCTCTTCTTTTCACCTGCCCACCACCTCCCTCTCATGCCCCTCCTCCTTCCCTTAATTCCATGGTCTACTCTCCTCTCCTACCAGATTCCTTCTTCATCAGTCCTTTACCTGTAGCACCTGTCAACTCCCAGCTTCACACTTCATCCCCTCCTTCCCAACCTGCCTACCTTCCCCCTCATCTGGCTTCACCTCTCACCATCTATCTTGTACTCCTTCCACTCCCCCCACCTTGTTGTTCTGGCTTCTTCCCCGTTCCTTTCCATTCCCGATGAAGGGTCTCAGCCCAAAATGTTTGACTGTTTATTCCACTCCATAGATGCTGCCTGACCTGCTGAGTTTCTCCAGCATTTTGAGTGTGTTACTCTGGATTTTCAGCATCTGCAGAATCTCTTATGTAAATGAACAGTCAATGTTTCAGGGTGAGACCTTTCATCAGGACTGGTATTTGATAGATATGTTTCATTGGTACTTATCATCTGACACCATTTAACAGCAATGTTAATCACTTTAAAAATAACTATAACTTTGCATTTAAACAGATACTTCATATGCAGAGAAGAGCTAATTACTCCAACAGGTTTCAATGCGATGAATCTCCATGTGTGTATCTAATTGACATTTATGGATAATTGCAAAAAAGTATCAAAAATTTTAAGTAAGTAAATGGATGCAGATGTCAATACTTGTCTGGATTAATTTAGAACATACTTACCATCCAATCAATGGCATTACACCAGAAGGAGTGCGGAATGTGTATTGCAGTGGAATGTACACAACTGTTTTAGTGGGAGGTGTTATGTTTTATAACTCCAAAACATAAAACTAATTGAAAGAAAAACATGGAGCCAGGGATAACTCGTGTATGTGTCAGGGAAGTGCGCACTTATGACATGGTGGTGTAATGACGTATGCCATTCATATACTTTTACATATAACCCATAATGAAATATGTAAACAACAAATAATGCTTAACAAACACTATATTTACAATATTACTCACATATTACTGAAATATTCAATACACAACACTCTTCCCTGCTTAGCTATAAACTCCAACTCAATATAGAATGCATCTCAAATATGTAATGTATTGCTCTCTAGCAAATCCTCTGTGGAGGATTTCTTACTCTTGTGGGATAATGTCTTTCCTGACAAGGGAGTTGACTCTCCTTGTTAGGTGAGACTTGTGTCTGTGAAACAATTTCAGGCTTCAAAGTGGTTGTAGGTGTTGACTCTGGGACTACAGGAAGTGGTTCTGACAGCTCTGACCACCTTTCCTCTCTAACAATTGACTCTCATCAGCAGATCGATGTGTCATCTCCAGATGACATCAGATGTAATTTCCACTGTGTAGGAGAGTGGTCCAGTTCTGTCCCTAATCTTTCCAAGTACCTACTTTTGATCACCTTGCCAGGACTGCTTGTCCAGGCGAAAAATATCAAACCTCCTTGTTTGAAGAGCCTTCAATTCAATTCATCTCAGCTATTTGCCCTGCATATTCCTTCTAAGAGTGGATTTGAGGAAATGCAAGTGTAAGTGCAAGGGATGACCCAGGAAGAGCACAGCTGGTGAGTTGTTGTTTGTAGAGTGTGCTGCATTATGATACGCAAGGAGGAAATTCAAGACCTTCTGATTCAGTGTCAGTATTGTGTATTCTTCTGACATTGCTCACAATACATTCTTTAGACACTGGATAAACCTTTCTGCTAAGCCATTTGTAGCTGCATCTACGACAACCAAGAAATTTGTGTCCATGAATGGTCCAGCAAAATCCACATGAATCTTCTGCCAGGGCTATGCATGCCACTCCCAGGAATGGAGAGGTGCTGCTCTTGGCATGTACTGGATGTGTTGGCATCCTGAACAGTGCATGGTGAGCTGCTCAATCTGCTGATCTATCTCAGACCATCAGATAAAGCTTTGAGCCAATCCTTTCATTTTAACCTTGCCTAGTTGACCAGCATGTAGCTCTTCCAACACTTTAGCTCTCAGCTTGGATGGTACAACAACTTTCTATCTCCACATATGGCAACCCCCGTTAAGGGCAAGTTCATCCTGCCAATGGTGAAAATGGGGGAGCTGGAATTTCTGCTGCATATTCCAGCTATTTCGGGTTGCCATGTAGACCTGCGACTGTGTGGGTTCTTTTCTGGTTTCCCTTTGGATCATCTCTGTTGTAATAGGGAAAGTTTCGATTTGTATTTGGGAGAGTATGTGAAGAGGAGTGTTTCCTTTTCCAAGGGCAACCAGAACACTCCATCAGCATTTCCATCATTAGTTGTCCTCTTGAATTTGATGCTGAAATTGTATCCTCCAAGAAACAGAGCCCATCTCTGCATTTGTGCTGCTGTTAGTGGAACACCCTTCTGTGGAAGGAAAATGGTTGATGATCAGTAATGAGGGTAAACTCTCTCCCAGACAGGTACCGGTTGAAATGTTTTACACACCAAACCAGTCTCAAGGTTGCTCTGTCAATCTGTATGTAATTTTTCTCTGCAGCAGTAAGGGAACATGATACAAAGACTATGGGGCATTCGCTTCCATCATTCATAACATGTGATGTGACAGCACCTATACCATAACACGAGGCCTCACAGGGAACCTTCACTGGACAATGTGGATCAGAATGTGTGAGTACAATGTCTGCCTTCACCATTTCCTTTGCCTTTTGGAAAGCAGCCTCACACTGCTCTTTGAATGTGACCTACTTTGTTGCATTTTCTGCAAGTTTTGCCTCTAAGTCTAAACTGGTCTGGTGTATGTGAGCCCCTGTCACAGCAGCAATACAATTTGTTCGACCAGGTAGATTTCTATTAAGATGTTGCAATGTTGTTCTTTCTCACTTTCATTCCTGATTGCAACTGAATATTAAATACACAACAGGAGTCTACTTCCCAAAACAAACTCCAGTTGTATCAAGAATCGTTCCATAACTGAATAGGTGTCAAATATTATTGATACGAAAACCTGCTGTTCAGTGACTGGATCCATGGCTGCATTTGTGGTGGATAGAGATGACTGGAAGCTGTTAGTCTAGTCAGGCTTGTGATGTGGTCACTGGGATGGAGGGTTCAGAGATTAAAATCTGTTCTTGATTAGAGATCGGGGGAAGAGGGATTGAAACCTTGGGTCATGGAGTGGTTGTAAGTCTGGAGCAGGGAATGGAGATAGACAAACCTGTGCAATGGTTTCCATGTGTCTCGAACAACAATGGGTGATGATCATTATCATCACAAGCCTGGGCAGAAGGTATGGAGATCCTAAGATACCCAGTCATCAAGTTCCTTCTCTTAGCCTCACCAGTGTGGTCAAAAGGAAAGCTAATGAAGCAATACATTTGGCACTAGCTTGCCAGCAGGAGCTGCTGGAAGGTTGTTCAATGACATTCAGCTGCCTTAGGGACTCCACTCTGGATTTGCTGTCTGGGTTTACTCCCATAGCCTTTGTCTCTCCCAAGGCTGCCCACAAGGCAGTGGGGTTATTTATCCATAGCTGGGGATCTGGTTCACGAGCACCAGTGCGTGCTCACACACTGGTGGGCCTGTGTGCTACATGTGCAGAGGCCAGACCTCCTCCCTGTCCTCTGTAGTTCAGCCTGAGTCCGAAATGAATACAGCTTCCATCTGTTGCCAGTGAGGAGGCACTACATGAGGCTTGCTGTCAGAGAGGCTATGTACTGGCAGGAAGAAACTGACACCTTCAACTCTCCTTTTCACAAGACTGCTCGCCAACAGTTGAAGCTGAAAGTGAGAGCGACAAGCACTACCCACTACACTATCACACTAGACACATCACAACCATGTTGACGCCAATGATTACTCATAGATATTACGTAGCAAGCCACTTTGGAGGATACTAGATGGAGATGAGAAAATGACAAAGCAAAGGGGTTTGGAAATTGAGAATTCAGTCAGGGCCCATTAAGGATCGTAGGTTATCACTGGTAGACTGAGTCAGAGTGTAGGATGTTGGGACATTGTAGACTAAGTTTTGGATTAGGGTGTCATTGTCTGCAAATTGGGGAATTACAATTTGTGTAGTTTGTTCTTCAGGAATGAGATCAGTGGGTAATGAGTAAGGAGGATCAGGGCAGTACTGATGTGGCCAAAAACATAAAGATAAGCTGGAGATTTACCTCTCAGGAGCCTAGCATGCACAGGTGAGCCTTACTTTACCTGGGAATAATGATTAACTGTGCAACAACTTGCTCCAAATTCCACTACAATTCTCCAAGTAGAATATTGCATAGGGAAATTACGAACGTTGTACTTTATCCCATGACACCTGACACAGAAATTGCATCATGGCACTGAGATGATTCGCCGCTGTAAATGCCTGGTGCTAAATGACCCCTGGAAGTCATATGAACATTTCTCAATCGATAACAAATTATCTTTTAATTGCAAAATGCTGAAAAATGTCAAAGATATGAAATTGATTTTCCAGGTAAAAATGTTAAAACCTTTTTAGTGATATTGATTAAATGATCAATATTGATCAGGATCTCAAGGTTAACAATTATTTTCATCAACAGCATTAAGCCCTTGAAGTCTTTGACTTCCACGTAAGAAGGCAGATCAAGCTTTGGTTTGCCATTTCACCGGAAGTCTGCACATCTAAGAGAATGTCTCCCTCAATACAGCACTGCAGTATCAGTCTGGATTTGTGTACTCAACAATGGGCTTGGGACCTGAATCCACCCTCATGAACTCAGAGGCGACAGTCACGTTAATTCACCCTTGTCTGTTAGCAACTGTCCAGTTTGTATCTCAGACTGGATCTGAATGAATGCATTTTAATGTTACTCTCCCACGTTGCTAAATGCACTCCAAGGAAAATATCTAAAGACTGTTACACTCCTGTTATCTTGATGGAACACTTCAGGCATTCAGACACATGGTATGCACATGAAATAATCTGAACAGCAGCTCTTTGTTGGAGGAAGATGACTTTGGGCTTGCAATCAATAATTTGTATGTTTGATAAACACAGATGTTTCATGGCTTGAAACAATCAGTTTTATTTTTACAATTATATCATCAAACAGTCATACAACATGGAAGCAGCTGCACCAACCATCAAGCACCCATTTACACTAATCCTATACCAACCTATGTTACTCTACCCACAGTCCCAAAAATAGCCTTCAGATCCAACTACTCATTTTACAGTGTCCAATTAACCTACTAACCCATGCATTTTTTTGGGATGAGGGAGGAAGTAAAACACCCAGAGGAAACCTACACAGTGATGAGAGAGAATGGGCAAACCCCATACAGAGAGTACCAGATATCAGAATTGAACCAGGGTCACTGAAGTTGCAAGACAGTGACATTTCTGTACTGTCACCAGAAGGAACATGACAACGATCTCAGCCCTTTACCTTTTCTACCTTTAACCTCCCAGTTTCTTACTTCACTCCCCCTTCCCTCACTCACCCACATTTCTCCTCTCACCCACCTCACCTGGTCTCACCTATCACTTGCCAGCTTGTACTCCTTCCCCTACCCCCACCTTCTTATTCTGGCTTCTGCCCTCTTTTCAGTCCTGATGATGGGTCTCAGCCTGAAATGTCAGCTGTTTATTCCCCTCCATAGATGCTGTCTGACCTGCTGAGGTCCTCCAACATTTTGGGGGTGTTGCTCAAGACTTCCAAAATACACTAAATCTCTTGCATTTATAGTCAACAACAGTCACTTAAACTGGTTTGAGTTTTAATCCCAGCCAACCTGTAGTTAGGCCGTTTGAGGGTTGCTACAAAAGCATATGATAGGCCGAAATCTGAAGCCTTATCTCAGACTAAAAGAGGATTCCTGCTCCTCCTGTCTCCATTGGTATACAGCCAGAGACAACTCTGGACTGATTTTGTCAAAGATATTTGAGGACTGCTGATCATATTGCTCAATGCCAGGATTTGCAATCCAAATATGCACAGTGCATTTGTCCTTTAACATTTCAGGGTTATAGTTACATCATTCCATTTTTGCATGCAAAGGCACGAGGCCAACTGTCTGAACTGGATTTCTGCACAAGATGAAGGCTGGAACAACACACCCATTTTAAATCCCACTGAGCGGAGTTGTCTTTTACATATTTATTAATTTATGATTTATTTATTATCCTGTCATTCTCTATGTCTGCAATAAATGGTGTAAGGGTAAAAATATTAAGTGACTATATTTCATAAGAAATTGTCTTCAACTCTACAGAGATCTGGCTTTGATCCTGACCTCGGGTGCTGTCTGTGTCATTTGCGCCTTCTCCTTGATACTTCATAGCCTTTCCCCGCTCTGTTTTATTTTTCCCACAGCAAATGACATCCTGATCCTGAGGTCAATTGGCAGTGTAAGTTAGTACCAGAGAGTCAGGACGGAGGGCTAATGATGGAAATGCAACCAGAAAAGGGGGAATTCACATCGAAAGGTGCTTGTGGATAGTCATTTCTGCACTCATGATTCTAGGACTAGGATTTTCTTTTCTGTCTATCTTCTGCTCCAAGAAGGAAGTGATGGAGAGCCATTCAGTTTCCTGTTTCCCCATTGATGTCCAACCCTACTAGTTATTCTTTAAGCATCAGGGATTGTTCTGAATGTTCACTGTAACATTGATGCAAGAAGCAATGGAAGGTGCCATTCCTGATGTTTCTGCAAGACCTTGACACCAAAGTTTTGGTAGGCACTCGAGGGGGTAATCTCCAAAGAACTTCAAACTCTTAAATCAGTAAGAAATTCAACAAATGATAATCACTGCTAATCCATTTCGTCCCCCTGCCTCAGGTGCCCACACATGTTTTCCCCATTGAAAATTATTTTCTGTTCCATGTTACTCCTTATCAGAAGTCTCCTATAAAATATAGGCAACCTTAGATTATTGTTTTGCATTTATCTGTTGCTCTCAATCTCTACACTGCAATTTTTCCATTTTATCGATGGAAAATGCCATGTTATGACTAGTTGCTGCTACAGCATATTGGCTATGATTTCTAACGGGCAGAGTAGACATACTTGAGACATGATATATGGCTTCTCAATATAAGCTTTTGGTCATTTTCATCACCTTTAAATTAGTTCAGGAATTTTTTATGCTTTATGTCGGATTTTTGATGTTGAACATGTTGAATTCCACACACAATTTAAGCACATTTCCAACATTGCTTGTGTCCTTGCAAAACTGACAGATCTGAGGAACAGCTCTAAGGATTGGTCCCAGAACACTGGGTTTTAATTTGCTGCCTCATTCAAAACTGGTTAGGGCGGATATGAAAAAGAAAGGAAAATTGATTTGTTTGGAGTGAATAAAGTTGCTAATACTAAGGAGAATGTGCTTGGGAAGCTGAAAGGTCAGAAGGTAGGAAAGTCAACTGGACCAGATGGATTACACCCCAGGGCTCTGAAGAGGTTATGGGGGACAGTTTGTGCAGCTTCAGAGCTGTGTGTCAGACATGGCTATAAGCAGCACTGGGGCCCCACAGGGGACTGTATTGGCTCCCTTCCTGTTTACCCTGTATACTTCAGACCTTAGAGTCAACACTGAGTCATGTCATCTGCAGAAATTCTCTGATGACTCAGCAATAGTTGAGTGTATAAAGGGAGGATGGAAGGATGAATAGAGAGCCTGGTAGCGGATTTTGTCGAATGGTGCAATCTGAATCATCTGCAGCTCAACATCAGTAAGACAAAAGAGATGGTGATGGACTTTAGGAAGACCAAGCCAATGTAGCCTTCGTGCCCCCAGTTGACCCCAACGTAAAATACATTGGAGCTCATGCCTCCGGTTCCCTTCCACAACAACCTTCCGAGCCTTCGGCCACCATCCGAACCGTCGATGTCCAGTATCCATTGCTCGGGAGCCGCTGCCAGCTCCACACACGTCCGTCCTTCTTGCTTTCCTCCTGAAAAAGACCGCGTACTCCTGCTCAGCTTACACAGACAAGATAGCATAACACTTCTCCATTTGGTTAGTTTTCCCCTTATCAATACCCATAACCCAAACATATAAGACACAGGATCCCATTACAGCATTACAAAGAAGCCATTTCATTATAAGATACAGAGAAGCCATTTTGTTAGCCTGAACAGTTAACACCACTGTTACTGGTACTGAGAACCCTACACCTACACTGCTCCCTGTTACTATTGATGGTGAGGACGTGGATGTGGTGAGGACTTACAAGTACCTGGGGGTGCACCTGGATGACAGACTTGAGTGGAACACCCAACACAGAGGCTGTGTACAAGATGGGCCTGAGTTGCCTCTACTTCCTGAGGAGGCTGAGGTACTTTGGAGTACACAGGCCTCTCCTTTACATGTTCTATCAGTCTGTTGTCGCCAGTACAGTCTTTTATGCGGTGGTGTGCTGGAGCAATGGTATCAACATGGGTGATGCCAACAAGCTCAATAAACTGATTAGAAAGGATGGCTCTGTTATAGGAGTCAAAATGGACACACGGAAGGCTGTGGTAAAACAAAAGACCATACGGAAAATCCTGGCAATTCTGGGCAATGTTTCTCACCCTTTGCATGCCACCCTGGCTGAACAGAGGAGGACTTTTAGTAATAGACTAAGACAACTGCACTGCTCCAAAGAGCGTTACATGAGGGCATTCTTACCCTCAGCCATTAGGCACTAAATTGAGTCAACTTATAGCCAGGGAAGTGATGACCCCTCCCCCCCTCCTTTTAGACTGCTTGAGGTAACTTTTTTTTATTCGTTTTTACTTCTACTTTTATCTTTACTTACTAATATTTGTATATCTGTGCCCTTGTAATGCTACTATGACACTGTAATTTCCTTTGGGATCAATAAATTATCTATTCATCTATCTATTAGTAATGATCTTTCAAGAATCACTAGATTCTGGAATGGTTCTGGAGAACTAGAAAATTGAAAATGTCACTCCACTCTTTAAGCAGGGAGGGAGGCAGAAGCAAAGAATTATAGGCTAATTAGCCTGACTTCAGTGGTAGGGAAGATGTTGGAGTCCATTATTGAGGATGAGATTTCAGGGTACATGGAGGCACAAGACAAAACAGGCCAAAGTCAGCATAGTTTACTTATTTGTCTTACCTGACAAACCTGTTGGAATTCTTGAGGAAATAATGGGCAGGATAGACAAAGGAGAGTCAGTAGATGTTGTTTACTTGGATTGTTGGAAGGCCCTTGACAAGATTTTGCACATGAGGCTGTTTAACAGGATAAGAGCCCATGGTATTACAGGAAAGATGCTCGCATGGATAGAAGCAGGAGGCAAGCAATGGGAATAAAGGGGGCCTTTACTGGTTGGCTACCAGTGACCAGTGGTGTTCTGTGGGAGTTAGTGTTGGGATCACTTCTTTCGAGAGAAAGAAGTATAGTACAGGGAAGTATATGGTCATGCATTTTGGTGGAAGGAATAAAAGTGCAGACTATTTTCTAAACATGGAGCAAATTTTTAAAAAAGAGATGCAAAAAGAGCTGGAATTCTTTGTGCAGGATTCCCTGAAAGTTAACTTGCAGGTTGAGTCGGTGGTAAGGAAGGCAAATGCAATGTTAAGCATTCGTTTCTGGAGGACTAGAATATAAAAACAAGGGTGTAATGCTGAGGCTTTATAAAGCATTGGTTAGACCACACTTGGCAATCTGTGAGCAGTTTTGAGTCTTTTACAAGTGGTGAATCTGTGGAATTCATTGCCACAAATGGGGAGACCAAGTTATTGAGTATATTTAAAGTGGAGGTTAATAGGTTCTAGATTAGTTAAGGCATCAAAGGTTATGGGGATATGGCAGGAGAATGGGGTTGAGAGGGATATTAAATCAGTCATGATGGAATGGCGGAGCAGATTCAATGGGCTGAATGGCCTAATTATTTTCCTATATCTTATGGTTTTATGGCCTTATGGTCTATCATAAACATATACTCGAAATTCAAACTTATTTTGAGATAATTGGCACACGGGATAAAAATCATTACAAGGAGATGAAGAGACTGATGAACATTTCCCTTCCCTTGCATTTTACCAGTGAATTTATCACTCCTAGAGTTGTAAGTGTCTAGTCTTCCTTTGCATTTCTTGCATCAATCAATTAAAACTGAAGTTCCTTTGTTCACTGTTTATTTTCACCACAGGTAAGGAAATCACGCAGACACAGAGTTCCAGGATGACTTAAAATTACAACTCTCACAGTGAGTTATCCTTTGCGTAATTATATGTGACCTTCATTATCCAATTCTAAGGTTACATAGGAACATAGAAATTAGATAATGTAGAAAGTTGGCCTTTCAAGCCTGTTCAACTATTCAATATAATCATAGATGATCATCTAAATTTAAAACCCTATTCCTATTTTAAGAAGCCCAAAGAACAACTTCTTTGAGATATTTAATGATTTTGCTTGAACTTCCTCTCTTGGTGTAGAGAGTTTTTTTGCTCACTACATTCTGGGTGAAGAATTTTCTCCTCACCTACATGGCTTACCCTGATCCTTGGACTCTGACCCCCAGTCAAAATCAGAATCAGAAGCAAAATTAGGTTTATTATTAGTGGCATCTGTCGTGAAATTTGTTGTTTTGCGGCAGCAATACATTACAATACATAATAATTTTTTAAACTATAAATTACAAGTATGTGTATAATTAAGTTAATTAAGTAGTGCAAAAGAGAGGAAAAATAGTGAGGTAGAGAGGAGAAAAAATAATGGGTTCATTGTCCATTCAGAAACCGATGGTGGAGAGGAGAAGCTGTTCCTGAAACATTGAGTGTGTGTCTTCAGACTCCTCTACTTCCTCCTTGATGGTAGCAGTGAGAAAAGGGCATGTCCTGGGTGATAGAGGTCCTTAATAATGGGTGCTATCTTTTTGAGGCTTCACCTCCTGAAGATGTCCTTGATGCTGGGGAGGTTAGTGCCCATGATGGAGCTAGCTGAGCTTACAACTTTCTGCAGGTTTTTCCACTCCTGCGCAGTGGTGATGCAACCAGAATGTTCTCCATGTACATCTGTAGAAAATTGTGAGTGTCTTAAGTGACATATCAAATCTCCTCAAACGCCTGATGAGATATACAGTAGCTTCTGTCTTTGTAATTGCATCAATATGTTAGGCCAAGGATAGATCTTAAGAGATGTTAACACCCAGGAACTTGAAACTGCTCACTCTTTCCACCGCTGATCCCTCAATGAGGACTGGTGTGTGTTCCCCTTCCTGAAGGCAACCATCAGTTCCTTGGTCTTACTGACCTTGAGCGCAAGGTTTTAGTGACACCACTCAACCAGCTGATCTATCTCGCTTCTGTACACTTCCTCATCACCACCTGAAATTCTGCCAATGATAGTTCTGTCACCAGCAAATTTATAGGTGGCTTTTAAGTAGTGCCTAGCCACAAAGTCATGGGTGTAGATATAATAGAGCAGTGGGCTAAGCATGAATCCTTGAGGAGAGATTGTCCCACCATTAGGAACATCCCTCCTGCAGCTAGTCTGTCTAGTCCAGGGGTCGGCAACGTTTACCACTGAAAGAGCCATATGGACCCATTTCCCACAGAAAAGAAAACACTGGGAGCCACAAAACACGTTTGACATTTAAAATGAAATAACACTGCATACAACGGTTTTTTTTGCCTTTATGCTATGTATAAACAAACTATAATGTGTTGCATTTATGAAATTGATGAACTCCTGCAGAGAAAACGAAATTACATTTCTGCATGCAACAAAAACATTTTGAACTCCGAAAAAAAGACGTTGGGTTGAAGGTTACTCCATAGTTAGCCTACCTTGGATCGAAGAATTAAAAGAAAGCGCGCACTGGCCGGTGTCAGGCATTGGCAGTGGTGATGTATATTAATAGCGATAAAAAAACACGTTGTAGCGGTGTGCTACTCGCAGCGCTAAAATAACGACACTGCAGTCAAAGATAACTTTATTTGAACTAAACAGCCTTGCTTTAAAGCCTCCCCCAACCCGTCCCCATGGGCGCGGATGCTCCAAAAGACACGTACTCACAAACCCCCGTAGGCTATCTCGCTATCTCCCTTAGCCGGAACGGTGGCTAATTGTGAGCCGGTTCGGATGTGCCAGGAAATGGGGTCGCCACATTTTATTTAGATTGTACAAGATCACCATAATCTTCAAATTTTGAATTACATTTCAAAAACTAACAAACCACGGGGAGCCGCAGCACAGAGATGAAAGAGTCGCATGCGGCTCCGGAGCCACGGGTTGCCGACCCCTGGTCTAGTCCTACTAGGTGTTTCTGATATACCCTTGCATTCTTAAAAACACCAGCAACATAGTCTTAATTGATGAAATCCCTCTTCATAGATCGATCCCAGAAATCATTGTGGTAAACTTTAGCTGGCCAAGCTGCATAGAAATAACATCCTTCTTCAGATACAGAGACAATACCCTGGGTGTGATCTCACTGAGACCCAGTATAATTGATTCTCCTTTGTATCTTCTCACCATGGAAGCCAATATACAATTTGCTATCTTAACTGCCTGTTGCACCTGATTACTGACTTTAAACCACTAACGTATGAGGACGCTTACATTCTTTACCTCCCTCTTCCCTAATCTACTGCCTGAATGATAATCTGCTTTCCCATCTTATTGAAAATTGTGGATAATCTCACATACATATATCCACATGATATTGCATCTGTCATACTCTCTCAGCCTATCCAAATCCCACTGGAGCTTTTTTGCATCTTCCACACATAACACATTTTCTGTGCTGTCTGCAGTGTTAGATACAGTGGCATGCAAAAGTTTGTGCACCCCTGATCAAAATTTCTGTTACTGTGAATAGTTAAGTGAGTAGAACTCCAAAAGTCATAAGGTTAAAGATGAAACATTCTTTTCAACACTTTAAGCAAGATTAGTGTATTCTTTTTTTGTTTTGTACAATTTTAGAGTGGGAAAAAAAAGAAAGGAGCACCATGCAAAAACTTGGGCACCCCAAGAGATTTGAGCTCTCAGATAACTTTTACCAAGATCTCAGACCTTAATTAGCTTGTTGGGGCTATGGCTTGTTCACAGTCATCGTTAGGAAAGGCCAGGTGATGCAAATTTCAAAGCTTTATAAATACCCTGACTCCTCAAACCTTGTCCCAACAATCAGCAGCCATGGGCTCCTCTAAGCAACTGCTTAGCACTCTGAAAATTAAAATAAATGATGCCCACAAAGCAGGAGAAGGCTATAAGGAGATAGCAAAGCTTTTTCAGGTAGCCATTTCCTCAGTTCGTAATGTAATTAAGAAATGGCAGTTAACAGGAACGGTGGAGGTCAAGTTAAGGTCTGGAAGACCAAGAAAACTTTCCGAGAGAACTGCTCGTAGGATTGCTAGAAAGGCAAATCAAAACCCCTGTTTGACTGCAAAAGACCTTCAGGAAGATTTAGCAGACTCTGGAGTGGTGGTGCACTGTTCTACTATGCAGTGACACCTGCACAAATATGACCTTCATGGAAGAGTCATCAGAAGAAAACCTTTCCTGCGTCCTCACCACAGAATTCAGCGTCAGAAGTTTGCAAAGGAACATCTAAACAAACCTGATGCATTTTGGAAACA
This sequence comes from Hypanus sabinus, assembly GCF_030144855.1. Lineage (NCBI taxonomy): Eukaryota > Metazoa > Chordata > Chondrichthyes > Myliobatiformes > Dasyatidae > Hypanus > Hypanus sabinus. Next base: position 43,087,351 of record NC_082738.1, on the reverse strand, counting down.
AGTACCGTGGACTGATGAAGTTAAAATAGAACTTTTTGGCCACAATGAGAAAAAAGGGTGCAGAATTTCATGAAAAGAACACCTCTCCAACTGTTAAGCATGGGGGTGGATCGATCATGCTTTGGGCTTGTGTTGCAGCCAGTGGCACAGGGAACATTTCACTGGTAGAGGGAAGAATAAATTCAATTAAATACCAGCAAATTCTGGAAGCAAACATCACATCAACTGTAAAAAAGCTGTAGATGAAAAGAAGATGGCTTCTGTAACAGGATAATGATCCTAAACACACCTCAAAATCCACAATGGACTACCTCAAGATGTGCAAACTGAAGGTTTTGCAATGGCCCTCACAGTCCCCCGACCTAAACATCATCGAAAATCTGTGGATAGACCTCAAAAGAGAAGTGCATGCAAGACAGCCCAAGAATCTCACAGAACTAGAAGCTTTTTGCAAGGAAGAATGGGCAAAAATCCCCCAAACAAGAATTGAAAGACTCTTAACTGGCTGCAGAAAGCGTTTACAAGCTGTGATACTTACCAAAGGAGGTGTTACTAAGTACTGACCATGCAGGGTGCCCAAACCTTTGCTTCGGGCCCTTTTCCTTCTTTGAAACTGTAAAAGATGGAAATAAAAAAGTAATCTTGCTTAAGATATTAAAGAAATATGTCATCTTTAACTTTATGCCTTTTGGAAATCAGGTCATCTTTTACTCACTTAGCTATTCACAGTAACAGAAATTTTGACCAGGGGTGCCCAAACTTTTACATGCCGCTGTATATTGTTTTTAATTCAATCACCTAAGTCCTTAATATAAATTGGAAATATAATGACTAGTAGTGAAAATTGTCTTTTTCTGGATTCTGTACTGTTTCCTCCTTATGGTAAGGATATAGCTTAGACATTAATGGCCACTCTAATGGATATTGTCCTCTGACCAGTTATTTAATGTCCTCACATGTTCCTTTGGGCCCATGTTGAGTAACAGTCATGTTTGAACTGTCAGGAAATGTAGAGGAGGTGTCACCTAAAATAGAACACCAGAAATGATTTAGTAGTGAGTGATAACTGAAATAATCGACTGCAAAATAACAAGCCACAAGTGACCACAAAATGAGAGCGAGCAGATAGTAAACTCACAGGCAACAAGGTAACTGAAGGCTCAGAGCAACTGGTTCATATGAGTGAACAGTGACTGTGGACAAGAGCCGGGTTTAAATGGGCTACAGGTGATGAGTTGGAAACAAGTGGCAGTTGAGTCCTGTTAACTGGGTAGCAACTGAGATGAGCCTACATGTGCAGGCCTCACAGGACTCTTTCCCCTACCCTGCCCACCCTCACTGCTAGAACCTAATGGCCCAGGACGATCCAGATGGGTCCAGTGAAACTCCTCGGATGAGTGATGGATCCAAGATGTAATTGAATGGGACACAGTAGCTCTCCTCAGGGCCATATCCTTCCCAGTTGACCAGTATTGTGCACCCTGTCCAGGATGAAGCCAATCCATCAATTGACAAGCCATGTACACTGGACCACCGTCCACCATCCTAGGATCCAGAGGTGCAGGCTCAGGTGGGTTGAGTGGACCATGGACAACAGGCTTGAGGCAGGAACATGGAAGGTAGGTGTGATCCTGAGAGATGGTGGCAGCTGGAGATGGTAAGTGACTGGATTGATACAATTTGTAATCTTGAATGAATCAATCAATGAACTGGGACACGTGCTTTCTAGGAGTCATTGTGCAGGTGCAGATCTCAGGTGGACAGCCAGACATGGTCCCCAGGCTGTAGTAGTCTGGCTGGGCACCAACAGCTGTTAGCCTGGTGGCAGTAGGCATGGTTGGCAGCTAGGATGTTGGCTTTCGTGCCCTCTTCCAAGCATTGCAGCATTGGCGAACCAGGACCCTGGTGGAGAGGACCTCCACCATTGACTCCTCTGTTGGGAACAATGGGAATTTGTAGCCATGGAGCACTTCTAAGGGTGACATACCCATAGCCATGGAAGAGGAGGTGTGTAGATTGTTGGACAGTTCAGCCCGGAGTAAATATTTATTCTAAGTGGAAGGGTTAGAGTCCATGAAACATCACAGAAACATCTCCACTTGGTGATTGGCTCTTTCTGACTGACCGTTGGTCTATGTGTGAAAGCCAGAGGACAAACTCACTGAGGTGCGGAAGTGGGAACAGAAGGCTCACCAGAAGCGAGAGATGAATTGTGGACTTCAGTCAGAGAAAATATCCTGAGGGAAGCCGTAAAGGCGAAGTAAAGGGTGGAGAACCAGGTCCACCTTCTCAGTGGATGACAGACGTTTGAGGAGGGCAATGATGTAGGCCGCTTTGGAGAACTGGTCCACCACTGTCATAATCACCGTGGCCCCATTGGAAGGTGGTAAACCCGTGATAAAATCCATGGTGATGTGGCACCATGGGCATCGATGGATCAGTAGGAGCCACAGGAACCCAGAGAGCTGCTGGTCGGAGGAATTCAACTGGGAAAATTGACAGCAGGTATCAACGAACTACCATATATTTGTGATCATGGTAAGCCACCAGAACTGGTGTCACAAAAAATCCAGGGTCCATTGTGCAACTGGATGGCCAGAGAGTGGTGACAAGTGAGCCGGCTAGAGTGCCTCAGAGTGCGCAGCTGCAGGTACAGTTGGCAGGTGTGTTGGCTGGTGCAGGCACTTGCTGTATGGCTAGGCAGATCTGGTTCTCAAGATCTTAGATGATTGTAGTGAGGATCTGCGAGGATGGAATGATAGGCTGAGGGTAGATCTCCATTTGAGCTGGAGTCCACCTTAGTGATCTTGGAGCCGGGTCAGTAGGAGATAAAGTTGAATTGCTCATAGTAGACAGTCAAATAAGCCTGATGTTGCTTGAGTTGGTAGGTCTGTTGGATGGATATGTAATTCTGGTGACCAGTCCAAATCAGGAAAGGCTCAATTCCTCCAAGGCCCATTTGATGTCAAGTAGCTCCCTGTCTCCTACTCCATAACAGCACAGAGTTGAGTTAAACTTATGTGAGAAGAAGATACACGGGTCTGTATTGTCTGGTCCTTGCTGGAGAGGATGGCCCCAGCACCCGTGTCAGATGCAGCCACCTCCACCACAAAAGGTCCAAAGGGGTTCAGATAGTGGAGAATTGGAGTGGTAGTGAACCATCTCTTGAGCCTTGGGGTGAAAGGACATAATGAAAGAAGGAAATAACTGGGGTGTAACTGGTAATTTTCTAACTTGCAGTAGAATTGGTTTTTGAGGAGACACTGAAGGACTGAATGGACATGATCTTGGGGGTCCTTGAAGAAGGTGAGGATGTCATTGAGGTAAACTAACACATACCTGTGTAGCATGTTTCAGAGGATCTTGTTAACAAAGGCTTGGAAAACGGTAAAATATCCCCACCCCTCCTTTCCTCTATTCCCCTTCCACTGCTTCTCACCTACCTATCACTTCCCCCTGAGTCCCCTAATCCTTTTGCATGGAGGATGGTGACCAGTGGTGTTCCGCAGAGATCTGTTTCGGGGACCCCTCCGCTTTCTGATTTTTATAAATGACCTGGATGAAGAAGTAGAAGGGTGGGTTAGTAAGTTTGCTGATGGCACAAAGGTTGGGGGTGTTGTGGATAGTGTGGAGGGCTGTCAGAGGTTACAGCGGGACATTGATAGGACGCAAAACTGGGCTGAGAAGTGGCAGATGGAGTTCAACCCAGATCGGTGTGAAGTGCTTCATTTCAGTAGGTCAAATTTATATTATTAATGGTAAGAATCTTGGCAGTGTGGAGGATCTGAGAAATCTTGGGGTCCGTGTCCATAGGACACTCAAAGCTGCTGCGCAGGTTGACAGTGTTGTTAAGAAGACATATGGTGTTTTGGCATTCATCAACCATGGGATTGAGTTCAAGAGCCGTGAGGTAATGTTACAGCTATATAAGACTTAGTTAGACTTCTGTTCGGGTCTAGTCACCTCAGTACAGGAAGGATGTGGAGGCTATAGAATTGGATTGAACTGACTTTATTACTTACATCCTTCACATACATGAGGAATAAAAATCCTCATGAATGCAGGGGAGATTTACAAGAATGTTGTCTGGATTGGAACAGGTTGAGTGAACTCGGCCTTTTCTCCTTGGAGCGACGGAGGATGAGAGGTGACCTAATAGAGGTGTATAAGATGATGAGAGACATTGATCACGTGGATAACCAGACGCTTCTTCCTAGGCCTGAAATGGCTAGCAGGAAGAGGAATAGATTTAAGGTGCTTGGAAACAGGTACCAAGGGGATGTCAGGGGTAAGTTTTTCACACAGAGTGCGTGGAATGCACTAACGGCGGTGGTGGTGGAAGTGGATACAATAGGTCTTTTAAGGGCCTCTTAGATAGGTACAAGGAGCACTGAAAAATAGAGGGCTATGCACTACGGAAATTCTAGGCAGTTTCTAGAGTAAGTTACTTGGTTGGCACAGCATTGCGGATCGAAGGGCCTGTAATGTGCTGTAGATTTGTATGTTTCCATGTTTCTATGTTTCCCTTTCTCCTATGTTCCACTCTCCTATCCTATCAGATTTCTTTTCCAGCCCCTGACCTTTCCCACCCCACCTGGCTTCACCTATCACATTCCAGGTAGCCTCCTTCCCCTCCCTGCACCTTTTTATTCGGGCATCTTCTGCCTTCCTTCTTACTACTGAAGAAAGGTCTCGGCCCAAAGTGCCTACTGTTTATTCATTTCTATAGATGCTGCCTGATCTGCTGAGCTCCTCCAGCATTTTGTGTGTGTTACCAAGTATTTGTAGTGGCCAGTGGGTGTTCTGAATGCCGTCATCCATTCATCCCTCTTACGTATGTGGATCAGATTGTACGCACTCTGCAGATCCAGTTTGATGATTATCTGGGCCCAACGAAGTGTTTCAGATGCACCATCCATCAAGCAGAGAGGGTAGCAGTTCTTCATAGTGATTTTGTTGAGTCCATGGTAGTGAATGCAGGGACAATAACCCTCATCCTCCTTTTTGACATAGAAGAATCCTGTACTGGCTGGGGACAAGGTGATCGAATGAAGCTGTGCTTCAGTGATATAGTTACTCATGACCTCAATCTCAGGAAGGGAGCGGGTGAACAGATGACCTTAGGGAGGGGTGATACGTGGGAGGAGGTCGGTAGTGCTGTTGTGTAGTCTATGAGGTGACTTCCCTTTTACTGAAGTCGTGGTATTCCGATGGGATTTTGCTGAGGTCAAGAGTTTCCTCCGTCTCCACAGATTTATGAGGTTGCAGGCAGATGATCTAGCTGATGGGTCCCCTACTTAGTAGAGAACCGGATGACCAGGTGAAGTGAGGGCCGTGAGTGGAGAGCCAGGGGTAACCCAAGATGAGAGGGGTGTTGAGGACTCATGGTACTCTCCAATGCTCCTGTTCGTAGGCCGTGTGTGTGCTCCGACCATCCCAGACCCCAAGGGATGTCCATTAATGGCCATGATTCAAAATTTCAAAGTACATTTATTGCCAAAGTATGTATGCAGTATATTGAATTAAATTGACTTTATTTCTTACATCCTTCATATACATGAGGAGTAAAAATCTTTACATTACATCTCTGTCAGAATGTGCAATATAGCTTAGAAATACAATTGTATCAGAGTGAATTAAGCAGTCTGATGGCCTGGTGGAAGAAGCTGTCCCGGAGCCTGTTGGTCCTGGTGTTTATGCTGCGGTACCGTTTCCCAGATGGAAGCAGCTGGAACAGTTTGTGGTTGGGGTGACTCGGGTCCCCAATGATCTTTCGGGCCCTTTTTACACCCCTGTCTCTGTAAATGTCCTCAATAGTGGATATAGTCCTCAATTCACATCCACAGATGTGCTGGGCTGTCCACACCACTCTGCAGAGTCCTGCGATTGAGGGAAGTACAGTTCCCATACCAGGCAGTGATGCAGTCAGTCAGGATGCTCTCAATTGTGCCCCTGTAGAAAGTCCTTGCCAAACTTCTTGAACTGTCTGAAGTGAAAGGGGTGCTGTTGTGCTTTTTTCACCACACAGCTGGTATGTACAGACCACGTGAGATCCTCAGTGATGTGAATGCTGAGGGACTTAAAGTTATTCACCCTCTCAGCCCCAGATCTATTGATGTCAATAGGGGTTAGCCTGTCTCCATTCCTCCTGTAGTCCACAACTAGCTCCTTTGTTTTTGCGACATTGAGGGAGAGGTTGTTTTCTTGACACCACTGTGTCAGGGTGATGACTTCTTCTCTGTAGGCTGCCTCATTATTATTTGAGATTAGGCCAATCAGTGTAGTATCATCAGCAAATTTAATTAGCAGATTGGAGCTGTGGGTAGCAACGCAGTCATGGGTATACAGAGAGCAAAGGAGGGGGCTGAGGACACAGCCTTGAGAGGCTCCTGTATTGAGGGTCAGAGGTGAGGGAGCCAACTCTTTCCACCTGCTGGCGAGCTGACAGGAAGTCCAGGATCCAACTAAACAGGCAGGGTGAAGGCTGAGGTCTCTGAGCTTCTTGTCAAGCCTGGATGGAATTATGGTGTTGAATGCTGAACTGTAGTTCAAGAACAGCATTCTCACATAAGCATCCTTCTTCTCCAGATGTGTAAGGATGGTATGTAGAGCTGTGGCTATTGCGTCATCTGTCGATCGATTGTGTCGGTAGGCGAATTGTAGGGGGTCCAGTGTGAGTGGCAGCAAACTGTAGATGTAATCCTTGACTGGCCTCTCAAAGCATTTTCTTATTATTGAGGTGAGTGCGACAGGACGCCAGTCATTCAGACATGTTATCTTGGTCTTTTTTAGCTACAGGGACAATGGTGGATGTTTTGAAGCATGAAGACACTCTATTCTGGGAGAGGGAGAGATTAAAAATGTCTGCAAACACTCCTGCCAGTTGTACCTCACACATCCTGAGTACTCGCCCTGGGATGCCGTCTAGTCTCGCAGCTTTATGACTATTCACTCATTGGAAACACCTGCATACTTCAGCCTCAGAGAGGGCTAAGGTGCAGGTTGCTTTGGCAGCTCTCCTCAGGGACAAGCGCCGAGATTCGTCTCCGAGATGCCGTACTCTACCACAAGGGTTCTGAATTTCATGGTGCAATTCAGCACCAAGAGTAAGCCTTGATCTGCTGCCTCCCTTCCACTTGCCAGATGGCCGAAAATCCAGTGCACCTCCATGGTGAATTCTTCACATTTATTGTAAATGGTGGTCTTATAGTCCCAGTTAACAGCATTCCAGGTCAGAGCTCACCCAATCAAGGAAGAGAGATGACAAAGGCAACCTTGGCTCAGTCTATAAAATACAGAGGTAGCTGAAGGTTGAAGTGAAAGATGCACGATGATGGGAAGTTGTGCCGTCAGTTTGGGGATCCATCAAAGTGTTTGGGCCCCGGAAACCAGGGCTTTGATGGAGCAGTTGGATGGTCACAGGTTGGCTGTATCGAGACAGAGAGTTGAAGAGATTGGCAAGCAGATGGTGAGCATACTCTGCTGGGTCAGTCAAATTGGCTCACTCATCCTTTCAGGAAATGTAGAGGAGGCTTGATCCAAATGAGGAACTGCAGGGACAATTTAGTGATGAGCGATAACTTTACTAACCAACTGCAAAATAACAAGCCATGAGGAGCCACAAAATAAGGAAGAACAGATGCTAAACTCACAGGCAACAAGGTAACTGAAGGTGTAATAACATATGCCATCCATGTAATTCTTACAAATTTATTTATTTATTGAGATACGGTATGGAATAGGCCCTTCTGGCCCTTTGAGCCATAGCCACCAGCAATCCTAACCTAATCACTTACCAACCGGTACACTTTTGGACAGTGGGAGGAAACCGGAGCACCCAGAGGAAACCCACGTGGTCATAAGGAAAACATACAAACACCTTACAGGCAATTGAACCCGAGTTGCTGGTACTGTAAAGTGTCTACGCTACTGTTCCACCCCAATGAATATAACCCATAATGAATTATGAAAACAAAGAATGCTTAATCAAACACTATATTTACAATATTACTCAAATATAGCTGAAATATTAAATACAATACAGAAGTCATCTCTGTAGATGTATTAGGTATTGGGCACAAAAGAAATAATATTGAATTTACATTTGTGCACATCAAGACCAAGTGGCACAATGACACCAACAAAGGCTGTGTAAGTCATTCTCATTGGATTAGTGGGATTTATAGCTTGAATGTCAATACAATGGTTATTGTGTATGATGCTTTCTTTTCTCTGCCCTTCAAAGGCCGTACATTGATTGAAGCCACAACCAGAGGTCCACTCGACCCATTAAAAACAGTGTGACAGAGGAAGTAGAGTTCAAAATGGCAAACGGTACAGCAATAATTTTATGGCTATCTCAATGGAGTTAGAATGCATTCTTAGCATGTGAGTTTATGCTCTAAAATGGTTTGTTTTTCTGATCACGTTTTCCCTTATTAGTAAGGTACAAGGATATACATTTAATAGACACGCTGAAGCAAAAAAGCTGTAGATGCTGAGAAACAGAAAATGATGAGAACATATGACAGGTGAAGCAGTAGCCACTGGAAGAGAAGCAAAGTCAATGTTTCAGTCAAGGTCCCTTCATCAGAACTGGGAAAGTGAGCAAAATGTGCATGCTTACTTTATACAGAATGGTGGATGTGAGAAAACAGATAGAATGGCTCTAGCATTAGAGGGCATTGACCAAATTTGTCACGATAATAATTATTTTTTTTAAAGTTGTGGTACCTGACAATTTTAAATAGAGTATTATGTCAGCATTTGCCGCAGAGAGAGGAATGCTGTTCCTTGAGCTTAGGTAGTACACCACTTGAGGAACGTAGGAGGATGAAGGCAGAAAAGTGGAGAAATAAAGTTGCAAGTGAATGAAAGCTCTGGGTTCTCCTTTCAGACTAAATGAAGGTGTTCTGCATGCTGGTCACTCAATCTGCATTTGATTTCTCCAATGAAGTGAAGACCTCATCTTGAACATTGAATCCAATGCATTTGATTGGGAGACGTGCAAGTGAATAGCTGCTTCCCTGGTTAATGAGAAAGGAAAAAGCGAAAATATAAAAGGTCGGGTGTTGTGTCCTCAGAGTCTGGCCGATCCACTTCTCCAAACCGACTCTTAACTACCCTCTGCAATGACTTACAGTCAGTCAGTTCACATTGAGCTCTGAATGGCTAATAAATGGGGCCTAATCCAAGTAACACACACAAAATGCTGGAGGAGTTCAGCAGGTCAAACAGCCAGTATGGAAATGAATAAGCAGTCGATGTTTCAGCCAGTCCTGTTGAAGGGCCTTGGCCCGAAACATCAACAGTTTATTCCTTTCCATAGATGCTGCCTCACCTGCTGAGTTCCTCCAGCATTTTGTATGTGTTACTCTAAATGTCCAGCACCTGCAGAATCTCTTGTGTTTTTGATTTCCTACTCCAAATTTTGTGAATGAATGATACAAAATGGTACAATAAGTCTAAATTTAATATAAACTGCGCAACATTCCCTTCTCTCTCACATCACAAATGACACACTGGACATGAACCAAATGATATGTCCTTGGTCTGGACAGATCACAATGATGATCTCAGCCCTTGACCTACACTAAAGTTCAAAGTATATTTATTATCTTCGCATGTATACATTATACAACCTTGAAATTCGTCTCCTTACAGGCAGTCACAAAACAAAGAGACCCAAAAGAACCCACATAAAAAGAAAACAGTTGAACAAAGAGAAAAGAAGATTGTGCAAACAATAAAAGTAAACAAATGAAAGTGAGTCCTCAGACACGAAGCCCAGAGCAGCCATGGCAGGCCACAGCCTCAGCCTCAGCTTCAGTGCAGCTCAGAGCAGAGTAAACGTCACAGAGCAACGAGAAGAACTGGCTCGACCCTCACCTCTGGCCCTAACACCCTGCCTTTTCAATCCATCTGGCCCAGCGTTTAAATCATCCAAACATTGGGTCGTTCCTTGCTCGAAGACCTGGGCTCTATCACATCGATAGCTCTGGGCCTGGACCACATTGCCTTGTTTTGGCTCGTACCCAACCTTTCCAACTTTACATATGGCAACAGGATGAAGGTGTGCAACTGATATGCAGCGGTGGAAGTGGTGGCTATGAAGGAAAGAGAAAATGTCTAACTTAGCAGTGCAATATCCTGTACAAAAACATGATGTTATCGCGCTTCTGTCAGTGATCTTAAAGAGCTCACCAGTCACTTTCAGAAGTTAATGACGTACTCAATGCCTCTTTAAGAACACAGCTCTAAAATAGGTTCAAGATTAGTCAGAAATGAGGCTGCCTAGACATTGGTTTTGTTTCAGGTCTGACTGGCTGATTGAGGTTCACTTACTTATTGGTTTTGATTAGCAAGGGCATGAGTTTCATTTAGTTAAACTGCCGAGAAAAACAAAAGGGAAGTATGGTAGTGAGAGCACGGTTTGTGGTAGAGCATAGCAAGTATTTCAGATGACTGCTGTTAGCTAGCTAAGTCTCCAGTGCAGGGGTTGGCTTCTCTCACTGAATGTGTTATAATTCTTTGCCAAATTTAGTACCTGTCTCATAAGCAAGCTGAGCAGCTGGCCTCCTCATTCACAAGATGAATATGTCAAGCATTTAGATACTCTTGTCATTAATTGCCATGTTACTTACATCACTGTCCTTAAAATATTACATGTATCGTGAGACACATCTTAAATACTCCATCCCAAAGCAAAATACTGCAGATACTGTGAACCTAATATAAATACAGACAGTGCCAGACATACTTGGCAGGTCATCTCAGAGAGTCATGGAGGCATGCAAGCACGGAAACAGGAAACAGGCCCTTCAGCCTAATTGGTCCATGTTGACCAAGATTCCCATCTAAGAGGGTTCCATTTGCCTGTGTTTGATCCTTATCCCTCAAAAATGGTGGTTCCCAAAATGGGTATCACACCGCCCCCCCGGGGCGGTGAGAGTTTCTAAAAGATAAAGATAAAAGAGGTAGTGGGTCGCTCAGTAGCAAGGGAGTCAGGTGAAGGATTACAGGCTTAATTTAAGAAATAAATTACTTATCCTCTGCCTCATAATTGATTACAATGATCACGTAATTACCTCATCTCTTGCTAATCCACTGTTCTCTGAGACCTCGCTCGAGGCACATTATAGTTGCTGAAAATCAATGCGACTCTTCTGTATTTGACATAACATAAGTAATCTGTACTGAATACCTGCACATTATTGCTGTTCACTAATGTAGTACATTGTTAACTAGTATGTACACTCCCACACTCTAATCACACAGTGACGTAATTCCAAAGAATTATGGCATTCAATGGGGTAACATTCAGAATCTGCCCTTTTGAATGGTCTTGATCATGACAAAATGATGGAGTAGACTCGATGGTCTAAATAGCCTAATGCTGCTCCTATATCTTATGGTCTTGTGCAACATATGGGACATCATCAACAACAGGATGCTACCATTGGGTTATTACTTTCTTGAATAAAAGCTGTACCCAACATATTTACCATTCACTGTATAATTCAATTAAGCGCAAAATTAGCTGTCACAACCTTTTTCAATTTCCAAGCCTCTCTGAGTTGAAAGAGCAAGAAAAAAATACTAGATGATGATCTTCAAGTATACTGTGTCCATCTGGGTGAACAGCATAAAGATATGTCAGAGAGATTTCAGGATCTTCTCTCGATCCAAATTGCAGATTGGGTAATAAATGCATTCCTAAACACTTGAAATGAGGAATTAACAGGAAGGATAGAGGAAGAACTGATCTTGCTATAAAATGACTGAACTGAAGCTGAGGTTCAAAAAGTCAAATTGAGATTTTTGGTTGCACAAACAGATCTCTGAACGCTATCCTGTGCTGTGGCAAAAGGTCAAGATGCTCTTTATTGTCTTTCCAATATCATATTTAGTGGAGTGCGTTTTCAGGGCAGTCACCCAATTTCTTTCAAAGCAACGAAACAGACTACAAACTACTGAACGTGGGGATCTGAGACTCCTTCTGAGTGACATTCAGCCTGATGTTGAGAAGCTGATATCACTGCACCAAGCCCACCCGTCTCATTGAAAGGTGAAAAAGCAATAAAGTAGTGAATAGTTGGACTACTAATGTATGCTCTAAAATTGTTGAAGAAAATTGCTTTTACTGTAATTAAATAAAGAAATAACTTTATTTGCAGCTTTAAATAGATTTAAATAATTTTTACAATCACCTGTATTTGTCGCTGCTTTGAATTTGCAGTTCCTATTTTCTTTCTCTGTGTATCCTAAATCAAAATTCTTTAGTTTTTATGTAATAGCCAGAAAGGGAGAAGAGGGCACTGGAGATGTGGTCTGGGAGCCAAAGGGATGTTAATCCTAAGTATTTTGGGAACCACTGCTCTAATCCTTTCCTATTCCGTTATCTATGCAAATATCTATAAAGTATTGTTAATGTACTTGCTTTAACCACTCCCTCCAGCATATATTGACCACCCTCTGGATGAAGTTGCCCCTCAGGTTCAATTAAATCTCTCCCCTCCCACCTTAAACTTATGCCCTCTAGCTCTTCATTCTCCAACCCTGGGAAAAGATTATATACATTCACCAGATCTATGCTCCTCATAAACCTCAATAAAATCACTCCTCATACTCCTACATTCCAGTGGGAAATGTCCCTACCTACTTAACCTCTCTCCACAATTCAATCCCTGGAATTCTGGCAACATCCTTATAAATCTCTTCCACACTCTTTTCCAGCATACCATCTTCCTCTAATACAATGACCAACGCTGAACATAATAGTTAAAATGCAGCCTCAACAACATCTTGTACAACTGCAACATAACATCCCAGCTTGTATACTCAACTACACAACATCTGTGGAGAGAGTAAACTGAGTTAACAGAAAGTGAGGAGAGGAACAATCCCTACGCAACTCCCTTGTCCATTCATCCCTCCCCACTGATCTCCCTCCTGACACTTATCCTTGCAAGCGATACAAATGTTACGCCTGCCCCTATAGCTCCTCCATCGCTACCATTCAGGGCCCTAAGTAGTCCTTCCAGGTGAGGCAACACTTCACCTGTGAATCTGTTGGGGTCATCTACTGTATCTGGTGCTCCCTGTGTGGCCTCCTGTCTATCAGTGAGACCCAACATAGATTGGGAGACCGCTTCACCGAGCACCTATGCTCCGTCTGCCTGAAAAAGCAGGGTTTCCTAGTGGCCACCCATTTTAATTCCACTTCCCATTCCCATTCCGACGTGTCAGTCCATGGCCTCCTCTACTGCCATAATAAGGCCACACTCAGGTTGGAGGAGCAATACCTTATATTTTGAGTGGGTAGCCTCCAACCTGATGGCATGAACATCAAATTCTCGAACTTCCAGTAACGGTTCCCCTCTTCTTTTTCACCATTCCCATTTCTCTCTCTCACCTTATCTCCTTACCTACCCATCACTGCCCTCTGGTGCTCCACCCCTATCCTTTCTTCCATGGCCTTCTGTCCTCTCCTATTAGATTCCCTCTTCTCCAGCCCTTTATCTCTTTTACCAATTGACTTTCTCGCTCAGTACTTCACCCCTCCCATTTTCACCTATCACCTACTACCTTGTGTTTTTTCCTCCCCTCCCCCTACAACCTTCTTATTCTGACTTCTCACCTTTGAGAAGGTCCTGATGAAGGACCACGGCCCAAAACATCGACTGTTTACTCTTTTCCATAGATGCTCTCTGGCCTGCTGAGTTCCTCCAGCATTTTGTGTGCGTTCCTAGCATTTCAGGCCAGCTACTTTTCTTCAAAGCCTGGCAAAGTTAGAAACAAACCAAGTGGTAATGTGAAAAGGAAGAAGGTAGTTGATGGGAGAACATAAAAGGAGGTCTGTAAGGAGTGGAACACTGCATAAGATAATTTTTGTGAGACTAATCACCTTTGAGTTGGTGATGGAGAGCTGCCTTCTTAAAGTGCTGTTTTCCTTTTTGCTGAAGGTACCCTACAGTGCAAGGGCAAATGAGAGGTGATTTAGCAACAAGTCAGGATGGTGTGCAATTTGGAGAGGCGCCTGGAGGAAGATATGTTCCCATCTGGCTGTTGCCATTGCCTTTCATTGTGATAGAGGTCATAGGTTTGGGAGGTTCTATCAGAGTAGTCTGAGCTGGTAACCGTAGGTCATTTTGTAGACAGTGCACACCAAGTGGCCAAGCCAGAGGGAATAAATATTCTAGGGTGATTAATGGGGTGCCCATCAAGAAGGCTGTTTTGCTGTGGATAATGTGACAGTTTCTTGAGAGCTATTGGTATTGCATTCATCCAGGGTGCTCTCGCATAGTTGATGGTGAGAGGCCCTGAGGAGGAGACAACCTCTGACCTACTCTTTTCATCACAATATTATGGTGGAGGACACAGTGATGGTAGCCATTGAATGCCAAGGTTTGGTGGTTAGATCTTCCCTCCTTGAAGATGTCCATTTCCTGCAGTTGTTACTGCCACTTTTCAGCCCAGGCCCGAATGTTTGCAGGGGCTTGCCATATGCAGTAATGGGGCACTTAATTTGCTGAGGAATTGTGAGAAACTTATTTATTTTTAGAAATACAGAACAGTTGCAGGCCCTTCTGGCCCAATGAGCCCTTGTCACCCAATTACGCTCATGTGACCAGTTTTTTGTAGTTTTTTGGAATATGAGTGGAAACCAGAGTATCCAGAGGAAACCCACATGATTACGGGGAGAACGTACAAACTCCTTACCGACAGTGGCAGAATTAAACCCGGTCACTATGCTAACTGCTGCCTATCGTGAGTTGAACTTAAAATTGTACAGTCATTAGTAAATTTCCCAACTCTGGCCTTGATGGAAGGTAGGTCACAAATGAAGTGGCTGAAGATGGTCAGACCCGAGATACTGGGCAGAGGAACTCCTGCAGTGAAGTCCTGGGGCTGGGAGAATTGACCCGTGACAACCACAGACCACCTTTCTCTGCATGGAGTTTGATTCCAACCATTTGAATTATTTTTTTCAGTGATACCCACTGACTTCAGTTCTAATAGTACAAGGCCAAAGAAGATAACAGTATAACAAGTGAAGAAGCAAAAGATCACTGCAAAGCAACTTGAGATTTGCAGGAGTCTACAGGAGGGGTCTGTCATAAATTGAGTTGACAGACTACTCTTCCACAACATCTATTGCCTGCAGACTCTGTCTCCCCCACACATTTAACCAATAGGGTTGCACCTGTGATGTCATCAGCGCCATGTCATCAGTGATGAATAAGGAGTTTAGCGGAGTAAGCTGGAGGAACCACCCACTTCTGGATGTTTATTAGGGAGTGGTAAGAATTTTTTTTCAGTGAAAATTTGGGAATGGCAGAGGATGATTTGTAAAATATGAAGGCTGAGGGTGGAAAGGACAACCACGCTGAACAAGATCTCAGACCAGAAGAGTGTCAGTAAAATCAGGTTTTCCTGGGAAGGCCCATCACTGGACACTCTTGGAAAAATAAGAACTAATTTTCCTCGAGCACTGCTCAGGGTATGTTATCATTCGATGTGTGTTTGATATAGAAATCACATCAAATACAGAAGCGAGAATCTGCTCCAAAATGTCCAGTTGAGTTCCCATAGAGGTGCAATTCAAACAGCAATGTATGCAATCAGTTTCCACTCCAGAAGAAATCAATTTTCAGATGACTAATACAAACTACAACAGAGCTTTGAGTCCAGATTTCCAGGTCAACTGAAAGGTAAACAAATGATAAGTGGCTTTGCCTGTACACAGATAAGGTGATCGCCTTCTGTTGTGTGGCCATGAATTACCTGTTTAATTTCCTTTTGTTATTCCACTTGGGTAATCCCTCCACAAAGGAATTGTTAGCCAATTAATAGAGCTATCTGAAGAACCAAAGGAAATTAGTTTTTCACATTATGATGTGGAAGATTTTAATAGCTGAACTACTCCAAGAATCACTATCACAGTCCAGAATTTGACACTAGGGTTATAATTAACTCAGTATATTTAGAAACTGTTACATTATTTATCCATCACTGAGTTGGATTGTAGTAGAAACTACTTTCCAAATGCAAGAAAATCTGAAGATTAAAGAAATATATTACAATGCTAGTAATAAACCTAATCAAATAAACATTTTGTTATAAATTATGGCAGCTGATAGAGGTGTGAAATCTCCCTCTCCTGGTGATAGGGAGAACAGCAAAACTGTCCAGCAGTAAATGAATATTATAAAAAACTAAGAGCCTGAAAATATGAAACCAGAACGTAAAATGTTTGAAACTCTCAGCAGGTCAGGCATCATCTGTGGAGAGAAAACAATGAACATGTCAGGTCCTAGACCCTCTGCTGGAACTGGATTTCCTAGTTGAGTACCCAGAAAGTCACAGAGTCATAGAGCACTACAACACAGAAGCAGGCCCTTCTGCCCATCTTCTGTTGTTCAGACGAGCCAAACTGTTATTCTGCCTAATCCCATCAGGCCACACCTGGACATAGCCCTTGATACCCCTTCCATCAATGTACTTATCCAACCTTCTCTTAAATATTGAGATCAAATCCACATCCACCACTTGTGCTGGCAGCTCATTCCACACTTTCAGCACCCTCTGAGTGAAGAAATTTCCCCTCAGGTCCCCCTTTAATATTTTACCTTTCACCCTTAACCTATGACCTCCAGTTCTAGTCTCACCCAACCTCACTGGGAAAAGACCACTTGTATTTACCCTATCTATACCCCTCGTAATTTTGCATTCCTTTATCAAATCTCCCCTCATTTTCCTACATTCCAGGAAATAAAATCTTAATCTACTCAACAGAGGTGCAATGCAGCAAGGAAGTTTTTGCAAAATGTTCCAGTTAAAATGTTAGCATTTGTTGGGAGTATTTTAAATACTTACTTCATCATTTTCTCTGTGTGTCAGTTCTGTAGATTAGCATGATTTTACAGCTGATCACATTTCCTACAAAACTCAGGACAGGAAGAGACGTTAATCCAAGGTTAATCCATCAGCAGCAAAGAGGAAGTAGAGGAAATCAGTTTCCACTGCCTGCTGTATAAGCAATTTAAAAAATAAAAGCTATGTTATGTTGACGAGGCAAAGAATTGCTAATAGATTCACCGCAAGCATATTGATGATGGAATCAGCTTCAAATCTTATGCCTACCTTTCTCAGATTCACAATTAAATAGAGCAACAATATTTAGTTCAACAGCCTGTTGAATCTGTTGTAGACAGTGTTGACTGAAATAAAATTAGTCAGATATGCTTGATGATGCATTCCATAAGATACAACTTTTTTCCAATGAATTCAATGTTTGATTTTGCTGCTTAAGATTGGATTCATGTGGTAATTGTGAATTAAAAGAGAAATACTTTGCAGTGACACCGTTACTAGACTTCCAAAGTCCAGGTCATGAGCCACATGCTTGGGATTTGACTTGGATTCTTGTGATAATCTCCAGAGCTCTGGGGATCTGAACCTCCAGGTCTCTCCAGGTTCAAAGGATGCAATGCCCTCCTCCAAGCATACCTGGTGAGGTGGTTTGCTTTTATGACAAGTTGAAACCAGTGGCCTGTGGGTTTTCCAGATCAGCTAACTACAAATCCTCCCAGATACATTCACCCGAATCAGAACCCACCTAGCGGTCCCGAATGGGTGACATTTATTCTGTTTCATTTCGTCATCTGCCAACCAGTCCCTTGATCACAATGGTAACTATTTTGTCCATTGCTCTGTGTAGCAAGGCTCATAGTTGTGCAACCTTGTGATAGCAAAAAATCTTGCCCATATGATATTGTATCTTTTGTGCTCCCTTGTCCTGCTCTCCAGCAAACCATGTATCCAAAACTCTGCTGTGAAGCCTTAGCAGATACATGCCCCATTCACTGGATCCTGCTCCATTTCAGATTTACTCTGCTTCTTGTGCCTAATACTTCCTCCATTTCTAGGACAGTCTGAGATATAGTATCGCCATGCTCCTGGTGCCAACATAGCATGCCCACAGTTTAACCCTAACCCATACAGTACTGTGCAAAAGTCTCAAGCACATACATATAGGAAGGGTGATTCAAAATTTTGCACAGTACTGTACTGATTTTATGTATTGCACTGTACTGCTGACACAAAAAAAAACAAATTTCAAGACATATGTGAGTAATGATAAACTTGATTCTGATATGGGTCTCTATTGTGGACTGAGAGTGGGAAGGGGGCAGGGAGAGGGGAATCATGATTGGGAAAAGAGAAAGGGAGAGAGGAGGTGGTGGGCTGTGTCTGTGTTCATGCTAACTGCCGCCCCTGGCACTCCTTCCCTGCCACCTTCCTACACCTTTCCCACATTGCCCCACACTCGTCATTCTCAACATCCTTTTCTCCGCCAGATTTACAAACTTGGTGTTCTACTCCACGTTGATAAATTTAGTACTGTGCATAAGTGTTAGGCACCCTAGCTATATACAGTATATGTGCCTAAGCCTTTTGCACAGTCCTATACCTGCGTTCCTCTTACTGATGCCAGTATTTAATGTCTCTACTACTGGCAGCCAAACCTTCAGCTGCCACAGCCCAAAGCTCTGGAATTCCCTTCTTAAAACTCTCAACCTGTCCAGCTCTCCTTCCTCCTTCAAGATGCTTCTTAAAACTTTTGTTCATCTCTACAAAACTATTTTTTCTCTATGTGCTGGTCTACCATTCCTTTACTGAAGCTGATAATACCAAATTGAAGGTGAGTATGAGTGGAGCTAATTCTCTGTCTTTGATACCCCCTTATGGTTAAGTTGAACTTACTCCCACCTGAGCTGATAGGAGAGCTGAGTTGATAAGAGTCACCTGAGATGACAGATGAGATCTGTCAGGGAGTCTGTAGGACCTTTTTCCCCAGGTGTGGCAAAAAGAACTTGGGCACTTATTAGTACTAATTTAATCCTCATCTCATTGAAAAAAAAACACAAAATGCTTAGCACCTTCCCAGATATACCCCTTCTTGTTTGAGGATCGGCAGCTTTAAATTCCTTGGTATTATCATATCTGAGGATCTGTCCGAGGACCAGCACTTAGGTGTTATCATATAGAAGGCATGACAGTGCTTTTTCTTTCTTAGAAGTTTGCATAGATTCGGCATGTCATCAAAAACTTCTGTAAACAGTTCTGTCAGCTGCGGAAAGCCAGAGAAGGCAATCTCTGGCCTCACCAAACGTGTGAGATTGAGATGCAAAACCTCCAGTCTGTGTGGATGCTGTGTGACGTGTTACCCTGTTACACAACAGTACCACAAAGTCACAGACAGTACACCATATGCAATTAAATGATTTAACTTTATAACTCTTAATTTGACCAAAGGGTTAGTAAAGAAAAACAAACAGAAAAGGGCCCATTTCAATGAAACAGTCTAACGTGCACAAGTTGGCACTCACAGTTTCCCTTCCGCTGGTCCCCCATCGATTTCCCCAGGCTTCATCGACTCCCGACCCCACTCCAAGTCCACTCCTTTCTGGTGTCTATGACCTCTCCTTTCTGGCATCCTCTTTCCCCATCTTCCACCGAACAAAAGACCCAGATCACCTTGGTCGCAGGCACATAACAAGAAAAAAACACTCCCCTCATTGGACAGCGCACATTCCAAAGCCCCCGTTACCTCTAGTCATAACCTAAGCACTGCTGCTACAGAAAAACCATTACATTAGCAGTGAAATCTTTCCCAGGCTGCTACACTTTGATAAACTTCCATAGCTGCACAGTGGAGAATATCCTAACTGGTTGGTCACGGCCTGGTCTGGAAACACCAATGCCCAGAAATGGAAAAGATTACAGAAAGTGACAGATACAGCTCATCTCCATCACAGGCAAAGCTCTCTCCACCATTGATTACATTTACAAGGAGTGCTCCCACAAGAAAGCTGCTTCCATCATCAAGGACCCCAAACATTCAGGCAATGCTTTCTTCTCGCTGTCACCATTGGAAAGGGGATACGGAAGCCTTAGGCCCCACACCACCAGGTTCAGGAACAGTTATTACCCTATAGCCATCAGGTTCCTGAACCAGTGTGAATCACTTCAATCACCACTACACAGAACTACTTCCATAACCTACAGATTCGCTTTCAAAAACTCTTTGTAACTCATGTTCTCAGTATTATCTTTTATATATTTGCACAGATTGTCTTCTTTTGCACATTGGTTGTTTGTCAGTCTTTGTTTATGAATAGCTTTTCATAAATTCTTTTTTCCCCTATAAGTACCTAGAAGAAAATAAATCTCAAGGTAGTATATGGTAACATATACTCAGTGGCAACTTTATCAGGTACACTTGTACGCCTGTACAAAGCAAATATCCAATCAGCCAATCATGCATCAGCAACTCAATGCATAAAAGCAGACAGACATGGTCAAGAGGTTCAGTTATTGTTTGGACCGAACATCAGAATGAGGAAGGAATGTGATCTAAGTGACTTTGACCGTGGAATCATTGTTGGTGCCAGGCAGGGTGGTTTGACTATCTCAGGAATTGCTGATCTCCTTGGATTTGCTCTGTTAATGAGAGTCGTCAGAGGAAAATGGTCAGACTGGTTCAAGCTGACAGGAAGACAACAGCTGAGCACATTGAAATGGGGCGCTGTTTCAGGAAAGCAGCATCCATCATTAAGGAACTCCACTTCCCAGAACATACTCTCTTCTCGCTGCTGCCATCAGGAAGAAAGTACAGGAGCCTCAGGGCTCATACCACCAGGTTCAGGAACAGTTATTACCCTTCAGCCAACAGGATCAAGAGGGGATAATTTCACTTGCCCCATCATTGAATTGTTCCCACAACCAATGGACTCACTTTCAATGACTTTTCATCTCATTTTTTCAATATTTATTGCTTTTTTATTTATTATTATTATTTTTTTCCCTTTGTATTTACACAGTTTGTTGTCTTTTGCACATCGGTTGTTTGTCCTGTTGGGTACGATCTTTCATTGATTCTATTATGTCTTTTGGATTTACTGTGTACGTCTGCAATTACATTGATCTCTGGGTTGTGTATGGTGATGTACAGTATATGTACTTTGATAATAAATTTAATTTGAACAATAACTCAAGAAACCACAGCTTACAACAGTGGTGTGTGGAAGAGCATCTGTGAGTGCACAATATGGCAAACCTTGAAGTGGATGGGCCACAACAGCAGAAGACCACGAACCTCCTCTACCTAATAAAAGTGGACAATGAGTGTATACATACTTTGATATTCACTTTGAACTTTGAGTAGTCAGGGATTCTAGTATACGAGCCACTTAAGATGAATTTACAATCTCTTTATATTTTGTAAGGGTCAAGAGCTAGCAAGCCTTATCTAAGCTTTGCCAGTGGTCCGCACTGTTCATCTAGTTTGGTCAGTCAGTAAGATCATGAATTCACTCTCGGCGAAGAAGCGTCTTTGTTTCTCAGACCTGACTGGCTGACTCCTTATTTTGAGTCTGCAAACCTTGGTTCTTGTCATCACAGCAAGAGCAAACCTCATCCATGCATATACTGTATCTTATCAAGTTATGTGGGATCATGTGGAATTTTGCAAAATATCTTGGAGTCTCTGGGAATAAAATTGCTTTGAGTGACTCAGGAAGTAAATCTCGGAGAATTTATTTTGGGCCAATTGCAAACATGTTGGTGATGGTGGAGGAAAGAGGGGCTTCATTAATGGTCACAATTAATCCACAAGGGCTCCAATGACCTGGATATTTATTTGGGTAGCAGAGGGATGGTGGGTTCAATGGGCCAAATTATCTGGATGATGGGATGGGGAGTAAGTTTCAGGTTTCCGCAAATGTTGTGAAGTGAAGATGGTAAACCCAGCTGAAAGTTAGCATGATTGGCAGGTTTAGGACTCCTGTACAGATTTAGGACCATTTAGGCCTAGTCTGTGACTTAGGGGAAGAAACATTTTCAATTGGACTGCAATTCCAGACTCATGGGGGACCACAGGACAGCTCTGGTGGGTTTATGATGAAGAAGAGCTTGGGGGAGTAGGAAGGAGAGAGTCGTACTCTTTCTGAGCCACAAACACAGCTGAAAAGGCACTTAGCTTCAACTTTAGACTATTCTCACCTCCTTTCATATGCTGGAATTCCTGAGGCTTGTGTTGAAACAGAAGTTACTGACATCTTTAAATTTCTACCTTGGCTCGTGGGCACAGATTGGCAGCCCACTCGTATCCACTTGCCAGTATCAAAGTTGCTGAGTTGGAAACACTGATGCATTTGGAATTTCCCTCCTTTTCACGCAATCCCCACCAACACCTGACATTATGCAAACAACTACATATATTAAAATTTCCCTCAAATAATCTGTTCCCTTCTTAATCAAATACTACGTTATGGAGGATGGACAAGTAGTGGAAGAATGAAGCCCAGGTGACACAATCAGAATTTACAATTCTACCCGGTCCAGTCAGAAGCTCAAGCAAGAATGCAGATGTAGTGAGCTGTCGCTCACTCAAATCCCACCAGGCCTATAATTCTGCTTCTTCAAGTAACAGACCAAACTTGAAGAAGCAGAATGATTGCAAAAAGAGGAACAGCACAGTAAAACAGAACTGAAGCCTTCAAATGTGGAGACAACAAGTACAGGAAAACATAAGAAATAGGAGCAGGAGGAGGCCATTTGGCCCAAAAAGAAGCCTGATCCACCATTCAATAAGATAATGGCTGATCTGGCCATGGACTCAGGTTCACCTACCTGCCTTTTCCCCATAACCCTTAATTCCCCTCTATACAACAATCTACCCGAGCTTTGAATATATTTTAAGAGACCCTTCATCAAGCCTCAGCCCAAAACATTGACTGTTTATTCTGCTCTCATTCCTGACCTGCTGAGTTCCTGTGTGTGTTGCTTAAGATTTGCAGCATCTGCAGAATCTCTTGTCTTTATCACTAGTTATATTTCGAATTGGCATGTTGATTGACTCAGCTTTGATGTGCAACACTGATCATGAAATAGATCATTTTCAACCCTTTGTTAATAACTGTAGCTGCCTGTTGCTGATTCCATCAACTACCTATAGGGGACACTATGTCAGTTTTATTGGCGATATTAGAAGAATTCCTCTGGAACTATTACCCTTTTGACAACTGTAAACTATGGAAAATTTCCACCATCCAACATCAGCACATCTTGTCAGAGCGGCTGTGAAAACAGAGAAACAGATTAACATTTGTTGAGTCAACCTATTAATTTAATTTTTTTTAAATTGCAAAATATCTCAGTTCCCAACACTCCAAGGGCTTGAAATCCCTGCAGCGCTCGTCCATGTTTAGTGTGCTCTGATAAATGGTGTGACCAGAGGAATGGCAAAATGATAGGGTAGGTTGATTTCCAGTGACATTGGCAATCAATGTTAAATAAACACAGAAGCAACAAAAGTGTTTTTTGTAATGTGAGGTAATAACACACATTCTCAGTGTTAATTATTGATGCTCATCTATTGGCTATTGTTCTGTAAAACAGTGATAACCTCATTATGAATGACCCCCTGCAATACCAGTTGTTTGTCCTTGTATGTTTTTCTGGGACTTTTATGCACAGAGCAGAGTTTGGTCTTGCAAAGGTGTCAGGAACATTATTATGCTAGCAAGGAGCAGGAAGCTATTTCAAATTCTGCCGTCGTAGTTTTAGGTGGAACTCACAGAACCAGGCCATGCTGATAATTGGAATTAACTCAAGCCTCTAGCTATCTTTCATCATCCAGCACCACCTGCTTCCTGCACCTAACAGAGTGACCACTGAGTGTATGTTTGTGATCTTCTGCTGCTATAACCCATCCACTTCAAGGTTCGACGTGTTGTGCATACAGAGATGCTCTTCTGTGCACCACTGTTGTAACGTGTGGCTATTTGAGTTACTGCCTTCCTGTCAGCTTGAACCAGTCTGGCCATTCTCCTCTGACCTCTCTCGTTAACAACGTATTTTCACCCACTGAACTGCCACTCACTGGGTGTTTATTGTTATTTGCACCACTCTCTGTAAACTCTAGAAACTGTTGTGAATGAAAATCCCAGGAGCTCAGCAGTTTCTGGGATACTCAAGCCACCCCATCAGGTACCAACAATCATTCCACGTTCAAGGTCACTTACATAATATTTCTTCTCCATTCTGATGTTTGATCTGAACAACAACTGAACCTCTTGGCCACGTCTGTGTGATTTTATGCATTGAGTTGCTGCCAGGTGATTAATGACTGATTAGATATTTGTATTAATAAGCAGGTGTACCGGTGTATCTATTAAAGTGGCCACTGAGTGTGTATGAGCCTTCACTTCTAGTGTCTATCCAGCCCACCCTTCTGTGGACCAATGCTATTCACTTTATCCAGAGGCCCTCATCCGCACCACTCTCTGGGAAAGAATTAATTTTTAATGACCTTTCTAAATCTTAGACCTTTTCTTATCTTGATGGCATCTAGTTCTTCTTCCATCCAAAGAGAAACACTGTCTACATTTGCTGATTTTAATGATCTCCCCTGTTCAGAAGTACTGATCCTGTCTATCCTGCTCGAATGGGGATCTCTTCTAAATTCTGTTTTTCATACCTTCTTTTTATTCAGGTAATCATTTCCTCACTGTATTCCTTCAAAGGAGGGCACATCCATGACAATTATTTGATTGGCGAATTGAGACCCTTCACACCAGGAGACAAACAGTAAGGTAAAGCTAACTGAGGCCCCTCTACCCCCATGCTTTTTCCAGCACTGTACCAATTATTTGTTACCCGGCTGTCCTTAGATGTGCTCCACTCTCCAAATTCCATTCCTCAGACCAAGGCCTTGTTCATGGATTAAGCCATCAAAAATCAAACTGTGTGGGTGGCCCATACGATGAGGACAATGTAACTATCCCTTGCCCAGACAGGAATAATCAACCTCAGGACTTTGATCCTTATTTGTAAACAAATTTAAAGTATTCAAGCATATCGCACATGATAGGATGCTGTCACAAATAATAACACAGCAAATCCTTCTCTTAACTTCACCATGGATGGTTCCAAGCCTGGCTGTGAAAGGAGAAGATTTGGGCACGGAGCTAGTAACCCCATCCCATAAAGACCCAGAGCTACAGAAACACCAAAGACCTCATCCCTGGGAGGGGAAGGATCTTCAAAGATGGGTTACAAAAGGGGACAACTTGGAAGATTGGCCCAGGACAGAGGACTCTGATGAGCTGCTGTCAGCGGCCTATGCCCCTGTAAGAGTAATAGGTTTAAGTGTTAATGTAAACCTTTCCCTTGAGGAAGAAGAGGAATGGTCTTAACTGCTCATGTGATGTTTGTTGTGGTTGAATAAGACCATAAGACATAGGAGCAGAATTAGGTCATTCAGTCCATTGAGTCTGCTCTGCCATTCCATCATGGCTGATTTATTAGAGCATATCGAAAACACTCCCTAATTCCTCTCCTAAATGCTATTTTCCATGAAATTGGTCATCTGGAAGAACACTCAAAGATGGAATCAGTGAGAAAATGTCCTCTCTGCAGCAGAGCAGATAGTTGAAGAAAAATATAATAAACTCATTCCAAGATGATTGAATTGCATTAAGAAATATATGATCACTGAGTGTATGTTCATGATCTTCTGCTGCTATGGCCCGTGCACTTCAAGGTTCGATGGGTTATGTGCTCAGAGATGCTCTCTGCACACCATTATTGTAGCACATGCTTATTTGAGTTACGGTCAGCTTACAGCCATTCTCCTTTGACGTGCCTCATTTTCGCCCACAGAACTGCTGCTCTCTGGATGTATTTTGGTTCTTCACGCCATCCTGTGTAAACTCTAGAGACTGTTGTGCATGGAAATCCCAGGAGATCAGCAGTTTTTGAGATATTCAAACCACCTCGTCTGGTACCAGCAATCATCCCATGGTCAAAGTCACTTAGATCGCATTTCTTCCCCCATTCTGATGTTTGTTCTGAACAACAACTGAACCTCTTGACCACGTCTGCATGCTTTTATGCATTGAGATGCTGTGACATGCCTGGCTGAATAGATATTTGCATTAATGAGCAAGTGTATAGGTTTACTTAATAAATTGGCTGCTGAGTGTATAAAATCAAGCAAAGAAAGCATTCTCCATGTTCTACACTCACTCTGATGCTTTGCATAAAGGCATCATTAAAGAGATTCCCTTTTGCATTGAGTCCTACATGCTTGATGTCATTTTAGCACGCTGATTCAAAGAAAAACCTCTTTTAGGAAGTGTTTCCAGCTGTTTCTAGCCTGTTTCATGTGCAGAATGTTTCACAGATGGGAAGTTTTATCATCTTCGGAGAAATGCAGATAATAGTGAGAATCTACTGTACATGCAGATTGGTGCTCATTCTGCTAACTATAGAAATTGATGTTAACTGTTGCTGAATTTTACCGGCTGTACTAGAAACTGCCTTCCTTTATTAAGAGAAATAGCTTAGACTAGTAAATTTACTACAGCTGTCCCTTTGTATGAGTAGACATGCGTAGCTGGTTTGTGCAGCAGCCTGTTTTGAAGCGGGATTCATCCAGCAGTATTTCCAGAGTCTGTTATGCAAAGTGTAGAGCCCAATTCTCTGAACATTCCTATCTCAGGTCTCGGATTTTTTTGTTGTTGGCGGTGCGCATTCCTCATTAGATTTGCCTGTGCTTGCATTGGAAGCCTTCAACTCCCTCCCAACTATTCAAACAATTTAAGGAGGGGGCTGGCATGAACTCCAGCAGTCTCGCTCTGTGCAGCTAGGTGGAGTAGCTGGTGTCCTTTTAAGCTTGCAGATTTATTTTGGACACTTCTTGAGCAGCTGTGTAACTGGAGTGAGAGCACATACATACAGGCTCCTCTCTCTCTCTCTCTCTCCACGGGACTGGCTTCCATCCCAGCACAGTGAACCTAGGTTCAATCAGTATTTTCAGTCCTAGTTTGACATTTGCAACTATGGCAGACATCATGCAGACTGAAGAGCAGGAGCAGGAGCAGGAACAGGAGCAGGAGCAGGAGTGGGAGCAGAACATCCCTGAAGTCCCGGAGCCAGAGAAGCAGAAGGAGAGCTCAAAGCCGGAGCCTCAGTTCAATGGCGTACTGGTGCTCACTCTCCTGGACAAAGTGGTGGGCATGGTCGATCAGATCCAAAGCAGCCAACAGCAGCTGGAGCAGCGGCATCTGGAGATGGAGAACGCTGTCTTCACCATTCAGAATGAGTTGAGCAAGCTCACCAAGTCACAGGCAACCTCCAGCAACAGCGTCAACAAGATGCTGGAGAAGATTCGGAAAGTCAGTGTCAACGTCAAGACCATCAAGCACAACATGGAGAAGCAGGCAGCACAGATCAAGAAACTCGAAGCGAATGAGGCCGTGTTACTGAAACGGAATAACTTCAAAGTAATGGTTTATCAGGTAAGATGTTTGCTGATTTGAAGAGTGCGCGGGCGCGCGCGCGTGTGTGTGTGTGTGCGTGTGTGTGTGTGTGTGCGTGGTTTGTGGATGAGGGTTTATGCACCTATCTAGCCATCAAAGAGTCTATTTTCACTTGAGGCTTACTGTCTTAATGTTAATGAAGAGTAACCACAGTAAACTTCATTCAGAAGTAGTCAAGAATGGGATGGGATTGCTTGTTATCTGGGGTGAGAGATAACTGTATCTGTACTGTCAGGAATGCTGATCGGTGACCTCTTTGGCATAACAAGTTACTCCAACTATTTTCACAGCGACCTCCCCGGCGTATAACCAGACTCCAGTTTGCACACAAAACAAAACTCAGGTCCTCACTACACATCAGACAATTCAACTTAAGATGCAAAGAGCATCAAGCATATTACAAGTTGGGAGATATTGTCTGGTATTGTCTGTCTCTGTATTGGAGGCAATTATTTCCTATCTTATTAAAGTGAAACTCTAAAGGTGTTCTAAGGTGGCTGCACCACTTAACATCACTAATATAGCAAACTGAGGGAACCCTTTCCAAAATACTTCAAACATCTATTTCTGCACAGTTATCTTGCCTGCATGGTGCTGCAATTAAGATATTGCAAAATATTGCAAATATTTTTTCTTGGCTAGGAATATATTTTCGGTCAATCTGACGCAGACTGGAAATCACATGTAATATTAATAATAAAAGAATCAAGCTTCACAGCTTCTATGCTGAGTTTTGCTCCTGCACATCAGTAAAAAGGAAATGCTTGTCCATGTTCAGCACAACTTCAGTTAGAGAGTGGCAGAGGGCAGACAGTGGGAGTTGTCCGCCACCGACCGCAATGCTTGATCTGGGATGGGCCCAATAAAAAGGATACAAATATTAAGGAATTCAGGTGCAACTCAAGCAACTTTGTTAAACATTTCCTCAGGTTTATTCCTTAAAACATGCAAAGCCTTTGAGAAGCAGTCAAACAAACTAAACTTAACAAGCTGAAATTCAATTCGAACTTTTATGGAATTCAAAGATTTTAAATTAAAATGAATGGAAATTAAAGTGAGTGTAGCTGGAGGATTTATTCACGGGGGTGTAGACTATGAAAGAAAAGGATTGTTAAATTGGTGCAAGGCAGTTATTGGATCACAGTTAGAGTATTGTATGTGGTTCTGTGCATATCTCTGACAGGAGTGATAACTGAGCCTGGGGAATGATCTGTGAAGATTCACTTTCTTGCTATCAAAAATATAAGATTGTAGTTATGAAGGAAAGCTCAGAAACCAGGGGTTTCATCAAACTTTAAGAGAGAAAGTAATAATATCTTTTAAAATGGCAAAATATTTTGAAATGCAGCAATGCAAAATCTTGTCTTCAGTGTTTTGATAAATCCTCAACTCTGATCATATAATTAGACATATCAGAGAAGGGAAATGGAAGAAATTGGACATGTAAGCAAATATAACTCCTTTATTCAAACAGCTTTTGACATAGCATAAGGAAACGAAAAAAAGACCATTTAAAAGAAAGAACGTGCTATGTGGATAGAGTGGAAAGGAAGGGAGAATGCATTTGGATAAGAATATGCCAGGCAACTTCTTTCTACACTTTAACTTTTCAGATTATTAGTTTGTGTGAAGCTCACAAAGTAAACAATGTATATATGGTAATAATAAATGTAGCAACAGAGACAGTGATGGGTGCAAAGCAGAATGGCACAAACTACAGTAATGCAAACTGAAGTATTGCAGAAAGATATCTTAATGTGACAATAACAGAAGAAGTAAAATTAAGGGTTTGACAATTTGCCATCACCAAGTGGAAAGGGTATTTGAAAGAGCTGGCTTAACTTGGATGATTTCCTTGCATTTGTACTTTTGATTTATAAAAACAAACTCTGAGAAAAACACCCATACCCACTTGTTAATGCAAATATCTAATCAGCCAATCATGTGGCAACAACTCAATGCATAAAAGCATGCAGACATGGTCAAGAGGTTGAGACCAAACATCCAAATGT
This sequence comes from Hypanus sabinus, assembly GCF_030144855.1. NCBI lineage: Eukaryota > Metazoa > Chordata > Chondrichthyes > Myliobatiformes > Dasyatidae > Hypanus > Hypanus sabinus. The sequence continues at coordinate 43,057,947 of NC_082738.1, read as the reverse complement.
GGAAGAAATGTAATCTAAGTGACTTTGACTGTGGTGCCAGACAGGGTGGTTTGACTATGTCAGAAGCTGCTAATCTCCTGGGATTTTCACACAGAACAGTCTCCAGAGTTTATAGAGAGTGGTGAGAAAAACAAAAAACATCCAGTGAGCAGCAGTTCTGTAGGCAAAAATGCCTTGGTAATGTGACAGCTCAGAGGAGAAGGGCCAGGCTGGTTCAAGCTGACAGGAAGGTGACAGTAACTCAAATAACCAAATAACAAGACCACAAACATACACCCATAGCCACTTTGTTACGTGCAGGAAGCACCTCATAAAGTGGCTTCTAAGTGAAAATTTCAAATTTTTTTGCCACATATACAAATTTTTGTGTCAATGCAGATAGCAACAAAGAAAAACCATTTACATCAGTCTATGAGAACACACCAGCAGTTCACTAATATCCGCCAGAGAAAAAAATACCAACTGCAGGAAATAACGTCTAATTGTTAATGGTCGGTGGGTATTTGCAATTATTCCCTAACAGGCCAAGTCAGGATATACCTATTCACAGTTACACTTCACGTAATCTTGAAAACAATACACTTACTGTTTTGTTATTTGATGATACGATCTCTTCCATTGATGAGGGGAGCCCAAAGCTCAGTGTTGTAGATATCACATAATTGTCAATAGAGAATCAAGAAACATTCCTTAATTTAGAAAACTGTGGGGACTGCTACATGGGGAGTGCTTGTGATGCTTAGTGAAGATAGATTTACACAGAAGCTAGATAAGATCATATGGCAGAAAATTGGGGTCTGTTTGGGTATAAAATTAAAACTTGCACACTCTGCTCTAACAGCAGTCAGCCCAGATCTAACCCCTGCCCAGCACTGTTTTAACTTTTCCACAGCCAATCTGACTCAGAGGCATTTGCAAAAAAGTGGGGAAAAATCCCATTTTCTATGTCACACATACACTGCAACTGATGAAGAGCAGAATGCACATGCAGTAAAACTCCATATTTAATCATGACCTGGATAAAATACTGGACCAGGTCAATATGGGGTGGCTGGACCCAGCCTAAACCTAACCCAGTACATGCTGAAGGCTCAGGTTGTCCAGGTACTCTCCAGTCAAAAGAACTAGAAGGGCAAGTTCAGGAGTATAAATTAAGATAGGAAAGGATTCTGTGGAACAAACAGCAGCACAGAATTGTTGGGATGAATGGTCAGTTGACGTCCAGTGATGTAATTCCTTCCACATCATCAAATCTCACCAGAGCCTTGTAAAGTCCCACACAGCCCTAGAACTGTACCTATTCAGTTGCACCCACGGCTTTCCTATATGATTTATACGCAACCCACTTAGAAATAGCGGAGTGTACATAATAATCAGTAATATTAATGATCAGTAATACTTATTGTTTAATACATTCTTGGTTAACCTTGGTTTTGGCTTGAAACTTTTTAAGTCTTATTGGGACTGAAAGAGTTCAAAAGAGCTGCTGGAGCTTTGTCAGAATCCATAAAAAACACATGTAGGATTCTTTTGCTGAAATTTGCACACAGCCGGTCCCCATTTCAGCAATGGCTTTATTTTATATGACCGCTGATGATGCAGAGTCTGCAGTACTTCAAAGTTTTACTGGAAAAAACACACTCTGTTCCAGAGAAAAAGATTGGGCTGAAAGTGTTCATCTTTTGGACTTAGGCTCAGAGGGAGTTTGCTTCAGATTTCTTTGCTCCCTCTATGTGACTATAGACAAAAGGGATTAATGTACTGCTATGGAGAAAAGAATGTGCTGGGTTTGGACATAACAGCAAGATTGGAGCCAACCTTTAAAACAAGGGCCTAAATCAGACACCCACCTTCAGCAGAGATACCAAAACATCCCGCTTAAAGGTCAGTTTACTATGGCCTTTCAATCTAACAATTCTTTCATTGACCTCTCTTGCCACATTGAACAATCCATCCAATGCTTTGAAGGGAGAATGAGCATTGCTGCCTTTACACGGGATTTTCTGCGACAGTTGACCAAGTTGAATGTGATAAACTTTCAGAGATTAAAAGTATCAAAAGGTCATGGTGAAGGGTAGTAGCTGAGGTAGATAAGCAACCAATGGTTTACTGAATAGCAGATAGATCTAAGCTATTTTGCGGTCTCCACCTACAATTTCTTATGTGCTTGTTATCATAAGCCTCTGCTTCTGAACCATGCAGAGAATTATTGTACCATTTGCACTGCTGAGGTTATGAAGGTCCCCAGCTTACTCCAAGTACCATCTTTGTCGTGTTTGCTGATGGAACATCAGGACCTGAGCGTGTCCCTTGTGACAGAGCTGGTGATTATCCGAGTCAGATACATTCATGTACTCTAGTCTGCTCTGATAATTGAGAGAACAAGCTGACACATTACTGTGATCTGAGATGTAGACTTGCCACCCAGGATGCGGGACTCTTCCCACTTTATTCTGGATGTCATTGGAAACATTGATTGGTCCAAGCTCAAGAGCTGCGAGCCAGGATTTCTGCACAGAGGGTGGTAATTGCATGGAACGAGCTGTCAAAGGAAGAGGAGAGGCAGATACAATTACAGTATATGAAAGGTATTTGGACAGGTACCGGATTGAGGAGAAGTAGAGAGACACAGTCCTTATATGGGCAAATGCGACAAGCGTAGAAAGGCATCTCAATGAGCAATTTGAACTTTGAAAGTTTCTGTGCTGTACATCTGTTTAACTCTAAGACTAACCTGCAGGGAGATTACTGTTCTTTGCTGATGTGGTATGGTAAAAGCTAGTTGACCGATGAGAAACATCCCTAAGTTGTGTCCTTTGCAAACCTGTTCCAAAGCTCACAATTAGCAACAAAAATTACTGAGAATAGTCAGCAGATGTGGAGAGAAAAACAGCGAGGCAGAGGAGAGGAGAAAAGGGAAAGTGTATGATAAGGTAAAGAGTACGGGAACTTGAACTTGAGAAGGTGCTACTGGCTGAAAGAGGGGGATAGGGTGTGCCTCGGGAAGGGTTTAGGAGGAGAGCTGAAGGAAATCTGAAATACCAGGAGATGAAGGTAAATCTGAATGCTGGAAGTAAGAGATATAGGACTAGGACTGCTGACTTTTTTAATCTGTTAAAAGGAGGATCAGAGGGATCTTGGGGTCCAAGTCCATAGGACGCTCAAAGCAACTGCACAGGTTGACTCTGTGGTTAAGAAGGCATTCGGAGCATTGGCCTTCATCAATCGTGGATTGAATTTAGGAGCCGAGAGGTAATGTTGCAGCTATATAGGACCCTGGTCAGACCCCATTTGGAGTACTGTGCTCAGTTCTGGTTGCCTCACTACAGGAAGGATGTGAAAACCATAGAAAGGGTGCAGAGGAGATGATGCCTGGATTGGGGAGCATGCCTTATGAGAATAGGTTGAGTGAACTTGGCCTCTTCTCCTTGGAACGACGGAGAATGAGAGGTGACCTGATAGAGGTGTATAAGATGATGAGAGGCATTGATTGTGTGGATAGTCAGAGGATTTTTCCCAGGGCTGAAATGGTTGCCACAAGAGGACACAGGTTTAAGGTGCTGGGGAGTAGGTACAGAGGAGATGTCAGGGATAAGTTTTTTACTCAGAGAGTGGTGAGTGCGTGGAATGGGCTGCCGGCAACGGTGGTGGAGGTGGATACAATAGAGTCTTTTAAGAGACTTTTAGATAGGTACGTGGAACTTAGTAAAATAGAGGGAGTAAAATGGAGGGCTATAGATAAGCCTAGTAATTTCTAAGGTAGGGACATGTTCGGCACAACTTTGTGGGCCGAAGGGCCTGTATTGTGCTGTAGGTTTTCTATGTTTTTATGATTCTAATTTATTCTTAAACTCTCTGGATTTAGTTAGTAGTTAGAAGTAGAATGATTATAATAAATGTTATGAAGAGATGTGTTGAAGTCAGCTCACAAGGAGTTGCCACACTGTTGTACTCTTGGATTGTCCTACCACATGGGAATCAGGGAGTTGGGTTTGCCATTATTTACATTTTTGGATGGAAAGCACCCGCTCTCAGCTGGAAGAGGCCCAGTGAAAATCATCCTTCACATAGTCTACCAATGAGCAGGAGTAAGCCATAATCTCCCTTGGAACTGTTCCACCATTCAATTAGATCATGGTTGGGTTCACCTTAGTCTCAACATAAGTTTCCCTGTATGATCTTGGATTCTTCTGTATTCCAAGAATCTATCTGACTCACACTTGACTGTACATAGTGACTCACCATGCATGATTCTGTCATGAAAAATGTTTAAAATATTTAGTGGCGGAGAAAGTCTTCTGTACCTGGAATGGCACATTAATCTTTCGCATCTAAAGTACCTTCATGGGCTTACTAGTGTAAAATCCTATTATGTACAGGGGTCCAGGGCATAACTGAAGCAATCTAGCATGGTCAACACGCTCAAAGACCTTTTTTTCCACTCGGTCAATCATTGTAGTGTGAGTGGGCTCAGTGGGTTGGGGTCTGGGTAGTGCAGGTGGGAAGCTCAAGGGAGCTACTGTAGTCGTGGTAGGAGATGGGGAAAACTGATGATTTTACCAGTTCTAATACAAATTAGGACCTTTACAGCAAAGCCTTGGGTGAAGGTGAGCTGAAGTTTGCATATTGTAGATTGTGGGATGCCAGCAGAAAATGAGAAGGAAGAGTCAACCATAGGCAATGAAAGCACAGGACAAAGTACTGTTGTAGAAGTTATGGTAGGCAATTTCACAGGTGGCATTATTGGTGTCACATACGATACCAGTTTGCAAACAGTCTGATGTAGCTTTTGATGGTTACCTGGACACCATGGCTAGATAGGAAGCAAAATGGTGACAGCAAAATAAGACCGAGAAAGCTATGAAGCAGTTTCACCATTAAAACAGTGAATGAACGAGAAAAAGAATGAAATTCAGTGCTGGTAGTTGTGTGATTTGTGAGCTTGGATCAACCAATCATTACAAATCTCCAGAACTTTTCTTTCTGATTGATTAATGCAAGGTATGTACATAAAATACTGAAAAGGCCCATAAAGACAACTAATAAATTGCTACTTGTATTGTTCCATCCCTAAAGCTGAATTTCACTCATTCATGCTCATTTCAACCCTCTGCCCTCACTCTTAACCCCCAAACACTGAGTATTCCAAATGTACATTAAGTTACATAACAAGTGAAGCAAGTGTAACTGGTGGGTTACAGTACTGTGCTACTGTACAGTACAGTACTGTACTGTGTTACAGTCTTAGGCACCCTAGATTTTTTATATGGTTTCAGTTAGTATGGCCTCCATATAGCCCAGATCTCAACATTATTGAGGTTGTCTGGGATTACCTGGAGGGTCAGAAGCAGAACTGTGATAAGTTTTCCAAGATGCTTGGAACAACCTGTCAGCTGATTTTCTTATACAACTGCATGACAGTGTACCAAAGAGAATTGATGTAGTTTTAAAGGCAAAGGGTGGCCACACCAAATATTGATTTGCTTTAGTTTTTTACTGTTCACTGCTCTTTATAGTAATGTTTTGGATTTTTAGAAACTTTTCATTTCATTATTTTTGAAAGCACCTTTGCTTTACAGAATTTTTTTACATGTGCCTAAGACTCTTGCACAGTACTCTATATTGATTGATGCACCCATTTCTTTGCTTCCCACAGAAGTGAACAGGTTTTCTTTGGTTCCCTCAGTTGTAAATGTCATCTGTCATTTTGGCGATAAGTGAGGTTTCCTTTCAACAGCTGGGTTATAATAAAACGAGATAATAGATTTATTTCAGAGGCTCACTCGTCTCAAGGCTTGGCATAGGATTAATCTACAATGAAGACCCTCAGACAGTTCTGAAGAGGATGGTAACATTATGCACATCTGCTGTGTTGATCCTTTTAAATTGTTTTACATTATTATGCAGATGCTATTAATAAGTTACCAAGCTCTTCAGTTCAGTGTCCAAGGATTTTTCAATCCTTAATTGCTAAAAGCTAACTTAGGAAACCAAGTCATAAGAAAGTTATGCAACTATAATTAACCTTTTCCTTTTATGGACGGATTAGTGTGTGTGAGTTTGATTTTCTATATGTGTATATACTGTATGCACCAGATTTCATTTGTATTTATTGTAGTGAATGTTTAAGTCAGACTGACTTATTTGTGTACTTAAAGATCAAACACGAGGAAATCTGCAGATGCTGGAAATTCAAACAACAACACACACAAAATGCTGGTAGAACACAGCAGGCCAGGCAGCATCGATAGGGAGAAGCGCTGTCGACGTTTTGTGCTGAGACCCTTCGTCAGGACTGGAAAAAGACAGGAGAAAGAAGAGATGGGAGTTCCTTTATGAATGGGTAACCCTGACGAAGGGTCTCGGCCCGAAATGTCGACAGTGCTTCTCCCTATCGATGCTGCCTGGCCTGCTGTGTTCTACCAGCATTTTGTGTGTGTTGTTATTTGTGTACTTTCTGTGTTTGTTAGGCTATACCATATGTGTTTATATGGTTATTGAACTACAATATATATGATGTTGATTACTCTGTCAGATTGGATATTTGCGGGATTTTGCATAGTTACTGGAATGTATAGCTGTAAAGTGACATATGTCATATAGATGATATGTCAAACACATATGATCCATCAGACATGCACAAGTACACAGGTCCCAAAGAATGAGCTAACAGAAAAACAAATACACACAAACACACAATGCAAAATAGCACACGTTAGGTATATACTCAAGATTGAAATACACCCGATCCAACAGACATAACATCATCCAGTAGGAACATGCACAAGACAGGCTTCCTCACACACACATGAACTAACAGATGCACAGAAAGACTCAATTCAACAGATACACTAAAATACAAACAAGCAAACACATAAAACTTCACGTGCGATCCAACAGGAACACAAGACACTATCTTATAGATAGGCGAACAGACACACAGAAGCACGTTAACTTACAGACACATGCAAGCAGATACATAATTTCAAAGACATACACTTATTCATAATTTTATTGCTCGGAGAAAACAATTTCTTTATTGTGTTGAAAGCTTTCCCTACGTAACTACAGCACAAACAATAATTCATGCTGGAGATGTTACAACTTGATAATATGTCAAAAAATTGCAAGTATTATAAAATATTCCACGTTCTATGGAGAGATAAAGGGAATGGAATGTTCTTCAGGAGCTGAGGTGCAGACTGCGATAGTAGCCGGGCAGTAAATGTTGAGACTGGTTCGTTCTTCCAGCACGTCTGAGCAGCGGTGTCTGCTGCCTGATACAATGCAATAAACTGATTTATTCAGTTATTTATCAGGAGACTTCAATTTAAAAAAATAAATTAGATGTCACGTCAGATGGATTTATCCTTAATAAAGCAGCATCATGCTGGATATCATAGTCAGGATCAAGGCATTTCCGAATACTTAATCTTTATGTCAAGATTGTTTCAGGCTCCTTGTTTGTGGAGTTTTCATGCAGTCAGATTGTGAAAAAAATATACTCAACAAAAACCCACTGGAAGAGTCTTCTACCTTCTCACCAGAATTTGAACCTGTGGTTTTTCTGTGAGTGCATTTACAAAGCTGTATTCATCTCTGTGCATCCTTATTTTGCGGCTTTTGTTTTTATGATGGTAGCTTGGCTGCAGTCACAAAAACGTTAGTCATTACTGAGTCAGAAATTCCCAGAGAGTCAGTGGACTGTCAAGTGAGCTTGAGAAGTTGGTGCCAATTTATGAACAGTTTGAAGATTAAACAGATGGGTGTGTGCCTAGTTTTGAGATAGAGATCATTTGCCTCACCTTAATGGTGTGTTTGAGTTGGTCAATTCACCATCCTTCAACATAAAGCCAAAATTCCCTTGGGTTACCCATTCATAAAGGAACTCCCATCTCTTCTTTCTCCTATCTTTTTCCAGTCCAGTCTTCAAGCAAGTAGCTGGAATCAATTACACAATGTTAGTCACAACTGAAAATTAAGGCTTGCACTTATTCAAACAGGGTCGGAGTACACAACTATTACCTATTTTTTTTTGTGTGCTGTACTCTGCCAGAGCCTCGGCGACCATTTTTTTTTCAAAGTGATTATCCTGGAGGAAAGATTCTGTGAGTGGACCCCACATCCTTCTCACAGTGCAGTTTTTTTTATGAGGTCGAGTTGCAAGCTCGACACTCAACCCGGCACGGATAGAAAGCGTGTCCAGAAGAGGCCTGACTGGATTCGAACTCAGGAACCTTCGCTCCGGAGTCCGACGCTGATGTCACTGCGCCACCAGCCGGCATTACCTATTTAGGAACATGTTAATGATATGTGGTTCTTTTTGTAAGCTCTATTTCCATCTTGTACTTTTCAAAGTTTGCTGTGTATACTTGCTCTCTTACCTCAGGCACAGACCGGATGGCTAATGCTAGACAGAAAATAATGTTCCATAACTGCATCCTACATCTAGAATTAATCAAGTGTAATAAAAACATACATGACCCAAGTAGTCACTGGAATGCAATACAACAGTGAATAACCTCTGCAATCTCTGACCCTCCAGTTCAATATTGATACCAAGGCCTTCAGCTACTTGGTGCATGATGTTTGGAATTTTGTCTCTATCACTTTTTCCACTAAAGTGCTCCATGAATCTGAGCCTCTAGTTACGTGGCTCAGTGCCACATTTTGAAATTTTCTTTTAAAAACTGCAGATGCTGGAAATATGAGATAAAATCAGCAAATGCTAGAAATACTCAGTAGGTCAGGCAGCACCTGTGGAAAAATTATTAACGTTTCAGGTCTCTGCTAATGCTTCCAGCATTTGTTGTTTTTATTTCAGGGTTATATTTTACTCAGTTGCATTCCTGTGAACATTTTACTGCATAGAAATTCTTATAAAAATAAAAATTGATGTTGGTGGCAGACTTAATGAAGGGTGACATAACATATTGACTCATTTTTCTTACATGATTAGTGCAGCCTGACAGCTCCTTTCGTCTTTGTTATCACTCGCAAACTACTGCCATAACCCAATAACCATTACTAATCCCCATCGCAACCCCGGTCTCAACCCATCACAGATACTCCTATTTCCCAACCCACCCCTCCAATGCAGCCCCCACAACACCCCGCTGCCCTCCACAAAGTAAAAGCAACTTATTTTTCTGTTCCAACAATCCTAAATCATTAACTTCTCTCTCTCTCCACAGGTTCTGCCAGGCTTATTTAATAATTCCAGTATTTCCTGTTTTTACTCTTGACTTGTACTTTGTAGATGGTGGAATGTTTGGGGAGGGTATCAAGAAGTGAGTCACTCACTGCAGGAGCCCTGATTTTTAGTTAATTATAATATTAGGATATTGTTGATGGATAATTCAGTGGTGTCGAGACATTTGAACATCAAAAAAGAGCAGATAGATTTTCTCTTTTGCTGAAGAAATGTTCTGTTTTAAGTTGGTGACAGGAAGCCACCTCCAGTGAAAAGATGCATTGTCTTGCTGGTGTACCCCTTTCTTTTTTATAATTACTTGTATTTCAAAATAAAGAGCACTACATGTATCCTATACTTCATTCCTTCATTTATTTTGGACACTATTGCGACTAATCATTATGATGATCTGGCAGGGAAGTGGAATGGAGGTAGATTGGCCACGATCTCATTGATTGAAGGAGCTGGCCATGTCCTGTGTTGTTTCCAGATGTTGATGGATCTCCCCTCTCCTTTCACCATTTCTATTTAGATTTCCAATTTCCAGGTTTGTAAGTTTGTTTTCTTCCTGTCTGAGTTTATAGAATTGGGTATTTTAGGAACAAAATTTATTCAGACTCAGTCCTTTAAGTACTCTTTTGGCTTCAGGGAGCCTCTTTCATATCATAGATAAGGACATCTATCAAACCTCTGTTTTTGTGGGGTGTGCAGACTGGTGCAGACTTGTCCAGATAAAAGTCTGCATAATCCAAACATAACACTGAGCCACATTTAAGAATTCCAATGTATTATACTCACTGACTTGCCAGTACCCAGATTTCCATCTAAACATTGTAGGTCATGGCAAATTGTTAAATATTTACCTGGTTTCAACTACAAAATAACATTGACAAATCAACAACAAAGTAGGACAGAGTCCAGTATTGTTACCACAGCCTTTGTCATCAACCTATATGGTTCAAAATAAACCCTGTTTCCTTACAATGTATGAGGCCATTTGGCCCATTAAGTACATGCCAGCTCTCAGATAAATTCCATCAATCTTTTTTTTCACATACTTCCCTGTAACCTATAATCATTCCACCATTCCCACCACTTCATCCTGATCTTCCTATCATCCACCCAGATTTGGGGATTTTTAAAGTAACTTATTAACTTACCAACTTGTATGCCTTTGGAAAGTGGGAAGATACCAGACACCCAGGGGAAATCCATTTGGTCACAGGGAAAATGTAGAAACTCTCCATATGAACTGTACCGGAGGTCAGGCTCGAATCTGAACTGCTGGTGCGGTGAGGCAGCAATGCTAACTTGCCAGGAAGCTGTGCCTCCCACAATTGTAAGCTGCCAGCAGATTCCATGCAGAAGTACCAGACTCCATAACCACTACTTCACCTGTTTACTGATATAGGCCAGCTTACTTAGGTATTTCATATCACGGATTTTGTAAGTTATATGCTTGTCTCTTAGGTTTGGGCATTGGTGTAAACATGCGAGGGTAAAGAGGAATCAGCTAGCAAGGCTGATAATGTAATCCCTGGCACCAGTTGCCATGTCTCTTTTTTTTCCTTCACTATTTCCATCTGCCTATCACCCCCACACTCCCCCTGCTGGGTCCCCTCCCCACCTCCTTCCCTTTATTCGATGCTTCACCTTCCTCTCGTATCAGACTCCATCATCTTCAGCACTTTGTCACTTCCATCCCCATCAATCACCTCCCAGCTTCTGACATCTTTCCTCTCTCCCCTTACTGCTTCTGCAATCTACCCCTCCTCCCTTTCACCTGGATCTACCTATCACGTGCCAGCCGTTGATCCAACCCTTCTCTCCTCCTTTTATATGGATTACCTCCCCTCCATCTTTCGAACCAGATGAAGGATCTCAGACTGAAACATCGACTGTCCATTTTCCTCAGCAGATGCTATCTAATGCTCTCAGTTCCTTTAGCTTTTTGTGGGTTGCCCCTGATAATGAATTTGTTGTCTTCATCCGTTCCAAAGCTAAATCTTACATGTTCTACTTTGGTGGATCAGTGTTCTACTATCTCGAGTCCCCTCCGGAGGTCTAAACATACTGAGGGAGTAATAAAACAGTTGGAAGATTCCCATTCTGATGATATGATCCAGCCAGGTTGAGGCACAAGAGAAACACAAAGAATCAATGCAAGACCACACCCAAAAGGATGGACAACAAGCAGTGTGCAAAAAAAAACAAGCTGTGCAAATACAAAAACAAAGTGAAAAAGTAACAATAATAGTAAATAAATAAGTAATAAATATAGAGAACATGAGATGAAGAGTTCTTGAAAGTGAGTCTATGGTTGAGGGAACAGTTCAGTGACGAGGCGAGTGAAGTTATATGAAGTAATTCCGTCTGGTTCAAGCATCAGATCCTGGTTTTGGATCATAAATTCCCCCTTTAAGACTTCTTCACAAGGTAGTTCAAATGTTCTTGTGATTCTTTAGTTTGTGATAGCCAATTGACTCAAGATTTGGCAGCTGTCGTCATTGTTCCTGTAATCCTGAGTTCACAAATATATTTATATTATAATTGAAGTGTTTAAAATAACAAACAGAGACTGGACAGCTGCTGACTGTTGAAGATTTCATCCTTTGGATGACATAGGCCACATCTGCCTTTTAGGTTGATGTTACTGTCCAGCTAACATTTATTCATTAACTAGCATTGACTACTAACAGTTTATCATTTAGGCAAACAGATTATTAATTAACAGATTATAATTTTATCATCTATTTGTACATGGGATGCTGGCATTATTGACAAGGTTAGCATTTATTGCCTATTCCTAACTCCCCCAGAAAAATTCTATTGTGATTCTTGTATTTACTGTGACTGCCCACAAGAAAATAAATCTCAGGGTTGTATATGGTGACACACATTATAGGTTCTTCAATAATAAATTTCTTTTAAACTTTGAAGAAGTAAAAGATATGGTTCATCCATTCAATTATGTGGTTCCAGTCTGTGGCAATCCTTCTAGTACATTTACCTCAGGATTTTGAAGGCCAACCTGTTTAGCCACCTCTTGTTATTTTTCAAGTAAGACACCATCCCTTATCTGCCTCCTCTTTCAGTTCCATGTTAAGTTTCTTTCTGGTCTCAACCATAACCCCCTTAGTAAAACACTAGCACCATACTTAAGAACCACACACTGAGCACTGGTTCAAAGGGAAGCACACTGCAGTTAGCTCTTTAGGGAATCTGTGGTTGAGTAAGAATATAGTAGTGAGCTCTCATTCACGCATACAGCTTTATACCGACAGTTTCCTGCCATTGAGTCAGAGGTTTTACAGTAGCTTGGTGGTAAGCACAACGCTTTACAGTCCCGGCGACCCAGGTTCAATTCCCACTGCTGCCTGTAATGACTTTGTTCTCCATGTGACCACGTAGATTTCCTCCGGGTGCTCCAGTTTCATCCCACAGTACAAAGACGTAACGGTTGGTGGGTTAATTGGTTATTGCAAGTTGTCTTGTGACAATTCCCTAAAGGCTTGGATTATATCGGGAGTTGCTGGGAGGACGGCTTGAAGGGGAGTAAGGGCCTACTTCGCGCTGTATCTCAATAAATAAAGTCATATTTTACTGTAATTCTATAAGAGGTAGATATTAAGTGGTTTCATTCCTGTAAAAGATCCAGACTTGGGAATATTTATGAAGGTATAGGTCTGACATCCTGTCCTCAATCATTCCAAAATAAATCATGTCCCCCCGCCCCCCAACCATTCGACGGCCAGATATTTCCCAATGCTCACACCTTTCAGAATCAGGATCAGGCTTATTATCACCGGCATTGTCGTTGAAATTTGTTAACTTAGCAGCAGCAGTTCAATGCAATACATAATCTAGAAGAAGAAGAAAAAAATAATAAATAAGTTATCAATTACAATAGGCATATATTGAATAGATTAAAAAATGTGCAAAAAACAGAAATACTGTATATTTTTAAAAGTGTGGTAGCGTCCAAGGGTTCAATGTCCATTTAGGAATCGGATGGCAGAGGGGAAGAAGCTGTTCCTGAATTGCTGAGTGTGTGCCTTCAGGCTTCTGTACCTCCTACCTGATGGTAACAGTGAGAAAAGGGCATGTCATGGGTGTCAGAGGTCCTTAATAATGGACACTGCCTTTCTGAGACACCGCTCCTTGAAGATGTCCTGGGTACTTTGTAGGCTAGTGCCCAAGATGGAGCTGACTAGATTTACAACCTTCTGCAGCTTCTTTTGGTCCTGTGCAGTAGCCCCCACCCCCATACCAGACAGTGATGCAGCCTGTCACAATGCTCCCCACGGTAAATCTACCGTTTGCATTGATTATCTGGATGCTTTTCCTCACCCATATACAGTGTTTGTCCCAAAATCATCTAGCCAGTTTTCACCAATAGCCAATCTCAATCAATGCTGTGTGCAACGTCTCAAAGTATACGTTTCAATCACAACACAGCAGAATAGTTTCTTCCTTTACACTCCTTCACAGGCATGAAATACTGTAACTATTCTAGCAAGCAGTTAGATTTCACACTTGACATGGTTTTTTGGGGTAATGCCTGAGAAAATTAGAAAATCCTACTCTTGTATTTTCTTTGGATATGGTGCAACAACCCATTAACAGACTCCAGTTCCAACAAATATTTCCTCTGGTCCAATAAGCAAAGCCACGGTCCAGCTCTTGCGTTCCAGATTTGTCCTCTATTATTCACCAAGCCCTCCCTCTCTAGTGGAAATGTGCATGACTAATAAATCCCAGGGCCAGTCCTTTGCATAGACTCACTTACAGCTGCAGATCCCATCCAAGAGCAGTCTATTTGTAGCCTGGCTCAGGCTCAAATGATTCATTGGGGTCTGACAGATGGTATTTGCTGCTCATGTGAAAATTAATATCAACAGGAATTTGCATCCCGTTTATTTCAGTGATCAAAGACAGAAGTATTATTGGGGGAAAGCAATTTTGAAAGTGAACGTGTAAATGTAACTGTGCAAAATATTCGGGCACTTAGCTCCACATTTTCTGAAAAGGAAGTGTTCAGACTCACACCCAATTCCCATTGTTGTTTGTAAAACAATGAGCAACAGGGGACCTCACAGACCAATCAGCTAACAGGCCCCTGCGTGCAGTGTTGTTTCCTATTCTGAGAGAGTTTTCAGTTGGTCACCATAACACTGTGGCACAGCTCCTGTTACAAGCTGTGGAAAAAAAACAGGCTGATTAAAAGCTAAACAATCAATTCCTCTCTGAAGTAACTTGTATTTTCCAGCAAAACACTTGCCTGTTCCTGATATTGTTCTTTTATTCTTTCATTCTTGCTCATTAAATAAAGGGTTTGTACTTTGTTTCTTTGTGGCTGCTTAGAAATGCAGGATCATGTGGAAGCCAGGGCTGAACTTTATCAGGAGGATCTCAAGCTTTGCTTGAGAGAATCTTTGTAGTTTTACACAGGTGTGTCCCAATGTCAGATTTGGAAGTTTGTTGGGGTCAGGGTCCAGCTCAGTTGTTAGCACTATCAATCCTGAATCAGAATTTTCCAGTTACATTCAACTCCAGAGACCTAAGCACAAAAGTTGGGATGGCATTGAAATGATCTTGCCCTTTCAATGAGACATTAATCAAAGCTACACATATTTTTTGAGGGTGGAGATTTTTTTCCATATCCGTGCTTTAACCTCTAACTTTGATAGCTTTTAATTATATATAATACACTTTTTATTTTTTTTTATTCTTTATAATTGTGGAGTTGTTTTTTTGTTGCGTGTCTCACCCTGACTAACACACCACAACCAATTCCTAATATATGTAATTGTATATGACGAATAAAGTTAGTCCCTGATTATTGATCATTGAAAAGTTTCCATAATCTCAAAAAAGAACAGCGGAGCAATTTCTTTGACAGGCAATATTTATCTCACAATTAACACCACTGAATCAGGTTATCTGGTAGTCATGGTAGTTAATTACAATATTTCATATATCCCAACACTTCAATATCCTTCAATGACAGTGATTTTGGATGTACTGAAACTGAAATGGAGAGTGCAGTAGAAATGCAAGACTTTTTATCCTTATAAACAGGCTGTGTATCCAGATAGAATACCTAGAACCTTTTGTTCGGAGCTTAGTTTAAGCCCTCAGCCCTACTGTGGCATAGACCACTGACAGCAGCTTGCCAGAGCTGTCCTGGGCCAGTCCTTCAAGTTGTCCCCAGGTGTAACCCATCTTATAAATTTTCTTCTCCCATGGATGAGGCCTTTGGTGCTTCTTTCGGAATTTCTGTAGCTCTGGGTTTTTACGGGGTGGGGTTGCTAGCCCCATGCTCAACCCTCCTTTCACGGCTGGCCTTGGGATCCTTTGCACTGCACAGAATATGTGGTTCGCCCCAGATGTAAAATAGAGCTTTAGTTCAGCCAACCTAAAATAAAATTTCAGTTGTCTGAAAAGCATTTGCACTAGCCTATCAGCATGGCCCTTGTAAGAGACACAACAAACGAGAGACAAGTGGAATTTAAAGGGACTTTCAAATTTTGATCATTGCAAGTGAACGTTCAAAAAAAGAATCAATTTCCCTCCCCCCCCCACCAAAAAAATAAATGCAGGCTCCTCAGGGGAAGCAAACCATTTTACCTCGTGTTTCAGTGGGTTGCAGAACAGGACCTGACTCTTGTTACAAACCTTGGAACCCCTTCGTTCCTCTGTGGGGTCCACATGCTCAAGTCTAGTTTGTACAGTAGTTTTGCCCTGCACTGATGAACCCAGCAGCAGGATAAGATGAGAGAGTTTATGATATGCAAATCAGAAATTGTAAAATCTTATTAGAATTGGTTTTATATGGAACATTCTTGGAATTAAGAAGATGTTCAAATAAGGAAATGATAGTCTTACAAGCTTTGGGCAAGAGCCTAAGCATGCAAGCAATGGGGTCAGTCCCTCTAGACCCTGAGCCTAATTTCACATTCAATAAGACCTTGGTCTCAGATCCACTTCCCTGCTTGTTCTTCATACTCCTTGACTACCCTACGAACTAAGAATCTGGCAATCTCAGCCTTGAATATATTCAATGATTCAGCCTCCACAGCTCTCTTCAATAGAGAGTTCTGAATATTCACAACCCATGAAAAGAAGAAGCTCCTCCTCAGTTCTATCTTAAATACTCTGAGGTACTCCAAAGATCCAGATTCCCCTATGAGGAGAAATATTCTTCATCATCTACCCTGTCAAGACCATCAAAATCTTGCATGCTTAATGAGATCACTTCACACTCTTTTAAATGCCAATGTATAGGCTAAATCTACTGAAGCATTCTTCACTGGGCAAGCCTTGTATCCTAGAAACCAACTCATGGACTTTTAATAAATATCATCTAATGCACTTATATTCCCCATGAAATAAAGTGACTAAGTTTGTAAGCAGATGTTGTATCACCCAATGCCCTCTACAGTTGTACCTGTTGTACCTGCATGCTGACTCTGTGTTCCATGCATGAGGACCATCTCTGTGGCAGCGTTCTGTACATCCTTTTCTATTTAAGCAGTATTTACTTTTCTATTCTTCCTACTGTTCTGTGTGTGTGTTCTACCAAAGTAAACTACTCCTTATATATTCTTCATCTGCCAAAGTTTTGCCCACTTATTGAACCTACCTACTGAGTGTCAGTGAGCTATTTAAAAGTGGAAGACATCACAGATATAGCATGTGCAAAAAATGTGAGGCCAATTTAAGATGTGGGCACTATTAGTGGTACAGTATATTTTGATTTTACCAGTATAACAATGTACTGGCCATAATGGGGGAGGGGTTATTGGATATTTCGCATCAAAAAATGAATGTAGTTCGGCTTAATTTCTTGGCCGCAGGGTGAAATCTTTGGCAATACTGATCTAAACAGCCTAGGTCCAACCTAGCAATACACATAGCATGGTCTAAACAGCCTAGGTCCAACCTAGCAATACACATAGCATCTTAGGTCAGACTGAGGCTCGTAATCTCTCCCTAACCTTTTCCACTCTGCTTCCTAACTTTGATTCCCTAAAATCCTACTGTGCATGTTCTGTGCTACTTTTAAACTCCCTTACCTTATATTTTCTGTGAATATCATACTCCTATCAAGATAGCGAATAATTACGGCATACCGGAAAAATCATTTAATTTATTTTAAAGGTAATTAAAGTGTTAACAGGAACACACAATGCGCTTCTTCCCAGAACAAATCATTTGCGATCTTTCCTGTTGTCTGCTCTCAGAACAAAATACCATATGCATGACAGTAAACTCTAGCTGTTCCTTCCACACTCTGCCACTTACCGTAGGTATCCTTCACGACTGCACTCATTACATGACTACACAAAAATAGACTTCAAGCATTCCAGTAAGCTATCAGGCAAATTATACTATTCTCTGTCACTGCATTAACCACTTCCACAAGCAGGAGCAGTCAGTTAAGCAAAAACATGCTGGCATCTCACCAGGATCTAGTAGGCATACATTAACCTGTTTAGGAAAATTGATGGTTATTGTACAGGATGACTCATCTCTAACAATGAACAATTTTAAGTATATTTACCATAAATCTAGTGCCCTTGCATGTGATTGCTTTTAAAGAAGCAGGCCAAATTGACTAAATTATTTCTTCCCATCATGAGATGTTTTTCCACAATGCAAATGAAAGCAATATATTGTGTCAAATAAAATGATGTTCATTTTAGGCCAATAATGGGAAAATTGTAGTTTCCATGCAATTAGAGCAGATGGCTTATCAAAGATGTGTTAATCTGTTTTATTATTATGAAGCAGATTTTATTTGGTCTGTGATTGATCTTGATGATTCATTGCCTTCTGATGAACAAGTGGTTTTGCTGAGTCCATCTCTCCTAACGAAACTGTTTGTGATCCTGTATTTCTTTGAAACTAGTTATTGCAGATTCCAAGGGAGCCAGATGCCCTTGAGTGATCCAGCATAGAATACCTAAAATCTGAAGTGTGAAGTGCTTACAGAAGTTTTCCCAGCCTAGCACCCCCTCCCCCCCGTATTTTGGGCAGATGAAGCTCATCGGCCGTGGCTGGCAGCTCACCGAGGAGAAGGAAAACTGATCTCAAATCTCTGCTGCCTTGCAACCATACCCACTCATGGGGAAGGCTTCGGGTGTAAACCCTGAGGAAAAGTCCAGAGCTGGGCTTCTTAAGGCAGTCCTATGTTGAGTTAATTGCTGGCTGGCATCTCCTATGACACCACTGGTGCCGAACTGTACCAGTCTCTGCCGTTCCTTTGGATTCATCAGCAGTGTGGAGAGGGGGAGCCTGCTGCGTGGGCAACAGCTTGCTCTCCATATCGTACTGCCCTGGTTTACGTATTGTCTTTGACAGCTATTACGCAGCTATTTGGTCGACCTCGACCAAAAGAAGGCCACCACCACCACCATTCCCATATGAACTATCTGGTGGCAGTCCTGAACTTTACGAATATGCTATAAGCTGGAAAGGAAAGCTTGAAATATTTGATTTTATAGTCATACGCTTTACTTCTGGACCTTTGCTATATGATAAGTTGACTGAAGTGAAAACTCATTGCAAACAATATAAATTGGCTTTGGTGCAGCAGGGGAGACAATTGTTCATAATGAGTAGGATGCTGATAAAATTAAAACTTTACTTCTATTAAAGCATCTCTGTTGTATTAGACATCGCCAAATTCTTGGTCTTGTAGTCAACAAATAGGGTGGAGTTGGTACAATCTAAAGGAAAGGCTGAATCAGTGAAGTTATCATCAGTGATCGAAACTCAAAGAAAGAAAGCAACTTATACACAGTATTGCATATTCAGAATGGTTGTCAGGATGAGTTGTGTCTAAAAACGTTGAAAATTAAAGAGCAAGTAATAATTAAAGTTAAAGAATGGATTGCAAAGAATGTTTACAGTTAAGGTTTAAAGATGCGTAAGGCACAAAATACATAGATCCAATTAGAGTACAACAGCTTGAAGCATTATATATTATATCCTCAATGGTTTCACGCAACAGCTCATGTCATGCTGTCACTACGTTCAGATATAGCCCAAGTGAGAGCGAGAGACACTGAAGTGGGTCGATAGCTCACAGACTTTAATGCGAACAGAGTTAGAGGGAAAAGAAGTAAATAAATGCTAGGCCAAACAGGGCTGTTATCTAAAACTCTGAGATGAAAAATGAAGCCTACACTGTGGCTGAAAGGAATAACTAAATATAAAATGAATCCCGCTAGTCTTCAGAGTCAGTTGACTTGACCAATTTCTCAGGCAAGGCCGAATGCAAGCAGACAGCGAAACATTGCTGTGCTTTGCTCAAGTTTAACAAACACTACGATGAAAATAAAGGTGTTAAATACTATCACACTGAAATAATAATTAGCTGATGCGGGCATATTCACGAGCACAATTGCTGAATCTGTGGTTGTGACATATTATCTGTAGGTTCTTCAATTTATACTACAGTATTTCTGTGGCTTTCAGTTGTTTTTTTTTAATTCTTTTTTAAAAGACTTCTGAGTTGTGCTTTTTGTGGACCATGTCCAGTTTTCTCCATTCAACTGTTCCCAGGTTGCACAGAGAGAAGAGGCATTAGAGAAGCTATCTACATCCAATCACCTTTCCAGCTCTTAGCTTCATCCCACCCCCTCCGGTCTTCTCCTATCATTTTGCATTTCCCCCTCCCCCCACTACTTTCAAATCTCTTACTATCTTTCCTTTTGTTTAGTCCTGACGAAGGGTCTCGGACCGAAACGTCGACAGCGCTTCTTCCTATAGATGCTGCCTGGCTTGCTGTGTTCTACCGGCATTTTGTGTATGTTGTTGTTTGAATTTCCAGCCTCTGCAGATTTTCTCGTATCTACATCCTCCTTGCATTTCCTCTGTAGAGCAAAGATAAAATTCAGGAACTGCTCCTACATTGTTCATCCTTTGAATTGGCCAACATATTATAAGATGGATTGATAACTAAGAAATGGACAAATAATTATTGTCCAACTCTTTCTGATAATAAGTGCATTTGCTTGACATTGAACTTGGGAATACTTGACAGTTCTTGTATATATTAACTGTTGTTTGATTATAGTGTTTGACTGTACAAGAGCTCATGGCACTGTTGCTAGGATAGCGCATAGTTAGAGGATTAGCCAAACAACAGAAAACAGAGTCAGAATAAACGGATCACTTTCAGGTTGCCAAGCTGTAATTTACCGGGATCATTGCTTTGCCTTCAGCTATTTACATTCTATTGCTGATTTACAATCAAGTGTTGAGTGTACGATAGTCAGAGTCTCTGACAATGCAAAAATGGATCAGAATGCAAGTTGTGAGCACACAAAGAATTTGTGAACACCCACGGGCCTCTTTGTTAGTTGCACTTGTACACTTGCATGTTAAGGCAAATACCTAATCAGCCAATAACGCGGCAGCAACTCAATGCGTAAAACCATGTAGACATGCTCAAGAGGTTCAGTTGTTATTCGGACTAAACATTAGAATGGGGAAGAAATGTGATCTAAGTGACTTTGACTATGGAATGATTGTTGGCGCCAGACATCTTGTTAATGAGAGAGGTCAGAGGAGAATGGCTAGAATGGTTCAAGCTGACAGGAAGGTGACAGTAGCTCAAATACCCACAGGTTGCAACAGTGGTGTGCAGAAGGGCATCTCTGAATGTACAACACGTTAAACAGTGAGGAGGTTGATCTACAGCAGCAGAAGACCATGAACATACACTCAGTGACCACTTTATTAGGTGCAGGGGGTAGCTAATAAAGTGGCCACTGAGCAGATGTAAAATTCATCTTTAAATTACCAGTGAATAAGATGGAAGAAATTATCCATAGCAAGAGAGCCCTCTCATTCTGCAGGTTATACTATGGAGCAGGTTAAAGAGGTAGGTCCTTTGAAGTTCTTTGAAAAGTTCCCCATGAAATTCTTTAAACTTAAAAACAGATGCACATCTGCAAAAAAATTGCTATAAAATATACAATTGTATAGCACAATTTCTCTGTGCAAAAATCAAAGGAAGCTCCATTTCAAGAGGTTGGGCAAAGCTGGTTGGTTTTTGCCAAGGATTTTAATATGCTTAGACCAACATTGCTTTTATTTGATTCCAGAGGGACTGAGGTTGCCATGAGGCTCTATTCTATTTCCTTGTCATGTTGTTTATTTAATTTTTGTCCTATTACAAATAAGAGAAAATCTGCAGATGCAGGAAATCCAAGCAACACACACTCAAAATGCTGGAGGAACTCAGCAGGCCAGACAGCATCCATGAAAAAGAGTACAGTCGATGTTTCGGGCTAAGACTCTTCATCAGGACTGGAAAAAAAGATGAGGAGTCAGAGTAAGAAGGTGGGTGGTGGAGGGGGGGAAGAAACGCCAGTTGATAGGTGAAACGGGGAGAGGGGAGGGGTGAAGTAAAGAGCTGGGAAGGCGATTGGTGAAAGAGATACAGGGCTGGTGAAGGGGGAATCTGATAGGAGAGGACAGACGGCCATGGAAGAAAGAAAAGGGAAAGGGGAACCAGGGGGAGGTGATGGGCAGGCAAGGAGATAAGGTGAGAGAGGGAAATGGGAATGGGGAATGGTGAAGGGGGCCATTACAGGCGCTCTTTGCTTCACCCCTCCCTCCACCCCCTGAGTTGGCGTGGTTCAGTGCCACATGCAACAATATAGTCATCAATAAAGTACTGAAGAAATTTTTTGGTACTGAAATCATGCAATGCGATACAAGTAGCCCCCTGTACTGTTGCAATGAGGCCCAAAATGCACCCTGTCATGCCTAGAGCTTTTAACGTGAAAGTAGTCGGCAGCATCGTGTGGGAGTAAATGAAGCGCAGAAGAATTAAGCAGGATCAGGTATCCCACTTCCCTGACACTCGTCCATATATAGTGATAGCAGAAG
Organism: Hypanus sabinus; assembly: GCF_030144855.1. Lineage (NCBI taxonomy): Eukaryota > Metazoa > Chordata > Chondrichthyes > Myliobatiformes > Dasyatidae > Hypanus > Hypanus sabinus. The sequence goes on along the minus strand of NC_082738.1, from coordinate 43,035,845 downwards.
TGGTCACCGGGAAAAAGAACAGAACTTATTCCCCAACCTACTTCATCCCCTGGCTCTACCAGCCCTACACACACACACACACACACACACACACACACACACACACACAAAACATGGTGGTGCCTTTTAAGTTTCAGGAAATTTGATCCATTGGTGCTTTCTGTACAGGCCTGTCCCTTTAAGGGTGCTTAAGCAGAGCTGCTCCCTTCCACCGTGTCTTGATTCCAACTCGAATGTTGCAGGCATAATGTCAGGAGTGCATTGCACATAGATTACTGCCACTGATGTGTGCACAAGATCATCACAGAATCAAGTGGCTCTGTAATGTTTGATGCAAATGCATTCCAGATATGGCCCGCCTCAATTTGAGGATAACTTAAAAAAAACAACAGCTGATTTGCAAACAGAACAGAGTTGCAGAAAAGGAATATTTTCTCTTACCATCCATGATCAATTCAAAAATTCAGCAACTGTGGTGACTCTGGGAAGGGAGCAGCTTAAATTACTTTATTAATTGTATATCCTGATTGTGGAGAGTTTTAATTCAGTAGCCATTTTTTTTTAAACATCTAACCGTTGACACAAAATAGCTCATGACCCCATTTTGGGGATCTGATTGCTTTTGCTTCATGGATTCTGCTGCTGAAATAGGTGAGTCTGAAGAATGGCATTGGGTGGGCAGAGATGAAATCCAGAGACTCCGGTCTCAAGAGTGAATCAGCCTATTAAACATGAAACAATAAAGATATGAAGCCGGGTGCTCTGCTTTCTTCCCACAGTCGAAAGGCATTCCAGATTGGGAGGTTATTTGGTCATTGTAAATTGTCCCATGATAAGGCTCAGATTAAATCAGGGGATTGCTGGGTGGCTTGCCTCACAGAAGGGCCTATTCCATGCTGTATCCCAATAAATAAAGAAATAAACTTTGCATAACTTAAGTCGATTTAAATTTATGTTGACATGTGTTGTCCTGTTTGTAATGTACTCTGCTGCTGCTGCTGGAGAACACTAATGTTCATGGCATTTATACCCTGGGTGTGTATGCTGATGATAATAAACTTGAACTTGAACATTTAAGGAGATAAGCTCATGAGGGAGAAATAGTTGGAAGATTACACTACTGGACAGAAGAAGGTTCGAGTGGAATGTAAAGCCAGTTAATGGCTGGCTGGGTGAAATGGCCTTTCTCTGTTCTATACACCCAATCCCATGCTGCAACTCATTGTGTCCGAGGCACCAGGCATGGAAAGATAATAGCTGATTTCCACCTTCACAGTCCAGATAATTAACACAAATGTAAGCAGGGAAAGTTTGTTTTTAGGTTTGGCAAGACCCGGACAGAAGCGCACAATCTGGCAAACAATCCAACTTATTGGCTTTACTTTTGGAAACTTACGTTGATGTACAACGACTAACAAATACAATTGATTTCAATGTGTTTCCACCAAAGTCAAGAGACCGGGGAACATTGCATTTTACAAAATAATTTCCTGGATTTTGCCCAGTCTTGCATTATCTTGATTACTTTGGCTTTGAAATGTTACTAAGGAAAACTTTAACCTTTGTAATGTGTCTGGCATTGATTTTGTTGTCCTGATAATATCCTCCCTCCTCTCCTGATTTTAAATATTGATTGACTTCAATGAAAATCAGCCAAAGTCAAAGCTACCACCATTTTCATGAATAGTAGTACAGAATATGAATAAGTTTGTCCATTCTAATTTTCAAACAGTGTAATATTTTATCAAACTACAGGTTTATAAGGACAACTGAGGATTTGTGCTTGACAGGGACTGAAAATGCTTTGCGAGCTCTTCAAGTTATCCTGAGAAATGGGTTTAATAAAACTGCTTTTATTGCTACCTTCAAATGCATAGTTTAGTAACCTAATGAACCTAAAGATCTAAGATGACTCCTTTGCTCATGAGAATGTTGCTGTCTGGTTGTGGGCAAAGTGAGGGATGCAGTGTTAGCTTGTAAGCTGGGACCATATTAGTCAGTCCTGTCTGCAGATGGAAAGACTAGCAGCAATGCAGTGACATCACACATTTCCTAGAAACAGCTCACAGAAGGAGAAGCTGCATTTTGTTTTGCAAGAGAATGATAAACATAAGATGATGTATATTGGGAGTACTAACAAGGCTAGGATATTCATCATGAATGTAGAATTTCTTGAAGGTAGCAATGCAGGTAGACAACATGGTTAGGAAGCCATACGAGATATTTGTCCTCATTAGTCGGGGCATTGAATATAGAAGTTGACAGATTATGCTCCAACTGTATAAGATCTCAACTGGAGTTCTGTGTACATTTCAGGTCAACAATGTATAGGAGGGATGTGATAGCACTGGAGATTCAGAGAAGATTCACCTGGATGTTGCTTGGGTTGGAGCAGTTCAGTGATAAGAAGACACTGGAGATGCTTAGGTCTTTTGACCCTGGAGTGCAGGAGGTTAAGCACGGGTGGGGAATTGTGATAGAGATATGTGCTCCGTACCTAATAAAGTGGCCACTGTGTGTATGCTCATGGACTTCTGCTGCTGTAACCCATAGCCCACCCTCTTCAAGGTGCAACGTGTTGTGCATTCAGAGATGCTCTTCTGCACACCACTGTTGTAATGCATGGTTATTTTGTGGCAGGGGCTGAAGGACTTTTTGGTGGCTCCAAAGCTTCTATACAAATTATCCTCACCCATATCTGAGTGCATTAGTTGGCATTGCCTTTAGAATATAGCATGGCTGGGAAAATGAGCAGGACCACCATAGAAGAGGGAGAAGGGGAAGGGAGGGAAGAAGATAAGACACCATTTTGACCCAAAGCATTTAGTGTCTCATTCTCCTCTCTGAACTTATAGTTATGAACAACATGTGAGGCAGTTGACAAAGGGCATCCCCATTGAGATGTTCCAGATGCTGCAGCTGCGATTAAAGCTTTAGAGCAGAAAAAGGACAGCATTATCAGTGCTCACCAAGCTGATTTTAGCAGTGCAAGCGTTTGAGTCTGGATCCTTCCTTGGGAGATATTTTCGGTACCTGCCATTTTGTGACCAAAGTTTCACAAGCCAGATCACTAAGCCTCTCCATTCAAAGAGAGTTAGTTAGACAGGTCATTCCCAAATTACCGGTAGTATTTGATTCCTGTGAATTATTCATAATCCAGACAGGGTACAAATCGGACATGTGGCCACAAACCAAGCTCCCACGCAACCAAAGACAACCTCAGCCTTGCAGCAGCTGGCAAATCCATCCCACTAGTCTCTTTTGTCTTCGCAGGCTGTACATAAGTTAGGAGTCATAAGCTGGGGAAAACCTGTAGAGACCAACAGATGAATAAGGCACACAGCCTTACTGAGATTCCAGGTTGAGGGTGTCATTAATCTTGTCATTTTGTTTTTGCGGGTAACACATGCCAACTCTGCCATGTGTGTTGGCAACAAGAACACCAAGGGCAACTGCTCGCTTGGCCACAGGTAGTGAATCATTCTGATCGCCATCTGGTACTTTGGCCACGGACTCAATGCCTCCATTCTGCAACAGCTGCCATGCAAGCTACAGAAAGCCAGGTGGTGGATTTTCAATGACAAGGGATTTCCAATGAAGCCCCCAAATGTGTGAATGTGTTGAGTGCATACAGACGAATTCATGCTGCTACACGTAGTCTGATGAAACAGACATACAACTGGAGAAGCCTTCAGTAGTCATCAGGAGTCTGTTTGCTGCGTAGGAGAGGACAGCCCTTGCTGCAGCTATAACACAACCATCGGACCGTCCAGTACACACTACCAGGCTCATGGATAGCCTCTACCCTGCAGTCCTGAACAGACTCTTAAGGTCCCCTGAGTCAGGAACTCAACATTGCGAGCTGTCTGCTGGATGGTCTGCTGAACTACTGTGACCCCCTTCAAAGCCTCTTTGCACCACGATGGAACAGTCAGAGTTTCTGCTGCAGTGATCTGAGGGTAAGCAGCTTTTGCTTGTGCTGCAGGGGGAGTTCTGATGTCAGCCATCAGTTATTGCATCAGAGTTCGGTCTAAAAGTGTCCCAATGCCCCGATTCCAGTGGATCTCCAAGCTCTGAAAACTAGTGTAACCAACAGATGTTGAGGATTACCAGAACTGTCAAAAGAATGATGACAACTCTCGGCTCCTAGTAAAACAGCATTCATTGGAAGTTTACAATGCAGGAGGAGTCTATTCAGTCCATCACATCTGTGTTGGCTCTCTGCTGGCCCAGTTTCCATAAGTCGTGTCCATTGCCCTGCTGATAATGGTTCCTCAAGTCCATGTGCAAATTCTGATAAGGGTTTCACCCCTTTTATTGATCTCCAAAGTTACCTCCTCCCATAGCCTTCTGATCAGAACATCTAATTTGCTTTACACCTTCTCCAAGACTTCAAAGCAGCATCTGTAAACTATAGAGCTTCCTCTTCCCCTTATTGTTACATACTTCATCGTTTTCCAGGTTGAATTCATTTATGGTACCTGCTGCAGACTCAGCCATCCCTTTAAGAGCTGCTGGGTAGCTTTAACTGAATTGTAACATTGACCTCTACCTGATCTGTCAATCAGTACCTTGTTTGAACTTCAGCTGAATGCTGACAATATTATAATAACCAGGCAGCACAAGTTTTCCTGCATTACAATCAATGCCTATCAATATCCCTCCCTCTGGTCTTGGGGATTATCACACTTACCTTCCTTAGGGCCATTACAATATAGGCTTAGAACTCATTAAAAGAAATCATTAAAATATATAATCTCATCAGACACTGAAAGAAAACAAAGATCTTACTGACAACAATTATTTAGTTAACATGTTGCAAATAAGCAAATAACCCGTTGCAGAGAAGATAAAGGCAATGTACTCAAAAATACAATGTAGAAATAGAAAGCACAGCTACATCACCCTGCATTTTATAGAAGACCAGGGAGTTACTTACAAAATAGTTGCTGAATTTTATCCTTCAATCATTAAGTTATACAGCACGGAAACAGGACCTTTGGCCCAGTTGGTCCATGCTGACTAAGATTCTCATCTCAGCAAGTCCCATTTGCTTGTATTTGGGCCATTTCCCTCTAAACTTTTCCTATCCATTTCCTGTCTAAGTAGCTTTGGAATGTTGTTCATGTGCCGGCCTCAACCATTTCCTCTGACTATAGACTGATGACTCTATGGATGAAAAAGTTGACCCTCAGTTTCCTATTAAATCTCACCCCACTCACCTTAAACCTATGTCCTCTGGTTCTTGATTTCCCCAAGACTGTGCACCTTCTCTCTATCTATCCCCTTTATAATCTCTATAAGATCACTCTTCATTCTCCTATACTCTAATGAAAATGTCCCAACCTGCTCAAGGATAACTCAGTCCATCAAGTCCAATCAACATCCTCATAAATCTCCTCTGTTCTCGTTGAAACTTAATGGCATCTTTCCTTCACTAGGGTGACCACAACTAAACACAATATTTACAATATAGCCACAAGAACATCTTGTGCAACTGCAACATATCGTCCTAACTTCTATATTCAATACCCTGACCTATGAAACATTCTTCAGCACCCTGTCTACCTGCAATGTCACTTTCAGGAAATAATATACTTGTACTCCCAGGTCCTTCTGTTCTACAACAGTTCCCAGGACCCCATCATTCACTAAGAAAGTCCTACCCTTATTCGTCTTCTGAAAATGCAACACTGCACTTGTCCAAATCAAACTCCATTTGCCATTCCTCAGCCTGCTTGTCCAATCTGATCAAACAAGCCTCTGTAAATAGTCATAGTCAATGACACCACCTATTTTAGTGTTATTTGCAAACTTTCTAACCATGCCTTGTACATTTGTATCCAAATCATTGACAGAGATGACAAAGAACATTGGACCTAGCACTGAGGAACACCAATAGTCATACGCCACTAGTCTGAAAAAGTAACCTTCCACTGATAGCTTCTGCTTCCAATCAGCAAACTAATTCTGTATCCAATTAGCTACTTCTCCCTAGATCCCATGTGATTTAACTTTCCATTATAGCCTACCAAACCGAGCCTTATCCAAGACATTTCTGAAGTCTATTTGGAACATGTCTACCACCCTGCCATCATTGATCTTCCTGGATACCTTTTCAAAGACTTCAATCAAATTTCTGAGACATGATCTCCCACACATAAAGCCATGATGACTGTCTCTAATCATCCCCTGTCTTTCCAAATGCTTCTATATCTTATCATTCAGAACCACCACTGGTAAATTACTTACCACAGATGTCAGGTCTGTAGTTCCCAGGTTTTTCTTTTCAGCCCTTCTTAAGTAGAAGCACAACACTATATCACAGCCGGGGCTCCTACAATTTCTCTCCTTGCTTCCCACAATTACTAAAGCAGTTTATCAGATCATTATCTCCTTGTGCTCTTTGTAGGAGCTTGCTATGCACTAAGCAGCTGTGATGTTTCCCACAATACAACCACACTTCGGTGTCATTAGTTAGCTGTCAGGTGCATTCAGTCGCTTCAGAAAATCAAATCTTTTTCTCTCACATTCACAGCTATCAACACCCATTCTCCAGTTTCACACCCTACATAGCAGCTAATGGTTAGGCCATGACACTATAACCAAGCAGAAGTCTGTGGCTTCATGAGAAGAGAAGCAGTAATATGCAGAAAATGGTTTGTCAGCCAGATAATGGTGCTTTGCATTCAGTGGAGAAGTAAGAGTGAGAAATTGTATTAAACAGTGCATGTCAAAAATTGAACATTTTGATGAAATAGGTGTATAATTTTTTCCTTGTGATTTCATCTGCCCAGCAGCCACCTCAAATACAAACACATCAAGCACTGCTGTTTAATGCCAAGTCTCTTCACTGTTTCCAGTACTAAACCTCAGCTTAAAAAACTACACGTCCTTTGTATGCCGGCTGCAAGTTCTATTTCCATCAGACTATCAAAGGGGCCCAGGGGATGCAAGAGCAGTAATTTTTTCCATGCTGTGAGTGAGACTGTTTAGTTTAAGGCATTGCCAAAAAAACTCCCAGCAAAGATTCTCCCTTAAAGGGACATTTTTCAGGGATTTGCTTAGGATATGTTTGAAAGAATATTAAAACCAAAACCAGACATCAAACTGTAATGTTGAAGTTAACTTCAATGCATTTGATCAACAAATTTCACATCTGGGGAGCTTAACTGCAATTGTAGTTCTAAACCATTGAACATGTATCCAATGCAGTGCAGGCTTTACTTTGAATGTGCTTCAGGTTGGAGGTTGGTCTATGCTTGCTCCAGCTGGAATTTTAGTGTGATCATGCAGTCTCATATTATTGTGTTACTACTGCTTAATTTATCTGAAACAAGATGTGCTGCAAGCAGTAACTCAATACTATTTTCAGATAGGGATTAATGAAAAACAGTGTCCCTTCCACCCACTTCGGGATCACGCATCTGTTTTTAGAATTTCCCATCAGATGTTATTCCGCTCTTTTGTGACATACCTAGTGCTCTCCTTTGTACAAAATAAAAAGTTCAGGCAGCTTGTCAAACAATTAGTGAACCTTCCCTTATCTGTAGCCTCCCTTTCTCAGACACAATATATCTTATGCTCCACCAAAGTAACTGTCCCTCCAAATTTTCCTTTCTTGTTCTCCAAGTACCAAATGCTTCATTTCCAAATTGAACATATCCTTAAGTTTTCAAAGTTCTGTGCAGAGTTTATCATCTTCCCCCCCCAAAAAAAAAACTCCAATCAGCAAGCTACTTTTAGCCCGCAGTCTTTCTTGCAATTTTTAAATTTATTACTTCAAGTTATTGGTCAAATAGTCTGGGGCTCTGGACTGATGATCTGGAGATGTGTTCAAATTGCTATCATGGCAGCCGAAGAAGGTGAAATCAGTTAATTAAGTAATCTCAATTTGAAACAGCAATATTGGTAGTGGTGAACATGCTTGTTCTAATAAAAATCAATCTGCTTCACTTAACATCCTTTCGGGAAGGTCACTGCAATCCTTACTTGATCTGGCTTTTGTGTGATCTCCATTTAGCCGCAGGGATATCAAAAGACGAGTTAAGTCTTGGAAAGCAACACACACAAAATGCTGGTGGAACACAGCAGGCCAGGCAGCATCTATAGGGAGAAGCGCGGTCTTCCTACAGTTGCTTCTCCCTATAGATGCTGCCTGGCCTGCTGCGTTCCACCAGCATTTTATGTGTGTTGCTTGAATTTCCAGCATCTGCAGATTTCCTCGTGTTTAAGTCTTGGAAAGACACATTCAATCCATTGACTTCAACTGAACCGAATTTTGGAAATGGAGCTTGGACCTCACTGTTGCTGTCAAGGGCAAATTTTTAAATTAGAAGGGGAACTGAATCTGTTTAGTAATTGGGTTATTTCTGAGTGGGAGTTTTCTCCATCATCTCTATTTTTAAAGTACAGTCGGCCCTCCGTATTCGCGGGGGGATTGGTCCTGGGACCCCCGCGGATACCAGAAATTGTGGGTGCTCAAGTCCCTTATATAAAAGCCTAAGAGAGCTCATAAGGGTATTACAAAAAGCAAAAATAGTGTTCGGCGTTTGTTTTGCAGCGAGCCGTGATAGAGGCAGCATGCACCTTTATAACGGCTCGGTGTGATCAAAGGAGATGAATGCACTTTGTTATGATTTTCTCCTAAGTTGTTTACAGGAATATTCTGGAATTCAATCTTTAGATTTTCCTGGAGAATCCCTGAACTTCGGCAACCCTGGGTCTAGTCTGGGGAAGGGGAGATCAGCTTAAGTAGCTACCAGAGTTGTATGCTAAAAGACTTCTTAAAAATCCTTTTGACTGGTTCATTGCAACTGATATTTTTTGATTTGATTGATAAATCTTTGCGCAAACGTGAACAACCTTTAACCCAGTGACCTCTTAGCTGTTTTAATAGATGATAGATTTAAACACTTGATTCCTTGCCACATTTGGCAAACTACCATTTTAAATTGCAGATGCAACGGATCCTCACCCAGGCTGGTAAGGACATTTTTAAATGTCAGTCATGCTTCAGTAATAGCATTGGGACCTATACAGTAGGTTATTTTTACCTGAGGCCTTAGTGGGGAGGAATTGTAGTTTCATTGCCTGGGCAAGCTTATTGGGCATTGTCGACACTCAATGCCCAGTATAGTTGATTTGTTTTACTATATCTGAGAGGTTCTCCTGGGCCAAGAGAAGCAGGATTGGCTCTCAATTTCTCACAAATAAAGCTTTGATCTTCCCTATGGTGGGGATTACCTCTGTCAGCCACCCCACCAATAACAGCAAAGTCTCACAACCCCGACATTTTCTATTCCTTCCACCATATATAATTTTTGTGAATTAATAAATCAATTAAAGAAGATGGAAACATTTTGTCATGAGTTTCTCCTAAAGAGCTTGCAAGAGTGTTTTGGAGGTTTGTCTTCAATCCCTGGATTCCCCTACATTCACCAGTGGGCAACCACTTACCTTTAGTAGGGAACCAGGCCACATCATCAAGGGAGGCTTGTGAGCAGCTGTTTGCCTGCAAGGAAGCTAACATTGCCAAGCCTCATTGTTTGGCATCAGTAGCGATGGAGTTAAGTCTGATGGATTGAAAGATTGCGTGGAATCGGGATTTCAAAGCTGACATTAATCAAATGGGAATGTCAGCTGATGAATGGAATTACCGAAGCTTTGCTTTATCAGCTGCTTCAATTATCTCCCCCAAATGACAGATACAGGTCACGTCCCAGAGAAGCCAACCCCACTGCAACATGATATACAGTAAGGACGGTACAATTTGGGACATTCATTCCAGGTAGTGCACTCCCACTCCTGTTGAGTTCAATTTCAAGTACAGCTTCATAGATTTTTTTGCTTAGTCCAATTATCAGTTTATTTACTAAACAAACAGCCAAGAAACAAACAAATGTAGTTTTAAAAGAATTAATCAAGTCACTTGCCAAACTCTGTTTGATATTCTAAACATTTCAGATAATTTAAAGAAAACTGTCTCCACAAAAATAGAATTCTGTGAATGTTAAAAGCAGGTGGCAGGTCTGGAATGACGTTCAGTATTTATTACCCTACAAATGCTTTGTAAGTGTTTACAGAACATGGAGCATTACAGCACAATGCAGGCCCTTCAGCCCACAATGTTAATCTGACCTTTTAGCCTACTCTAAGATTCCCTCCCACATAGCCCTTCATTTTTCTGCCATCCATATGCCTATCTAAGAGTTCTTTAAATGCCCCTAATGTATCTGCCTCTGCCACAATCTCTGCCAGGGTGTTCCACACACTCACCACTCTCTATGTAAAAAGTTACCTCTGACATTCCCCCTATACTTTCCACCAATCACATTTAAATTATGCTCCCTCTTATTAGCCTTTTCCTCCCTGTGAAAAAACGTCTCTGGCTATTCACTCGATCTATGCCTCTCATCATCTTGTCTACCTCTATCAAGTGACCTCTTTTGCTCCAGAGGTTGCTCAATTTATCCTCATAAGACATGCTCACTAATAAGACAGCATCCTTTTAAATCTGCTCTGAGCCCTCTCTAAAGCTTTTGCATCCTTCCTACCTATGATGAGGTAACCAGAATCGAACACAATACTCTAAGTATGGTCTAACCAGGGTTATTATCTCCTGGTTCTTGAAGTTAAATCATCAGTCCAGCACCTTCTTCATGCTTCAGAAGACCAACCAATTCTTAATGAGTACAATACTCAGTGGCCACTTTATTAGGTATGCAGGTACGTCTGCTCGTTAATGCAAATATCTAATCAGCCAATCATGTGGCACCAACTCAATGCGTAAAAGCATGCAGACATGGTCAAGAGGTTCAGTTGTTGTTCAAACCAAATGTCAGAATGGGGGAAGAAATGTGATCTAAGTGACTTTGACCATGGGATGATTCTTGGTGCCAGAGAGGGTGGTTTGAGCTCTCAGAAATTACTGATCTCCTAAAGACTCTCTAGAGCGTCTAGAGAATGGTGTGAAAAACAAAAACAAAATATCCAGTGGGTGGCAGTTCTGTGGGTGAAAAAGCCTTATTAACGAGAGAAGTCAGAGGAGAATGTCCAGACTGGTTCAAGCTGACAGGAAGGTGACAGTGACTCAAATAACCACATGTTAAATTACTGGTGTGTAGAAGAGTGTCTCTGAATGCACAACGTGTCAAACCTCAAGGGGATGGGAGACAGCAGGAGAAGACCATGAGCGTACACTCAGAGGCCACTGTATTCAGTATAAGAGGTACTAATAAAGTGGCCACTGAGTATTTTTGCTTTATTTCACTCATACAAAAACCGCAGCTGCGAGTGGTACTCTTCTCCCAAAATATTGTCCTTTTAAAATCAGATTTGACTCTATTCTAAGTGAACAAAGAAAAATTTCTAACCTCCCTATTTTGTTCCCTCTTCTGAGGGTCAGCACCCTGGCCTAGCTCTGCTTATCTTTCTCTCATGATTCATCTCAGTGATTGGGTTTGAGGTCCACAGAGGCCCGCCCTGTGAATACAGACCCTTGGGTCGTTTCCCTCAAGACTTTCTCATCTGCACCGATCACTGAATGGTACTGGTAGGGACTAATGGGTCTCAGTACTGCTCTGTCAGACCACCTGCAGGAGGAATAATAATAAAGACCATCAGTTAAAAAAAATCACTGTACAGGAACCTTTGAGATAAAGATGTAAGTGTAGACAAAGATCTGCTTTGTGGCAGATGCACATTGAATTTTCCTGTGATCTTCAGTCAGGAATATCAGTCAGATCAGGTTGCAGATGTCTTGGGTGGGGCGTTCCCAAGCTGCTGGGAGGTGAAGAATCAAAAAAGAATGTTCACTTTGTAAGTGCAAAGTGATGATTTCATTAACTTTAATCTGTGAACTAAACAGCACACTGCCAATGTTTCACGACCTCCTAAATACAGTCATTAGCTGAATTTGCGCCATTGCTTAAGTATACGGGATTCCCAAATATTAAGTGGTGAGAGATCATTTTCTGTCTTTTCCATGGTCAGCTCTATAAATTAATGCAAACAATATATTAAAATGAAGAATGTTGGCAATCACACAGTAATGGTTTATATATTGCTATGCATATTATCAGCAAGTACACAGTCCAGCAGTCAGTCACAATGGGGCAAAAGAATTTATGCTGAGGTTTTTCATCTGGCGCATCCTTGCAGACAGAAAGTTGTATTTCCAGGGGAGAATTTCAGCTCCCCTATTTGCTCCAGAGAATTCCTTCAGCAGTATGGGTGTGGCTGTACAGAGCAAGCCTGTGTGGTCTCCTTTGCAAAATCACCGACGTGGAATCAAGCTACTCCTCATCCTGTTTATAAGGATCACAAAGGCAGCCAGCCAACTTGAAGATAAAGATTAAAAATAAGCTTTATTTTTCACATGTACATTGAAAAATACAGTGAAATGTGTTGTTTGCAACAGTATGTGCCAGGGGCAGCCACAAATGTTGCCATGCTTCTGGTTCCAACTAGCGTGCCCACAACTTACCAGCACTAACTCTTTCATCTTTAGAATTTGGGAGGAAACTGAAGCATCTGAGGGAACCGACACAGTCATGGGGAGAACATACTAACTCCTTACAGGCAATGGCAGAAATTGAACCCCGATCTTACTGCTGTAAAGTGTTCTGCTGACCACTACAGCACTGTTGGAAGGCTGCAAGAATTGGAAAGACCGATATTTACGTTTGTAAATACTTACATTTATAATCATGGCCCACTACAACCATCTCACAAAAAAGCATGGGTTGTTTTGGTGTCCTAATTCTTTGAATAGAACTGACTTTAAAGATGAAAGAAAGTAAGTGCAGTTAGGCTCCCAAAAGCTCTTTATTCAAGCAAGGAAATTCTGAATATGAATAATTTATAATGAATAATTTAGTAATAGTGTAGCTCAACATGTTTGGATTTTCCCCAGATAACACCTTTCAGTGCTACAAGTTCTGACCAATCAATGGGACTTTTCATGAGCCCCTTCACAATGTTGCCAAGTGTCCCAGTTCCTTCTCGTGGATGCTTGTAGCCATAGCGACTGGAGCAATAACCAGGTACTGAGACTCACGCTGACCCTTATCTTACCTCAATGAGGATGAATCTGTGCCATCAGAGCAAGGGAGGAAAAAGTGAGTTGGGGATCACTATTGCACTGATCCTGAAATCTGAATGGTGGAGTGTAAGAAACTGTTCCTAAAATGCTGAGTGTGTACCTTCAGGCTCCTGTACCTCCTCCCTGGTGGTAGTAATGAGAATTGAACATATCCTGGGTGGTGATGGTTCTTAATCATGAATGCCAGCTTTTTGAGGCATCACCTTTTGAAGATCTTCTTGATGGTGAGGAGGTTTGTGTCTGTGATGGAGCTTGCTGCATCTACAACCCTCTGCAGCCTCTTTCGACCTATGCATAAGAGCCTCTATACCAGTCAAAATATTCTCCACTGTAAAGATTTGCTGGAGCCTTTGATAATATACCAAATCTCCTAATGAAGTATAGTGGCCGGCATGCCTTTTTCATGATTGCATCAATATCTTGGGCCCAGGATTTCCCAGCATGGATGCTACCACTGATACCTCCAGCAGCTCATTATTTTCTCCATAATCAAGCACCTCTGGTGTCTTGTGTCTCAGACAATTGTAAAATGTGAGATGTAACAGAGAAAAGAAGGATCAAGGTCATGGATGGATTTGAGCACAGAAATAGGATTTTATTTTGTGATAGTGTGTAAAGCACAAGCAGATACCAGGGCACACCCTGATTTAAACTGTAGGAGGTGGATAGAGTTTAAAAGAGGACACATCCAACACAGTTTAAGGGATGGCATTGATATTCAACACTGGACTGTTAATGTGTTTCCAAAGCTTTTGATTTTAATCTCATGACTCATCCACAGATAAAATCATATGGGGGAGGGGAGATGAGCATACTGTTGCTAAGACAACAGCCAAAATAACATGTCAACAGGGTGGAAATGACTGGAAAGTTTGAACAGAGTGAGCATTCTTCTGCATTTTACCGCTGTTAGCATCTGTTTTGCTGAAAACTTCCCAGAGAAATTCCCTCTTGTTAGTGAAATATGGAACACTGCTCATTAGGGATGTGGGCAAATTTCCAGCAGAACTCCAGTGAAAAAAGCAGAGACAAAACAGAGCAGAGAGCTGTTTTGGGAATTTTACGATATGGCAGTGCTATGTTACCATTTGTCACAGTATCTCCCTGTGCCAGGGAAAGTCGGGATTGTAGCTTGGAATCCCTTTCCAGGACACATTCCAAACTCTGTGTGAGAGAGAGAGAGAGAGAGAGAGAGAGAGAGAGAGAGAGAGAGAGAGAGAGAGAGGGAGGGAGGGGGGGAGAGAGAGAGAGAGAGAGACAGAGAGAGAGAGAGACAGAGAGAGAGAGAGAGAGAATTTGCAAATTTCTTCTAAATGCTTCAGATTCAGATTTATTTATCCCATGTACATCGAAACATATGGTGAAATGTGCTGTTTGCGCTAACAACCACACACTCGAGGGTGTGCTGGGCCAGCCCATAAAACATCGCCACACATTCAGGCACAAAACATAGCATGCCCACAATATTTAGCAGAACATTTAAATGAGCATTTATCCCAAATCTACAGGACAGGCAGGTCTCCCAAGGCATACCTTTTAAAAGCTATTCCAAGGTAATTTTCCCTTCTGTAGAGAATGTTCTCTACTCTGGAGCTGACTACCTCAGAGCAGATTTTGAGGGAGCTCTGCATATTTTCCAAGTTATTAGTTTTTGTTTGGTCCCACATTTGGCTCCATTGTAAATACTGACATTAGTTCCATATATATAATCATTTGAAAGATTATGCAGTACTGTTTGAAAAGTATCAATCTTTCAAATAATATTTAAATAGTAGTGATAAGTTACAAAAGCACAGTCAAAACTTGTATTTCAGTCACACACATCAATGTAGAATGTATCTTGATGCAAGGTTTCGATCCGCAGCATTGACTGTCCCTTTACCTCCACTGATGCCACATGATCCACTCAATTCTTCATGTAGTTTGTTTTTTTCGTTCCACATTCCGGCATCTGCAGTCTCTTGTGTCCCCTAGTGAGCAAAATATGTTTCAGAATTTCAATAGATCACTAATCATGTCTTCCAGTTGGTTTTCCAATAGAATTCTCTAATGTAGTACACATAAGAGTTGAAACGTGTCATAGAATTCTTAAGTGAGGAATTTTCTACCACGTTACTTTCCATTGACTTCATGGATCAGAATGTGAGTGGACTGCATTGTGAAATGCGTTTGAGTCAAACCCAACAGTGCAATGGAATTTAGTTACGATCAATTAAGGGGTTGCTTTATTTATCGACTTTCAGTTTCACTCTAGCATGGACATTCTATCCATACTAAAATGCTATCCATCTTAGAGAGTGTGCCGTTAAAATGGCTGTGAATGTTGGAATGTACACTCCCTCTGTGGCTAACTTGGTTTCTTGTCCCCTCCACTTCTGATTAGCTCATTGCAAGTAGTTAACATTAATCTCTCTCTGCATTGAACTAAAGCTATCCATTTTATGGTTTAGTTCTAAGTGTGGGCAAAGCTGTGGAAAAATAAAACAAAGTCTAATTGTTGTAAATTGGAGCAATATTAAACTGAGCCTTTGTCTCTTAGTATATACCAGTTCTAATACACTTGCCTCTAGGACACTCCCTCTGTCAGACTTCCTGCTTCCAACATTCTTTGCTGAATGGATTTTGCAGATCTGTTTTTCATTTGTATTTTTTCAATGCGTTCTCCCCAGCATTTGCCCTCCACCAGCAGAAATGGAGAGATTGTTCCATGACTCACACCAACTCTACGCCCTGATTTGATGGGAGGGATTGTTGGACATTGTCCAGAATTCTACTCCCATGGGTGGAACATTGATTGGTATGTCCACCTCCAGATAGATGGTTTAAGACAGTCAAAACCCTTGCAACTGCAGGCAAGAGTTTCCAGCTGATACACAAACATTGATTTCAGGCTTATATCTATTGTGTGGGAAACAGGTTGAATTTGAATGGAATTCATAATTTTAGTAGAGAAATCTTTAATTCTAATTGACAATTGCCTTGATTAAGAAGTTGCTCTCATGCCTAAATCAGAAGATCAGGTGTTTGAACCATGTTTAACGATTTAAAAATAGAATCATGAAGCACTAGAAAACACAGGCCCTTCAGACCATCTAATCTATGCTGGCCAGGTCTGCATAGTCCCATCTATCTCCACTATATGGTTCTCTGTACTACTTTCATCTATGTACCTATCCAAACTTGTTTTTTATGTTACAATCGAACCCACATCTGCCATTTCTGCTAACAGCTCATTCCACACTCGCACCACCCTCTGAGTGAAGAAGTTCCCCCTCAGATTCCCCTTAAACATTTCACCTTTCACACTCTAAGCCTCATAATTTTGTATACTTCTATAAGATCTCCCCTCATTCTCCTACACCCCAGGGAATAAATTCCTAACCTATTCAACGTTTCCCTATAACTCAGGTCCTCATGTCCCAGCAATATCCTTGTCAATTCTTTCTGCAGTCTCTGGACACTATGACACCATCTAGTTTTTGAAATGCTAAAACAAGGTAAAGGGAAATGATCCTATTACTTTATTCAGAGCAGCATGATCTGAATAAAGTGCACTCGTTACCATATCCTACTAATTTTGTAAATGAAGTTTATCTCATTACTGTTGCTACGGGCACATTGGCTGCTCTAAGTGTGAGTTGCAGCAAGGACTAATGTCAAAAATAATTTCATTAGCTGGAAGATATTTCAGGATGTTCAGATGTTTCAAAAGGCAAATTTAGTGTGTAGTGTCTGCTTTTAGCTTTGCATTACAAAGCACCCAGTATTGGCAACGCAAGTAATATTTAACTGTTTTGAGACCTGAAGGACAGACACCTGAGACTGTTGGGATCCTTAACTGCTCCTTGGGATCCAAGACCCATGTGATGACAAACTGGAAATGGCTTCTCATTTAATCTGCTTTTTTTCAACTGAGAGGTTGCTTAAAAATTCATTGTGCCAACTCCATTTAAATGTTGAAGTTGAGATCAGCAAAAATGCTACGGTTAACTATTAGCCAACAGAATGTGCTTCCCTCCTCTCCCATGTGCCCACCCTTCCTTCAAGGAATACAGCTGATTTGTAGCATCTCATGTACTACATGTAAGAAACAGAGCTTGGAATAAGGGTCTTCAAGCTGGTTCCTGTTTTCAGTAATATGCTTGTGACTGGTCTGAATGTCTCATCCTGTTTCACCCGACTGAAAATCCAAAAGTCTATTGATCTTGAATTTACTTGATAAGTGAACATCCGTAGAAAGAATTCCAAAGCTTCCTGTCATCTGAATAAAAGAATTTCTTTTCATCTTGGTCCTGAATGACCAACCTCTTATTCTGATAGTGCCTCTTATTTTTAGATTCTCTGGCCTAAGTTTGCAGTTTCTCTGCATCCATCCTGTCAACAAACTTCAGAAGTTCCATTTGCATCACCGTTCATTCTTCGACCTTTCTCAGCCCTTCTTCATAGGGCAAACCTGAAAGCCCATGTGTAAAGATTCAATTGTTTTTCATCTGAATTTAAGTGCAGACCTTTTTCCTCCCATTTCCCCACCTTCTTTTTTACTTATACCACTTGTTAAGGCCAGTTGCAACTTATTAAGATGGGCAATAAATGCTGGCTTAGCTGGTGATGCCCACATCCTGTAAATGAATAAATATAAAAAAGATAACCCATGCTGCTTACAGCTTAATTAACTTTGATCTGACAGCTATTCATTACAGCCGCTAGATTGTAACTGAAAGAATCTCACTTCTAAAAGGAGATCCCTCCTCCAGATCTCACAGAATGGTTGCTTATCAGTTAAGGGAATAGAAGTATGATACTTTAAACTATTATTATTCACCTTAATTATCAGGGATTGAATATTCTCAGTAGACTCAGCTGTTTGACATCTGGCTGATATGAAGAAGAACCTAAGTTATTATCATATACTTTATACTAAGAAAATTGTATGTGCCATAAATTGTTTGAACCTCTCAAGACTTCCGAGATGAGCAGAAAAACAATCCTCATCTACAGTAGCATCTACTTGGCTTTACTTCCAAAATGAGTTTCCTCAAATTGCTTAACAAGAATAGATTATTTGGTTTATACTTGATTGTCAGGTGTGGGCAAGCTGGCAAGGGCAACATTTAATGCCATTCTTAAATGCCTCCTCCTTATCGCAGCCTATGTTGTCAATGGTATCCGTATATAGACCTTTTGATGTTGAAGGAAACGCTTAACTGTTAAATAAATGTGCTTATGGTAACTATAAGTATCCTTAGGCTTATCCACCTCATGTCTCTTTCGGCATGGAAAATACTGTTTCCCTGTATTCACTGGTATATTAGCATTGCAATCACACTGGATAGTGTGTCCTTTTCTAGTTTCTCAAACAATAGCTTTACAGACATTCAGCTTGCACCAAGAGTTTAAACAAGAGTTATGTACAAGACAGCACACTGTCTCTTTGGATTGATACCTGCTTTGTCCCAATATATCCTGAAGTTAATACATCCACTGCTAAGTTTTAGTTTATTCCCAGTACGATCCCAGTCCCGTCTTGCTCTGGAGCTGCATTCTGAGGTTCTATTGTTGAAGATTTTTCCTCAGGAATTCTTTCAAGTCATTAAACCATTCACTTGGGAGCTTGTGAGAAGCCAGAGGCTCAATCCTACATCCTCCCATGCTGTAGCATGGCATAACTGTTTGCCCGGTTCTAGTTTGCAGTCCAGTACCATAGACTGCATTACTCTACTGATCCCATTTATCCACAGTTAGAATTATAGTGATGTTGTCTTTCTAACAGAATAAACCAATCCAATAAGGAATGCAGAGAAAGTTCTCAGATAATCTCCTGGCAGAGTATTCAGATAAAAATATATTAAAACAAAATGCTCCAGGTACTGGAAATATGCAATTTATAGAGTTAATATTTCAGGACAAGACCTTTCAATAGATCTAGTGAATAGTCGTTGGCCTGAAACATTATGTTTGATTCTCTCTCCATAGATGCTGCTTAACTTGCTTAGTGTTTCCAACATTTATTTTTCTGTTTTTTTTTATGGTACTTAAGGGGATGCTAGATAAATGATGTGGGTTAAAAAAAACAGTGCATAACAACGAGTCCTGCTGAAGGGTCTTGGCCCAAAAAGTCGACTGGACTCTTTTCCATAGATGCTGCCTGGCCTGCTGGGTTCCTCCAGCATTTTGTGTGTGTTGCTTGAGAAGATAATGAGAGTATTGTTTTTCAAAAGCCGAAGAAGTCCATCAGGTCCATGGCTGTTCTGAGCTGAGTAGTCCCGGCCGTTCCATATTTTCTCTTGAACCATTGCAAATTATCCCTCATCACTCTCCTTTGATTCTTTTTGCCAATTACAAACACTAAGAACATATTTTTTACAGTGACCAATTAACCGATCAGCGCAGCTTTGGGAGAAAGCTGGAGCATCCTACAGAAACCCATAAGGTATACCACAGTATGCATCAAACCGAAGCCAGCAGAAGTAAGAGAACGCAGCCAGCTACTGCGTCACTGTGCCCCATGAGGAGAAACATCTCTAAAAGTGACACAAGAAACAACATTTAAACAGCAAGCACTCTGCCAAAGGTATTAGTGGAGGCAGGTTCAACTGCTGCGTACAAAGGAAAGCTGAACCAATATCAGAAAGTGCTGTGGAGGGAGGACTGAGAAGTGGGATTAGCTACATTATGTAGAACTGTATGAACCGAACACACTGAACGGCCTTCTCTTTTATCGTAGCTATCCTGTAATTCTATGACAAGGACAGAAGAGATGAGGTGAAGGATGGAAGGATACGTGAGTGTAAACACCAGCATAGATTGGGCCAAGTGGAAAGTTACTCAGAAGTAAATTCCACATAATTCCATGCAAAACACCAGGATGGATTCAGTGCACTATAGAAATGTGATATTTTTATTTGAATTGAATCAGAGCTTCAAATTCCTTCCAATGTTTAGCCCAAATATTTGGAAAGGAGTTTCTTAGATATCAGGTAACATTGGGGAGGCTCCGTCAATCTCCATTCCTTCTAAATTGTCACATTTAGGTGTTGTGGCCAAGGCTTCTGCCTGCATCATTGACTTAATCCTCAAGAAGATATTATATTACCTTTTATTACAATCCCCCGAGGTTCTACATCCAACAACAGCTTTTGTGTGTGTTTTAAGTTTAACCAACAGGTTTAAAATTGGCCCTCCTCAACCACATGGAGCATTAAAAGTAATTTTCCAACCTACTTTTGGCTTAATGCGAGCATAGATATTTCACATTCCCTACCCCTGGTATTTTGCTGCCACACAGACAGTGATTACAATGTCAGTGCTTGTTTATGCCTTTTATGGAGAAATCCTTAAAACCCTCAGCTGTGGACATTCCAACATTTCACTTCATGATTGTTCCACACTCACTTATAAATTGAATCCTTCATACATTCTTCATTTATATATTTCATTAAAGCCTTTAATTATTTCTGGAGAGTGCATGGAATGATCCTGGTGTTTTCTCAATGATCAGTATGATGATTAAATCCAAACTTTAAACGTCACTTCTGGATCTTAACATTAAATGATCCACCACAATTGCTATTGTATTAACATCAGAGCCGAAATCTTTGAAATATTATGCAACAATTTCCATCTTGACCTTCTGCCAAAATAAAAATCAAAAATTGTTCGCAAAATGAAATGGAAAACACCCTTGCCGTACGAGTCTTTGGTTGAGAAGCTTCTTGACCCCATCTTTCTGTGTTTGTGCTGTGAAGTATGCAGTGGTTGTCATCAGAGGGCACCAGCAAGCTATTCAAAGACCTTGCAATTGTAATTGTTCTGGATGTAGCAAAGCTATAGGTTTTGACTGAATGCACAACACAAGAAATAGCTAAGTAGTAAAGTAGCCTTTAAGAATTTTAAACACCTACAATTTTAAAATAATTAAATAATGTTCTTAAAACACAAACATCTGCAAGAACATTTGTAATTATCCCGTCACTTTCATATTTCACAGTAAGTGCAAAGGAGTCAAATCTCAGTCTAACTCTGGAATACACAAGAGACAGAGGAATTTATTCAGAGTCAGTTTAATCTTACTGACATATGTTGTGAAATTTATTGTTTTGTGGCATCAGTACATTGTAGTACATAAAAACAAATGATAAATTACAATAAGATATATGTATATATTAAATTAAATAATTAATGCAAATAGAGGGCAAAAAATTGGTGAGGTAGTGTACATAGGTTCATGGACTGTGCATAAATCTGATGGTGGCAGGGAAGAAGCTGTTCCTAAAACATTGAGCGTGTGTCTTCAGGCTGCTGTATCTCCTCCCTGATGGTAGCAATGAGAAGAGGGCATGTCCTGGGTGATGGGGGTCCTTAATGATTCCAGGTGCGTTCCTCACTGGTTACAGTGTAATTCCACCTTGATGGAAATTAAGAATAGTTGTATCTGCAGAACAGCTCAGTTTTCAAGGGTTTTTGTATTTCATTCAAACAATTCGAAATTAAATAGACTCAACATTAAGAATTAGGCAAGCAGAGAGCTCCACTGTAGCTTGCTGGAGTGTTAGCTATTGAAATGCACAGCTGGCAGTATAGGTTTGTTCTTCCCACTCACCTCTAGACTCCACAGAGATATTCACAGGCCAGAATCATGTATTTGCAACAGATATGTGCATAATTGCTGGATCTAACTCCTAGAAACACTAGCCAATAGTACAGAGGTTGCAACTCAAGAAGGCTCATGACCTCAATTGCTCCACCTTCTCACGGGGAATTAGATTATGTTAATAAAAGCTGGAGCTGCCTACATCCTAAAATGAATATGAAAAGAAATTCCAATGCAAAGTCTCTGTCTCATGACGTTACTCAGCTCAATATCCACTGGTACCAGGAACATCAGAAGTTGTGGTGGACCCTTTGATACTGGTGGGAAGACCCATGGTTGGTGAAATTTTAGAGGTTAAGCCTATAAATGGTCTCCATCCCTTTACAAAGACCATTGCCATCCCATCTCTCTCAGTTACCATGAAAGTACTCATTCAGCTTTGGAGGACTTTCTGGACTTTTGGAGGACAGTCTGCCATGAATCAGAAGGTTTCCCGTCTAAAGACCTGAACACAGAGACCTTGGCCGATATTTCTGTACACCGCTGAGGGAGTGCTACACTTTTGGAGATTCCCTTGGATTAGCTATTAAACTGGTTCTTCTGCTGTCTCAAATAAATGTCAAAGATACGATAGCACAATTTTGTCAATTTATCCTTCCATTAAATTGGTAAATTGGTTTATTGTTGTCGCATCTACTGAAGTACAGTGGAAAACTTGTCTCACACACCGTTTCTGCAGATCAATTCATTACAACAATGTATCGCAGCAGTACAAGGTGAAACAATAATAGAATGCAGGATAAAGTGTTTCAGTTACAAAGAACATATAGTGCAGGTAGACAATAAGACCCATTGTGAGGTCCATCTTATCGTACTAGGAAACCATCAAATGTCTTATAGCAGCAGAAAAGAAGCAGTCCTTGAACCTGATGGTACGAGCTTTCAGGCTTTTGTATCTTCTGCCTGATAGGAGGTGAGGGAAGAAGAGAGAATGTCCAAGGTAGGTGGGGTCTTTGATTATGCAGGCTGCTTTACCAAGGTAGGGAGAAGTGTAAAGTCCATGGAGGGAGGTTGTGTCCTCTGATATCCTTAGATGAGTCTATAACTCCCTGCAGTCTCTTGCAGTCATGGGTAGAGTAGCTGCCATATCAAGCTGTGATGCATTGGGATAGGATGCTTCCTGTGATGCGTCGATAAAATTGATAATAGTCAAAAAGGACATACCAAATTTATTTAGCCTCCTGAGGAAATAAAGGTGCTGGTAAGCTTTCTTGGCTGTAGCATCAACATGGTTGGACCAGGACATGCCTTTGGTGATGTTCATTCCTAAGAACTTGAAGCTCTTAACTGTTTTGACCTCACTATCATTGATGTAGACAGGAGATTGTGCACCACTCCCCTTCCTGGAGTCAAAGACCAGCTCTTTTGTTTTAATGACACTGAGGGAATGGTTGTGGTCATGATACCATGATACTGGGCACTCTATCTCCTTCCTGTACTGCAATTCATTGTCATTTGAGATTTGGCCTACTACAGTGGTGTCACCTGCAAATTTATAGATGGAATTGGAGCAGAATCCTGCCGCACAGTCCTGAGTGTATAGAGGGAAGTGTAGAGGGCTGAGGAGCTTTGTGAGCACCACTATTGAGGATAATAGTGGAGGAGGTGTTACAGCCTATCCATATTGATTGTGGTCTGTTGTTCGGGAAACAATACAGTTGCAAAGAGAGGTATTGTGTACCAGGCTTAGGAGTCTAGGAATCATTTAACATCATTAAAAGCAGATCATCTGTCTAGTATCAGGTAATTGTTTGTCATTGCTTGCTGTGCATAAATTGGGTGTAATTCTGATTCTTTTTCAAAAGTGACTACACTTCAGAGGCACTTAATCAACTACAAGGTGTTTTGATATATTCTGTAGCTCTCATGCAGAAATGCAAACTTTTCTTTCAACAAAAGTAAAGGTCCCACTGCCCTGTAAATGGGCTCCATGCCATTTTATTGTCTCAGTGGCAATGGGTTCCTTCTTGCTCATGCTAGAGATCAAGGTGGACGTCCTGGCCAATATAAACAATGCAAAAAATGTAATGGTGTCACAGTTGGGGAATCTCCTCTATCCAGGCAGTTCTGGGTAATCCAGTTAATATGGACACAGGAAGTGGAAATTTAAAAATATTGCAATACAGTCCCCCTCCCACAGCATATTTGCAGGATGAACTGTGAGGCCCCTTTCCATTCGGGTAAAAGTTAAGCCAACTGCTTTGAAGACTTCTGGTCAGTCTGTGCAACATATGTAGTTGAATACAACTGAGCCCGCAAATCCAATTCCTCTTGCTGCCAAATTAGAGGTTCAAGTACAGTATAAAACAGCATCTCTGCACACAGATGTTCTGAAACAGTTTGATCAAATGCAGATGGGGTAGGATTTCCCCATCAGTATAACACAGTCATTGGCAGTAAATCTGGTCTAGCCTACTCTAGGGAAAATCCCACCCCAAATTGTGTGGAAATTACTGTATTTTGTAAAGCTCCTTTAAGATTTATTTCAGACTCCCTGTATCTATATTTGATGAAGATCAGAGATTTTGTCTGAAGCTTTTACTTTATGCTACTTCATGAAAGAAAGAGCATTAATGTAGACTCTGATTGCAAAGAACCATATTTTGTGTGCTCTGCCATTTCAGTGAAAATAAACATTTAAAACTGTATAATTTTCACTCAATATCCTCCCGCCATTTGCTGTTATAATCAAAATCAGAATCAGAATCAGGTTTATTATCACCAGCATGTGTCGTGAAATTTGTTAACCTAGTAGCAGCAGTTCAATGCAATACATAGTATAGTATAGTATAGTATAGTATAGAAGAAGAAAAAAATAATAATCAATCAATTGCAGTATAGATATAATGAATAGATTAAAAATCGTACAAAAACAAAATAATATATATTAAAAAGGTGATGTAGCGTTCACGGATTCAATGTCCATTTAGGAATCGGATGGCAGAGGGGAAAAAGCTGTTCCTGAATCACTGAGTCTGTGCCTTCAGGCTTCTGTATCTCCTACCTGATGGTAACAGTGAGAAAAGGGCACGCCCTGGGTCCTGGAGGTCCTTAATAATGGATACTGTCTTATAAGAAGAAAATATGAAATATGAATATAAAATAGCAATGAGAGTAGTGACCTGATAATATGTTATTAGTGGCATTGGATAAGTGAGAAATAATCCACAGGATCTGAGAACTCCACTGGTCGATTTTGAATACTCACACAGCACAAGAGATAAACAGGACTTCAGCTTAATGTGTCACTTGAAAACTGACACCTTCAGTGCTACTATACTGAAATGTCACCCTAGATAGAATATCTGCTCTTTTCTCTGGAATGGATCTTGAACACATTCCTCCTGAGTTAGCAATGAAGTTTTGACTACAGAGCCAGGGCTGCCACTATGCAATTTGTTCAGTGTGTTCATTGAATTCAGCTCCCCATGCTGAACGTCTGCTTGTCCTACTGATCAAGCATCAGGAATTCCTGAGTTATATTGTCATTTCTTTTCATGATTATGAGACAGATAATTGTGGCAGCTGAAATAAATGCACGAGAAAGGCATTATTGTTGACTGCAGTGAATCATTTGCTGGTTCATTTCTTTCTTATGTGTGCAAGAACATGATCGTTTTAGATGGAAGGAAACTGATCCTATTAGCAAATGATTGAAGCAGAGGGAACAGGTTCAAATTTTGAGCAAAAAATACAAGGGGGATTTGAGAAAAAGAAATTTACATAGAAGTCATTTATGATGTGGCATTAAATTATTGTAAGATGGTGAATACAAGATTAAACAATGCCTTCTTAAGGGAATTGGATTGGAAGTCAAGATAGAATGATTTGCAGGGCTGGGCAATGCACTGACAAGATTGCTTTACTTTGATCTGGCAGACCTGATGGCTGAATGATCTCTTCTATCTAAATGATTCTATGACTCTTCTTTTGTGTGGTGGTGACGAGCAACAGCAGATAAGGTGAAGGTGAAAGGAATATGTTGAGGTTTAGAGGTCTGTTGTCTGAATGATTTTGAGAACTACTTCATTATCCCAAGAAATGCAAGTTCAGGGCAGGAAGTTGCAACATACCTCATTGACTGCTCTTCTCGTTCCTCGATGCCCCCTCTGTTCAATGATGAGGTACATTTTCCATATCGCATTCAGTATTTTCCAATATTTGCATTGTTGGCAGAAGGCTGGAATCCTGAGATTCAGTGGTCAGTCCTTGGACAATAAAGTTGCAAATCAACTGTTCACTGTCAAAGTGTTGACTAACGTTGAAATGTTGAAAGAAAGTCATGAGAGACTGAGGATTCTGCTTGGGCATAGTCTGCCCTTCCTTATAAAGATTAAATTTAAAAGATTAAAAGATTTAAAAGATTGTCACATTGAAAAATACAGTGAAATAAACTCTCATTTTTTTTACATCAATGACCAACATATGGATGTGCTGTGGGCAGCCCGCAACTGTCGTGCACATAGCATGCCCACAACTTACTGACTCATACGTTGCTGGAACATGGAAGGAAACTGAAGCACACGCAGTCACAGGGAGAATGTATAAACAGTGGTGGGAATTAAGCCTCAGTCATTGGTACTGTAAAACATTATGCTGTCATGGGATTTTTGGGGACCTCTAAGAATGACATTCAGTTTGCTGGCTATTTTCTAGCTCCATTGGAGAGAAACATGCTCAGTCTTGCGTGGGTCCTATATTCTGAGCAGCTGTTTCACTGTAATAATTGTGTTGCTCCTTGCATTGTTGGTACATGCCCAACAGCCAGAAGAGACTGCATAATGCTGGCAAGGTCTCTCGTCTATAGAGTTAAGATTGTTACGATCATGTTAGGTGGCATGGTAATGTAATGGTTAGAGTAACACATTAACAGCACCAACAATCACCATCCAGGTTTGATTCCTGCCGCAGTCTGTCAGGTGTTTGTACCATTCCTCCCGCGACCGGGTGGGTTTCCTCCAGGTGCTTTGGTTTCCTCCCATATTCCAAACAGGTATGGTTAAGGTGAGTGAGTTGTAGGCATGGTATGTTGGCGCTGGAAGCATGGCAACATTTGTAGGCTGCCTAGCATAATCTACGCTGATTTGTTTTGACACAAATAACGCATTGTTATTGTTTTGATGTTGAAACAATAACAATGTCATCAAAACATGTTTTTGTGTTTCAATGTACATGTAACAAATAAAGCTATTCTTACCTTATCTTTGATACCATCAGAAAGCTTTGGTGGAAATGGACTTTACACTGAATTCTTCACTCATGAGTAACTTCCACAGTTTAAACGGCTTTTCTATCTCCGTTAAAAATGGGCACATATCCTTTCAGCACTTTCTCTTCGCATGAATATGAGGTGCAACAGAAAGAACAATAATGGGATCCACACTAGAGAGGTAGAGCATAAGATATTGCAGGTCAAGTTATTGGACCAGTGGTTCAAGTGTAGTAGGATACTCCCTATCAATCTTTGCACAGTTCTGCAACTTTGTGTTATTTATTGTATTTAATATTATCATGTATGCTATTTATTCTGTGAGTAACATGTGAACAAGGAGTTTTATTGCTCCCTGGTGTATATGCACATAAGCTAATCTGAATGAAAGGTACTCACTCAGTACTCATGCAGCTAATTACAAAAATATATAACCAAATACAATGTCTGAATATGTTTAAATGGATTTAGTCAAAAAATCATAATGGTGCATTTTGTATTTTTCAGGATGAAACACCAATGCCTGCGAGATTGAGCCTTGGGAAGTCTGTAAAAGAAAGTCTGAAAGTACCTGAAGAAAGTGAAGAAGGAAAAGAGGTTGTGTCTAATGAGCAGAAACCTGAAGGTGAAGCCATCTCGCTCTCCTCTGATGAAGAAATTGAACTTGAAGTAATTGAAGAGGAAACAACAGCTGTTCGTCTGAAGAAGAGCAGCATGAAGCGAATGGATGACTTCAAGAAAGCATTCTCCAAGGAGTCCATGGAAAAGGCCAGGCAAAGGACAAGGGAACAACTGCAGAAGACTCGGATAAAAACAAGGGAGAACGTGGAGAAGACCAAACAAGCAACAAAAGAAAATCTGGAAAAGACAAAGCTTACACTTGAAAAGAAAATGAACAAGCTCGGCAGCAAGATAGTAACACAGGAGCGAAGGGAGAAGATTAGGGACTCCAGATCAAGGCTGAGGAAGTCCTTCACACCAAATCATCAAAAGTCAGCACGGTGTCGAACAACTGTCTACAGGATCCCGCCATTTACATTCTGGGTTAAAAAGATGAGAGATGGGGATGTGGTGGTGCAAGAGGTGGAGATGATGGAAGGTCAGGGAGAAGATCATACTGCAGAAGATGAAGACCACACCGACCTCCTTATTGAAGAAATCCATGAGGAATCACTGGAGGAGGATCCAGATAATGAGACCGAACACCTGCTGCAGAAAAGGAGAATTGAGTAATGAGTTTATTTAGTGGAAGAGATGTCAATTGGCTCTTGCTAGTTGGCTGAGGCAAATAGAAAGGAAGGAGTGAAATGTTTTTGGAACAGTAGATCATAAAGTTTGAATGCATTAAGAAATTTATATTGCACAACTTTGTTACCCTCTTGTCTTAGTTAATCTAAGGACATTTCCAGTAAGCATTGCATTGATGAAATAAAGCAAGCTGTTTGTCATTTCATCACTAGGATACTGAACGGGATTTCATTTCCCAGTCAAATCACTTTTGGGAAACAGCCATTTAAAAATGTACTTATGACTTTATAAGTTACATTATGAGTACATTAAATAATAAGCTAGATTTTCCTGAGTGGGACCTACCTTCACTCACCACTTGGAATTGCCAACCCTCCCCTAGATCCTAAAGGTCAATTTCACCAACTCAAGAGACAAAACTCAGGGTCATACCAAGATATGATGTGACATATTTAAGTCACATGGGTGAGCCAGAATAAGCCCTGTACATCAAGTCTTCTTCATTTGGTTATGCTCCAATTCTGCTGGCTGTCAAAACTGTTTTTTTAGTGCATCTGAACTTCAGACATCTTGAAAAACTAAACTGAAACAAATAAAAAATGACCACTAAAGTTTAGAAAGGCAAATAAGCTAACTTCCAAATAGTTTGAATAATTATATCATTAAGCCAGTTCAAAAAGAAACAATGAAACTTATCCATATTTTCCACAGATCCCTTTCAAATAAATGGGCTTATGGATCCTGCAGCAGTTTTCTGCACTTAAATATAGATTTCTGAATCCCAAAACCTGATAGTGGATATGCAGAGGAACGCTGTTGGTTTTTTGTGTAACTTTTGGCAAAACCCAGCCAAATCTAGGCCAAGGATCAAATGTGAGGGGTGTTCAGAACTAACTGTGTGAGAAATATTAATTCCAAAGTGAAGTGGAAAATTGTAATCAGGAGGATAACTAAAGTTTGTGCAACTACTTTCTGCATTGGAGAAAAGAATATACCTGTATAATGGAAGGTTTAAAAGGTAAAAAGTATTTTATTCATATTATAACCGAGGCAGGGGAAAGATAAAATTAAGCCTTGTTATTTAGAAGGGTTAAACTTGGTCCAGTAAGGATGTGAAAAGAAGGCCAGAGAATGGGGAATGATTCAGAAGGTTAATGTGCTTTGTATAGCAATGGCAATGGAACATGATAAAAGTAGAATGAAATGTCGCTCTTGCCAATGGGTGAAAAAAGAGACTTTGTATGACATCAGTGCTTTTGTCGATACAAAATGAAATATCTTTTGCATCCATGCATAGCAGACAAATCAATTACTGGATACATTTTACCTTTCCAGCTTTCAGTAATTTGCATTTACACGCAGTAACCAGATTAGCAGGCAGAGTTGTAGCGTCTTGCATGACACAAGCTTTAAAGCTGCATCACTATTGTATAATAATAAAAATTCATTTTAAGAATTTATATACTTATTGCTTTACCTGCTATAGCAGCTGCTTATAAGTAAAAGAAGATAGTTGATGAGTTGTATAAGTAACATCTTGAACTTTGGAAAGGAGATTTTGCAGTTCATCAAGGAATTCATACTTTCCTTCAGTAAACAATTTTACTGAAAAGCAATCCTACATTATAATTTTTTAACACTATGCAGTAGTATACAAGGGCTTTTTGCATTTATCAGTATATTGAAGTAATTATATATTCAATATTATTACCAGATTTACTGTTATAAACTGAGTAGTACTGCAATTTCATATTCCTGCCAACAGAGGCGCTATAGAGTCACCTCTGGCAAGAATGAACTCATAAAGAGCAAACCAAATCCACCTAGCCAATGTCCATTGTCAATGTGGACAGACCAATTTCAAATGCAAAGGCAAAATGTATAACCTTAAAATGGGCTATGTCTGTGCTTTCTGATTTAAATAGCCTCTGCCCTTTGTTTCTATTTAGATTTGTTTGCCCATAAGTAAAATCATTGGAGATTGACAAGTAATATTTTACAAACCGATGAAAAGAAACTTTCAACTTTCTGATAGTTAATGACCACAGAAATATATCATATGTATTAAAATATAAACTCTTAACATTTAAACATTTATATGAAATACTGTCTGTGATTATAATGAATGCTTGTTTGAAATATAAGGGTCATTGACTCTGTTCAATGAGTAGAAATAGCATTTTATACAAATGTATTAAGTTCTCATAATTACTATACACTACAATATCATGATTAATGTACCAATAATTGATTAGCTTGGATTCCATAAACACATCTGCTGTTTTTCAATGACACTTGGAAATTTGCAATCAAAATATTTTGGTATGACATACTTTGGAATAAGTACGAAAACTTTCCAAGTACCATACTTTAGAAATTGGACATTATTCTGTACATCTGAGATCCAAATGCATACCAGTAGTAACAGTGTGTTTAAGAGCTTGTGATTGAGAGTGAAGAGATAAATGGTTTTTGACCATTTAGCCTGTTCCATCTCAATAAGTCAATCACTCATTACGCTTTTCAGCATTTCTACTATCTCTTTACTCAGGAGAAGTTTACCAAATTTATTTTTCCACTAATTTGTTGTCTCTTTCAATGATATATCCTCATTTTTTGCCAATCCACATTTTTAGAAACATTCTTCCTTTTGCTTTGAAAGTCATGCAACTTATAACTTCCTCTTTAAAAATGTATTTGTGAAACAAAACTGCAATTTTTGTTAAATGCTGTCATGCCTGAAAGCAAAAGGGATGATGCAGAATGAAGAGGTAGTTTCATGTTTGCAGTATGTATTTTTTCAACAGAATATAAACTTCCAAAATGTATATTTCTATAAAGTGTTGACTTCATTTTGAATAGTTTCCTTAAATATATGACTGTATTCTAGATATCAGCATGAAACAAGAAAGTAAATGGCATATCGAATATCTGAATGTTGAGACATATAAAAAACTGAGTTTATATTTAGCTTACAATTTTGTCAGTACAGCAATAGCAATTATAAATCAACAATATGCAGCAGACTTCTAATATTTGCCTACTATATACTGTACTTACATTTTGCTTAACAATTCATAATAAAAATCAGTCTCATAGACAGAAATTTATTGCTTGTGGGCTGTTATTATTCCATTGCGCTGATGAAACTATAAACACTACTTGAGTTAAAAGAGTTAAAAGCGATACCATGTCATATCTATTGCATCTTTTCTTAATGTTGATGGATTTTATGCAATTTTCAGCATTACATAACACTACAGAAGGAGGCTATCAATCCACTTAGTCCACTCCAGCAAATCATAAACACAAAAGATTAGCATGTGCTGAAAACCCAAAGCAACACAAATGAACTGCTGGAGGATCTCAGCAGGTCAAGCAGTGTCTGTGGAGAGGAACAAACATTTGATGTTTCAGGCCGACACCCTTTGAAAGTCCTGATGGAGGATCTCAGCCCAAAACACCAATTGCTTTTTCCTCTGGAATAAACTGATTATTCACTTCAGGAGGAGGAAGCCTGGGGTCCACAAGCCAGTCCTCATCAGGGGATCAGAGGTGGAGAGGGTCAGCAATTTTAATCTCCTCGGTGTTATTATTTCAGAGGATCTGCTCTGGGCCCAGCACGTAAGTGACATTACAAAGAATGCAGGGCAGCGCCTTTACTTCATGTGAAGATTTGGCATGACATCTAAAACTCTGACAAAGTTCTATAGAAGTGCAGTGGAAAGTATTTTGTCTGGCTGCATCACAGCCTGGTATGCAATCAATAGTTCCCTTGAACCGAAAATCCTCCAAAAATTAGTGGATATGGCCCAGTCCATCACGGGTAAAGCCTTCCTTGCCATTGAGAATATCTACATGGAGCACTGGTCACAGGAAAGCAGCATCCATCATCAGGGACCCCCACCACCCAGGTCATGCTCTCTTCTCACTGCTGCCATCATAAGGAGGTACAAGAGCCTCAGGACCCAGACCACTAGATTCAGGAACAGTTATTGCCCCTCAACCATCAGACTCTTGAACCAGAGGGGATAACTTCACTTGCCCAATCACTGAACTCTTCCACTACATCCAGAACCCACCACAAATGTTCAAGCACCCTTTATCTCATGTTCTCGATTCTTATTGCTTATTTTTCTCCTTTGTAGTTTCACAGTTTGTTGTCCTTTTGGCTTGGGTCTTCCATTGATTCTACTATTTTTCTTGGATTTACTGAGTATGCATACAAGAAAATGAATCTCAGGGTGACACAAATGCTCTCTGATGATAAATTTACTTTGAACTATGAATTTTGAACTCTCCATAGATGCTCCAGCACTCTGTGTGTGTTGGTCCATTCCAGCTCCCAGTAGTCTCATTACCCTGGACACCTGCAATTTATTCTCCCTTTATGTGCATAGCAGCTCCCTTTTGATCCTTTTTGCCACAAATTTGCAATTCTAAAACATGGCTAGACAGTTGATGTACTGCTAGAAGAAGCCACAGCATTCAGAGGAAGCCCACACAAGGTGAACACTATGGCGGTGTAACAGTTAGTGTGACATTATTACAGCTTGGAGCATTGGAGTTCAGAGTTCAATTCTGGTGTCCTCTGTAAGAAAGTTTGTATGTTCTTCCCATGAAGAATGGGTGCTTCTTCCCACAGTCCAAATACATGCTGGTTAGTAGGTTAATTGGTTATTGTAATGTGTCCTGTGATTAGACTAGGGTTAAAGAGGTGACTCACACAGGCTGGCGAGTGAGCATTAAACAGCAGCGCTTCGCGGGAGTTTCGGCATTTGAACAGCGGCCAATCAGAGATTGGATTCTTTAGTAAGACCAAATATAAAAAAATGCAGGGGCAAATGGAGCAGCCTTTGTCTGAGCGGCTATTGTTGGTGTGGATATTGATATAGTGGGGATTTGATGCTTTAGCTCCTTAAGACTTCAGCGAGGAGAGGCTGGAGTGAGAGAAGGCAAAAAGCTGTAGGTAGATTTTTTTCCAGTTTATTTAATGTTTCCTTCTTTATAATTGCACAGTTAGAGCAGTAGGGGTGGCAGGCAGGATAGTTGAATGCTCCTGTTGCAGGATGTGGGAAAGCAGGGAGACTTCCAGTGTCCGCCAATAACTTAATCCACAAGAAGTGCCATCCAGCTGCAGGTTCTAACATTCCGCGTTCAGGAATTAGAGCTGGAACTGCATGAACTCCACATCATGTGGGAGGCTAAAGGATGGATAGGAAGGTAGCTACATCCAAGGTGCAGGACACAGGAAACTGGGTGAGAGTCAGGAAGGAGAAAGTGGTTAAACAGCCAGTGCAGATCAACCCTGTGGCCAGCCCCCTCAACAGCAAGTATACCACTTTGGATACTAATGGGGGTGGGGAATGATCTAACAGATGGAAATCACAGTGGTCAGGTCTCCGGCACTGAGTCTAGCTCTGGGACTCAGAAGGGAAGGGGGAGAAGAGGTGAGCTGCGGTGATAAGGGATTTGTTATGGGAACAGAAAGGAGGTTCTCTGGACAAGAAAGAGATTCTGGGATAGTATGTTGCCTCTCGGGTGCTAGGGTCAAGGACATCTCAGATCGAGTTCTCAGCGTACTTAAGTGAGAGGGTGAGAGGCCAGAGGTCATGGTCCATATAGGGACCAATGATATAGGAAGGAAGAGGGACAAGATTCTGCAAATTGAGTTCTGGGAGTTAGGTGCTAACACTTTCCAGGGTTGTGATCTCAAGATTGCTACCTATGCCACATGCCAGTGAGGCCAGAAATAGGAAGATTATACAGTTTAACACGAGGCTAAGGAGTTGGTGTAAGTGGGAGGGCTTCAGATTTTTGGATAATTGGGCTCTCTTCCAGGCAAGATGAGACCTGTACAGAAGAGACAGTTCACACCTAAACTGGAGGTGGGGGTACAAATATCCTTTAGGGAAGATTCGCTAGTACTGCACGGGGAGGGGGATAGAAACTAGAGTGCTAGAACAAATAGTGGAGAGGTTGTGGAGACAGTTGTTGTTAAGATCTCAGAAAAAGTCAGGAATCAGCAGTTTGAACACGGTGTGACTTATGTCCTGAGCTGCATATATTTCAACACAAGAATTATTGCAGGAAATGCAGATGAGCTCAGGGATGAATCACATGGAATTATGATATTGTAGCCATTAGTGAGACTTGGTTGCAGAAGGGGTAGGATTGGCAGCTCAATATTCTGAGGTTCCGTTGTTTTAGATGTGATAGAACGGGGGGACTCAGGGAAGAGGGGTGGTATTACTAGTCAGGGAAAATGTCATGACAGTCCTCACTCAGGACAGACTGGAGAACTCATCTACTGAGGCTTTATGGGCGGAACTCAGGAATAAGAAAGGTATGTCCACATTAATGGAGCTATATTATAGACCAACCAACAGTCCACGGAATTTAGAGGAACAATTATGTAGTGAGATCACAGACCATTGCAAGAAATATAGAGTTGTGATTGTAGGTGATTTTAACTTTTCACATATTAATTGGGACTCCCTTACTGTAAAAAGGACTGGATGGGATATATTTTGTCAAATGTGCTCAGGAAAATTTCATTAATCAATTCCTAGAAGTCCCAATGAGAGAGTGTGTGATCCTTGACCTACTGTTAGGAATGAGACAGGACAGATTACACCTGGTAAGTGGGAGTCCTTCAAAAGTGAAATTTAGAGTACAGAGCTTGTATATTCTTGTCAGAATAACAGGCAATGTTAACAGATTTAAGGACCCTTGGTTTTCAAGAGATATTGAGGCCCTGGTTCAGGAAAAAAGGAGAGGCATAGCAGGTATAGGCAGGTGGGAACAAATGATGTGTGTACAGAGTATAATAAATGCATAAAAATAACATAAGAACTCTGTAGATGCTGAAAATCGAAAGTAACACACACAAAATGCTGAAGGAACACAACAAGCCAGGTAGCATCGATGGAAATGAGTAAACAGTCAAAGTTTTGGGCCAAGGCCTTTCTTCAGGACTGGAATGGAAGGGGAAAGATGCCAGGACAAAAAAGTGGGGAGATGGGAAAGAGGATAGCTAGAAGGTGATAGGTGAAGCCAGGCCTGTAGGAAAAATAAAGGGCTGGAGAAGAAGGAATCTGATAGGAGAGAAGAGTGGACCATACGAGAAAGAGAGAGGAAGGGACCCAAGGGGAAATGAAAGGCAGGTGAGAAGAGGTAAGAGGCCAGAGTGGGGAAAAGAAGAAGAGGGGAGGGGAAGGAAATTTTTTACCAGAAAGAGAAATCGATTTTCATGCCATCAGGTTGGCGGCTACATAGACAGAATATAAGGTGTTGCTCCTCCAACCTGAGGGTGGCTTCATCGTGGCACATGAGGGGACCATGGACCAACATGTCAGAAAGGGAATGAGAATAAAAGTTAAAATATTTGACCATCAGGAAGTTCCACTTATGGCAGATGGAGTAGGGGTGCCTGATGGAGCAGTCCCCCAATTTATGATGGTTCTCACCAATGTAGAGGAGGTCACTTTGGGAGCACTGAGCACAATAGCCGACCCCAGCAGATTCCAATATGAAGTGTTGCCTCACCTGGAAGGACTGTTTAGGACTCTGAATGGAGGTGAGTGTGCAGGTATAGCATTTTGGCCACTTGCATGGTTAAGTGCTGGGAAGGAGGGACAAATGGACAAGGGAATCATGGAGAGAGCAATCCCTGTGGAAAGTGGAGAGAGGAGGGTACGGTAAAGATATGTTTGGTGGTAGGATCCCATTGGAGATGGCGGAAGTTGCAGAAGATGATGTGTTTAAAGCTGAGACTCATGGGGTGGTAGGTAAGGATAAGAAGAACTCTTTGATAGTTAAGGCAGCGGGATGTGGCGAGATGTGGCGAGCGTAGATGTTTGAGAAATGGAGGAGATGTTGGTGAGGGTAGATCCAGTGTGGAGGGAGGGAAACCACATTCTTTGAGGAAGGAGGACACCTCTGATGTCCCGGAATGGAAAGCTGCATTCTGGGAACAGATGTGGCAGAGATGAAGGAACTGTGGAAAAGGAATAGCATTTTTGCAGGAGACTGGGATGAAGAGATATAGTCAAGATAACCATGAGAATCAGCAGGTTTATAAAAGATGTCGGTTGACAGCTTGTCTCCAGAAATGGAGACAGAGAGATTGAGAAAGGGAGGGAGGTGTCAGAAATGGAGCAAGTGAATTTAAGAGCACGGTGGAAGTTGGAGGCAAAGTTGATGAAATTGATGAGCTCAGCACGGGTGAAAGAAGCAGCACCAATGCGATCGTCAATGTAGTGCGGGAAGAGTTGGGGAGTGTTACTGGGGAAGGCTTGGAACATGGATTGTTCTGCAAAGCCTACAAATAGGCAGGCATAGCTGGGACCTATGCGGGTGCCCATGGCTACCTCTCCAGTCTAGAGAAATTGGGAGCAGCCAAAGGAAAAATTGTTGAGGGTGAGGACCAGATCTCCCAGCTGGAGAAGGGTGGTGGTGGAGGGGAAACGGTTGGTTCTTTATTTCAGAAACAAGTAGAGAGCATTAAGGCCTTCTTGATGGGGGATAGAAGTGCATAGCGACTGGGCATCCATGGTGGAAATTCTTAAGAAAGAAATTGGGAGGGCTAAAAGAAGGCATGAGGTTGCTCTAGCAGACAGGATGAAGGAGAATCCTGAGGGCTTCTACACATACCTTAAGAGCCAAAGGATTGCAAGGGTCAAAACTGGACCTCTGGAAGATCAGAATGATAATCAATGCATGGAACCAAAAGAGATGGAGAGATCTTGAGTGGACTTTTTGCATCTATATTCACTCAGTAGACAGACATAGAGTCTATAGATGTGAGGTAAAGCAGCAAAGAGGTCATGGACTCTATATGGATTACAGAGGAGGAGGTTTTAGATGTCTTGAGACAAATTAGGGTGAATAAATTCCCCAGAACCCCACAAGGCTTTCCCTTGGACCCAGTGGGAGGCAAGTGCAGGAACTGAAAGGAGATATTTAAATCATCCTTGGTGAGATGTGAGGGACTGGAGGATTGAAAGATAGCTAATGGTGTTCTGCTGCTTAAGAAAGGCTCTAAAATTAAACCAGGAAATTATAGGTTGGTGAGCTTGACATTAGTAGTGGGAAAATTATTGGAAGGTATTCTAAGGGATTGAATATATGGGTATTTGGATGGACTGGGACTGATTAGGATAGTCAACATGGCTTTTGTATGGTAGGTTGTGTCTATCCATCTTAAAGAGTTTTTCGGAGAAGTTACCAGGAGAGTTGATGAAGGCAAGGCAGTGGATGTTGTCTACATGAACCTTAGCAAGGCATTTGACAAGGTCCCACATGGGAGGCTGGTCAAGAAGACATTAAAGATAAGGTAGTAAATTGGATTGGACATTGGCTTAGCGGAAGAAGCCAGGGAGTGGTAGTAAATGGTTGTCTCTGACTGGAGGTCTGTGACTGGTGAAGTGCCACAGGGATCAGTGCTGGGCCCATTGTTGATTGTCATCTATATCAATGATCTGGATGATAATGTGGTTAACTGGATTAGCAATTTGCGGGTGACACCAAGATTGAGGGTGTAGTGGACGGCGAGGAAGATTATGAAAGCTTGCAGCAGGCTCTGGATCAGCTGGAAAAATTACTGAAAAATGGCAGATGGAGTTTAATGCAGACAAGTGTGAGGTATTGCTCTTTTGAAGGACCAATTAGTGAATGGTAGAGCACTGAGGAGTGCAATAGAACAGAGGGATCTAGACATACAGTTTCATAATTTATTGAAAGGGTAGATAGGGTCGTAAAGAGAGCTTTTGGTACATTAGTCTTTATAAATCGAAGTACTGAATACAGGAGTTGAGACGTTATGTTGAAGTTGTACCAGACATTGGTGATGACCAATTTGGAGTAATGTGTGCAGTTTTGGTCACCTACCTACAGGAAAGATGTAAGTAAGTTTGAAAGAATACAGAGAAAATTTACAAGGATTTTGCTGGGACTGGAGGACCTGATTTATAAGGAAAGATTGAATAGGTTAGAACTGTATTCCCTAGAACATAGAAGATTGTTTCTGTGCTGTAGT
This sequence comes from Hypanus sabinus, assembly GCF_030144855.1. NCBI lineage: Eukaryota > Metazoa > Chordata > Chondrichthyes > Myliobatiformes > Dasyatidae > Hypanus > Hypanus sabinus. The sequence continues at coordinate 42,997,594 of NC_082738.1, read as the reverse complement.
AGACTATGACTCCAATGACCATGCCAAACAGGTGGCTGAAATAGCCATTTTCAACAGGGACAATCTGTTGAAATACAATAAATCCCACAATCTTTTATTTGTAATTAGATATCCAGCTATAATTCTAAAGCATGATGGAAAGCTTAAGTAAGTAAATTAAGGGTTAAAAAATTGAATAGCTAATGCACAATTGTACATGTACTGGTATTTCTGTTAACTGTGATACAGATCTTTTGCTTTCATAATTTCCTGAGAAGATTTTGCAAACTTGAGAAGAAATATAAGTATCTCTTTGTTAAAGTAGCATTTTTATCCAGTTGCCTATTTAATATTAGAAAGATTCCAAACAAGAATGAATTGGAGCATTTGACCAATTGTGCCTGTCAAATGGAGTATTTGCAATTGCATGAGATGGAAGGTCTACTGGAAGAATAGAACGTCACACTGGAAAAGCCGGGATTGAACAGAGGGTTTACAGAGAAAGGTAATAGTGAATTGTCATGTGAATTCCACATGAAGACTATAGATTTGTAACCATGGCACATTTAAATTGAGAGGAATCGGGACATCTTCTGACAGACAGAGTCATGCAGTGGGCCTTTCAGCCCATTGAATCCATGCTGACCTTCAAGCACCAATCTGTACTTATCACATTTTATTCTCCTCACATTCCCAGCAACTACCCCCCAGTTTCTATCGCTAACTATACACGAGGAGCAATTTGTAGCCAATTAACCTATGCCTGAGAAGTAAGACTGCAGTGAAGAAAATATTACAAGAATGGACAAAAGTCATGCCCCAAAATAATTTGGGAGTACAGATATAGAAACAAAGCTTCCTTCCTAACCTACTGACCATTGTTAAATATTTTGCTTGTGTCCCTTAAAGGGTATTAAGGTTCATGTGGTGAAGGCAGGAGAATGGGGATGAGAGGGAAAATAAATCAGCCCCCGTGATTGGCAGAGAAGGTTCGAATGGCCTAATTCTGCTTCTATATCTTTTGATCTTGCGTAATAAAATGTTGGAGCAGACTTGATGGGCCAAATGGCCTAATTCTGCATCCAAGTCTCTCAGTCTAACTTAATAAACCTTGGCTTAACGTGAAACCTCAGTCTAACATAAGAACCCCAACGGAGCAATATTTACTCTTAATATCCAAAAACACTTTTCATTCACCTACTATTAACGTCCTTGTAATTGCCTGATAACTGGGTTGGCCACTAACCACCTGGCTGCAAAAACAGTGTTGAGGTTAGCTCACTCCCTGCCACCCAAAAATTTTCCAACACTTTACCAGCCATTAACTTACTCAACAAGAGAAAATAACTTTCTTATCCTCCACCCTTAGCTTTCATTCCCTCTACTCATAGTACACCATGGTTACAGTGTAAAAGATTCACTACAACAACTCCCCAAGGTTTGTTCCACCATTGCCGAAACTCACAACTTCCATCATGGTGTTACAATTCCTCTCCAAGTCAGACATTGATTTAGGGAGTTGTCACTTACTGGAAGTTATTGAGTCTCCCTAACTATATTCTTGTCAGGGCTAATCAACGCCAACATTGCCTCACTCTGTAAAAAGACTTTCCAGTTTTGATCTCAATTATATTAAAGCAGCCACAAGTCCTTACAAGAAAGTAAAATTTAATTTTAAGAAGTCCAAGCTCACTTAAATTTTATTTGAAACAAGCATTGATGGAATTTGAACAATTCAATGGATCGTAATTTGTTGAAAACTATTGTGATAGAACTTGTACTTCTGCAGTACCTCATCCTGTAAAATCTCTTAATCTATCTGTGTCAACAGAGTGTCATTGAACTGCATAAATCCTTCAATTTTTTTTTCCTCTTGGTTAGTTTTGTATGCAAAAGAATAAATACAAACAAAGTTCGAGATCGGTCAGTGTACCTTCAAGAGCAGCCAGTTGTATACACTGGCACAGAGAAAGGCCCTCCTCTGCCAATTAGCTGATAGATACACACAACTCAGGACCAATCCAACCATTCCAATGAACATTATTATAAGAATATCGGTAGACTTAAAAATGGTTAACAATCTGACATCTATGGGAGGAATCACATGATCCCCAAAGTACAGGATACAGCCTGATTCCCCATTCAGCTTTAATCCTGACTATGAACTAAGCATCTCCTCTCTAGTTACGTGAGAAATTAGAGACGCCATCCAGTAACCAGCTAAAGAACAGTGCCGGAGGAAGACACAAACCGACAGATAAAGGGTAGAACCAGAAAGAATGAAGAAAACAAAGGAGAACTGATAACCTCAAAAGATTAGTATGAAAGGCCTAAGCTAACAGCAATATAGCCCAACTAAAATTGCCATCATGCAATTTTTTTTTCTCTCCACTGGGATTGAAGTTATAATGTTACTCTTCAATCAATTCTCTGTGTTAAAACTGTCGAGATCTGAAATATGATACTTTTAACTGATGAAATTTCATTGATGCCATTTTATTGGCTCTTCACTCAACCCTGGACCATCTGGACAGCAAAAATACATACATCAGGATGCTCTTTATCGACTACCGTTCTTTATGCTCTTTCTCAGCATTCAACACTATCATCCCCTCAAAACTAATCAATAAGTTTCAAGTCCTTGGGCTCCTTGTGCATTTGGATCCTTGATAACCTCACTTGCAGACCTCAGTCAGTTCAGATTGGCAACAACATCTCTTCAACAATCTTCATCAGCAGAGGTGCACCAGAAGGCTATGTGCTTAGTCCCCTGTTCTACTCACTTTTTATTTATGACTGTGAGGCTAAGCACAACTCCAGTGCTGACAATACCACTGTTGTTGACTGAACCAAATGTGGTAACAGATCGGTAGATGGGGGGGGGGGGGGAATTGAAAATCTATCTGAGTGGTGCCACAACAACACCCTCTCACTCAATGCCAGCAAGCCCAAGGAGCTGATTATTGACATCAGGAGGAGGAAACCAGAGGTACACGAGTCAGTTCTCATCAGAGGATCAGAGATGGAGAGGGGCAGCAACTTTAAATTCTTCAGTGCTATCATTTCAGGGGATCTGTCCTGTACCCAGCACATAAGTGCCATTATGGAGAAAGCACGACAGCCTCTCTACTTCCATAGAACCATAGAACCATAGAACACTACAGCACAGTACAGGCCCTTCAGCCCTCCATGTTGTGCCGACACATATAATCCTTAAAAAAATGTACTAAACTCACAGTACCCCATAACCCTCCATTTTTCTTTCATCCATGTGCCTGTCCAAGAGGCTCTGAAATACCCCTAATGTTTTAACCTCCACCACTATCCCTGGCATGTCATTCCAGGCACTCACAACCCTCTGTGTAAAAAACTTACCCCTGGTCTCCCCTAAACTTCCCTCCCTTAATTTTGTACATATGCCCTCTGGTGTTTGCTGTTGGTGCCCTGGGAAACAGGTACTGACTATCCACCCTATCTATGTCCCTCATAATCTTGTAGACCTCTATCAAGTCCCCTCTCGTTCTTCTACGCTCCAAAGAGAAAAGTCCCAGCTCTGCTAACCTTGCTTCATATGACTTGTCCTCCAAACCAGGCAACATCCTGGTAAATCTCCTCTGCACACTCTCCATAGCTTCCACATCCTTCCTATAATGAGGTGACCAGAATCGAACACAGTAAATGTTCCTCAGAAGTTTGCAAAGATTCAGCATGACATATAAAACTTCGACAAACTTCTATAGATGTATGGTGGAGATTTTATTGACTGGTTGCATCACGGCCTGGCATGGAAACATCAATGCCCTTGAATGAAAAATCTTACAAAAAGTAATGGATACTGCCCAGTCCATCAGAGTAAAGCCCTCCCCACTATTAAGCACATCTACATTTTGTAATATCAATATATTTCATACTGATAGTCAATATAAATTTTATATGATAATTAATGATTATCAATAATGTATACCATTACCTTCTGCAGTAATTCCGAACCAATCATATATACTCTCAGGAGAGGAGGACATTACAACTCTACAACATAAACGTAAGGATCAAATGAGCAGGTTTAGTCCAGGAAATACTGATAGGGTCTATTCATGGTGTTTAGTGGTGGGAGAACAACAGATTCGAAAGGGGAAGTATACTCCATTCTCCAACTGTTCAAGACTGATCTGTCAATGGTTTAGGTTTCTTGGTGCTCATGGCAAGATCTCTCTTTGGATAAACACATAATTATCTAGTTGTGTTTTCTTGTAAAAATCATATATAATTCATGTTTCACTTGTAAATGGTACTTACATGATGCTATGTGACAGTGATGCTGCTGCAAATAATTCTTTAATGGCACCTGTTCTTGTGCATATGACAATAAACTCAGATCATTGATTTTCATCTGATAATCTCCAGTCCACTGTGATAAACATTTGTGAACATGATTAATGGCAGAGTTTCAATTAAGTTGCAGAATAGCACTGACTTCCGACACCTGAAAATGTACACAGTTAGGGGAAACCACATACGTATCTGCATGGTAAAGAAAATGCAGGAGAATAATTAACATGCTACAATAGAATTTTCCCTATTTCACAAGAACATCCTGCATAACTAACGTTTGGTGATGTACTTTGTCAGAGCTGAAGTTTTACTTCCCCATTCCCTCATGTAAAACTTTTGTTCACAAATGTTTAACACAATGGACTGGAGATTATCAGGTGAAAATCAATGACCTGAGTTTATTGTCATATGCACAAGTACAGGTGCCAAGTACATCTGTCACATAGCATCGTATAAGTACCATTCACAAATGAAACATGAATTATACATGATTTTTACAAGAAAACACAACTAGATAAAAAGAATCATTTTCGTGCAAAGTCATAGTGTTGTTAGACCAGGGATTAAGGGTGTTTTGGTTGGTTCAAGAACCAAATGGTTGAAGTATATTAGCTATTCTTGAACTTGGTGGTGTGGGATGACAGGCTCTCTGCCATGATTTGTATCTCTCTCAAAGTAAATATAAATAAATAAAGTAGAAAAAAGGAGGATTACAGGAAATTCCTGGAAGACAAACATGTACCTGACTGCTCATGGGATCCCAACAGTATTACTCAAGTTCAAGTTTATTGCTATAAACTAATTAAGATGGTGCTGATAAGTGGTGAGTCTTAGTGTGCAGCTCCAAAGGGAACAATCAAGTATTCCCGTTTAGGACTACTGTAGCTGAAATCCACAGCCACAGCCATGGGTACTTCAGTAAACAGCATCATTTAAGATGTTTAAAAAATTGATCAATATTTAAGATCGGCAGAAACTGGGTGGCAAACTCAGGTAGTGAGTGCAGTTCCCCTTTAAGAAAACAGAAGCACAGAAGCTGAACCAATCTGTAGGTATAGTTGAAATGCAGAAGATTTAGACCCCACTCCTGACTACTCTGCTGGCAAATGTATGATCTCTGGAAAATAAAATTGAATATCTCAGAACAAGAATGCACTATCAAAGGGACATCAGTGACTGCTGTGTACTTTACTTCATGGAAACATGGTTCACCGCTGTTCTTTCTGATGCAGCGCTGCAGCCTGATGGCTTCACTACTCACCTTAAAGACAGGTCAGTTGAATCTTTTAAAGGCAGAGGAGGTGGAGCATTCTTTTGTGATAAACTCATCGTGGTGCACAGATGTAGTGGTTCTGTATCACTTCTGTTCACCCCAGCTGGAACATTGAGTGGTTAAATGTTGTCCTTTTTTATCTGCTGAGGGAGTTTTCTGCTATCATCCTGGTAGCTGTGTACATTCCACCTCAGGCCATGTCAGGCAGTCACTGGAGGAACTGAGCACTGTGATCAGCTGTCACAAAGGTTCAAAGGTCAAATTTAATGCCAGAGAAATCTATACAATATACATCCTGAAATGTTTTTCCTTGGCAACCATCCACGACAACAGAGAAGTGCCCCAAAGAATGAATGACATTTAAATGTTAGAACCTCAAAGTCCCCCCACAGCTCCTCTCCCTCCCGCACGTAAGCGACAGCAAGCAACAATCCCCCCTCCCCCACCGGCAAAAAATAGCAAGCATTGGCACCTCCACCAAGCACTCAAGCGTGAGTAAAGTGGTAGCAAATACACAGACTTGCAGTTACCCCAAAGACTTCGCGTTTCACCCAGCATTTGACATACCACAGGCTCTCTCTCTCCCTAAGAAGAGAGAAGGAGATGTCTCCATTTTCCCAGCAAGCAGGGAGACATAGCAAACAACTCACTGGTTTATAATGTTAAAAGTCCATTATATCGCTTTTTTCTGAGCTCTGTTCCTGAAGATCTCAAAGATCCCGGGTCTTTGGACACCACAGCAGTAGATTTTCTGACTCCCCTGTCAACACACAGGTGGCCTGTCATGACACCAACCCTCGACCCACCCGTCTCCAGAGGCCTGAGATCCTAGGCTTCCAAATCCAAGCCGGACTCTCAGGCTGAACCCTTGGCGTGCCGAACATCGACTGGTCCTGAAACCCCAAGAACAGGTCCCATTCCTGCAAAGACCCGAAGTCAACGTGTAACTCCAGGTCAGGATCTTCAAAAGAACCCTGAAAGGGAAAAATAAAGATATTAAAGATGGAAGTAGAGCTGTTTCCAAAGATAGAAGCAAAGGAGTCTCTATATAGCACCATCTTAACTTCGCTCTGCCTCCTAGTAGCTGGGACAGCACACCCAGATGCCTTCCTTATCATTGAGGAGGATTTCAACAAGACCAGCTTGAAAATAAATTCCTGAATATTGTCCAGTCCATCAACTCAAAGCAATCCAATAAGCGCTCCGCCACCTTCTTGGTCCTCACCACTGGTACTGGATTCTTTAGTCTCTGACAATATGCTGCGAGTAGGAGCTCAGCCAGGTGATCAAACGTTCCAATGTGTGGGCATGAATGGCACGGTAAGTGTTCTTGATCAAGTGGTCAAGTGTGTTGCCTCCACTGGTTCCATGGGTGATATGTTGGTGGTAGCTGTTCAGAGACATCTTCAGGCTGGCCAGTTTGAAATCCCCCACAATGATAGGGAAGTCATCTGGGTACACTGTTTTGTGACTGCTGATTACATTTCTCAGTTCCTCTGTGCCTGCCTGATGTTGGCCTGAGGTGGAATGTATGCCTCTACCAGGATGATGGCAGAAAAACTCCCTCAGCAGATCAAATGAACAACATTTCATCATTAGATGTTCCAGGTGGGTAAGCAGGATTGAGACAGAACCATCATGTCTGTGCACTATCATGAGTTAATCATTAAGCATACTCCACCTCCTCTACCTTTAATAGACCGAGTTGTATTGTGCTTGTGGAGAATGGTTAAGCCATTGGGCTGCAGTGCTGCATTCAAAATGGCAACAGTGAGGCACGTTTCCGCGAAGCAAAGTATGCTGCAGTCCCTAATGAGCCTCTGATGTTACAATCTTTCTCTGAGGTCTTCAATTTTATTTTCCAGAGAGCAGAATAGTCTGGAGTGGAGGTATAAGGCCTCCTGAATTTCAGATGTACCGTAGACTGGCTCATCTTCCCCACCTCCATGCAACTGCACTTACAACTCAATTTTGCAGTCCAAGTTTGAGTATCAAAGATTTATTAAACAGCTTAAAACGATGCTGTTTACTGAGGTACCTATGGCTGTGACTGTAGATTTCAGCCGCAGTAGTCCTAAAACCCTTTTGTAAATGGGGAGACCTGTGCTTCTGATGGAACTTTCTGAGTCCATTGCTTTCTATTCCTGTGCTTGTAATTTCTATACCATATACCAATTACAGCACGGAAACAGGACATCTTGGCCCTTCTAGTCCATACCAAATGCTTACTCTCACCTAGTCCCACCAACCTGCACTCAGCCCATAACCCTCCATTCCTTTCCTGTCCATATACCTATTCAATTTTTTTTAAAGGCAATATCAATACCAGATCATGATACAACCAGTCAAAATGCTTTCCACTGTATCTCAAAGTTTGCCAGAGTCTTAAATGACATACCAAATTTCCTTCAAGTTCTAAGAGAGTAGAGACTTTGGAACACCTTCTTCATGCTTGCATTTATATGCTAGGTCCACAACACTTCCTCCGAGATGCCGGTACACAGGAACTTGTGGTTGTTCACCTTTTTTACCACAGACCTTTCAATAAGAAATGGCATGACTCACTTAACTTTCCACTCCTGAAGTCCACTGCCAGTTCATTGGTTTTGCTGACGCTAAGCATAAGGTTGTTGTAATGACACCATTCAGCCAGCTGACCTATCTCACTCCTGTACACCTCCTCATCACCGTCAGTGATTCTACCACCAACAGCGATGTCATCAGTGAATATGTAGATAGCAATTGAAGATTGTTACCTTACAGTGCTGTGAGAGTGCCATCAACAAAAGACAGTAGGGCCACTCACTGCCATCTTCTCAAGGATAACTGAATATTGAATATTGAAAGGCAATGATAGAGTGGATGTGGAGAAGATGTTTCCTTTAGTGGGCAAGTCTAGGAGTAGAGGGCTCAACCTCAGAAAAGAAGGTCCTCCCTTTAGGACAGAGATGAGGAGGAACTTCTTTAGCCAGAGGGTGGTAAATCTGTGGAATTCACTGCCACGGACAGTTGTGGAGGCCGAGTCATCAGATGTATTTAAAGCAGAGGCTGATAGTAGAAATAATGATAGGTTCTTCATTAGCAAGTGTATCAAAGGTTACAGGGAGAAGGCAGGAGAATGGGGTAGAAAAGGATAATAAATCAGCCATGATGGAATGGCAGAGCAGATCTAATGAGCCAAATGGCCTAATTCTGTTTCTATGTCTTAAGTTCTTATGGTCTTATAATGAAGGATGCACAACAGTCCCTCAACCAGCAAAATCCCACTTCCATCTCTATCTTCCAGAGGGCTTCTATTGATGATGAAATAGGTTTTTGGCTCTTGAAAGTCTTTTAATTTAAACCTTACTAATCACAGCATGCATTGTCATAATTCATCTCATGGGCTTCATTGAGAATGAGGGTTGCTGTTGGATCTGGAGATGTTCTTCAGAAGTCAAGAATGAGGCATAAACCTGGTAATTACCATTGCTTTATTCAGTTCTGTAAGACAAAGAATGAAGAAAAGCCAAGAGAAAAAAATGCAGAAAAAGGAAAAAAAACTTTGTGATTGTCTTGTACTAAAAAACTAGCTCAGACTAGCCGGATAACAAACATACCAGTGATAAGAATAACATATGAAATAGCCAGATTCAGTGGTATGATACCTGCTGCAGAGAAACGTCTAGAAAAATCAGAATCAGCTACTCTATAATTACTAAAAATAAATCACTGAACTATTACACATATATAAATGATAATATAAAAATACAAGCAACTGGAAGAGAAGTTAAACTACAAGAAAAATTAAAAAATACACTCGAATCCAACATTGTGAAAGAACATAGTATTTTTGATGCACCTTACATTATTTATTCCTTTTTTACTTACATCCTTCACATACATGAGGAGTAAAAATCTTTATGTTACATCTCCGTCTAAATGTGCAATTGCAATTTATAGTAATTTGTAAAAAATAGTATATACAACAAGACATTCAATATAGCATAGAAATACAATTGTGTCAGCGTGAATTAATCAGTCTGACGGCCTGGTGGAAGAAACTCTCCCAGAGCCTAATGGTTCTGGCCTTTATGCTGTGGTACCGTTTTCCAAATGGTAGCAGCTGGAACAGTTTGTGGTTGGGGTGACTCGGGTTCCCAATGATCCTTTAGACCCTTTTAAAACACCTGTCTCTGTAAATGTCCTGAATAGTGGGAAGTTCACATCTACAGATGTGCTGGGCTGTCCGCACCGCTCTCTGTAGAGTCCTGTGATTGAGGGAAGTACAGTACCCATACCAGGCAGTGATGCAGCCAGTCAGGATGATCTCAATTGTGCCCCTGTCCTTAGGATTTGGGGGGCCATACCAAACTTCTTCAACCGGCTGAGGTGAAAGGGACGCTGTTGTGCTCTTTTCTCCACACAACCGGTATGTACAGATCACCTGAGATCCTCGGTGATGTAGATGCTGTGGAACTTAAAGCTGTTCACCCTCTCAACCCCAGATCCATTGATGTCAATAAGGGTGAGTGTGTCTCCATTCCTCCTGTAGGCCACAACCAGCTCCTTTGTTTTTGTGACATTGAGGGAGAGATTGTTTTCTTGACATCACTGTGTCAGGATGATGACGTCTCTGTTGGCTGCCTCGTTATTATTTGAGATGAGGCCAATCAATGTAATATTGTCAACAACTGTAATTAGCAGATTGGAGCTATGGGTGGCAACGCTGTCATGGGTTTACAGAGAGTAAAGGAGGGGACTCAGTACACAGCCCTGAGGCGAACCTGTGTTGGGGGTCAGAGAGGCAGAGGTGAGGGAGCCCATTCTTTCCAGCTGCTGGTGATCTGACAGGAAGTCCAGAATCCAGCTGCACAAGACAGGGTGAAGGCTGAGGTCTCTGAGCTTCTTGTTGAGCCTGGAGGGAATTATGGTGTTGAATGTTGAACTGTAGCCCAAGAACAGCATCCTCACATAAACATTCCTCTTCTCTAGGAGTGTAAGAAAGGTGTGTAGAGCTGTGGCTATTGCATTGTCTGTTGGTTGGTTATGCCAGTAGGCGAATTGTAGGGGGTCCAGTGTGGATGATAGTGTGCTGCAGATGTAGTCCCTGACCAGCCTATCAAAGTATTTGCTTATTATTGAGGTGAGTGTGACAGGACGCCAGTCATTCAGACATGCTACCTTGGTCTTTTTAGATACAAAGACAATGGTGGATGTTTTGAAGCAGGAGGGCACTCTACACTGGGAGAGGGAGAGATTAAAAATGAAGATATGGCTGCCATATTGCCGTAGACCATGAAAATTAAAAATCATTGTCCAGGGGTGTGGAATAAATAAAGAAACAAATAAAGAAAAGGACCTGTCACATTATGTAATCCCAGCACTTTATTTTTATCAAACGTTAACAGCAGAAGCTTAAACAGTGACATATCTCATTTCCTTTCAGTTTAACTTAAGTCAGGCCCAAGCATGAGATATTTAAGAAGGTTCCTTGCTTACTCACATTTATTAGCTATGGCATAGAGTTAGAAGGGCAGGAAGGTCATGCTGGAACTGTATACGGCATTAATTAATTAAGCTGCAGCGTGAGTAATGCATCGAGTTGTGGACACCAAACTACAGCAAGGATGTGGTAGCACCAGGAAGGGTGTGAAAGAGGTTGATGAGAATATTGCTAGGTCTGGAGAACGGGATGAGACAAACTAGACTGGTGGTGTTTTCTTTGAACCAAAGGAAACTGAAACAGGGCATCACTGGCATGCATAAAATTACCAAAAGCTTGGAGAAGGGAAACATTAATAACATATTTCCTTTGCTAGCGAGGGGAATAACTGGAGCACAGAGATTTAAGTTCATTGGAGGATGATTCAGAGAGATATTTAGAAATAGTTAACTCACTCAGCACTGGTCAGGTCAGAAACTCAATGCCTGAAAAGGTGACAGAGGTGAAACCTTCACAAGATTTCAAGTTTTTGGATGAACTAAAACCTGCAAGGCCAAGAGCCAAGAGCTGGGAAATGGATTTAACCTGGTCCAGTTTTTGGTGGCATGGGTTCAACGGGGGCAAAAGCTTTTCTTCTGGCAATAAATATCAATAATTCTTAATTATTTATCTTTTATCTGAATCTGAATCTTTTATTTTTATTTAGAGATACAAGCATAGTAATGGCCCTTCCAGCCCAATGAGCCTGTGAAAAGGCCCAATTACACCCATGTGAGCAATTAACCTACTAACCTGTATGTCCTTGGAATGTTGGAGGGAACCCAAGTGGCCACATGGGTAATGAACAAAACTCCTTGCAGACAGTGCAGAATTGAACCCATATCGCTGGCGCTGTAATAGAGTTGTGCTAACCCCTATGTTATGGTGCTGTCCTTTGCACTCAAATTGTATGTATATGGAAGAAATGTAAAAGGAAAGGAATGTTACAAGTAACCATCCAGGTCCTCAATATTCCATTCACCAGCCCCTCTATTACCTGCCAAAGCCAAATAATTGATGGCAATTGACAAATTAAAGCAATAGGTCGCAAGCATTATTTCTTCCAGGTCAGTTTTATCATCCTGGATGACATTCAGAAGTAAAATCAAACTTCCAAATCTACCTTCACCATATTGTTCATACTCTAGCTGTCGTACAAATCATTTAGCCTTCAAAAATATCTCCCATGGAGCCTAAAGAAGGAATGCAGAAGTGGCCTATAATGAATCACTCATGTTCATTGAGCAATCGCTAATTTTCTGACTAATTATCAACTGAATAGACTCCATTTTTATTGAGTCATCACCTCTAAATGGTGCCCCCAGTTCTTTAGGGCAGCTGCAAAGTCCGGATCTCTACATCTTAAAGTTATACGCAGATGCAAAGAATGAGACAGGCATTCCCAATGTAGTGGGGTGTTTGTGAGGCTTACATCCCTCAGTTACTGTAAGACTTGCCTCCTTATTCAAACCTCACTACAGAAATTAGGTGGGCAGGCAATTGAAACAAGATGTTTTTATTTTAATTGTAATCTTGGCTTGATTTCGTCTGAATTTCAATGTTGAACATAGGATAATACAAAATGTTACAGGCCCTTCAGCCCACAGTGTTGTACTGACTTTTTAACTCCTCCAAGATCAATCTAACCATTCCCTCATGCATAGCCTTCCATTTTCCTTGAATCCATGTGCTTATCTAAAAGCCTCTTTAATGTGCCCAAACCTGTCTGCTTCTACCACCATCCCCGGCAGTGCATTCCATACACTGTGTGAAAACCTGCCTCTGACATCTCCCCTAAATTTTCCTCCACTCCCCATAAAAGGTTGTCCTCTCGTATTAGCTAGTACCACCCTGGGGAGAAAGGCACTGACTATCTATGCCTCTTATTGTCTTACACACCTCTGTCAAGTCACCTCTCATCCTTCTTTGTTCCAAAGAGAAAAGCCCAAGCTCGCTCAACTGGAAGAAGATGGCGACAGCAAACAACGCAACCAAGAGCGACATCCTCCAGATAGTTCATGAAACCACTTCTTTCATTTCTTTTATGTCTTCTTTTCCTTTCAAATATGGTTCTGCTACTGTTGGAGCCCATGATCTATAGTTTGGCGGTGTGATTTTGGGCCGATTGAGCAATCTGGTGCTCTGGTGTCTCTGCGGGTGTTCCATGAGGTTTCGAGTAAAGGGTGTGGCCTTGAGGCTAAGAAACTTGGAGACAGGGCATGAACCCGTGATCAACTCAATTTCTCACTGATCTCTCTGATTAAAGCACTGGGGAAGACTGAAATTATCGAGGCGAGAGTGGAGGGCGAGCGGGTGTTCAGCCTGTCTCTCGCCGGAGGAGAGTCCCTGCATTCGAATGCTCTCTATTTCTCTTCCTCAATGCTGTCAGAGGATGGTGCAGGAGTTTGGGGCTTAGGCAAGGTTTAATCAACACAGTTTGTGGATTGGACTCTGTAGGTCACGTTCTGATGTGTTTCTGGTTCCTGGTCACTCCTTTTATTTTGGGCAGCTTTGAATTGGGGCAGCCTGCAGATAATGAACATGCCTGTGCTCTTTCAATTCTGTGTTTTATATTCTGTGCTTTTTCACTTTTTTTTTGCCATTTGTGTGACTCTTTTCTGCGCAGGGGAGTGGGATTGATGTTTTTCTTTGAACGGATTTTCTTCGTTTTGTGGCTGTCTGGGGGAAAACAAATCTCAGGGTTGTATACTGCATATATACTTTGATAATAAATGTACTTTGAATCTTTGAACCTTTCCTGGTAAAACATGCTCTCTCTAATCTAGACAGCATCCTGGTAAATCTCCTCTCTAAGTCTTACACATTCTTTCTATAAACATCAGCCTGGTAGGATTTTCCTCCACAAACGCAGGTCAGATCGATTCCTGTCGTTTTGCCTTGATTGATTTAACAAAGATAAATCCTCTATCCAGTGCAAAAGCTCTCAAGCAACTGAGATTTAATAATTGTCTCAGCTGAATTAATTAACCATAGTTATTTTAGATTGCTAGGTTAATAATATATTAAAGGAAATAGAACTGCCTGCCAAAATAATAAGTTGTCAGAAACTTGTTGGTTATTTTGTAATTTTATTTCCAGCACTTTCCATTTTGAAAATGATGGCTCATTAACCACATACACTTTCATCACCTTCCAACAGCTAGCTCAGTGACCATTTTATGAAAGAAATTTAAGAGAAATAGAACATTACAGTCTTTTCCTGTGTTGTTTTCATTCCATTTCCATCCACATATTCTTGCATTTAATATCTGCCTAAAAATTTAATGTGGCACAAACATTAGAATCACAAATCCTGCGATATCTATGCGATTATGCGTAGAAGTAGCACATTCATTACTAACAAACAAGTTGGGCAGCATCCATGGAGGATTGGTCAATGTTTTGAGTAAAGACCTTCAATCAGAATCTGTATTTGAAATGCTGACAATCCTTTGCCTCCCCGACTGCTGTCGGATCCTCTAAGTTCTTCGAGCAGTTTGTTTTTGCTCCTGATAACAACATTTGTTGTCTCCTGTGTCTCTATTATTTCAATGGTTCAACTTAATATCAGAGAATTTTTGCAGTATACAACCTGAAATTCTTACTCTTCACAGGCATCCATAAAACAGAAGAAAACCCCGAAGAACGAATGACTGAAAAACATTAGACCCTCAAAAAGCCCCCACCCCTCCCACGAATAAGCAGCAACAAAGCATCAGCCCTCCCCTATCCTCCTCCCCCCACTTGTTCCAGCAGGAAACACCAGCCCCCACCGCCCACAAGCAAGTAATAGCAAAGCCCCCAAGAAGCCCATGATCTACAGTCCAACAAAGACTACAGCCCACGACCCAGCACATTGACATGCCACAGGTTCTCTCTCTCACTCACAAGGGTGAGAGGTGTCACCTTGTCCACAGCGAGAGTAAGACCAACAAATCACTGTTTTGATGTTACAGTCTGAAGTGATGCTTATTTGAGCTCACCCGACTCGAGAAACAGCAGACTCCTCCCCCACCACAATTGAATAGAGAGGCTTCTGACAGCCACACACACTACCTCGATGTTCCGAGCCTCGTGGTGCTCCAGTTGGCAACACTGGTGAGGAATGGAGTCATCCACAAGGGCTGCTCAAGACTGCATGCTGAAGGCCCCAAAGACGCATGTCTTCCAGGCCACTCCTGGAGATATCGAAAACCCTAGGCTGTTCGGCAAGCTCCAGGAATGGGAACCCCACCACTCCATAGAACCACAGTTACAGTGTAGCTGTAGATCATGGACTCTGACAGGGCCCCAGCCACTTTGAAAAGGGAAAAAAAAGATGTAGGTGAAGTGTGAGCTCTCTCGTGTTATCACCCATCATAGCACAGTTATTTTCCTTTAAGAAGACTCAGCACAGAGTTCAAACATGCAATAAGACTTTGTGTCTTTAGATGTTAATACTATGGGCAAGAATCATCTAGGGGTTTCCCACAGTCAGAAATAAGAAGGGCTATTCTGGAAAACGGAAGGGTGTTGGGAGATTCTTGAAGATATCAGACCTTGCTTCCTTCCCAGACATTTTAACAACTGCAAAGTAAGGACAAGCCATTTAACTTATTCAAAAGCAGATTTTCATAGTCCAGTTAAGATCTGGTTCTTCATTAAGAGCCTGGAGCATTTCCAAAGCATATTTACACCAAAGGATCAAAATAAGGACAATAATGAGGCATTGGATACTGACAGCAGTAATAATTGGAATTCCATATCCACCCAACGAGGACTGGTTTGGAAGATGTTGTCAGTGCATTTGTGGGTGGCATAAAATGCAGTTTCTTGCACCTATGCTATGCAAAATAAATATTTAGAGTGCTCAATAAGCTACCAGTCAAAAGCATTACTCTGTCCCTTAATTAAACTGACTTCCTTGAGAGTTGTTGGAGCTGCACTTATCCAGGCAACTGAAGAATATTCCATCATCATACTTAAAGTGACCTGCATGATTATTTCCTACATGCATGGAGTTGCAACAGTTAGTTTTGTAATATAGAAGTCAAATAACATTTTAAATGTTGCTTATGCAATACAATTTCTATCCCAAAGTCAAATTCAAGTGGAGTTCACTGTCACATGTACAAGTATATACATGCCCAGCTGTAATAATAATCTTCGTCTTGCAGCAACATCACAGGCACACATCATCATCATTCTCAAGAAAAAACCTAAACATAAATTATACACATCTTTTTTTACAAAAAAACAAAATTATGTCTATTTTTAGTGCGAGGGGTCAAATGATCATAGTGTTGCCAAAATGTAGTGATTAGGGTTTTGCTAGTTGTTTCAAGGAACGAATAGCTGAAGGGAAGAAGCTGTTCTTGAACCTGGTGGTGTGGGGCTCCAGACTTCTACACCTCCTACTCCACTTCCCCACAGTTCACCTTGAGGTCTGAATGTCTATGATTCAGTGTCGTCAGTGGAACCGTGAATAATTTGCCTCTTGAAGTTTCTTTCTAATTACTTCACAGGGAATTTCATTGGCCATGTTGGAGTTTTTATAGTGCTTACACTATGTTGTCCATTTCGGAAATAACAGTAAGCAGCCACTGACCACAAGACAATAAAGGGTTTACAAGATTGCGCAACCATTTGCAGACAAAAGCTTCAGCTAGTCATAGTTAGACTCTAAGCAAAAACTTCTAAGGAGTTATCAATGGAGCAGAATAAGTCAAGTCAAGTCAAGTTTATTGTCATTTCAACCATAAAACTGCTGGTACAGTACACAGTAAAAACAAAACAACATTTCTCCAGGACCCTGGTGCTACATGAAGCAACACAAAACTACACTAGACTACGTAAAACAACATAAAAACTACACTAGACTACAGACCTGCACAGGACTACATAAAGTGCACAAAACAGTGCAGGGCAGTACAATAATTAATAAACAAGACAATAGGCACAGGAAAGGACAAATTACAATATAATAATAAATGATGTAGATGTCAGTCTAGACTCTAAATATTGAGGAGTCTGATGGCTTGGGGGAAGAAACTGTTACATAATCTGGTTGTGAGAGCCCGAATGCTTCGGTACCTTTTGCCAGATGGCAGGAGGGAGAAGAGTTTGTGTGAGGGGTGCCGGGGGGGGGGGGTGGTCTTCCACAATACTGCTAGCTTTGCGGGTGCAGCATGTGGTGTAAATGTCTGTAATAGCAGGAAGAGAGACACCAATGATCTTCTCAGCTGACCTCACTATCCGCTGCAGGGTCTTGCGATCCGAGACGGTGCAATTTCCAAACCAGGCAGTGATGCAGCTGCTCAGGATGCTCTCAATACATCCTCTGTAGGATGTGGTGAGGATGGAAAGTGGAAGATGGACTTTTCTCAGCCTTCGCAGAAAGTAGAGACGCTGTTGGGCTTTCTTGGCTATGGAGCTGGTGTTGAGGGACCAGGTGAGATTCTCTGCCAGGTGAACACCAAGAAATTTGGTGCTCTTTACGATCTCATGTTCAGCAGGGAGTGGTTGCTCAGGAGAAGTCAACAACCACCTCTTTTGTTTTGCTGGCTCTGCACCAGTCCGTTAGCCGCTGCACCTCCTCTCTGTAAGCTGACTCATCGTTCTTGCTGATGAGACCCACCACGGTCGTGACATCAGTGAACTTGATGATGTGGTTCGAGCTGTGTGTTGCAGCACAGTCGTGGGTCAGCAGAGTGAACAGCAGTGGATTGTGCACACTGATGTTTTGGGCCAGGTGGGGGAGAGGAAGGAGTACAACTAGAAGGTGAAACAGTAAGTGAAGCCAGGTGAGGGGGAAGAGAGGTGGCACTTATCTACCTTCCCCCTCACCTGAATAACCCCTCCCTCAGCTGGTTTCACCTATCACCTTCTAGCTTGCACTCCTTCCCTTCCCCCACCTTCTTATTTTGGCCCTTTTCCTCTTCATTTTCATCCTGGTGAAGGGTCTTACCCCAAGGCATTGGCTCTTTGTTCCTCTCTTTTGAATTCCTCCAGCATTTTGTGCGTGTTACTCTGGATTTCCAGCATCTGTAGAATCTCTTGTGTTTATAATAAATTATCAAGTGAGTTTTATTTTCATAAACCATCAATTTTTATCTGCAAATCTTGAATTAATATTGCTCTTGTTTGAGTGAAATGGACACCGAACACTGAATGGAAAGCACCTATTACAAAAGTAATCACTTAACAACTCATCTTATAATTCTTTTAATGGTTTAGAGCAGATTGGAAATGCGGTTGGAGAAAATTGATGTTTATTTCAGTGCTTGAGTTGACGATGATTCCCTGAATAAATACATCACTACCATTGAGTATTGACGTTATCCATAATGGCTTTTGTCTACTCATCTTCAGCCTTCGGGAACTTGGAAGGTAATTATTGCAGGCAATCAATGAAAAGCTTCACTACTGAAGCTACTAATTTCCTCAACAGACTTTTCACAGAGCTTTTATCACAAGCAGCACATCCTCCAGTCATTTTCGAATGGATGACGTTATCTGAATTCCTGAAATTCTCCACCCAGCCCATTATGGGAATACCTTCAACAGATGGACTGCAGCAGGTTATGAACTTGCCTCACCACACCACTTCTCAAGGGCAGTTAGAGGCAAGCTTTGTCAATATAAAGAGAATACAAAGTGTATTACTAATTATAATCCCTTTCATAAATATACAGTAGCCCACAAAATGTTAATGTCTCTACCAGAGATAATAACATTGAAAATTCACATTACTACCATACCTGCTATTTTTATAGAGTCTTAGATCACCACAGTATAGAAACAGGTCCTTTTGGCCCATCTAGTCCATGCCGACATGATCTTCTGCATAGTCCCATCTACCTGCACCCAGACCATATCCATCTAAACCCCTCCCATTCATGTACTTATCCAAACATCTCTTAAATGAAGGTGGGAGACTCCACGATGGTAATGACTCAATGTTTAGCCTCTTATGTACAAGATCATCATTGGCTTACATTTTTCTGTTTCCTCTTACACACTGGGTCCCCAGTTTCTATGCCCAGTTCAACTCAACTCAGCCCTGTTCCCATGCTCTCTTTCTATTCACCTGGACCCTGGTTTCTGTGCTCCCTGTTTACTTAACTGGTTGCCTGGAAAATGTATTATCATACTTCAGACCAGTACAAAGCAAGTGAATGTTTAAAATTTTTAGGTAATAATAGAAATAACATACAATAACCCCAAAAAAATTGCTAATCCAGCTCCAACAAAATCCTATGTCAGAGTTTTGAAGTTTCATTGCAGGTAATCTGTAACTATGTAATTATCACTAATTAGTCAGGGCAAGGAGAAAAGTATTTGTGTCATATAATCTTTCCTTCCCCTCTAATGCCATTTCCTGAAGACAGGGCCTGTATGTCCTGTCACACAAGCAGTTTTCCTGCAACTCAGCTAAGAGGTAATTTTTCACTTGTGAAAAAAGACAATGCACTGACCAGTTTATTGAACAGCAGAGTCTTGTTCACAGCTAAAGTCTGCACACGTGAGCTTTCAAGTGACTATTTATGAACAGCCATTAAGAGTGGAATCATTGAAGGCTTTTTATTCTATTCCCAGCCTGGATTCAATTGTCGATCGATTCAGCACACAACCGGGATTAAACTTGACATTTTCCTGAAACATATGGCTTGATACCAAAGCAAATATGACTATGATTCATCCACTTAGAGAGCTGCAGACCTGATTTATCAGAAACAAAGTTCTTGGTTCTCGTTTTTTCAAGATGATTTGAAACAGAGCTTGATTTCTCCAATGTGCAGTCAATATTTAATTTACAAATCTTTGCTTCTGACGCATGTAAGCCTTAAGATTTATGAAGGAAAAGAAACACTTTTGGCCTGAAACTCTTGTGTTTGTCAAATTAAAAACAAAATTATTGTCTGGAATGGTAAATGGATGAAACTCTGGGACCTATTATGGACTCAGCGAGCATTCTTGGCACCTATTCTACCATGTTACATTTTCATCTGTTCATTCAGTGAATGGAACTGTGCAAAGGTCTATACCTTAAAGGCTAGTGCCATAAATTATGTACAAGAATTAGTCCTCACATTAATCTTTAGCTTCTTAATAAGATACGTCAGGCCAAGTCTCTTATGGTATGCCATCTGGTATTGGTACAGCGTATTCCATAGTAGATTTCTGATGAAAAGCCATTGATCTGAAATATTAACTTTTTCACTCCAGCTCTGTCACAGCACTTCATCCTCTAGCATTTCAACCCATAGGATGCAGGACCGATTGCAGATCTTTCGGGGTCATCTATTGTATTGGGCGCTCCCAGTGCGGCCCCATTTACATCAGTCAGACTGGCCCAGATTGGGAGACTGCTTCATCAAGCACCTTTGTTCTGGCTTCCACAAAAGGCAAGATGTCCCAGCAGCTACTCATTTCAACTCAACTTCCCATTCCCATTCTGACATGTCCATGGCTTCCTCTATTGCCAGAATGAGGCCACACTAGGGCTGGAGGAGTGTCTGGGTAGTCTCCAACTTGATGGCATGAACATCAATTTATCTAACTACCAGTAGTTACATTCTCTTCCCCACTTCTCTGTTTTTCCGTTCCCCATTCGAGCTACCCTTTTATGCCTTCTCTTCTCCTTACATGCCTATCATCTCCCTTTGGTTTCCCCTCCTCCTTCCCTTTATTCCATGGTCTACTGTCCTTTCCTATAAAATTCCTTCTTCTTTGCCCCTTACCTCTTCCACCTATCACTTCCTAGCTTCTTACTTCATCCTCTCACCCCACACACCCATATTACCCCACCCCCTTATTTATCAGCTGCCAAATTGTATTTCTTACCCCTTCCCTCCTTCTTAAGGTGGCTTCTGCACCCTTTTTTTCCAGTTCTGATGAAGGGTCTCTGCCAAAAACGTCAACGGTTTATTCTCTATCATAGATCTAACTAATTTGCTGGGATCCTCGAACATTTTGAGTGTGTTGCTCAGTACTGATTGCAATAGTTTCAGGTAAACAGCCTTCCTTGTTCAGGTCAGAACAGAACAGTGTTTACCCATCTGTAATATTAACTGAGGTTTTCTTTCTCCACAGATGATGCCTAATCTACTGGGTATCATTTAGTTTTATTTCAGATTTTCATCAAATGTTGTGTTCTGCTTTTCACAATTCCACCACCTGTTTTCCCTTAGGCACCCAAACATTCTTACAGGCAGCATAGCTATGATTAACATTCATCTGCCTCCATCAATTGATATTAATATCATATTGTCATTTGGACAACGTTGGTCTCCACCCTAAAACAGGTTCCCTCCTCCTTTCTGAAACTTAGAACATAATTGATTTCTTACTTGGCAACCAGCAGGACTGAAAACAAGACCTGTCAAAGGGCAAACCAGCTTCCTGTGAGTTTAATGGCCATGCTTGCCTGGAAAGAAGCTGAATATCATCAGGTTACTCTGTCAAAGAATCATCCATGATGTCAGGTAACTTAATTCACCTCTGTCACAACCACGGACTCTGCACGCCCTCACAGGCGGGCTGTGGAACAGGTTCTGCAATCATGCTCATGACTATGCACGTTCCAGCCAATAAATGTTTCATTCTGGTGATACTTAACTCCCTTCCTCTCATGTCAGTCTTGTTGAATCTTGACAATAAGTTCAACATCGTCAACACTCCCCGTTGACCTTTGTCCTTGTTCTGGGGAGGGAAGACTACCGTGTAGACTGATGCTGTAAAGGGGCAGCACCAATTTAGTATTAAGTTACTGCTTCTGAGCCAAAATGTCAGCATTAGCTTTCAGTTTGAGAGTTTTAGTCAACATCCTTGTTAACCTAGCGTTTATTGCCTTTTTTTCTTTAATTCTGCACAGTTCTTATTAAAAGTCAGTGAACTGTTCATCTACTTCAATTGTCTCTGCACTTGGGCCGTAACTGTAAATTCCAGTCAGCAAGATTAGATCAGAAAGAAAATTGACCCAGCAAAGAGCAAACAGCTGACCATGGCCCTGACATTCTTTAAGCAGAAAGGAGAGAAGTTACAGTCAGTGGAGGCTGCGTTGGCAGAGGCCACTCATGCAGTGGGGTGGCTACCTTCAGACTGGCAAACCCAGTCCAAGCAGGTGTCAGCTCGCAGAGTGACACTTCAGCTTCTCACCACAGACAGCTGGAATCAGGTGACAGCACTTACTGCTCTCATGGCCACACATCAGCAGCTTACTACCTACTGACAGTCAGAATCAGGTGACAGCCATTGCCACTCTCCCTACCACGTTTCAGCAGCCTGCAGCCATGTCAGTCCCACTCCCAACATCTCCCCCATCCTCCTCGTCAGCCTCGGCCTCTCATGCCAATGTCTGGACCAGAACCAAATATTCCTCCACCAGTCAGATTCGTTGGTGACCCCAAGGGCTGCAGGAATTTTATTACTCAATGTGAACTGCCTTTGCAAGCCTAGCCAGATTGGCTCGGTGACGGTGCACACGGTGAATCTCTTAGATGGACCCTGCCACTTAGTCTTTTCAACGCTGTACGAGAACAAGATTCTCGTGCAGCCCAGTCTTTCCAACAATTAGTGGTTGAGTTCAAGAGAGTGTTTGATCTTCTAGTACAGGGTCTCGAGGCAGCCCACCAACTCCTAGACCTGCACCAAAGGAAAGAGACAGTGAGGGACTATGCAGTAAAGTTCCACATGCTTGCAGTTGAGACGGGCTGGAATGAGAGATCCCTCATCATTGCTTTGCAGTGTGGGCTGAGTGTCGGGCTTCGATATGAAATCACACTGCGTGATAAGCAAGACAGCTTGGATGGCCTGATAAGTATGGCCATTCGAATTGACAACCATGCAACCGAGTGGTGTGGAGAATGAATGCCTCAAGTATATTGCTTATTAGATGACCGTCAGTCTTCACCCCCTCCCTCATCACCCAGCACCCAGTCCATGGAGGAGCCTATGCAGGTGGGGTGCATGCACCTATCACAGGAGGAATGAGATTGACGCAGAAGAACAGGTTTCTGCCTCTACTATCGCGATCCAGGACACTTCTGGACATCGTGTTCCGTGCCCAGTAAAAGGGGGTAAAAAGAGATACCCATCAGCAGGAAGAGGAATTCTGATGGGTTGATTCTTCCTGCAACTATCTTCCCCTAATCACATAATGCTCCCAGCTTCCTCACCATGGGGGGGGGGGGGTCCCAGACCCATGAGCTTCAGACATTTATTGACTCTGGGACAACTGGGAATCACACGGATATGTCTGGCTCAAAGGTGGAAAGATCCGACTCAGCAATTGAGAGAAAATCAGTGTCGAGATTCTGGATGCTCAGCCTCTGGACACGAGTAAAATTCACCTTTCTACAGAACCCCTCCAACTTGTGTTCGAAGGCAACAACAGGGAACAGCTCAATGCCTTCTGTCTTGTCCTTCCTGGCTATCTCGATACGACCTGTGGATCGATTCATCGCAAGAGTGTCTGTCTACAGGTCTGGGTCAAGCTCAAGCCCTGACAGCAAATCTCCTCCTGAAAACATGGCGACACTGTCTGGAGGGGGCAGAGCACCCCTTTCTGGTATGGATAGATCACAAGAACCTCTTCTACATTTGGGACATCAAGAGGCTCAACTCCTGTCAAGCCCATTGAACTTCCTTCTTCACCCGGCTTAATTTCACCTTCACCTACCATCTGAGTAGCAAGAATACTAAGGCCGATGCTGTTGCCCACCAGTTTGACATCTCTGAGCACATCAACAATCCAGAGACCATCCTTCCTCACTCGTGCAATGCTGCTCCAGTGATTTGAGGAATAGAGGCAAAGTTGAGGGCTGCCCAACAGTTGGATTCAGGTCCAGATGGGGGACCTCCCAACCACCTGTTTGTCCCTGTCACTGTGCACCCAGAGTTGGTCATCCAGAAATTCAATGGACCCTAGAATTTATAAAGAGATGATTTTGATGGCTGTCTATGTCCCAGGATGTCCAGAACCTTTTCTTTGCCTGTCCCACTTGTGCCCAGAGCAAGACTTCACGTCAGCGTACTGCAGGTCTGCTCTGCCCACTGCCTGTGACTCGTCATCTCTGCTCCCAACTCTCGTTGGATTTTATCACTGGTCTGCCCCTGTCTAATGGAAATACTGCCATTCTGGTAGCTGTGGACCGATTCTCTCAGGCTGTCCACTTCATTGCTCTCCCCAAGCTTCTGTCGGCTCGTGAGAATGCCACACTCATAGTTCAACATGTGTTCAGCTGCATCCCTCAGAACATGCTGTCCGAACAAGGACCACGTTCCATTTTTGGAAGGCTTTCTGTTCTCTTTTGTGAGCCACAGTCCGCCTCTCGTCAGATTTCCTTCCCCCAATCCAACAGCCAGACTGAGAGGCTGAATCAGGAGCTGGAGACAACCCTGAGCTGCCTTGTCTCTTCCAACCCCACGTCCTGGACTCCCAACTGGTTTGAGCAGAGACTGCCCACAGTAACCTCCAGTCACCCTCCACTGGCATGTCCCCCTTGAAATGCCAAAAGGGATTCCAGCCACCGCTCTTTCCTGACTAAGAGATTAATGTGGAAGTTCCTGCTGCTGAACAACTAGTCCAATGCTACAAGTACACATGGAGACCAGCCAGGGCTTCTCTGCTGCATACTCAAAAACAATATGCCCGACAGGCTGATCAATTCCTTCTCTCAATCCAGGGGAGAATGTCTGGTTGGCATTTAGAGATCTTCCTTTGAATGTTGAGAGCCGCAAGTTGGCCCGGAACTATATGGGACCATTTGTAGTGTAGAAAGCTATCAACAGATTCTCATATAGATTCTGCCTACCATCATCAATGAAGGTTCACCCAGTGTTCCATGTTTCCCAGCTTAAACCAGTGGCTACCTCCCCCCTGCTCCAGTCACCCCTCTTCCCCTGATCCCTGCTTGGTGGATGCGTCTCTGGTCTATGCTGTATGGCACCTCCTGGCATCTTACAGGGTGCAAGGCAGGGTCCAATATCTCATGGATTGGGTGGGGTATGGCCCTGAGGAACGTTCTTGGGTTCTGGCCCATGCAGCCTAGACAAATCTCTCATCTAGGACCACCAGTGGGCACAAACCTCTGGTGCCTTGGAGCTGCGCCTAGGGAGGTGGGCCCTGTCACAACCATGAACTCTGCCATCTGAGCACCCTCGCAGGTGGAACAGGGTCAGCAATCATGCTTGTTCAAAGCAACTATTGTTTCACTGTGATTGCATTTAACTCCCTTCCTCTTGTCTCAGTCTTGTCGAAACTTGACCATAAGCACAGCAACATCAATGCTCCCTGCTTACCTTTATCCTTGCTCTAGGAAAGAAGACTACCATTTAGATTGAAGCTGTAAAGGAGCGGTATTTATCTAGTTTAAAGTTATTGCATCCGAACCCCAATGTCAGTGTTAGCTTTCAGCTTGAGAGTTTTAGTTCACTAACCCTGTTGGCTAAACATCTATTGTTTTTTTTTCCCTTTAATTCGACACAGTTCTTATTAAAAGTCAACAAACTGTTCATCTGGTTTAGTACCTCTCGCTGTACTTGGGCCATAATCGTACATTCCTCAGACAGACCAGAGAAAGGTTGTAGGATCTAACATGCCCAACTGTGCAACAGCTCCTGAACTGACTTCCGTTAATGCCCCTCCTCTCCTTCTTACCCCATCCCTGATTTATTTATTTCCCCCCCTCCTTCTTTTTCTCTCTCTGCCCATCACTCTGCCTGTTCTCCATCTCCCTCTGGTGCTCCCCTCCCCCTTTCTTTCTCCCTAGGCCTCCTGTCCCATGATCCTTTCCCTTCTCCAGCTGTGTATCCCTTTTGCCAATCAACTTCCCAGCTCTTAGCTTCACCCCTCCCCCTCCTACTTTCAAATCTCCTACTATCTTTTCTTTCAGCTAGTGCTGATGAAGGGTCTCGGCCTGAAACGTCGACAGTGCTTCTTCCTTTTCGATGCTGCCTGGCCCGCTGTGTTCCACCAGCATTTTGTGTGTGTAGCTTTTGAACTGACTTGGCATTTAAAAATTAATCATAATCCAAATAACTGTGCTCCCCATGGCCAAGTTGAATGAATTAGAATCTTTTCACCCTGTGTAAAAACTTGTGTATTCCTAAAAAGGTGAGTTGAATTTCCAATAAGTCATGCTCAACTTCGCTCTGACTGGATTGTCCTTTGTGTGTTGCATGACAGTACCGTTCAATGGATTCAAACACAACAATGACATTTATTTTGAAGGTAGCTTTGCATAGCTGTGTAAGATGCTGATTTTTTTGAAAAACCCACAATTTCTGTACAGTGTGCTGAGAACAATAGGAGTACAATGGTTACACACAAGTTTCCCATGACCTAAGGCTTTTCATTGTAGTTACCCGAAGTGCTATGGACACAAGCCAAAACCTAGCAAGTAATCTAAAAAATTTGTAAAAGGTTGTTCCATATTTCCTTATAAACATTCTGCCTATTGGTTTTATGCCAGATATGAGCAATCACATTACTTCACATGTAAAAAATTGTAAGACAATGTAGAGTAAAGATGGCACATAGTGTAGCGTTTTGTGCAGCACTATTTCAGTGGCAGCAACGCAGGTTCAGTTCTGCCACTGTCTATAAGAAGTTTGTGCATTCTCCCCGTGACAGAATCGGTTTCCTTTAGGTGTTCCGGTTTCCTCCCACATTCCAAGGACATACGGATTAGGAGGTTAATTGGTCACATGGGTGTAATTGGGCAGGGCATTCTCATTGAGCCAGATGTGCTTGTTACAGTGCTCTATCTCTAATTAGAGTCATAAAACACTACAGCACAGAAACATGTCCTTCAGCCCATCTAAAAACGTCAGGCTTGTTTTTATATGTAGATTATTATTTATATACTACTAAAACTCTCATGCTCTGTTTGTCTGTTTGTGACCTCCAATTAGCCCAAACGGTGCATTACAGCGGCACTATTTTTGACTAAATTGACTTAAAATGCGCTAACTTACAGAATGCATGCAAAGTTTAGGGTTATGTATTCGTATAAAATTGCTCACTCATCAATCAACAGGCTCCGCTTTCCACAGCCTGAGCCAATTCCAGCTTTCATGGAAACCACGACGCGACACCATGACGCATACGCACGGCCAGCCTCAGCAACGCCTCATGATGCTCACAGCAGCGACACCAACCACAGCAAAAGGACAGCGGTGACTATATCACATCCATTTAGTAGAGCACCAACCACATCATCAAGAATAATCAGCATCCTGGAGGCTTTGGAGTTACTGCTTCGTATCTTCTATCAAGCATTAGGGTGAAAAAATACAAATGTATAGACAGCCTAATTATGCTGCATGGAAAAAGAAGGGGGACGTCATGGTCAAGAGATGACGCCAAACGCTGCGCGTCTCCAGAATGACAAAAACAGGCAGAGGAGGAAGAGAGAGGAAGAGACAGAGAAGAAAAGGAAAGATCAACTCGAGAATATGCAGCAAAGAGTAATTATTGCGAGAGTTGCTGAAGATGACAATGGCCGCTTTCGACGACAATACCTCGACAGAGAAAGAGCAAGGCAAAATGCACGACTCGCACGGCGTAACATTTTTGTGAATGTTGGTATGATGACCAGAGTATGCCCTCACTGTCGTGCCTTCCTATTCACTGGAAAAACTGCAAATATCTGCTGTATGAAGGGAAGGGTCAGGATAGGCAATTTGCAGCCTCTACCCAATGAACTCCTCAATTTATACAGCAATGATGAACCTATTGCAAACAAGTTCAATACAATTGCCTTTTCCGAATGACATCCTTTGGTGCCAAATAAGTCCTTCCAATGAGGAATGGATGGAATCCTCCCGTGACTATTCAAGGCCAAATCCATCATTACATCGGACATTTAATGCCAGACCCCAACCAACAAACCCAATTCCTTCTAATTTACTTTATGGATCCTCAAGACAGCATAGAATTGAGAAAGGGGATACTCCAGAATGATGGAATTCAACGTGAGATTGTCGAATTATTGGAAAACCTACTACGACAACAAAACCTGTACATTGTGTGCCTTCTACTTGTAAAAGAACAAATTCGAGGCATGCCAGAGGTGTCCATTGTCATTGATCCTGACCGGAGACTGGCATTTGAACATGAGAGAAGATTTAATGCACAAATTGCTAACGAAGTCGCCGTCATTATACCGAACAGCACCGAACCTGAAGCAAGATCACGACACATTGTGTTGAAAGAACGAAGAGGTGATTTGCAAATGATTTCAGAGTTCCATTGCTCATATGACAGCTTTCAATACGTACTTTTCTTTCCACTTGGAGATGATGGCTGGTATCATCAACTCCAAATGACAAACAGCAAGAAACTGACTGCAATGCATTATTATGCGTATTGAATAATGAACCATGAGAATGAGTTTAATAACCCTCTCAGAGGAGGACGTCTATTCCAACAATTCTTGGTCGATATGGCTGCTAAGATTGAAGGCAAGAGGCTGAGCTACATCTGAATGAAACAAGCAACCTTGAGATCCACAACATACAGAGGCCTGACTGATGCATTGAATGATGACGATGATTTCAGAAACATCGGAAAGCACATCATCTTCTCCTCAACATTTGTCAGTGGACGCCATGATGTATGTACGGAAGTATGATAATCCTTCATTGTTCATTACAATGACATGCAATCCAAACTGGCCCGAAATCCAACAGCATCTTTTTTTGCATCAGCAACCAAACCATCGGCTGGATTTAATCGCGAGAGTGCTTGACTTGAAGAAAAAGTTGTTTATGAAGTACCTCACTGGAACAGATGGTCTCTTTGCTAGGTGTATCGTTTATTTTTTAAGTGTTGAATACTTAAAGCGGGGTCTGCCTCATTTGCACTGTCTGCTGTGGCTCGATGAGGCATCCAAGCCGAGACCACAAGATTATGATCGATTCGTGCAAGCAGAAATACCAGACCCAAATGAAGATCCCAAGCTGCATGAATTGGTATTGAAGCACATGATACATGGTCCGTATCGCACGACTAAATCACTGTGTTGGCAAAACGGTACATGCAGTAAGAGGTACCCAAAGCCATTTATTGAGCATACAAGGTGTGGGGATTATTCATACCCTGTGTATAGGAGACGGTCTGTGGAACTGGGAGGATTCGAAGGTCATCAAGTAGGACGACAAAGTTGAACTATAACTTCTGAATGGGTGGTCCCCTATACAGTGGTCCCCAACCACTGAGCCGTGGACTGGTACCGGGCTGCAAAGCATGTGCTACTGGGCCATCAGGAAACAATATGATTTGGGGATATGAAACAATATGAGTCAGCTGCACCTTTCCTCATTCCCTGTCACACCCACTGTTGAACTTGAACGCACCCAAGGTCATTACTCACGCAAGGTCATCAGTTGGTCATTAACCTACAACTACTCGATGAGTGAAAAACAAACATCGCTTGAGAGTTTCTTTGAAAGAGGTGGTGGGGGACATAAAAGGTCTAACGATGATGATAACGCAGACAGCTGAGGCTGAGACTGCAAAAAAAAGAGAAAACTTCCTTCAACAGAAAATACGACGAGTCGAACATAAAATATGGCTTCAATGTGACCAGTGACTCGCACGCTCCAAGCCCCCTGCATGTGATATGTGGAGAGGCAATGAAGCCCTCAAAACTGCTTCGGCACCTTGAGTCTAAGCACCCTGAACTTAAAGACAAACCCGCTGATTTTTTGAGTGGAAAAAACGTGAGCAAGCGGGACAGAAACAAGTGCTGAGAGCCACCACCTCCACAAATGCTGCTGCTCTGAGAGCATCGTACTCAGTGGTCAGCCGTATTGCTGAGGCGAAGAAGCCTTTCACTGTTGGTGAAGAATTGATTCTGCCTGCTGCCAAGGACATGTGCCGTGAACTGTTGGGAGAAGCTGCAGCTAACAAGATGGCACAGGTTTCTCTTTCAGCTGCCAACTAACACACGGGGCAGAACTATTCAAGTCTTTGAATGACTACATGTCAGGCAAACTGGACTGGTCATTCTGTGTTGGAATATGCACAGACGGGGCTACAGCTATGACTGGACGGCTGGACGGCTGTTTGGTTTCACTACCCGAGTCAAAGAGGTTGCTCCTGAATGCCAGTCTACACACTGTGTCATACACAGGGAAATGCTGGCCAGCTGGAAAATGTCACCTGATCTTAACAGCGTATTGAGTGACGTTGTTGAAGTTATCAATCACATCAAAGCAAAAGACCTTAACTCACATCTGTTTGAGCAGCTTTGCGAGGAAATGGATGTGGAGCACAAATGCCTTCTCTTACACACTGAAGTCAGGTGGCTATCAAGGGGGAGAGCCCTGGCCAGGGTTTTTGATTTAAGAGAGCCACTACAGAGATTTCTTTCAGGAAAAAAGTCACCACTGGCAGCACACTTCAGTGACGAGGAGTGGATAGCAAAACTCGCTTATCTGTGTGACACCTTTAACCTGCTCAATGAACTCACTTTGTCACCTCAGGGGAGAATGACGACTGTCTTCAAATTGGCAGATAAAGTGTCTGCTTTCAAAGCCAAACTGGAACTGTGGAGACGGCGAGTGGACAAGGACATATTTCACATGTTCCCAACATTAGCTGGGATTTTGGGAGAAACTGAGGCTGCACCGTCCTTCCCACAGCTAGTGCACGATCACCTCTCTTCTCTGTCAACAGAATTTGAGCGTTACTTCCCAACCGCAAATGACCCAAGACCTGGAAAGGAATGGGTTCATGACCCATCTGTGAATGTCCCCGGTGAATTATCTATGTCAGCACGGGAAGAAGATCAACTCCCTGAGCTTGCAAATGACGGTGGGCTGAAAAGTATGTTTGACATAACATATCTGCCGGCATTCAGGATCAAAGTCAAGGCTGAATATCCTGTGATAGCCACAAAAGCACTGAAAATGTTGCTTCCATTTCCAACATCATATCTCTGTGAAGTGGGGATTTCTGCAATGAATGCAACAAAAACTAAATTGAGGAATAGACTGGACATAAGGAACCCTCTTTGAGTATCGCTGTCTCCTATCACTCCTAGATGGGACCGTCTTGTTGCAGGGAAGCAAGCCCAGGGCTCCCACTGATTCAGCGATATTGGTGTGTTGCAATGATTTTATATGTTCATATGAGGAAAATATGTGCAGCGTTTAATATCCAAACATTACTTAAAATGTTATGATGCTATTGACTTATAAGTGACTTATAATTGACTTATCACTATATTCATGTGAGGAAAATATGCGCTGTGTGCTTAATATTAAATTCGTTAGATAAACCCTTTTAGAAACGAAATTGAGTATATTAGCCACTTATGAGTGACTTATAGTTGACTTAACACCTGTAATACGGTTGTGATTAACACCACCACCACCACCACCACCCCCCTGTCGGCCGGTCTGCAAGAATATTGTCAATATTAAACCAGACCGCAGGGCAAAAACGGTTGGTGATCCCTGCACTATAACGCCCAACTGTTGAAGCTGTTCAATTGTCATCTAAATGTAGAAATATGCTCATCTGTCAAGTCCATCAAATACGTATCAAGTATACCATGAAGGGGAGTGATCAGGCAATTTTTGGAGTGAATAGAGAAGATGAAATCACACAGTATTTGACAGGCAGATATATCGGGACCTCTGAAGCTGTTGGATCAATACTTGGATTTCCAATTCACGAGAGGGAACCAGCCATTGTTCGCCTTCAATCAGAATCAGAATCAGACTTTAATCGCCAAGTACCTGTGCACATACAAGGAATTTACTTCCGGCAGATGTTGTCTCTCTGCTCATAACAATAATAATGATAAATATAAATGGAAATATAGATTATACATACAGGTAGTGCAATCCAAGTAATAGTTAGCCGACAGTTAACCGGCAGTTAACTGTTCAGCAAAGTGACCACAGTAGGGAAAAAACTTCTCCAGTGCCTATTAGTCTTAGTCTGGAGGGATCTGAAGCGCCTACCAGACGGAAGCAGTTCAAACAGTCCATGCGCAGGATGGAAGGAGTCCTTTATGATGTTCCCCGCCCTCTTCTTCAACCTGGAAGAGTACAGGTCCACAATAGAGGGCAGGGAGGCTCCAATGATGCGCTCGGCAGTCCTCTCTGTGAGCTGTAGTCTGGTTCTATCCTGCTTGGTGGTGGCTCCAAACCACACAGTGATGGAGGTGCACAGGACAGACTCAATGACTGCAGTGTAGAACTGCAGCAGCAATTCCTGAGGCAGACCATATTTCCTCAAGAGCCGCAGGAAGTACATCCGCTGCTGAGCCTTCTTCAGGATGGAGCTGATGTTCTGCTCCCACTTCAGATCCTGAGAGATGGTGGTTCCCAGGAACCTGAAGTTCTCCATGGTGGACACAGGGCTGCTGTGGACTGTGAAGGGGGACATAACGGGGGGATTTCTCCTGAAATCCACTCCTGAATCCTGAAATTCAAGTGCACCTTCCCTAATAGCATCGAGTATTTTTTCGAGATAGTGCTGCTGTGCAACTGAATAATGATATGGCAAGAACCACTTTAACGGAATTCATGGATCATTGCACTCACGATCCATTTGCAAGAACCCTGTACTATGCGGATATTCCCAGATTCTACACTTGGACTAATAAGAGATGGGAAGAAGGAGAATGGGGAAAAGAATGGAGGAGTACTCCGGGATTTTTGAAGCAAATGTTCTGGGTCTAGTGTATACCATTTCTCCAGGAAATGGTGACCTCTACTATTTGAGACTTCTTCATCACTTAAGGGACCAGTATCTTTCAAATCATTGAAAACACATGATGGAGATATCCTTCCGTCATTCAAAGATGTCTGCAGAGAGAGAGGATTATTGCAAGCTGGTGATCATTACCAGCAAACTATGGAAGAAGCAGAGATAACAAGAATGCCCAGAGCATTGACAGATTTGTTTGTCATCTTGCTAACAAACACAGAAATCAACAATCCACAGCAATTATAGAACCAGTTCAAGAATGCAATATCTGAAGATTTCTTACAAATGGAGAGGAGAACTATCAATGATCCTAATATCATGATCGATGAGAGGCATCATGGACAAGCTCTTCTGTAATTCCAAGAGAAACTTGAGAACTTGGGCAAAACACTTGAAGAATATAACTTGCCAACACCAAAAAATGGTACAATTACTCAAAGTGCTGGCAATCTGGAATTATTGCTTGAATTGCAATACAACAGAGACAGACAGCAGGAATTTGTTTCACAGAAGGAGCCCCTATTGAATAATGAGCAAAGAGAAATAGATGAATATGTGTGCAACTGCTTGGAAAGGAATCTCTCTTCAATAATTTTCATTGATGCACCAGGAGGAATGGGCAAGACATTTATCATCATCTTGATCCTCGCTAATGTTAGGGGAGATGGAGGTTTTGCTATTGCTGTAGCATCATCAGGTATTGCAGCAACATTGATGCCTGGTGGTAGGACTGTGCGTTCAAGATTCAAAATACCCCTCAAAGTCAACGAAGACGCCCTTTGTAACATCGATAAAAACACCAATACTGCAAATTTACTCCAAAATGCGAGGCTTATTGTCTGGGATGAGTGCCCCATGATTAGGAGGGAGAGATTGGACTCCTCGTGATGTATGCGGCAAGAATGAGGCCTTCAGGGTATTTTAACCATTTGCTGTGGCGATGTCTGTCAGCTTCTACCAGTTGTGAAACGCGGAAATGATGCTGATGTGGAGAATTCATGCATAAAAAAATCTTACTTATGGAGAAGCTTCATCAAGTTTCAATTGAAGAGAAACACGTGATTGAGTGAGGGAGAAGGACAAGATTTGGATGTTGGAGAAGACAAGATTGAAAAAAATTGAAAACGATGAAATCAGATTACCTGAAGATATGATTCCACCAGCAAAAACTATGGAAGAATGCATTGATTTCATCTACCCGACATTCGACAATCCTGCAGAACTGTTCTCGAGAAATTCTATCTTGGTTCCTCTCAATGAAATGATGCGAAAAATAAACTTCACATGCATTAGACGCTCCCCCGGAATCATGAAAGAATACTGTTCCTTCAATGCCGTAAGTGAAGGAGCTAACACCACTCATATTCCAACAGAACTCCTTGATTCAGTTGAACTCTCTGGATTACCACCAAATAAACCGGAATTGAAGAGGGGATCTCCCATAATTTCAATGAGGAACTTAGATCCACCAAGGTTTTGCATTGGAATGTGAATGATGGTAGAAGAACTGCACAACAATCTCATCGTAGCAAAGATAAACATTGGTGCGTTCAAAAATGACATTGTCATGATCCCAAGAATTACTCTCAATTTATCAGAAGGGGAAGATGTCCCTCCTCAACGGAGCCAGTTCCCGATACAGTCATGCTTTGCTATGACTATACATAAGGCACAAGGCCAAACCATGGAGAATGTGTTGATCTGTCTGGAGAAACCGGTATTCCAACATGGTCAGCTGTATGTGGCTTTAAGCCAGGGAAAAAGAAATGAAAACATTAGAGTATTCTTGAAGGGTGGCAGATCAACCAGAAATGATGCCATCAAAAGTGTCCTTCGTTAAACGAGGAGGAGCTATATTTGTCTTGCTATGCGTCTTACTTCTTTAACAAACTGAGTTTTTCTTCATTAATTTCCAAAGCACATCACATCAGACTGTACTACCTTTCTCTCAAAGGGTGCCCCAAAGGGTCACGCGGTTGTCTAGTTTCTCTTAAATGTTGAAATTGAACCCACATCCATCACTTCTGCTGGTAGCTCGTTCCACACTCTTACCACACTTTGAGAGAAGAGGTTTCCCCTGAGGTTCGCCTTAAACATTTCACCCTTTCACCCTTAACCCAGTTAGTTCTAGTCTCACCCAACCTCAGTTGAAAAAGCCTACTTGCATTGACCCTCTCTATGCCCCTTATAATTTTGTACACCTCTATCAAATCTCCCCTCATTTCCCTGTAGTTTACAGAATAAATTTCTAACCTATTCAACCTTCTCCTATAACTCAGGTCCTCAAGTCCTGGGAACATCCTTCTAAATATTCTCTGCACTCTTTCAATCTTATTGATCTCTTTCTTGCATGTAGGTGACCAGAACTGCATGCAATACATTAAGCCTCATCAATGTCTTATACAATTTCAACATATCACCCATCTCCTGTACTCAGTGCTTTGATTTATAAAGACCGATGTGTCAAAAGCTCACTTTACGACTATATCAAAGCAAATGGCTTGTCACCATTTTTCTCGGGAATAATTAAGGATGGACAATTGTTAGTAATTATTAGCCATAGTAAAGATAAAGTTAATGAGAACCAAGGGGGGAGATTTTTTTCCATACCTGGAATCATATTTGGTAAAAAGGGAAAATGTCAATGGTGTACAATAATCTTAAACCATTCATCTCTGACTTAGAGGCATCACTGCAGGACTTCCCCAAGTGAATCCTTCACCATCAATGTCCTGTACTTACTCTCAACCAGAAGGTTGACTGGATCGGTCACATAATACTCTGGCTAAAAGCATAGCTCAGACACTGGGTATTCTCTAGTGAGTCATGCACTTTCTGGGTCCCCAAAGTCATTCCACTATTCACAAGACAAGGGTTAGGAGTGTGATACAGCTACAAAACAATTAAAAATACAACACCATCCAGGACCACCAGTCTACTTAATTTATACTAAATTTATACTAAATTGGTTTACTCTAGGCCTTTACTCTCTTCAATTAGCTAACCATAGTTTCAGAGCACAGCATGTACAAAGCGCACCATAGTTACTTTTCACTGCTGCCATTCGGAATGAGGTACAATAGCCTGAGGTCCCACACCACCAAGTTCAGGAACAGTTATTACCCTCCAACCATCAGGCTCTTGAACCAAAATGGATAACTTCACTCACTTCAGAAATGATCACTGAACACAAGCTATGGATTCTACAACTCATGTTCTCAATATTATTTATTTACTAATTTATTTATTATTATTATTATTTGTTTTATTTTGTATTTGCACAATTTGTCTTCTTTTGCACATTGGTTGTTTGATGGTCACTGTGTGTAGTTTTTCATTGGTTCTATTGTATTTCTTTGTTCAAGTGTGAATGTCTGCAAGAAAATGAATCTCAGGATTGTATTTGGTGACATATATGTTCTTTGATAATAATTTACTTTGAATTTTGAAGTTACTTTCCAAGCCTTCTTCAATAATATTGCCACCTCTAGAAGAACAAGCACCAGAAGTTTATAGTGGTATTACCCCCTCCAATAGCCCCTACAAGTCACACATCATTCCAACCTGGAGACATATCACTCGTCCTTCAAAATACCTCAGCTCCATGAAAAACAACACCATTATGGCTCCATCGCCAATGGAATGGGAAGGCAGCTCTTAACTACTTTCTCAGAGATAATGAAATATGGCTACATCTCACAAGAAAATTTGTTTATGTTGCTGCATGTATTTTTTTTCTCTCACAGACTGACTTCATTTTAAAATTTTGATAGAGCTGCAAAAATCATTTTCTGAGAAGCTTTGTGTCCTAATTTATACACATACCGTATGTTTCAAGGTAAAAAGTAAACAATTGCTTTACTTTATGCTCAGAGTAAAGAATTATGGTATATTTGGTTTTTGATATATGAAGTTATATCATGTCGAATAGCTGCTTTAACATGAACACCGTTCACATCCAGCTATTGCGAAGCTGGAAACCAAGTAGGAAAATATGCTCTCAGAGTCATTAGTGGAATACATGATTGATTTGTGTGGTTAGTGACACTGAACCAGCGTGATCCTCCAAGGCCATACTCCACAAACTGCTTCCAGGAAAGAAAATTGTGGGAAAGATATATTTGTCTCAGTACATAATAAAGCTGATTTGAAATTTTTGGAGAAGCCTGTCAACTTAAGCATATTATGCTTGACTGACCATGTTCCATTAAGTAATTAAATTTGAGTACATAGTTGTTTATTCATATTGTTGCACCATCAATTTCCCTCAATAAAATATCTCTAAACCTAAATATAGGTTGTTGATTGCACAACTAGTTGGCAGTCTCTATAAACACAGCCACCATTCTGCTGAAGAGGCAGCAAGCTGCAATACTGTAACTGGCTCTCAAATTCCAAGCAATGCAGGGATTAAAGCCAGATGAGTTTACCAGCAGATACATCCCAAAATGAGTGGGACAAAGGCAGCTGGTTCAGAAACAATGCAAAGGCAGGGTGGGGTTTGTCAATTTACTCAGTCACTTTCAGCAATTGGTGAATGATTTGTTTTTGTGTTTTGTTTTTTTTCTGTTTTGTGTCATAGGTATGTTTGTAAAGAGATATTAGCCATGAGGATTGTCTTTAGGTAGGTTATGACCCTATTTTGAGAATTCAGCTCAAATACTGCAGGATGTGCTGCAGACATAAGCTGATATAATACATAATTTCACATGATTAAGATCTGATATGAGACTACCAGCTCTATAATTATCTCCCAAACCTGACAAACCAGATATTTAATATCTGTTAAAATGAAAATACGTTAAAGACATCCTATTATAAAATATTTTCTGCAGAAAATCAACATATTTTCAATTTAAGAGTTTTACTTGCTTTTTAGAAATGATGATTAATTGACTAGTGTACCATGTATAAAAGTTTAATTTAATTCCCTTATAGAAATAATTGCAGAAACGTGGTAATAAACCCACGTTATTGTTTTATTTGCCGAGTAATCATTAATAGGGTATAGTTGATCACATAAATTAGTATTTTCACGTACTTTGTTATTAATGTAGCCTTATTCTTCTTTTGCTTTGCAAAATTTATCAGAATAAAATAATACTATCTGCATTAGAAATAGTCAAAGTTTAAGTCTCAAAAAGATTTCCACTTTTCTCATTTAAAGTCAGAAGCTTAAAATTTAGCTTTAATAAATTCATTATGCTGTATAAAGGCACATGCAATTAACTTTCTCTTTTCGTCAGATGAAAAAGATTATTCATTTGATTGACAGCAAAACTCCCATCAATTTGTTCTCTGGCACTGGCGATCAGGTGAATACGTCATCGCTGCCAGGAACTCAGATGATTTCGCAGTTGAGGTGATTACAGAAACCTTTCGTTCCTCCCTCCGTTCAAGTTCCTTTTCAAAAGCGCCAGCGTATATGTCTTTCTGCAACTTGTTGAGGGAGGGAGCAGGCACAAAGGAACAGCCGCGGGGGCGGGGCCCATGCTCGGCACCTCTCAACCAACCTTGGTCCCGCCTCTGCCCTTCGCCGATTGGTTATCATTCTACGTCATACTTCGTGGGAGGATGCAGATATTTGCTTTCAAACGGTCGGTTCGACTGTCAATCAAGGTGAGCAGGCTAGGTTGTGAGTGAAGTTTGTAAAGGGGGGAGGGAAACTGCGTCAAAAAATATTCATTGAAACCTGTGATTCAACGGTTTTCCAGGAATTTTTTGGAGTCGAAAAGGATCAATTGTGTGACAAAATATTAGCTGGTCGGCGAGTGGACCGAGGCAAAGATGTTTCAGCCCTAGTGCGAGGTGTCAGAAAGTTGGGATTGACAGGCTGGAAACTTTTGTTGCTCTTGTCGGGAGCTACCGGTAGGTGCTGGTACAGGCCCGAGACCTGATGTTCCCTTATCACCACTAAAGATGGTTCTGGAAGGGGTATGAGGTGTTAATTGCATGAGAAGTATAATTTATTTTGTGAGGATGTATTTATGTCTTGATACTTGGAACTTGGCATACAGAAAATTCTAACCCCCAAAAAATCGCAATTAATCATGTTCAAATCAACTGTCTTATGTACAAACAATAGGCTACTTGCTTGTGAAAATCGCTGCACTTTTATTATAGATAACATTAATTGAAATGTTTTCATTCAGCCATCGGTTACAGGAAGAGTAGTGCCTACTTTTATGTGAAAGGAAGTTGATTTATGCGAGCTGCAATTTATCATTTATAGTTTAGTTCTGTTGGACTAACTTTTTGGTGAATAATAGTTTTTTCAAAAAATACAAATGTAACATAATACAGACGAGCGCAATTAAAGTTATGTTTGTCTCCAGTAAGTAGCTTCTGATACTTGGAGCAGGTTGTGGAGGGCTAATCTGAAATTTGTTGGAGGCTTTATGCATTCTAAGTCAATACAACTGTGTTCCTGTTCAGTAGATTACTTGCCTTTACTATATCATGTAAAATGTTTTTAGATTTGCAAATCCAATTTGGGTTATTTTTGAATTATCTTAGATACGAAAAGAAACCCCGGAGGTAGTTTACTTCCGTGATGAAGGTCGGCTATCTTAACTGCATAGTAAATGCTGCAGAATTTCAGAGAATCCAGCGTGTTGTGAAAGTGCATGTTTGATATTTAATTTATTGGTCTGTTCTTAATCTATTACATAAATATTTCAGTAATGTTTGTGTGTGCTAAAAGTAATACAGAAAGGATGGAACTGTTGCGGTATTTGTGTACTTTCATGATATAAACAGCTGCTTCAACAAGTGTTGGCATTTTAATGCAGAAATAACCTATTTTGATAGTGTGATCTAGAGATTTAACTGGAAGTAATCAAAGCTGAATTAGTTTTGTAACTTCATTTTTAAACAAATCTTATTGGTTGTGTTTTCCATAACGTTTTTATTTCTGTAAATAAGTGCCATCTAACCAAAGAGTTGACTGAAAATGGCTTCTCACAAAATAACTAAGTTATTAAAGTCAGGAAATATTTGAATACCAAGCAAAATCCTACTGTGTTTTATGTGCATCTGAGAAATTTATTAGCATTGTAATCCCTCAATGATTTTGATCAAAAAAAAGCCTGTGTCCATCTTGCAGAATAACTGATGAAACATTTGCTGCAGTTTGTTAAAGGGATTTTGTGCATAAGTCAGCTGGTTTAAAAAAAATCCTTACTAAATGCTTTGAAAATGACCTTTTTGGTCAGTTTTTTATTTGCTTTTCAATTGATTTAGATGTCTTTGGAATTTCCAAGATCTTTAGTGATTTCCCCTTAATCTAAGCCATTACATTTCCCACCTCCCTCTCTTCCCCCTGCCAATCAATTTTCATTCCTGTTATCTGATTCCCTGTTAATCATTTTGTTTTTCAGTATTAGAGTACCGAAAAGACATCCTGTCTCTCGAGAAAGCCGTGGAGAGATCATTTTGATTAGTCATTTGAGGAGATCAAGTGAAATAACATTTCTTTAAATCAGTGAGTAATTTTTCTCCATCTCCATTTCACATGGGGTTGGTTCTGTTCTTAAAAATGATTATCACACGTGGGCCCAAACTATTACGAACCACGTTTCTG
Source organism: Hypanus sabinus (assembly GCF_030144855.1). Lineage (NCBI taxonomy): Eukaryota > Metazoa > Chordata > Chondrichthyes > Myliobatiformes > Dasyatidae > Hypanus > Hypanus sabinus. The sequence goes on along the minus strand of NC_082738.1, from coordinate 42,957,252 downwards.
TGGTTAACTTTTGTATTAAATCTATTGCTAATAGATGAACAGGTCTGTATGGTATTCTCATGCTAATTAATCTCAGAGCAGCAAACTCAGTTTGGAAGTATCACATGTCAGTCAGAGGAAGGGCAATTCAGAATTTGACACTTCAAACAAGCTATTTGGGCAATGCAAGTTGAATATAATTTAATTTAGTCCACAATTGAAGCTGAATATTGTAAAATGATTTTGAAACTAAAACAAAAAACGTGAAGTGTAGTATTTTGCTTCAGTTTACAAGAATGAGGAAGGATATTCTGCTTTTAGCAGTCATTTGCTGGTAGTGCCACAAGTTCACTTTCTCGTGAGTAGGAATACCACAGCATTCCCTGTTCATCAAATTGCAAAAGTCCTGGGAATTTGAGTATATTACAAGTTTCTTCATAGCACTTAAGCTAAAGTGAGATGCATTGCCCAAAATTATTTTAAATTCTGCAGTGAGTTTTTTTCTTTTTCATTGAAGATGGTGTATCAAATGGTATTTGTTGATTTCATATTGAACTTGTATAATAAGGTGGTTATGGTCTCTAGAATAGACGTTTTGCTGCTCAATTTTACCATCAAAACAAGAAATCAGCAGATGCTGAAAATCTGAAATTAAAATGAAATGTTCTGGAAATACTCAGCAGATCATGCAGCATGTGTGAGGAGACAGAGTTGGCAGAAATTGTGATGCTGGTGTGATAGCTGGTGAATTTCAGCTCCTTTATTTAAATGAGACAAGTAGAAAAGTGGGGGTACAACACTGGAATGGTGCAATATGAAACATTGCATTTGCTGGAAATGTGAACTGTGTGAATGCTGAGCAGACTGGCAGTATGGTGGAGAGGAGAAAAAATTGTGACATATGCAGGCAGTAAGCCTTTCATCAGAACTAGCCATTCTGCACCCAACTGTTATAGCTCACTGGACTTAATCTCAACAATTTTAACAGCCCTTCAGCATTTGTCACCTGTTCTGTCTTCTTCCCTATCACAGACAGCTGTTTATGAAATGTTAAACTTACTGGATTTCTAACTATTTTCTTGGTTTTGATGAAAGATCTTTGACCAGAAGCATTATCTCCCATTTCTGTCCTTTCAGATGTTGCCTGGCCTGCTGAGTATTTTATTTTTAATTTGCTTTCCTTGTGCTCTTATGTCATGTTTAAAGTCCTATTTTTAAGCCATAGAATTTGAATTGGTAAACACTTTAATCCTGCTGAAATTAAGGTCTTGTATTCACTTAATGTATTGCTTCAGTTTTGAATAATTTTTGGAAAGGTATCATTTGCTACAGGTGACTGTTAAGGGGAGTGGTGTGGGGATGAGTTCATACGATTATATTCAGAGCTCTTAAACTAGTAAGTAACTAATCAGTTCCCTTGGATATGCTAGTGGCATGATCAAGTTTTGTGAAAGTTAATGGCATTTTGTTCCCATCTTGTATGTGTGGGTGCAGGTGAGTGGAAGGGGGAAACAAATGTGGAAACTAGAATCATTCCATGCTTTGAAATGTAAATACAGTTTAACATTCCCTCAGTTCTAATCAACAAGCTTGAAAACCTAGGCTTCTGCAACTGGATCCTTAACTTCCTCATCGAGAGACCACAGTCACTACAGATGGGAAATAACATCTCGCTGACAATCAACACCAGTGCACCTCAAGAGTGCGTGCTTAACCCACTCCTCCACACCCATGGCTGTGTGGCTAGGCACCACTTAAACACCATCTATAAATTTGCTGAAGCCACAACTGTATTGGGCAGAATTCCAGATGGTGATGAGGAGGTGTACAGGAGTGAGACTGATTAGCTGGTTGAGTGATGTTGCAACAACAACCTTGCACTCAGTGTCAGTAAGATTAAGGAATTGATTGTAAACTTAAGGAAGGGGAAGTCAAAGGAAAACACCAGTCCTTATTAAGGGATCAGCAGTGGAAAGGGTGAATAGTTTCAAGTTCCTGGGTGTCAACATCATATTGGGCCCAACATATTGATGCAGTTAGAAAGAAGCACAACAGAGGCTATATTTCATTTGGAGTTTGAGGAGACTTGGTTTGACTCCAAAGACTCTTACAAATTTCTACAGATATACTGCAGAGATCATTCCTTATTGGTTGCACCACTCTCTGGTATGGAGAGGCCTCTGGACAGGATTGGAAAAAGCTGTAGAAAGTTGTAAACTCAACCAGCTCTATCATGGACACTAGCCTCCACAGCATCAAGGACACCTTCAATAGGTGATGTCTCAAAAAGATGGCATCCATCATTAAGGACCCCTACAACCCAGGACATGTCCTCTTCTCATTACTACAATTAACAAGGTGGTACAAGTGCTTGAAGAGACAAACTTGCTGTTTCAGGAACAGCTTCTTTCCCTCTGCCATCAGATTTCTGAGTGGACAATGAACACTACCTCAATATTTTTTGCTCTCTTTTTGCACTACTTAATTTATATATATCTATATCTCTCTCATATATATATATATTTATTTATTTTTCTTATTATATTTTAGTTTTATTATGTCTTGCAATGTACTGTTGCTGCAAAACAACAAATTTCATGACACTCACCAGTGATATTAAACTTGATTCTGAGTTTTGCATTGTCATTACTCTTGTGGAATGAAAAGATTTCATAATGATTTAAAAATAAAAAGCACATAATTTAACTTCATCCTTTTGAGGCTTTTTAATTACACTACTTAACTAGAGTAATATTGAGCAAAAGGTTGACAGCAGCAGAGATTTGTTTAACATAATTTTAAGAATTGTGTTATGCTGCAAATAATACATTAGATACCTTCTCTGCAGAAAGACAAATAAGATTGATCCTGAATTTCTCTTTTTCTTTTCACTCATCTACTAATCCAAAAATAATTAGAACGTAGCACATCTAAAAGTAGGTTATAAAGTTGGCACAACATTGTGTGTACTGGTCTATGTTCAAAAACAATTCTATAACTTCTAAAAATGACTTGTTCAACTATTAAACATCTTGCTTCATGAAGTGACTTTTGCATCTAAATCCTTGACCTCAGAATCAAGGATAATTTCTACTCTAGTTTTGTGGCTTCTGAGGTGGCTAACTAGGCCAATATGGAAACCACATTCTCTTCCACAAATGGGGTAGAAGATGCAGACAAGTGAGTGGCTTGTGAGGTAATGTTCCTTCCACTGTTAAGGGGGCTTTACCCAGATTATAGCATGAATTGCAGATATTGAGATCCATTAGACATCAACACAAGAGGTTCTGCAGATTTTGAAAATCTTGAGTATCACAGAAATGCTAGAGGAACTCAACAAATCAGGCAGCATCTATGGAGGGGAATAAACAATTGGAACTGGAAGGAAGGGGAAGGGGACAGAAGCCAGAATAAGAAAGTGGCATAATTACAAAATCTGCAACTCCAAAAGTCAATCCACAAAAAATGGCCTTAACCATCAACCAATTCACTGGCAATGTCATTAAAATTAGCACAGTAACAAAACCAGTTGCAAATAAAATTATTTAGAGATCATGTTACTGATCCAATTATACATCATATTATAAACCTTATATACCACTAGATTGTTCAGTTTTTGATCTTTCTATCTTGTGATTATTGACTGCTTAAACTTAATTCTACACCCTTTAGAGAATAAGAGAAGTAGGATTGATTTCGATGTATTTTGTAAATCTGGTGCTTTATTTTACCTAGTTATTCTGTAATCTATTGATATAGAGGGGAAAGGTCTTGTGCTTTATGTATCTGGTCATGGAAATGGGGGAGGGGTGAAGAGAGAACTGTTTAGATATTCACCATTGTATTGGGCATAGAATTAATTGCAAGAGCTTAGAGTTGAACTAATCCACTTTCAAATTGAGTGGCCCATATGACCCTTTGATAAAGAGTCAAGTATGAAAGAATATGGTTACACACAATACAGGTTTCATTATGACAATCAAAAACTATAGATGCTGGAAATATGAAAAAAAAAGCAAAACACTTTAAGCATTCAGCATTTCAGGCAGCATCTGTGGTAAATGTTAATGTTTCATGTTGAAGACTATTTGTGAAAACTGGAAAAGACTGAAACAAGTGTGTTAAATTCAGAGAGGGTGCTGATAAGATCTCATTAGATCAACCAGTAAACTTGGAGATCCTTTCTAAATGTATACCAGTAAAGCATGAATTATATTCTTAAAGATGTGATTACAAAGGAGAATTAAATCGCCGATTATTAACACAACACTGCCTGTTGAGGTATATAGTATTGTTCGCAATTTGCAACTATATTTGCACGCTTTTGGCTGTTGATGCTAAATATGAGCTTTGCCCTATTTGCATTTCTTCTATATGTGGAAATGATTCTATTGACACCTGATTTTTTTTTTGTATTGTTTTATTAAAATTATTCATACTATAGCTAAGTCATTTGTTTTGCCTTCCATGGCAGTGAAGGATAGTTTTTTTTCCCCCTTTGAAATTCAAATGTCTGAAGTAATTTGGAGAAAATTAAGTAGGAAAAGAGGGTGAGTTTTGAAAGTTTCACTTCATTCTCTGGATTTCCTTTAATACCCCATAAAATTTACACCTGGATTAATGTAGGGTAGCAAATAGATGGTTTTTCATGGCCTCTTCAGGAGACCATTATAAACTCTTGGAGATTAAAACTACTGCCATTTGCATGGTGTCTCTCAAGGCTTGTAAGCAGGTCCTTTGACCTAATTTGTCCATGCTGATCAAGATGCCTTACTGAGGTAATCCCATATGCCTTCATTTGGCCCTTGCCCCTCCAAACTTTACTTGTCCATGTTCTCACAGACCAGAATATTGAGTTAACAAGTTTAGCAAGTTCAAGCTGGAGGGGTGAAGAGAATGTGTATTGAAACTGATTTCATGTTTCCTGATGTTAAAGTGGATGCGAATGTGAAATTGAAGGGGGCTGAAGAAAAGTTGTTGAGGAGCACCAGTGATAAAGAAGTAATTTCTGGTGATTTCCCCCCCCCCTCCCACCCCCCCCGCACATGACTTTATGGATTAGAATGGAACCAAAGTATTCCTGAACAGTTAGAGTGGGGGTTCCCAACCTGGGGTCCACAAACCTCTCAGTTAATGGTAAACCTCCATGGCATTAAAAAAAAGTTTGGGAACCCCTGAGCTTAGAAGTTTTAGAGGATGGGGTGGTTAATTGTGTCAAGCTGCAGATGACCCAAAAGGCAAGGAAGGCGTAAACAGTTTTGTCATTTGTTATTTTTGAGAAGGGTGCTTTTGGTACTGTGATGGTGTTAACCAGAATGGTTTGAACAAACTTTTTGAAATGTTTTAAGGATAAAATAATTATGGCCAGGTCAAATTTTCTTTATGGAAGATAATTGTTCTAGACATGGCAGCAGGTTTGTTTTCACTGCTGTTGTGGAATAGAGAATGTATATTAGTGCTCTGCTAAAGGGCATTGATCCATTTTAGCACTCTTACCCTGGGGGAAAATGCTTTTTTCTCTAGTTTATTTTTAACAAAACAAACATAATTAAAACTTATCAGCTTGATGTTGTTCTTTGCAAATGCAATGTATAAACTTATTTTCATTTCCTTTTTTTTGCCTTCACCGTTAAATGTGTGTGAAATGAATATGGGTCAGAAGATAAAGAAATAGGTTTGGCTAGAATTTCTAGTTCTGGCAAGCCCAGAGATAAACAAAAAAGGAAACCAAGCAAAGAATGAGGCCCTATCAAGCCAAAGGCCATTGATTTCTTTTGGTATATAGAATGTCTTGGATTATCCGCACAGATTTCTAAATTTGTGTTTAAGGAAGTGCTCCCAGTTTCTGAATAATTATTACATGTGACTTCTTGAGGGTGTGTGTGTTCAAAGGTTTTACCATGGCCTAGTGCATCTCAGGTTGAAGCATCCAAAGCCCCTTTGATGATTGTCTGTATCTAGTACCTTTTTGGAATGCAAAGTATATTGTAGGCAGTGAAATTATGAAATATAAACAATATTTTGGAAATAACTGAGTTGTGCATGTTCTGTGGAGAAGCATATCTTTTGAGTTGATGACTTTACTCACTCTTAAACACGTCATTCAACAAAATCTACAAATATGAAGGTGATTCTCTCCACTTACCTTCGTATATTTTTATACTTCCTTCATTGGTGTGGGTCTTGTTACATTTACTTTTTTATTTCATTATATTAAAATACAATCTAGGCTGACATTTTTTAGTACTCATTTCGTAAGCACCATATCAAATTCATACCTCTGACCTCTGTCTTCAGTTCAATTACTTCCTTTTTTTGTCCTAATCCCCTTTTCCTCTCCTCACCTACACTCCTAAAGTTTAATGTCTAAACTTGCATTCCTCTCTGTAATTACAGAAGTAAATCAAACTATGTTCATCACTGTTGGCAATGTCTAGTCCCGCAGTAAATAAAGGAAAATCTTTGCAACTGTATTTTTGCTAATGTTAGTGTTAAATGGATGAAAGTTTTAAAATTTATACATTTTCAGCCTGTTATATTTGTCTTTGATTCTTTTTCTCTGTGAAATTCTGTTCTCTCTAACATAGTTTGCATTTCAAAGTACTGATTTCCTGTAGGGTTACAGCTTGGTTTTATTTCTCCATTTAGTTCAACTGACTGTATAGCGTCAGCAAAAGTAATGTATAGAAACGTTGTTGCACAATGTTTCTTTTGGGTTGCTTGTGTGTCTCATTAGGGAAATAATTTAGAGATGTGTTGCCACAATGCCAGTTGGAGTAAGCCTACTGCTTTTTATCTACTTTCATGTGTACCATTGACACCTATTCACTTTCAGTTTGACAATCATGTTTGTTGATTGCCAGCTTGGTGCTCCAAGTCTCCCAAGGTTTGTCTGTCCTTACACACAAAAAACTTGTAGATCATCAGATAACAGGAGTAACAAAGGAACCTAGCACTTGAGTCTTATGTCTGTACCTTTGTTGGAGGCACCAATTTGTGTTTCTCAATTTCAATCAAATTGTCATTGATCAATTGTTTCAGCTGTGCTTGCATTTAAAATTGTCACTGACTATTGGTCACTTTTTCTGTAGACCCTAAATCCAATCTTGTTCATGCTTAATATGAAATAGTTTTGAGTAGTATTTTCAGATGTAAACTTTCATTTCTTAACTGCTTCAGCACAAGTGAAAATAACAAATACATTGCATATGTTAATTTTGGTGAATGCTTTTTAACTTGTAGAAATTAAAATTTAAGTTGTGAAGTACTGTTTTAAAAAGGATGTGTTGGTGATTTTGGGGAAAGGGAGCAAGAGTACGTGAATAACTCATCAGTTAATAACTCATTGGGGTGATTGATAAGTTTGTGGCCTAAGGTAGGAGGAGATGTTATTAACTTCAAACTTTCTGCATATTCACTCATAATTGACCAGCATGTGCATGCAATAAGAGCAGTATAACTCATCTGCTTCCACCTTGGGTCACGAACTTATCAATCACCCCTGCTGTGGACCCTTTCTGGAGGTCCAAGATCCGTATGCTCCATGACTGTTGAACTAAGTGTGTAATGTAGGAGGGGACGATGGTGAAAAGTAAATTTGCTAGGTTTTCTAAAATTGACCCTTTCTACCTTAGGCCATAAACTTATCAGTCACCCCTCATAGCTTCATTATGCATTAGTGCATTTTGTTTATGGCTTTTATTGCAAGATGTATTGTATTTTGATGTTTGGTGACCTTGCACTTGGTCTGCTTATATAAGATGTCTTATCTGAATGTTAAATAGTTCTTCAAAAGTTTGTATCGTTTTAGAATTTCCCTTTTTTAAAAAAAATCCCACTTCAAATAGTGCAATAGTATTGCTGCTTTTAGACTGTAGGTACCTTTGTCATTGGTGAATCACAGCTGAGTAATTTTAAGGTTTTCTTCCTTTAATTCACAGAAAGTAAGTAGGTATTGCCCTCACTGAATTACTCTTGACTTAGTTTTGTATGTCAAAATTGAAACTGAAGGTCACATCAAATTGCTCATAACAAACGAGAAAGGTTGATATTTCAATTTTGGGACTTAAAGTTGAGTTAACTGATAGAAGCCTGGCAAATTACCTTTTTAAAATGTTGTGTAATTTAATTTGGGATCTACTGTATACAAGAAAACAAATCTCTTAATGGCACATGATGCATGAATTTGAGTTCACAATTAAAAATAAAATGATGTAATCAATGTAGATTGGGGCAATGTCATTGTCTGTTTCATGGTTGCGTGTTTTTTATTGCTTTGTTGTTTTGTGGAACAGCACAGTGCAGGACATAAAATTACTCAAGTACAATAAATAAATAATGCAAAAGAGGAGTAACAAGTGTGCATGGACTGTTCAGAAATCTGACGGCAAAGGAGAATTTAAAATGTGGAGTGTAAATGATGGTAATGAGAAGCGGGCATGTCCCAGATGGTGAGTCCTTAAAGATGAATGCTGCCACCTTGAGGCTGCACCTTTTGAAGATGTCCTTGATGGTGAAGAGAGTTGTGTCCTTGATGGAGCTGGCTGAGTCTACAATTATTTGTAGCTTCCTTCAATTTTGCACATGGGGGACTTCATACTAGGCTTTGATACAACCAGTCAGAATGCATTTCATCGTACATCGGTAGAAGTTTGCTAGAGTCTTTGGTAACATACCAAATCTCCTCATGAAGTAGACCTGCTGGATGCCTCCTTTGTGATTGCATTAGTGTGTTGGACCTAGGATAGATCTTGATGTTGATGCTCAGGAACTTGAAGCTGCTCACCCTTTTGCTACTGACACCTCAATTAGGGCTTGTGGGTGTTCTCCCAACTTCCCCTTTCTGAAGTCTACAATTAATTCTTTGGTCTTGCTGATGTTGTTGTGACACTACTCAACCAGCTGATCAATCTCACTCCTGTATGCCACCTGGTTGTCAACTGGGATTCTGCTAACAGTGATGTCACCAACAAATGTATTGAGTGCAGTTTGAGCTGTCCCTAACCACACAATTGTGTGTCGAGAGAGTAAAGTAGTGGGCTAAGCACACATCCTTGAGGTGCACCTGTGTCGGTTGCCATTGAAGGAGATGATAACAATCTATACTTGAAGTCGAGGATCTAGATGCATAGGGAAGTAAAGAGACCTAGGTTTTGAAGTTTACTAATTAGTACTGAGGATAATGTTTGTTTACCTGTAATCGATGAGCAGTAGCCTGGCATATATATTGCTTTTGTTCATGATTCCTGTAAATGGGGCAATATTTTGACTTGGCCTGCATCCCTTTTGTAGATCAAATTTTGGACAGTTCATACTGGGTATCATTGATAGTAGCATTTTGGTTAGCTACTGTATTAGTATCCAGAGGCCTGGGCCATTGATGGGATGTATTTGAATCTCTCAAAATCAGAAAAACAAGTTAAATTCAAGTACGGTAGTTTAAATTTAGGATAGTTTTTTAAAAAAAGAAGCTGGTATAGTGGCGATCATAAACTTAATATATTGTTTTTAAAACAGTCAGACTCGCTACTTTCTTTTGAAGGAAATACACCATTTAACTAGTCTGGCTATTTGATGGGTCTGGGGGCATAAATGTGACCGACTCAGTATTGCCCTCCAAGTTGGTTTGGTAAGCAGCTAAATTCAAGGATCAGTTAAAGATGGGCAGTAAGATCTGGCTTTGCTAATAACATCTGCATTCCACAAATGAATTTCTAATATTGCAAATTTCCAGGAATACATTAATTTGACTCTAGAACATACACATTATTTATCTTTTTGTTACATGACTATGAATTATGTGATTTTAATGTCACCCACTGGGAAAACACAACCTGCTGTTGGTTTCATTAGCTTTAGTGGGGTTTTCCCCCAAAACCCTACATCTTGGGTAGTAAATTATTTTAAAATGTTCACATTGCTGATTTGGGAATTTCGATTGTCTTTGGGTGTAGGTATTTTTCAAAGGACTGAACGTTTAAGAAACTTATTTGCCTACTCAGAATGATGTAAATATCATGGAAAATAGCTGTAAACATACGTTAGCTGGGGAATTTACCTTTCTAACAGGAAGTTGCAGTTGATTCTGACCTATTAAATTGTTTTGTTTTCATATGAAATTTTATAAGCATTTGTGCAGCATAACAAGAACATTTAGAAAAAGCTTATGTTTCACGGGGCAGTGTTTTATTTTGGTTTTTCGTGTCAAACTTTTACTTTGTGCTATTTTTAGTTGGCATTTGAAATGGACATTATTCAGTTACTTGATTATCAGTTTCATCTGAGTTTAGACATGAAGTCCACTTCTATCCCCAACAACCGGGGTAGAAAAAAAAGCTTTGATATCAATTTCTCAGAGAAGCTGAGCTTGTGCCCTGCATCTGAATGCTTGCAGTCTAAATGAATTTCTGACAATGGGATTTGTGTAAAGTTACCTTATACTTTCCTGTTTTAATGGTGCAGTTCAACTCTTCATTGGAGTCTCCTGTCCTTTGGCTAATGCTGCGCAAGTTCTTTTGCATGTGTTATTTTAACTGTATTTGTCTATTTAGAGATCAGCATAAAACAGTCCTTTCCGGCCCAAATGAGCCACGCCACCCACGTACCGACAATTTACACTAGCCTAATCACAGGGCAATTTACACTGACCAATCAACTTACTAAGCAGTGTATATCTGTACTGTGGGACGAACATTTTGCTGTAAATTTGATTTCTTCTCTAGAGTCATAGAGCATTACAGCATGGATACAGGTCCTTCATCTCAGAGTCCATGCTGACCACAATGACCAACCAGCTAGTCCAATTTTCTGCATTTTGCCTATATCCCTCTAGCCCTGCCTTCCCTCTCCAGGTACCTATTCAGATTATGCTATTGAATCTGTCTCATTCCATATTCTCACCACCCTCCAAATGGGAAGAAACTTTCCCTTGCCCTTCTCACTCTAAATATCTTCCCCCTACCTGGGGGAATAGGAGATTGCACAGTTTTAAAATAATAATTCATAATTGTGCATCTTTTTAAATAAAAAAATTCTGTTATGGAGCTGAAGACTGCCCTTGGTTTTGGTTTTAATTAGTGACACATCACTGTACTTTGTGATTCACGGGTTATTTTCCTGTGGCTTTGCAAGATCAAAAGTTTTCAGACTTATTTCCTATTTATAAATAGAATGAATCTGGGTCTAGTACTATTTAACATTTGTCACGTCATTGTGGGTATACCTTTTTATTCAGGACCAATTTTTGAGTGACTACTTTAAAACCTCCTGAAGAAACTATGGAATAGTGTAGCACCATTGTGAGGATTTTTTGGTGTGGTTTTTCCAGACTTCTATCTGTGGTTTAGTAATTTTGTACATTTTGTTTAGTTGTTAGCAGTTTTTCTTTCATTGTCACTAGTGCTGGAAACGAGTGAAAGCATAGGAAGTTAAATATTTAAAACAAGATGGAGTAGGTGAACTTTTTGTAGGTAATTTTTATGAAGTATTGCAATTCTATAAGTTATTTTGCAGTTTCAGGATATGCAAAAGTGTTTACAGAAAATGCATTACTTTTCAAAGTGATATTGTTATAGGGAACAGTTCAGTCATTTTGGATGCAGTTAAGTTTGTACAAGTCAGAAGAATTTTACTGAAGGAAAAATATTGGCCAAGATTAAGTGCCACGTAATCATTTGTATCCATATGGAGGGAACTTGAATTTAGCAAGCCAAATTGCCACTTCTGACATTAGTGATCCCTTAGTACAGCCAAAATATTTTTACTTATTTAGAATGGCACTAAAATCCAAAACATTCTACTTTCTCAATTACTTTTGATGGTGAGAACACTTTTCTTAAAACAAAGGTGTAAAACTAGTCTAAGTGAAAAGCATAATACCAGATAGAACAAAATACAAACAAAGAAATTGTCCTTTAAATAACTTGGGTTTCATTTTGAAATTGTAAATGGTAGGGTTTACTCTCATTACAAGAATCTGACAGAACTTGGTATTCTTGTCAAATCAAAATTTATATATTTTTGTATGTTGAAGCATACAAGACTTGTATATTTCTACCATTAACAATTGAAACAATTTCTGTATCTTAGAATTTTGGAAAAATAGTGATTTATCAAATATTTTGTAGGGAACACTATGCATTATTTGAAAATTGCTGGTTTCTTTCTCAATTCTTTGCCTTTGAAACAGACTCTGTTGTTATCACCTCCTGCATTTTGAAAAATAAATTGTGAAGAATTCTTATTAGTTCACTTAAAAACTTATTTCCTGTAACAATATTGCAGAATTATTCAGTAATTTTATGTAATAACAAAAAGCAACAAGTCATTGAACTCCACAATTACACTATTGTATCAATTTCTGACATTTTAATTTAAATTTTGACATTGAAATATCTGGAAATTAATTGTCATTAAGTTATCATAAGCTTACTGCCACAATTCTACAGTGGACACAATCTCACTGGCTCTCAATTCTGCTTTGGAGCATCTGAACAATAGCAAAGCATGTCACAATGCTGTTTATTATAGCTCAGCATTCAATGCCATCATCCCCTCAGTATTAATTATGAATCTTCTAAACCTGGGCCTCTGTACCTTCTTCAGCTGGGTCATTGACTTGCTAATCAGGAGACTAGTCAGTATGGATCTATGATAACACATCCTTGCTGACGATCAACAAAGGCAAACCTTAAAGGTGTGTACTTGGCCTATTGTCACTTTGCATCCATGACTGTGGCTGAGCTCAAACACCACCTCTAAATTTGTGGGCGACACAATTGGCATTACTTAAATCTCCAGATGACATTGAGGAGGCATACAAGAGTGAGATAGATCAGCTGGCTGAGTTGTGTTACAACAACTTTGAACTCAATGTTAGCAAGTCCAAGGGAGGTCTTGAACTTCAGGAAGGGGAAGTTGGGAGAACATGCACCAATCCTCATTGAGGGTCAGTGATAGAAAGGATGTACAGCATCAAGTTATTTGAGGAGATTTAGTATGTCACCAAAGACTCTTGCAAATTTTTTTATAGATGGAAAGCATACTGCTTGGTTGCATCACATTCTAATATGGAGGCTTCATTGCGTAGGATAGTAAGAGGCAGCAGAGGATTGTGGACTCAATCAGCTCCATTATGGGCATAACCCTGTCCACCATTGAGGACATTTTTGAGGTGGCGCCTTAAGACGGCATCCGTTGTTAAGTAACCTTGACACCCGGGACATGCCCTCCTCATTTTTGCCATCAGGATGGACGTACAGGAACCTGAAGACATACAATCAGTGATTTAGGAACAGTTTCTTCACTTTTGCCATCAAATTTCTAAAAGGTCCATGAATCCATGAAAACTACTAATTTTTCCTTTTCACTATTTAGCTTTGAAATTTAGATTGTTTACAACTTTGTACTGCTGCTACAAAAGAACAAATTTCACATTGTATGTCAGTGATAGATTTAATTCTGCTAAGTAGTAGAAATTTTATTTAGAGTACACACAACTGTTTGTATATGAAGATGGGAAGCCATCAGTTAAGTTTAACATTTCCCTAAAATGACAGTTGTTTGGAAATATACACAATATACATAGTGCCTGCAGTTCTGTTTGAAGGTTTGCATCATTTCCAGGATGTTTAGTGTTACTGTAATTCCATGTCATGGATTTTATAAATTAAAATATACCTTTGGGTTTGCAAAACCTGCTGAAGGAGATGATTGCACTATTCTAGGAAAATTGAAAATATAGGCATTAAGACGCCTTAAACCATAAAAGAGGTATTTCTTTGGACTGCAGCGTGCGTTCTGAAAGTTCTGAGTGAAATGTACTTTAGGGACAGGGCTTGTTTTCTCGTAAATTCAACTTGTTATCTTGCCACTTGTCACCTTTTCTAATTTCTTGCTTTTATTTCAGCTTTCTATAATACCTTCATACGATGGCACAGTGGAATCAGTTACAACAGTTGGATACCAGGTATCTGGAGCAACTGCACCAACTTTATAGTGACAGCTTTCCTATGGAGCTGAGGCAGTTTCTGGCAGCCTGGATTGAAACTCAGGATTGGTATGTATGACAACTCTGAGGACTGTTATGGGTTGAGGTTATGAAGCCAAATGCGTTAAAAAATATTTTAAAGATAAACACAGATCAATTGACTGTGCTGCCAATTCTTTGGTCTAGGGCCTGCTGCCTTTTGCAAGTATGCTTTATGCTGTGATTGCCCACTGAGTGATTGAATATTTATTGTTATTCAAAGATTAATGTTTTTAATACTCCACTGCGGCTTCCATTAGCAAGCTCGTGTCCTGGTGCAATCACAACAACTTGGAGCTGAATGCCCTCAAAACTGCGCAGATTGCATATCGACCTCAGGAGAAATGTCTCTACTCAATCCTCTTATCAACAACAGCTATAAAGTTAGCATGTTTCAACATTCAGGTTCCTGGGCATCGTTATTTTGCAAAACCTCATTGGGAGATCCATATCTCCTTCAATTAAAAGAAGGCTTGGCAGAGGATGTACTTCTTGCGGCAGTTGGTAAAATTCCATCCTCCCCAGCACATACTGGTGCAATTCTACACTGCCGTCATACAGAGCATGCTCACATCAGCCATTACTGTCTGGTTTGGTGCGGCATCCTCTCACAGTATGTGAAAACGACAGTGACCTGTCTGGACAGCAGTCTGCCATCACTGCAGAACTTACATGTGAGCAGAACAAATTATTGTGGGCACTACCCACCCAGTGAACTGCCTTTTCCAAAAGCTCCCTTCTGGAAAGGAATATTAAAACAAAAACTTCACACCATCTAAAAGCTTCTCCACTCAAGCAGTTTTTCTGATCAACTATGTAGTTAGCCCTCCCCCCACCCACCCCAGCACCTCTATTTATTACCTCCGGCACTGCATTGTAAACACTTTAAACCTCTTTTTATAATGTTGTTTACATTGTAAATACATGCTAGTATTTATGTATTTATGCACATTTTATTCCATGTCCATACTCTAACTTCTAAATTGTTTATATATAATTCTTTAGCAAACCCTAATACATGTAAATGTATATAGCAAATAAAGTTGATCTTTGATTAATTGTTTATGCTACTAAAATGCAATCTAGGATTTTTTTTCTTAGAGCTCTTATTCTACGTGCATAATCATTGTGGAACTTGTTTAAAAACTCAATTTGTGTGCATGGTTTGGGGGTGTGGTGGTGAAGGCTGGAATGGGGGAAGACCAAAATACTGCACAAACCAGGAGCAGTTCTATGGAAAATCACAGGCAACACCTTTGTATCATCAAAAGCATGTGAATGTTATAGAATGTCAAATATCTGGAAAACTCCTTTTCGTGCAGTTTTGAAATTTTGCAGTATATTTTGATTTTCTTTTGCACATCTTTCAATAAATTTGTTTTGATTTTAGTTTTAGATCTCTCTGAATTTGTTTTAATTTATTTTGGTTGCTGTTATCCAGAATATTAATTTTATAATGAAGATGCCAATGTGGTGATAACGAGTTAATTTTGCCATTGAAATAACTGTTTAACATTCTAGGGCATATGCTGCCAGTAAGGAATCACATGCTACACTGGTATTCCACAATCTGTTGGGTGAGATTGACCAACAGTACAGCAGATTTTTGCAAGAATCCAATGTCTTGTATCAGCATAATCTGCGGAAGATCAAGCAGTACCTCCAGGTATTTATCTACTGTTGGTGAATGAATATGTAATTAAAGATGAGTGTGGATAGTTTCAATATAATAGCTGATATTCTTTGCAGTGAATAACTGATGCTGATTAGGCCTGTACTTTATGGCCTGAATAACACAGCCCATATTTAATCTCCTTAAGCATATGTTGAGCTTCAACAATGAATCCCTGCAAAGGCTTGGTTAAAATTTAACAAGTCTTTTTTTATTTAAATGTAACTTAGAATGATGCCATTTGCAAGCGTCGTTGATACTTGCCTTGAATGGCTTCCATTTATGATTAATGTTCTACTTCTCCAGTGTAGTAGAAGTTTGTAGAGGAAATGAAGTGTATTTGAGACAGTGACGCTAACTTTTGGTAATTAAAATTTTCAAGGTTTCTGCTTAGAATATCCAATTGCTTTAACACTTTCATGGGGTTACACTAGTAAATTGTCAAGGTTGAAGTGGAAAGAATCTAGTAAGAGGTTCCTGATGCGGCTGTAGTTGGTCATCTGGAAATTTGTCACATAACTTTCTTCATCTGTCTTTAAGTTTTCATTGGATATGCATTGTGACCATCAGTTTTTAAAAATCACTTTAATAAACCACCAAAACAAAATTTTGATTGCTTCATTTTTTCGATAGTTCCATTTAATATCAGATTATATATGCAATAAACAATCTGCAATTCTTGCTGTTTCCAAGCATCCATGAAAACAGAAGGTTTCCCCAAAGAATGAGCGGCAATAAAGGTCAGAACCCTAAAGCCTCACAAGAACTGTCTTGCCTTGTGGAAAATAACAGTGGACAGCAAATTTTTTTTCAAAAGTGTTGCTTCCTCTGAAAATTTTTTTGTTTATGATAGACTGCTAGAAGCTGAAGACAAATTTAATTTCAGACTACTTGTATCAGTAGGAATTTGGAGAAACAAGAAATTAAGTTTTATTGAATATGATGTGCTTAATTGCATAATGGTGCTGATGCTTTGCTAACTGAGCTAAATATGTCTTGTTAATGATTTTTGTTTGTGCTCCATGTCTGAGGCTTCTCGCTTCAGTGTCCAAAGATAATCACCCAAGCAAGGATTCCAGTTGCCCTGATACCTTTTCTCCATGACCGCAATGTCCTGGTGAAACTTTTCACCATGCTCATCACTAGCAATGCCACGATTTGCAGGGAAGAAGTCTAAATGGGAACACAGAAAATGAAGTTTTACTGACATGTTGCATCTCATGGTTTTGCATGCTTGAAGCATGTTACCAACCAGCTGCACGTAGCTTGGTGCTCTGTAGTTGCCAAGAAAATTTTCAACAGCATCCTTGAACGTCCTTCTCTGGTCCCACTAGAAGTTCTTCGAATTACCTGTGATGACCTGTTTAATTTGTGGGCCATCAAAATTGCCTTACGTAATCTTGGCATCAGTTATCCTGTGAAACGTCTGTCTCAAATATCGAAAACCCTCATGGAAGTTTTTGTGCCTGGTGACAGCAGATTCCATCCTTGCAGTCGTGAACCCAGTAATTCTGCTTTTGCTTTTGATAAACACAAGTCTCTGACCAGGTCATTTAACTCAGATGGTGCTATCAGATGAGGCTCCCTCATAAAGGGTTCAAAATCTGTATCAGTGTTGCTTTTCCATTCCGGGCTTGTACATCGTGGCATCTTCGTCTGCTTCCTCTAGACTTCATGGCTTCGGCACTGGAAGACTATCGTCGTGTAGCAGAGGTCTCATGGCTGAAGGAAGATTGGAGTATTCAATGGATTTCTTGTTTTTAGCAGAGAAACCACTAGTCAGATAGAAGTAGCGGTCTGTCACATGATCCTTTTACTCTCGCCATATCATCAGAACAGCAAACGGCATTGCTTCTCAAGTACATTTGAGCCAAACTCTAAGATTGACAGCGCATGTTGCACAACAAATGTGAGGATCTTAGGTTTTGTCTTGGTCGCCAAATTTACATGCAAGTAGAGCTTTAAGCTTTTCTTAATAAGAGTCATGCTCCGTCTTTGAGATTTAAGCGTATACTCAGCACAAGTATACCAGAAGGTATCGCGGCTGTCGCAACATTGGCAAAACATCTTGCTGTGACAAATGTTCCTGAAAATACAATTACTTTATTATAATAAATACGCACAGTATGCTATGCGCATAGAGCATGCGCATCAATATGATCGCAAACTGATATACGTGTAAATGCAATGCATAGAACGATGTGGTTGTGATGCTTTTATAGCCTCTATGAAACTTGTCCTGCCATGCAGAATCCACCCTGCCTAAGCCTGCCCTGGCAGGCCTGGACAAGATAAAAAAACTTTTCAGCTTACATTGTGGGCAACATTTCAATTGACGGAATTATGAATTGAAATAATTGAATTAAAAAAAAAACTGGTGCATGATAGAGAAATTTCACGGTGATTTTTTCATGATCGGCAGCCCACATTCCATAAGATGCACCCAAAAGTATTCAGGATGCAATATCTTTATTGTCCAGTGTAAATTGTTAATAATCATTACTTTTTTTTTCAGAATCGGTATTTGGAGAGGCCAATGGAAATTGCGCGAATCATAGCAAGATGCCTATGGGAAGAAGCTCGTCTCCTTCAAGTTGCTGCATCTGTCTCGCAGGTAAACTGTCTAAATAAAGTTGTTGAAATATTTTGCCCTCAAATAGTAATATGAATGTATTCTTTAGCAGCAGCATTCACATTTTATACAGTGTACTTCTGTGTTCAACTGAAACTGGAAGAATGAATGAAACAGAATATACTGGTGATAGAGAATGTTATAGTTAGCAGGATGTGCTCTGTTATTTGCAGCTCAGTCTCCATGGAGTAGGAAGAAAAAGAACAGTTTATTGTGGTCTGTGACAGAACCTCCAATGTAGATGGGATGAAAGCAAAGGAGAAAATTTTAAAAATGCACAAGTTAACCACGTTAAAATTATTTCAAGAGTTCATACTGTTTATAGCAAATAACTATCCTGTTTCTAAAGCACACAACCCGAGGTTTATTCATAGCTAATGAGAAGCTAAGGAAAAGCACAAGTTAAGTTTTGTTTGTGAAAGCAAATCAGTCAGCTAAGGATTGAGAGAGTCTAGGATATGATCAAAGGGGGTTCAAGGAATTCATAGGGAAAGTAAAGTAGAATATGAGACTATTCTAGCCAGAGCAAAGATGTAAAATCAGGCAGTAAAAGCTTCTATAGATGGAAAGAGAAGCAAAAGTTAATGTGAAGTAGGAGAAAGTGTATTAAGAAAAAGGAGGAGAAATTAAGCACATTTTCTATCTTCATTAAAGAAACTGCAGAAACCCTCCTGGAAATAGTTAAGAACAACAGGTGGAGATTGAAGAAAGAACAGAAGTTAATTAGCATTATTATGACAATAGTATTGGAGAAGAAAAAATAACTTCCCCAATTATTATATATAATTCTTAGTGTCTGATTACCTTGATCCCAAGGCTTTGAAAGAGATAAAATTTGAGGGAACTGATTATCATCCTCCAAGACTTCATTAATTTGCTGCAATGCCACAGATTGGAAATTAGCAAATGTATCACTGACATTTTAAAAAGAAAAATATGTGGGCGGTGAAAAAATGTGGAACCGTAGCCCAGTTTGCCTGATGTCAGAAGAAGAGATCACGTAGTCTTTTATTGTGGAAGTCATAACAGGTCATTTGGAAGATAGTAATAGGATGTAGTAGTGATTAATGAATGGTAAATCTATTTGATGAATCGGTTGATTTTTTTTGGGGGGGTGATTATAGTGAACATTAGATAGAGGAACCAGTGGGCCTGGTGAGTTGGACTTTCAGCTTTTGATAAGGTGCAACTTTGGAAGTTATTAAATTAGATTGGGGAAAATGTAAATGACTTGAATGAGGAAGCAGAAGGATGAATTAGTAAGTCTTCAGATGACACTAAGGTTGGCAGTGTTGTGGATAGTGTGGAAGTTTTTCATAGGTTACACGGGATATAATCAGGATGCAGAACTGGACAGAGAATGGTAAATGGAACTTAATCTGGAAAAGGATGATGTGATGCACTTGTAAAAGTGTAGGATTCTTGGGATGTGGAGGAACAGAGGGATCATGGAGTTCAAGTCCATAGATCCTTCAAAGTTGCCGTGTGACAGGGTGGTTAAGAAAGTGTATGGTGTGAGGATCATACAAGGTAATGTTGCAGCTCTCCAGAACTCTGGTTTGACCATACTTGGAGTGGTGCTGTAGTGAAAGATCAGCCATGTGGTCATTTTGAATGGCAGAATGAGCTTCTATTTGTTAATTTTCTAGAAATGTGTCCTGATGGGTGCAAGTAAAATATATTCACAGCTATTTAAGAGTGATTGGCAATATCAAAACTTGACATAATTGCTATTGGAGGAAAAGCAGGATTCTGTCCATTCACCCCTATTGTTTTTCTCAGTTGTCTTAAAGAACTAACAACTTTAATTATGCTTGGTCTTGTTATTTCGCATTTATTCCGGGATTCAGTTGTGCATTCTACATATTCCACACATTTACCTTTTCATTGCTTTGAAAATATATGCATTTTGTTTCTAAAGCAACCTGGACAGTCACCGCATCACAGTTCTGTAGTAACTGAGAAGCAGCAGATTCTTGAGCATAATCTACAGGATGTACGGAAAAGAGTGCAGGTGAGTCCATTTGAATTTTCAAAACAATACAAATTGTATCTTAGCATTTATTTGAACTGGCTACATGGAAGTAAAGTAATATCTTTCCTCTGTATACTATTGCTTATAAATATTCTAGTTAAAAATAAGGGTCTGACAAAGATGGTTAGTCATGTAGAAATGTATCAAATTATGGTATCATGGGTTGGAGTTTAGTGTAAAAATTCTTATTTAGACATTTGTACTTGGCATTTGGCAAAAATATAATAAATATCTTCATTGAAGATTTTTACGTGGGGTGATTGATAAGTTCATGGCCTAAGGTAGAAGGAGATGAGTTATTAACTTCAAACATTCTGCATAATCACCCAAAAAGTTGAACTGCATGTAACGAGAGCTGTATAACTCATCTCCTTCTACTTAGGCCATGAACTTGTCAATCACCCATGCTGTGGACACTTTCTGGAGGTCCAAGATCCGTATGCTCCACGACCGCTGGACTAAGTGTGTAAATATAGGAGGGGACTATGTTGAAAAATAAATATGCTAGGTTTTGTAAAATTGACTCCTTCTACCTTAGGCCATGAACTTATCAATCACTCCTCGTACTAAATTACTTATGTAGATTAAAATCCGTTTTGTAAACCTGAATAATTGCTAGGGACAGCCAAGCGATACAGGGTGATTAGCAATGCAAAATTGTCCAATGTATGGCTAGACAGGTGTACCTGAGAATCCTCAGCTAAGGTCAAATTTAAGATTTGGGTTTACTGTTAAGCCACTCAAGTTGCTTTGTTGTTACTCTGTATGTTCACATTCTGTTTAACATGCTGAAATTCATGTTCCCAAGCCTCATTTACTTCAACCACCTGATACTCAGTGGTTCTTAAGTATATTTTATCTTGAAGCTTTATAGCATAAATTTAATACAAATGGTTTTTAAAAAACGTAGCTTGAAATAATTTTTGCTTTAAGTGAAATTTGCAAATTCAAGATTCAATTATTTAATGTAATTTCCTGTACACAAGTGCAAAGGTAAATGAAATAATTGTTACTATGGGTCCAATGCAGCACAAAAACACTAAATAAAGAACAATAATAATAATAATAATAATAATAAAAGAAAGCACAATAAGTATAAATAAGATAGCTTGTATACATTGATTGTATATCCATAAAATGATGCTTGGCCGTACATAAGGTGACTGACATGAAATTATAAAGTAGTGGTTGAGTTAGTGGGTAGACATGTTGATCAGCTTGGAGAAAGAAACTGTTTTTGAGTCTGGTGGCCCTAGTATTGATGCTACGTAACCTTCCTGAAGGGAGTCCATGAGCAGGGTGGGTGGGATCCTTCATGATGTTGCTGGTCCTCTTCTGATACCTTTATGTCCTTGATGGCACACCTGTGGTGTGTTGGGCAGTTCTGACTATCCATTGCAGTGCAGTTTCTGTACTAAGCAGTGATGCAGCCTGTGAGGATGCTCTCTACTGTACATCTATACAGTGACATAAGTATGGATGTGCATTGTCCTGCTCTCTTCAGCCTCCTCAGAATGTAGAGATGTTGATGAGCTTTCTTCACTGTGCAGGATGTGTTCTGAGACCGTAAGAGGTTGTGTGATCTGCACTCTCAGGAGTTTAAAACTGCTGATGTAAGGGTGGGGTGTGAGTGGTAGGAGTTCTCCTGAAGTCAATAACCATCCTTGTTTTGTTGACACTGAGGAAGAGATTATTTGCTTGGTAGCAGGCCCTGAGCTTTTTCACCTCTTCTGTGTAGGCCATCACATTGTTGGGGACAAGCCCCACCACTGTCTTGTCATTGGTAAGCTTGACAACGTGATTACTCGGGTGTTCGGTCATGCAGTCGTGTGAGCAGAGTGGACAGCTGTGGGTCAGCACAGAGCCCTTGGTGGGGGGTGCACCCGTGTTGAGGATAATGGGGAGGGAGGAACAGTTGAGCATCCTGACTATAAATTATCATATCACAGCAACAACAATACTTTTCAATTGTCCTGCAGGATCTTGAACACAAGATTAAAGTTTTGGAAAACCTACAAGATGATTTTGATTTCAACTACAAGACCTTAAAGAGCCAAGGAGGTGAATTGTACTATGTGCTATTTTGAAAAGATCGATGATAGCAAAGTAACTTCTCAAGGCATTATAAATTGAAGATAGTTAATTTAACCATCATATGTTTTTTCAAGAAAAAGAAACTTTTATTTTTTCATTTTGAAAATCTTTGTTAATTATTATTGAAGATTAACAAAAAAGCTATATTAAGTAAATGTCATTATATACAATAAAGAATTAAATTAGCAAATAACTGATTAACAGAGCTAAGCAATATATCAAAAATAATAAAATAAAGTGTTAAGAATATTTTTTTTGAAAGAAAAAGGAGGAAAAGAAAAAAGAACCCCTACTAACTTACAAAAAACCCTACTAACTGAAAAAGCAAACAAAAAAAACCCCATTGGGAGCACAACCCCGGAGCTATACATCATACAAACTTCCACAGAAAAAAAATATCAATCCGCCAACTCAAATCCACTGTATATAAAAAAAAAAGGAAGGAAACCATATTAATTAACTCAAATCAAATGATAGTAGAGGGCGAATGAACCCCACCTTTTCTCAAAATCAAATCGAGGCTGGAAAGTTCAACTTCTGATTTTCTCCAAACTAAGGCATAACATCACCTGAGAAAACCATTGTATCAAAGTAGGAGCAGAAACATCTTTCCATTTCAACAAAATAGCCCTTCTGGCCAATAATGTAACAAATGCAATTACATGTTGGTCTGATGGAGAAAATACCTTGAACATATTGAGGGACTATACCAAATAAAACAGTCAAT
Source organism: Hypanus sabinus (assembly GCF_030144855.1). Taxonomy (NCBI): domain Eukaryota; kingdom Metazoa; phylum Chordata; class Chondrichthyes; order Myliobatiformes; family Dasyatidae; genus Hypanus; species Hypanus sabinus. The sequence goes on along the minus strand of NC_082738.1, from coordinate 42,934,087 downwards.
TTATTAGGTTGTAAATTAATTTTTAAAACTTTAGAAATTGTAGAAAAAATAGACTTCTAAAAAATGTTTTAGTACAGAATACGACCAAAACATATGTGTCAATGTGGCTGTCTCGGTTTTACATCTGTCACACTCACAATCAACATTAGAAAACATTTTAGACAGTCTCTCCTTTGTCAAATAATAACTATGCACAATTTTAAATTGAATTAGAGAGTGATTGGCAAAGATCAAAGAAGAGTTAACCAACTTCAAAATCTGCAAACAATCGTGTTATCAGGGTCATGTTAAGCTCTCTCTCCCAATCTTGCTTGATTAACTTTTATTCTAAATATTAACAGATGTACAAGATTTAAATGGGAATTCACAAGCGGCGACAAGGCAGAAGATGGCACAGTTGGAGCAGATGTTGACTGCTTTAGATCAGATGAGAAGAGTAAGGATCTTTAAAAAAAGATTGTTTGCCTGATGTTCAAAATTTAAAATGATTGTTCTTAACTATAAACCTTTACTTTTAAACAGCAAATAGTCACTGACTTAGCTGCCTTGCTGTCTACTGTGGAGTTTGTGCAGAAGACATTAATGGATGAAGAACTGGCTGACTGGAAAAGGCGGCAACAAGTAGCATGTATAGGAGGTCCCCCCAACATCTGCCTTGACCGTCTTGAAAACTGGTACAAAATCATATAGTAACTGAAAGATCATTCTTTTCTAATAGAATGAGAGCAGAGACAGCATGGATTTATGAAACTGAAATTGTTTAGCTAGTCTTTTGCAATTCTTCAAGAATGCGGATGTGTATTTGGATATCTGAAAGGCTCTCACTAAAGTATTACATTGGAAACTGACAAGTAAATTTCAGGGCATGGAAAGGGTGCACATTCTGCTGGACTTAACTAACAAATAGAGAACATTAGGAATAAGCACGTCTTTCTGGGGTTAGCAGGCTGTAACTCGTATTAGTTAAAAAAACAACTTCGTTAATGGTGCCATATTTTCTGGAACAGTCGTTTGTATTAATATGCAGTTAGCTTTCACTGAATTTTTGAGGGATTACCAGCCTGTATTAAACTATTTTTGAATACAAAATAGTATCTTCTTATTTACGTAGTGGTGGTCTGTATATCACTGCCTTGCTAAAAGTTTCAGATCAGCCTTCAGCCAATCCCAATAAAATTCTAGAAAGCTAGAATATAAATTCAGGAGCAGCTATCGAGCAAGGAGATAAATTAATGCTTTTGGTCAATACGAGATACCTCTGTTATTTCAGACTTCCAGCATCTGCAGGATTTTGCTCTGGCATAGTAAAAACCTTGTTTGAAATTTAAAAAAAACTGTGGCAGGAGAATCTAAGATGCAGATCAAATGTCTGTTTGGCATAATGGGTTTTTTGTTCCTCTGTGTATCAGGATTACATCTTTGGCCGAGTCTCAGCTTCAGACGCGACAACAGATTAAAAAACTGGAAGAACTGCAGCAAAAAGTTTCGTACAAAGGTGATCCTATTGTTCACCACAGACCTGTGCTGGAAGAGAGGATTGTTGAATTATTTAGGAGCTTAATTAAAAGGTACTTTGAGTTTGTGCATGTTAATCCTTTGTATTTATACAAACCTTTGATCTGGTAACCATTGCTCTACCATTATTCTGTGTTATTTTGTGCGTGCAATCTAGTCCATTTATTTGTACATACAACTTAAAAGGAATGACATTTATTCACAGAAAATAGTAATTTTCCACAATGGAACTTGATTAAAATAGAATGACACAAGACCCATTTAATTTTTGTGTCTTTGTGCCTCTTGTGTAGCTTTGCAACGTGCAAATGCAAATTGAGAGGACAATTTGGTAACAATGGTACATCTGCATCAGGCCATTTGTTGTAGTTAGATGAAGATTGTGAATGCATATGATTGAGTTACAACTCCCATTCCTTTACCTGCAGCCTTTACTGCCAAGTTTTTTGCCTCTTTTTGTATATGGTGCAAAAAAAACTATTTCAAAACATGTGCCATCTGACTACCTTGAAATAAATGTAAACTCAGGTTATGAAGTACGTGCCACATATCAATACAGCAAACTTGTATTTGCAGTTTTTTTTTTACATATATTAGTCAATTGCAGTCACCCAATAGTGTACTTGTCCATTTTCAGATTAGCAGTAATTAACCAACATAAGCCAACTTTTAAATTTAAATAAGTCGTACTGTGGCAACAGATACTACCAGATATAGTTAATTTGTAACATTTATAGAGCTTCTGATTGACCTAATGTGTCTATTCTTTCTTAGTGCTTTTGTTGTGGAGAGACAGCCTTGCATGCCAATGCATCCAGATCGTCCCCTAGTGATCAAGACAGGTGTGCAATTCACGACTAAAGTGAGGTAAGTAGCAGAGCAGTCATGGTAATGCACTGCTACAATAAAATTGGATTATATTGGCAAAATACTCACCTGAATTATTGGTTATTGGTTCTGCTATTGTAGCTGGTTGCTAATTGATTAGTTTACATAAATTTTAAAATTGATATTTAGAGTAATCATTAGTAGGATTTGTACTGTAAATATTTTTAAAAACTGCCAACTCCACTAAATATAATTGAATATTCAAAGGTTTTGTTTAATTTCCTCTGTGCAATTAAATGTATCTGTAGCAATCTCATGTTCTGGAATTTGAGATTTAAGCAAATGGCAGTGTATCTTTTTAAATGACAAGAGACTGAAAGGTATTTTTGTGTTCAGAAGGACCTGGGTGACCTTGTGCACTGGGAGTTTATGCCCAGGTTTAGTAAGTGATTAGAAGGGCCAAATGTGTGTTGGTGTTTATTGCATGAGGTTTTAGTTTGACTGCAGGGGTAGAAATGTCTTGCTCCATCTACATAAAGGTCTGGTGAGACTGCTTCAAAAATATTGTGTACATTGAGTATTCAACCATAAGACATGAATATAGGACTGAAGTTGTTGCACTTGACTGCTCAGCATACATAACAAGATAAATAAGTTTTAGCTCAGATCAAAATTGATTGGTACAGTGTCATGGACATCATGGTGATATGGATAAAAGAGGGCCAGAGCAGGGAGCTAAACATCCAAGGATGAGCATCCTATTGAAAAGACAAACAGGTGGGCAGAGGGGGAGTGGTACCTCTGTTTACTATATAAAAAAAAAGATAAGTTGATAACAAGTAATTATGGATCAGAACATGTAGAATGAGCCAGTAAGGTAACAAGACTGATGGGGGTTGTATACAGGCCTCCAAGTTTAATGGCTCTGGGCCTGTTCAGAAGAATGAGGGGGGGAATCTCAGTGACTCCATCCAGGCAAGTATTCATTAGGTTTCAATGTCAAGATGCTGTTTCTATTAGTAGGAGAATCTAGGACATGAGTGCTCAGCCTCACATCCCTTTAGAACTGAGATGAGGAATTTCCTCAGATGGAGTGATGTATTTGTTGCCATGGAGCGCTATTGAGGCCAAGTCATTGAGTGTATTTAAGGCAGCAATTGATAGATTCCTGATAGGTAAGGGGTTTTAGAATGGAATTGAGGTTGAAGTGACGGGTTATCTGTTAGGGGTTTTGGCTGAGGCTTGGGAATCAGAGGGGGAAGGGGCTAAAGAATGAAGGCAAGGATTTAAGTTGATGTGTAGGTCTTCTAGTGTCCTGGGAATGCCATATGAGTGGTGCCGAGGACGTGTTCCCTGGCAGTGCTGCAAAGCAAGCTTTATTTTTTAATAATGGCACAATCATTTGCTGCCCTAATAGAGACATCATGCAAGTGTGTGGTGGAATGAGTGTGATACAGGAAAGCCAGAAGTGGCTTCATTTATGGGAAAAACTCCCCCCCCCCCCCCCCCCCCCCCCCAAAAGTTGTTAGATGCTTGTGTAGGGGACTTTTTTTTTAGTGGAATTGCCAGGCATCATTGTGCTTGCTCAGTCTTCCTGCAGTTTTGGAGCACTGAATGTTGAAAGATTGGGTTCAAAATGCAAAGCAGGAATCTGAATTTGCAATTCTGTTTTGGCCAGTAAAGTGCAATTACCAATTCGTATTACATGCTGATTTGAGTTTGAGTCCTATCTAGTATGGAGTACCACTTGCCCTAGCAGCAAACTCTCCCACAATCAACCAAGGTGCATTTGTGATTGTACTGAGAACTTCCGAGGCTGTCTGTTGGGAGCATACAGCCCTGTGTAAGCAAAAAGAGTATCACCTCACAAACCATCCTGCCACCTGTTGCATCAGCCACCTCCTTCCCCATGTATGGAAGAGTCAGTGGTTCTCATTGTGACCTTCATTAACTCCCTCAGAACCCACAAAACCGGAATGGAAGTGTGTCACCCTCAATCCTGAAGGAGAAGTTTTCGTCAATTGATGTAAACCCCTAGAAAGTGAAGTGCTCCCTTTAGATGGATTTCACATATGTGCCTTGTGTTCATGTCAGATTGTCATGCTCAACTATGTTCTGTAAGCAGTTAAATCACTTTAATGAAATGAAAATTACAGCATGAATATTTAATCATCTTGCAAGTAGACTGAGCAACCTTAATTTGGTACTAAACTGAGGTAATTTCCCTCAAGATCTTGTAGCATTGAGTTGCTTCCTGCTGCTAACTATTTGCAGCATTATTTGTCTTAAAGATTTCCTGCATTTAAACCACAATGTATTCTTCATATGTGTAATATAGTAATGACATTTGCACTTCAGTCTGCCATTCCTTTTGCATTGTATCTAATACATGCTTTCCATTTGCAGGTTGCTGGTTAAATTTCCTGAATTAAATTATCAGCTAAAGATAAAGGTTGCCATTGACAAGTGAGTACAAATTAATGACTAAACTGTTAATATTGTTGTTAATCATAGATGTGTTTTATTTTGCTAGGAATACTTGCTGCTGCTGTATTTTCTAACATATGTGCCTTTCCATTATACAAATGTAATTCCTTTCACTCTGTTTCCAATTAATGTACGTAACTTTTTTAAACAAGTAAATGATGACATGCTTTGTCCATGTGTTTATAATGATGCATATGTTTTAAGTGACATCCTTTATCCATTCTGCATGTTTGAGTGTCACTTCTCCTCCACTCTTGAGTTTCACTTTTATGTATGTTATGTTTTTAGTTTTATTTATCAAGAGACAATGAAATATTAGACCTTATTACCCAATAGCACCTAAAAATGACTCAGTTGATCCTGCCAGTAGTATAGGATCAGTGTATTGATGTAATTTGAAAGTTTTCCTCCCATACGCTATAATGTATTTGCAATTGTATTGAGACTATAGATAGAACCTCCTGCAGTCAGTACATGAAGACGTCATTGGCACTAATAAATTGGCAGAGTTTATTGTTTAGACAGGATAGGTGATCCAGATTTTTTAACAGTTGAATAGCAGTAGAATTATCAGGGCTGGAAAGCAAAGGGGAGCAAATTGTTGTTCACTTTCACAGAGCCTTGGTGTATCTAGAATGCTGTTTTGTGTTCTAGAAAAAACACGAGTGAAAATCAAGAAAATGCAAATTGTAAAGATAAACAACAAGTTACATAAGTGTGGCTGGTGTGCCACATTCTTTTATGGGGTGGGGAGAGAAAAGGAGAAAATATCTTCACCTAATTAAAATTGCAGAAGGAAAGTCCTTTTAGCTTCAGTTAATTTCCTCTGAATTTCTAGGACTACAGACCTTAACAAAATTTGTACTAATGTTTTCTGTCAATCTTGTTTCAGGGATTCTGGAGACGGTTCTGCACTGAGGGGGTGAGATTTTTGTTTTACCCTTTTCAGCTCTTCTCTTTATACTGGAAGATATATTGACAATTTTTTTGTTTGTGCACCATCCTCTATACTCTCTATCAAACTGTAACTTTAATCCTTATAATTTAGAAACATTGAAAACCTACAGCACAGTACAGGCCCTTTGGCCCACAAAGCTGTGCCAAACATGTCCTTAACTTAGAACTACCTAGGGTTACCCATAGCCCTCTATTTTTCTAAGCTCCATGTACCTATCCAAGAGTCTCTTAAGAGACCCTTTCGTTTCCACCTCCTCCACCACCACCACTGGCAGCCCATTCCATGCACTCACCACTCTCTGCGTTTTTAAAAAAAAACTTACCCCTGACATCTGCTCTGTACCTACTTACAAGCACCAACTTAATAGCATGTCATAGAACTAGAAGCCTTTACAAAAATACGTAACATTGTAAGTTAACTAGACAGCCTACCGTGCACACCTGACCATCTTACAGTGGAAAGGGTGTGCAGGATAGGCCACCTATATTATTCAGGCTAAAAATAAAAATCATTGTTTATGCACAAGAAAATTAAATTCAATCACTTCAATACTTTAGAAGACTCCTTTGTACAATGAATATTGTTATTGCCTTTCCATTTGCTTATGATATAATTAAACTGAAGATATATCAAAGTCAAGTCGCTTTTTATTGTCATTTCGACCATAACTGCTGGTACAGTACACAGTAAAAACGAGACATAGTTTTTCAGGACCATGGTGCTACATGAAACAGTACAAAAAGTACACTGAACTACGTGAAAACAACACAGGGAAAAAAAAAGAAACTACACTAGACTACTGATCTGCCCAGGATTGCATAAAGTGCACAAAACAGTGCAGGCATTACAATAAATAATAGACAAGACAATAGGCACAGTAGAGGGCAATAAGTTGGTGTCAGTCCAGCCTCTGTGTATATGCAAGGTAATTACTCTATAACTCTGAGACTCCACTTTAGCACAGATCAGTCTTTAAAATATCGTCTGATAACCAAATGTGAATCTGCTTGAATAAGGTCAATGCCTTTCCAGCCTCTGCATTACAAAAGTTATACTAAAATTTATTCTTGGGATGTGGATTATGGTCGGAGAGCTGCACTTAATACCTATCTCTAATGTGCAGGAACTGTACAGTTTAGTGGGTTACTTTAGAATGAGAGATCTCAAATTGTTACCTTGCAATGAGTTTTGTGTTTAATAATATGGTTAGTTAGGTTTTCAGTCCATTGAATCCAAATGCACTTCTGAGGATGCAGAAATCTTATTTTGATGCCCTACAAAGTAAATTATGTTTAAAATTATTGCTTGTATTACTTTAGCAAAAAAAAAGTGAAAATAAAGTATAGAAATTGTAGGCTTCAATTTTAAATTTTTAGAAAAACTTTAGGCAAATGTGTATTAAGCATTTATTTCCAGATCCAGTATGAACCATGTATTCATCTATAAATCTTGTTTGGTGTGTAGATGAATTGTGGATTAATAGTACATGTCTATTTTCATTTCCAACATTTTAAATGCTTGGAAAATTCTGAATTTTAATGCAGAATTTGTGCATTTGTAATTTAGTAAAACTGAGCATCTTTGGAAATTTGGTAGTGCAGGTTGGTGGATCTTCCAGTCTATTGGATGTTGCCCCTACACTGAAATATTGATTTTATTTTCTCCTCTGTCTTCCCCCCCCCCCCCCCCCCCCATTGTTACAAAGTGGCACAATACATTTTCTGGAGAAATTAAAAGGAATGGAATATATGCAGGCATTCTGGACCCCGGTGCTAACTGCAAAGCTACCCACATTCTTGACCATTAGTGTTGTGGACCCCCAGCTCTAGCCCTCTTCACTCTGCGCTCCCAGCTCACATTTTGAACTAATTGGATCAGCAGGATTAGTAAAACTTGTGTTTGGAAGTTTTAGTGAACTTTCAAGTTATAAAGATGCTGCATAAATTCATTTTAATTCCCTGTTTGGTCTACAACTACAAATTCAAGTATAATATGGAATACCATCTCTGCTGTATCATAACTGTAAACTAATTATTAATTGTTTGTGAAATTCTGGATTAACTGAAGAAGCCTGAACAAGTAATTTGTTAGAGAATTGAAATTAGTTGTAAGGAATGACCTAGTAGAATACCAGCTTGAATGCCAGTTATGGTTTCATTGTTTCTTCTAATTAGATCACGGAAATTCAACATTCTGGGAACCAATACAAAAGTTATGAATATGGAAGAATCAAACAATGGAAGCCTTTCAGCAGAATTTAAGCATTTGGTTAGTATTATGGAGATATGCTGAATACTCTATAATTGATTTAAGATGCTTGCTCATTATTCTCTGTGATATCGGTATGTATTTAAAGGCTGCCTATATAAACTTAAGTATTTGATTTGCATTTTTAGCTAAGTATCTGAAATTGAGATATTTATGCTAGTGAGTATAAACCTAGATCTCTATACATTTCTGCAGTCTGTCTTTCACTATAATTGATGCATTACTATAGTATCAAGGTAAGGCTTGTACATCATGCTTGCTTTCTGTGTAGCCTTCTAATTCAATACAAAATCTTCAATAAACGTATTGACATTTTCTCAACATAAAATACAGCTGTTGGTATTGCCCTTCAAATGCAGTTTATAGAGTATCCAACAACTTAAGCTAAAAGGAAATAAATTATAAATGTTAGATTGGTTGTGTTAATCATAAAGAGCGCATAGTTTTAAGTTGCAGACAGTGTTAATCAGATGGGAAATTGGTTGGGGCAATGGTAGATGGAATTAAATCTTGGTAATTGAGGTAATGGATTCAGAGTAGTATATGTTTTATAAATGGTAGGACCTGAGGGAGTTTAGAAGGACAGGGGATCCAAGTACACATCCATAGATCCTCAAAGGTTGTGCATGGATAGGTAAAGGGTTAAAGAACCTATTCAAAATGTTTGCCTTCATTAGTTGGGTCATTGAAGAAATAAAGATATTTTGTGAAGGTGTGACTTTACAAAGGTTTGGTTCGGCCACACCTCAAGTATTGTGTGCAGTTCTGGTTGCCACAATATAGAAAGAATGTGAATGTATGTGAGGGAATGCAGAGGAGACTCACTAGAATGCTGCCTCGGATGCGACACTTAACTATGAAGAGAGTTCAGAATCAGATTTATTATCATCGGCATGTGTCGTGAAATCTGTTGACTGTAATTTGTTTAAAAAGCTGCTTTGCTTTCCTTGCAACAGAGAAGCCTGAGGGAGGCCTACAACATTTGAGAGGCATGCTGTAAGAAATGTTTTTCCATAAGGGAAACAACTGAAAACAGAGGGTATAGATTTTAATAAGAGGGGATCTGAGATTTTTTTTCATCCAGAGAACAACTGCAGTCTGGAAAGTTATGACTAAGAAAGTTAGTGGAGGCAGGTACTCACAATGATTAATTATCTTGGTGAACACTTGAATTGCCAAAGAATAAAAGGCTGGTAAAGGGTATTAATTTAGATGGATACCAGATGGCTGGAATGGATATGGTTGTACAGATAAACTCATCATTTGTAAATGAATTTCCACTTGCTTGCATTCTTATTTTGTGATGAATCACGACAATTAAAAAATCTTCTTGAATAGTGTTTGGCATTGTGGAATATATTCAACTATTTTATGCATACTACTTCTAATTGAGCTCTTAAACTGAAACTGCAGTACAGTGTTTTTTCCTAAGTGATGACTATGTGCTAATCAGTTTTGTTTTCATTTTAGACACTGAGAGAGCAGAGGTGTGGAAATGGAGGAAGAGCAAGTAGTGATGTAGGTACAAATTTAAAATCAGCTTTTTTAAAGAAACTACATTTTCAATATTACTCTCCTCAAGTGCATCCAAGTGAGGTTTGTTTATCAGATTTTATAAAGTTACTAGTATCCCAAATTTGTCTTGGAGCTGCTTCGTGTACTTCAAAGTGTAGTGAATTATTTTCGGCATTCTTGGTCAAAGCTTTTCCTAATTATGAATAAAAGCTGACATGGTTACTACACCCCTTAGTAACAAGCATTTCATATTGAAGTAGTACAATTTGTAGAATTGGTATAGAAGAAGATGTAGGGGATGTTTTATTTATCTTTCTGTGCTTTGGTGAAGATGCATGTTTATGCAGTTTATCCACCCATAACGACCTTCATTTGAGATAATACTGTTCTATATTGTTTTAGGCTTCCCTCATCGTTACTGAAGAGCTACATCTGATAACTTTTGAGACAGAAGTTTACCATCAAGGACTTAAAATTGATTTGGAGGTGTGTTGTGCCATCTACTTTTCTTCCATGGCATTTCTTTTTACCTTTCATTTTACTTGCAGCCATTTAAGTGTATTTGGCAAACCTAAATCATAATGTACTTTCATGGCAAAACAGTGTACCAATATCTGATGGTGCGAGCAACTGTGTAACTGATGCCATCATTTTGTGAAAAATGCTTTGCATTCTCTTTTGTGTGCTGATGGATTAAGCAGTCTTCACACTCAGATTACTTTCATCTGTACTTATAGATTACTTGTTTTGGATACCATGCATTGATGTATCAACATTATTTCCTGCGCATTGTCAATGGTACAGAGGCAATGCAGAAGAAAACTATTGCATGCATTTTTGAAAATGTTTTTAGAGGTATTGTGTCATGTTGAATGAACAAATGAGAATGCCATTTTTCCTATAGTGTGCAATATTTTGTAATTTTTAATTTTGTTTTCAACAGACCTCTTCACTGCCAGTTGTTGTAATCTCTAACATCTGCCAGATGCCAAATGCTTGGGCCTCAATCCTTTGGTACAATATGTTAACCAATAATCCTAAGGTAAGAAATTGCCTGGTTCTTCAATTTAATGTTATCCAATCTTTTCTGGAAAGGAACATTTGGAGCAATGTTTAATTGAGTAATAAAGTAGAAATTTCTAATATGGCCCATTTATGATAATGTCTAATGTTCATGCATTTTCTAATATGATAAAATAAAGTCAGAGCTATTTGGATATGTTCAGTTACCGAGGTTAATCTGCAAAAAAAAAAAGAATTTGTGACATTCTAAAGACTTGAATACCAAATGTAGAATTAAATTAATGAGAAAAAATTCAGGAAGATGTAATTTGGCTGCATTCATGTAAAATCTGATTATCCTTGTGATGTTATCTCTCAGCAAGCTTTCTGAAGTAGAAGGATGGAAGATTTTATGTTGATTTTTCTTTTCTGTAATTTTGTTTATGGTAGAATAAATTATGGACTAAATGCAATGATGGTAATGTAATTTTCCAAATTCAAAGGATAATGTTTGAATTAAATTTTGCATTACTCTGTATATTTTCATATTGTTGAATTAAATAAGTATTATTACTCATTTCCAGCCTTAGTAAGGTAATGCAGTTGGATGTGATAAATTTTAGTGTTGAAGAAATAGTAATTTACATTTAAGTCAATATTATTGCTAATTAATGATAGTTAATTTGCTGTTTTGTATTGTGAAGTTATTTATTATTTATTGTTTTGAAGCAGAATGTGAACTTTTTCACAAAACCTCCAGTTGCCACATGGGACCAAGTAGCAGAGATTTTGAGCTGGCAATTCTCTTCAACCACAAAAAGAGGACTCAATATGGAACAGCTGGGGACATTGGCTGAGAAGCTACTTGGTGAGTCATAGAAAACTTGTCACGGAAGTAAAACCATGAGTCGGTACAACCAAGCACTATAATTTATAACTTACTGGAGTTCTGTTCTTGCTGGAAATATCCTTCTGATGAAATATGAAATCAAATCCTATCTGTTCTAATAAAGTCCCTCAGACACAACTTAAATGCCTAAAAGATTTTCTGTTGTTCAGATAACATACCTCTCCATCTTTATTGTGATGTAGGATCATAATGTTGGAAACTGTCTTTTTGGCTACAAAATGAAACTCCATAATATAAAGTATAATTCAGTTGGAAATGTTCAGGGACAGTAATAAATTTATTACTAAAGAAAATTGAATTTTATTTTCAAAACTAGAACTTTCAATGAGACTTGAAGTTCATTATTAATATTGACTTTACTCTCTCTGGCAATTGGTTACTGTCAATTATCTGTCATTTATAGCCATTTCCAGTTATCCTAAAACACTGTTCTGACCAATATGAGAAATAGAAATATTACAGTGGTGAATACATGTCATACTGGAAAGTCTTAAGTCTTTTATTTCTACTTGTATAGGCTTGATCTCTTATTATAATATGTTTTGTTTTCAAGGTCCTGGTGTCACCTATTCTGGGTGCCAAATCACCTGGGCAAAATTCTGTAAAGTGAGTAAACCTTTCTTTTTCCAGGGTTTTTTTTAAAGTCCAAATGCTATGTAATCTTTAAACCTCCTCATTTGTTCAGTGAAAATGACTTGGTTTGTTTTGGATTAAGCAACATCTTGCTGCCTTGTAAAGTAACTGAGCAGAATCCTTGCTGCAACTTGCTCTCTGAAGTCTCCAACAATTTTTGTGTTGATGAATGTTGTTCAGCGTAATGTTTTGTCGGGCAGATTAATATGGTACTTTAACAGTGTAAATGAGCATTTTCAGGCTAAAATTTTTTTGTAATACAAATTTAAAAAAAGTTTTGATAAGGAAACTGTGATTGTTTTCAATGACTTGCATAACCTTTTCCCTGAATTCTAATTTATCAAGGAAAATATGCCTGGCAAAGCATTTTCATTCTGGGTGTGGCTGGACAACATTATAGACTTGGTGAAGAAATTCATTCTTTCTCTCTGGAATGATGGGTAAGTGTTCTGACATGCATCTATAGTATATTTAACTCTTTACATGCTTTTTGTGCAACACAATCAGTCCATAATTCAACAGACACCAATTTTTGTTTAAACTCAGGATTGTTTAATGTCATTTCTTGCACAAGTGTAAAGGAGAATGAAATAATTGTTAATCCTGATCCAATGCAGCGCAGAAAAGACGTAAAATATAAAGAGCACAATAACAAAAGAAAACATTAAATATAAATAAAATAGCTTGTGTACATTGTATGTCCATAAAGTGACACTAGGTTGAGCATAAGGTGACTGACAGGAAATAATAAAGTAATGGGAGTTAGTGGGTGAACATGTTGATGAGCCTTCCTGCTTGGGGAAAGAAACTGTTCCTAAGTGTAGTGGTTCTGGCATGGATGCTATGTAACCTCACTGATGGAAGTGGGACAAATATCCATGAGCAGGGTAGGTGGGATCCTTCATGATGTTTACTGGTCCTTTTGTGTCAGCTTTCTGTGTGTATGTCTTGGTTGGTAGGTGGGTGCTGGTGAGGCATTGGGCAGTTTTGCATTTTCTGTACTAAGCAGTGATGATGAACCCCACCACTGTCATGTCGTTGGTGAAATTGACAATGTGATTACTCAGGTGTTTGGCCGTGCATTTGTGTGTGAGTAGGGTGTACAGCAGTGGGCTCAGCACACAGCTCTGTGGTGTGGAGGGCACCCATGTTGAGGATGATTCATGCAGATAATGCAGATTTAATAGTACTTTTAAATTGATCTTGGAAATGTTCTGAATGTAACGTTGTGCCCAAATTTTAACCAACTTTTAATAAATTTTGTATGATGTGTGTATTTTTCTCCATTCAGATATATCATGGGTTTCATAAGTAAAGAGCGAGAGAGAGCCTTGCTGAATGTGAAACCCCCAGGCACATTCCTCCTTCGTTTTAGTGAGAGCAACAAAGAAGGGGGTATCACATTTACTTGGGTGGAAAAGGATATCAATGGTATGTAGCTGCTTTTGACTACAAAATAATTTCAGTAGCTGGGGAAATTCATCTTGTCAGTACAAAGAAAATTATGTAAGCTTTCAACACTAGCTTGCTACTTGAAAACTAAAAACCACATTTGTGGGAAATATAAAGTTTAAAACAAAAAATTATGAAACACTCAGCTGGTCAGGTAACATTTATCAAGATAGAAGTAGTTAATATTTCAGATCCAGAATCCTTTGTTAGAACTGCTCTGATAAAGGGCTGATATCAGACATTACTGTGAAACAGTGTTGAACTTAACTGAGTATCCTCCTAGAACAGAGGAAGCTTGCTTTGCCCAGTATAGTCCATGTGTGACTCTAGCTTCGCATTAATCTGACTAAGCTGAGTTCCATTTGAAGTTAAGCCTATTATAATCGGTCTACAATCCATGCTGTTATTCAAGAAAGCAGCCCATCTTCCAATTACTGTTTTATGACCAGGAAAGGATTGGTAGTAAATACTGGACTTGCCCTTGTCTGCACACTGTTTTAAAAATTATTCACTTAATTATTCACTTATTTCCCAATCATGTAATATGCAATCTATTTAGTTGTGTAATTTTCTTAAACTAAGTAGAGGAAAAAAAAATTTGGAAAGATCTTAGAATCCATGTCAGTTAGCTTTTATTCATTTTAATTAGGAGTGTTGCAAAGTCCTGATGTTCTGAATAAAATTGAAGTGAAGAATCTATTAGAGTAGGAGCCATAAGTGATTTACACAGCGGGTGTTGCTAGCCTTTTTTAAATTGAATATAACCCAATCTGTTTAATTTTAGTCAGAGCAGAGTCACACTAAAGTTAATTTGGATTTAATTATGCCAAACTATTCGCCACATGGTGTTTGGATGCGGTCAATGTTGGTATGCTAGGTTAAAACGTAGTTCATGTAGTGACTAGTCTGATCAAAAGTGCTGTGGTTTACGTCACTTTTTAAGCAGCATTGTTTCAGTACTTCTGGCAGATTGGACACAATCTAGGATGTTGGCCTTGAGTTCAGTCAGATAAAATGAAAGCTGTTTTCTCTGTTGGAAATGGATCACATCTCACAAGATAGCAAATTAATTTTCGCTATGTGAAAGCATTTTGCTCAGTTTCAACAAGTAAGCATTGTGGGTTCCCCCCCCCCACTGTATTTTGCCCTACAACTCCCAATGCATCTGAAGGCACGGTTATAATTGGCATAATATGACTGAATATTCAAACTGGTTCCACCAGAAATACTATTCTGAACTTGGCAATGGTGCACATTATGACACACAAGGTGGAATCATTCTTGAAGCTTTAATAATTGATTGGCACTTGCACCTGGTGTATAAAGCACAACTATTTTATTTCCAAGATCTGATGTGCAGCATGTGGATTGGGCCAAAATGTTGCCAAACCACAAGATTTGAGAACTCCATGATGTAAATGTTGAAGAAAATATTCCAGCACAATAAGCCTTTTCATGTCTTATCTGTCACTTTTTGCTCCTTTGACCTTTCTGTCAGGAAAAACCCAAATCCAGTCTGTGGAGCCATATACCAAGCAACAGCTGACCAACATGTCCTTTGCTGACATTATCATAAGCTACAAGATCATGGATGCCACCAACATTCTCGTGTCACCGCTGGTGTATTTATATCCTGACATTCCAAAAGAAGAGGCATTTGGAAAATATTGCTGCAGTGAACCTCCAGAAGCTATTGATCCCAATGATCCAGGTGAATTTTTAATCATTCATTTTGAAATGCTATGTTTGGAATTTTGAGAAGGCGCTGTTATTGTGAGCTTGCTCAATAGTCCAAACTCAGGGCATTATTATTCAAACTCTGAAGAGACAAGCCAGAGAAATTATAACCATATATTTTTTTTTAAGCTGAAACATCAGATACTTGAAATTGCATGTGTATCATTTATTTCGGCTCAGCCAAATTCTCCAACCGAATGTCCTGGATCAGTCAGTCGCAGAGAGTTCTCCATTAGTTAAATTAGCAGCACTTTTGTTTCCCACGCTGAGTTTACTGCCAGGCAGAGCTGCAGGTCTTCCTTTGTTCTAAGAAATGGCTGGACTGCCATTTGATATTTTCCTAATCAACAGAACAACTGGGAAACCAAAGAATTTCTCAAATTAGCAAAATTGCTGATCTTTCTAAGCTGAATATCACAGCAGAAGACCATGCATTCTTTTAGTTCTGAGTATTTTATTTTAATTTCCCTTTTTTAGCTTGTCTGCTAGATCTATATAATTTTATTAATAATTGACTAAATCTACCTCGTTTAATGTTACTTAATATTTGACTTATTTTGTGTTGTAGAAACATTTGCATACCTGAAGAGAAAATTCATTTGTGTGACACCGTAAGTAATGCTAGGTGCATTATTTTGTCCTAGTAATTTGCTGAGTATATTTTGGTACCAAATTTGTAATTAAATTGTGTTGTATGAATAACTATATACTAACAGTATTAGAATATATTGAAATGTCTTCTAAGTTGCATCAAGAATTCATTTGGTAATTATTATGTAAATTTCATATGCACTGAAAATTGGATAATTTGAAAATCTGTTTTCATGCATGTAATCTGCACAGAACAAATTCTGGTAACACCAGTGACTTGTTTCCAATGTCTCCTCGCACGCTGGACTCGTTAATGCATTGTGGGAGCAACAATGAGGGAAATGAACAAGGAGCAGCAGGTGGCCTTGGTAAGTGTATTTTTAAAAAAAATACCAAGAGTGATACTCTGATCTGAAAAAATTCTATCAAATTTACTTGTCTTTTCCTCTTTGGTTTTGTAGAATCCATCACTCTGGACATGGAATTTGGCACAGAGTGTGCTGCCTCTCCAATGTAAATTCTGTGCGCATTAGCCAATGTAGAATCCTGTCTCAGTTATTATTTCATTATGATGAACAACTAATTACAGTGGTTTACAAGTAATTGTTTAGGTGTCTTTTGAGAACTAGTACCTTAAGTTACTTTTGCATATAATGCTTTTACTGCATTGTCACCTCATTCTCTGACTGCTTGATTTAAACTTAACTCAACAAAAGGCTTTGTATCGTACCAGTCTGATGTTTCAACTTGGGTCCTATCACTCCTTTGCAGATGGTTCAAAAAAAAACCTTTTACATGGTATGTTAGAAGGCTCTGGTACATTGTGGGGAAAATGTTGCCTTTTCTTGGCCCTTTATCAATGGATTAACAGCTTCAAGCACAATCTGGGGTTAAAAGTAAATTCTTGGTTTAAATTCTGAGATGATGCACTTTGAGATGTTTTGGCTACAGTGCACCTTCTTTAGAAAATGGATCTTGGTTGTGCAGAAACAAGCTGTTAATATATGACCAGTGTTTGAATTATGTTTTATTCATACAGGGCAGGTGGTGATGTGGGAAGTAGTTGTAACTGCCAAGGTGGTGGTAGGGAATTTTCTCTTAAGCTGTTGCCGAACTTTGAGCTGAGTAGCCTGTTAGCCACTTTTATGTCTTTGTACTGTGTTGCTGCCACAAAACAACAAATTTCGCGTCATACAAGTCAGAAAATGATCAGTCTGCGGATGGTTTTTTTCAAAGGATATCAATATATAATTTGGTTTGTATAACAGACCAAAGATGGATTTTAAATGAAAATTGTTTATTATTTCAAGATTTTTCTTTTTTTTAGTTTCTCAAGCTGGCATAATGGGAATTGAATTTGCATGCTTTGGATCATCAATCCAGGCCTCTTATTTACTTATACAGATTGGAGCTCTGACTTTTCCTAAAGATAGACCAAAGGGAAATGATATTGGTCTCTGCTGATTAGCTCGGCTTTCTCCTAAAGGAGAAACAGATTGGTGGCCACGACACGTTCAGTGTATAATTACAGTAGTCTGCTATGATTGAATGGATGTTGTGCAATGCTGAATTTAGCAGTACAATGAAATGTTAATGAGGCTGATTGTCAAGTACATGTAAAGCCCTTAAAATTGTTTTTATATTAAAAGCACTTTTTTTTTTAAACACCTCTTGGGATTCAGAAGTTAAAACTATCCATGTGGTATGCTACCACTGAGGAGAAAACAATCCAAGTTTACTAAAATTTGGAAATATTTGAAAACAAATTGCATTTTGCTGCAGGGAGTTGTCAGTGATTTTTGAACTTTGAGGCATATTGTTTGTGTGGTAGAGATTAACAATGGAAACTGCTTGTATCAGCCATGGTCAGAGCCAGATTCAAATTTTGCAATTGCATTTAACTAAGAATTAAAGGTCTGAAACCATTATTTCAGTAAAGCTGTTTATTGTTGACAAAAGTATATACAGGAAAAACAGTGGCAATGCATTTTTAAGATTTTTTTTGATGCTGCCCAAATGCTTGAGGCTGCTTGAAATAAACAGAATATGCAATAAAATGTCGAGCCAACATCTTGCAAATTTAGCAAAGATCTACTGAGCCATTTTTAGTTCTGTTATTCAAGTCAGTGGGGAGAGAACTAGAAATCCAATTTGAAAAGTAGTCTATTAGCATGTTTTATTTCTCATCCCCATGCAAACCCTGAGAAGGTCATACTAATGACGTTTTACTATCAGTGAGCCTACATTATGCTACACATGGGGAAAGTTGAGTTGGACTGCATTATCACAATATTTCACCAGCTCAGTTGAGAAGTCCACAATCAGGAAGCAGTATTATGTGACATTTTTAGAAGTTTTCCAAAAGCCTTGTGAGAGAGATTGGGGTGGGGGTGGGGGATACTATGTTTAAAACTGGTTTTGGGTAGAAAGATTTCAGTTTATCACAGGGCATGGGAAAAGAGTAACCTTATATCAGGGAGCTTCAGAGATGTCCAAATGGAGTTATGACTCATTTTGTAATGGAGTAAACCATTTCCAATCTAAATGGTTCAGTACTAAGGCAGTTTTGTGTAGCTCAAATATTAACTTCTAAAGTGTATTTCAAAAGCAGAGTCGTGTTTTAAATCCCCTCCATTGAATCTTGGGTAAAGAGAAATAATGCGACACAATTAATTCTAAAACTGGTTAAGAATCCACCATTAAACTATAAAGCAATCTACAACAGTGCCTCAAATAGAAATGCTCAATGGATTAATTTCATTTGTGAAATGTATGGTTTGACTGTGTATATGAAAAGTGTATAAACAGGCAGCATTCATTTGCTGTAAATTTTATTGCTGTACTACTGAAAAATGTTTCCTTCCCCTTTTACTGATTAAAAGCTGAGCTTTAATTGTCCTATGGTGTCAGTTTTTTTGGTGTTTAAGATTTCTTTTTGTATTGTTCAGCTAATTCAATACATCATTATAAAACTGCTTAAATGGAACATAGAACAGTACAGCCCACACGTGTTGTGCTGAACCAGTTAATCTAGTAAATGAATAAACAATCAAAGTTTTGTGCTGAGACCTTCATCAGGCCTGGAAAGGAAAGGAGAAGCCAGAATAAGGTGGGAGGAGGGGATAGAAGGTGATGGGTGTGTAGCCAGGGGGGTGGATGGAGGGAGATGAAGTAAGAACCTGGGAGGTGATAGGTGGTAAAGGACTGGAGAAGAAGGAATCTTTTAGAGGAGAGTGAACTGTGTGAGAAAAGGAGGGGACACCAGAGAGAGGTAATAGGCAAATAAGAAGTGAAGAGGTTGGAGGGAGGATTTGAAGAGGGTAATGGGAGGGGGAAAAATTACTGAAAGTTGCACATCTCCTTTGAAGATTCCTCTCCCCCCCCCCCCCCCCTTAAAATGTAAGTCCTCTAAAATTAGACTTATCAATCCTGGGAATAGGATACTGGCTGTGTATCTATGCTTTGCATAATCTTAAACTTGTATCAGTTCTCCCCTCAGCTCCCACTGTTCTTGATTAAAAACAATCTGTTGTCAAACCATTCCACAGCTGTACCTTAAATTTACCTTCACCTTTTTTGAAAAACCCAATCAAGTTGGTCATTGACTTGCCCTGCACAAAGTCCCTAATTAGACTGTGGCTTTCCAAATATGGCTTCCAGGATTAACCCTTTTTTCTTTAAGCAACAGAACAATTCAACAGCAATAACTACATTCATGGAATCAAGTTGATGATGGCAGTGGCCAAGAATATTTTGTGAAGGACAAATATCTCACTCAATCTGTGGATCCACTGCAGCAGACTTTGGTTGGGTCGGAAGCACTAAAGTAGCATTACATATTTTCCTGCTACACTTTAGGGAACATGAAGGAAAATGTTATTCAGGAATAAGGCTGGATTGGGGTAAGTGGGAGAGATGCACTGGGCTACCTGTCAGAGGCCTAAGTGGCTCAATTGATGCCTCAAGAGGTGTGGTCTAGAGAGATCAGTGTCTTGTGGTTGGGGGTGGGGTTTATGATTTGATAGGACTAAGCTGGAGGATATTGAAAGGAATTGGATGGTGAAACTATTGAAGCATAATGGCTTGCCACAGTTTAGGAAATGATAATGAGACATTAGCAAGGTCACGTTGTGAATTAATATTACTAGATTTCTAGTCACTAACAATTGTCAAAGGCTTATTTGACAAAACGTGAGGATTGGAACTACCATTCTAAACGTATTTCTAAATTCTATTACTTTATTTTCATAGACTGAAGGTTGAGGCACAAGGGGCTGGAGGTCCATATGAGTCTGGAAGTCAAACCCATAATCATAGCTTCCTGGGGTGAGGTCTAAGTCTGAATCCAGGGCTGAGGGCTTCAAGGTAGCCTGTGTGTGAGTGGAAAGGATGGGAAAATGGCTTGTTTTACTGTTGTTATACAGAACATTGAGGGCATTTGTGGTTGTTAATGCAAATAATGCATTTCACTTTAATTTTTGATGTACATGTGATAAATACATCTGAATCAAGACTACATTAATTTGCAATGTGATTTAGGAACATATTTGCACGTTAGGCGAAAGCATTTTATACCTTTTTTTCATCCAAATTCAGTCAAATACACCAATGGCAGAATTTTAATCTAATAAACATTTTCTTTTCCTAATGTGCCTTTGGGAAGTATGAGTCATGTCCAGTCACACTGAATTTTATTACAAATCCAAAATATAATCCAACAGTTAAAGAGGAGAGTTTCACCATCTTTGTGTGACTCTGCAGGCAATGGACATCTTTGAATTTAATAGCAAGTTGAAGTCACTATAAACTTTCTTTGTTAAGTAGGCTGTGAGAAGATTCTTGCAAATTAAGTGTTCCTTGTTTATCTTCATTTGGGTATTTGCTCAGTGGAATTTATTAGTCTTAGACTAACACTCTCCACAAATGGAGTTTGTTGGCAATGCTTCTTTGCAATCTGGCATAGGTCCACAATCTAAATATGTGAGAGATTTTAATGTTAGGGCCTTGCATGGTTGATGTTTTTGCCTTAAAAGGTAATGTATATTTAATTTAACCCCTATATAATTTATATACAGTATAAAATAAAAATTCTGCCAATGTTTGACTCAACTCCTTTTTGTAGATTAAGAATTAACTTTTACCAGAAGGCTTGCCACAGTTCCATTTTATGTCTAGTTTTGCAGATCCTAAACAAACTCTAATTTTAATACGAATAGTTAGCCAGTCATAGTGAGGTATTTGATAGATATACAGTATTGCCATCTAAAATAATCTCTGTCCTTCCAAATTTAAAAGCTCAGAATAAGATCAACTAATGTTTGGCATCCATATACATGCCCTTCTTTGGAATTATTAAACTAATTTCAGCTACAATTGTAGGATGTCACACGAGGCCTCAGAAGCCAAGAGTTGGGATGGAATAAAATTTCTACAGTACCTGTTTTTTATTTAAAGGAGCATTTCAGTAACACCACAGAAGTTATCCGTGATTAAGTGTACCTCCCTTTGCAACTGGATCCTTTACTTCCTAATCATCAGGCCACAGTCAGTGAAAACAGGTAATGATGTACCCTCCTCACTGACGGTCAACACAGGTGCCCCTCACAAATATATGCTTAGCCCACTGTTCTACTCACTCTATACATGTGACTGTGTAGCGAGGCATAAATTCAGATGACAACAAAGAGGCTTACAGGAATGAAATAGATTAGCTTATTGAATGGTATCGCAACAGCACAATGTCAACAAAACTAAGGATTTGATTTGGCTATACTTCATTTGGAGTTTGAGGATTTTCGGTTATGTCAACAAGGACTTAGAAAATTTCTATAGATGTTGAAGGAAGAGCATTCTGGCTGCTGCAAAACAGCCTGCAATGGAGGTAAAAATGCACAAAATTGAAAAAGGCTCGAGAGGGTTGTGGACTCGGCCATCTCCATCGGAACAACCCTCCCCACTATCAAGGCCATCTTCAGGAGGCAGTGCTTTAAGAAGGTGGCATCCACCATTAAGGGCTCTCCACTCTGGACATACTTCTCATTGCTACCATCAGGGAAGAAGTCCCAGAGCCTGAAGACCCACACTCTGTGTTTTGGAGCAGGTTCTTCCCCCTTCACCATGAGATTTATGTACAGTCCATGGACCTATGAACACATTTTTTCTCTACACTTTTTATTTACTTTTGTAATTAATGATGCATTTTTATGTGGTTACATTATCTTGGTACTGCAAAAAAAAACAAAAGTCACATCTTATAAGTCAGTGATTATAAGCCTAATACTGATTCTGCATCTGTCTGGTGACGTCCAGCTTTGATTAAAAGATTAACCATGTGCAAAATACTAGCTATGAATTCCACAGATTTACTAGCCTCTGGCTAAAGAAATTCTTCCTCATCTCTGTTCCAAATGAGAGTTTCTCTATTCCGAGGCTGTGCCCTAAGATCGTATAGGAAACATCCTCTCCACACCCATTTTCCATTGCCCTTTCAATAATTGATAGGTTTCAATAAGATTCCCACCCCCCCCATTCTTATAAACTCCAGCAAGTACAGGCCCAGAGCCATAAAACACTCCTCAAACATTAGCCCTTTCATTTCAGAATAATTCTTGTGAACCTCCTCTGGACCCTCTCCAATGCCAGCACATTTTCTGCTTACAGTAATCCAGGTGTAGTCTGACCAATGCCTTATAAAGCCTCAGTGTTACACCCTTGCTTTTATATTCTAGTCCTCGCGAAACAAATGCCAACATTACATTTGCCTTCCTTGCCACCAACTCAACCTGCAAATTAACCTTCGGGGAGTCCTGCACAAAAAACATCTCTGATTCTTGAATTTTCTCCCCATTTAGAAAGTAGTCCACACCTTTATTCCTTCTACTAAAGTGCATGACCAGGCATTTCCCTGCACTATATTCCATCTGCCTCTTTACTTAATCCCCAAATCTAAGTCATTCTGCAGACTCCCTGCTTGCTCAACACTCTCTGCCCCTCCACCTAACTTCATATAATCCCCAAACTTGGCCACAAAATAATCAATTCTGTCATCCGAATCGTTGACATTTAACGTAAAAAGTAATAAACACAAAATGCTAGCAGAACTCAGTAAGCCAGGCAGCATCTATGGGAGGAGGTAATAATGACGTTTCGGCCCAAAACCCTTCATCAGGAGTGAAGTAACATGGGAAGGTCGAGGGGGGATAAGAAGTGGGGGGAGGGATAAAGTAGAGAGCTGGGAAGTGATAGGCTGGGGGGGGGGAAGGTGGAGAATTATGGGAAATAAAAGAGAAAGAAAGGTAGGGCTGGGGGAAGAGAGAGAAAGAGAACCAGACTAAAATAATAGATAGGGATAGGGTGGGGGGCAGGGGTATCAACAGAGGTCAGTGAGTTGGATGTTTTGGTTTGATAACAACTGGTTTGATATTGCAACTGCACTCAATCAGCCAAGAGGAAAGCATCTCCTCCAGTTCACTTATGGGTTTCATGAAAGAAGAAGTATTGAAAACCGTAAGCACACAGAATGCACTGCGGGTGAGAAATTTCTGTGTCTATGACCAAGAGTGAGATCATTGACCGAGCTGGCTGAGGTCTGCAGGACATAGTTCCCACATGGGGTCAGCAGCAAATAGTACATGAACCAACAAGAGAGATAAGCCTGCTGGAAGCAGCACAAGGCATACCTAAAAATGAAGTGTCGACATGTTTCAACACAAGGTGTTCTAAACTGCAGAAATATAATAGACTGAACTGAAGAATCTTGTTACCAACCAATCAAATCAACGTTTTGCAGGCTATAATCTAGCTGTGAATAACAGTGGGCAATTATACAGAAAATGGGAGGAGGAGGCTTCAAGAATCTATGTCTTTAATAATGGTAGATTGCAACAAGAGTGCAAAAGACCAATTTGAGACCTTTGCAAACATATTCAGCCCAAGTAGCTTCTCCCAGACATCACTGCTACAGGAGCCAGCCTTCAGTTAGTTCAATGCACCCCATATAATATTAAGAAACAGCTTCAGGAGGTGGTATCCAGCATTAATGACATTCACCTTCTAATTCATGCCTTCTTCTTTGTAATACCATCAGGGAAGACCCATACTCACAGGGAAGATTGACAAGCAGCTTCTTCCCCTCCACAGTCAGATTTATGAAAGGCTCATGAACACACGAACAATACCTCATCACTCCTTTTTATACTATTTACTAATTGTGTATTACTGTATATGTCTTTGCACTGTACTGCTGTTGTAAAGCAATGCATTTTCCATCATATAAGACAGTGATAATAAACCTGATTCTGAAATAAATCAAACAACTTAACTGTAGCACCAAAGACAAGCACTCCAGGATGAGCTGTATATTACAAAATTGGTACTGACATCAACAATGTAAAAGATTACATAGGTGTGTCCTGTTCCAACTCGTGTTCTCAAGATTAATTCTTTTATATGCACAACTTGTCTTCTTTTACACATTTGTTGTTTATCAGTCTTTGCGTATAGTTTTTTGTCAATTCTATTGTATTTATTTTCCTGTAAATGCCTGCAAAAATGAATCTCAAAGTAGTACATGGTCATTTATATGTACTTTGACTGTAAATTCTACTCTGACATTGACTTTTCACTTTTTTTCTTCACAAAAGGAAGACAATTCTTAATCTAGGTCTTTCCTACTCAATTAACCAATCCTCAATCATCAGTCAAGTGATGAAGAAGAGCGTTTTCAATACTTCTATTAAGTGGCAACCAAAGACCAAAGAAGTAGATTCCACTGGTGAGGGGCAAGTGACTAGGTAGTTGTCAAGGTTTGTCCAGGCAGTTTTTGACCAAGGAGATCCATTTATGCTGAGATCAATGAGCATCAAGGGAAAATATTCTAATAGTTGTAGATGTACAGAACCTCACAAGAAGGAAGATAGTTGTGGTTGTTGCAGTTCAATTATCCCAACCACTGGGATGCCATTATAGAAATTCCTCAGGACAGGGTCCCAGGCCTATTAGTCTTTATTTTTATTAGTGTTATTATTAGTAGTAGTATTACTATTAGTATGACTGAGCGTCATAGGAAGTCATTCCTGCCTGTGGCCATCAAACTTTACAACTCCTCCCTCGGAGTGTCAGACACCCTGAGCCAATAGGCTGGTCCTGGACTTATTTCCGCTTGTCATAATTTACTTATTATTATTATTATTATTATTATTATTATTATTATTATTATTATTATTATTATTATTATTATATTTATGGTTTTATATTGCTATGTCTCTACACTATTCTTGGTTGGTGCGAATGAAACGAAACCCAATTTCCCTCGGGATCAATAAAGCATGTCTGTCTGTCTGTCTTTGGATGTTTCGTCAACACTCCATCTTCTATGATTAGGTTAGAGATTGTGCTGTTTGATGATTATTGCATAATGTACAATTCTATTTGCAACTCCTCAACCTGTGAACTAGTTCATGTGCATCAAAAAAATTGGCCATAGAATACTAAGTGGCAAGTAACTATTAGGCAACAAAACTGCCAGTGAGTGACCATTTCAAACCACCTACAATATTCGATTATATTAGCATTGCTGGTTCCCAACAAAAGCATCCTGGGGGTTGCCACTGACTAGAAATTTGACACAAGCACTGTGGCTACAAGAGCAGAAGCTTCTTGCCCTGAGGAAAATTGTTTCTTTACTGCCGCCCACAAATCTCTCTAAAGGACATAAGTCAGGAGTGTAATGCATTATTTAGAGATACAGCATGGTAACAGGCCCACTGCCCCTGCCCTCTCCTCAGCCCAATGAGCCCATGGTGCCCGATTACACCCATGTGATCAATGAACCTACTAACCTGCACTCCTTTGGAATGTGGCAGAAAACCTGGAAGAAACTCACGCAGTCATAAGGAAAACATACAAATTCTTTGCACAGAACTGAACCCGGGTCACTGGCACTATGAAGCGTTACGCTACCATGCCACCCACAAATACCCTCTGCTTAGTTGGATAGTAATTCTTCACATGTTGCACTGAACTGCTCTTGCAAAGCACCAAACCTCATGACATACATCAGTGATAATACACCTGATTCTACTTCTGAATTCAGCTCTGTTGACACTCAGGAAGGGCAGCATCAGCCTGGACAAATCTGTCTTCCTGTTGGTAGCCCAGCTTAAAAGTTCATTCTCTTCACTATTGCACAATGTTTACAATGAATACCAGTTACAAGATGCACCCCAGTTCCTCATCTGACTGGTAGTAGCGTGATCGCTCATCCAGTATGATTGTCTATTGGTGGGTCCTGAGGTGGTTGTAGAGGCCAATCCAGGGTCCACATATTCTGGTGCAGTGTGAGCAAGAGTAGATAGTGGCTGTAGTTAATGGTTGGGTTCTATCTCAGTCCTGCTCACCTGACCTGGAACATCTAGTGGTCAAATGTCATCCTTTTTACCTACTGAGGGAGTTTTCCACCATCATCCTGGTAGCCAACGTCTGGAGGAGCTGAGCAACAATATCAGTAGGCATGAAATTGCTCACCCAGATGTCTTCCCAATCATTGTGGGAGGTTTCAACCAGGCCAGCTTGAAGAAGCCTCTGAACAACAACCACCAACATATCACTCGTGGAACCAGAGGAGCCAAACGTACTTGACCACTGTTATACCACCATCAAGAACACAACGTGCCATCCCACACCCACACTTCGGAAAGTCCGATCAACTGGCTGTACTTCTACTCCCAGCGTACAGGTGGAGACTAAAGACCACAGCACCAGTGGTGAGGACCAAGAAGGTATGGTCAAGGGAGGCAGAAGAGTGACATGTTTGGCACAGCTTTGTGGGCCGAAGGTCCTGTATTGTGCTGTGGGGTTTCTATGTTTCTATTAAGGGACTGCTTTGAGTCGGTAGACTGGACAATACTCAAGGATTCATCTTTGAGTCTGAATGAATATACCACAGTGGTCACTGACTTCACCTAGACCTGTGTGGATGTGTGCGTGCCTTCCAGACCATACTGGACATACCCAAACCAAATGCCACGAATGAACCAGGAGATCTATTGTCTGCTGAGGGCTAGATATGTGGCATTCAAGACCGGTGATCCAGAACTATACAAGAAGTCCAGACACGACCTACAGAAGGTGATTTAAAGGGCAAAAAAAGAATTCCACTTGAGGTTGTAGATGGAATCGGATGCACACCAACTCTGGCAGGGTTTGCAGATCATTAATTCCTACAAGGCGAAACCTAACATCATGAAAGGCTGTGATGCTTCACTCCCAGATGAGCTCAATGCCTTTTATGCACGCTTTAAAAGGGAAAATAAAACTGCACCTGTGTGAATCCCTGCAGCACCTGGTGATCCTGTGGTGATCCTGGTGATCCCTCATGATGCTACCTCCACTATACAGTAGGGATGATGTTATCTGACTGACGCACAGTATTTCATTTATGCCACATGTACCACTAAGGGTTGAGGCCAAAATGTTTCATTTTGGTCTCATCTGACTACAAGACCTTCTTCCACAGTTTTACAGTATTTTCTAAGTGATGCTTTGCAAAGTCTTTACAAGCAAAGATATACTTTTTCTTAGTGGTACATGTGGTGTAAATTTAACACTGCGCATCAGCCAGATAACACCATCCCTACTGTAAAGTATGGTGGAGGTAGCATCATGCTATGGGGATGCTTTTCAGTAGCAGGGACTGGAAATCTGATCAGGATTGATGGGAAGATGAATGCAGCTAAATACAGAGAGATCTTGGATTAAAACCTCTGCCAGAAATCTTAAGCTGGGGAGGAAAGTTGTCTTTCAGCAGGACAACAACCAAAGCACACTGCCAGAGTAACCATGGAGTGGCTTCAAAATAAGACAATTGATGTCCTTGAGTGGCCCAATCAGAGTTTTGACCTTCACAAGATTGAGCATCTCTGGCAAGACCGCAAGATTGCTATCCACCACCACTCCCCAACTAACCTGATACAGCTTGAACAATTTTGCAAGAAGGAATGGGCAAATCTTGCTCCATCACATTGTGCAAAGCTAATAGACACTGATCCAAAAAGACTACTGGCTGTAATAGTTGCGAGAGGTAGTTCAACTACTTACTCAAGCAATACTTTTGAACTGCTGACATTTCAGTTTTTGAGTTTTTAATTTTCCATGCTTTAGAATTTTCCCTTTTTTGGGCTCTACTGTGAATTACAAATAAAAACTCAGTTAATTTAGTCAAAATCCCTGGTAGTAATACTCATTTACGTGAACAAAGGGTTGGAGGCGCAATACTTATTACAGGCACTGTACACATGTAACTACTGTCAGCAATTAGGAGAGCAACTGGTATGATTCTGCTTATTACAAGAGGGTTTGACTACAGGACATCTTATTACAATTGTATTGGCTCCAAGTAAGACTGCACCTGGATTATTGTGGATAGTTTTGGTTTCATTGCCTCAGAAAGGACTAATTGCCACTGAGGGAGGCTCATTAGACTGGTTGTAGGGATTGCAGGTTATTCTTTGAGGAGAGATTATTCTTTGCAGTTAAGAAGATTGAGAAGTGATCTTACTAGAATTTGCAATATCGTTACAGGGCTTGGCAGACTAGATGAGGAAAGCTATTCTCCTTGACTGAGGAGTCTATGATCAGAAGGCACAGTTTCAGATTAAGAAATAGGCCGTTTAGAACCAAGGTGGGAAATTTCATCATTCAGGGACAGCCTGTGGAAACTTGGTAGCTGCATTTATTGGAAACAGATCATAGGATTCACTGCCAACTGGCGATACAGAAATACTGCTGGAAGATGGTACTGAGGTAGTTCTAACCTTGCCGAATGGCAGAGCAAACATAAGGGCAATGTAGCTTATGTTCTTCCTTGTATAACAATTGCTGCCTTGCCTGCAGAGCTCAAATCCTGAAAAATAAATGCTTTAAGCTATTTTGCAAAGATTCCTTGACAAGACGCAAACCAACTAAATATAAAAGTTGAACTCAGATGTAAAAGGCTGGTACATTACTTTCTAAGATGCAGTAATACTATTCTATTGACTGTTATGAAAAGCGATTGAATATAATCTCAAGAGATCCACCAAAAAAAAGAAAATAAATAAACTTTGTTCCTGCTGTTTCCTACTGCTGCCATAACATATGATAAAGCCAACCATAGTCACTGCTTCCTGTTATTTTCCTGAGATTGTTGACAGTCTTTTTGTCAACCTTTTTTTAAAAGCATTTTTCAGTGTCTCAACTGACTGACTCTTGCAATTCTCTTGTGTGGGTCAAATGACTAGAAACACATTCCCTGTGTGCAAAGGTCTGCAAGAAAGTTCGGAGGAGACCCATTATCTTTGGCCTCAATCCCCCTGTACATGGCCTTGGGCTTTTAAGAATTCCCCACGTGAAGCAGATGACAGTGCATCATGACAAAGTTCAAGGAGCAGATCAGGCCTCTGAGCCCACACGTGATCCTAAACATATTACTTATATTTTCTTGAAACACAGAAGGAAGCTATACAGTTAACGGAGTTCAAGAGGCTCTCAGCACAAGCCCATCAATCCTTTCTTCCCTTATGGGACACTTGCATATAATGGAAATCTCCCATATATAAGGTTTAGTCTAAAACAGAATAATCTGAACAGACACGGCAACAGCCCAGGTTTTAGTCCTGCTGCTTTTCGGAATGAGTTTGTCCTTTGTTCATGTGACCATGTGGGTTTCCTCTGGGTGCTCTGGTTTTCTACCATTCCAAAAAGATAGCCAGGTTAGGGTCAGTAAGTTGTTGGCATGTCATGTTGCTGCCTGAAGTATAGCAACCCTCTTGGGCTGCCTCAAACGATGACGTAAATGATGCATTTCAGCGTACAGTTTGATGTTTCGATATTCATGTGACAAATAAAGCTAATCTAAAGTTACACTGGTGATCCGGGCTCATTTCCCGGCACTGTCTGTAAGGAGTTTGTACGTTCTCCCCACGACCACATGCCTTTCCTCTGGGTGCTCTGGTTTCCTCCAACAGTCCAGAGACGTAATGGTTAGTAGGTTAATTGGTCTCATGGGTGTAATTGGGTGGCGGGGGCTCATTGAGCCAGAAGAACCTCTTACTGTGCTGTATCTCTAAATAACATTTTAAAAAAAGTATCCAACTTTGCTTATTGCTCGGTATACCTCCTGCTGACTACAAGACTGTTGTGATAAGGGATCATATTACCCGTCCCCAACTCAGCAACAGGCAATCTGAGAATAAAGTGGGAGGCATACTTGGAGGGCGAATATTCTTCAAAAATAAACTTACACTAGTCTACAAAGTAAAATATAGTTCATCCTCACTAGTGTATCAAATTACACAATGTAACTGCCAGCATGTTGCAATAAACGTTTCGAGGGTACACAGCAAATCAAATAATCATCTTGCAAAGGTGTTGCTGGATCAAAATCTGGCAAGGATATGCATGACGGCTTTTGGCAAGAGTATCATTGTTGTCGGGAAGTCTTGAGCAATAGTTTACTGTGTCACATTGATGATCCATATCCAGTAATCCTTCTGAATTTTAAACAAACATGATGTTCTGATTATTCTTCTTTTAAAAAAAAATGGCTCAGACTTTCATGATGCTATAATGGTGATGAATGCAAACAGTTATAGTTAGACATATTTCAGAATTGAACCTTTTAGTATGGAGTAAGTTTATGCAGCTGCCCAGCAATCACAGTGGGTGGGAGAGAGGGGACCATCTCTCCTGGTTTACTTGTACCCTGATATATTCAATGGACTGTTGCTGGTGGGACGTGATGGTGCAGAAAAGCTGACAGTCAGGGGAGGGGATAGGGAAGCCAGTGGGAGGAGTGTGTGACTGATAGGCAGATGGAATAGATGTGAGAAGGGGAAAGAAACTGTGAGATCAGGGAATGGAGCGGTGGGTTGGGAAAGCTGGGTGTGCGTGGGAGGACTAGGGTAGATTAGGAGAGAGAAATGGACACAGACTGCACAGGCTACCTGAAATTAGTGTTGATACAGCTTGGATTTAGAATATCTGGTCAGAATCCATGTGTTTTTGGCCTCAGTCTGGCATTGGAGGACAGCAAGGACAGACAGGCTGGAATAGGGATGCTATGGGGCCTCTAGATGGCCACTGCAGACAGAGCACAGATATTCAGCAAAGCAGTCACCCAGTCTGTTCTTGGTTACACCAACGTAGAACCAACGTAACTGAAAAAGTTCCTCTTCAGATCCCTGTAAACCCCCTTACTCTCAATCAATGCCCTTTAGCTATTATTGGAAAACATTTCCCACCAGATGCCCCTCATACCTCGATCAGGTCTCCCCTCAGCCTCCATCATTCCAAGGAAAATAAATCTACTCTGTCCTCATAACTGAAACAGTCCATCCCAGGCAACCTCCTAATGAACCTTTTCTGCACCCTCTCCAGTTCAGTCACATCCTTCCTATAGTGAAGTGGTAAAAACAAGTTTCAGGATCATTTCTAGCTGAAACCATCTGAAAGTATAGAGAGCTGCAAATGTGAAACCAGGAAACAGAAGCCAGATGAGATTGTCAGGGAAATGATTTGCCTTGTTAAAGGTTCTGTTTCAATATTTCTAGTTAGATGGCTTTTTTGAATGCTCTCTGCATAACTGGTTTGTGGTTTAATAAATGAAGACATTCAATGGAAGATTTTAAGATCACTGATGTTTTTCCCTCAAAATTACAGCACCTCTTTAGATGGTACTGAATAGCGACAAGGAATTCCACCTGGTGAAAGTGCAGAATGACGCCAAGGGATGAGGTGGGTGGGGCTAGTATGTAACGCTCCTGTGAATGTAATGGAAGCTGTCCACCACCACATGACATTTCAAAAGAGCAAAATATTTTTTTGAAGGAAGGAAGGTAAAGAAATTTGACAAGTCCCTGTTGACTCTTATCAATGTTCATCGATGCACCGTAGAAAGCATTCTGTCTGGGCGCATCACAGCTTGGTACGGCTACTGCTCTCCCCATAACTGCAAGAAATTACAGAGAGTTGTGGACACAATTCAGCCCATCAGAGGAAGCAGCCTCCCCTCCATGGACTCTGTCTATATTTCCCGCTGCCTCAGTAAAGCAGCCAGCATCATCAAAGATCCCACCCACCGCGGACCTTTTCCCTTCGCCCTTCTCCCATCAGGCAGAAGGCGCAAAAACTTGAAAGCATGTAGCAGAGCAACTTCTATCAGACTCTTGAATGCTTCATCTGCTCTACACTCTTAGGTAGCTTTTGCACTTTATTCTAGATTAATGCACTGTATAATGATTTGATTTGTATGAACAATATGAAAGACAAGCTTTTCGCTGTATCCTGCTACATGTAACAACAATAAACCAATACTAATGAGCACATATCTTTAACATGCAAACTTAAAGCTAAGCAGCCATAATGGGGAAAAGCAGAATAACATGAAGATATCAGTACAGAAACAGGCCCTTTGACCTATCGTGTCTATGTTACTTACTGTATCTATCTACACTAACCCATTAATCTGGTCCATATTCTTTGATCTTTTGGTGATTCAAGTACTTTCCAAGATGCCTTCACAGCCTTTTCAGGACAAACATCACCCTCTGGGTGATAAAAAACTCCCTCTCAAAATCCCTGCTAATTTTTTTATACGTCATCTTCAACCTCGGCCTCTTAGATATTGTAACCTTTGGAAATAAATTCGGACCACTTGCCACGTCAGTATCTCTCATGGTCCCTTTATCAGGCCACCCCTCACTCCAGAGGAAGCAAATGCAGCCTATACAATTCCTCCTTAAAACTGAAATGCTCCAATGCAGCAAGCATTTTGCCGAATCTCCTCCACACCTTCTCCAGTGCAATCCAATTCTTTGCATTATGTGGCAAACAGAACCGCACACAATTCTCCACCTGTGGCTTAACCAAATAAATAAATGAATAATGAGGTAATGTTCATGAGTTCATGGACTATTCAGAAATCTGATGGCAGAGAGGAAGAAGCCATTCCGAAAACATTGAGCATGGGTCTTCAGGCTCCTGGACCTCCTTCCTGATGGCAGGAATGAGAAGAGGGCATGTCCTGGATGAGGGTTCTTAATGATGGATGCCACCCTCTTGAGGCACCACATTTTGTCATTGCTCCGCCTAAATTTTCAGCAGATCGATATCCTGCTGTAACAATCATTCTCGTTGTCTACAACACCACCAACTTTTATACTATCTACAAACTTTCTTATCATCTCTCCCAAGTTCACACCCAAGCTGTAGATCACAAAAGTTAAAGGTCCCAACATACATTGTATTGATGGGCAAAGTTAGCTTCAATTTTTTTTTTGCCAGTATAGAAAATGCTGCTTGGAATGGATGCTCCAAAATCACATTTAGAAAAAAGTTGTCAGAAAACTTCAATGATACCACACAGGAGTAGCAGATAGCTTGGGCTCCTATCCATATCAAGTCCAGTGCATAATCAATCCACTGTAAGCCGTGACTAAACTAAAACAAAATAAAATTCTAAAGGAAATAAGCCAAGCAAACCAATTGTAATATGCTTAAAAGAAGCTTAAGTGTACAACTATATGGTGATTACAAGGTGATCTTGAACAAAGCAGTTGATGACATACAGTCAACTTCCTCTGATTTATATGTTAGGATGGCAGGAGCCAAAGTGCTTACCAAATTTGATCTGTCACCGCATACACTCAATATAGACAAGGAGAGTCACCATATTTGACAATTAATATCCTTAAGCGTGTTCTACATAAAACTATCTTATCGTGTGAAATTTTAATTAAATATTCTTTAAAGTTACTATGGATAAGTTACCATAATATATAGATCACAGTCTTTGCTTTTAAATTGATGTACTAATATCCACAAGAACAAAAAAAAAGGAATTCTTTGAATTCTCTAACTGTTCAACTGGCTAAGAGTAACACAATGCAAAGTTTAAAAGAAGCAGGTGTATACTCATGCAGAACGATGTAGCTTATCTTGGGCTAAAATGAATGTGAATGGATCATTTAAAGAAAAGGTGGAAGCAGTTATAAAGGCACAGAACCCCAGAACTTAGATTGGAGATGGTACAGTTACACTAGGTTTTTGCCAGACACTACAAAGTACTGATGCAACTATATTGCTACAGAAAAATAACCAGAAACTGGTTTGGGATGATTGTTTGCCATCATATCCAATGATGACAGTTAGATCTGTGCAGTTCTTCTTAAATGACATGAACTACATGTAAAAACCTGCACAGGAGTTTTCCTAAAGTGGACTAGCTGTTGCACTGGGGCAGTTCCACTTTCTAGACCCCAGAAGTCTGGGTCCAGTGGTATGAGTAGACATCCCAACTGGGATCTTCCTTGGTTGCAGTGCATGACCAGGACTTCTGTGCCTCGACACGTGAATAAATTTCTGTCACACTGATTGGATTGTTCTGTCTCATCTAGATTTTTACAGCGTGGGTGGGTGGCATGGCAGCCTGGCAGTTAGCGCAGTGCTATTATTTCACCAGTGATCACTGGTCGGAGTTTGATTCCCGCCGCTGTCTGTAGGAAGTTTGTACATTCTCCCCCGAGACTGCATGGGTCTCCTCTGGGTGCTCCAGTTTCCTCCCACAGTCCAAAGACGTACAGTTAGGGTTCGTGAGTTGCGGGCGTGCTACGTTAATGCCGACAGCGTGGTAACTCTTGCAGGCTGCACCCAGCACAACTCCTTGATTTAATTTGATGCAAACAACACATTTCATTGTACAGTAAGTTTTGATCTACAGCACATGTGACAAATAAAGCTAACCTTTTATCTTTAAAAATTGCTGAGGCCAGCAAAGCAGATTCTGGAACTTGACTGGTAGCGGAAGCTGACCAGAGTTCATGTACCAGCCTGCTTCAAGGCAAGCTACAAACGAGTATTGATCGCCATGCCAACAGAGTTGTTTTCCACAGATCAGAAAAGGAGAGAGTGTGGGTGCCCTTGTGTAAAAGCAGCTGCGTTATTAATCAGAATGTCTTCAATGAATTTGGCTTTGGGACCTAGTAGTTATTAAGGAATCAAATGAACAGAGAAAAAATTGTTAAGATGCTTTTGCCAAGCAGTAAAGAACAGTAATTAAACTTGTCATTCTCTGACAGCACCTAGTGCAAAAGTAATGAGGGACAGAGCTATGTCTGATTGCCTATTAAAGAGCTAACAAGGTGTTATAACCAAACTGACCAGTCTCCTGGTTTCCTTACCACAGGAATATTTTTGCTTGGACTCATTTAAGCTTTACCATGCAAAGTAAGCTGTAATGGTATTCCCAGTTTGAGATTAAAATAAAGGAATGGATTTGTGCTTCTGGAGTTAAAGGGGGTGGAAAATATGTTCAGAGGTTTGCTTGGGATCTTTTTCAGGGAGAGGTTATCCAGTCTCTGTACTTCTGTTTGTGAGTATAGTTATGTAGTGGTAGGGAAGAAAAACTATTTTTCTTTTCCATTTTCTTTGACTTGAGTTGTCCAGTTGATGTTTCTGAATCCTGAATCTATTAAACAAACTGACAGATAAAACCAAATGTGCAAAAAGGACCACATTAATGGGGCTATGTTGTAGTCCATGGTATTTAGAGGAACAAATTTGTAGAGAGATCACAGACTGCTGCAAGAAACATAAGGTTGTTATAGTAGGTGATTTTAACTGTCCACATATTGTCTGGTACTCTCATACTGTAAAAGGAATAGATGGGATAGTTTGTCAAGTGTGTTCAGGGAAGTTTTCTCAATCAGTTCCTAGAAGTCTCAATGAGAGAGTGTGTGATACTTGATCTGCTGTAGAGAATGTTACAGCACAGGTGGCTGAAGTTTGAGTAGGGAAACACTTTGCATCTAGCTATCATAACGCCATTAGTTTCAAAGCAAATATGGAAAAGGACAGGTCTGGTCCATGGGTTGAGATTCTAAATGGAGAAAGGCCAATTTTCATGGTATCAGACAGGATCTGGCAAGTATGGATCGGGACAGGTTGTTTTCTGGTTAAAGTGTACTTGCCAAGTGTACTTTTACTTTCAAAAGTGAAATTTTGAGAGTACAAATCTTGTATGTGCCTGTCAGAACAGAAGTTAAAGATAACAGTTTTAGAGAACCTTAGTTTGCAAGAGGTATTGAAGCCCTGATTAAGAAAGAAAGGAGGTGTATAGCAGGTGCAGGAAGGTAGGAACAAATGAGGTGCTTATGAGGTATGGAGTATAAAAATGCAAGAGAACACTTAAGAAAGAAATCAGGAGGGCTAAAAGAAGGCAGAAGGTTGCTCCAGCAGACAAGGTGAAGAGGAATCCTAAGGGCTTCTATGGATGTGTTAAGAGCAAAAAGATTCAAAGGGACAAAATTTGTCCTCTGGAAGATCAGAATGGATCCATTCACTATGCATGGAGCCAGAAGATATGGGGGAGATCTTAACTGGATGTTTTTGCATCTGCATTTACTTAGGAGACAGACACAGAGTCTGTAGAAGTGAGGCAAAGCAACAATGAAGTCATGGACACTATACAGATTTCAGAAGAGGAGGTGTTGACTGTATTGAGGCAAATTAGCTGAATAAATCCCCGGGGCCTGACAATGTGCTTCCTTGAACCTATGGGAGGCAAGTGCAGAAATTGCAGGGGCCATAGCAGAGATAGTTAAATCGTCCTGAGCAACAAATGAAGTGCTGGAGGATTGGAGGAGAGCTGATGTTGTTCCGCTGTTTACGAAAGGCACTAAAAATAAATCAGGAAATTATAGGCCGATGAACCAGCATTAGCAGTGGGAAAGTTATAGGAGGGTATTTTAAAGGACTGGATATATGAGTACTTGGATAGACAGGGACTGATTTGGGATGGTCAGCATGGCTTTGTGTGTGGTAGGTTATGTCTAACCAATCTTATAGAGTTTTCTGAGGAAGTTACTGGGAAAGTTGATGAACGCAAGGCATTAGATGTTGTCTACATGGACATTAACAAGGCATTTGACAAGGTCCCGCATGGGAGGTTGGTCAGGAAGGTTCAGTTGCTTGGCATTCATAATGAGGTAGTAAATTGGATTAGACATTGGCTTTGTGGGAGAAGCCAGAGAGATGGTTGCCTCTCCGACTGGAAGCCTATGACTAGTGGAGTGCTGCAGGGATTGGTGCTGGGTCTGTTGTTGTTTGAAATCTATATCAATGAATGGAAGATAATGTGGTGAAATGGATCAGCAGATTTGTGGATGACACCATGATTGGGGGTGTAGTGGACAGCGAGGAAGCCTATCAAAGCCTGCAGCGGCATCAGGACCAGCTGGAAAAATGGGGTGAAGAATGGCAGATGGAATTTAATGAGGACAAATGCAAGGTCTTGCACTTTGGGAGGACCAGCAAGGGTAGCTCTTACGCAGTGAGTGGTAGGGCACTGAGGATTGTGTTAGAACAAAAGGATCTGGGAATACAGATCCATAATTCCTTGAAAGTGGTATCACAGGTAGATAGGGTCATAAAGAAAGCTTTTGGCATATCGGCCTTCATAAATCAAAGTATTGCGTACAGGAGATGGGATGTTATGTTGGAGTTGTATAAGACATTGGTGAGGCCTAATTTGGAGTATTGTGTACAGCTTTGGTCACCTACCTAGAGGAAAGATGTAAAGAAGGTTGAAAGAGAACAGAGAAAATTTACAAGAATGTTGCCAGGTCTGGAGGATCTGAGTTAGGAAAGATTGAATAGGTTAGGACTTCATTCCTTGGAATGTAGAAGTTCAAGGGGAGATTTGATGGAGGTATTCAAAATTATGAGGGGTATAGATAGGGTAAATGCAAGCAGGCTTTTTTCACTGAAGTTGGGTGAGACTACAACTAAAGGTCATGGGTTAAGGATGAAAGGTGAAAAGCTTAAGGGAAACCTTCTTCACTCAGATGGTCAGAAAAGTGTGGAACGCCCGCACATGTGAGCTAGATTTCAATATTTAAGAGAAGTTTGGAATAGGTACATGGATGGTAGGGGTCTGGAGGGCTATGGTCCCGGTGTAGGCCAGTTGGAGTTGGCAGTTTAAATGGTCTGAACAGTCTAGATGGGCTGAAGGGCCTGTTTCTGTGCTGTACATTTCTCTGACTCTATGACTGTAAAGGAATATTCTGCCTGAGATTTAAGTGGTGATGATGGTGAAGTTTGCGTCAGATGGGGGTTGTTGTACAATGGTAGAAGCTACGTATTGTGTAAATAGTATCTCTGCTTATATATTCTAAGGAAATCTCCCTCATTAATCCCAGTAACACTCTGTCCTATTTTCTGGCCTAGGTTCAGTTATTCTCTTCTTGAGTCAGGGTGTTAGCCAGATTTTGTTGAATAGCTATTGTGTGCTAAGCAGTTCTCCTTCAGCCACAATATCCTTTGGTTGTGTTTATTTCCTCTTTCTCTTCCTTCCGTTTTCTTGAGGGTGTCAAACTTACATGTAGTTTAACATTTATCAAGAAGAGTCTTTTAATGATGGAAAAAATTGGCAGCCTGTTGCTGGGAAACTAATTATTAAGGAGACAGGAGACCCGTCACTCAGTTCTTACTGGATAAACAGTGCCTGAATTATTAGTGGATTAACAGCGCCTCTTACTGCTGGCTCATAAACACACAACCACTTTGGGAGAATAGTAAGGGCATCGTTCATTCCCGTTCTTACCTGCCATTCAAAGGGAAACCAGATAACAATTAGGAACATGAATCCAGTTTGAATTTCCTCCTCTTGGTGAGAGAGTGAAATACAAGCCCCTGGACCACTTAAGAGAAACCACCCAGTATTGTGGTAGATGAACAGCAATTTTGCAAAGGTCAGTCAGTCAATGGCACAGCAGGTTGTGAGGGAAAAGATCCACGAATGACAACCTTTCTTCCCAAAGGGATATAGTTCTATTCAGCGGAGGGAGGCTGAAGCACATTCTGTTCTTGGCCCAGGTCACTGTCTTTGAAATTTCATCAGCTTTGAGCTGTCTCCTGTCTGAGCAGATGCTGAATTTCTTCCAGCTAATTCAGCCTTACTTAACTCTATCCCTCACTTGGAGCTTTGGTTCTCATCTGTGCTAGTTGTAGTAGGCAGCCATTGATCCCAGGGGTCATGGGTTTGGGTCTCTGGTGGACCGTGCCCTCTTCAGGACGCAAGCCCGGGCGGGAAGATTTGAAGAACCGGCTGTTGCCCACGCAGCGGGTTCCCCCTCTCCACGTCACTGATGTAGTCCAAGGGAAGGGCAAGCGCCAAAGCACCTTGGCACCAGTGTCGTCGCAGAGGTTGTCAGAGTGAGGTTGTAAACAACATCAAACTACCTTAGGGACCCCGGCTCTGGATTTCTTCCGCGGGGTTTACTCCCGAAACCCTTCCGGTTGGTGGGTATGGCTGCAAGGCAGCAGAGGTTTAAAATCAGAGCTTTCCTTCTCATAGGCGGGCTGCCGTCCAAGGCTGATGAGCCCCACCTGCACTACAATTGACTCTTATAGCGAGTGCGGCTTTGGACAGACAATGAAGCACTCGCTCCATTTGTCTTAGCCAATAAAGGTGTACCCACTCAGCATGCTCCCTGA
The DNA here is from genome assembly GCF_030144855.1 of Hypanus sabinus. NCBI lineage: Eukaryota > Metazoa > Chordata > Chondrichthyes > Myliobatiformes > Dasyatidae > Hypanus > Hypanus sabinus. The sequence goes on along the minus strand of NC_082738.1, from coordinate 42,894,662 downwards.
GGTAATTACCTCAGACAGCACCATTGTTGGTGAATTGTGTGAGGAGTATTATGACTGGTAGCATCATGGCCTGGTATGGAAACACTAATGCCCAAGAGTGGAAAAGCTTGCAAAAGTGGTGGATACGGCTCAGTCCATCTCAAGCAAAGTTCTCCCCACCATTGAGTGCATCTACAAGGAGCGCTGCCACAAGAAAGCAGCTTCCACCTTCATAGACCCCACCATCCACACCATGCTCTCTTCTCACTACTGCTATCGAGAAGGAGATGCAGCAGCACACCACCAGGTTCAGGAACAGTCATTACCCTTCAACCATCTGGCTCCTGAAACAACGTGGATAACCTACACAATCTTCCTCCTTCCGGCTGAACTGGTCCTCACTCTCAACAATTTTTCCTCCTGGGCCCCAGCTACTGTATGCCTGCCTCTATGTTGGCTACATAGAACAGTCCATGGTCCAGACCGTCCCTGGTAATAGTCCCCAACCCGTTCTGTGTTACATTGACAATTACATCGGTGTTGCTTCATGCACCCACGCTGAGCTTGTCAGTTTTATCAACTTTGCCTCTAACTTCCACCCTGCCCTTAAATTTGCGTGATCTATCTCTGACACCTCTCTCCCCTTTCTCAATTTCTGTTTCCATCTCAGAGACGAACTGTTAACCGACAACTTTTATAAATCTACCTATTCCCACGGTTATCTTCACTATAGCTCTTCTCACCCTGTCTCCTGTAAAAATGCCATTCCCTTTTCTCAGTTCTTTCACCCCTGCCACATCTGTTTCCAGGACAGGACTTTCAGATGTCCTCCTTCAAATAACTTGGTTTTCCTTCCTCCACCATTAATGTTGCCCTTAGCCACATCTCTTCATTTTCCTGCATATCCGCACACACTCCATCTTCCCACCGCCTTAACAGGGATAGAGTTCCACTTGTCCTTACCTACCACCCCACAAGCCTCTACATCCAACATATAATTGTCCACAATTTCCACCATCTCCAAAGGTATCCTAAAACTAAACATATCTTTACCTTCTCCCCCCTCCACTTTCCACAGGGTTTGCTCCCTCCATGATTCCCTTGTCCATTTGTCCTTCCCCATTAATCTCCCTCTCGGCACTTATCCCTGTAAACGGCCCAAGTGCTACACCTGCCCATTCACCTCCTCCCTCACCTCCAATCAGTTCTTCCAGGTAAGGCAACTTTTCACACGTGAACCTGCTGGCGTCATCTATTGTGTCTGGTGCTCCCGATGCACCCTTCTCCACATTGATGAGACCCATCGTAAACTGGGGGACCATTTCGTCGAGCACCTCTGCTCCATCTACCAAAAGCAGAACTTCCTGGTGGCCAAACATTTTAAATCCCATTCCCATTCCCATTCCCATTCCGAAATGTCAGTCCACAGCTCCTCAGGGTGGAGGAGCAACACCTTGTATTCCGTCTGGGTAGCCTCCAACCTCATAGTATGAATATTGTTTCCTACTTCCGGTAAAAAAAATTCCCTACCCCTCCCCTTTTCCTCTACCCCCACTCTAGCCTTTCACATCTTCTCACCTGCCAATCACTATCCCCAGGATCCCCTCCCTCTTCTCTTTTTCCTAGGGTCAACCCTCCTCTCCTATCAGATTCCTTCCTCAATGGCCCTTTACCTTTCCAACCTATCTGGTTCCCCCTATCACCTTCCAGCTAGTCTCCTTCTTCTCCATTCACCTCTTTATTCTGGCATCTTCTCCCTTCTTTTCCAGTCCTGATGAAGGGTCTTGGCCCAAAACTTCGACTGTTTATTCATTTCCATAGATGCTGCCTGACTTGGTGAGTTCCTCCAGCTTTTTGTGTGTGTTCACTCACCTCAACTCTGAACTGATTGCGCAACCTATGGACTGACTTTTAAGGACGTCGCAATTTATGTTCTCAGTATTATTAATTTACTTTTTTTCATTTGCATAGTTTGTCTTCTTTTACATAGTGGCTATTTGTCAGTCTTTGTGTGTAGCTTTTCATTCACTGTAATTTCACTGTGAATGTCTGCAAGAAAATGAATCTCAGTAGTACGTGGTGAATTCTCTTTACTTTGACCTTTCCTGGTCCCAAGCCATTCCAAAGATTACCTGGAAACTCATCTCTTCTGCTGTTTTGAACACAGGAATACAGGCCTGCAGAACACAGCAACAGGGATATCAGAAGGAAAACCAAATTCGGCTCTGGTTAGATGCCATTGATGTCTCTCGGGTTGGTCTGGGATGAGATTGGCCAGCAAGTGTCCATTGATTAGTTCCTTTACATTTCCTATTTCAAGGATGATTTTGTGCTTTTATTATCCAAGTTACTGCTTACATTCTCCAAAGGTGATGTCAATGATAGGATATATTCCCGTGTTGCATGGAGTATTGGAAATACTTTCAATCTAACCCAAGCAACAGTGCTCTCCATTTAATAGTGTGGCAAGTATTTACTGCTTTATTAGGAATAACTGAAAAATAAAAAAATATTTAAATATTAAAGATTTCTCAGTATAATCATGAAAAGAGAAGATAACTCACACTTATTCTTCTATACCTTTATACTTGGAAGTTCAATTTACTTGTTTAGAGATACAATACAGAACTGGTCATCCCAGCCCAATGAACCATGTGCCTATTTAACCCTAGCCTAATCCCATGATAGTTTACAATGACCAATTAACCTTTGGAAAACCTATTCACATTGCAGTGAGCAAGAGAGAGAGAGAGAGAATAATGTGCATGTGTAGACAACAGATCAATACATAGTACTAAGGAGGGTGTCATTGCTCTAAAAGAAATAGATCCATATATTACAGTATCTATTGCATGCCATTGCTATTACTGAATACATTCAGCTTAGCAACTAACTTCTGAATCTCACTCCCAATATTTATCCTGAATTTCTTCTGAATACATCATCGCCAAGCTCGCTTCCACCCTTCCTACAGAAGATCTTCTTGCTGTAAGTAGATCCTGTTGTATGACTTCTTCCAGGAAGTTAGCCCCCACCTACTGGGTGGGACCTTTTGTTTGTAAATATTCCAGCACACTTCAACAGTCAGCTAATCCATTGGCCAAGAGTGAATGAATTATCATAAAGCTTGGAAACATTTATACAATTTTGCATTTAATCTACCATTCAATATCCACCAAAACAAAAAAGTTCATAGTGCAAAGTAAATTTATTTTCAATGTAAATATACATCATTATATATTACCCTGAGATGCATCTGTTTGCAGACATTCACAGCAAATACAAAGATACACGGTGGAATCAAATAAAAAACACACACAGCAAAGATGGACAAACAAACAACATGAACTGTGCAAATACAAAAAAGGAAGAAAAAAACCAAAAAAAAAAATATTGAGAACCTGAATTGAAGAGTCCTTGAAAGTAAGTTAATGACTTTAAAAATTAATAAAAACACATTTTAAATTCAAAAATGGAAAATTACACTAAGGAATATTATAAGCAATACAGTAGAATAAATACCATTAAATAAAAATGGAAATTAACTGAAATATGCCTCATTGCATTGTTTCAAGTTGGCAATTCATGATGCATCTTTATAATACTTTATAATACTTTGATTAGGCAGTATTGTATGTAATTCTGTGTGCCACATTACAAGAAGGAGGTGAAGGTTTCGGAGAGGGTACATTCTGCAAAGGTGATGACAATGAAAGGATACATTCAAGTGTTGCTTAGCGTATTGGAAATACTTTCAACCTTTCGCTCTTAATCCAAGCAACACCAGTCTCCGTCCAATTGTGCGGCAATAAAAGAATGACAATAAAAAATTTTGAATCTTGAATCCAGATGTAAAATTGGGTCCCAACCTCTTCCCAAGCCTCTTGCTGTCCCTCACTAGAACTGAACACCCATCTGTTGGGCCCAGACACATCTTGAAAGCTCTCCTCCCTCTTCTCTCATCCTCATGGACTTGAGCTGAGATTAGAGTTTCTTCGTCATTGAATAAAGGCTGCAAGCTAGGATAGAGGGAAAGTTTGCCAGGAAAAGGATTAAAGTACTCATCAGATGATTTAAAACAAGTGTATAGATTTTGATGACCCTGTTTCAGAAATGCTAAACAGGTCAGAGAGGGAAAGCCAGGTTGGAATATTCATCACTAAATAAAAACATCACTCAATGCCACCACCTACTGGGCACTGAACACTACTGCAACAGATACCACTGAACTTGTGCAGAAAGCAAGTAGATGGTGTAGAACAGTGGTTCCCAACCTTTCCTATGCCCCACACCCCTCGGAAATGTTTGATTAATGTTTGCATCCCCTACAAAAGTAATATCACATTTGAAGATGAAGAAGTTTAATTTCTAATTTTTGAACCAAAAATTGAACCACATACAATACTGCGCGTGAACAAATTGAACTTAAAAAAATAAGCTTTTAACTCAGTGCATAAAATGCAAATAAAAATTCAGCAATTAGATTCTAATTTATTCAGAAAAATTGTAAACAGTAAAATCAATCCCAATTGTGAACATAAAGTTCAATGACTTCTTTGCTCCTGCTTCACATTCATGATTTTGTCAAAACGTGGAACTTTCTTGCTGACTGCGATCTGCAGGTCTGCCTGTGGATTCAGGTGATTCCTAGATTTTGTCTTGACAAAAGAGAACTGAATCCAGATTCACACAAGTATGTTGTTGCAAATGGAATGAGGACACAGAGTGCTTTTCCACCAAGTCTTGGGAACATATCCAGTGCTGCACACCAAAACTCCTCCAAAGTCTTGCATTCAAATTGCATTTTAAGAGCTCAATTTGTCCGCAAATCAATAAGATCTTCTTTTAGCTCTTCATCATCTGACATTTTCTCCAAATTGTAGGAATATGGATTCATGATCCATTCCGGTCTCCAGCAGCAAAATATTCATCAAACGATTCTGACAGCATTTCCAAATGAGCCACAATTTCTTCACGCACAGTAGGAGTTATGGATCCAGCATCATCAACCATCTCTTCTAGTGAAGGAAAATTTGAGAGGCTGCCTCTTTCCATCCTTTGACACCAAACACGTAACTTTTCTTTGAAGGCATTCAACTTTTCACAAGCCTTCAATATGCTTATCCCTTTTCCTTGAAGAGAAACACTCAGGTCATTCATACAAGTGAAAATGTCAGCTAAGTAAGCCAGCATTTGGGCGAATTCCTGTGATTCCATTGCCCCAACCAGATCACATTCACGCTCTTCCAGAAAAACTTTGATTTCTTCCCACAGTTCAAAGAAGCGGGTTAAAGCTCGTCCTTGTGATAACCAATGGACTTCTGTGTGGAAAAGCAAAACTGAATGCTCACTTCCCAGATCCTCACAAAATGATTTGAAGATGCGATGGTTCAAAGCACGCCCCTGATCCAGTTGATGATCTTCACACAAGTATCAAGGACTTTCTTCAAACTTGGAGGCAATGTTTTTGATGCCAAAGCATGCTGATGAAGAAAACAATGGGTAACTTGCAAGTCTGGAATCTCCAGACTTATTTAAAAAGCCAGATTTATTTCCAAGCATTGCAGGTGCCCCGTCAGTGCACACAAAACCAATGACTTTGATATCAAAATCATGTTTGGCAAAGACGTCTTTCACCAGCTGCATCACGTCCTTTGCAGTTGTGTTTGTTTTCAGATTTTTACAAAACAGGAAATCTTCCTTCACAGCACCATCATTGACATACCTCACTAATGTGATGAGTTGACTACAACTGAAGACATCAGCTGACGCATCCAACTGAATAGAGATTTTAAGAGGACTAGCTCTGACATCTGAGATGACTTGGTCCAAAATATCTTCTCTCAAATTACTGATTCGGTTGTGAATGACATTATTTGATAGGGGCACCTGCTCAAATTTTTTTCTTGCTTCTTTGCCCAGGATAATTGTTGCCATTTCCAATGCACATGATTTGATGAGATCTTCTGCAATTGTATGGGGCTTCTTGGATTTGGCTACTTTATATGCCACCTGGTATGAAGCAAGAAGTAGTGATTTTTCAACAGTAACAAAACCTAATTTTGGAAAAGTTCCTTGTGAATCAAAACAAGCTCTTTTGATTTTCAATGACCCACCATCATGTCCTTCAACATCAGCTCCGCCAAGCTTGTTCTTGAAGCTTGGATGGCTTCAGATTTGAGTTGGAAAACACAACGCTACAAAGAATGCACTGGGGTTTTTGCAAGCCATCATTTCTTGTTGTACAAGTGAAACCAACGCACACATAGTCATCATTCCATTTCCCTCTTTTTGACATGATGAAGGGTTAAGGGTAAAGAGGAAAACATGAGCTAATATGAGAAAAATTATCTGACTAAGTCAGGAATAACCGCTTTACTCAACCAGACAAGCCTATAGCAAAGTATCGCGAGAAATACACTTTCAAATATTACATTATGATATTATCTGCGGTTACGCCAAAATAAGTCGTCAGGTGGAAATGCTACGGGGACACGACGTGACTTATTAGGCTACTCTCTATTGAATTTGCACACCTATTTCTGATGATTACTGGAGATATGAACTCCCATCACACGATTCAAAGTCCTCGGTGCTAACCATGATACCTCCTCAACTAACACAATTCAAAATTATCAACGATTGAAGAAAAAAACCTTTTATGAGAAAAAAAACCTTTGAAATTCAAAAACTTCTTTAATGCATTGAGACAAATACAAGTGAATGACTTCAGCTGTTTTTTATCAAAATGCGGCTTTTTAAAATTTTATAATTGAATAATTTACCTACTGTCTGTGGGTTTGGTTTTACCGCAAAGTCATTACTCGATGGTTGATTTGGGATGTATAAAGATTTTGGCATTATGAGATGGTTTTTAACTCTGAGACGTAACCTTCTAGCTAACGTTGATGAGACTCCTCAACTCTGAGCTGTAACTCCCAGGTAACACTGATGTGAATCCTCAATGCTGACTCAGGCAGCGGGAGACTGGAGTGAGTTTATGTCTCTCTCGACTCGGGCAGCGGGAGACTGGAGTGAGTTTATGTCTCTCTCGACTCGGGCAGTGGGAGACTGGAGTGAGTTTATGTCTCTCTCGACTCGGGCAGCGGGAGACTGGAGTGAGTTTATGTCTCTCTCGACTCGGGCAGCGGGAGACTGGAGCGAGTTTATGTCTCTCTCGACTCGGGCAGTGGGAGACTGGAGCGAGTTTATGTCTCTCTCGACTCAGGCAGCGGGAGACTGGAGTGTGCTTGGGACAAACATTACTACCACTTCTCAAAGCACATTGGCAGCTGACTGAGTGATGACTCGTGACTCGTCACTCAAGGACACAAACCACTCTTTGTTGCACCCCCTGAAATTCCATCTCGCACCCCCTGGGGGTGCAGGCACCCCAGGTTGGGAACCCCTGGTGTAGAATGACCTACAGTGTGTAAAATCAGGAGACTGATCTATGAGAATAGATATTTATCAATTCTCCGTCCCTGGGAGACAGGAGTACTCAAAAGTATTTTGATCACTGGTTGTGTAAACATAGAATATAGGTAGAACGGTACAGTACAGAAACAGGTCATTCAGCCCACAAAGTTGTGCCAAACTAGTTCCATTAGTAATCGAATACCCAGCTGAACCCTTCTACCCACACAATGTCCATATCCTTCCACTTTCAGCACATTCATGTGCCTGTCTACGAGTCACTTGAAAGCCCCTATCGTACTTGCCTGCACCACGATCCAGACTCTGCATTCCAGACAGCTGCCACTCTCTGTGTGAACTATTTGTCCTGCACAACTGCATTGAATTCATCCCCTCTCACCTCAAATGCACGCCCTCTCATATTAGGCATTTAAATGGTGTTTAAAGCAAAGTAGTTTTCTTGATCCGTTTTCAGGTCAGATGGAGGCACAAGGCACTGCAGATGCTGGATGCTGGGACAAAATACAGCCTTGTTGGAGGAACTTAACAGGTCAAGCAGCACATGTGGGAGGAAAGGAGTTGACCTGAAGTGTTGACAATTTTTTCCTCCCACGGACACTGCCAGACCAGTCAAATTCCTCCAGGAGATTCTTTGTTGCTCTGGAGTTCAAGTTATCAACTTCTTTTTTAAGTGCAATATGCAACAAAAAAAGCAAGATTCAACAATTATAAAGAATAGAGAATTATATAAAAGTAAAGTCAGAAGTACAGATATGGAATAAAATGCACATAAATACTTAAACAACAGTATGTATTTACAATGTGAGACAGAGGATGTGGAGAGGAGAAACCCAACACTTGGCTTTTGAGAAGGCGTTCAGGGAAAGACCATAAGACATAGGAGCAGAATGAGGCCATTCAGCCCATCACGTCTTCTCCGCCATTCCATCCTGGCTGATCCAGGATCACACTCAACCACATACACCTGCCTTCTCGCCATATCCTTTGATGCCCCGACCGATCAGGAAACTATCAACTTCCACCTTAAATATACCCACAGACTTGGCCTCCACTGCAGTCTGTGGTAGACCATTCCACAGGTTCACCACTCTCCAAAAAAAACCCTCTTTACCTCTGTTCTAAATGGTTACTCCTCAATTTTGAGGCTGTGCCCTCTAGTTCTGGATACCCCCACCATAGGAAACGTCCTCTCCACATCTACCCTATCTCATCCTTTCAACATTTGGTAGGTTTCAATGAGATCCCCCCACATTCTTCTAAATTCCAGCGAGTACAGACCCAAAACTGCCAAATGCTCCTCGTCTGTTAACCCCTTCATTCCCAGAATCATCCTCGTGAACCTCCTCTGGATGCTCTTCAATGACAAAGCATCCTTTCTGAGATATAGGTCCCAAAACAGTTGACAATACTGCCTGACTAGTGTCTTATAAAGGCTCAGCATTATCTCCGTGCTTTTATATTCTATTCTCCTTGAAATAAATGCCAACATTGCATTTTCCTTCTTTATCACAGACTCAACCTGTAAATTAACCTTCTGGGTGTCTTGCATGAGGGCTCTTAAGTTCTTCTGCACCTCTGATGTTTGAATTTTCTCCATAGGATCAAGCAGGATAATTGCTGCCAATTGAAGAAGGAATTTCGGGAGATGGCAGTGGGCTGTCCAAGGCTAGGCAATGGACAAGCAATGTAAAAGTACATGGTGTGGTGGGGAGGGCAGCCAGACTGAGCATGGGTAAGGGGTTAGAGAAATATGTGGAAGAAGAGGGAAAGGTCAGAGTCTGCTTTTTGTTGTGGCACTCCAAATATTTCCTTCCCAATACTTTTACAAATGTCTCTCCTGCTATAGAAAAAACTTCCTATAAAGTGCCTTAAAGGATCATGAAACATTTTCTTACATGCCAGATGCTCCATGACTTCAAGTTGCTGGTGATATTGAAAGCAGAGTCACTGACTGTATGTTGGACAGAAGGCAATGCAAAGTGAGTCCAAGGAGAAGAAAGTATATGTAATACAAGAGGCGGATTATAGTGAAAAAGTAAGGAAGACTTTGGGGATCCACAAATAATTGAATCAATGTGAAACATTAGTCCCCTGAGTATCTTTTCCATTTGACGCAGAATCAGGAATTGGAATTGGAATTGGTTTATTAATCTCACATGTACTGAGATACAGTGAAAAGCTTGTCTTCCATACAGATCAGATCATTACAGCTACAGGGAAAGTTCGGTGCACATAGGCAATAAGGTGCAAGGTCATAGTGAGGTAGATTGTGAAGTCAAGAGTCACTTTATTGAATCTGGACAGATAATCAATGGCTCCTTTGCCAGATCTGTAACATCTTGCAGAAATGTATCATCCCGTTTCTTCAGCTAGATCTGTGCTTCTGACTTAGAGACAATGATGTTTCAATCTACCTTGCAATCAAACATAAAGTCAGACCACTCACTGGATTTAGGAAACCTTGGCTGAGGGAAGAGCTTAGTCACTCTCCCATTGCTTCTGCCTCTGGGTTAGTGTGACTCTGAAATCCCTCATGGAAATCACAGCTCCAGCCACGTACCAGCCTTCCTATTAGCATCATTTGTGATAAATATATTTATTCACAAAAGATAGTGAGGCATCATCCACCAGTTGTCATTAAAATGAGTCATCCAGATGTTTAGAGCTTTGAACGCCTTTGGTGCAGTTGGTGAAGTTTTAGAGTGGAATGGACACCCGAGTGTAGTTCACTTGTTTACATATTCCATCTGAATCCTATTTTGTGGAATATTTCCGAAAACTGTATTTGTGCTCTGCCCACAATTATTTTCAGACAAGGTCTACTTACCACCTTCCTCTGGGCTGTGACCAACGTCCGGTTCCATCACACTCAAGTGTCAACAACCTTCTCTCAATTATAAGTCGCCGGCGCCGGACGAGATGTACCCCAGGCTACTGTGGGAGGCGATGGAGGAGATTGCTGAGCCTCTGGCGATGATCTTTGCATCATCAATGAGGACGAGAGAAGTTCTGGAGGATTGGAAGGTTGCGAATGTTGTTCCTTTATTCAAGAAAGGGAGTAGAGATAGCCCAGGAAATTATAGACCAGTGAGTCTTACCTCAGTGGTTGGTAAGTTGATGGAGAAGATCCTGAGAGGCAGGATTTATGAACATTTGGAGAGGCATAATATGACTAGGAACAGTCAGCATGGCTTTGTCAAAGGCAGGTCATGTCTTACAAACCTGATTGAATTTTTTGAGGATGTAACTAAACACACTGATGAAGGTAGAGCAGTAGGTTTAGTGTATATGGATTTCAGCAAGGCATTTGATCAGCTACCCCATGCAAGGCTTATTGAGAAAGTAAGGAGGCATGGGATCCAAGGGGATACTGCTTTGTGGATCCAGAACTGGCTTGCCCACAGAAAGCAAAGAGTGGTTGTAGACGGGTTGTATTCTGGACAGAGGTTGGTCACCAGTGGTGTGCCTCAGGGATCTGTTCTGGGACCCCTACTCTTTGTGATATTTATAAATGACCTGGATGAGGAAGTGGAGGGATGGGTTAGTAAGTTTGCTGATGACACAAAGGTTAGAGGTGTTGTCGATAGTGTGGAGGGCTGTCAGAGGTTACAACAGGACATTGATAGGATGCAAAACTGGGCTGAGAAGTGGCAGATGAAGTTCAACCCAGATAAGTGTGAGGTGGTTCATTTTGTTAGGTCAAATATGATGACAGAATGTAGTATTAATGGCAAGACTCTTGGCAGTGTGGAGGATCAGAGGGATCTTGGGGTCGAAGTCCATAGTACACTCAAAGCTGCTGCACAGGTTGACTCTGTGGTTAAGAAGGCATACGGTGTATTGGCCTTCATTAATCGTGGATTTGAATTTAGGAGCCAAGAAGTAATGTTACAGCTATATAGGACCCTGGTCAGACCCCACTTGGAGTACTGTGCTCAGTTCTGGTCACCTCACTACAGGAAGGATGTGGAAGCCATAGAAAGGGTGCAGAGGAGATTTACAGGGATGTTGCCTGAACTGGGGAGCATGTCTTATGAGGATAGGTTGAGTGAACTCGGCCTTTTCTCCTTGGAGTGACGGAGGATGAGAGGTGACCTGATAGAGGTGTACAAGATGATGAGAGGCATTGATCATGTGGATAGTCAGAGGCTTTTTCCCAGGGCTAAAATGGTTGCTGCAAGAGAACACAGGTTTAAGGTGCTGGGGAGTAGGTACAGAGGAGATGTCAGGGGTAAGTTTTTTACTCAGAGAGTGGTGGGTACATGGAATGGGTTGCCGGCAACGGTGATGGAGGCGGATATGATAGGGTCTTTTAAGAGACTTTTACATGGTACATGGAGCTTAGAAAAATAGAGGGCTTTGGGTAACCCTAGTAACTTCTAAGGTAAGGACATGTTTGGCACAACTTTGTGGGCTGAAGGGCCTGTATTGTGCTGTAGGTTTTCTATGTTCTATGTTTCTATTCCCTTCCTGGCCTTGGATTCAACCCTCCTCATCCCTACAGCAATGGTCTGTGGGACACATCACTATTAGGCTGTGGCAGTTTTAGAATCTAAGGTTGTTTCATTTCTCCCTGCACTGCTTACTCTAAGCTCCAGTGTTGTGGTCTGTTGCCCTTTGAGTCACGCAGCCCCAGCAATCCCCGACAAACCCAATTAACTCTAGCCTAACCATGGTATAGTTCACAATGTTCAACTAACCAACCTGGTACGTTTTTGGGTTGTGGGTGTAAAACCCATGCATTCCATAGGGGAGGACGCACAGAGGCTTCTCACAGGATTGAACTCCAAACCCCACAACACTCTGCGCCAACCACTACACTACCACAGTACCCATACCTTTGCAATGTGATTTTATCATGACATCAGGGAAGGCCACACACTGATCTCTAACCCACAGGGGGAGGCGACAGCTTGACTAACATAGGAAATGCTAGAGACATACTCATCTGGTCAGGCAGCAAATGCGGAGAGAAAAACAGAATGATGATTTCTTGCATTGGAATAGCTAGTTTCAGACTTCCAGTAACTACAGTTTTGTTTTCCACACTCAATTCCAGGTTGTTTCAGTTTTTTTTTCTCCCTCCCCTGTTTTTATTTATCTCTTACTATTTCCCCTCCTCTGATACAATCAACTGCAGTTAACAATGCTACATAACTCTCAGCTGACTCTTCCACTGTCAGTCTGAGTCTCCGAGTCTCCTCTTTTCCTCTCCGCTCCTCCCCTTCCCCTTAAGACACGTACATTCAAATGCTGTTCATAGACTTCAGTTCAGCATTCAACACAATCATCCCTCAGAAACTGATTGGAAAGCTGTGGTAAACTACATATACCTGTCTGGACACACCCCCTGCTGACTGCTCCTGTGGTTCCTCCCACAGACCCCTGTATAAAGGCGATTGGGGCACTGCTCCTCCCACAGTCTCCGAGATGTCGTGCTCACTTTTTGCTGCTAATAAAAGCCTATCGTTTACTTCCTGCCTCCGAGAGTTATTGATGGTGAATCAATTTTATTAACAGCAATTTTAAAACATGGAGAGCATTTTACGATCCGACAAATTGGATCTCGACCCTCAATCCCAGGAAGCTGGCAATGCATTCGAACTCTGGCTAGCATGCTTCGAATCGTACCTGGAGGAGATTCATGTGACCGATCCTGCCACGATGTGCAGAGTTCTCCTCTCCAGGGTCAGTCCACAGATCTACTCCATGACCAAGGACCAACCAAACTACCAGGGTGCGATGGACACCCTCAAAAGACAATACCTGTGCCCGGTGAACACCGTCTACGCAAGACATCGCTTAGCAACACAGCAGCAGTGGGCCGGAGAGTCAAGCGCTGAGTTTGTCTTGACCCTACAGACACTCGTGCGGGTCTGCGACTGCAGGGGACAGATGGCGGAACAGCATGCGGAGCTCCTGGTAAGTGACGCCTTCGTCACAAGGATCAGGTCAGTGTACGTGCACCAGCGGCTGCTGGAACATGCTGATCTTACCTTACATTCGGCAATCGAGCTGGCCGACATGCTGGAGGCTGCTCTGCATAACGCTGACGCTCTCCAGGCACGCGATCTCCCACCGGCCTCATGGGCGCCACAGACCCCGCAACCCGCCGGCGAATCGACCTCGGCTGCTGCCAGTCGCAAGTCCGTGAAGTCCCTGCAACCCGCCAGCGAACTGACCACGGCTGCTGCCAGTCGCAAGTCCGTGAAGTGTTACTTCTGTGGACTGAGAAGCACCCCCGAAAACGCTGCCCAGCCCGAGAAGCTACCTGCTCCAGCTGTGGCAAGAAGGGCCACTTCACCAAGGCCTGTAGGTCTAAACTGTGAGCGGGGTCGAGCAGTACCACGTGCGAGGCATGGGGGTCGCCATCTTGGTCGCCGCCGTCTTGCCTGCCCACCGCGTGTGAGGCATGGGAGCAGCCATCTTCATCGGTGTCACCTCGCCCTGCCTCCGACCCACAGGTGTTTACTGGGCCCCAAGACGGCGATTCAACTCTGGCCTCCGTGACCCTCGACCAAAGCGCTCCACACCAGCTCGCAAGGTCAATGATGGACATCCTGGTGGAGGGGCACAGGACTAGCTGCCTGTTTGACACAGGCAGCACTGAGAGTTTTATTAACCCGGATACGGTGCAACGCTGCGGCCTCGTGACACGGCCGGTAAGCCAGAGGGTCACCATGGCTTCTGGGTCGCATACAACAGATATCCGGGGGGGTTGTGTAGCGACATTGGTGGTGCAGGGCACAGAATATCGTAACTTTGCGCTACTGGTCATGCCTCAACTGTGCGTGCCTGTGCTATTGGGGCTCGACTTCCAGAGCCACCTGAAAAGTGTGACTATGGCATATGACGGGCCCCTCCCACCACTCACTGTCAGAAATCCCCAGTTCTGTGGGACTTCGTCATATACCCCGCTACTGATCACACACACACACCGACCTGCACATCCCACCCAACACCATGCCAACAGCCGCGCTACGGACACCACTTGCAGCCTCTCCACCCTCAAGATCCCTCCCCCACCGCTGTTCGCCAACCTGACCCCCGACTGTAAACCTGTGGCAACTAAAAGCAGGAGGTACAGCACGGGGGACAGGGCCTTCATTCAGTCAAAGGTGCAGCGGCTGCTCAGGGAGGGGATCATTGAGCCAAGCACAAGTCCTTGGAGAGCCCAGGTGGTCATAGTTCGGACCAGGCAGAAAAATAGGATGGTCGTGGACTGTAGCCAGACCATCAATAGGTTCACGCAGCTTGACGCGTACCCTCTACCCCGCATCGCGGATATGGTCAACCAGATAGCTCAGTACAAGGTGTACTTGACCATAGATCTGAAATCCGCTTACCATCAGCTCCCCATCCGCCTGGAGGACCGCCCCTACACCGCCTTCGAGGCAGGTGGCAGGCTCTATCACTTCCTGAGCGTCCCCTTCGGTGTCACGAATGGTGTTTCTGTCTTCCAGAGGGAAATGGTCCAGATGGTGGACCAGTGCCAACTGAAGGCCACGTTCCCATAACAGGATAACATCACCATCTGCGGTCACGACTGGCAGGATCACGACACCAACCTCCAACAATTTTTCCAAGTGGCCAAAGCTCTTAACCACACCTATAACAGGGACAAGTGTGTGTTTGGAACCACTCGACTTGCTATCCTTGGGTATGTCATGGAGAACGGGGTCATTGGCCCAGATCCCGTCCGTATGCGCCCCCTGTTGGAACTCCCTCTTCCCACCACCCTCAGAGCCCTCAAACGGTGCCTGGGTTTCTTTTCCTATTACGCCCAATGGGTCCCCCACTACGCAGACAAGGCCCGCCCCCTGGTCAAGTCCACCACTTTTCCCCTCTCAGCTGAGGCCCATGCGGCCTTCAGCCACATTAAAGGGGACATTGCCAAAGCAACGATGCATGCGGTGGACAAGACCATTCCCTTCCAAGTAGAGAGTGATGCCTCTGACTTTGCGCTGGCTGCTACCCTCAATCGGGCAGGAAGACCAGTAACATTCTTGTCTCGTACCCTTCAAGGCCCTGAAATTCGGCACTCCGCGGTGCAGAAAGAAGCCCAGGCCATAGTGGAAGCTATTAGGCACTGGAGGCACTATCTCACCAGTAAATGGTTCACCTTGCTGACCGACCAGTGCTCGGTTGCGTTCATGTTCAGCAACCAACAGCGGGGCAAAATCAAAAATGATAAAATTTTGCGGTGGAGAATGGAACTTTCCACCTACAACTATGACATCCTGTACTAGCCTGGGGCTCAATGAGCCCCCTGATGCCCCATCCCGGGGTACATGTGCCAGCGCACAGCTCGACCGGCTATACGCCCTCCATGCACATCTTTGCCACCTGGGGTCACCCGGCTTTTCCACTTTGTGAAAGCTCGGAACTTGCCTTACTCCCTTGAGGAAATCAGGACGATGACCAGGGTCTGCCAAGTCTGCGCTGAGTGCAAACCGCACTTCTACCGTCCTGAAAAGGCACAACTTATTAAGGCCACCTTTCCCTTTGAGTGACTGAGTATCGATTTTAAGGGCCCCCTTCCCTCCACCGACCACAATGTGTACTTTCTTAACATTATTGACGAGTACTCGCGGTTCCACTTTGCCATCCCCTGCCCCGACACCACTGCCACGTCCGTCACAAAAGCCCTGCGCCAGCTCTTCACTCTGTTCGGATATCCCTGCTATATCCACAGTGATAGAGGGTCCTCCTTTATGAGTGACGAGCTGCGCCAGTACCTGCTGGCTAGGGACATTGCTACTAGTAGGACCACGAGCTATAATCCCCGGGGAAATGGACAGGTGGAGAGGGAGAATGCCACAGTGTGGAAGGCCACACTCTTAGCCCTTAGGTCAAAGGGATTGCCGGTCTCTCGCTGGCAGGAGGTCCTCCCCGAGGCACTCCACTCCATCCGCTCCCTGGTATGCACGTCCACCAATGCCACCCCTCATGAGCGACTCTTTTCTTTTCCCAGGAAGTCTGCCACTGGGACAACCCTACCGGCTTGGCTGACGTCCCCAGGGCCAGTGCTGCTCCAGAAACATGCGAGGAGCAATAAATACTCCCCGCTGGTCGAGAGGGTTCACCTTCTATATGCGAAGCCCCAGTATGCCTGCGTGGTCTTACCTGATGGGCGGGAGGACACGGTCTCCATCTGCGACCTGGCACCCACAGGAGCAGCAGACCCCTACCCCGAACACTCCATGGTGACTATGATAGACTTGACCTGTAAATATTCTTGTCAGAAACTTCGCCCCATGGGGACTCTCTTTTAAAACAAAGGGGGGGTGAATATGGTAAACTATGTATACCTGTCTGGACACGCCCCCTCTGCTGACTGCTCCTGTGGCTCCTCCCACTGACCCCTGTATAAAGGCGATTGGGGCACTGCTCCTCCCTCAGTCTCCGAGATGTCGTGCTCCCTTTTGTTGTTAATAAAAGCCTATCGTTCACTTCCAGTCTCTGAGAGTTATTGATGGTGCATTAAAAGCTAAGCGTACTGGGCCTGAACACCTCCCTCTGCAACTGGATCCGAGACTTCCTGACTGGGCGACCTCAGTCAGTCCGGATTGGAAGCAGCATCTCCAACACCATCACACTGAGCACGGGGATTCCCCAGGGCTGTGTGCTCAGTCCACTGCTGTTCACTCTGCTGACCCTTGACTGTGCTGCAACACACAGCTCGAACCATATCATCAAGTTCACCAATGACACGACCGTGGTGGGTCTCATCAGCAAGAACGACGAGTCAGTTTACAGAGAGGAGGTGCAGCGGCTAATGGACTGGTGCAGAGCCAACAACCTGTCTCTGAATGTGAACAAAACAAAAGAGATGGTTGTTGACTTCAGGAGGGCATGGAGCAACCACTCCCCGCTGAACATCGATGGCTCCTCGGTAGAGATCGTAAACAGCACCAAATTTCTTGGGGTTCACCTGACAGAGAATCTCACCTGGTCCCTCAACACCAGCTCCATAGCAAAGAAAGCCCAGCAGCTTCTCTACTTTTTGTGAAGGCTGAGGAAAGTAATCTCCCACCCCCCATCCTCATCACATGCTACAGGGGTTGTATTGAGAGCATCCTGAACAGCTGCATCACTGCCTGGTTCAGAAATTGCACCGTCTCGGATCGCAAGGCCCTGCAACGGATAGTGAGGTCAGCTGAGAAGATCATCGGGGTCTCTCTTCCCGCCATTACAGACATTTCCACTACACGCTGCATCCGCAAAGCAAACAGCATTATGAAGGACCCCATGCACCCCTCATACAATCTCTTCTCCCTCCTGCCATCTGGGAAAAGGCACCGAAGCATTCGGGCTCTCACAACCAGACTATGTAACAGTTTCTTCCCCCAAGCTATCAGACTCCTCAATACCCAGCACCTAGACTGATACCAACTTACTGCCCTCTCCTGTGCCTATTGTCTTGTTTATTATTTATTGTAATGCCTGCACTGTTTTGTGCACTTTATGCAGTCCTGGGTAGGTCTGTAGTCTAGTATAGTTTTTTCCTGTGTTGTTTTTACGTAGTTCGGTGTAGTTTTTGTATTGTTTCATATAGCACCATGGTCCTGAAAAACGTCATCTCATTTTTACTGTGTACTGTACCAGCAGTTATGGTTGAAATGACAATAAAAAGTGACTTGACTTGAATTGTTAAATCCTGTTGAATTTCTAACTTCTCCTAGTCTGCTGAGATCTCACGAACCTGATTCTTTCTCCATAGCTGCTGCCGATATTTCCAGAAATTTCTTCTTATTCTTATTCATCTTCTTATTCTGGCTCTTCCCCATTCCTTTCCTGCCCTAACGAAGGGTCTTGAAGGCCTGAAACGTTTATTCCTCTCCATAGATACTGGCTGACCTGCTGAGTTTCTCCAGCATTTTGTGTGTGTTGCTCGGGATTTTAGGTATCTGCAGAATCTCTTGTGTCCAGAAATTGCTGTTTTATTTCAGCCACAATCTGGAGTTTTGTTCTTTTGATTTGCTCCATAGTGTATAGTTAGTGCCGTGAGAATAGCTTCAGAGGCTCTCTTGTGTGTGAGATGTGGGAATTCTGTGAGACCAGATAACTTCAACAGCTGCAGCTCCTCAGAGAGCATGTTAAAGAACTGAAGCTGCAGCTCAGTGAACTTCAGGACATATGGGAAACTGAGGAGGTGATAGGTAGGTCATCATCCCTAAGTTGCAGGAGGCAGGTATGTGGGTGACTGCCAGGAGAGAGAAAGGGAATAGCCAGCCAGTACAGAGTACCCCGTGGCCATTCCCTTCAACAATAAGCACACTGCTTTGCATACTTTGAGGGGGACAAGCTACCAGAGGGGAGTCATAATGACTGGGTCTCTGGCATTGTGGCTCAGAAGGGAAGTGGGGAGAAGAGGAGTGCAGTGGTGATAGGGATTACGTAGAGGAGTAGACAAAAGATTCTGTGGACTTGAAAGAGACACCCGGATGGTATGTTGGCTCCCAGGTGCCAGGATCAGGGACATCTCAGATTAGGTCCATGGTGGTGAGCAGCCAGAAGTCCTGGTATATAGGTAAGAAAAGGGAAGAGGTACTGAAGAGAGAATTCAGGGAGCTAGGTAGAAAGCTGAAAAGCAGGATCTCAGGGGTAGTAATCTCTGGATTGCTGCCTATGCCACGTGTCAGTGAGCGTAAAAATAGGATGATTTGGCAGATGAATGCATGGCTGAGGAATTGGTGCAGGGGGCAGGGTTTCAGATTTCTGAGTCATTGGGATCTCTTACGGGGAAGGTATGAAATATACAAAAGGGACGAGTCACACCTGAACCCGATGGGGACCAATATCCTTGCAAGCAGGTTTGCTAGAGCCGTTGGGGTGGGTTTAAACTGATTTGGTAGGGGTATGGGAACTGGAGTTGTGAGGGACAGGCAGATGAAAGATCAAAATTGCAGTCAGTGGAATGAGTAGAAGTGTAACATGGGGACAAAACTGGAAAGAGAGATGAGCACAGGATTGAAGGTATATATCTGAATGCACGTAATATACGAAATAAGGTGGATGAACTTGTATCTCAGTTTGAGGTTGATAGGTATGAAGGTGTGGTCATCACTGAGGCTGAAGGAAGATTATAGTTGGGAGCTGAACATCCAAGGATACACATTGTATTGAAAGGGCAGGCAGGTAGAAAGAGGGGAAGGGGTGGCTCTGTTGGTAAAAAATGAAATCAAATCCTTAGAAAGAGGTGACCTCGGGTCAGAAGATGTAGAATCCTTGTGGGTAGAGTTAAGAAACTGCAAGGGTAAAAAGACCCTGATGGAGATTATAGACAAGCCACTGAACAGTAGCAAGGACATGGCCTACAAGTTATAATGGGAGGTAAAAAAGGCATGTAAAAAGGGTGATGTTACAATAGTCATGGAGGATTTCAGATAGATTGGGAAAATCAGGTTGGTGCTGGATCCTGGGAGAGAATTTGTAGAATGTCTACAAGATGGCTTTCTGGAGCAGCTCGTGGTTGAGCCCACCAGGGGAAAGGCAATTCTGGATTAGGTGTTGTGTAATGAACTGGTTTCGATCAGAGAGCTTAAAGATAATGGAACCCTTATGAGCCAATGATCATAATATGATAGAATTCACCCTCCAGTTTGAGAGGGAGAAGCTAAAGTCAGATGTATCAGTATTACAGTGGAGTAAAGGGAATTACAGAGGCATGAGAGAGGAGCCAGCCAAAGTTGACTGGAAGGAGACGCTAGCAGGGATGACAGCAGAACACCAATGGCTGGAATTTCTGGGAGCAAATCAGAAGATGCAGGATAGAAACATCCCAAAGAAGAAGTTTTCTAAAGGCAGGATGACGCAACCATGGCTGACAAGGGAAGTGAAAATCAACATAAAAGCAAATGAGAGGGAATCCTGTGGAAGACACGAGCACTATGCTGAAATTTTGAGAGAGTCAGGCGGCTGAGTGTAGTTGATAGTACTAGGCAGAAGGTGCTTGAGAAACTGAACTGTCTGAAGGTGGATAAGTCACCTGGACCAGATAAGCCATACCCCAGGGTTTTGAAAGAGGTAGCTGAAGAGATTGAGGAGGCATTAGGAATTATCTTTCAAGAATCACTAGATTCTGGCATGGTTCCAGAGGACTGGAAAATTATAAATGTCACTCCATGCTTCAAGAAGGGAGGGAGGCAGAAGAAATGAAATTATAGGCCAATTAGCTTGACCTCAGTGGTTGGGAAGGTGTTGGAGTCCATTATTAAGGATAACAATGGGAGAGGGTACTTGAAAGGCACACGATAAAATAGGCCAAAGTCAACATACTTTCCTTAAGGGAAAACCTTGCCTGACATATCTGTTGGAATTCTTTGAGGAAATAACAAGCAGGATAGACAAAGGATAGTCAGTGGATGTTGTGTACTTGGATTTTCAGAAGGCCTTTAACAATGTGCCACACATGAGGCTGCTTAACAAGATACAGTGCCTATAAAAAGTATTCACCACCTGTCCTGGAAGTTTTCATGCTTTATTTCCTTACAACATTGAATCACAATGGACCTACATCAGGATGCTGTTCATCGACAATAGCTCAGCATTTAATACCTTTATTTCCACAATCCTGATTGAGAAGTTGCAGAAC
This sequence comes from Hypanus sabinus, assembly GCF_030144855.1. Taxonomy (NCBI): domain Eukaryota; kingdom Metazoa; phylum Chordata; class Chondrichthyes; order Myliobatiformes; family Dasyatidae; genus Hypanus; species Hypanus sabinus. Next base: position 42,873,649 of record NC_082738.1, on the reverse strand, counting down.
CTGGGCCTCTGTACCTCCCTCTGCAATTGGATCCTTGACTTCCTAACTGGAAGACCACACCCTGTGCGGATTGGTGATAACATATCCTCCTCGCTGATGATCAACACTAGCGCACCTCAGGGGTGTGTGCTTAGCCCACTGCTCTACTCTCTGGATACACACGACTGTATGGCTAGGCATAGCTCAAATACCATCTATAAGTTTGCTGATGATACAATCATTGTTGGTAGAATCTCAGGTGGTGACGAGAGGGCGTCCAGAAGTGAGATATGCCAACTAGTGGAATGGTGCCGCAGCAACAACCTGGCACTCAACATCAGTAAGACGAAAGAGCTGATTGTGGACTTCAGGAAGGGTAAGATGAAGGAACACATACCAATCCTCATAGAGGGATCAGAAGGAGAGAGTTTCACGTTCCTGGGTGTCAAGATCTCTGAGGATCGAACCTGGTCCCAAACGTATTGACGTAGTTATAAAGAAGGCAAGACAGTGACTATACTTCATTAGGAGTTTGAAGAGATTTGGCATGTCAACAAATACACTCAAAAACTTCTATAGTTGTACCATGGAGAGCATTCTGACAGGCTGCATCACTGTCTGGTATGGAGGGGCTACTGCACAGGACCGAAAGAAGCTGCAGAAGGTTGCAAAGGGACTTGGGAGTCCTCATGCAGGATTCTCTAAAGATTAATTTGCAGGTTTAGTAGTGGTAAGGAAGACAAATGCAATGTTAACATTCATTTCAAGAGGACTAGAATATAAATGCAAGGATGTTTATAATGCTGAGGCTTTATAAAGCATTGGGGAGGGTTCAGAGGAGGTATATGAGAATAATCCCAGGAATTGAAGTGTTAATGTAGAAGGAGAATTTGATGGCTCTGGGCCTGTGCTTGCTAAAATTTAAAAGAATCAGGAGAGATCTCAATGAAACCTATCAAATGTTGAAAGGCTTAGAAAGAGTGGGTGCGGAGAGGATGTTTCCTCACGTTGGGGAGTCTACGACCAGAGGGAAGAGCCTCAGAAAAGAGGGACATCCATTTGGAACAGAAATGAGGTTGGTTCTGGGATGGGCCTGGTCTTAAAATGGTGCCTGACTCACACTGGATTTCCCCAGAATTCCTTTTCCACTGAACACCCACAAAATCCTGCTACTCACCCCTCTTAAATGCCTCTCCTACCTGTCCAAAATGTGCGATAATCTCTTTGAGAGAGGTTCTTCTGCCCTTCTTTCAATCTGAGACAAGATCAAATCACTCCACCCTTTCTGTTACCTGAAGACCCACATTCAACAATTCAGAAACAGCTTCTTCCTCCAACCCCCATCTTCAGATTCCTGAATAGTCCACGAACCCATGAATACTACCTCAATATTCCGTTTTTGGCACTCTTTTAAATATTGTAATATATTGTGGTTCTATGTCTGCACTGCCGCAAAGCAACACCCTTGTCAGTAATAATAAATCTGATTCTGATTCATGTAAGGTATGATATTCAGTTCCATTCTCTGGTTATTGGGCACTGTATACTGTCCTTCAGACATCCAGTCCGATAGCCACCCACTTTCTGGCATTGGCTCTGATAAATTTCACTCCCATTCTGTTCCCCTTTCCACTTTCTTTCTCTTTCGTTCTCTCTCACTCTTTGTTACTTTCCACCTTTCCACCTTTCCACCTTTTCCTCCGTTCCGTCAAGGTGAATTACTCTTGCTGCAGCTCAAACTTTACCCTGGTGACTGACAAAAAACTACATTCTCACAGGAATCTCCTCCCCTCTCTGCAGGAAGTTCAACACGTGCCTTGGTATTTTGATAAGGATCAGCATGTCTAAATTTGGTGGTGTCATCAATTTAATATCAAGCTTTCCCTTATATAAAACATTTATACAAAATGTCATTGAGGCTATTTTTAAAACAGTTCTGTTTCTCTTCCTCTTCCGTTACTACTTCCTTTATTATTTTCCTAGTTTCTCCTTTTTAATTATGAGCACAATAAATTGAATCAGGCTGAGGTTATTCGGCCCCTCAAACTTCTAGCAGCATTCAGTAAGGTTAGAGCTGTCCGTACATCTGCACGTCTTGTCTGCACTTTATCCTGATGTGCTTGACATCGATCCCTGGCTCGAATATCCTCAGCAACTCAGTTGCTTCAGCCCACTCAGGTAGAAAATGCAAAATATTTACTACCCCCAGCATGAAGAAATTTCTTCTTCATCTCAATCCTGAATTCTGAGGCTGTGAGAACCTTGTCTTCCGACATTCCAGTGTTAAAGTTCCACTTCATCTCTCCTCTTACAATGAAACAATGAGCTGGTCTACTTTTCTAATCTTTAGAGTAAAAGTATCTCATTCTTAACCACCAAAAATTGATTTGTCACTAACTGAGAACCCCTGAGAGTTTTACTATGGCGATAGCATGCTAACGACAGTAAGTGTCTGTGGCTGTTAGATTTCACAACAGCTGAGTGTGCAGTTCCAAAGGAAAGATTTGAAATTATGTGGTGAACTTTGACGGCCTGAAGTGGAGTCACTGCTGTGATAGAGCATGTATGACAGTGTATGCATAGCTAACTCCCAGGGTACGTTTCGGAAATACTGAATAAGAAAAGAGAACACAACATCTTGGAGGATCTGTCCTAGGCCCAACATATTGATGCAATCATGAAGAAAGCATGACAGCAGCTTTATTTCATTAAGAGTTTGGGGAGGTTTGGAATGTCACCAAAGACTCTCGCAAATTTTCTGCAGACGAGCCATGGAGGGCATTCTGACTGGTTGCAGCACCGTTGGTATGGAGGGACACTGCACTGGATTGTAATAAATGCTACAGAGGGTTGTGAACTCAGACAGCTCCGACATCGAGGACATCTTCAAAAAGTAGTGCCTCAAAAAAGCATAATCCATCATTATCCTTCACTATCCAGGACATGTCCTCTTCTCACTCCTACCATCAGGTACAGGAGCCTGAAACCCATGCTTAACTTTTTAGGACCAGATTCTTCCCCTCTGCCATCAGAATTCTGAACAGTCCATGAATTCATGAACACTACAATAGTTTGCACTATTTATTTTCGTAACCTGTAATTTTTTTGTCTTGCACTATACTACTGCCACCAAACAACAAACTTCATGACCTATGTCAGTGATAATGAACCTCATTCTGATTCTGGAAACCATGGGCTCGTTTATATCTCACCTGAATGGAACATATCCAACAGTACAAAACTCCTAAATTGTTGTAATTCAGGGCCTGAAGTGTGACTTTAATCTGGAACCTGTGACTCAGAAGGACCAGCAACACCACTGGAGCAATAGCTGATGCTGATTTAATGAAAGAATTGCTTGTGAATTTAAGGGCATACAGGAAATTAACAGAAACTTGCAAAGTAAGTCAAGTAAACTCTTGTTATTTGGAAAGTAGAAAAATGGCCTTTCTCCAGGGGTGAGAAGAGGGGCAAAACTGAAGTGAAAGGAAGCAACCTCTACAGGTGTTAGTTGTGATGGTATTGGGCTTGTTGACATAGAACATAGAACATAGAAATTTACAGCACATTACAAGCCCTTTGGCCCACAATGTTGTGCTGACCATGCTGAAATTCCTCCTCATCTCTGTTCTAAAGAGACATCCTTCTACAAATGCTTGTATTTTGAGGCTGTGACCTCTGGTTATAGACTCTCCCATTATTAGAAACATCACATGCACTCTATCTTAGCCTTTCTGTGCTGTGAGTGTCTGCTGGGAATGTGGATTCAGTGACCCAGAGACTGTGAGCTATATTGTGCCTGAACAACACACCCCTATCCAGAGGTTATTTCTCCTTCTTCCATCCTTCTCTCCCCATCTCCTTTACTAATCTCTCCCTCTCTCTACTCCTCTTCCATTTCTTCTTCTATCCCTCTCTCCCCCACCCCATTCTTCTCTCTACCTCCTTACCTCCTTATTTTTCTTTCTCTTGCTCTCTTCTCCTTTGCCTTCCACCCTCCCATCACCTTCACTCTCTCCCTTCCACTAATCTTCTCCCTACATGCTTTCTACACTCCAACTACTCTTCCCCTTCACTCCCTTTGCCTTCTGTATCATTCCACCTCCTCCCTTCCGTCTCCTCTACTTGCTTCTCATTCCCTCTCCACTCCATACACTGTCCTCCTTCCCTTTTTCCCTCCTTCACTCTCCACCTCCCCCACCCCCCAGTCATTTCACATTGAACCACTGGCAAAAGCCAAGATGGTGCTGACGATATATGGTGATGTTTTGCAGGCAGCAAACAAAGCTACTAACTATTCTACTAAATAATACTTTTCTGGACCACAATCATGGCAATCCTTTGGAACTGTCTGTAAGACCTGGCGTTTTTATGATATCCTGAAGGATTCGGTGAACTGGTCTCTTGAGAATGCAGCTACAGTCATGGTGGCCATTGCTGCAGTAGACTCCAGCCAGATTGAAACTTTGGGCCAAGTTGATTCAACAGGTTCCAGGCCCGAAAGCAGAAAATGAACTGATGTTTAGTCAATTTAAGCACCGAGCCAGATTAAAAAGATTAATGCCATCAAGGCCAAGGTGAAGGGTGAACCAGTGTTCAGCTCATTATTCTGTGAGGCTTTACGCACCTCAGCACTGAACTGACCCTGTAGATGGGGCCTGCAGCCATCGGCACTCACCTCAGCACTGAACTGACCCTGTAGATGGGGCCTGCAGCCATCGGCATTCACCTCAGCACTGAACTGACCCTGTAGATGGGGCCTGCAGCCATCGGCACTCACCTCAGCACTGAACTGACCCTGTAGATGGGGCCTGCAGCCATCGGCACTCACCTCAGCACTGAACTGACCCTGTAGATGGGGCCTGCAGCCATCGGCACTCACCTCAGCACTGAACTGACCCTGTAGATGGGGCCTGCAGCCATCGGCATTCACCTCAGCACTGAACTGACCCTGTAGATGGGGCCTGCAGCCATTGAGCTCCTGAACTGGCTCTGTGGATCATGTTCTGTGTGTTACTTCTTTATTTTTTTATTGTTTGCATGATTACTTCTTTTTTTGCACATTGGGTGCTTGACCATCCTTGTTGTATGGAATTTTTTTGTGGATTCTATTGTGTTTCTTTGTTTTGTGGCTGTTTACAGGAAAACTAATCTCAAGGTTGTATATGGTATGCAATAAATGAGCCAACCAGTCCTCCTCCAACACCACCCTCCTCCATCTGGCAGAACTGGTCCTCACCCTGAACAGTTCTTCCTTTGACTCCTCCCACTTTCTCCAGTCTAGAGGGGTAGCCATGGGCAGCCGCATGGCCCCCAGCTATGCCTGCCTCTTTGTTGGCTACGTAGAATAGTCCATGTTCAAAGTTTTGTCAGGTTATATTCCCCAACCCTTTCTCTGCTACATTGATGACTTCATCAGTGCTGCTTCATGCACCCATGCTGAGCTCGTGAATTTCATCAACTTTGCCTCTAACTTCCACCCTGCCCTTAAACTCACTCGGTCCACCTCTGACACCTCCTTTCCCCTTCTCAATCTCTCTGTCTCCATCTCTGGAGACAAACTGTCTACTGACAATTTCTATAAACCTGCCGATTCTCACGGTTATTTTGACCATAACTCTTCCCACCCAGTCTGCTGTAAAAATGCTATTCCCTTTTTCCAGTTCCTTCACCTCCACCGCATCTATTCCCAGGATGCCAGGACATCAGAGATGTCCTCCTTCTTCAAAGAACAGAGTTTCCCTTCCTCTACCATTGATGCTGACCTCGTCCACATCTCCTCCATTTCCCCGACATCCACGCTCACCCCAACTTCCTGCTACCTTAACAGTGGTAGAGTTCCTCTTATCCTTACCTACCACCCCACAAGCTTCCACATCTAATGCATCATCCGCCACAAATTCCACCATCTCCAAAGGGATCCTACTACCAAAGATATCTTTACCTCCCTCACCCCTCCGCTTTCCACAGGGTTCACACCCTCCATGATTCCCTTGTCCATTTGTCCCTCCCCAGCAATCACCTACCTGGTGCTTAACCCTGCAAGTGACCCAAGTGCTACACCTGCTCATACACCTCCTCCCTCACCTCCAGTCAGGGAACCAAAAGGTCCTTCCAGGTGAGGCAACACCTCACCTGTGAATCTGCTGGTGTCTGGTGCTCCCGGTGTGGCCTCCGCTCCATTGGTGAGGCCCATTGAAAATTAGAGGACCGTTTCGTCAAGCACCTCCGCTCCATCCACCATAAGCGGGTCTTCCCAGTGGCCAGACATTTTAGTTCCAATTCCCAATCTTGTTCCGACATGCCGGTCCATGGCCTCCTCTTGTACCAAGATGAGGCCACACTCAGGGTGGAGGAACAACAGCTTATATTCCATCTGAGTAGTCTCCGACCTGATGGCATGACTATTAATTTCTCCTTCCAGTAAATTTTAATCCCCTCCCCCCTCCCCACTTCTTCTTTCCCCCACCCTGGCCTCTCATCTGCCCTTCACTTCCCCCTGTGTCCTCTCCTCCTTCTCTTTCTCCTCTGGTCCACTTTCCTCTCCTTTCAGATTCCTTCCTCTCCAGCCCTTTACCTTTCCCACCCACTTGACTTCACCTGTCACCTACTAGCTATCCTTCCCCACCGCTTTTTAATTTTGTTGCCTTCCCCCTTCCATTCCAGTCCTGAAGAAAGGCCTTCACTGCTTATTCACTTCTATGGATGCTGCCTGACCTGCTGAATTCCTCCAGCATTTTGTGTATGTCGCTATGGTATACATACTCTGATAATAAATGTACTTCGAACTTTTGAAGTAGGAGAGAAGTGAATCCAGCTTTGGGATGCTGAATGACCTTTTTGGTCACTAACTGTTCAGGTAATTGCCAATGTCCTTGTAACTATTGGGAATGTAAATGTTTAATAACGTAACAAGGGTCAGCAATCTTGTATCTATACCCAGCGGATAGAAGGAACAAACAGTAAATCATTTGTTGAAATGATTAAATGTTACAACGCCATAAAAGCAGTGCCAACAACAAGATTGTTAAGATTGTCATGTCACTCTTGATTCTCATATTGCAGTCATGTGAGAGTATACCCTTAATTTTGAAAAAAATGTGATTCATTTCCATAAGATTGTTTTGAGTCAAAGGGAAGTGCAGCACAAAAACAGGCTGTTCAGCCCATCTAGTCTATGCCAAACAACTTATACTGCCTACGCCCATCAACCATAGCCTTCCATAGCCCGACTATCCATGTACCTATCCAATTTCCTCTTAAACATTGAAATTGAGCTTGCATGCACTACTTGTGCTGACAGCTCATTCCACACTCTCATGACTCTCTGAGTGAAGAAGTTTCTCCTTAAACTTCTCACCTTTCACCCTTGACCCATGACCTCTGGTTGTAGTTTCCCCCTCCAACCTCAGTAAACAAAGCTTGCTTGCATTTACCCTATCTATACCCCTCCTAATTTTGTATGATTCTATCAAATCTCCTCTCAATCTTCTACAGTCCTATCCTATTCAATCTTCCCATATAACTCAGGTCCTCCAGACCCAACAACATCCCTGTAAATTTTCTCTGCAGTGTTTCAATGTTGTTTATATCTTTCCTGTAGGTAGGTGATTAAAACTGCACACAAGACTCCATTTAGGCCTCACCAACATCTTGTACAACTTCAACATAACATCACATCTCCTGTACTCAGTACTTTGATCTATGAAGGCCAGTGTGTCAGAAGTTTCCTTTACAACCCTATCTACCTGTGATGCCACTGTAAATGAATTATGGATCTGTATTCCCAGATCCCTTTGTTCTCCCTCACTCCTCAGTGCCCTACCATTCACTGTGTAAGACCTACCCTGGTTGGTCCTACCAAATTGAAAAACCTCATGCTTGTCTGCATTAAATCTCCATGACCACCATTCAGTCTTAACCTCCTTTTCACTCAAGCACAGGATTTGTGTATCATTGGCAAACTCAACATTGCCCTTCTTTGAATTCTCACGAGAGGGTACAGTGTGGTGACTTCTTGCACAGTGGTGTTGGGAAGTGACGTTCCAGAATTTAAACCTGGTGCCAGTGAAGAAACACAGTACGTTCAGCTCAGGGATTGAACTTATTCAGATCTTCATTTCATTTCACATGATTTCAAATTCAGGTGGGGTTGGAAATTTCTATGCATGTTAGTTCCATGCCAGAGAGGCACCTCCATTGTCACCTGACCTGCTTGACACACTCTACAGATCTCCTCGTTACTTCAGTAAAGTTTAAAGCCTCCATCTAAAAGATTTTTAAATGATTATAAGCCTTAGACAGTCAGATCACTACCAAAGGGTGTCATAATGTTCCCAGGATGTGCAGACCGAGGCCAGGCTACTGCTCAACACCTGCTTTGCCTGCTTGGTGTGGAGGTGAATAGAGGGGAGGGAAGGAAAAAGGACTGGAGGGGATGTAAGGGGGAGAAAGTGGAGGGGGTGGTGTAAGAGGGGTTAAGGTGGGGGAGAGGAAAGGGAAAGGAAGCCCACTGGCTGCATTCACGGAGCTTTAGAATAAGCACAGATATAATTATAACAAAGGTTTGACAAGATCCTCAGTGTCAGCAGAAGAATAAATGTGAATGGAGTAGACTACTGCCCATCAAGGAGAGAGAGAGAGAGAAAGGGAGAAGGAGAGAGAGGGGAGAAGAAATAGAGAGAGAGAGAGGGAGGGGAGATAATGATAGGGGAGAGGGAGAGACAAAAAGAGAGAGGGAGATAGAGTTAGAGAGGGGGAGAGAGATGGAAGAGAGAGAGGAAGAGATAGAGAGAGAGAAAGGGAGAGGGAGAGAGAGAAGGGGAGAGAGAGGGGAGAGGGAGAGAGAGAAAGGGAGAGAGAGGGAGATAGAGTTAGAGAGAGAGGGGAGGGAGAGAGAGATACAGAGAGAGGGGGAGAGGGAGAGAGACAGAGAGGGGAGAGGGAGAGAGAGTAGGAGATAGAGTTAGAGAGGGAGAGAGATGGGAGGGGGGAGAGAGAGAGGGAGAGGGAGAGAGAAAGAGAAGGGAGAGGGAGAGAGAGAGAGCGACAGACAGACAGACAGACATGGGGGGGAGAGAGAGATAGAAAGGGAAACCTTTGTTTAAACAGCCAATTTCCTGTTGTGGCCCAACTGATGCTCAAAGCTAAGTGTGATACACAAAGATATTTCTGAGGTGTACATCAGCCAACCACTTATCTCATGCTTTGACAAGCTATTGTGGCTGAGTAACTAACTTGACACTTTTCACACAGAGATACCAGGGAATCAATTCTGGTTTTTCAGGTCTAGGAATTTTTTGATGCATTACCTGTACGTCCAACAGAGGGACAGACGCCGAGCCCTCGAACTATGCTTAAGTGAGTTGCACAGTAGCTTATCACCTGGTCATCCCAATTCTAATGGTCACAAAAGTAGTTAGCCTGACAATTCCTTAACTGCTTTCCAACTGCACTGAGGAAGGACAGAGAGATCTTCGAGTCCACATCCATAGATCTTTCAAAGTTGCCACACAAGTAAATAGGATGGCTAAAAAGATGTACTATGGTGTGTTGCCCCTCATTAGTCAGGGATTAAGTTCACGAGCTGCCAGGTTATGTTGCTGCTCTATAAAACTTTGGTCAGACCATGCAGAGTATTGTGTTCCGTTCTGGTCACCTCATTATAGGGAGGATATGGCAGTAAGTGTCATTATGAAGAAAGCAAGGCAGCATCTCTACTTTCTTTGAAGTTTGTGAAGATTCGGCATGTCATCTAAAATGTTGACAAACTTCTATAGATGCACAGTGGTGAGTATATTTTCTGAGTTCATCACAGCCTGGTACAGAAACACCAATGCCCTTGAATGGAAATGCCTGCAAAAAGTAGTGGATATGGCCCAGTCCATCACAGGTAAAGCCTTCCTACCATTGAGCACATCTATAAGGAGTGCTGTTGCAGAAAGCAGCATCCATCATTAAGGACCCTACCACCTAGGTCATGCTCTCTTTTCACTGCTCTATCAGGAAGGAAGTACAGGAGCCTCAAGACTCTCAGCACCCCGTTCAAGAACAGTTATTATCCCTCAACCATCAGGCTTTTGAACCAGGAGAACTGTTCCCACAAACTATGGACTCACTTTCATAGACTCTTCATTTCATATTCTCAATATTTATTGTTTATTTATTTATTTAGTATTGTGATTTCTTTTTTTTCTGTCTGTTTGTATTTGCATGTCGGTTGTTTCACCGTCCTAGTGGGCGTGGTCTTTCATTGATTCTGTTATGTTTTTTGGATTTACTGTGAATGGCTGCAATAAAATGAATTTCATTGTATATGGTGACATACAGTATGAACACTGATAATAAAGTTACTTTGAACTTTGAGGAGATTTACCAGAGTGTTATCTGGATGAGAGAACGTGTCCTATGAGAAAAGGTTGAGTGAGCCAGTGCTTTTCTCTTTACATTGAAGGAGGATGAGAGGCATAGATAGAGTTGACAGCCAGACCCTTTTTCCCAGGGTGGCAATGTCAAATACCAGGGGATATCTATTTAAGGTGAGTGGTGGAAAGTTTAGGGGAAGGTCTTTTACACAGGTGGATGCCTGGAACCCATTGCCAGGGCTGGTGGTACAGGCCGATACATTATTAAGAGACTCTAAGATAGGCACTCGAATGTAAGAAAATGGAGGCTATGGGCTCTGTAGGAAGGAGTGGTTAGGCTGGCTGATCATGGAGTAGGTTTCTGTAGATTGGCACAACATTGTGGGCTGTGCTCTACTGTTCTATGTTTTATGTTGTTTGTTCTACCACAATCTTGAATGTGAGGTTCCAAATGAAACATTATTTGTTTTCTTTTAATGTTTGCATTGGTATTGACTTATTGAAGAATCCTGAGGCTGCCAGTACTTAGCCATGGAGATGTGACCTTGAGACCCAGCCACTAAAGGGACATGTACGGAACACAAGGAGTACTCTTGAAAATCATGAAGAGTGCTGCCTCGTCAAGCATACCAACAATGAAGATATGGAGAGGGCTTCCAGTGACCCTCAAAGGCTGGTAGAGACCATTACACACAGGGCACATAGTTTATGTGCTAGGGCATCAAGGAGACTGGTCTGGGCAGCTTCCAACAATTCCTCCCTGAATGTTGTCAGGGAGATCGCTAAGACACAATCCATGGCCTCAGAATGCTTACTCAATGGGTATCTTGGGAAAACTTGCAGTGAAAGTGATTCTCTCCCTGGGCCTGTGGGCTGAAGCAAAGGTGAAGTTTGAGTAGGGGGCTTTGGTGACCTCCCTCATGCAGCAGAGAGCTTGTTGGATGTGGCATAAATCTGGGTTAGCTAGCTGCATTGACCCCCAGTGAGCAGCTGTGACCTGGACCTCAAAGGTGAGAGCAGTCTGTACAAGTGTATTTGCAATCACAGTAATAGTGGACTCACGATGAGTATGGGAATCAGTAAACTGACCAACCACATCCTACCTAGTGTTACCCTGCTGTATACCCAGTTATTGTGGCACTTGCAGTGCAGGTGCAGACTGTGCAGGTGATGCCTCCCTCCCAGATGCGCTGAATAACTTCTATGCCCGGTTTGAGGCGGAAAATGATGTGGCGGCGAGGAAGTCCACCCCTCCTACAAATGACCAGGTGCTGTGTCTCACTGCAGCCGACATGAGAAGAGCCCTGTGCAGGGTCAACCCACGGAAGGCTGCTGGACCAGACAACATCCCTGGTAGAGTGCTCAGAGGATGTGCAGACCAGCTAGCAGATGTTCTCACTGACATCTTCAACATCTCCCTGAGCTGCGCCATCATTCCAATGTGCTTCAAGGCTGCCACCATCGTCTCCATGCCGAAGAAGTCTTCAGTGTCCTGCCTAAATGACTACTGTCCCATTGCACTCACATCCATCATCATGAAGTCTTTTGAGAGGCTCGCCATGAGGCATATCAAGACCCTGCTGCCCCCCTCACTGGACCCCCTGCAGTTTGCATACCGTCCCAACCGCTCAACAGATGATGTCATTGCCACCACCCTCCCTAACCGACCTGGACAAAAAAGACACATACGTTCGGATGCTGTTCATAGACTTCAGTTCAGCATTCAACACAATCATCCCTCAGAAACTGATTGGAAAGCTGAGCCTACTGGGCCTGAACACCTCCCTCTGCAACTGAATCCTAGACTTCCTGACTGGGAGACCTCAGTCAGTCCGGATCGGGAGCTGCATCTCCAACACCATCACACTGAGCACGGGGATTCCCCAGGGCTGTGTGTTCAGTCCACTGTTGTTCACTCTGCTGACCCACGACTGTGCTGCAACACACAGCTCGAACCATATCATCAAGTTCGCCGATGACACGACCGTGGTGGGTCTCATCAGCAAGAACGACGAGTCAGCTTACAGAGAGGAGGTGCAGCGGCTAACGGACTGGTGCAGAGCCAACAACCTGTCTCTTAATGTGAACAAAACAAAAGAGATGGTTGTTGAATTCAGGAGGGCACGGAGCGACCACTCCCCGCTAAACATCGGCGGCTCCTCAGTAGAGATCGTAAAGAGCACCAAATTTCTTGGTGTTCACCTGGCAGAGAATCTCACCTGGTCCCTCAACACCAGCTCCATAGCAAAGAAAGCCCAGCAGCGTCTCTACTTTCTGCGAAGGCTGAGGAAAGTCCATCTCCCACCCACCATCCTCATCACATTCTACAGGGGTTGTATTGAGAGCATCCTGAACAGCTGCATCACTGCCTGGTTCGGAAATTGCACCATCTCGGATTGCAAGACCCTGCAGCGGATAGTGAGGCCAGCTGAGAAGATCATCGGGGTCCCTCTTCCCGCCATCACGGACATTTACACTACACGCTGCATCCGCAAAGGAAACAGCATTATGAAGGACCCCATGCACCCCTCATACAATCTCTTCTCCCTCCTGCCGTCTGGGAAAAGGCTGCGAAGCATTCAGGCTCTCATGACCAGACTATGTAACAGTTTCTTCCCCCAAGCTATCAGACTCCTCAATACCTGAAGCCTGGACTGACACCTTGCCCTACTGTCCTGTTTATTATTTATTGCAATGCCTGCACTGTTTTTGTGCACTTTATGCAGTCCAGTGTAGGTCTGTAGTCTAGTGTAGCTTTCTCTGTGTTGTTTTCTTATTACGTAGTTCAGTCTAGTTTTTTTTTGTATTGTGTCATGTAAACCATGGTCCTGAAAAATGTTGTCTCATTTTTACTATGCATTGTACCAGCAGTTATGGTCGAAATGACAATAAAAGTGATTTGACTTGACTTTACATCCTTCAGTCTGACCAATTACAGCAATCTGGAGCAATACACAAAATGCTGGAGGAGCTCAGCAGGTCAGAGTATCTACGGAGAGGAATAAGCAGTTAACGCTTTAGACTGAGACCCTTCATCAGGGCTGGAAAGAAAGAGGGCAGAAGCCAGATTTATAAGGTGGGGGGGGGTAATATACAGTCAACATTTCAGGCTGAGACCTTTCATCAGGACTGGAGAGGATAACTGAAAGGAATTCTAGGCTGCTACACTTCTTGCTCCTGCCTACCCAACAGCAACCCTCAAGGGCAGCCCCTGCACACTTATCTGAGGGTGGACTGGGTGTGATTCATTACGGTGGAAGTGCCAGCAGGTAGGGATTCATACCACGTCTCTGACCCTGAAGCACAAGGAGCGACAGGGTGGCCCAGCACCTCTCCGTGTATAATGTTGTACTTACTGCCCTTACCACCGATTCCATTCGTGCTCTCATTTCTTAGAACACATCCTGAGCATCCTATGTGAGGTATGGACGAGGTCTTGGGTGTAAAGCCCACCCATCAGGGCCTGTGATACTTTGGCCACTTCAGGTTCACCTTCACACAAGGGTTAGAAGTTGTCAGGTACCCATTGAAAGCAAGGTCTGCAGAAATATCACTGAAGTTGGAAGTTCAAACCAAAGTGCAGGCATTGTACAGGACGAGCGGAACTGGGGAACATTCCAGAAAATATAGTTTGGGTGTTGGTTCATTAAAATAACATGGTAACCGCACTATTGTTGATATTATCTGAGGGAGTTTCTCATTTTCCAGTGCCAACAAAAGTATCCACTGGAAGTTCAGGAATTCAGCTACCCACCAAGAACAGAGCAGTTCAGCATCAGGAATGCCGCTCTTTGGGTTACATCTATTTGGAGCTGTACATCGCTTGTTCTCCCATGATGTAAGAGCAAATTTCTTGGGGGAAGGGAGGGATCGCTTTCTTTTATCCAGATGTTTATTCTCGGGGATGACAAGAGCTCATACTGCTGCCTCTCAGTTCCATAGCTCCAGGGCTCTACCGGATCTCGGGTGCTCCCTGTTTAGAGTTTGCAAGTTTCTCTGTAACCACATGAGTTTCTGCTGTGTGGTTTGGTTTCCACCCACGTCTTAAAAGTGTACCGGTTGGTTAATTGATTGCCATAACTTGTAGGGAAGACACTGAAGAATCAAATGGTGGTTGATAGATATGCAAGAAAGATCGTCTCAGGGCGATAGTTGAATACTGAGAGGTGGAAGAGGCCTGATGGCAGATGACAGCTGTGAGTAATGATAAATCTGATTCAGATATGGGTCTGTATTGTGGACTGAGAGAAGGAAGGGGGCAGGGAGAGGGGAATCATGGTGGGGAAAAGGGTAAGAGAGAGGGAAGGGAGCAGAAAGCACCAGAAAGACATTCTATAATGTTCAATAAACCAATTGCTTGGAGTCAAATGACCTTGCCTGGTGTTCAGGGTTGGTCGTGTCTGCACCCACGCAGACCCCTCGCCATTCCCAACATCCTTTGTTCCATCCAGATTTACAAACTTGCTCTCTGCTCCACATTGACAAATACAGTACTGTGCGAAAGTCTTAGGCACCCGAGCTATATAATTGTGCCTATGATTTTTGCACAGTACTGCCATTATCACCATTTAAAACTATTAAAATTATTTCTCTCTCTCTCTAGATGTTTCCTGGCTTCTGAATATGTCTAATACTTTCTGTTTTTGTTTCAGATATCCAGTATCCTTTTAATTTCCTTCATGACACTTTTTCTTTGAAGTCACTGGGCTTTCCCAAACCTTCTATGACCAGAAGGAAATGATTCAATTTTTGTTGACCTTTTTTCTCTTTTTTATTAAAAGTTCATAGGTTAAAAATACACTTTAAATTCCAATTTTTAATTCCCATTTTCTCTGGACTTGCTTTCAGCTTGCATTCAATTATATTTATATATCTCCACATTTCTCTAACCTCCTTTATTTTTGATATGCCTATTCAAGAAAGGAGGAAGAGAAAAAGCAGGAAAATTTATGCACTTAGCCTGTCATAATTTACGAGGCAGACTTGCAATCCGTTGCTGAGGCAGTATGTACAGGCCACTTCGAAAATAGTGATGTGATTAGTCAACATCATTAGGACGAGTACCAGGCAGTAGATCTATTGCACAGTCGTAGGTTCGGTGCTGTGGAAGAGTCGAGGCCTTTCCCTTGCTGAAGACAGCTTCCAAATCCTTGTAGACAGAAGGATTTCTACCAGCTTCCTCCGAGGGTGACTCCTGAGGCTCCTTAGGTAACGGGGTAATTCAGCAGTCCCCTGAATCTCCTCCATGGGCCCACAAGAGTCTTTAGTGAAAACAGAGGCCAAATCACAGTCCAAATCCACATCCATATCCTCAGACATCGACAGCGAGGCACAGCAAATACTCTTTGTGCTCCTGGGACTAGGCTCCAAAGGTCTCCATTTTGGAGTCTTCCCCTTAGACGGGACCTGGCAACTGGAGCCCTTTGGCTTAGCTGCAAGAGTTCCAGACTGCTTGGGCACCTCCTTGGCTTGCTCCTGAACCAGAGATCTAGTTCCAGCTCACCCCTGACTGGACAGGGTCAGGACTCGCATGGGCCTGATGGCTGGAGATGGCTTGTTTGCCCTTGAAGGCAGGACTGGCTCCAGGTTACCCCAAACAGAAGTCTGCCCCCTTGTCAGCCTCTGGTCTCGGGAGAGTCTGGTGGTCAGAATACCAAACCGAAAACATACTTTCTTGCAGCGACTGGACCATGCAATGAAACTCCCTTCCTTCCAGTTCACGGAAGAGTTATGCTGGGACACCCAAGGGTGCCTGAGGATCAGGGCCGTCTGAGGAGACTCATTGATGTAGCAGGCAAGGGCTGGCTCAACTCCTGCAATGGTATGTTGAGCCAACCAGTGGTCCCCAAATCCAGGAAATTTCCAGCTGCACCAGAGTCCATAAAAGCATTCACCTCTCATTGGTTCATACCCCAGGAGATCTCCATCCTCTAAAATCTGTGAGGTTGGAGTTAGTGGCTGCTACCATCACAGTTCTCCCAACACCGGACGGTCTGAACAGTTCTCCCGACAGCCTCAGCTTCAGACGTTCAGCCCGCAGGTGACATGCTTCCCCTCAGTAATAGCAGCAACCTTGACTCCAACGCTGGAACCTCTCATTAGCGGAGATTCTTATGCGACCAGTTTGCATGGGTTTGATAGGATCCTGAGCAGGAGACGGGCTGGTCATTGTCTGAGATCAGGGGGGTGGAACTACAATGAGTTGAGGCCAGGTTCGAGCTAGCCCTCTTCAACCTCTGGATGTAGTCCCACTTACGCTCTGCCAGGTGATTATCGAGACAAATGGACTGGTCAGTCAGAACCTCTAAGTCCTCTGCTGGCACTCCCAAGGTGAGGGAACCCTTCAGTTCGTTCTAGAGTCTGCGGCAGTACAGAGTGACCAAGGTCTCTCTGTTCCAGCCACTTTCTTGGCCCAAGGCCCAAAACTCAATAGTGTAGCTGGCTGTTGACCATACGCCCTGTCAAATCTTCGTCAGACGGTCCAAGGCTCAGCTAGCTCCAGCAGGATGATGGAACACCTTCTTCATGGTGGCCATGAATTCCTCCGAATCTGGCAACCCTCTAACCTTCATTCCCAATGCACAGGGCTCTTCCAGTTAGGAGAGAGATAATGAAGACTGCCTTTCCATGCTCTGAAGGGAACTGGGATGGCTGGAATTCGAACAGTGGATGAGGAGCTGAGACAAGACCCCAGGTCACTGTCAAACTTCTCCGGGGTTGTAAGATGTACAAGCTCCACAGAGCAAATGACTGGCTCTCCCAAATGACCCTAGCTTCCTCCTTGCGGAAGTTGATAAATGACGACATGGAGGTTGTGTATCTCCAGACTCTGTCTGGAAATCCTCTCGCTGTGGTTGGTCTGATACCTCACAGGGTCCATACTGGCTCATTCGTACTGTGACGAGAGTCCTGGACGAGGATGATTTGGGCTCAAATGTTGGAGTGTCTGAGGCTAGGACAGAGTCACAGAATAAAACTGGATCGAAAGCAGAGCACAAAACAAAACGCTTGACAATATCGCTGGTTGGCCTTATGATTGAGCACTGAGGCTCCATTTACATGTTCTTTAAATACTCAGTTCTTTGCATCCAAAACATGATTGCCAATTAGTGAGACAGTCCTGAATCTTTAAAGGAGCCGTGCCATCTAAACCCTGGAAGCAGGCACAGTTGGGTGCATGTTGTTACAACAACATTTCAAAGGCGCTTGTAATGGTGCATGGGTGGGAAAGGTTTAAAGGAGTATGGGCCCAACATGGGCAGATGGGATAAGCTTTAATGGGAATCTTGGTTGGCATGAGCAGTTGGACCAGAGGACCTGTTTTTCTCCTGTATGATTCTATATCTCTATGTCTCTATCCAACACTTTCTCTCTGTCTGCCATTGGATGCTAATACTTCTGTGACCAAACGATTCTTTGGAAGTCAAGAATGAGACATAAAACTTATTGCTTATGATCATTTTATTAAATGATACAAGAGCAGAAAACGAACAGGAAAGAGGAGCTGAGAGAGCTAAGAAGAAAAGAAAAAGCAGTCATGATCATCTCACACTCTGACCAGAGATAACAAAAATCCCAGTGTGAACAATTACTGGTCAAGATGGCACCTGTATACCACACTCCCTCGGTCAACATCTTCCAGATAGCCCATGAAAATGTCTCTTTTTTTACTTCTCTTACATCTGTTTTTCACCTTAAATGTGTCTCTGGGACTGTTAGAGCCTGTGATTTACAGTTTGGAGATCATCTGAGTGATCCAGCACTTTGTTGTCTCCAAGAAGACTCCAGGAAGTGAGCACGTACTCGGACGGCCTCGATGTGAAGGAACTTAGAGACAGGGCACGAGCCAACATTCGACTCCAGCTCACCAGTTAAAGCATCCATTAATTGCCAATTAAAGCATCATGGAAGATTGAGGCGAATGCGGAAAGCGAGTGAGAGTACAGCACCTTTTGGTCGCTGCCGGAGATGGAGACTGTGAGTGGCCTATCGCCGTGTGGCTCGCTGTGGCAGGCAGGTAGGCCTCTCTGCCTCGTGTGGTGTCCCTCTCTTTCAATGAATGTCGGTGATATCGGAGGATGGTATTATGGTTCTGCATTTAGGGGAGGGGTTCTGAGGGTTGTGTTCTGTTAGTTTATTTTATGCAGGGGACAGGTTGTTTTCTGGGGGTTGAAGTTCCTGTTCCGTTTTGTGCACAGGGAGGGGGTTTTGGGGGTTGATGATTCGGATGCCATTCTTTTTTGAATGGGGGTGGGGTGGGATTGATGTTTCTCTCTGAACAACTTTCATGTTCTTTCTTTGTTTCATGGCGATCTGGGGAAGGCAAATTTCAGAGTTGTATATGGATACATGCTTTCATAATAAATGAACCTTTGAACCTTTAACCCATAAAGTAGCCAGATTCAAGTCACGTGACACCTGCTATTGAAGACCAAGTTTCTAGGAAAAATACAGAAGCGACTGTATCATATATAAAAATATGTTTCCAAGCAAGCATATGAAAGTTAAACTAACAATTCTGCACCCCAAATCAACAAAGGGCAGATAGAGAAGAACTGTTCCCATCAGAAGAGGGTCAATAACTAGGACACATCAATTGAAGGCATTTAGCTAAAGGGTCAAGAGTATTGGGAAAAAAATTTATTTTTAGGCAGTGAGTAGTTAGGGTCTGGAATCCATGACCAGGCATAGTCTGGAGGCACATTTAATTGTAGTTTGCAGTCAAAAACTAGATAAAATACCTGAAGGAAAAGAATTCCAGGGATTTAAGGTAAGTGTACAGAGTTAAAGATTATATCAAGTTTTAAGAAAAGGCCTATGATTTTGGAAAGATGCTGTCAAGAAAGGAGAGTGGACAGAATTTTTTTTAAATCAAAGAATGACTGAAAAAGTTAATAAGAAAAGATATTTTACATGTAGAGCTAGCCAGAAAAAAATGAAACAGGTAATTAGAGAGTGAACAGATATTTAAAAAAAAGAAAATAGTGAATAAAGTGAGCAGTTGCCCTGTAGAAAATGACTGTGGGGAATTAATAATGGATAATAAGGAGAAAGCAGATGAATTTTGCTAGCATTTTCTTTTAGTCTTTTCCATAGAGGATACAATAAAGTGCTTGAGATAGGTTGTTGATACATTTTTGAGTCATGGTGAACTTTACATTAGCGTTTTTAAAAAAGTGCCCAGTTGGAAAGATAGTGCATTGTTTTTAATTTTCCAAATTCCCGAGACTTAATAACTGCAACATTCTTATCAAATACCAGGGAATCCCCTGGCCCAAGACTGTTCCAAGAGGAGAAAATTCATGGAATGTGAGGATACAGAGGCACAACATAAAGGACAGAAGGAGCTTTCTACCTCGCAAGGCAACCACATCATGCATCTGCTGCCGCACTTCTGGCAATATCTGTCAGTCCACGTTGACTTATGAGTCACCTGAGATGCATAGAACTCACACTCATTCTCAAGACATCCTCAATCCTGAGGGACTGCCGTAGAATGGAAGAAGAAAGTGGAATCAACCGTAAGAGATTTACTTGTCTTTGAAGTTCGCTCACTTAATTCCTGGGTTGAGAGGATAATTTGCTGAAGAGCGACTGGATGAATTTAGTAATACTCTCTGGCCCATTGGAAGACTGACAGGTGAACTCACTGAGGGGATTTAACAGGACAAATGTTGAGAATATGTTTTCTCCAGTAGGGCAATCTGGAGTTAGGGGGCAATAGATTCAGGATAAAGTGCACACCGCTGAAGTGAGCAGTAATTTTTTTCTGTCAGAGGATATCTGGTAATTGGTTTATTATTGTCACATGTTATGATATACAGTGAAAAACTTTTGTATGCAAGCCACCCAGGCAGATCATTTGAAACATTCTGTACATACATCACAGTAGTACAGAAGGGGAAAAAACAAAATATAATATATAGTGTCTTAGTTACAGAGAAAGTGCAGAGCAGATAGACATTAAAGGTTCATCCTTATTGTCTGATCAAGAGTCTTATAACAGCAAGACAGAAGCTGTCTTTGGGCCTGATGGTACATCTGTGTGCTCACAACTCCCTGCAATTCCTTGCTGTCTTAGGCAGAACAGTTGCTGTACCAAGTTGAGAAGCATCTGGATAGGATGATTTCTATGGATGCTCGATTTCCTTAGCCTTCTGAGGAATTAGAGGCACCACTGTGCTTCCTTGGCTGTCATGTCCACCTTGTAAATCTTTGGAATTTCCTACATTTGGAATATTCCAGGCTGAAATAGGTAAATACGGCTGGAAAAATAGAGTTAAAGTTAAGCACTGATCAGCCATGGCCTTAATGAACAACCATAACTAAGGACAGGTGTAGGCCTTAATGGTCTGTTTCTGTACCTACATACTCTTAAACTCCCCAAAGCTGGAAAACCACAGAGTTAATTATGTGATATCTTTACACGAAACCTGTCTAGTTAGTTACTGTGCCATATGCAGCATACAAACACAGGAGATAAAAGGCTGTAAAGTTTTGGCTAATGTTTACCTCAGAAATATCTCTGAGTTTCACATGGCAGCAATGATGAGGGACAATGCATCAGTTGGCCCACAACAGGAAACTGTTTAAACAAGGTCTGTCTCTGATGACGATAAGCACATTGAAGAGTGCAGAAAATGCACCTCTGCTCTTCTTGTGTGAGAGGACAAGTAGTTTTCTGTTCAGAAAAGGGAACTTTTCAGATCTATTGCTGACAAACTTCTCTGTTTGGCCTCCACTGTCCATCCAGGTAAAGACTGACACCTTCCCAGGAGTTCATTGTCACGAGGTTACAGGGACAAATTGTCCAGCTTCCAATAGAAGCAACAGATATACAAAACTAAACAGTCATGATATTGATGAAGGCATTTTATTAGCATGTGGTTGTGGGCACAACATGTAAATAAGTAGCATGCAAATAAGTCCCCTAAAGCAGGAAAATTCTAGAATGCAGAATATTGTACCATCTTTATAGCAAATGGAGAAGCATCTATTCTTTGGTTTATTGATCATAGTTTCAAAACCCAAGATTCAGAATAATAAGTATATTGTAAATATTATTTCAGGGCAATATGTAACATCACCGTTGTTCCTCTCACCTGACCTGTTAAGTATTTCCAGTATTTTCCTCTGTGTGTGTGTGTGCATGTGTAACTGTGTGTGTATGTGTGTGTGACTGTGTGTGTATATATGCGTGTGTGTGTGTGTGTGAGAGAGAGAGACTGTGTGTGTGTATTGATTAGGTGAGATCAGGAAAATGCTTGCTCAATAGATTTGAAAAAGGGAAAGTTTAATTAAACAGCAACAGCTAATGAAGGAGGAGTCCATGTGGTGAATTTGATTTTTAACTGCATTTGTGAACAGGGCCCGCCCAAAGAAGTTCAGCTGCTTTTGTGTTCTGGAATAATGAGGGTAATAGTTGGATGGATGTGGGACAGTGATAAGAAAGATAACATCCGAATTCATGATGGTCTAGTTGGACTGCTGAAAGTTGAATGGGATTCCAGTTTATCTCAAAAGCTTCAGTTATTTATGAAATATAACGGTGCTTAAAATTAACCACAACAGTTAATTTCATTGTCAGTATTCAATATTTTCTATAAAGTGCAAAAACCCTAGTTCCTCTGATAAATTTATATCAAAGTTGCATTTGAGAGAGAGATTTACCTTTCACACATTCACTTACTCTGTTATTTTGGTCCTCCAGGATAAACAGGGGAAATGTTGTGTCTGGCAGTATTAAGTTCAGAGATAATTAAGTGTTTTTATTTGGAGGATATATTTAACTCGTCAGCTTTTGCTAGTTTTCGAGGTTGCCACAGTAGTGTCTTTAGGTTTCTATGTGTCACTGTTTGCATAAGCAAATGACGGAGAAAGGGCTATTAGTAGAAGGCAGTGACTCACAACTAATTGGTCATAGCTGAGCATAACAATGTACTTAGATCCATACCAAGATACGTAAGTATAAATTCTTAACATATGCATACTATAACCCCATAACACATTTCACAAATGATATGGAAACTGGTATCCAAGTTGAAAATAGGTTGTGACCCACAAAGCAGAATAGAGTCATTAAAAAATGCAACACAGAAACAGGTCCTTTGGCCCAACTAGTCCATGTCAAACCATTTAAACTGTCTACTTCCATCAACCTGCACTGAGACCATAGCTATCCATACCCCTACCATCAATATGAGTGTGTGTGTGTGTGTGTGTGTGTGTGTGTGTGTGTGCCCTTAACTCCTGGTAGAGTCATCGGGGCACCGTCATGACATGATCGTTTTGGTGATTGCTCATCATACGGCATGTCTTGGGCATCTGAATCCTGGCGGAGCACATCCCTCTCCAGGTTTTTGGAGCCGGCTAGATTCGAACTTGGGAGCCTTCACTCCGAAGTCCAGCACTGATGCCACTATGCCACCAGCCAGCCATCAATATATCTATCCAAACTTCTCATAAATGTTGAAATTGAGCTCACATGCACCACTTGCACTGGCAGCTCATTCCACACTCTCATGACCTTCTGAGTGAAAATTTTTCCCCTCATGTTCCCCTTAAACTTTCACCTTTCACCTTTAACTCATAACTTCTAGTTGTAATCCCACCCAACCTCAGTGGAAAAAGCCTATTTGCATTTACCCTATCTATACCCCTCATAATTTTATAAACTTCTATCAAATCTTCTCAAAATCTTCTATGTTCCAAGGAATAAAGTCCTAATCTATTCAATCGTTCCGTTTAATTCAGGTTCTCCAGACTAGGCAACATCCTTGTAAGTTTTCTCTGTACTGTTTCAACCTGTTCACTCTTTCCTGAAGGTAGGTGGCCAAAGCTGCACACAATACTCCAAATTAGGCCTCACCAATATCTTACGCAATTTCAACATAACTTCCCATCTCCTGTACTCAATACTTATGAAGGCCAATGTGACAAAAGTTTTCTTTATGACCCTATTTACCAAGATAAGTTCAAACATGAACAGTTAAGCCAAATGTACAAACAACATTGTACAGTCAGAATGCCCCTCATTCCATACATAACACTATGCTACTGTACCACACACCTTCCACTTACTGGTGCATAAATATTCAGAAGGCCATATGTGATGCATTATCATGCTATCTGCAGGAACAGCTATTGCTCAATTGATAGCTGTCTCACTTCTCAACAGAGACTTAAGAAACTGCAGATGCTGGAACCTCAAGCAAGAAAATAAACTGCTGGAAGAGCTCCTCAGGTCTGTGTTTGATATTTCAGGTTGAAACTCTGAATGAGCACTCGCAACAGGCTGTGGGTCCAAATCCAATTTTAGAGGCCTGAGCACAAACTTTTCAACTGCTATTCTAAAGCAGTGCTGATGTTGGGTGAGATTTTGAACCACAGAACACAAAAAAACTATATATCTGTATCTGTATCTCTATTTATCTGTCTATATCTATCTACCTGAAGATGAATGGCTGAATTTGGTCCAGTCCACCAATTCAAAGCAGTCCTGTAAGTGTTCTTCTGCCACCCGTGATCATGCCTTCGTGGTCCTCACCCCTGGTACTGCAGTGCCCAGTCTCTGCCTGTATCCAGGAGTAAAGGTACAGCCAGGTGATCAGCTGGCTCGCCTGTTGCATTAAGTATTCTTGATGGTGGTGTAACAGTGGTCAAGTGTGGACTTCTTCAGATTGGCCTGGTTGAAGTGTCCTGCAATGATTGAGAAGATATCAGGGTGCACTGTTGATCACGATATCAGTTACTCTGGTGTCAGCCTGATGGTTGTGAGGGGTGGAATGCACATTGCAACCAAGATGAAAGCAAAGAGCTCCCTCAGCGGGTAGAATGATTAGCACTTGACCTACAGATGTTCCAGGTTGGGGGAGTGGGACTGAGACAGAGCTGCCACATCTGTGCACCATAACGAGTTAATCTTGACTCAGACATCCTTGTTTTGTCCTTTACTTGTCACCAGTGGAAAGTGAAGCTCTTGGGCCAGTGTGCTGCGTCCAGAGTGCTGGGAGTGAGCAATGAAAACGTTCTCTGAGCACCATTCACTGGGTGCTCTACACTTCCGACTTTGCTGATTCTGAAGATGGCTCTTTTTTTTTTAAACAACTTGAAACAATGTTGTTTACTGCCATGTCTGGTTTAATTTGTAGTGGTTCTGAACAGAAATACTTGATAATACCCTTGGAGAGTTGTACACAAGAAGATGCCACTCTCCAGAGCCAAAACTCCCTTATGTTGTCACCTCATGGGCCATTCCAAACAGAATATCAACTTCAAAAGACTGTAAAATGTAATTGGAATTGCATTATTAATTATTCTTAGGAGATGGGAAAGCAACACACTAAATTCTTCTTAGCTTGTGTAACCACAATCAACTCACTGCCTAGCTGTTCTTGCTGAATTGGAATTTATCACATGTAATGAGATACAATGATGAACTTACAGTAGTTTTGCAAGACAGTGCTTGTTCGAGATGGACTCGTAGGAGAAAAGGAGCAGAAGAACTGTTAACTTTGAACTAGTTATGATATTGTGTGGTAGAACTAACTCATCATGGAAGTCATGTTATGTTGGGGAATAAAGATCAGTTGGCCACAGAACAATTTGAAGCTAGCCACTGTCAGCAACAAAAAGGAACGGGCTCCCTCAGTAACTCAGACCACATGCAATCTCAGCAAAACTAATGACACAACATTAGAATGTTGACTCTAAACCCTTGGTTTCTTGAAGGAAGAAAACATAGTGCATAAGGTCCCATTCTTAATCACAAGTCAGTAACAACGCAGGTAGGGTATAGACTGAGAACAAGATTAGGTATGGATGGTTCCTCCCTGTTCAAATAGCCTGGAAACAACTTGGCATTGTCAAGGCTTCAATGGCCACATTATTTGGTAGACTTGTACACCTCATTAATGCAAATATCTAATCATCCAAACATGTGGCAGCAACTCAGTGCATAAAAGCATGCAGACATGGTCAAGAGGTTCATTTGTTGTTCTGACCAAACATCAGAATGGGGAAGGTATGTGATCTAAGTGACTTTGACCATGGAATGATTCCTGGTGCCAGACAGGGTGGTTTGAGTATCTCAGAAATTGATGATCTCCTGGGATTTTTACAGACAACAGTCTCTAGAGTTTACAGAGAATGATGCAAAGAATGAAAACAGGAACATCCAGCGAGTGGCAGTTCAGTGGGCAAAAGCACCTTGTTAATGAGAGAGGTCAGAGGAGAATGGCCAGACTGGTTCAAGCTGACAGGAAGGTGACAGTAACTCAAATAACAGCAGCAGAAGACGACAAACATACATACAGTGGCCACTTTATTAGGTACGGGAGTTACTTAATAAAGGGGCCACTGAGTGTATTCATTACTGTCAGTTAGCAAGCAGGCAAGTTTACTTGCATAGCACTTTTCAAACACAAGGCAGTTCAAAGTGCTTCATATAGAACAAGATTTAAAAATCAAACATCAAATTTCAGACAATATGAAAAGAGAATAAGATCATACAAAAATAGATATGATAAATAGAAGTTATAGTGCAAGAGATTCTAATTAAAAGCTGTAGCGAAAAGAAAAGTTTTAAGCCTCAATTTAAAAGAGCTTAAGTTGGGGCAAACTTCAGACCCTCTGGAAGGTTATTCCAGATATGTGGAGCATAGTAACTAAAAGCTGCTTCATGTTTAGTTTGACCCTGGGGATGGCAGCAGACCTGCCCCAGACAACCTGAGAGCTCGGGAAGGTTTATAATGCAACTAGAGATAGGAGATGTATTTTGACCCTTGACACTCAGTGCTTAACCCAACCTTAACCTAACCTAACCTTAACCCAGTGGAGATGGAACCTAGCAAGGATTCACCTCTTTCTACAAGCAAAAGGAGAAGCAGCACTGATTCCAGTAAAAATGAAATGGACTTCAGTATCAACTTCAGAATTCACTACATTTTGCTCTCACAGTTCAGTTTAAACAGGTGTTCAGTTTTGTCAAGTGGACATTAGTGCTTTTAAAGAAACTAACAAATGACAGAAAAAAATGACTTGTGTTTGGTCCTGGCTTGCATTTGATTGGATATTCCAAAAGGTATAGAAGATTTTTTTTCTTGTTTGTTCATATTTTTGCAGTGTGGTTTTATCTCGAGTAGTTTGGTAAAAATTTCTGTTGAATGAAAGAAGGGCATTAAAGCTCTTGTCTTGTGCTAAGGACATAAAACAGTTTGTAAGGCCACAGCCTCACAACTCCATTGACTTGGGTTCAATTCTGATCTCTGGTGCTGTCTGTGTGGAGTTTGCATGTTTTCTGTGTCTGCTCCAATTTCTTTCCATATCAGAAAGAATTGTAGGTTAATAGGTTAATTAGCCCTGTAAATTGCTCCTAATATGTCAGTAAAGGGTAGAATATAATAGGAATAGTCTAGTACTGGTGTAAATAAGTGGTTGGTACAGACTCGATACGCAGACGGGTCTCTACAACTATATTAAAGGTTATGCACCATTATTTCTCATGCAACAGTTAAGTTACAGCAGTGAACTAGTTCTGTAAATACGTCAATTCAGTAGAATGTAAATTATTCTGACTCCAGTGAAAGGTGATGAGTTTACTTTGAAAATGGTTACAGTAAAACTTTATCCTGGCATGCTCGAGACCTTGCTGGGCTGGACTGAGCAGAGCTTCTGGACTGTTGGATGTTATTCCCAATCAATGCTCCAAGATTTTTAATCCACTCTTTTAAGGTGTTCCATATTTACATAGTTACATAGTACAATACAATTTCCACTGAACCCAAAAAGTTTCAAGAGTGCGCGGAAAACAGAATCAAATGAAGTTCAAGGAAATGAGAGTGACAGGGCCCTGGAGAATTTGTAGAGTGTATGGGATTTCTGAGCAATTGGATAGTGGATCTGTGGGAACAGAGGGATAGTTGACATTTTGGATTAACCCTGCATTAGGACTCTAGATTCCAGCATCTTTTGTTTCCATTTTTATGCCTCTCATGTTTGACATTGCTATCCTGGGAAAAAAAGGGTTGGAATTATACCCACTTCTAGCACCTCCTCTGGCAGCCTGTTTCAAATGCCCACCAGCCTCGGAGTGAAAAACCTACCTCTCACATTCCCTTTAAATCCTTCTTCTCTCACATCGAACCGATGCATACAAAGTTTCAGGCTCTCCTCTCCTGGGAAACCGTCTGTGACTATCACTGCCTCTCAGAATTTTATACACTGCTGTCATATCAACTCATCCACATCCCAGCCTCCAACGCTCTGGAGAAAACAATCCAAATTTGTCCAACTTCTTATTGTAGTTAATACTCTCCAAGCCCGGCAACATCTTGGCGTACCAGTTCTGCACCCTCTCCAAAGCCTCTACATCCAGAAGCCAGAAATGTACATAATTTTCTTCTGCAAAAGTCAATTCATGGCTTAACAATGAATAAATTTAAATCTGAATTGATTATTGTTAATTAATGACATTAAGGAATATGGGCAGCCAGCTATGATCAGATTAAGTAGCAGAACAGCTTTGAGAAGTGAAAAGGCCCTCTTCCTATAATCCTATGATGCTGTACAGCCACAGATTTTTATTGACTATTTTTAGATTTAAGCAATATCATATTGTCCACTGAGTATGCGCGCCATCATCAGTTCGAAGGAGAGTGCACATAACTTGTTTTTACCAATTCGTTACAATGCACTCAGAATTACACTTTAAGAGCAGACAGCCAGCTCTCCTTAATGACAAATTACTTGGACATGAGGTGAATATAGGAAATTCAGTAATGTCCTACAGCCTGTAATAAAAGTAGGCTTCAGTACAAGGCTTCTGAAGAATTTAGACAATTTAGAGCACATTAGAGAGCCATGTGATACCGATTAGATTCAAGGAGAAGAGAGCCTGCCAGAGATTAAGCCTGTCAGTGGAGAACATGCTGGAACTTTGCATAAATAGAAAGGAAAGGCAGCGGAAATGTCCCGTAAAATCCACACAAGGGAAATGATTAATTGCTCAGTCAAGCATTTATAATAAAATTCATATAACAATCATACTGTAAAAATATTGGAACTGTGCCTATAAACAGACAGGACTGTGTTTATAAAGAAACCTTTGGAAAACTTGATATCTCCAATTTGCAATCTGCATCATACAACAGAAAAAGGGCTGGGATCTATGGGACAGTGAATGGTAGGTAATCTTCCAGAATGGGAATGTTGCGAGACTCATTGTGAATTTTATGGTGAGGATATCATGACTCTGTAACAGGATAAAGATAGCTTGAGTGAACAGTTGGCAAATGGAGTCTCATGTAGGAAAGTGTGAGGTCATGCAGTTCGGCGAGAGGAATCAAAAGGTACATTATAATCAGAACGGAACGAAATTGCAACTCAGAGGGAGACATTCTTCTGCGTGAATCAAAATAAAGTTAGAAGGCAGGTGCAGCAAGTAGTTAAAAATACAAATAGCATATTGGTCTTTAGTGTTATATTTGAAGATAGGGAATTTTTGTTACAATTATACATGGTACTGATCTGTCCACACTGAGCAAATCACACACAGTTTTAGACTCCTTATTAAAAATATATTAGTATCTTTTTTATTATCTATTCAGATTTTTTTACATCAAATATTTACGTATATACACTCAGTGGCCACTTTATTAAGTACACATGTACGCGACTGGTTAGTGCAAATATCTAATCAGCCAATTTGGTGGCAGAAACTCAATGCATAAAAGCATGCAGACATGGTCAAGGGGTTCAGTTGTTGTTCAGACCAAACATCAGAATGCGGAAGAAATGTGACTTAAGTGACTTTGACCGTGGAATGATTGCTGGTGCCAGATGGGGTGGTTTGAGTAGCTCAGAAACTGCTGATCCGGGAATTTCACGCATAACAGTGTCCAGAGTTTACAGAGAATGGTGCGAAAGACAAAAAACATCCAGTGAGTGGCAGTTCTGGGGGTGAAAGTGCCTTGTTAATGAGAGAGGTCAGAGGAGAATGGCCAGACTGGTTCAAGCTGACAGGAAGGTAACAGTAACTCAATAACCCTGCTTTACAACAGTGACATGCAGAAGGACATCTCTGAATGCACAACATGCTGAACCTTGAAGTAGATGGGCTACAACAGAAGACCAAGATCATACACTCAGTGACCACTTTATTAGTTACAGGGGGTACCTAATAAAGTGGTCTCAATATGTATATATAGATATATACTGTATTTTGGAATCATACTGCAGTAATTTTATGTATTGCACTGTAATGCTGCCACAAAAAAAACAAATTTTGTGTTAGATGTGAGTGATGATAAATCTGATTTTGATACAGGCCTCTATTGCAGACTGAGAGTGGGAAAGGGCCAGGGAGAGGGGAATTGTGGTTGGGAAAAAGAGAAGGGAGAGGGGAGGGAGCAGAATACACCAGGGAACATTTTGAAATGATCAATACACCAATTGTTTGGAATCTAATGACCTTTCCTGGTGTCTCAGAACTGTGTGTCTCTGCACCCGCGCCACCCCTCCCCATGCGCCCCCGCCCTGGCATTCCTCCTCTGCCTTCTCTGAATAAATATGTCACAGTTGTCAGTGACTTCATCCTGCATGGGTGACTGTGTGCTTTCAAGAACATACTGGGGTTATACCCAAACCAGAAACCATGGATGAACCAGGAGATTCACAGTCTGTGGAGGGCTAGATCTGTTGCATTCAAGACTGGCGATCCACAACTCTGCATGACTCCAGATACAGCCTATAGAATACCACTATGAGAGTGTAAAGGTAATTCCATGTGAGGTTAAGAGACACAATCGGATGCATGGCAACAGTGGCAGGGTTTGAATACCATTACTTTCTATGAGGCAAAACCTAACAGCTTCACTCCCCAATTAATTGAACACCTTTTATGCATGTTTTGAAAGGGAGCATAAAGCTACACCTGTGTGAATTGATGATATTGTGACCTCTGTTTCAGAAGCCGACATCAGAACATTTGTGAAGAAGGTGAACTCCCACTGGGCTTCAGACCCCAATGGTGCACCTGGCAGGGTACTGAAAATCAGTGATAACCAACTGTCTGGAGTGTTCAAGGACATCTTCAGTCTTTCACTTATGCATTTGAAGGTTTGAGATAAACTGTTTTGAGAGGTTTGTCATGGTTAGAATTAACTCCTACCTGAGCAAGAACCTGGACCCACTGCAACTTGCCTACCAGCACAACAGGTCTACAACAAACACAATCTCTCTGACTATTATTTCAGCTTTGGAGCATCTTGGCAACAGTAATAAATACGTCAGACTCCGGTTCATTGATTACTGCTTGACATTCAAAATCATCACCCCCTCAGTACTGGTCAACATTTAAAACCTGGGCCTCTGTATCTCCCTCTGCAACAGCATCCTTAACTTCCTCAATGGGAGACCACAGTCTGTGTGGATCAGAAATAACATCTTTTTCTCACACTTCAACACAGGTGCACCTCAAGATGTGTGCTTAACCCACTGCTCTACTTTCTATCTACATTCTTGACTGTATGGCTAAGCACAGCTCAAAGGCCATCTATAAATTCACCTTTGACACAGCTATTGTTGACAGAATCTCAGAAGGTGACAAGGAGGTGTAAAGGAGTGAGATTTCTAGGCTGGTTGATTGGTGTCACAAAAGCAAGCTGGGACTCAACGTCAGCAAAACCAAAGAATTGATTATGGACTTCAGGAAAGGGAAATCAAGGGAACGCACACAAGTTTTCATTGAGGGTTCAGTGGTGGAGTGTGAAAAGCTTCAAGTTCCTGGACGTCTGTCTTCAGCCCATCACATTGATGCAATCGCAAGAAAGGCGATACCTCATGAGGAGTCTGAGGAGATTTGATATGTCAGTAAAGATTCAAGCAAATTTGGACAATTGTACTGTGGAGAGCGTTCTGAATGGTCGATTTACTGCCTGGTGTGGGGACCCTTATGTGTTGGATTAAAAGAGGCTGTAGAGAGTTGTAGCTGCAGTCAGCTCCATCACAGGCACAATCCTCCCCATCTTCAAAAGGTGGTTTCTGAAGAAGGCAGAATACATCATCAAGGACCCTCACCATCCAGCACATGCCCTCTTCTCGATACTACCACCAGGGAGGATGTACAGGATCCTGAAGACCCATACTCAATGTTTTAGGGATAGTTTCTTCCCCTCTGCCATCAGGTTTCTGAACACATAAACATTACTTCATAGGTTCAATAGGTTCAATAAGTACATTTCATGTCAGAGAAATATATATAATATACATCCTGAAATTCTTTTTCTTCGCAACCATCCATGAAAACAGAGGAGCATCACAAAGAATGAATGACGTTTAAAAACATCAGAACCCCAAAGCAACCCCCCCAGGTCCCCCCTCCTACGCACAAGCAGCAGCAAGGCAATGAACCCCCTCCCCACCCACCAGCAAAAAAAATCAGCGCCCTCCACCAAGCACTCAAGCATACAGCAAAGCATCAATGAAGACACAGACTTACAGTACCCTAAAGACTGTCCATTCACCCGGTAATTTGACATACCACAGTCTCTCTCTCTCTCTCTCTCTCTCTCTCTCTCTCTCCCCATTTCACAGTGAGAGGGGAGACATAACAAACAACCGGCTGACTATGATGTTAAAAAGTCTGTTGCATCGCTTTGTCCGAGCTCTGCACCCAGAGAATCAGCCCTGGGAAGGCTCTGGACACACGGCTAGCAGCTAACCTGCTGTTCCCCATGTTCTGTGTTCTCCCACAACATCTCAGTCAGGGGCTCCGGCCTTGAATCAGCCTGTCTCCAGAGCCATGAAAATCCAGAACCCTGAAGGCGCGCTAGCCTTCCAGGCCGCGTCCTTGGGATGTCAAAAAGCGGCCGTTTGTGAGGCCCTGGGAGAGTTCCATTCCCACAAAGAACTGAAGCCAGTGTGTAACTACAGGTCAGAGTCTTCAAAAGAACCCTGAAAGGGATAAAAAGGAGGTATCAAAGATAGAAATTGAGCCGTTTCCAAAGATGCAAGCAAAAGAGTCACTGTTTAATGCAATCTTGAATTTGCTCTGCCTCATTATTCACCTTTTGCACTATATGTATGTAGTTAGATATCTGCCTATATTGCATACAATTCTCTGATATTAAATGGAAATATTGAACTATTCCTGCTATAGGGACACCCAGAATTCACTCAAGATCTGCAGAGAGTTTCAGCACATGACTATGTCTACCAGCCCCCAGGCGCTCTACGCAAGAGGCCACTGAGACCCAGAGACCTCACTTACTGAACAGAGCCAAAAACGCCCGCCTTCCAAGATGAAGAGGGCATTGAAAACTGGAGAAGGTACAGGCAGAGATGCTGATGCTCAACGCTCAGCTGTGTGCTTATCAGCAAGATCTTCAGAAGCTCGAGAAGGAAATGATTCAGTGACTGCTAAGGAATCAGAAACAGGGTCTGGGCGAGATCCTTCAACAGGACCCCACCCTCCTGGAGCACAAAGGATCGACTACCTGCCCTTCTGTGTGCTCTACATCCCTCTTGCTCACCCTGGCCCGGTCATTGGACCCTATGATCTACAGATCCATTACCCACTCTCGGCCTGGCCTCCAGGTTTCTCTCCCTTCCAGCTGAACTATCCCTGGATCACCACCCACATGGGATCAGCGCACTGGGGGGCTGGCCAACCAGAGGCAGTAAGAATGCCATTGGGGACTATCTTCTCATTTCCCCAAATTGGACAAACTAGAAGAGGGGGAGGGAAATGTGCCAGAGCAGATCTGACACAAGAAATTACTTCCTTCCCCCCCACCCCCTCCCTAGCGGCCCCATAGTTCTCATTATCTCTGTCTGTCAGTGCTGACTTCGTGTTTATCAGGTGCACATGCTCGTTGCAAGAGTCCATTTTGGGGATGGGGAAGAGTGCGGGCTCCTAGAAAATGGTTAGTTAATTGATTTTGTTGCTCATTGTCATTGCAAGCTTATTGAGATGAATGTATTTGTGATTGTGAAGAAGGATGTGAATTCCTGTATTTGGTTTTGTGTAATTGTTCAAGCTTATGGTAACAACTTCCCCACACCCCTCACATTCCAAAGAATGGGTTGTCCTTTTTCTCCTGGCATAAGAAGATTGCTGATTACAGTTATTGTAGTAAGTGAAGAGAGAAGGAGACTGTGGTAAGGTGTATTACTTTTAGACTGATGTTTTGGAGCTGTAGTCCTAAGGGTCTGATGGTATATATCTGTATTTTTCTCTTTTGTCATTTTTGCTATTTTGCCATTTTTTTTCCACTGTAAATATTTTTGCACTTTTTACAAAAAGTTTTCCACCTTTTGGCACACAATAAACATCTTTGCACTGATTGAGCTATTGCGGCCTGACATCTGAGTTTTTTAAGTCCACACCTTCATCGGGGTATGTGACCCTCACCAAAACCCAAAGGTGTGACACCGCTCCTCTGCCTCCCGTGACCACCTCTTTGTTGTCCTTATCTCTGGAGCTTTGTTCTTTAGCGTCTGCCTGTATGCAGGTAGGAAGACAGACAAGTGATCAGATTTCCCGATATGTGGGCTGGGCGTGGAATGGTAGGCATTGCTAACTGTGGAATAGCAGTTATATAGTATAGTGGTACGTGGTATAGTATGTTGGGACTTCTGCTGCTTCAGGTTATAGGGTAAAGGTAACTTGGCAGAGATTTACTCAAGCAAGCCTGGTGGAAATCCCCGAGGATGATTTGAAATGCATAGAGGTGGCCTGTTTCTTGTTTGGTGATAGTGGCCTGCAGTATGTTAAGTGCCTGATTACAGTCAGCCGATGGTGGTATGTAAACTGCCATTTATCGCCCCTCCTTAATTGCTGTTGGGAATATCAACTCCTGAACCAATACAGTTCCCCTTTTTAAATTACCCCAACAGCTGTTGGGGATCAGAGGGTGTAGACCTGGTGACAGTGTAAGAGTGGAAATATATTTCCATCTCAGGAGTGTACAAATTGTGGAGCTCCCATTTTCTCAGAAGCCTCTCCTTTGAATGCATTTATATCTCATCCTTCAGTTCTTTTTTAATATCTTTTGTTTCATTGAACTTTTCAACTTTTCAGGTTTTTTTTACATTGACTAAAAAATGACTTTTAAAATATTTTTGGAATGGTATTGCATGCCTGAAGTATCTGTTGTGTTTTGACACCTGTGAAAACTGGCTAGTTTCGCTTAGGGGCTTAATCTTACTGACTGTGGTGGTTTTCTCATCAATTTCACTAGTGATGTGATTCAGAGCGTGTGAATTTAACGCTGCAGTTTGAAGACAGCACTTTGCAGAAAATTCACGATGGAGAATATAAGAAAATTGTGCCTGATCTCGTTTTATTAGACCATGCTCACTGTGGTTGGCCAAGTAGCCCAGCTGATAGAACTGCTGCATCTCAGTTCCAGTGATCCTGGTTCGCTGCTGTCTGTATGAAGTTCACACCTTCTCCCCGAAACCACAGGGTTTTGCTCCAAATTCCTCTCACATCCTAAAGCACCGAAAGGTTAGCTAGCCACTGTGGGTCCTCCCAAGTGAGTAGATGAGAGACAGGTTGCAATTCAGGAAATATAATTTAAAAAATAAGATCA
Organism: Hypanus sabinus; assembly: GCF_030144855.1. NCBI lineage: Eukaryota > Metazoa > Chordata > Chondrichthyes > Myliobatiformes > Dasyatidae > Hypanus > Hypanus sabinus. The sequence goes on along the minus strand of NC_082738.1, from coordinate 42,838,713 downwards.
GCAATAATTTAATCTGTCTTTAGTGATGTTTGTTGAGGAATGATCATTGAATGAAATGCCAGCGCTGCCTTTTCTGGTGGCCTTCAAATAGTATCATATCTCTGAAGGTGGCCAGAAAGGGCTTGGTTTAACATCATGAAGACATTAGTTCCAATAATGGTAACCTGCTTCAGTGCTGAATGACATAACCCAGTTTGTTGCTATGACAGTGTAGTGTTCCCTCATATTACACAGAAAAATGCAGGAATTGTCTTTTAACAAAACAACATTCTTTCGGTATTGTCCATCTAAAAATACCACCCCTCCCCATCCACACTGCACTGAAATGACAGCTTAAGTAATGTCAATGTGTCCAGAATTGGATTGAATCCACGACTTGATGACTGATGAGATAAGTTTGCTAAAACTGGAGCCAGTTTTGGCAGATATTTAAAAAGACTTAAAGATTAACTTTATTTCTACATCGAAACATATAGTGAAATGCATTGTCTGCATCAACAACCAACACAGTCCGGGGATGTGTTGGGGGCAGCCCACAAGAAACGCCATGCTTCCGACGCCTACAACTTACTAATCTTAACCAGTAGGTCTTTGGACTGTGGGAGGAAACTGGAGCATCTGGAGGAAACTCACACATACACGGGAGAATGTACAAACTCCTTACAGACAGTGGTGTGATTTGAACCCTTCCACCGCCGCTGTAAAGAGTTACGCCACTGTACTGCCCCTTGGGACAAATTAAAATGGACAAAACATAAACATCTTGTGTTCTGAGTTTCTGCTGATCATAAAGCCTGACTAATCTGAATGAGGAATAACAAAATCAATTTTTCTTCATTGGAACTGGTCAGGTAAGCTGTCTACCACGTAGTTGAGCTCAAACTGATTTCAGAGGAACATGCCCACTTGACAGTTTAAAGCCAAAAGTAGCTGTCTAAGTGAGTTGTTGAAATTGAAAAAAAATCTTTGAAGTGGAATAAAACAGAAAAAGAGGGAACTTCTTCACTCAGAGGGTGGTATGAGGTGCCAGTGGAAGTGGTGGTTGTGGGTTTGATTGCAACATTTAAGTGGATAAGCGCATAGATGGGAGGGTTACGGAGGGCAATGGTCCAGGTGCGGGTTGATCAGACTAGACAGAATAATAGCTTGGCACAGACTAAATGGGCTAAAGGACCTGCTGCTGTGCTGTAGAGTGTATGACTCTAAAATCAGGAAACACTCAGAGGGTCAGGAAGAATCTGTGAAAAGAGAGCTAATGTTTCAAGTTTTTGGTGTGAAGTCTCAGAACATCCACAGATTTTGATTTTCAAACTCAGAGGTGGAGCATCATCTCCAAACAGTCTTCCTCATATTGCTTCAGTGACCTGATACTGTACTTGGAATGAATTTGTGTTGGTACAAAACAAAGCCCTTAGATACTTGCAGCAGGTGTATTGTAAATACAGCAATCTGCTAGAGAGCTTAACGAACCGAGCGGTATCAACGAGGGGAAGTGGAATTAACATTTTGAGTCTCAGGACTGACACAGAATAGGGGAGTTTAAAAAGGAGAGGGGGATGACTGGTGGACTGAGGAGGAGTGAAGGATAATGGGCAGATCGAGCAAAGTGAGAGACAGAGATATGTGGATGATAAACCCCCACTTCTTTGTGCTTCTGCCTTCCCTTTTCTTAAAAAATATTTTCTTCTGAATCATTGTAATACTGAACTATTTATAACCAATCAGAAATTGGATTAGAAAACTATTGGAATAACAGATTGTTACATCAACGGATGCAAAGAAGGTAATTAATTATGCAAAGAACTTGAAATCCTCAAAGACAAAATGGCTTAATGGTCCTTTTAAAATGCATATCCATATCCAATTTAAATTTCATTTATTTTAATAACTATTTGTGAACACTTTCTAATTGTCTGAGCATTTAATTATATTTGTTAAAGATCTATGATAATATTTATACAGGGAAGTGATGCCCCCAGACAGATCCCTGTAATATTATCTACACAAGTCACACCAGCTGTAGCTGGCAAGAGAGAAGACTTAATTGAAGTGCAGGAAACGATGGTGCACTGCCCCTGTAATGAGGTCAATTGCTATGATTTGGGGGCATGGATTTAATTGGTATAAGAATTAGAAATTGAGAGAGAAAGAAAATTCTTTTATCCAAAAAAACAATGGTGATGTGGAACTCACGATATACTTACTGCAGAAGCTCCCAATGCATTAACAAGCTATCTGGAAGGAGACTTGACATAAAAAACCTACAAGTTTATGGATGATGAGATCGAAAGGAGGATGATAGTTCTTTCTCTGTTAATGTGGACACTGTAATGACCTTCCCCTGAGCTGTAACTTTCTGTGATTCAAGTGTTGACTCAGTTGAGATCAGACCTCTCAATGTAGAATAAAAGAAAACAACATAAAAAGCTTCTTGCTGCTGCCAAATAGCAGGGAGGCTCTTCAATAAGGGCAGATCAATACTCAGCAAGAGTTGATTATTGATGACGTAAAATGTAAAGCAATTTTAAATGGGAAAAAAGGGGATTGTATGATGAACAAATCAGATATCAATAAATGCGTCATATTTTACTGACTTTTTCAGTGTCATGAGCTGGAAAATGGATTAAATCCAGAAGACGTCATGACCATTTCTGGGTCAAATTGGTGCATTTCACAGAGAACTTTTGATCAGAAGTCAGTGACTTCCACGCTGCGGTCAGATGGGGTCTTATTCCCTGTGCAGTGCTGCATGTGGAATATTGCAAGAGCATGTGCACCACGTTGTGTTGCATGTTGGTCGTACACACTCCCAAGCCATCCATCATCTTAGTCATTGTGAGAGGGGAAAACTGCACATGAGAATCTTATATAAACTCTATCACCGTACTCTCATAGAACATTCCAGCATAGGAATGGCCCTTTCACAAACAATGTCATGCCAAACTAATTGAAAAGTAATTAAATGACTAGCTGATGCACCATCAATAATTCTCGGAGACTGGAAGTGAACGATAGGCTTTTATTAACAGCGAAAAGGGAGCACGACATCTCGAAGACTGAGGGAGGAGCAGTGCCCCAATCGCCTTTATACAGGGGTCTGTGGGAGGAGCCACAGGAGCAGTCAGCAGAGGGGCGTGTCCAGACAGGTATACATAGTTTACCACATTCACCCCCCCACCTTTGTTTTAAAAGAGAATCCCCACAGGGCTAAGTTTCTTACAAGTATATTTACAGATTAAGTCTATCAGGCGGTTGAGTCTGTCACTGCGATCTACGTAGCACCGGTGGTTATTGCACCAGTGATGGTGGTGATTGCACCGGAGACGGTGGTTGTGCTGGCTCCGGCCTGACTTGAGGTGCCAGCCCATCAGGCATCAGTAACCCCTCATGCGTGTGTGTGGCGCCCGGTATGGGAGTGTCGTGAGGAGTCTGTGTAGGTCTTGGCTTGCACAGTGTCTCGTGGGTAACATCAGTGGGTACGGGGTTCATAGTCACCGTGGAGTGTTTGGGGTAGGGGTCTGGTGCTCCTGGGGGTGCCAGGTCGCAGATGGAGACTGTGTCCTCCCGCCCATCAGGTAAGACCACGTAGGCATACTGGGGCTTCGTGTGTAGTAGGTGAACCCTCTCGACCAGCAGGGAGTATTTATTGCTCCTCGCATGTTTCTGGAGCAGCAATGGCCCTGGGGACATCAGCCAAGCCAGTAGGGTGGTCCCAGTGGCAGACTTCCTGGGAAAAGAAAAGAGTCGCTCATGAGGGGTGGCATTGGTGGACGTGCATACCAGGGAGCGGATGGAGTGGAGTGCCTCGGGGAGGTCCTCCTGCCAGCGAGAGACCGGCAATCCCTTTGACCTAAGGGCTAAGAGTGTGGCCTTCCACACTGTGGCATTCTCCCTCTCCACCTGTCCATTCCCCCGGGGATTATAGCTCGTGGTCCTACTAGTAGCAATACCCCTAGCCAGCAGGTACTGGCACAGCTCCTCACTCATAAACGAGGACCCTTTATCACTGTGGATATAGCAGGGATATCCGAACAGAGTGAAGAGCTGGCGCAGGGCTTTTGTGATGGACGTGGCAGTGGTGTCGGGGCAGGGGATGGCAAAGGGGAACCGCGAGTACTCGTCGATAATGTTAAGAAAGTACACATTGCGATTGGTGGAGGGAAGGGGCCCCTTAAAATCGACACTCAGTCGCTCAAAGGGGCGGGTGGCCTTGACAAGTTGTGCCTTTTCAGGACAGTAGAAGTGCGGTTTGCACTCAGCGCAGACTTGACAGTCCCTGGTCATCGTCCTGATGTCCTCCAGGGAGTTCGGCAGGTTCCGGGCTTTCATGAAGTGGAAAAGCCGGGTGACCCCGGGTGGCAAAGATGTGCATGGAGGGTGTATAGCCGGTCGAGCTGTGCGCTGGCACATGTTCCCCAGAATAGGGCATCAGGGGGCTCATTGAGCCTTCCTGGCCGGTACAGGATGTCATAGTTGTAGGTGGAAAGTTCCATTCTCCACCGCAAAATTTTATCATTTTTGATTTTGCCCCGCTGTTGGTTGCTGAACATGAACGCAACTGAGCACTGGTCGGTCAGCAAGGTGAACCATTTACTGGTGAGATAGTGCTTCCAGTGCCTAATAGCTTCCACTATGGCCTGGGCTTCTTTCTCCACCGCGGAGTGCCGAATTTCAGAGCCTTGGAGGGTACGAGAAAAGAATGCTACTGGCCTGCCTGCCTGATTGAGGGTAGCAGCCAGCGCGAAGTCAGAGGCGTCACTCTCTACTTTGAAGGGAATGGTCTTGTCCACCGCATGCATCGTTGCTTTGGCAATGTCCCCTTTAATGCGGCTGAAGGCCGCACAGGCCTCAGCAGAGAGGGGAAAAGTGGTAGACTTGACCAGGGGGCGGGCCTTGTCTGCGTAATGGGGGACCCATTGGGCGTAATAGGAAAAGAAACCCAGGCACCCTTTGAGGGCTCTGAGGGTGGTGGGAAGAGGGAGTTCCAACAGGGGGCACATACTGTCCGGGTCAGGGCCAATGACCCCGTTCTCCATGACATACCCAAGGATAGCAAGTCGAGTGGTTCCAAACACACACTTGTCCCTGTTATAGGTGTGGTTAAGAGCTTTGGCCGCTTGGAAAAACTGTTGGAGGTTGGTGTCGTGATCCTGCCAGTCGTGACCGCAGATGGTGATGTTATCCTGTTATGGGAACGTGGCCTTCAGTTGGCACTGGTCCACCATCTGGTCCATTTCCCTCTGGAAGACAGAGATACCATTCGTGACACCGAAGGGGACGCTCAGGAAGTGATAGAGCCTGCCACCTGCCTCGAAGGTGGTGTAGGGGCGGTCCTCCGGGCCGATGGGGAGCTGATGGTAAGCGGATTTCAGATCTATGGTCAAGTACACCTTGTACTGAGCTATCTGGTTGACCATATCCGCGATGCGGGGTAGAGGGTACGCGTCAAGCTGCGTGAACCTATTGATGGTCTGGCTATAGTCCACGACCATCCTATTTTTCTGCCTGGTCCGAACTATGACCACCTGGGCTCTCCAAGGACTTGTGCTTGGCTCAATGATCCCCTCCCTGAGCAGCCGCTGCACCTTTGACTGAATGAAGGCCCTGTCCCCCGTGCTGTACCTCCTGCTTTTAGTTGCCACAGGTTTACAGTCGGGGGTCAGGTTGGCGAACAGCGGTGGGGGAGGGATCTTGAGGGTGGAGAGGCTGCAAGTGGTGTCCGTAGCGCGGCTGTTGGCATGGTGTTGGGTGGGATGTGCAGGTCGGTGTGTGTGTGTGATCAGTAGCGGGGTATATGACGAAGTCCCACAGAACTGGGGATTTCTGACAGTGATTGGTGGGAGGGGCCCGTCATACTCCATTGTCACACTTTTCAGGTGGCTGCGGAAGTCGAGCCCCAATAGCACAGGTGCACACAGTTGAGGCATGACCAGTAACGCAAAGTCCCGATATTCTGTGCCCTGCACCACCAATGTTGCTACACAACCCCCCCGGATGTCTGTTGTATGCGACCCAGAAGTCATGGTGACCCGCTGGCTTACCGGCCGTGTCACGAGTCCGCAGCGTTGCACCAAGTCCAGGTCAATAAAACTCTTAGTGCTACCTGTGTCAAACAGGCAGCTAGTCCTGTGCCCCTCCACCAGGATGTCCATCATTGACCTTGCGAGCTGGTGTGGAGCGCTTTGGTCGAGGGTCACGGAGGCCAGAGTTGAATCACTGTCTTGGGGCCCAGTAAACACCCATGGGTCGGAGGCAGGGCGAGGTGGTGCCGACAAAGATGGCACCCCATGCCTCGCATGCAGCAGTCAGGCAAGATGGCGACCCTCATGCCTCACACGCAGCGTTGCTCGACCCCACTCGCGGTTTGGACTTACAGGCCTTGGTGAAGTGGCCCTTCTTTCCACAGCTGGAGCAGGTGGCTTCTCGGGCCGGGCATTGTTTTCGGGGGTGCTTCTCAGTCCACAGAAGTAACACTTTGCAGACTTGCGACTGGCAGCAGCTGAGGTCGATTCGCCGGCGGGTTGCGGGGTCTGTGGTGTCCATGAGGCCAGCGGGAGATCACATGCCTGGAGAGCGTCAGCATTATGCAGAGCAGCCTCCAGTGTGTCGGCCAGCTTGATCACCGAATGTAAGGTAAGATCAGCGTGTTCCAGCAGCCGTTGGCGCATGTACACTGACCTGATCCCCGTAACGAAGGCGTTTCTTACTAGCAGCTCCGCATGCTGTTCTGCCTTCAGCCCCCTGCAATCGCAGGCCCGCACGAGTGTCTGTAGGGCCCGGGCAAACTCAGCGCTCGACTCTCCTGCCCGCTGCTGCTGTGTCACTAAGCGATGTCTTGCGTAGACAGTGTTCACCGGCCGCAGGTATTGTCTTTTGAGGGTGTCCATCGTGCCCTGGTAGTTTGGTTGGTCCCTGATCATAGAGTAGATCTGTGGACTGACCCTGGAGAGGAGAACTCTGTGCCTTGTGGCAGGCTCGGTCACATGAATCTCCTCCAGGTATGATTCGAAGCATGCTAGCCAGAGTTCGAAAGCATTGCCAGCTTCCTGGGATTGAGGGTCGAGATCCAATCTGTCGGATCGTAAAATGCTCTCCATGTTTTAAAATTGCTGTTAATAAAATTGATGCACTATCAATAATTCTAGGAGACTGGAAGTAAACGATAGGCTTTTATTAGCAGCAAAAAGGGAGCACGGCATCTCGGAGACTGTGGGAGGAGCAGTGCCCCAATCGCCTTTATACAGGGGTCTGTGGGAGGAACCACAGGAGCAGTCAGCAGAGGGGCGTATCCAGACAGGTATACATAGTTTACCACATGAGCTAGATTAGTTCCTCCTGCTTACACAAGGCCCATATCCTTCCATTCTCTATACATCTGTGTGCCTGGCTGAGAGCTTCTGAAATGCCTGTATTGTACTACACTTGGCAGCACATTCCAGGCACCCACAATTCTCTGTGTAAAAAATCTTGTCCCACACATCTCCTTTGAATTTATACCCTCCCACCTTAAGTTAAAATAAAATCTGGAGAGAAAAGCTGCTATTAGTGATCGTGACCATGAAGCTACTGAGGTTTTGCAAAAAAAACTTTTGCTTTGAGATTACATGGGATGTTTCTGAAACCACATTTGGATGTGGAGTAGTTTAGGTTTCTGTTTGTGAGGAAGGTTAGGCTGGTCCTGGACTCAATGTAACACAGGGTAACAACATGTCCTAAGATTTATCTAGAAATGTTCAGTCTCTCAAGTTTATTTTGACTGGCACAGGTTTTCAGCCTGCTGTGATTACTTAAAGCAGACTTCCAATTAGCACTTATCGCTGGGCCCTTGTGTGAGTGTTTCAAGAATGATTCAGCTCATGGTGCCACTGATATTCTGTTGGAATTTAATTGAATAGGTTCTTGTTTCTGTCCTAAACATGAGAGTCTGTTGTTCCCCCGCACCTGGGTGCAGTCATTTGTCAGCGCACACCATGACTCTTTGAGTATTGAAATGCAACTAAGGAAACTAACTGGGCTTTAGAAGAATGAGGAGTGGTTTATTAAGAAGTACAAGGGTTTTATTTCTACCTTTTCCAAGTTCTGATGATAAGTCATGAACAAGAAGTATTAACAGTCTCTCTACATATGCTGACTGACCTACTGATACCTCTAGCATGTTTTGCATTCATTCAAGTTCCGTTCGTGTGGATACCAAGCGACTATTTCCTTTCAGTGCCAGTTTCAATTTTAGTGGCTATTCGTTATGGCTTTCAGTTCAGATTTTTTTTATGCTGTCTATAATTGTTGCTTTCAGTTGTGAGGGACCTGAAGGAAGTGATTGACAGCCAGATCAACACGAGATCCTTCTATTTGCAAGGAAGGATATACTGGTCCTAGTGTCAATGTGATGCAAGGTAACAACACTGATTCTTGGAGTAATGAAAAGCACGGAGAGCAGGTTCCAGCATCTGCAGAATCTCTTGAGTTTATAATTTTCCAGAATTCCCTTTGTTTCAAGAACATTACTGTTACAATGGTGTATCATTCCACTATACAATTAAGGTCAAAGAAGGAAAACAGAAATTTAAAGACAATCTTGCTTACTGCCTATTTAGCAAATCTGTAGAACGGTAAATGTAAACAGGATCAATGGATAAAAAAACTCTGCAAATGTAGTTATAAATAAATAGCAATAAATTTAGTCTCTCGAAGTCCGAGAAAGACGAATGTGTTGCGCAGTCAACGTCTGTGGGCACGCATATGACTTCTGAGGCCGAAGTCCGAAGCGCAGATACGGTCGCAGGTGGGGCAAGGAGCACCGCCTGTTGGGGCAAGAGCAGACACCTTCCTGCGTCTTTCTTGACTCGCCTTGAGGTGCTGCATGCGCCAGTTGGCTTGGAAATTGTTTGCTGCCTTGGAGCATAGATTGCACCACTTGGACCGATCAGCAGCAGTGTGTTCGAGATCGCGGGGCTGGAGTTTAGCCCACTTAAGGTTTGACTTGAGGTTGTCCTTGTACCTCTTCCTTGGGCAACCTTGGGCACAGTTTCCCTGCTCCAGTTCTCCGTAGAACAAATGACGCGGCATTCTGGACTCATCCATGCGGATCACGTGGCCGGTCCATCTGAGCTGAGCCTTCAAGATCTTGGCTTCAATGCTTGTTGAATTGGCTCGGTCCAGGACTGTCAGGTTGGAGATATGGTCTTGCCAGCGGATTTGCATGATTGATCGCAGAGTGCGATTGTGGAATTGTTCAAGCTGTTTGACATGTCTGCGATATAGTGTCCAGGTTTCACTGCCATATAAAAGTGATGAGACCACAACAGCATTGTAAACCTTCAGTTTAGTGGAGGGGCGAATGTCTTTGTGCCGCAGAACTTTGACCCGAGCCTTCCGAGTGCCTGACTTGCTTTCTGGATCCTTGACGTGATTTCTTTATCAAGGGCACCGTCGCAGGAGATGGTACTTCCCAGGTATTTGAAGTTGTCAACGTTCCGTAGTTGTGTGTCATTGATGGTGATGCATGGCTGTGGCGGGACGCTGTTAGGTGCAGGCTGCAGGGGGACCTCTGTTTTATCAAGGCTAATTGTCAAGCCGAACAATTTAGATGCGGTGGAGAATCAGCTGACCATTGTTTGTAGGTGGTCCTCTTGGTGCGCCATGAGTGCACAGTCATCTGCAAAGAGCGCTTCTATGAACAGCTTTTGGAGGGTCTTTGTGTGTGCTGCAAGGTGACGTAGGTCAAAGAGTGACCTGTCCAGGCAGTATTTGATATAAATGCCCAGGTTTAGGTCTTTGACGGCATGCATTAGTACTTGAGTGAAGAAAAGGGTGAAAAGTACTGATGCAAGCACACAGCCCTGCTTAACACCATTGGAGATGTCAAATTTCTCGCTAGGTTCGTCAGCTGAGAGAATCTCTCCAGTCATGTTGTCGTGGAAGAGGCGTATGAGGTTGATGAACTTTGGAGGGCAGCCAAGTTTCCTGAGGATGATCCACCAGGCTTCTCTGTTGACAGTGTCAAACACTTTAGTCAGATCAATGAAGACAAAGTACAAGTTCATGTTCTGCTCCAGGCATTTCTCCTGCATTTGTCTAACAGTGAAGATCATATCCACAGTACTGCGTTTAGGCCGAAAGCCCCATTGCGATTCTGGGAGGTTTCCTTCGGATACTGTTGAAATAAGTCTATTGAGGATGATGCGAGCCAGGATTTTACAGGCAGTGCAAAGTAGGGAGATGCCCCGGTAGTTCCCACAGTCTGTGCGCGGGCCTTTGTTTTTGTATAGGGCGACTATTGCAGCATCCCGAAGGTCGGGTGGCATTACTTCCGCTTCCCAGATACTGACCAGGACGTCCTGGAATGCTTCGAGTGACTCCTGGTTGAGGACTTTGAACAGTTCTGCAGGAATGCCATCCTTGCCTGGTGCTTTGCCACAGCCCATCTGTTTGATGGCTGTGCTGACCTCGGTCGGGGGGGGGTGGGGGTGGTGTTGAGGTGCTCATGGTCGAATCTGGTCGAGTACTGTCTGGTTGACAGCGGTGGGGCGGTTCAGGAGCTGACTGGTGTTCCTTCCACCTGGTGTTGATGCCCTTTTTGTCCTTGATAGGCGAGGATCCATCTGCAGAAAGCAGAGGAGCTATGCTTGGCTTTGAGGGACCAAAGACAGACTTGATGGTGTTGAAGAACTGCTTGGTGTTGTTTGTGTCAGCATAGTGCTGAACCTCTTCTGCCCTCTTATTCCACCATGTGTCGCGCATTATACGGATTTCCCTTTGAGCGAGTGCCTAATAGGACTTGAATCTGTCCTTTGTGCAGGTGGAGTTCGGGTCATCCTGCCATTCTTTGAATGCCTTGTTCTTCTTGGTGAGTAGGTCATTGATGATGGTGCTACTCTCATTGAACCAATCTTGGTGGGTGCGCTTTCTGCGGCCTGGGGTTGATTTTGATGTTTCAGTTATAGCATTTTTGAAGTGGCTCCATTTCTGGATTGGGTTACCTGTGAGTGGCTGGTTTGTTGATAGTTTCTATTTAAGAGTATTTTGAAATTCGCATAGACACGGAGGGTGCTGAAGTTTGGAGGTGTTAAAGGATGGCTGTACTGCCTTTGGACGCTTTTTGTGAGATTGAACGATGTGTAGCTTGAGGGTGGTGCGGAGGAGTCTGTGGTCCGTCCAACACTCTGCTCTCGCATGGCTCGTGTAATGACTACGTCTCGGATGTCGTGTTGACGGACAATGACATAATCGATCAGGTGCCATTGTTTGGATCTAGGGTGCATCCATGTTGTCTTGAATTTGTTGGCCATTCTGAACACTGAGTTTGTGATAGTGAGGTCATACTCTTCACATTTGCTGAGAAGCAGAAGGCCATCACTGTTCATCTTCCTGACTCCATGTCTGCTGAGCACTCCACTCCATTGATCATGGTCTTGGCCGACTCGGACATTAAAATCTCCCAGCAAGATCAGCTTATCACTGGCCGGCACTGAGCGCAGGATGGAGTCAAGGGCAGCGTAAAACTGCTCTATGGTTTCAGTAGGGCTAGTGAGGGTGGGGGCATAGGCAGTAATGATAGTTGCACGTCTATTTTGACTGAGGGGCAGACGTAGCTTCATCAATCTTTCGCTGATGCCAACAGGCAGGTCGGGGAGCTGTTTCATCAGGGTACTCCTTATGGCGAAGCCCACTCCGTGGATCCTGTCTTTGTTCTGTGCCCTTCCTCTCCAGAAGAAGTTGTAGCCGCTGGCAAGCTCAGTGATGGATCCCTCATCTGCAACCCTGGTTTCGCTCAGTGCTGCGATGTCAATGTTGTAGCGAGCATGTAATAACAAGATAAAAAAGTCCTTAAATGAGTTTAGTTATCCCCTTTTGTTCAAGAGTCTGATGGTTAAGGGGTAGTAACTGTTCTTGAACTTAGTGGGGCAAGTCCTGATGGCAGCAGTGAGAACAGAGCATGGCCTGGGTGGTGAGGATCTCTGATGATGGATGCTGCTTTTCTATGACAATGTTTCATGTAGATGTACTCAATGGTTGGGAAATTTTTATCCATGATGTACATGGTCAAATCCACTACCTCTTGTAGGATTTTCCACTCAAAGGCATTGGTGTTCCCATACCAAAATGTAATGCAGCCAGTACACTTTCCACCACACATCTATAGAAGTGACAAAAGAAGAAGACAAAAGAATAGTGAATGTTAATAAATGGACTTGTAGAAGTCATTTGATAAAATCTTTTTCATTGAAAATCATTAAATTGAGGGGAATTTATTTTGAATGTGCAAGAGTTTACACATGCTGGAAACTGGAGAAAGAAACTGCTGGAGGAACTCAATGGAACAGGTAGCATCTATGGAGAGATATAGACAGTTAATGTTTCAGGTTGAGACCCTTCATCTGGACTGTGTTTATTAATCTGGCTCAGAAATCATTCTGATAAAGGTCTTTTCATCCAAAGTATTAATTCTGTTTCTCTCCACACGGAGGCTTCCTAGCCTGCTGAGCACCCATGGCATTTTCTGTTCTAGAAGATAGCAGAGAAGCTGGAGATGGGGAATTGTGTTTCAAACTTTCCTAATGCCATAATACTTAGAATAGCTAAAGACAATTCTAGGTTAAAATACTAGTTTGGAGAATGGCAAGTTTCCATCAGATGCAAACTGGTTTGGTCCAAGTGAATTATAATCAAAGTGTGGTAGTCAAGGTTATAATTGAACAAGGTGCCATTATTTTAGTCCTTATCGAACCACAACTACAGGAGGAGGAAGGGTAGGGAGACAAACCAGAGCTTTGTGAATGACTAAAAGGATAAAGAGTAAACTAAATAGGCAGACAAGATAAAACCTGCAGATGCTGGAAATCCAAGCAACACACACAAAATGCTGAAGGGACTCAGCAGGTCAGGAAGCATCCATGAAAAAAAGCATGGTCGACATTTTGGGCTGAGACCCTTTGAGAGGAAATGACAGATGCTGTTACATACTTGTTGCTATTATATACTTTGACCACACACTTAGTTGGAAATATCAGCTGAGATATTACATGATAAATTACTCTATGAGTAGACCAGCTGTGTGGAGTTTTGTAAATTTACACAGCTGCTAGAAATATGTGGTGAGAAACAAAAAAGAAAATAACAGCGATAAAGAGCAAATTAAAGGAAAGAACAGAAAAAAAGTATAAAAAGGAATACAAAAGTGTTATACAGGCAAATGAAAAGGAAACTGTAAGAGGAGAGTGGAGATGATTATGGAACAAAAAGAAGAGTAGATATTAGACAGCTTGAAAATGACACTGGAGAAGTAGCAATGGGTGACAAAGAAATGGTGACAAACTTATTAAGTAATTTGCTTTAATCTTCACTATAGCAGACGCCAGCAGCATGCCAATAATTCAAGAATGTCAGGGGGCAGAATTGAGTATAGTTGCTGTTTCTAAGGAGAAGGTGCTTGGGAAGGTGAAGGTAGATAAATCACATGGACTACGCCCCAGGCTTCTGAAAGAGACAGCTGAAGAGCTCATGAAGGCATTATTAATAATCTTTCCAGAATCACTAAATGTTCAAATGGTTCCAGAGGACTGGAAAATTATAAATGTCACTCCACTCTCTAAGAAGGGAGGGAGGTAAAAGATAAGAAATTATAGGGCAGTTAGGCTAACTTCAGTGATTGGGAAGATGTTGGAGTCCATTGTTAAGGATAAGGTTTTGGGATACTTGGAGGCACATGATAAAATTGGCCAAAGTCAGAATGATTTTCTAAAGGGGAAATTTTCCCTTACACTTCTTTGAGGAAATAACTAGCAGGATAGACAAAGAAGAGACTGTGGATGTTCTTTACTTGGATTTTCAGAAGACCTCTGACAAGGTGCCGTACATGATGCTGCTAAACAAGATAAGAGCCATGGTGTTACAAGCAAGTTCAAAGTAAATTTATTATCAAAGTACATACTGTATATGTCACCATATACACTGTGAGATTCATTTTCTTGCAGGCGCTCACAGTAAATACAAGAAACACAATAGGATCAATAAAAGGTTGCACCCAACAGGACAGACAACCAACCATTATGCAAATACAAAAAGAAGGGAAAGAATTATAATAAATAAATAAGCAATAAATTTCGAGAACATGCGATGAAGAGTCCTTGAAAAGTTGAGTCCATAGGTTGTGCAAACTGAGTGAAGTTATCCCCTCTGATTCAAGAGCCCAATAGTTGAAGGGAAATGACTGTTCCTGAACCTGGTAGTGTGGATCCGGAGCCTCCTGTACCTTCTTCCTGATCATAGCACTGAGAAGAGGGCATGGTCTGGGTGGTGAGGATGCTGCTTTCCTGTGACATTGCTCCATGTAGATATGCTCGGTGGTGAGGAGCACTTTACCCATGGTGGACTGGCCTGTGTCCTCTACTTTTTGCAGGCTTTTCTATTGGTCTTGCTGACATTGAGTGAGAGGTTGCTGTTGCAGCACCACTCAGCCTATATGCTGATTCATCAACAACAGTGGTGTCGTCAGCAAACTTAAATATGGCTTTGGAGCTGTGCTTAGCCTCATGGTCATAAGTGTAAAGCGAGTAGAGCAGGGGGCTAAGCACAGAACCTTGTGGTGCATTTGTGCTGATGGAGATTGTGGAGGAGATGTTGCCAATCCAAACTGACCTGGGTCTGCAAGTTAGGCAATAGAGGATCCAATTGCACAAGGAGATATTGAGGTCGAGATTTGAAGCTTAATGATTAGTTTTTGTCCAGGTGTTCCAGGGCTGAGTGAAGAGCCAATAAAATGGCATCTGCTAGCATTGATAGAAGATTGGCTGACAGGCAAGAAATAAAGGTGACCTTTTCTGGTTGACCGCCGGTGTTCCTCAGGGGTCGGTGTTGGACACTTCTTTTCACATTATACAGTATGTCAATGATTTGGATGACAGAATTAATGGTTTTGTGACCAAGTTTGAGAACAATACAATGATCGGTGGAGGAGCAGATAGTGTTGAGAAAGCAGGAAGTCTGCAGAAGGACTTAGCTAGATTGAGAGAATGGACAAAGAAGTAGCAGATGGAATATAGTGCAGGAAAATCTGTGGTCATGCACTTTGGTAGGACTAATGGCATAGACTAGTTTCTAAATGAGGAGAAAATTTAAAAATCAGAGGTGCAGAGGAAATTGGGAGCCCTCGTATAGGACTCCCTAAAGGTTAACTTGTAGATTGAGACTGTGGTAAAGAAGGCATATGCAATGTTAGCATTCATTTTGAGAGGACTAGAATATAAGAGCAAGGATGTAATGCTGAGGCTTTATAAAGCAGTGGTCAGACCACACAGAGTAGTCTGAGCAGTTTGGGGCCCCATATCTGAGAAAGGATGTGCTGGTACTGGAGAAGGTCCAGAGGAGTTTCACAAAAATTATCCTGGGAATTAAAGGGTTAATGTATGAGGAGCATTTGATGGTTCTGGGCCTGTGCTTGCTGGAGTTTAAGGGAATGAGGGGGGATCTCATTGAAACCTATCAAATATTGAAAGGCATTAGATAGAGTAGATGTGGAGAGGATGTTTCCTGTGGTGGAGGAGTCTAGAACCAGAGGGCACAGCCTCAGAATACACGGATGACCCTTTTAGCCAGAAGGTGGTGAATATATGGAATTCATTGCTACAGGTGGCTGTGGAAGCCAAGTCATTGGGTATATTTAAAGCAGAGGTTGATAGGTTCTTGATTAGTAAGGGTGTCAAAGGTTACGGGGAGAAGGCAGGAGAATGGGGTTGAGAGGGATAATAAATCAGCCATAATGAAATGGCAAAGCAGAATTATTGGGCCAAATAGCCTAATCTTTCTCTTTTTTCTTATGGCCTTATGGTGTTATTGTCAGACCTGCACAGGCAGGCTCCTCCCAGTCTCCACTCAGATAAAAGGAGTCACCAGTCACTCATTTCCAACTCATCACCTGCAGCCTATTTAAACCCAGCTCTCATCCACAGTCCTTGCTCATTGAACCAGCCTGCTACAACCAGTTGCTCCCAGCCTTCAATTACCTTGTTAAGTATCCAATCTCTCTTGTTTTGTGGCCCCTTGTGGCTTGTTATTTTGCAGTTTATTATTAAAGTTATTGTTCACTGCTAGATTGTCTCTGCTGCTCTGTGTTTGGGTCAAGCCTCCTGTACATTTCTGACACTTATGGCATGGCTCAAGTAAAAAATGTCCATGGTCTTTGCCAAGGGGGCTGGTGTAATTGAAGACTCAGCGAAGAAAAGTATCATTAAGGTTCTGGGAAACTAAAAAAAAATGATAAGTGGGGTTATGAGAAAGGCCAGCTGTATTTGAACTGGATAAGTCACCTGCTCCACTGGTGACACGTCGTTGTTTGCTCAGAAAGTAAAGAAGGGAAGTGCATAATAAACCTTCCACACATCTGTGTATTCAGGTGTGGTGTCTAGAGAAGGGAAATCAGCAGAGAGAAAAGCAGTTAACTCTATATTTGCTAATCATCCAGTTTGATCTAAGATCTAAAAACAATGATCAGGAACAGAATTGGCAGTCATATCCTTGCAATCAGTGTTCAGCCAGTGAGAAAGGCAACTAACTAACCAACTGAGTTTTTGATGTAATATTTAGTGAAATTCAATGAGAGAAATGAATCTGACATGACATATAGAAACTTGTTAAAGTACCATATGTCATTGCTTTGTCATCATTTCTGAAACCTGTAAAACCAAAGACTCTATAGCTGCATGAGCTCTTCAAGGTCATAAAGTGGGAGCACACGGGGATTACTACCCAAAGTATACAGCCACCCTTCCCATGAGCCTCCACCTGCCTCATCTGTGAAGTATTTGGTCTCAATAGTCACCTCAGAACCCACAAAGCCAAAGTGAAAATATGTCATTCTTTGGTTCCCTGAGGGTCAACTGAAGAAGAAGCAAAGCGGCCAGAAGACTGAACAACTTACAGGAAACAGTGAGCAGTGGTCGATGGTTGATTTACAAACTAGAAGGAACTTGGTCTGTTGAACTTGAAAAATAAGTCCAATGTTGTGTTTTACGAGCAGAGCCTCATGGAAAAGAGGCTGCCTCCCCTCATGATGTTCTTAAGAATTGGAAAGCAGTGTGAAATAGAATGGAAGAGAACTGATCTCTATCTCACATTGGTGTGCCATAACCAGTGAATAATAATATGCATGAATTAATTTTATTCAATCGGCCAATTGGTGCATTTCTAGTAATATTCAAAATGTAGTTGGATTTCAGCAGGAATGCAGTATGTTGTTGCTGCAATTCCAATTGTGATACTTCAAATATTTGGAACATACTGCAAAAACTAGCAATGTAACACATTTGTATTTAGTTTAACTTGGCTGTCAGGTGTAACATTGAACTTTCTCAATCTACTAGTTCATCACATGCTGGGGATCAAGCTCCTAATTTGTATTCATAATACACTTGTAATGCTGGTGCCTGACTTTATGTATCTGGGATTTAAATCCAGAAAATCTCATGAGGTCAGATAAATGCCCATGATACCTGCTGTGCTGGATTGCCTCTGCAAATTTTTGCCTTCTTACCATTATTTGTTGTTCCTTAGTTTCAGTTCGGCCTTTGCCTTATTAATGTTTCAAACTACTTGACACTCAAAGCTGCTGTGCAGGTTGACTCTGTGGTTAAGAAGTCATACAGTGCATTGGTCTTCATCAATCGTGGGACTAAGTTTAGGAGCCATGAGGTAATGTTGCAGCTATGTATGACCCTGGTCAGACCCCACTTGGAGTACTGTGCTCAGTTCTGGTCACCTCACTACAGGAAGGATGTGAAAACCATAGAAAGGGAGCAGAAGAGATTTACAAGGAGGTTTCCTGGATTGGGGAGCATGCCTTATGAGAATAGGTTCAGTAACCTCAGCCTTTTCTCCTTGGAGCGACAGAGGATGAGAGGTGACCTGATAGAGGTGTATAAGATGATGAGAGGCATTGATCATGTGGATAGTCAGAGGCTTTTTCCCAGGGCTGAAATGGCTAGCATGAGAGGGCACAGTTTTAAGGTGCTTGGAAGTAGGTACAGAGGAGATGTCAAAGTAAGTTTTTTATGCAGAGAGCGGTGAGTGCGTGGAATGATCTGCCAGCGGTGGTGGTGGAGGCGGATACGATAGAGTCTTCTAAGAGACTCCTGGATAGGTGCATGGAGCTTAGAAAAATAGAAGGCCATGGGTAACTCTAGGTAATTTCTCAGGTAGGGACATGTTTGGCTCAGCTTTGTGGGCTGAAGGGCCTGTATCGTACTGTAGGTTTTCTACGTTTCTCTGTTTCCACTTTAATAGGCATCCATGAATGAAAATACATTGCAGGCACATGTCTAGTTAGCTTAACTCTTTCAGCCAGAATAGCACCAGGTAGATTCTAATTACTCTCAGTGTCTCTAGCTAGGGAAGCATTGAATAACCTTGAGTTCCTGCTCTTGCTAGCAAACTGTTAAACTTGTTTGAAAGTGAATATATTTAAATGTCAATATTGAGCCTTGCTCTCAAGCTGGATATCAAATTAACTTGGATGTTAACTCATTAAATCACAAAATGAAATTGAGATGACTTTTGAAACTGAAAGCACTACAGAACTTCCATAGTTGATGTATTTCTGGTTGAAAGTATCAGTCCTCATATGTTCTTAAATATGGTGCATTAGCAATGTCTGAATCAATATTTTGATGCTGGTTGTTCTTGTTCAATGTTTCCCACTGTCACCTGTTATTCTGAATTCCAAAATTAAATGGTTGGGGATTTAACACGTTTGTCTTCTAGGTTTCTTCGGATGGCCTTTTCAAAAATAAATACTAGATTAATACCTCTATTAAACACAAAGTGGAAGGATATTGTAAATTTTATCTCGGTACATAAGAAGTCAGACATTTGGATTTTTGTGCCTGCTGTGGCATTCAATAAGCACCTGTCAAGTGTTTTTTTTTCCTCTCTCTCTTTAGTGTCACTCCCCTGCATTCACTTCAAATCCTTTGATTTCTTTAATATCTTAAAAGGCTATCATTCTGTTTTCAATATATTTAATGCCCGGGCAGAGAACTGCAGATATTCGCAACCTTTTTGGTGAAGAAGTTTCTTCTCAGCTCAGCCTTGAATGGCCTGCTCTTAATTTGAAGCTGTAACTCCTGGGACTGGACACTCAGCCACCAGAAATTTCAACCCCACATCCATTCTACCAAGCTTTGTACCTTTCAATGAGATCTCACATTCTTCTAAATTCTAGAGTTTAAGACTTGATAGCTTAAATTCAAGCTCCATTTCATGAATCAATTTGATGAACCTTTGCAGCAATCCCTCCATCACTATATCCATCCGTAGATAGGGAGAACAACATTGAACACTCTTTCAGATGGAATCTCACCTGATTGGAACAATACATCTATATTTTTGTGTTCAAATCCTTTTGAGCTAATGCACATACATGCTGAACTTTCAGGGACTCGCGTACAAGAACCTTTAGGTGCCTGTGACCACCAACACCTTTCAAGCTCTCCCTCTTACAAAAAATACTCTGTCTTTCTGTTTGTGAATCCATTGGATGACCACTTTTTTCCACATTGTATTGCGCAGCTCCATCGTTACCTATTCCCTGAGGTTGTCTATATCCAACCCCACACCCCTGTCCTTTAATGCACTTTCCTCATGGTCCACACTGCCACCTGGTTTCATATCAACAAATTTGGATATATTACACTTGCTCCCCTGACCTAAGTCATCAGTAGAGATTGTAAATGGCTGGGCGCTTTGTGGAACCGCACTAGTCACTACTTCCCAATCTGAAAATAATCTGTTTATTCCCACTCCTTGTTTAATTACTAATAACATTACAGTATCTATGAAATAAATTCACAGATAAGGATCCAATTTAGCTGCAGCAGTTCAAAAATAATTACACTACCCTGCTGTCTCCAGTCTACCACTTTATCACAGGTTTATCACTTCCCAGACAATTGTTGCTACAACAACCATTTCCTCCAACAAAACTAATTTTCTGATGAAAATCTAAAACTGCAGATGCTACAAGACTGAAATAAAGATTGAAATAATGGAGAAACTCAGAAGTTCTAAGATCCCTTTGAAGCAAATAGGATTTTCCTTTCCACTCTTCATTCACAGAGGGTTATAGGGCTGAGAAATATAGAATTATATTAATGAAACTTCAGAAAAAACATTTCGATGATTTCCTTGAAATAACAAGCATTAGGGATTTTCTTCTAACAACACGCTGGTGGTCTCGGCCCAAAATGTCGACAGTGCTTCTCCCTATAGATGCTGCCTGGCCTGCTGTGTTCCACCAGCATTTTGTGTGTGTTGTTTGAATTTCCAACATCTGCAGATTTCCTCGTGTTTGACGGATTTTCTACTGATCTCTTCTCTCCATGAGACCTAATTTGTTTGTTTATTCTTTCCAATGGTGTCACCTTAGATTACAAGCTATTTTGATGCACCACCTCATCTCCAATACATCAGAGCATCAACCTCATCTTGATATACTTAGGGATTTAACTCAAGTACGGAAAATTAAACAAGACTGTTCACCAATTTTTTGGTTTATGCTCTATATCCAGGTCATGATCTAGTATCCCCTGAAGTTCTGAGTGAAACCACATCTGCAGCGTAGGAGGAACCTAAGATTCCCACTGGCTTCACTTTACAACACTCATTTAAAATCATCTACCACAATAAATTTACTCTGTCATTCTTAATTCTCACCAAGTCAATGTAACACAGTGATGAGAGGCAGACCAACATTGTCTAAATTTGGCTATAATAGAGTTCACTGTATGTTTGTCGGGCATCAGATGAGCTAATTAGATGACTATATAGTGCTACAAGTACCAGCTGGTTTATTATTGTCATATGTACCAAGTGCTGTTCAGCTACTGAATTTTCCGTATAACATTTATCAACCAATTTATACTATATAGTTAAACATTCCAAACTAAGGAAAACACATAAATTCTTTGCTTATATAAATTCATGACAAATTATATAAAATTCTGCCTTAATATATGCTGACTTACCTGAAGTTTTATTAATACAGTCCTCAGCCTATTTTTCTCAGCCCTATAATCCTCTCATTGCTACCATCAGGAAGAAGGTGCAGAAGCCTGAAGGCACACACTCAGTGATTCAGGAGAAGTTTCTTCCCCTCGGCCATCCGGCTTCTGAATTGACACTGAACCCAAGAACACTACCTCACTACTTTATATTTTTATTTTTGCATTACTTATTTAATTTAACTATTATATATATTTACTGTAATTCATGTTTTTTGTCTATAATTATGTGTTGCATTGTACTGCTGCCACAAAGACAACAAATTTCACAGCATATGCTGATGATATTAAACCTGATTCTGATATCTGTGCCCCTCTCAGATTTAACCACTTTGTTGTGTTCTTTATACGTGTCATGGGTGACTAAGAACGAACTATATTCGGGAAGAACATAACTAGAACTTTTATTTAACAGCAAACAGCAACCACGTTTTAACACTGCCGTGCTTCTAGATCATCCTGTCATTTCTGCTCATGCTCCAAACTCGTCCAATCACGTTCTTACACATGACACATGATACCACCACATCTTCCTTTCCTTAAAAAGAAAAACAATTAGCAACATTAATTTAAAAATGAATAATTTAACGTGTCTCTATCAGTGTCTCTGGGGGTTTATGAACACGAGTAGACCTTCTCAGTGGTTCACACAGTTCTTGTGTTTCGTTGTTATTTTCATGTTTTGTCTGGTCTGCATGAGTTAACAGAAACTCTGAAGTTGGCTCTTTCTTCAGGTCTTTGAGAAGAAATCACAATTCATTCATTAACTATGTACTCTCTTTTTTTATGCTAAGACTTCATCATTTCAATAAAACTTCTCAATTCCTTCACTTGTGCTTTCACTTCTTCAATTGGATCCTGATTCTTGTCACTCTTTGGCTTCAGATCAGTATTGTACTGTACCAGCAAGTTTGGTTTTGGTGGCAATGCTTTGTCAGATGCTGGTATCAAAGGGATGGGTCTGGGATTTTTATTTACGACTTCTTTTACTTTTCCTGCGTTGGAATCAAATTCTGTTCTCTCTCACTCTTTCATCAAATCACTGTATTCTGAATCTGTGTCACTCTCCAGGACTAAGACTCTTTTCACCAAATTCAGTTTCTCGCAGGCAGATAGACTCAGTATTTACCGTACATTTTTTTTGGCACTACCACAAATGAAAGCGTGTGCACAATATTCTTGTGTGATACTTTTGCCACACATGTTCCTTTAACTGGAATGTCTGCACCTGAATACCCAGTCGCTTTTATATTTGTCTGATGTAACTTTGGCCTTGGCTTTAATACATTAAACTCAGATTCTGTAAGAACATTTACTTGTGCTCCAGTAACCAGTTTAAACAGAATATTGTTTTGGTTCACTTGCAATGGCATAGTCCAGTCATTCTTACTTTGTTTGTTTTCACAAAGCACATCTATATAAAACTCATTTTCAAGCACTGCATTTACTTGTTTTATTTCCTTTCTACTTCTGAAACAGCATGAAAAATGATTACTCTTACCGCAGTGATTGCACTTTTTTCCATACGCTGGACACTTTTAGGTTGGTGTTCCTGCCCACAGCGATCACAAAGTCTTTTTTCTTTCAGATGACATCTTGCTCTCTGTCAGTTTCGTTGTCGTATTATTATTTTTTCTAACATGTTCGCAGCTATTCACAGCGTGTACGCTGCACTTCTCCATAAAAAGCTCTTTAGCCTGTGACATCCGAAGCTTTGCAGAGAATCAAAGCTCTTTCCAAATTTATGTCTGGTTCTCTTAAAGAGTCTTTCTCTCAGAGCATTATCCAGAATGCCACAAACAATTCTGTCTTTAATGAGAGAGTCCATCAGCTCTGCAAACTCACATGTTTTACTGCAGTTTCTCAACTCGGTAACAGATTGATCCGTTGTTTGACCAGCTCTCTGCTGACTGGTAAAGAATTTGTACCATTCATACATCACATTGCGCTTCGGTATAAAAAACACGTCAAATTTGTCCATTATCACTTTTAAATTCAAATTATCTCCATTTTCAAAAGTAAAATGGTTATATACCTCAATTGGGACGTCCCCAATCATATGGAGTAGAATGGCAGCTCTCGTTTTTTTTTCAATTAATTTGGATTTATTTTCAAAATGTTGTTTAAATTTTTTCCAATTTTCAGCTACGTTTCCAGTCAAGTGTTTTTGGAGGTTGCAACCCTTCCATTTGTAAAGCTGTCAGCAAACACTAAAAAAGTTCACGCTCTTTTTTTTCCCGATTATCTAAGCTTCTCCCGTGTTTAGCAAACGTATTATTCTTCCAGACCGACTTCTGACACCATGTTGTTTTCCTTATACATGCCGTGGTTTACTAAGAACAAACCATATTCTGGAAGATTGTAACTAGAACTTTTATTTACAACAGCAAACAGCAACCACGTATTAACACTGCCACACTTCTAGATTATTCTGTCATTTCTGCGCATGCTCCGAGCTCTGTCCAATCATGTTCTTACACGTGACACGTGATATCACCACACACTTCATCATTCATGACCATGCCTTCAGCTCCAAAAGGCACAAATTCTTGAATTCCCTCCCTAAACCTATCTTATTTTTTTCATAAAATTCTAGAGATGCATTTAAAAAATGTGTCATATCAATGGAAATAGTCTTTATCTTGGACAGTTGTAGCCAATTTGTGGTTAGACACTGATTATCAAAAAATAGGTACCTGGAACTTACTTTTCACACCAATTTCTTTCCATCAGGCTTGAGATCCCTATGAGGTTTCCTTAGAAGAACAAGCATAAGCGATTTTCTACTGGTGTCTTCTTTTCATGAGACTTAATTTGTTTGTTTATTCTTTCCAATGCCATCACCTTAGGTTACAAGCTATTTTGATGTACCACTTCATCTCCAATACATCACAGAGCATCAACCTCATCTTGTTATACTTAGGGATGTAACTCAAGTACAGCACATTAAACAAGACTACTCCACCCTGTCTACCTGTGGCTCCACTTTCAGGGAACCATGTATCTGAGCTCAAAGACTCCTCTGTTCTTATTCATAGATAATTTGTATGGAAGAGGAGTAAATATGAGAAAACAAATGGGAACGGAGGATGTGTGAGGGAGAAAGGAAAAATAATGCCACTAGATCTTCAAGGGAAAAAACTGAAGATGCAAAATATTACAGTTATTGCAAATCAGAAATGAACAGATAAGTTTGCAAACTCAGCAGGTCAGGCAGGTCAGGAACAAGGAGCAAAGTTAATGATGCAAGTAATGGCCTTTCGTTTGGATTTGCTCGTTTTAACACAAACTGAAAAGGCTGGTTATATGAAATAATTGAACTTATTGCCCTATTCAGAAGGCTGTGTCGTGCTAAGTGGAAGATAATATGCTGACCAGGTTCAGACTGTAAGTAGGGTGGAGAAATGAAGTGACAAGCCAGTGGAAATTCAGAATCATCTGCCCTCTGGACTAGTTTTGTATTCTTCTTTGCACATTGACTTTGGTACATAAATGTACAACTAATCACTCCTGTATTGCTGTGGTAAAATTTCGTAACACCTGAGCCAGCAAGGCATATGGATCACACAAAGGAATGCTTGCGTTAAAAGTCAGCTTTATGATAGCTAAAGGGAAGTAAAAGAAAAATACCTGCATCAGTTCTGAACTTTGAAAAGGTCCTGAAGTTCTCTCTTAGTCTCCAGGCAGTTTTGCGGTTAATGGTCGCATGGAAGAATAAGTTGAAAACACTGAAAAGAACTCAATTATATTGTTTTGAAGGTTTTATTTTTTTCAACATGTCAATTGATGGTATTTTCCACTGACAGTTCACCTAGTTTGTGAGCTCAATTCAAAAGGTTTTTAAAGGATCAGAGACCTTTTGTCGTTTGTGTATTGGTGAGAATGGAACCATAGTCCCACAACTGCATACAAGTTTGTCATTTATAAACAAAGAAAAGCAGGACTGTAAATGGGTGAAAGCGTTTACTAAACGCTATTCACAGTCTCCAAAGGTCATAAAGCAAGTTATAGTCAATAGAGGTGGAAACATAAGAGGCTGCAGATGCTGGAATCTGGAGCAAAAATTAAACTGTGTAGGAACTCAGCAGGTCAGGCAGCATCTATGGAGAGAGATGTAAAGTTGGCAGTACAGGTCAAGATCCTTCATCAGGACATCAGAGTTATTATTATTGGTTATTACTCGAGTCTAAAAGTTTGGACTGTGGGTCCTAAATCAGGAGTTCAAGTTCCACCTTGGTTGCTGGGGAATTTTGCTTCTGGTAATTAAATAAATTGAAATTTATTGGCAATAAATTGAATGGGAGGGTTGGAGTCATAAGATTCTAAGAAAACTGTCTATAATATAGCAGACAAAGTCAATTTTCTCAAAAAGTTAAGCCTGATAAAGACAGGAGAAAATTTAAATCTGAGGGGATTTTCTTATTGGGAGTAATCCTTCCCAATAAAATCAAGTTCATTTTTTCCAGTAGAACAACATAGTTTTGTTAAATATAGAATCACTCCCAATCACTTATGGAAGTATGCTCACCAAATTTGATGGACATGGGAACTACATAGTGAAAGCAGTGGAAATTTTTCACTTAATAAATAGAATTCATGAAAAATGTTTACTAGAAAATTACACAATCTTCCCATTCTCTTTTTATTGAATAGTTCAATTACTTTGAACTGCTTCAAGAAAGACTTTTTGAAACTGGTGAATGATAGTATGATAGTATCTAGAACACTGAACCATCTCATCCCTCCTCTCTTCCCTATAGGAAAAGTGTCTGCAATCAATACCATCCATTACCTAACCCAGAAACTCAGCTTGCCAGTGAATACTGCTACAAGAACAATCGTCCAAATGCTGTATACTGTAAAGTCTTTCCTCTACACAACTCACTTAGTAAGTCTTTCTGTATACTTTGCGCAGTTCTTTTTCACCTTAGTATACTCTAGAGTCATTTTATAATGCAACACAGAAACAGGCCATTTGACCCAACTTATCCATAGCAACCAAGCTGCCCATCTAAGGTAGCTCCATTTGCTTGCGTTTGATTCATATCTGAGAGTGCTCTGACAATGGCCAGTAGTCTGAAGTGAAGGTTTACTTTCCTGCCAAGCCTGCACTTACCTGCAAAGACTTATGGCATATACTTATTGATTATTTGGAAAGGTTGAGCAGCTTCAAGTTCTTGGGCATCAACATCTCTGAGGATCTATCCTGTGCCCTACACAATGAATCGATCATGAAAAAGGCACACCAGCAGCTATACTTTGTTAGGAGTTTGAGGAGATTTGGTATGTCTCTAAAGACTCTTGCAAATTTCTACAGATGTACAGTGAAGAGCATTCTGACTGGTATAGAGGCTCCAATGCAAGAGGTTGCAGAGGGTTATGGACTCAACCAGTTCCTCCATGGGCA
Source organism: Hypanus sabinus (assembly GCF_030144855.1). Lineage (NCBI taxonomy): Eukaryota > Metazoa > Chordata > Chondrichthyes > Myliobatiformes > Dasyatidae > Hypanus > Hypanus sabinus. Next base: position 42,812,256 of record NC_082738.1, on the reverse strand, counting down.
CAACATTCTTCAAGAGGTAATGGCATCTTCAAGACATGGAGTTCTCAAGAAGGCAGCATCCATCAATAAGAACCCTCACCATCCAGGACATGCCCTCTTCTCATTGGGGAGGAGATACTGGGAACTGAAGACACACATGCAATATCTTAGAAACAGCTTCTTCTACTCTACCAGCAAATTTCTAAATGGTCCATGGACCCATGAACACTACCTCATTATTCATCTTTTGCACTATTTACTTACTGTGTAGCTTATAATTTTTTGTCGTGCACTCTATAGCTGCCACAAAACAACAAATTTCATGACAAACAAGAGAAAATCTGCAGATGCTGGAAATCCAAGCGATGCACACAAAATGCCGGAGGACTCAGCAAGCCAAGCAGTATCTTTGGAAAAGAGTACAGTTGACGTATCGGGCCAAGACCCTTTAGCACGACTGGAGAAAAAAAAGATGATGAGCAGATATGAGCAAATTTTATGACATGCTGTATGTCAATGATAATAAACTTGATACAGATTCTGTCAGCTAGAAAAATAAAAGAGCTGCCTCTGTCAATGAACAAGTTGCATTTTACCACAAGGTGCTTCACAGAAAATTTGATTTACTCCAGAAATGTTAAATTCTTGCAAATAACACAGGAGAATTTTTATGAACAAATTAGTTTGCAAACTGATCCCAATTTAGTTTCCTTTCACATAAATAACCTTTAATAAATATGATAAATATTTCAAATATACTTAATTTGACCTGCCGTTAATGCCAAGGTCAGCTGTACAATTCCAAACAAGCTGCTCTGTGAGATAACCATTCAGGTGGCTGCAACAGAAATATACCCAGGCATACTTGAACTAGCCATTGTTCGGCCATTGTCAAAGACTTAAAACAATATATGTGCACCATTGTTCTATATATTCCTGAACTGCAAGTAAAAGATTTACTTTTTCTAAATAAATTTAACTGGTGAGTCATTGGTGTTTATTGGTTGTTCCAGGTCCAAAATGTCAGCTGATATTTCACTTTAACAGTAATGTCAAGTACTTCAGAATATCAATGTGACAAATTGTTATATAGATACAAGTAATTCATTTTTTTTTACTGATACTAATTGTGTGGCAGTAAGGACACTTAATTGGATTTGGAATTGGTTTATTATAGTCACATCTACTGACACAGTGAAAACCTGTCTTTCTCGCTGTTGGTGGTTCTTTAAATTTGTTATACTCGGGGTTTATAGAGGGGGATAAGCTCCCACTACCTATTACCCTGATCTCAAATGGCTGCCTTGTACTGTTCATGCAGGTTAAACCCTTACGCAGTGCTTTGAGGTAAACAATACTGTTTCATGTTCACAAACAGAGAAAAGAAACTGGAGAGGACTTTTCTTCTTCTTATGCTGTCCCCCCTTCCCAAACTGTCTTTAATTCCAGAGCAAAAAGCAAAGAGAATCTTTTAGATCAACTATCAGTTGTGATGGATGTCAACCATCTCTCTGCCTCTCCCACTGAGCTCCTCCAATAGATTGGTTTTTGCTCAAGATGACAGCATCTGCACTCTCTTCTGTCCCTCTTCCATTTCTATGGGTTTTAATGTAATTGATGAGCCCAATGTGGGATCCTGTGTCAGGATCAATATGGGACTCTGCCAATAGGTAGGACAGGATGTGTTAGATAGGTTGGGAAGGTGGCTAGTATTGGGGGGGGGGTGGTGGGGTGCTGCATTCTTTCTCCCATTTTTGCTAGGCTTCTGCATACTAGAGTGAAAGAGATTTGAGGTTCTCTATCCCCTCTCAAATGGTACTTCTACATAGTGAGTTGGCATGGCCAGAGAGTGCAGTGGATGAATGGAGGGTTATATTTTCTCAAGAGTCTTTAGATATTTGGATATAGGCGATGGGGTAGTGTAGTAGTAAGTACAGCGCCAGTGATTAGGATTCAATTCCTGCCACTGTCTCTAAGGATTTTGTATGTTCTCTCAGTGACTGGAATTTCTTCCCAAATTCCATCGATGTACGAATTAGGATTCATGAGTTGTGGGCTCGGACTGTGTTGGATGTTGACTCAATGCACATTTCACTGCAAGCTTTGATGTTCCAATGTACATGTGATAAATAAAGCTCATCTTTAATGTTTATTCTTGCAATCTTTCCTCTCTATTTTTGATAATCTCTTGCCATGAAGGACCTCCTGAAGGGTGCAAAGAATTTAACCCACTCATCACAACTTCTGAATGTAATTGGTTCCTTGGTGTTGAAGCTGCCTGATATCTGTATTGAGCAACATTGTTTCAAATCATTTAAATAAAACCAACCATCTTCAGAATCAGCAAACTTGGGACTGCAAAACACCTCGGAACAGCTAAACGCTCAGGGAATGTCATCATTGTCACAGAAAGCGCAGCTGCTCGGGAGGACCGCTGGCAAAACTGAAACACTGGGCTCTAAAGCCCCACCCAGTATCCTACTGGCTCATGTTTAGTCTTTGGAAAATAAAATTGAAGACCTCAGAACAAGATTGCAGTACCAAAGGGTCATCAGGGAATGTTGTGTCCTCTGTTTCAGGGACATTGCTCACCCCCAGCACTCTGGATACAGGCACGAGACAGAGCACCTAGATGTCTTCCTGATCATTGCGGGGGATTTCAACCAGACCAACTTGAAAATGTCTCTGACAATCTATCACCAACATGTCACCTGAGGAACCAGAGGAGCCAACATACTGATCACTGTTACACCACCATCAAGAACTCTTACCATGCCATCCCACATCTGTACTTTGGCAGGTCCAATCAGCTGGCTGAACTACTTCTGACATACAGGCAGAGACTGAGAACCATAGCACCAGTGGTAAGGACCACAAAGGTATGGTTAAGGGAGGTGGAGGAGCACTTACAGGACTGCATTGATTTGGTGGACTGGACAATATTCAGGGATTCGTCTTCAAAGCTTCATTGTGACCTGCGTGGATAGGTGCGTGCCACTGTACAGGCTTGGAAAAAGCTGCAGAAAGTTGTAAACTCAGCCAATTCCATCATGAGCACAAGCCTCCACACTGTCAAGGACATTTTCAAATGGCAGTGTCTCAGGAAGCAGACATACATCATTAAGGACCCCCAGCAGTCAGGACATGCCTTTAATACCATCGGGGAGGAGGTAGAGGAGCCTGAAGTCCCACACTCAATGTTTTAGGAACAGGTTCATCTCCTACACCATCAGATTTCTGAATGGTCCATGAATCCATGAACCCTATCTCACTATTCATTCTTTGCAATATTTATTTATTAATTTACTACAGCTTATAGTAATGTTTATGCATGGCACTGTACTGCTGCCACAAAATAACAAATTTCACAGAGGTAATAAACATGATTCTACTTTATTCTATTCTAGTTTAGTCTATTAAGTGGCTCCTGTCTCTAAAGCACACAAGAGGGCAGGAATCACTGCTATCTGGTAAACTATGAAGTTTGTTCCAGATTTCAGGTCTTGATCTTCCAACCAAAGGTTGTGATAGCACACTGAAGGCAATGGTAAATTCTCCAATAGATTCATACTTTCACCAACAGATTGCTCTTGAATTGTGAAGATTAGTCTACACCTTCCAAAGTCTTTGTTGCGTGTTGGGGGAGGTTCTGTTGAAGACCTGTGTTTTGCAAATGTTTAGTGTAAAGCCTATTTTCTCATCCAATTCAATCAACAAGTCAAAAATCCTAAATGCGTATTGACAGAAAGTTGTCTGTCTACCTCAGCTTGATGACTGAGATAGGATTACAGAATTATTTTTCATCCATTAGTTGAGCTCTACTCCAACCAAGTGATGCTGTGATGATGAAGACTGGAAGTGAGGTTGTAGTGAGAAAGTCTGAAAAAAGTGTTAGAGCGATAGCACAGACTTACTTGGTGGCACTTGTCTACATTTACACTGTTCGTTTGGATCACTGCTTGCAAGCCTTCACATACATAGTACATCTGGAATGAAAATTACTTCACTGGGGCTGACAAATTTGCTGAAGATGCTTGTTGACAAACAGTTAAATGTCTTGGTAAGGTCAGAAAAGACCATGTATTGATGATACTTCATGTGTTTTTCTTGGAGTTTTCAACTATGCTTCTTAATGAATGGAGTGCAAACTACAACACAAGAGTCTACTGCCCAGCCACCAGGAAGTGATAATTGAGAAGGATCCTGTTGATTATTTTCCCAGTGGAAATACCCCTTTGTAGTTACTGCAGCCAGATTTGTCTTGTTTCCATCTTCAGAACACGGTCTAAAATCAATAAGCAACACAAGAACACAACTACATTCCTGCATGTAGCTCATTCCATATTGGGCAATTCATGTTAAACACATGTGAACAGTATAGTGGTGCAGTTGGTATGGATGCTGCCCATTGTCTCAGATTCAATCCTGACTCCAGTGTTTGTAAGTGTGGAACTAACATGCTCTCCCAATGTAGATTTCTGGTTTTCTCCCATGTCCAGGAATCAGATGTGTCAGTCAGTTAATTGGAAATTGTAAATTGTCCCTAGTGTGTAGATGAGTGATAGGATTAAGAGGAATTGAGGGGAAAATACGGGGAGAATAATAGAATGCAGGATTAGTGCAAATGGATTTTTGATAGTTGGTACAGTCTCAATGGATCACAAGGACTGTTTCCGTGCTAAATGCCTCCATGACATTCTACTTATGAAATAATAAAGCAAAATCTAATGCAACAATGAGACTCTGTACATAACATGGTAAAATGTCACAAAGAACTTTACAAAACCATTATCGAACAAAAATTAACACTGACCCACAGAAGTAGATAACATGTTTTTGTCAAAAAGAATGGATTGAAGAAATATCTTGAAGGATGAAAGAAAAATAGAAACTTGGAGAGATTCTGAGAAGTAATTCAAAGGACATGGACCTTGACATTTGAAGACAAAGCTAACAATAGAGGAGCAGTTAAATTTGTGATTGATTGAACGACAAGAGTGGGAGGAGCCCAGCCATCTCAGAGTGTAACTGGAGACTATAGAGGCATGGGAACATTTTAACATTAAGGCTTAGATTAACCAAGAGCCACTCTAGGTCACCGAGCATGCAAGTCATGGATGACTTGGATTTTAGAGCTCTGGATAACTTTTTATTTATGGACAGAAAAATGAGCGAGGTTAGCCAAGAGTGACCTGAAAAATTCTGAGTAATCCACCGAAGCCTCGGAAGAAAAGCAAAGTTAGCTGGTTAAAGTGCTCACTCACTGGAGGATAATTTGAACTTTAAATTAGATCCAAATTAAATTTCAGAACTTACAAAACATTTAAGTATTCACGGACATCTGAAATCCGTCTCCAGCAATTAATGAAAATAATGTTTGAGCTGACGTACATAAATATTATAAAATAAACAACTAATTAGTAGGTAGATTAAACAAATAATTGACTGATTTCTGCTGAAAGCAGGAACCTTAAGCCTAGTGAATGTCTGCAATAGTAAAGTGCTTGTTATCTACTAATGACTGTAAAGAATGGTCCTACGTGTTTTATAGTGGCATGAAGAGCTTTTAGCTGATCAAGACACAGTATGCAGCCTTGCACTTTAATGATCACTGAGTCCCCATCTGTACTCAGAAAAGAAGTGGAAGATTAACTATTTCTACTCCATCTCATTTTTGGTTCAGAACGCGGTTGTTCGCTTCGATTGTTTGCATGTTTGTATTTTTTTCTTTCTCTTGCGCATCGAGTATTGGTCTTTTATTTTTATTTCTATTTTTCTTTCTTTAATTAGTTTCTTCCGGGTTTCTTGCTTTGTGGCTACCTGTGAGCAAGCAAATCTCAAGGATGTATAACTTATACATTCTTTGATAATAAACAAATCTTGACTCTTTTATTCCCTACCCTCAATATTTTACTGTGAGAGAGTACAAGCTACTGACTTTAAAGTCCTGATTTTTGTGCACAGTTACTTGTATTCCAGTTTCATTAATTTTCCAATTTGTACATCAATTTATGGAATCAATTTAGATTCACAAGCTAAGTAAAAGCCATCAGTGTATCCTCATTGAGATGCGTTCCCGTTTTGATGCACAATCCATGTGTTTCTCACTTGGCCTATTTTAAAGGATCAATTTAAAATTTCTTTAGGAAAAGCCATTTTTCACTGTGTGCATGTCGCCATACTAAAAAATGCACATTCAACTTCATTACGTTGCCAGAAGGAATCTTATAATTTTTGTACATTAAATCGGCACCATGTGGAATTGCTGTTCTCTTTCTCCAAAGATGCCCAGTACCAATATTCTATTATGCTCCAGTGTCATGGGATACATATGAAAATGCATGCAAAGCCATTTCCTATACCAACTCCACCATTGCAGGAGAAAGGTCACGGAGGGAAGGGGTAACACTAGGGCAAAAGACAGCAACAGTGACCAAGTATATTGGGAATGAAGCGTCAAAGAGTAGAGAAGCAATCAAATAGTCAAGGGTTGAACATACATAAGGTGCAAAGTGAATTATTGAAGATGGAATGGGGGAGACAAATGATATTAGCAGTAAGGATGAGACAGTATACCAAGTAAAATTCTCAACATTTAAATGAGCAATTATTGTTCCAGGCATATTCTTCATTTGTAATACATAGAGTAAATACAATCTGGATGTGCCTTTATCTACATTCATTGCACCAGAAATTGAAATCCCTCTCTTACAATGTTTCAATGCAAATTACTTCTGCAGCAGTGGCATCCAAATATCATTGTGGATGCATGTACATATTCAAACAGAGGACCCAAGTAATGGTTTTGGACGTGCATGAATCAGGCAGAAACAGCAATATTTAACAATGGGAATGGGATTTTAGAATAAATTCCTCTGAGTGGTAGTATTGCAAAGCTATGGTAGTTGGTGATATGGCTGTTTATTGACAAATTCACTCCAGTGCTGGTGTCAACATGAAGTTATAAACATTTTTTGTTGACAAAAATTGAAAAGGAAAAATTGTCATTGAAGTGCACAAAGTTGTGAGCAGAAAGATCTCCCTTTTCTGCCCTTCAAAGACTATTTTAGTTCTGCCATCTACCTTCTACCGCATTATTAGCAAGTAACTTGTCAGTTTATTCACAAATAGGACAATAAATTCTTTATTCTCCATATTCTCCGACATGATAATTTTAGCAGTCTTTTCTTTAAATGTTATTTTAGTCCTCTGTGTTGACTTTGGAAGAAGTTGTCACTGAAATAAAAAAAAGTGACCTAAACAAATGATTATTCTTAATATTCTTCTTGATTTAGAAAATAGAAGAAAGAACAGTATAGCTCAGTACAGGCCCTTGTTGTACTAACCTTTTAACCTACTCTATGATCAATCCAACCGTTCCCTCCCACATAACCCTCCATTTTCTTTCATCCATGTATCTAAGAGTGTCTTAAATGTCCCTAATGTATCTACCTTTCCCACCATTTCTGATAGGGTGTTCTACGCACCCACTTCACTCTGTGTAGAAAACCCATCTCTGACATCACCCCTATATTTTCCTCAAATCACCTGAAAATTATACTTCCTGGTATTAGCCATTTCTGCCCTAGGGAAATGACCAATGAGGATTTGCTTGGAAATTCATAAATTCTATATAAATGGTGACATTGAAATTGCTCTATGCTGTGTCTTTGGCATTGAGACAGTGGTGTAGGTTCCCCTAAAGCTGTTTTATGGAAGTCACAAAAGGTGGAGTGAGAAAGTTAAATGTCTGATTTTCCAAAAGAGCATTAGCAAGCTTCCCTGTACAATGTTACACTGGAACAACCTTGTTAGTTTATTGACTTCTCGCAGGTTCTGCAATGTGACAATGTGGTGCAATTCTTAAAGCCTACTCTTAAAGTGATGTAATGCTATATGACTAGTGGAGAACATTGCCTAGAATGAATGGATCCTGCAGTGCTGGGAGAGAGTTAGAAGGGTACTAGGGAAGAATAGTGTAGAAGTCTCCCTTCTAGAGGAATGTAATAAGTAAATGGGATGGAAGCATGTTCTGACTGGCACTTTCAGAGCCATGCTCTGATGCTTTTAGACAGAGATCTCTATAATTGAGGAAGACTGCAATGCAGGCAACTATCCATACCCACTTTGCCTTTTCTTGAGGGCTAAAGGAAAAAAAAAGCCCTGTTTGCTCAAATATGGAGTTTCTGTAGTTTTGGGTAGCACTCAGAATTGTTAATACAGTTTTTATCTGCACAACACATTCTTTAGATACTTTGCAAATGAAAGTCATAATATATTAATAAAAATTGTTTTGATAATGGAGATACTTGTTATTTTTCCATTGAATTCACGCCCTACCTTTGTGGAAACATTCTTTTCTATATAGTAGTAATTTGACTTTGAGTAGAGAAGTTTTGGGCACTTTTCCAAATAGCTGAATACTCATGGGGAGATTTTTGGCAGGGATTTTATATTCCCCAGCACTTTTCTTAAACAATATGAACAGTAATACATTACTGTTCATGTACAATTACATTTTCAACCTCACTCGACTAAAATACCACCAACACTTCTTAGCTCTAGTATCACCCCATACTGAATATTATCCAGTATTGAATTCAGACAGGAAAGTCATTCCTCAATATTCAAACCTGGAGTGAGAAGGGGGTTAACAACAAACCTGGAGCCAGATTTTTTTCTGGTTGGTATTTCCAGAAGAGATTGATGGGCAAGATTATAAAATGTGGAAATCTTAGCTGTTGTTCCTTTCCTTTTCCAAGGAGCACACAAGCACATTTGATTTTATAGAGACTGTGTTCCTTTTCTGCACAAAGCTAACATTTATCTGTTGAATTTACTGAGCCACCTTAGACTTGAGAAAATTGGTGTAAGAAATCTTAGTGGTGGTAACTGTGCCCTTAAAATACATTTTACACATCATAAGTCTGAAGTTGCAAAATTATAAATGAATCCAAATCCTAATATATTACAACCAGTAAATAAAATAATTCTAATTAAAAACCCACAATGCAAATATGCACATATTAAACCATTACTAAGACATGGCAAACTTCAAACTTTGGATTAATTTCAATTTCTCCTATTCTTGATGGATGTTTCTCCTCAATAAGGAATAATTTTACGATGAGTTATTTCAACAAGAGAGCTTCTTATTTATCAACATGATGCAACAGTAAATGCATTATAAAAGATCTACATTCCAACTACAGTGAAGAACTTTGTTCTTCTTTCTGCACAGCTGGAATTGTTGTTAAAAAAAACAATGATAATTTTAAAGGCCTCCCTCCCTGGTGCAGTATCTGTAGTTAGTTGTGTTTAAGACTCTTAGTGTTTATACTGAAGACTGCAGAGAAAACACTAATAGAGTGATCATAGAAAAACCTTCATGTGACTTCTCTACTATATTTGAATTGCAAATTAATTGTCACTTGTTCATTGTAACTTATTTTGAATGAAGCAAAATCAGTTTTGAGCTACAGCTTATTTCAAAACCAGACACCATGAGAACTCAAGGCCCCTCTTTATCTCCAAAAGTCAAACTCTAACGATCGCAGAACAATCACACATGTCAAATCAGTTCCAAAGCAAATAATGACTTAAGTTCTCAATAATAAAAATGATGTACTGTAAACAGTACTGAATCCTTCCTACAACAAACATAATACCACAACTCTGAAGTGACTGATAATGAACACAAATAGATGACACATTTTAAAGATATAGTTTCAAACAAGGAAAATAAAGAGAAACTTCAGACATACTTTCACGCAAATGGAATCTCGGTTGCTTTTAATCATGCATCATCATGTTACGTCTTCTCGCATTGATAGTTCATGAAGTTGTGAAGAAGGACCTCAGCCCGTAACATCGACTGTTTCTTCATTCCCACAGATGCTGCCTGGCCTGCTGAGTTTCTCCAACATTTTGTATGTGTTGCTTTGAATTTCCAGCATCTGCAGGATTTCTTGTGTTATTGATAATTCATTGCCAGTTGCAACTTTAAATATCTTTAGGGACACCCTTCTGGGTCATGAGAGTGTTCAGCCTCTCAGTTGGTCAGGACTTGGTGGAAGTCAATCCTCTCTATTTGCAGTGTTTTGAACAAGGCAGCCTTGATGTCTACTATGATTCCATTGGATCTGAGGAAAATGCAGCCCATTTGGGTCTGGTGTCCACTGTCAATTCACTTTTCAGAGTTTGACCTTTAATGAGAAGCTACATGTGGTGGTATTTGGTATTAGTGGCTTCATTAGTGTCTGTGGTCATTCAAGGTGTAGACTTCATTTTGGCCTCAGCTTCTTCTTCCCCTGTTGGCACTTTGCTTCACCGTGGCCGATCAGACACAGTGGGCTAAGCATGACTGCTTTACTGCTCCATTGGATGTATTGCTATTTATATTACCCCAGCAATAACTTGGAGTCTCTTGAATCCGTTCTGGAGAAGGTGCTCACAACTGCTTGATGTTGACTTATTTGTTGGAATTTGAATTTTGGATCTATCTTTGGGGGTGACTTTATTCAAAACCTGCTCTCTTGCCCTTGCATTTAGAACGTAGAACATAGAACATAGAATAGTACAGCACATTACAGGCCCTTCGGCCCACAATGTTGTACCGACCCTCAAGCCCTGCCTCCCATATAACCCCCCCACCTTAAGTTCCTCCTGCATTACACGGAGTTCACTGTTGTTTACTCAGGCAAGCTATTTGTCCAGGAGCTGTTTGCTGCAACTGAAATAAATTCTGTGAAATACCCACAAAACCAATTACAATTTCTGCATGTAATGCTCTGGCTCTGTGATTCCTTTTGTAACGATACGTTAGCTCTAAATACCAGCTTATCTCAGCCTTGCTTTAACTTAATTATTTACTACTGAACATACTCAGCAAGTTTAAACGAGACACATTCAAAGTTCTCACCTCATCTGCAAGTTTTAGTATGTCTTTAACCCCTATTTCTCCAAGCATTTTTAGAAAGCTCTCCATGAGCTGCTCTCTGTGTTATGTCAATGCTGCAGTATCTGATTTCAGTTTTACTTCCAGAATCAGACATGTCTGCTCAGTCTTTCAGGGTATATTTGAAACCAAATACCCTCCTTTTGGGATATTTACATGTGCATCTTATTCTTTTTCTCATGAGCTGGTAACTAACCAGCAAAACTTCACTTCTTCTCCAAGAAGAACATCCCAACAGTTACACTGCATCCAGCAGGGAAACTTTTAATACAATATACTAAAATTCCAGACTTACATGCACCATAAAATATTCTATGTCTTTTATTGTTCATCATCTACTGGAAAATGTCACCTTTTCTGAGCAGTTTATTGTCCTGCAAAGAAATCCTTATTGCCATAACAACAAACGATACACACAATACAGACAAACTGTGGGCTATCTTGTAGCTCTTTCTTCTTGGGCATCTTCTTGAGCTGGCATTAAGCCAAGACTATCATGGATTGACTTTGAAAGGCTTTTGCTTTATTTTTAGACTTAAAAACAAAAGAGCTTTGCATGGTCTCTCAATCTGTGGACCCACACTGGAATACTTACATTTTTTTGTTTTGTTTTCTGAAGGACACCAGCTCCAATTCATAATCAAAATAGCTACTAGTTACTGGTTTATGTTATTGTTCAATTGAAGTCTATTGTAGACATTTGCACTGTAGTGACCAAAACCACAGTGAAGGTAGCAAAAATAGTTTTGAAATCCATTGTGTATGTAATGTCTAAAAGGGAATTGGTCTCCACATAAACCATGAACTCTCAATGAACCTCCAACGATTTTTCTTGTTTTATGAATAATTAACCCATTTTATCTTTATTGCTCTTGAACTATTTTTTCACCTTGGGGTGCAACAATTGCAGATTCAAATCCTGACGTGACAGCAGTGTCTACACTTCAAATGCATTTCATCGGCTATGAGGCATTACTGGTAGAAGGTTGTGAAAGGTGAAGTAAAATGACAAATTCATTCTTTTATATAAATATATTTGGAAAAAAGATGCTACTGGAAAAAAGCACCAAATACCATTACATTGTTGATTTTAGGGGCATTCTCACATGCATTATGAGCTAAAGCGAATGATGAGCAATATTTAATAAATTAGTTAAGTATTGACCCTTGTTGCACGTACGTGCTGTAAAGGTCTAGAAGCAGAATGTAAATTATGTGGCAGTATATCAGAAACTGAAAGTCAAGGCATCGGGATATCTTGCAACATGACTTCAGCACTTTACAAAATCATGTTGGAGGAAGAACTTGAATGCAGAAGTTACAAAATAATGTTAATAGAGCAGACTGTATGAACTTTTTTAAATTGCATATTTTCATAGTTAAAAAGGCTAACACATTAATTCACAATTAAGTAGACGTGAAAGGCAAAATGGCCGTGAAAGAGAGAGAAACAAAAGCTGCAAGGGATAGAGGTCCCAGTTCAGGGCTAAAAGTAGGCAGAGGTCAATTCCTCCTTCAGGCTTCTTCCTGGCAGAACAGTTTCTCCAAAAATGGAGGACTCAGCAGCACCAGGCTTGTACATTCCTGTCTGCTCACACAGGGCTGTGATATTTAAATGGAAGCTTTCCCTCAGCCCAGGCTTCCATGGCTGATTTAAGTGCAAGGCCAGCCCATCAGGATGGATGCAGGGAGAGGAGATTTAAAAACAGCAGCTGGAGCCAAGGCTGAAGGAAGGCGGGCAACCAGCCATTTACATATCAGTATCGGAGGAGTGGAATAACAGCTGATTGGACTATGGTGGTTGAAATGTAGAACAGAGAGAACGTACATGAATGTCAAATGGCAACAGGGAGAGAATCATTGCTGGATAGAAATATTGGTTGGATTACAACAGCACCTAGAGAAGCTTTCAATCGATTTGCCGCAATAACAGTGAAAGCTGATCACAGGTGTTTTCACAGACTTTAATGTCTAAAAAAAATTGCTACAAGTTGTGAGTTTAAGGAGGCAGTGAAAGGGAGGAAAAGTAACAAAGGAATGAGAGGGGGATAGAGGGTTCTCATTGACAGAAGGTGCTGAATAGTTGAGTAAAGAAGGCAAGTTAGTGCCAGAAATTGGCGCTCCACATCTTATGCTCAATTAGACACCATGCACCAGAGATAGATGCTCTAAACAATGATGGGAGTGATCACTTCTGTCAGTTGTCACCCAGTACAGGATACAGAAAATCCCTCTTGAAAAGTACTGATACACCTGCTCCACCAATGCCTTTGCAAAAAGGCCATTGCTGACTTCTACAGTGGGCAGCCTAAGGCTGACTTTCACAACTGTCTGAGCAAGTCTTTTTCCTTCAGTTAGAACTTGCCTCACTGATCATACTCTTTCCCAGTCAACTATTCACCATCTAATGTTGCAGCAGTGACATTAGGTTTGTGTTGCATTCTGATACCTTCAGTACTCCAAGTTTGAATCCTCCGCATATTGATTTGTGCACACATGAAAACACAAAGTTCAATTTTCCATTGATTTTACACTTTAGTTCAGTGATACGGAGTGTACAAATGTGTATAATTGATTTTATAAGCTTTTGATTTCAATATATTAGTAAGCGTCTAACTTATTGACGCAAATCCACAGATGGGGACTTTTCAGAAAGCCAATAAGCACACAATCTCACAGCATTTCACAAGAAAAGTATTTTCTACAATCCAAGAAAGTAGCACATCTGAATCTTATTGACATGTTAATATTGTTGGCACAGAGAGCTTCTTTCTACTGTAAGGAAGAAGAAGAAAGTTGATCTAATATTGTCACGAAGAAGCCAAATCCAAGAGAAGCATTCTTGCCAACAAAGTAAATGTGGAAATGGCCACCACAGTGAGCGGATGAATAAATAGTGCAGATGCATTCAAGGGAAGTTAGATAATCTCATGATGGAATAGGAGATGATGAGAGTGAGATAAGGCAGGGTGTCAAAAGGCTTCAGTGGCCCATAGTGGGCCAAAGTGCTTATTCCAGGTGATCTTTATAATACTATGTAACTAAAAAATGAGAAGAGGGTGCATTCTTTCATGTAAGAACATGTCCACAAAGGCAAGGAAACAGCAACAGCAGCAAGATATTCCCTAAAGCAATCATATGGCATGAAGCAAATTATGGAATGTCCCAATCAACAGAATGGGCAGACTATAGTCAAACTGCTCATTTAACCATGTCCAGATCTCCTTACTCAGGCAGTTCACAGAAGGATATAACTGAATCTGAAATGATTTCAGTTTAATGACAATCTTCTACTTCTCCGGATAGAGAACTCAGCAAAGAACTCTAAACATTGAATGAGACTTCTAAACTATTTTTACAATCTCACTTTATATTTAGTCCCTCTTCACTAATTAATTAAAACAGTTTGAGAATTTCCCTCATATGTCAGCATGCTGATGTTAATCTATCTGCGACAGAACAGCAGTTAGTGTAGCACCACAGTCAGAGTTCAATTCACACCACTGTCTGTATGAAGTTTGTATCTTCTCGCCGTGAACGGCGGATTTTGTCCAGAAGCTCCAGTTCTCTCCCACATTCCAAAGACATAGGGGTTAGTAAGGGTAAGTAAATTGTAGGCATGCTATGTTGGTGCTGCAAGCATGGTGCCAGTTGTGGGCTACACCCAGGACATCCTCGGACTGTGTTGGTCATTGACGCAAATGACACATTTCACTGTATGTTTTGATGTACAGGTGACAAATAAAGCTAATCTTTATTTTTATTACTTTGAATTGCTTTACTCTGTTTCCTTTCCTTGAACCCTGATTATGAGTATTATACCTAAAGTATTAACTGATACTTCACTACACTAAATCATCAATAAAAGTTATCCCCACAAAACTTTTCATGGATTTCTCCCAATCAACCACTAGAACATCAGAGAAACATCAGAGGAAACACCATTGGTGATGATTTTAGGATTCCTTCCAAAATTACATTAGCAAATCTATAGGTGTCCCAAGAAAATTCCTCACCACCTGTTGCTTTGTGTCAGTTGAAATGACTGAAGTTCTGTTTTCTAACTTATTTCCAATTCATACCCAAAGGGCAGACTTATTCAGTAATGCCAGTGCCATTGTAGCTTTTTTTGCAAACTAGCTATTTAACTTCAAATGCAGGAAAAACATTTAAAGGGACAGAAGAAACACTCTAATATGCTCCACAGTCATCAATGATAGGATATTCAAATACTTGTGTTATATTAGGTTTTGTAAAACATTGGATGAATGTCTGGAAGGTCAAAATGACAATTAAGTTCTTTCTGATCTGATGGCATTTGGGGTCTGTTAGTGAGTAATGCTTGTAGAGTGTCTGTATAGAGTAAATGCAATAGGTTTGTTAATACCTATTAGTGACTAAATGGCTGCTGTTCATTTTGAGAGCTGGGTTGATGGATGGCTCATCACTTATATGTAGACATTCCTTTTGTAAGTCCAAAGGAATGTTGTGTGCTATGAGATAACAAGGAGTGATCATTACAATGTTTAATTGATTTATGATCACTGTATTATGGACACAGGCTGAGTTAATATAGGATCAAAGAGTATGTTTGTCTCTGTGTGCCTCTGCCTTATGAAACTTGTGAATATATACTCTTTCCCAGTTTTGTTGTACTTCAACCAAGGACCAGAATTAAGATCCAGGATGCAGGGGTGGCTTCATGAGTGAGTCAGAACTCAGAGTTTCCTCAACAACAGCAACAATCAAGTGGTGACTAAGAAATGTGACTTTGTGACTTACAATGTAGTATTTTGTGTGTTTCATTTGTGCTTTCTATTTTGTGATAATAAATTAGGCTTAAGGTACTTTGTTGTGCTTGTACACATATTGCCACATCTCCTGGACACTCATAAATTTTGGGTCTGATAAATCCGGCCCATTACAGTACTTCCGTGACATCTTAAGTACATCACACACAAAAATTATGCCTTTTGGTGCATGCAAATAATGAAAAAGTTTTTCTATTACTAAGCAGCTGGGATGAAAGGACACAGTCCAGAAATGTCTTTGCCAAGAAATAAAAATAGAAAGGTTAGTATTTTGAAATACAGTTCATTACTTAATACCGTATGTTTATATGAAGGGACATAAATATCTACGAAAATAGTGAGATTTGTAGTAGAAAATGGCCTCAGGAAGTAACAAAGGGTTTCAACCTCTATTAAATTAAAAGAAAAAATTGGGATTAACAGTAGAATCTACCACATCCTTGTTCTTTAACAACATGGAGCCTTACCAGAGTGCTAGAGGAAATGGTCTGTATTTGTGGCTCAAATTGCAATAACTTTTTTTTAGTAGCAGCACGAGTCTAAACATCATCAAAAGCTATTAATGGATCTAGCAGGACAGAAAAACACTGTCTATCAGCTTTTGACAAAATTGCTAAATTATTATTCTATTTTAATCTGTACTCCTCTTCATGTGCTATTGTTCCACATTCTATGTATGGGCAAACATTATGAGTAGTAAAATCATCTTAAATATATTAGTAAAGTTCCAAATTGATATGGGTTCAGAGGGAGAACCCAAGGTAATTAAAGAGGTGTAATTGACTGTGGGTGAGCTTATTGCCTGTATCTTTTGTAATTGTCAAGGATAATCCCTCTGGACTGAAATATAGCTCATGTGGTTCTTACTTTTGAAAATCAGAGTTAGGGAACCAGGGGCTACTCTGGCTGACATAGTACAAGAAGTAATTGTAAGAGATGCCTTTATGGTCACTGGGCAATAGACGAGGCCTTCTGAAACCCACAACACAGCTTTTGAAAAACAAATCTGAGTAATATGAGGGATGATCTTATTCAAACATATAAGATCTTAACAAGGCTTGACAGGGTAGATATTAAGATGTTTTCTCTAATGGGAAGGTCATAAACAAGATGATATAGTGACAAGGTAAGGGGCTGGCCATTTAAATCTGAGGTGTGTAGAAATTTCTTCTCTTAGAAATTAGTTAATCTATAGAATCCTCTGCCCAGCGTTTGGTGAAGGTCAGATCATTTACGGTATTCAAAGTGCAGATGATAGATATTGGAAAGATTGAAAAATTGATGGCTATGGAAAACTGGCACAGGACAGGGCTTGAGGCCAGCACAGATCAGCTATGACCATATTGAATAGTAGAGAAGGCATGAGAATTTGGTGACCTACTCTTGTTCCTATTTTCTATTCCTTGTGTATTTTCTAATGTATTCATTATTCTACTATATGGTCATAGCTGCTGTGGCAGGCACTTACTGCCCATAAACACAAGAGATTCTGTGGATGATGGAAATTTTGAGCAAAACTCATAAAATGCTGGAGGCAGCAAATCAGGCAGCATCTATGGAGGGGAATAAACAGTCGACATTTTGGGTCGAGACCCTTCACTAGGACTGCAAAGGAAGGGGCCAGAGCCAGAATAAGAAGTGAGAGGAGGAGAAGGAATACAAGCTGGCAGATGATAAGTGAGACCAAGTGAGAGGGAGGGATAAAATAAGAAGCTGGGAGGTGATAGGTAGAAGAGGTAAAGCTTTGAAGGAGCTATTTATTTGCCTTTGGAACAATGAGAATGAGCTACCTTTTTGAATAAGCACTCTCACCACTGTATTGAGGAGGGATTTCATGGTTTTGACCTAGTAATATTGAAGGACTGGCAATGAATTCCAGATCATGATGGTGTGCAACTTGGAAGGAAGTCTGCAGTACTGATGTTCCCATCCACCTACTGCCCTTGGCCTTCTGGGCAGCAGAGATTGCGAGTTTGAGAGGTTCTATGAGGATGGCCTGGGCAAGTAATGATACACGTTGCAGTTAATATGCACGAGTAGTGGAGGAATTAGTACTTTGGTTGATTGACGGGGTACCAATAAAGTGGGTGTATTTGTGGTGGATGAACTTATCTTTTTGAGAATGGTTAGAGCTGGACTCGTTCTTCCTCTTCAACGTCAGATTTTCAAATGGTCCATAACCTATGAATACTACCTCATTATTCTTCTTCAGTAAGACATAAAAATTATAATATGTTACAAAAATAAATAAATAGTGCAAGAGAAGAATAATGAGGTAGCGGTCATGTGTTCATGGGCTCTTTAGAAATCTGATAATGGAGGAGAAGAAACTGTTCCAAGCTGTCTTAAATTTAAAGAATACTTTCCAATGTACATCTGTAGAAATTTGAAAAAAATCTTTGGTGATAGAGCAAATGCCTACTGTAGTGGAGCCACTGGAGTACCTTCTTCATGACTGCATCAATGTGTTGGGCCCAAGATAGATCTTCCAAGATGCTGACGTCCAGGAACTTAAAGCTGCTTGCCCTTACCATACTGGCCCCAGAAAAGAATGTGTTCTTTCAACTCCCTCTTCCTCAAGTCTGCAATAAATTCTTTGGTCTTGCTGATGTTCAGTGCAAGGTTGTTTTTTTGCGATACTACTCAACAAAAACCTTGAACTATCTCAATTTATTATGCCTCATTTATTATTTGGTGCCATTTGAGATTCTGCCAACAACAGTGATGATATTGGCAAATTTATAGATGGTGTTTGACCTGTGCTTCGCCACACAGTCATGAGTTTACAGAGAGCAGAGCAAAGGGCTAAGCATGAATCTTGAGATGTGCCTGTGTCATTTGTCAGCAAGGAGATACAACTTCTGATCTGCACTGACTGTCATTTCCCGATAAGGAAGTCAAAGATCCAGTCGCAGAGGGAGGTACAGAGGCCTAGGTTTTGAAACTTGTTGATTAGCACTGAGAGGATAATGGAATTGAACGTCAAGTTGTAATCAATAAACAGCAGCCTGACTTATGTTTTACTGTTATCTAGGTACTCCAAAGCTGATGGGGTGAGACTGGAAGATTGCATCAGCTGTAGAGCTGTTGTGGTGGTAAGCAAATTGCAGCAGGCTCAGGTCCTTGCTCAGGCAAGAATTAATTCTAGTCCTGACCAACCTCTCAAAGTAGATGTGAGTAACACTAGGCAATAGTCATTGGAGTATCTCATCCTGCTCTTCTGGGGCACCTCTATGATTACAGCCCTTTTGATTCAGGTGGGAACCTCCAAGTACGGCAGTGAGAGGCTGTCGATGTTGGTGAAAACTCCAGCCAGTTGGTCTGCACCAAAGCAGAATATGAGGTGCCGTTCCCCTAATCTGTTTCTAGCCTCAATTTAGCAGCAGAGGAGGTTGTGGACAGCGTGGGAAAGGAAAGTGGAATTAAAAAGATAAATAGATCAAGGATATGTATGTATGCTAAGAGTTTAGGTCAAATTGTTAAATGAAATTTCATATGTGGTACCATGCATTTTTTTTAAGACTGCCACACAATCCTGTGCTTGAGGTCATTTCCCATGTGCTGCTTGCAGCTGCAGTAACCTTTAGTAATTGTAAGCATCTAAACAATTTCAGGATTTCATTGTTGTAATTGTCTCTCAGAGTGGAATTGTGAATTACCAGCAACTAGGCCTGAGGTTGTGGAAAGTGAAGTCTCAGTCCCAAAATGCCAATAGCACTGTCAATAGTGCTGTTAAAATCTTTTTCAACTTTAAATGTCTCAGATACATACAGATTTAATGAACAAAATACTACATATATTAAATATAATGATATATTTCATGGAATTAAAATAATCAATGTTAAATAAAATAGAGAAAAAATCCACTTACCATCACTTAGCTTTTCACCAGGTCAGCAAACTCACCCAGATTAACTAAGTGGTGCAAGAAATGCCCGAATCAAGAAGGCAAAAATTGAAGTGTACCTGGCCTCACAGGCCACTCCAATTTAGCTGGGAATCCAGAGGTGGAGTAAAAATTTGGACGTATTAAACACAAGAGATTCTGCAGATGCTGGAAATCCAGAACAACACACACACAATGCTGGAGGAACTCAGCAGGCCAGGCACCATCTATGGAGAGGAAAAAGCAGTCAACATTTTGGGCTGAGACCCTTCATCAGGAAAGGAGTGGTAACTTGTTCATGACTTCCACGTCCCCACTGCGGGGATCAGGAATATGGGGACCCATGTATTTCAGCACCCCAGCCTACCTGCACAAAGCTGCCTATAAGCCCAGAGTATGATCGAATCAGGTACCTGCAGGAAACCATGCTAATTAAGGTTAAGATAATGTTTTTGATGTTACTGAACAGACATCATTAAAAGTTTATGACCAGTATAGGCAACATGTAACTAAAACTCACAGGATACTTGGTTGAATTAACAGAATTTCTTATATAAACCATTTTAACATTATCCTAGTCTAGATTATTTTGCCCAATTTTAGCCATCCCAAATTAAAGAACCCTGGGAAAGGTCAAATGGCGAGAGGAAGCACTAATCTCTAGTTTAATGAACCTGGATTTTAAAAAAACCTCAAAGAGCTGGGTTTGCTCTACAAAATAAATAAAAGGCAAGATAACATCCTGGTTATTAGATTGGTAGAGCTTAAATGGAACATAGTTTTAAGCAATATAAGGTTAGGGAATGAGCAAGATATTATTAGTCAGTTTTTAATTTCCCAGAGAACTGCAAATCCTGTGCTATATTACCAGCTGGCTGTCTACATGGTGTTAAATGAAATTTGGATCAGTTCCTGACTGTGCATGAGATTGCATAATAGAGTAGTTAAGTTTCTTTCTGGATAATGCCCGACCATGTGATCTCCTGAACTGATTTCAATTGTCTAATAAATTGGTCATCAGCCCCAGAGTGTTTTTTCTCTGTTTAACTTGTCTTCAGCAGAAAAATGCCATGATACAAGCTTAGGTATAAGGTGGGGAAGGAATAGGGAGATTGGGAACAGAATAATCCTGCAAGAAGATTTAGGATGGACTTGATCAGAATCAGAATCAGGTTTATTGTCATTGACATCTGATGCGAAATTTGCAGTTTTGTGGCAGCAGTACAGCACAAAGACATAAAAGTTTACAAATTACAAAAAAAAACACAAATAGCACAAAAAATGGAATAATGATGCACTGTTCATGTGCCATTCAGAAATCTAATGGTGGAAGTGAAGAAGCTGATTATGCGTCTTCAGGATATCTGACGTGTTTGTGCATGTCTTCATGCACCTTCATGTCAAAGTAAGTAATATGGCAAGTTCTTTTCAAATTGAAGTGATTGTTCCATTTTTTGAGGCATGCAGAAGTTTGAAGGGGAAAGCAAACAACTTTTGTTGATTGTACATTTTCTAAAAGACGCCTATTGTTTCGCTCAATTGGTAAAAAACTAACCTTAGGCACTTCTGGACTTCACTATGAGTGCATTTTTAAACTGAAAAGAAAAAGGACAGCAAAGTGACATTTGGTTTCAAAGCAGATCAGTCAAACCATCTTATGTTCAAAAAAAAAATACACTTCAACAATCAGTAGGTTCAGGACTAAATGATGCCCTCATAAACACAAGAGGTTCAGCAGATGCTGGGAATCTTGATCAACCTGCTCAAAATGCTGGAGGAATTCAACAAGTCAACAAGTTATGGAAATGAATAAATAGTCAAAGTTTTGGGCTGAGACCCTTCATGAGAACTGGAAAGGAAGGGGTCAGGGCCCTGAATAAGATGGTAGAGGAGGGGAAGGCGTACAGGCTGCCAGGTGATAGGTGAGACACTCGCACAAGCCATTGGCTGCAGGTGATATGCCATGGATCAAGGCCACAATGGCCCAGAGGTCTAACGTAAGTTAGGGACTGTGGTGAGAAGAAATAATAGTTGGAGTGCTGAACTGAGAAACCCAGGTGTTGATGAATGCCCGCAGCCATTGATGATGTTAGAGGAACAACCTTTGGCCACCTGGTGGTACGGTCCACCATGGTAAAGGCGTGCCAAACAAACTTTAAAGCAACCAGTTTCTGTGAAGCCTTTCTGCTTGGATACAAGAGGCCATGAATAAAGTTAAAATCAGTATGCAGGCACAGTGGGGCGAGAGCGACTGATTGAGACATCGCACAGGAGAGAAACTCCTGCATTCCTGAACTTGACGTCACCCAACTGCAGGCCTGTGACTGCTATCCTGTAAGCCTGGACCTCTGGGTCGGTAGCTTAATTGGCTGCCATTATGGCATCAACAGAGGGTCGTGAGAGGCAATCAGCCACAGCATTATTTTTCCCTTGATGCCATGAATTCCAAAATGTAGGTCAGGGGCATTGCTGCCATGCAGAACAAAGGCCTGACACCTTGGCCACTGTGTGCACGAGGGGTTTGTGGTCAATGAACTCTGTGAAATGCTTACCCGCTACTAGAAAATGAAAATGGCGGATGCCAGATAGAGACTGAGAGGCTTGCGTCAAATGTGGTGTACTTCCTGTTGGAGTGGGGAGGAGTGCGGAGCTGCTGGCTAAAGCAACTGCCAAATGCCTCCAACCAACTGTTCATACACAGCACCCAGAGCATCAGTAGTGATGCCTAAACATGCGTTGGGGAGCGGGTGCACCAGTTCGAAAGAGCTTGTTTAGTGTCATCAAACGCTCTGGTCATGTCCGCTAACCACTCAAACATGCAATTAGGGGCACTGTCTTTAAGGGCAATATCCAAGGGAAGCATAAGTTCAGTAGCTCATAGAATAAAACAGTGATAGAGTTCACCACACCCAAAAACTCTTTGTGCTTTGGTAATGTGGGAAGTCCATAATAGCGGCAACTTTTGACAGCAGGGGTGTTGCACTTTCTGTGGAGATGTGGTGGTCAAGAAAGTCAATAGTAGACAACCTGAACTGGCACTTCACGGGGTTGATAATCAGCCCATGTTGGCTTAGGCACTTGAAAAGTGTGTGGAGATGTGATGAATGTTCAGATTTAGATGCACTGGCAGCAAGTATGTTGTCGAGGTAAAGCAAAAGAAAATCTAAGTATTTTAGCCCAGAGTCCATTAGTCACAGAAAAGTCGGTGCTGCATTTTTCCGCCTAAACTGCACGCACAGAAACTCAAATAGGCCAAATGGGTTTATAAAGGCAGTTTTGGGAACATCCTCTGTGCACACAAGCACCTGATGGTAGTCCCTGACTAAGCCCATTTTAGTAAACGTTATCCTTCGGGCTAAACATGTTGAAAAGTCTTGAATACGTGAGACTGGGTAACAATCGGTAGCAGCCTCGTTAAGGCAGTGGCAATCGCCACATGGACGGCAACCACCATTGGGCTTAGAGATCGTGTGGAGTGGTGAAGCCCAAGGGCTATTCGGCCTGCGTACAATGCCAAGCACTTCCATGTTAGCAAAATCAGCCTTCAAGCTGGCCAGCTTTTCTGAGTTCAGTCTACACTCACAGGTGCGGAAATGCGGTGCTTGACCCCATGCTTTGTGACTGTAGTGGAAAACGTAGGTTTGGAGCGGTTCAGGAATGCGCTCAGCAGGCGAGTGAATTCAAATGTGGTAGTGCATGCCCTTGACCGAGTCATCGTGGGGTACAGGGTGGCAACCCAAAGTCCTTTGTGTCCTCAAGCCTGTAGTTCTTACAGTCTACATGCAGTCCTTTGGTACACAGGAAATCTGTGCTGAGCAGAGGTCTAGCAATTTCAGCCAAGACAAAGTCCCATGAGCAGCATCATCCACTGAGGTAAAGCATCATGCATCATGTCCCATAAGTTTGGATTCTGCTGTCACTGGCAGTCTTTAGCAAGGGTCCGTCTCTCTCTGCCTTATAATCAATCGGTGATGCTAGCAGCACGCTTGCTTGAGTGCCCGTGTCATGCAGGAAGCGTCTCCCTGTAAGGGGTGTCCGTAATGAGCAGTAGGCGGCCCTGGCAGCTGGAACCCATGCTATTCACTGAACTCTGATGCCCTGATGTGCTGGCACTGTCGGAGCTGCATGGTGGTCAGTATTTATTGGCATTCGTGCTGAAGCGTGCATGGTAAAAACACAGACCCGCCATTGACTAGTTTGGAGGTAACCATCCTTCCCCTCAGTTGGTCTCACCTATCAACTGCCCTGACAGTTTTTATTCCTTCCCCTCCCCCTACCTTCTTATTATGGCTCCTGTCCCCTTTCTTTCCAATCCCGATGAAAGGTCTTGACCCAAACCATCAACTGTTTACTCCCCTCCATAGATGCTGCCCGATTTGCTGAGTTCATTTATGTGTGTTGCTAAATGATGTCCTCAGCTTGTTGGTGAATCCCTTCAGTGGACCCTATAATCCTTTCAATATGGACAATGCAATTTAGCATCTAGTCACTGAACACTGAACACAGAACTTTCTGAATGTATTCAGTCAGTGAATCCTCCCAAACAAGTTTTTCCAGCCTATCAAAAGACAGGCAATAAAACACTCTCATATAATTAGGTCAAGTGCAAACTAATAAAATGGCTTCTTTCAAGCTACAGGAAAGGCAGTGTGCTGATTAAAGTGCTGGACAAGTAATCTGGAATCAGGAGTTTAAAATGACTATGGAGCCTGCTGAATTTAAATTCAGAAAAATAAATTCTCTGGAAATTTCTTTTAAAAGAAGTTAACATCTGTATTGGGACCAGGACTCTACTTAAACAGGATTTTGACCCGAAGCATCAACAATTTCTTTCCTCCCACAGATGCTGTTTGATCTACTGACTTCTTCCAGCAGATTGATTGTTGCTGCAGATTCTAGCATCTGCAGTCTCTTGAGTCTCCAAGACACTACTGGATTGTTCTTAAAATCCAATAGGTTCACTTCAGGAAAGAACACCTACAGCTCTTACTTAATCGAGTCTTTGCATAAATAAAAACCCACTTCAATGTAATTTGATTACTTTAAATTAAAGATCACAAGAAGCAGAAGTAGGCCATTCAGCCCATCAAGTCTACTCCGCCTCTTCACCATGAGCTAAACTATTCTCCCATCTAGTTCCAATTTCTGGCTTTTTCCCCATATCCCTTGATACCCTGACTACTTAGATACCTATCAATCTCCTCCTTAAACACCCTCAATGTTCAGGCCTCCACAGCTGCATGTGGCAATGAATTCCATAAACCCATGACCCTCTGGCTAAAAAAATTTTTCCTTATCTCTGTTTTAAATGAGTACCCTCTAATTCTAAGACTGTGGCCTCTTGTCCTGGACTCACCCACCAAGGGAAACAGCCTTTCCACATCTACTCTGTCCAACCCTTTCAACATTCGAAACGTTTCTATGAGATCCCTTCTAATTCTTCTATACTCTAATGAATACAGTCCAAGAGCTGACAAACACTCCTCATATGTTAGCCCCCATTCCAGGAATCATCCTTGTTAATCTTCTCTGAACTCTGTCCAGCATCAGTACATCCCTTCTAAGATAGGGGTCCCAAAACTGCACACAGTATTCCAAATGAGGTCTCACCAGTGCCCCATAGAGCCTCATTAACACCTCCTTACTCTTATACACTATTCCTCTTGAAATGAATGCCAACATAGCATTTGCTTTCCTTACTGCCGATCCAACCTGGTGGTTAAGGCAATAAACAGTGGCCATGCTGGTCTTTTTCTGAGCTCTATAACTCAATGACTCAATGAGTAAGATCATGGAAGATCTGATAATAATCTCAACTCTGCATCCCAATCTACCCAACAATGGAGACTGCTCAATAATCTTATCATGTTTCTTCTACTTTTCAGGTAGACTGGATAGTGAAGGTGTTTGACATACTTGCCTTATTGTCAGCATACTGAGTACAGTAGTTGGGACATCATGTTGCAACTGCACAAGTCATTGGTAAGGCCACATGCACTCATTTCTTGTGGCCCAGAAGGATGCCAATAAGCAGGAAAAGCTGGAGAAAAGATTCACAAGGATGTTACTGGGAATGGAGGGCTTCGGGTAGAAGCAGAGGCTGGATAGGCTAGGATTTTTTCCCTCTTAGAGCATAGAGTGCTCAGGGTGACCCTATATATCAAATCATGAGGTACATAGATAAGGTAGATGGTCACAGTCTTTTCCCCAGGGTAGAGGGGGTCTAAAACTAAAGGACATACTTTTAAGATGAGTGGTAAAAGATCTAAAAGGACCTGAACTTCATGCAAAGGGTGGTCTATATATGGAATGAGCTGCCAAAGAAAGTGGTTCAGGCAAGTGTAATAATAATAATAAATTAAAAGTCATCTATACAGGTGCATGGATAGTAAAGACATTGTGGGATATGGGAAATGCAAGCAATTGAGACATCTAGGTCAGTATGGATGAGTTTGGCGACGGGATCTGTTTTCATGGTGTATAATTCAGTCTATCAATGAGATATGCCCAAAAAGTCAACCTAATCAGACGCTGTGGTGTGCAAAAGCCAAAAATAATGATGCACTTTGTCTTCTTGCTTCATGTTCACACACAATGGCTCAGATCTCTGAGAACAGTATGGAGATGCTGAGTATGCTCAAGAATGCTGGAGTAAACAACAGGATGTGGAAGACAGACATGCAGGGGTAAATAGTTTAATTTACTGTGCAACATGGCATTCATTATCTGATTTGGAATATTAACTTTCTGGTAGCTTTTATTCTTGCGTTGTGGGGAATTATACGCTTTGACATTCAGAGACAAAGGAGAGAACTGCGGTGACAGAGAATGGGATGAAGTTATTTCTATTGCACTCTGATGGGTTACTCACAGACCACTGGGCAAAATGTGGCTGTTCCTGATCTTATACTCTTACCCATCCTCTTCCACAGCATCCTTCTTTTCCTCCTCCTTAAATGCTTGCTGTGCAGCTGATGGTGAGGGGTGGTGCAGTGACAGCACAGTAGCATAGAGGTTTGTGTAATGCTTCACAGAGCGAACTGTGAGATCGGCGTCCAATTCCCATTGTTGTCTGTAAACAACTACATATGTTTCAATGTTTCAATATACTGTATAGGAAACAAATAAAGCTAATCTGTATCATCTTTATTTCATCATGATGCTGCAACAGACTTCAACAATCTTAAGAGCCATACAACCAAGTATGGTTAAGACAACAGAAGCATTGTTTTAGCATGCAAATATCCAAGTCTATCAGATCAACTGTGGTAGAATGACCTTTATTGTATCTACACTGCATACAGTATATGATTGTCTATTTTAAGGCCATATGACATAGGAGCAGAATTATGTAATTTGGCCCATCGAATCATCTCCACCATTCCATCATGGCTAATTTACTATCCCCCTCAACCCCATTCTCCTATCATCTTCCCATAACCTTTGATGCCCTTACTAATTAAGAACCTATCAACATCTGCCAATGAGTTGGCCTTCATCTGTGGCAATGCATTCCACAGATTCACAACCCTCTGACTTAAGAAATTCCTTCACATCTCTGTTCTAAAGGGATGTCCTTGTATTCTGAGGCTGTGAACTCTGGTCCTAACCTCTCCCACTATAGGAAACATCCTCTTCTTGCACACTCCATCTAGGTCTTTCAATATTTGATAAGTTTCAATGAGATCCCTCCTCATTCTTCTAAATTCCAATGAGTACAAGCCCAGAGCTATAAAACTCTCCTCATATGTTACCCCTATCATTCCTGGGATTATTCTTGTGCACCTCCTCTGGATCCTTTCCAATGCCAGTACAACCTTTCTTAGACCCAAGACTGCTCTCAATACCTTAAGTGTGGTCTTATATGGCATTCCATCTGCACGTAGCCCTCATGATCCAGAAACAATTTTTGATTTTCAGGAGCACCAAACAGTTGGCTGGAGGAATTCAGCAGGTTGAGCAACATCTGTAGCCTTCCGAAGATGCCACTTGACCCTCTGAGTTTCTGCAGCAGATTGTTTGTTACTCCAGATTCCAGCATCTGCAGTCTCTTGCATTCGCTTTGATTTTCGGTGGTGGTTGTTTTTAGTTAGCTACAGTGAGGAGTTTCCAAGTGCCAGCTGGCACATTACACAACCAGGGAGTTGAGGGGGTATGTTACCATCTGACAAATCACACATCTACAATGCAGTAAAGCTCTGATCTGCTAGCTGCAGTACCCACAAAATCCATGCCTTCCATCAGGAGTGAACTGGACAATGCTGGGGTAACACTCAGGCAAAAATGAATTGAAAGACTTTCTTGTTCATTGATGCAACCATATATGATAGACCCTAACAAAGGTGCAATTACTAGCAAATATGTGGTGAGGAATGAGACCTGGAAATGAGGTCTGGCTATATAAGATTTTAGTAGTGAGGATTGTAGCAAATAATGTACAAGAATAAGTAGATACTGTTGAGCAACACACAAAATGCTGAAGGAATTCAGCAAGTCAAATGGCATTTAATGAGGGGAATAAACAGTTGATGTTTCAGGCTGAGGCTCTTTTATCAATCTCTTATGCAGTAGGTAGAATTATCTGCATTATGAAAAAAAGGTTTAGTTGCTGCAAGAAACTATCGACGTCAGTTTCAAAATCAAATTTAAAAATCAGAGCAAAAACCATAAATAATAAAAGTCATAATAGTGCATGAAGTTTTAAAACATTGAAAAACACCTAGTGGTTCAAACATGGAACTGAAATCAAGATGCGCATTGTGTGAACTTTCCAACTATTTGGAACATTTTTCTTTTGCTTTTTGAATGAGCGACTCTACACACTGAGCCATAGGTGTTTACTGGAGAGGCATGTTTGTTAGTATGCTATCAAATAACCTTTATATTTCTGCCTGATATATGAAATTATGTTGACATGAGTGTTGATGTAGGTTATTTTGTGCTCTGCTTTGTCATTTGTACCTGGTGTGGTGTGTTCATTGATGTTCAAGTTTACCAGAATCTGAAGTTTCAGTTATTGTGGTGACTCCGCCCTTATTATAGCCACTTTCATATATAACTGTAGTTTATTTACCTGGGACCACAGATCCACCATTGATCATTTACAGAGCAACTTTTCAGAACTTTGAGCCAGATGTGCACACTGTAATGCCTTTAAAATCCAGCTACTATACAGACATCCACAGCACAGTAAATCAGGCCTGAAGATTTAATCGCTGCACAGGATTTTTTTACCCTTGTGGAGTAACATCTTTCCTGACAAGGATTCATTCTGTGAAATCACTCATGAAATCACAGTCACTCATGACTGTGAAATAATCTCAGGTTCTGGGGCCTCATCCTTAGTGATTGTAGGAGTTGATTCTGGGACTGCAGGAAGTGGTTCTGACAGCTCTGACCACCTTTCTTCACTATTGACTTCTCTCCTCATCTGATCAATGTGTCATCTCCAGATAACATCAGACCCAATTTCCACTGTGTAGGAGAATGGTTCAGTTCTGCCCTTAATCTTTTCAAATACCCATTTTTGATCACTCCTGTAGTCCCTCGTGAGGACTGCTTGTCCAGGAGTGAAACATTGAACCTCCTTGTTTGAGGAGACTTCAATTTGTCTCAGCTGTTTGTCCTGCATACCCCTTCTGAGATTGGGTTTGAGGAGATCCAAGCATGGGCACAAGGGACGACACAGGAACAGCATAGTGGGTGAGTTGTTGGTTGTGGAATGTGCAGCACTGCGAAAGCAAGGAGGAAATTGGCGAGTTTCTGATTCAGTGTCAGCATAGTCTGTTCTGCTGGCATCGCTCGCAGTGTGTTCTTTAGACTCTGGACAAGTATTTTCACCAAGTCACTTGTAGCTGGATGGTATGGTGCAGATGTAATATGTCTTATTCCATTCATTTTCTGGAATGACTGAAACGGTTCTGCGACAAACTGTGATCCATTGTCACTGACTAAGTGTTCTGGAACACCAGTCCTTGAGGAGAGGCTTCTCAACACGTCACCAGTGTGCACACTGTGGTGGAGGCTATTGGGACACTCCCGGCCACTTTGTAGCTGCATCCAGTGCTACCAAGAAATTTGCAGTCATGAATAGTCTGGCACAATACACATGAATCCTTTGCCAGGGAAATGTATGCCGTTCCTAGGGATTGAGAGGCTCTGCTCTTGGCATCTTCTGGATGTGTTGGCATCATGAACAGTGCGTAGCAAACTGCTCGATCAGCTGATCTATCCCAGGCCACCAGACAAAGCTTCAACCAATGCTTTCATTTTGACCACACCTGGATGACCAGTATGCATCTCCTCCAACACTTCAGCTCCCAGTTTAGATGATACAACAACTCTCAATCCCCACATATAGGGCAACCCCCATCAAGGGCAAGTTCATCCTGCCACTGGTAAAAATGGGGGAACTGGAATTTCTGCTGCACATTCCAGCCACTTTGGGTGGCCATGTGGACCTGAGACAGTGTGGGGTCTTTTCTGGTTTCCCTTTGGATCTCTCTGCCGTAAAAGGGAGACTTTTGATTTGTGTTAGGGAGAATACATCAAGAGGAGTGTCCCCTTTGGTAAATTTTTCAGGCATTTCATTTTCCGAGAGTAACCAGAACACTCCATCAGCATTTCCAGGATAGTCGCTGATTGAATTTGATCTGTAATTGTGTGCACCAAGAAACAGAGCCCATCTCTGCATTGGTGCTGCTGCTGTTAGTAGAACACTCTTCTGTGGATTGAAAATGGACACTCGTGGTTGATAGTCAGTAATGAGGGTAAACTCTCCCCCATACAGGTACTGGTTGGAATGTTTTACCCCCTCCCCCAAACCAGACTCAAAGCCTCTCGATCAATCAGTGTGTAATTTTTCTCTGCAGCAGTAAGGGAACGTGATGCAAAGGCTATGGAGCAGTAGCTTCCATCACTCATAACATGTGACATGACTGCATTTATACCATAAGGTGGGGCATCACAGCCAACCTTCACTGGACAATGGTTCAAAATGTGTGAGTACAGTGTCTGATATCACCATATTCTTTACATTTTTGAAAGCCATCTCATGCTGCTTTGTCAATTTCCATTTCTACTCGATCTGAAGTAATCAGTTCAAGGGGTGGAGCACATTAGCCAGGTTTGATAGGAACCTGTTATAGTAATTGACAAATCCCAAAAAGGACCACAACTGTGGCACATCCTTTGGCCTTGGGGCATTCGCTACAGCTTGAATCTTCTCAGCACAATTGTGTAATTCTTGTGTGTCAATGGTGTGATCACAGTAAGTGATGTTTGGTTTAAAGAATTCACACTTGTCACATTGTGCTCTGAGCCCATAATCTTCTAATCATTGCAAAACTATTCTGAAATTTTGGAGGTGTTCCTTGTCATCCTTATCGGTAATAATGATGTCATCCAGGTGACGCTGAGTACCTGGGCAGTCTTGCAGCACCTGGTCCATAGCTTTCTGCCAGAGTGCAGGTATAGATGCTATTCCAAAAATAAGCCTATTATAATGATAAAGCCCTTTATGTGTGTATTTATGGTGAGAAACACTTTGGACTCTTCTTCCACATCGATCTGCAAATAGGCTTCAGCTAAGTCCACTTTGCTGAAGTGTTTTTCTTCAGAAAGGCCTGCAAAGATACTCTCTATCCTGGGCAGAGGGTATTGATCTATTTTCAGTGCTAGGTTGATGGTGACCTTAAAATCACCACAGATCCTGACAGACCTATTCTTCTTGGTTACTGGGATGACTGGCATAGCCTATGTGCTCCACTCAATCTTGGAAAGAATTATTTCAGCATTCATGCAGTCCAGTTCACTGGCTACTTTATCTCAGATAGTGTAAGGAAATGGACAGGCTTTGTAAAACTTTCAGTTAACTCTATTGCAGAAGATGTGGCATGCAAATAGTTAATGGATCTTCAGTCAAGTTGTATTTGTCTCAGCCAATCATGGGCTCACAATGCTGGCCTTCCTGTTTTTACTACATACAAACCTAATGTGTCTTGTTGGTTGTTGTATCTTACTGATATGAAAGTGATTCTCACAGGAGTTATCTTTTCTCCACTATAACTTCTTAGTTTGATATCTGCAGGCTTCAGTTTACTATTTCTGAAATGCTGTTCGAGTCTTTTGTGAAATGACTGAACCAGTGTCCAATTCCATTTTAATTAATTTGCTGCTCACTTCTGGTGTAAGCCATATTGCTTGTATATTGTTAGTTTTCACATTTTTTAAGGCTACTCAGTCCCATGTCACTCTCATCATTATAAGATTATTTTTTCATCAACAGCATGCAGATTAGTGCTCTTTTTGAAACTTCAACTTGACATTTTATTTTTTACCCTTCTCTGTGCAGTCCATTTATTTTGTTGCATTTTCTGCAAGTTTCACTTTTAAACCTGCATTGGTCTGGTATATGTGAGCCCCTGCCACAATGGCAACCCAATTTTTTTGGCCAGGCCAGTTACTGTTTAGATGTTGCAATTTTGTTCACGCTCACTTTCATTCCTGACTGCAACTCATTTGTGTCTCTGAATGTGGTTTCCATTGATACAGCAATTTGAACTGCTCTTTTAAATGTGAGTTTTGCTTCAGTTAGAAACAGCTTTTGAATCCTTTCTTGCCAGATACCACAAACTAAACAATCTCTCAGGGCATCATTAAGCCCATCACTGAGCTGACAATGCTCAGACAATCTCTTCAATTCAGCCACATATGCTGAAATGGACTCCCCTTCTTTTTGATCCCACTTATGAAATCTAAAGCTTCTGCAATCAACAATAGTTTTGTTTATAAATATTCATGCATTACTTTCACAATGTCAGCAAAACTCACTTCGGCTGGTTTAGTTGGGGCAGTCATATTTCTAAGCAAACTATGTTTTTCCACCAATTGCACTCAGCAAAAATGGCACTCACTTTACATTGGCTATTTCATTTGCTTCAAATTATTCAGTATACATCAGCCAGTTAGCTTTTGTGCAATCGAACGCATCTATCTTTCTCATGCAGAGAATTATTTCTGCTTCTCTTTTATTTATTATTATTATCACCAGTATTCACACAATTTTTCTGCCTTTTTTTTAAAAAAAAACTCGATCATCTTACTCCCCTAGTGAAGAAAACAAATTGTTGTGCGTTTTTTTAACCCGAACATCTTGCTGCACTTCAACGGGTTGGTAGTTGTCTCATTTTACTTTAAAATTTTCTCATCGCCACTGTTATGTTTTGTAACTCTCAACCATAAAACTAATTGAAAGAGAGACATGGGGAGACAGGGAGCATGTGTACACTTCATTTCATTACTTTAGCAAGGTGCACACTTATGATGTGGTGGCATGATGATGCATACTTTTACATATAACCGATAATGTATTATAGAAGTAAAGAATGCTTAATCACACAACATATTTATAGTATTACTCAAATATAACTGAAGTATTAAACACACAACAGGAGAGTCTAGGACCAGGACGCACAGCCTCAAAATACAAGGACATCACTTTAGAACATAGACGAGGAGGAATTTCTTTAGCCAGAGGGTGTTGAATCTCTGGAATTCATTGCCTCAGACAACTGTGGAAGCCAGGCCACTGGATATATTTAAAGTGGATGTTGATAAGTTCTTGATTCATAAGGGCATCAAAGGTCATGGGGAGAAGTTAGGAGAACGAGGTTGGTAATTCAGCCATGGTGAAATGGCAGAACAAACTAGATGGGCTGAATGGCCTAATTCTGTTCCTATATCCTCTGGTCGAAAAATGCTTAGAAAAAATGTGATTATCCTCTATGTAGCTGCCGAGACACAGAGATCACCGCGTTATTGTGAAGGTTACTAACTTGTATCCATTTTGGACACAATGTTGATTTTGTTTCTCAGTACGGAATTAAGGAAACATCTGGGAATGAAAGAAATAAATGAGAATGCAATGAATACTTCGTGTTAGCAGTGGTAATCTTGATACTGAGCTATAAAGTTATGGGTTTAGTGTGCATTCGGGGAATTGAGTTTATAATATATTCTATCACTTCAGTGCTGTATAATATGCCGTAATCGGCATATGTAAGTATACGAAGTATATACGTGATGGACGGGTAGTTAGTGAAATTTTCATTAACGAAGGAAGGTCTAGACGTTAAAGTCTGTTTCCTTTTTCCTTGCAGTTAGTCCTTCCCCATTTATTTGGAGTGTCTCTTCATATCTCTTACTAATCTTTAAACTGCTTCAGCCTGTGAGAAGGCTGTCAATCAGGCCATGGTTAAAATGCCACCCAAGCCCCTTTCATAATACGAGTGTTCAATTTGCTTCTATGCATTAGATTTCCAGCTTTGCCAGCAAACCCAAGAGCGCAGAAAGCAGAATTTGACATGCATTAAGCAAGAAATGGAGCTTCTCAGATTTAATCTCATAGTTCAGTGTAGGAGCTTTGCATTGCCAAAGGAGCTGCCAACTTGTAATGATGCTTCAAGTCAAAATTTTATGTATAATTTTGGTGAACCGAAAAGATCCGGTTCTAAGCGCACTTTTTAGTTGCAACAGAATGTGTATTCTGCCTCCAGGATTAATTTCAATGATATTGACATGTCTTA
The DNA here is from genome assembly GCF_030144855.1 of Hypanus sabinus. Classification (NCBI taxonomy): domain Eukaryota; kingdom Metazoa; phylum Chordata; class Chondrichthyes; order Myliobatiformes; family Dasyatidae; genus Hypanus; species Hypanus sabinus. The sequence goes on along the minus strand of NC_082738.1, from coordinate 42,778,038 downwards.
ATTGTGCATACAGTAATATTCACCAAGGTTGAATTTCCAGTTGCGACGTTGATAGTTTTAGTACATGTGATTTCTCCCAATATTCTCAATCAACAATGTTGTACTTTTTGTGAGATTCAAGTACAATTAAACTTCTGTGAAGTACAATGGAAACATGTCAAATTCCATATATAGTTTAGTGCGTACTTTCTTTAGAATATATTTCAAAATGCCATAATAGTTTCGGAAACATAAATGCTGGAAAAAGTCAGCGTTTGTGGAATTTAAACAAGTAAATGTTTTCAGATTGAAAACCCTTCCTCATCTTTACCTACGGTCCTTGAAACATCTGCTCATAGCAACTTTTTTTAAAGTCAGACGGTTTTCAGCAATTCATCATCCAAGTACAAAGAAATGCTTTCAGTGATGTAAATAACTAATAAGTATTTTACAGGCTTTGGTTGCATCACTGCCTTCGGACACTGCTTTGTTATTTTGCAAACCAAACGTAGATTTGGGGACGCAGTCTGAGCTGAGGAAGCGTGTGTCAATCAAGCAGCCCGGCGCTGAGGGGCGGAAGTGGAGCGGAAGTGGGAGGGAGGCGGCGGGGCTGCGTCAGCGTGAGCGGGGCCGAGGGCTCGAGCGAGTAGCCGAGAGAGAAAAAATAAAACATTTAACCCAGCAAGAAAAATAAAAGTAAAACTCCGAGCAAAAACCAGGCGTAGACCACCACAGCAAGCGGCTTTTACCAGCCAGGTAGGAGGCAGCGCAATCGTCCGGCCTGTTTACTTCGTATGTGAGCTTTCGCAACCGTTTTTTAAAATTCTTTTTTTTTATCCCTCAAATATTTTTAATGTTCTTTTTGAAAAAAAGTGAGGTAAAAATTTACCAAGGTAACAATGAAAACCTGAGGGAAGTCAGAGACCGTAAGCAGCACGCTGACCGCACATTTCGAGTTTCATTTTTACATTCGGTGGCTCTTTTGAAAAAACGCATTCGGACTAATTGCGAATCAAACTCGCCTTCCTGTCCGGAGATGGGTTTTGTTTCTGGTTTCTGGTGGGGTTGACGACTTTTTATGTTTAGAGGGGTGGGGGTAAAAGTTTTACTATGCGGAGAGGTTCAGTTGTGTGTTTTCCTTCTCATGAAGGTCTGACTTCTTTCCTCTGGGGCGGGCGGTCATGGTTGTGTGTCTGTGTGGAGTTGGCGGCCGTGTCCCGGCGCCGAGCCCCTGGGGAGAGGAGAGTGGGTGGCGTCGGGAATGGATTTGAAAGGGGAAGGGAGTGGGATTGTGAAGGGGGGGTGTCTGAAATGGAGGGTGGGGATTTGGGAGGGATGAGGGGTATCGGGATAGGACGAAGAAAGGAGTGGAAGGGAGATAGGTTCAGGGAGGAGGAGGCCGTTTGTCGGGGATGGGCACAGGGAAAATGAGGTGGCATGGAGGGGAGAAGAGGGAGAGAAGGGTCAGGGGAATGGCGGTGGAGGGGCTCATGGAGGAAAAGGGTGTTGGAAGGAGAAAGGAGTCTGGAGAAGTCGGGGGGGGGAAGAGGGGTTTGGGAGAAGAAAGGATGTTTTGGAGGGGGAGAGCGGGTTTGGAGGGAGTGTGGTGGGGAGGGGAAAGGATGTTTTGGAGGGGGAGGGTGTGTTTCAAGGAGGAGTTTGGGGGGGATGAAGGAGGGTGTCAAGGGTGGACATGGAGGGGTCCGGATAGGAATGGAAGGGATGGGACGGGATCAGGAGGAGATGGAAGAAGGGAGGATGCATGGGAGTCAGAGAGAGGAATGGGGTGGAAGGAGGGAGATGCATGGAGGAGTGGGTGGTGAAGAACTGGGTGAAATAGGAGTAGAGGGAGGGGCAAGACAGTGGGATGGTGTATGGGCAAAGAGTTGTAGTGGAGAGGGATAGGATGAAGTGGGAGTGAAAGGAAGGACGGGGTGAGGTAGGGAGTGTGGATGAAGCCAGTGAGCAGATGGGAGCAAATGAACAAGGAAGTGGAATGTGGGTTGTGAATGCAGTGAGGGGGAGGACGGGGCAGCAGTGGGCCAGGAAGGATAGGACTGAGGGATGTGGGGTGGGGTGCAAGGCTAAGCAGGGTTTGAGAAAGGGATAGGCAAGAGATGGAGCAGGGTGATAGTCAGGAACAAGGCTTGTTTGTGGAATGAAACAAGAGGAAAAGGTGTCTGGATTGTGGAGATTTTGAAAAAGGATTAGGTGATTAGGAGTGGGTGCTGCTGATTTATGTAGTGGGAGATATTGTGTGGTTTGTAATGGCATGCATTACTTTTATAAACAATGATTTGAATTCATTAAAGTATCTTTGGACAGTAATCATTTTAATTACTGAAATTAAGGAAGATATTCAGAACAAACATTTTTTACATTGTCTGAAAATCAAAATGTGTAGGAATGCTAATTTGATTGCTGTGCAGTCTTTTGAAGAAAAGTTTCACGACCTGACCAGAATTATGTGAATATATGCAGATGTGTGTTGATATGTAATGGCTTTAAGGGGCTCATTCAATGATGTCCTCATTTCTTGCCCTACAACCCACGCACAAACATTTGAAAGGAATGTAATCATCAAGTAAAATTATGTAGACTTGGTATCATAGAAAGCAGGTTCTTTGCCTCTTTGGTCTACTACGAGCAATCCATATAAGTCATATTCTTGCTTTCGTCTCCTCTTTCCACTGTGCATCTGTTTGCTCATTTCATTTATTAAGGTTCTTTAAATGTGTCATCCCTGCCCCTGTAACCTTTTTTATGTGGCATGAAGTTCTATGTTTTCATTCATTTGTAAAGGAATTCCTTATTTCTTTATTTGATGTTTCACAGAAGCAGCTCTTGATTTATACACAAGCTAAAAATGATTCTCTCCATCTATCATTTCAAACTTAACATTTTTAAAGACCCGAGTCCTCGTTCAGGATTTTGTCCTGAATCATTAATTATCCCTTTTCCTCCACAGATGCTGCTTGACCTGCTGAGTTCCTCCAGGAGTTTGTTTTGTGTGCCAGATTCGAGCATTTATAGTCACTTTTTCCTCTATTAAAATCTTAAATCTTATGGTTTTAGATGATAAAGTACTCCAAGCTGGTGGATCTTAGTTGCTGCATCTCCTCAATCCTGGCACAGTCTGTGCAATTTGAGAAGTTCATTAAGCACATTGAAGAGCTTGAAAGCTAGTTTTGCACATCTTGCTCTCGTGACCTATGGTTCCAAAAAGAAAATGAAGGTAGCGTTCAAAACAGCTGAAGTGAGAAAGATTCTGATTACTAGGCTGCCTAAAGGTCATTGTGAAGTTGGAGCCACAAGAGACTACAGATTCTGGAACTGGGAGCCAAAAAAAAACTGCTGGAGGAACTAGTAGGGTCAGGGAGAATCTTTAGGAGGAAATGCGTAATACATGTTTCAAGACAAGATCCTTCTTTTGGACTAGATAGCCAGTATAAAGATGGAAAGGGTGGGGCAAGAGATAGCAAGTGATAGGTGGATCCAGGTTAGGAAGGGTTGATTGGCAGATGGGGGAGGGCAGGGTGGAGATAGGTGGTAGGTGGAAGCTATCAAAAGGGCTGCAGATTATGGAATCTGGTAAGGAAGGTGAAGAGTAACCAATTGGGAACATTTGGGGAAAGGGTATTGGGCACATTGCAGGAGGAGAGTGTGTTTAATAGGCTGATGAGGAAAGAAACTGGTTGATGGAGGAGGTGGGGTGGGTATTGTGGAAGGAAAAGTGTTTGAGAGAGTCAGGGTAAATTAGAAGGGGAAAGGGGAACATGTTACCTGAAATAGGAGAATTCATTGTTCATGCTCTCAAGTTGTAGATTACCCAGATGGAAAATGAGGTACAGTTCTTCTAAATTGCTTTTGAACTCACCTATGCAGTGGAAAAGGCTGAGGACAGACAGATTGGTATGGAATTAACACAGAATGTTAGAGGAACTCGGCAGGCCAGGCAGCATCTATGGAAAAGAGGACAGTCAATGTTTCGGGCCAGGTCTTAGTCCGAAACTTCGACTGTATTCTTTTCCATAGATGCTGTCTGGCCTGCTGAATTCTCCAGCATTTTGTGTGTGTTGCTTGGGTTTCCAGCATCTACAGATTCTCTCTTGTGGAATGGAATTAAAATGACTTGTAACTGGGAGCTGCATTTGGTTATGGCGGACAAAGCATAGGTGCTCAGCAAAGAAATGATCTAGTCTGCACTTGGTCTCACCAACCAGTGAAGTTCACCACTTGCCAACTTGAGTTAGGTAAGTGGATTTATGTTCCAGTAGGCCAGGATTCTTTGTGAAAGTGATGTCCTCTGAAGCTGTTTGTTAAAAGGACGGAGTGTACCCCGCACCTTCTGCTTTTTACAGCGATTGCTCACTATGTGACTCCCATGTCCATTCGTCTCTCCCTCCTGGCACTTATCCTTGCAAACCGAACAAATGCTACACCTGCCCTGACACCACCTACCTCACTACCTTTCAGGGCCCCAAACTGTCCTTCCAGGTGAGGCGACACTTCACCTGTGAGTCTGTTGGGGTCATATGCTGTGTCCTGTGCTCCCGGTGTGGCCTCCTGAATATTGGTAAGACCTGACATAGATGGGGAGACCATTTTGCTGAGCACCTATGCTCCGTCCGCCTGAAGTAGCGGGTATCTCCCAATGGCCACCCATTTTAATTCCACTTCTTGTTCCCATTCCGATATGTCAATCCATGGCCTCCTCTACTGTTGCGATGAGGCCATGCTCATGTTGAAGGAGCAACACTACTTTCCATCTGGGTGGCCTCCAATCTGATGGCATGAACATCGATTTCTCAAACTTCTGGTAATGGCCTACCCCCTTCATCATTCCCCATCCCCTTTTCCCTCTCTCACCTTATCGCTTTGCCTGCCCATCACCTCCCTCTGGTTTCCCCCCCCCCACCCCTTTTCTTTCTTCCATGGCCTTCTGTCCTCTTCTATCAGATTCCCCCTTCTCCAGCCCTGTATCTCTTTCACCAATCAATTTACCAGCACTTCACTTCACCCCTACTCCTCCTGCTTTCACCTATCTACATTGTGCTTCTCCCTTCCCCCCCCCCCCCCCCACCCCACCTGCTAACTCTTGACTCCTCAGCTTTTTCTCTTCAGTCCGCTGAAGGGTCTTGGCCGGAAATGTCGACTGTACTCTTTTCCATAGATGCTGCCTGGCCTGCTGAGTTCCTCCAGCTTTTTGTGACAATAACATCATACCTTTTCCAAACTGTGCAAGTTACTTTTGCTGTACTTCGTCTGTGCAAAGAGCAATAATAGGGGATTACTCAATTCTTTTTCATTAAAACAATTTGTGTACTTGCATTCAACACCATTTTACCACCCTTGAGGTGGATTGAGTGTGAGCTTATTGTCTGCGGTTTGTGTATGTATGGGGCGGGGAATAATTGTGTACGAGTCACACATTGGCCATGTCATTGAGTGCATACAGCCTCTAAAAGGAATGTATTATCATAAGCATGGCACTATTCCCCAGCTAAACTAAGATGAAAGAAATACCTAGTGAAATTTATTGTTGAAAAGTAAATTAAGTCTGCAGATTTGGGATTTTCTAGGTAGGCTTGATCTATAATGCAGCCAAGTTATGAGAGAAATGTATATGGAGGATGAGGGGAAATAAATTCTTTGGTATTGAAACCTGAAATATATAACTTGGATATGAGATCAGGCCCAGGTTTATTTTCTATAAACATTTTGATCTTTTCCTTCAAAAACATGAACTGTTAAGATTTCAATGGTAAACAAAGTTAAGAATTAAGTGCATAACTACTAAAGCTGCTGCTCCACAACTGTAGGGATCCAGTTTAATTCTGACCCCCAGTGGTTTGTGTAGACTTCACACATTCTCCCTGTGACTGTGGATTTCCTCCAGGTATTTTGGTTTCCTTCCACAACCCAAAGATGTGGTTTGGCCACTATAAGCCCCTGGTGTATAGATAAGTGGCAGAACCTGGGTGCAGGGAGAAGAGTTGAAGGGAAATGTAGATAAAATAATAAGGGGATTAATTTAAGTTGGTGTTTGAGAGTCGGTACAGATTTGCTGGTCTGAAGACTCTGTCCTTGCACTCTGACACCATGGCACAATTCTAATTTAATTTTGGTTTCCTTCCACAGAAGTAGTATTTTTTCTCACTATTGAAGGTGTAAGTATTTAAGCAGTGCATCTGATATGTGGATGTCAGTGGATGACTTTAACACCTGCATAATCTTTCTATCTAAGAAGTTAAAGCAATATCTAGCTGAAACACCATTTACCCAATTCTTTGGTCTGTCTGCATGGTCTGGGATTTGTACAACAGGTTCCCAGCACTGGATTGCTCCTCCTCCAGTACTACCATTGTCAGAGAGGCCTTAAGACACAGATCTGTTGCATTGTTGGGAATGTTACCACCCTTCTGTGAGGTATGTATCTCATAGGCACTTTCTCTCACCAGGGTGCAGTTCCACACACTAAGTAACAGGTATATAGATGTCAAATATGTGTCCCACTGACTCTGATTCTCAAGATTCTACCTTGACATTTGTTCAAGTCCATTTGCAATATCTGCCCAATCATTTAATCTGTTAATTTCTCTTCATCTTGTGCCTTGGGGGTGGGGGGACATGCTAATAATCTGCTCTGTATCCAAAATTGTCATATCAGCTGCCTTATTGTATTAATTTTTTTCTGTAACACGTTCCAAGTCTAATATAAAGGACCAAATTACCTTTTCTTTGTTAGTAATTGGACAAGCACAGCATCATATATCTCCAAAACAAACTGATTCCTTGTTCACTCCAATATGACCAGCCCTATATTTATACCTTCTGGAACACTTTCCCTAATTAACTTTTTGCCTAAACCAGTGAATGTTTCCGTAGGAACTTCCTTAAAATGTCATTGTTTTCCAGATTGGAAGGTAACAAATGTAACCTCACTGTTCAAAAGGGATTGAAACTGAAAACAGGAACTACTGTCCAGTTAGCATGACATCAATAGTAGGGAAAATGCTCAAATCTGTTATTAAGGAAGTGGTAACAAGACACAAAAAAAATAAAAGGAAGATCATGTTTAACAAATCTGTTAGTTTTTTTTTTGAGGGTGTAACTAGCAGAATTGAGCAGATCAGTGGATGAGGAGTATTTGGACTTATAGACCTTTTCACACAAGGGGGTTGTTAACAAATTAGGTCATGGGTATGACTAGGGACTGACTTAATGGGCAGAAAACTGAGTAGGAATGAACAGCTAATACTTGGATTAGGAGGCTCTGACAAATGGGATGCTACATGTCCCCCCAATTATTTCTTATCTATATCAATGATTTAGATGAGAGTACCATGTGTAATAATCTGTTGATTATATAAAGCTGAATGATAGTGCATGTGTTATGAGGGTGCAGAGAGGTTACAAAAGGATACTAATGATCAAGGGCATGGTAGCTGGAATAGTAGAAAAATGTGAGTCAAGCAGAAAAATTAAAACGACTTGCTGTTTCGGGGCAGTGGAGGGAGATACTGCCATCCTAATACACAAAGCAGAAATGTTAAATTGGTCCTCGTAGCAAGAAGATTTGAGCACAAGAGTAAAGATATCTAACTGCAGGTATTAAAAACCCCATTAAAGCAGCATTTGCAATGTTGCGTACAGAACTAGTCCCCTCTGGAAGGCAGGAATATACCTGTATAAGCAAATGTTCCATCAGATTGGTTTTTGGGAAAGGGGAGCTTACTCTGTGAAGGAAGATTAAGCAGACTGTACCTTGATTCTCTTGAGCATAGAAGAATAAAAGGCAATTCCTTTGAAAAAGTGCAGCATTCTTATGAGCTTGACATGGTAGATGCAGGAGTGATGCTTTCCTCGGCTGGTATATCTTGAATCTGAGGTCACATCTTCAAAATAAGGGGTTCACCATTTAATCCAAGATGAGACAAAATTTGATTGTTCATAATGTAGTGAATTTTTGGAATCCTGTTGCAGAGCGGACTGTGGAGGGATAATTATGAAGTATGTTGCACATCTTAATATCTAAAGATCTATCAAAGGAACTATGGAGTTAGTGCAGTAAAGTGGCACTGAAGTAAAAGATCAACCGCAATCTTATTGAATGGGGCAGCAAGCCTGAGAATGGCATACTATTTCATCCACTATAGCCTTATTGATGCCTTAAATAGCACCTTCCAAATCCGTATCTCTATCAACTAGAATGACAAGGGTAGCAAAGGCATGGGATCACCACCACACAAAATACTTGGAAATATATTGTTATTCCTTCACCACTTGTTTAAAATCCTGTAACTCTGCCCCTAACAGTATTGTGAGCATATCCACAGATCAAGGCAGTAACTCTGCATCCCCTTCTCAAGGGCAATCAGGAATGGCCAATCAAAGGCTTGCTCAGCCTGTGGCATCCACTTCCCTTGGATGAACGTGTATATATAAAATTATCTCCATCTCTTGTGCATGGAGGTTATGCTAGCACTCTGTATTTATGTGACAGTTTGAGTTCTCCATCCATTTCTAGTCCCATGATACAAAATAGATGTGAATGTGCAGGTAAGGTTGGGAAAAGTGGTTTACAAAGATGTGACCAAGTCTAGAAAACTTTTGATTTGTTCAAAGGCTGATTAACTTGGGATTGTTTCTTTGGAAGAGGAGACTGAATGAAAATTTAATTGTAGTACTTAAGATTCTGAGGTACCTCGTGATAATTTAGGATCTATTTACCCTGGGTTCAAAAACCAGGGGGCATAGAATTAAAGAAATTGGTAGTAGGATTAAAAGGGGCAGATGGGTCTGCAGCTCCAACATGCCAAATTTGTGTATTTTACTTGAGCATATTTAAATCCCACTTGACATGTTTCTAATCCGACTCTAAAAATTGAAAGATCACAAATTAAAATGACAAACTGGACTTTTTTTTTCTGACAAAGTAGATGTATTTGACACCCATCTGTCTTGAACACCTCTACTGCCGATCAGGTGGATGGGACACCTCCGTTGGTTCCATTCTTACATATTTGGTTAATGTCCTTTAATGACCAGACCACTTTTCAGCAGTTTTAATCTCCTATGGGGACTAGTGACAACCTATTTCTTAATGACTTCTTTTCCATAAAATGTTATAAGTGTAAATTTTGTATGTGATATTGTTGCTTCACTTGATGCCTTACCTGTTCTAATGAAGGGATTTGAACTGTTTTTCTATTTCCCTTTCTACAGTGTTTACAGTATTATCTATTTTTATTTTATTTAATCTCTTCGTTTACATATTTCCCACCTGTCCTGTAGCCATTGTTTTTCATTAATTTTATAAGGTAGTTTAAATTTGAGAAACATTGTGGAAAAGTCATAAGCTGACATGTAGTGTACACACTAGCTCAAAATGATCATGGTTTGGGAAAACAATTAATCCAAAATCAATCTAAAAATGTGAGCCATTTGCTTACTGTTCCCACTTCAAGTAGAAGAGATAAAATATCCAGTATATACTCTTGTGCATTTTACCTATCTACGGGGATATTTTTAAAATGATACCCACAAAGCTATGTAATGTTTGTTTACTAATATTGGACAAAAATTATCTGTTGAGAATCGGTTTCTGTGGCAGCTTAGCTAGCAAGTGCACTCTATAGCACGTTCCAGAGCAAGCTAGGCAATGAAACCTCAGTGCTTGACCCTTGTTCTTTACTGTTCTCAGCCAGAGCATTAGTGGGCATTGTAATTGATATTGAGGAGTTGTAATGTAGAGAAAGGGAAGCATTTGCTTCTGTTCAAAATATTATGTGCATGAGTGGGGGCATGTTCTACCATGCCTATCTTTGCCCCCTCCCTTCTGTTTATAAATACTGTGCTGGCAAACTTAAGTTCCCTTCAAGAAAAGTAAGGTCAGCATGAGTTAGCAATTCTATCATTTCCCAAGATTCAATAATTAAATAATTCCTCATTCTGCAAGCCTAGAATAATTTTCTCTTAGTCATTCATGAATGTCGCTGGCAGGGGCTGACAATTTTTGTCCATCCCCTGATGCCTTTAAACTGAATAGTTAATTGAAATTCAACCATAGTGGTGGGTCTTAAGCCATATAGGCCAGACTAGGTAAGAATGGAAACATTTTTGGAAGGTTGTCATTAATGCAGTTATTTTTTAAATACCTTGATCTGTGGTTATCTTTCCTGATACTGGCTTCTTTAGAGCATAGAACTGTACAGCACAGGAACGGGCCCTGTTCAGTCCACCAGAGTGTCAGTGCTGAGCATTATTCCAAATTAAATTAATCTCCTTCCATATCATCTGATCCATATCCTTCCATTTACTGCATATTCATGTGCCTACCTGAAAGCCTATTAAAAGTCACTATTTGTGTCTGCAATTCCAGGTTTATTTAATTGTTCTTTTTACATTCTGTACCTGCCAAACTGGTCACTGGAGCAGTCTTTGGATGCACATATTACTCTAGGAGTGGGATTGAAATGAATTTGATCCCAATCCCATGTCCAATTTAGAATCATTGAGATTAGATTCCGGAGAAGGTTGAAGTCCTCTGTTGGCCTCCATTTCATGTCCATCATCAGAGCATATTCATTAAATCCTAGACTTACAGCAAGTTCATGCAAATCTGGGACAATTTCATGCTAATGATGCAGTTAGTTCTCTGAGGAACACTGATTACTTTTTACATTTTACATCGTTTGAAATGCTTGAGTTTCTAAGTTTGAGAGTCCCACACATTTTCTTTGAGCAACATACTTGAGTAGAACCTTTGCTGTCTCCCAGGTGAAAGCCTGTCATTGCTCTGACAAGTTTAACTTGCATGCTTGTTTTAACCCGAATTTGCTAAAACGCAATTTGGCTTAGTAAATTCGGCTTTTTACTTGTCTTCTTTTGCTCTTTCTATGACTGCTTTATATTTAATCAATTTTTTATCATTGGTCCATTCATCCCTAAAGATGAAGGTTGGGGCTGTCCAGTTTCTTGTTGCACGTGTGAAGAAAATACCCTTGAATACATTTTAAGAATTCTGCACTAAATCTTGAAGCATTTTTCAGTTAGTTCTAGAATTGTTGTTTCCTGCCACTTGGTCTACTTACAACTTTACTATGGTTCTTAAATTTGCCTGCATAATTGTTCCATTCATCTCTCCTCTGTACATGGCGCACACACCATTTCTAACCAATTTTTGGATTTTGTGCAGATTTTGTCTTTGTTAATCGTGTGGTTTTAAAATAGAGCCATTCATCTATTTAATTAACACACTTTTGTTTTGGAGCAACTAGCCTCAGAAATTCAGTACTGGTTTAGTTTCCTTAGGGCAGACTGATACAGTGAGTAAATTTCTTTGCTTGGTTTGCTGAGAGAGTGAAACAAATTTTACGTAAAAGGCAATCACTAGACTGAAAAAGAATGTTACAGCAAGACAGGAGGTCAGCTGCAGGCTGGACCATGCAAGTCAGGTATGCGTTGACCCATTGGTACAGATATCAGGGTCAAATCTTGTCATTACAGTCCTGGTAACAAGGTTCAAAGCAGTAAAATTTTGACAACTTAATTAACATATTGACATACACTGCTTTTAGGGTTTCTTTTTATAGTTTATCCTTGCATTTAGAATCACTTTTGCAATTTTGGTGATCAAAAATGAATATGTATGTATGGTGTTTGACAATGTAGTATCACCATTTTATTACTTTTGGTTTGCTGATACTGACAGTTTTTATTTTTTATCTTTTGGTGACGAAAGAGGAGTACAGTTACCAGACCATACACATTACTCCATAAACTATAATTAAAAATTAACCTGGTAAAAGTTGCTTAGGCAGATTTTAGTTATTCAATTTTATTTTGAGAAACGGCGCTGTAATTGACCCTACTGGCCCAGTGAATCCACAATGCCCAATTGCTTACCATGTGACAAATTAACCTATTAACCTGTACATCTTCACAATGTGGAAGGAAACTGGAGCACCTGGAAGAAACCCATGCGAATATACAAGTTCCTTACAGATAGCAGCAAATTAAACCTGGGTTGCTGATGCTTTAATAGCATTCAGCTAACTACTACACTACCCCTACTTTAAATTACTAAATATCTCCAAGCAGGCAGAAATAATTCCCAATATATTGATGTTAATGTAGCTTCACCATTGCAAGCTTTCATGAAGTTTGGTCAATCTTCAAGGAGTCTCCATGACTATGACATGGCTACTATATTGTGTAGCTGTCAGCAGAAACACTTAAGCGTTCTGTGGAATTTTTGTGGGAGAATGGTATGTAAACCTCATTTCTAGGTAGCCTTGAGAAGTTTCAATCAGCAGTTGATTAGTACTGCTAGGCTTTGGGTAGTAAGAAATTAATTTTCCCATTAGCAATGAGAAGAAAAGGAATTTGAAATGATCAAGTGAGCAATCGGAGTTGTGCAGTTGTTTGCTTACAAGGAGCTGACTCAACACCTAGTATTTCCAGCAGCATGCTTTGGGTTTTATTTGGGTTTTCCCAAATGGGTAACCTAATGTGAATTAAACACATTTTGAAGTCCCATGTGCTGTTTCAATATGTTAAAGATATCAAAGAAGCACTTCCTGTAATATAACTTGCTTTTGATGTCACACTTCCTGCAACATTAGGCTAGATGGTTGTGAGGGAAGCAGCCTGATGTTTTACACTTTGCTGGTTGATTTATATATTTTTATCATCAAAGCTGTACTTTTATTTTACATTGATGAGTTTTGTGATTGCTTCTTCCTTAATTTATGTTCCTGCCCAGATCTTTGGCTATCTATAACTGTATTCCTTCTTTATATTCCCCTGCCTTGTTCAGTAGGCTAAGGGGAAGTAGTATTAACATCATCAATGACATACTCTCAATTTTCCAAAATTCAGCCAGAAACCAAGCATGTTCTGTTTTCTGTGCCTCGTAATTCTAACCTCTTCTCTATTGGCTTTTATTTTTCGTAGACTTGATTATATTATATTATATTATTGAGCATTATTTAGATCAGCATGAATGTTAGTTCATTTCTCGATATTTTCTTCATTCCTTTGAACTTTGGCAGCTCTACATGCTGAACTTCAGGGTTGCTTGAAACTGTATCCTATTTTTGGCAAAAAATTTCAATCCTACCAATTACAAGTTTATTAATAGAGATGATAGGTTTCCCTTTCTTTTAAATGCAGAAGTAGATTTCCCTTCAGATTTCCAGTTGTATCAAAAGAAGTGAACAACTTAAGTGATTCTATACTATGCAAATTTGTTGTTTTAGCTTGTGAGATAGATATTGAAGACAAACAAAGTTATAATTTTTCTGCATAGTTCAACAATCGCAGAAATTTAAAATATGCATTTGAAAATGTTCATATTTCTGATCATGTGATCCCATTATTCTGATAATATTTCTAATATTGCTGATTCTATCAGCAGCAATAAAATCAATATAATTTACAATAGACAATAGGTGCAGAAGTAGACCATTCGGCCCCTCGAGTCTGCACCGCCATTCTGAGATCATGGCTGATCATTCACTATCAATACCCAGTCCCTGCCTTGTCCCCATATCCCTTGATTCCCCTATCCATCAGATATCTATCTAGCTCCTTCTTGAAAGCATCCAGAGAATTGGCCTCCACCATCTTCCGAGGCAGTGCATTCCACACCTCCACAACTCTCTGGGAGAAGAAGTTTTTCCTCAACTCTGTTTTAAATAACTGACCTCTTATTCTCAACCCATGCCCTCTGGTACTGGACTCTCCCAACATCTGGAACATATTTCCTGCCTCAATCCTATCAAATCCTTTAATTATCTTAAACGTTTCAATCAGATCCCCTCTCAATCTCCTCAATTCCAGTGTGTACAAGCCCAATCTCTCCAATCTCTCTGCGTAAGACAGCCCTGCCATCCCAGGAATCAACCTAGTGAATCTACGCTGCACTTCCTCAATTGCCAGAATGCCCTTCCTTAAACCTGGAGACCAAAACTGTACACAATATTCTAGGTGTGGTCTCACCAGGGCCCTGTACAAATGCAAAAGGACATCCTTGCTCTTGTACTCAATTCCCCTTGTAATAGGTCTCTTTGCATTTCTCCCTTACCTAACTCTACACCGTTCAGACAATACCCTGCCCTCTTGTTCCTGCTTCCAAAGTGGATAACTTCACATTTATTCACATTGAATGACATCTGCCAAGTATCTGCCCACTCACCCAGCCTATCCAAGTCTCCCTGTATTCTCCTAACGTCCTCTTCGCATGTCACACTGCCACCCAGTTTAGTATCGTCAGCAAACTTGCTGTTATAGTTTTCAATATAGTTTTACGATAGGGTCTTTTAAGAGACTCCTGAACAGGTACATAGTGCTTAAAAAAAAGAGGGCTCTGGGTAATTTCTCAGGTAAGGACATGTTTGCACAGCTTTGTGGGCCCAAAGGCATGTATTGTGCTGTAGGTTTCCTATGTTTCTATTTACCTCTTTCATTATGGTCCATTTTGGTGCTGTTAAAGCAAAATCCAACCCCATCACCATCACTGAATACTTAATTAACTTGTAAATCTTATCTGTAATCCTGTTGGTACCTTGAAATTTAGAAAAAAGATTGTTTGGCTCATTGTCTTTGCTGTTTCTTTGTAAGAGCTATCCAATTTAGTCCTACATCCTAGAATTCTCCACACTGGAAATTAGTCCTCTTTGAAAACACGACAGATGACTTTTGTTTTGGATGCTTCCTGTAAGGCCCATTCTCTTGTAGGTTTCATTTGTAAGTATGGTACTGACTTGAAACTAGCCCTTCAGTTGCATAAGCAAACATTGTTTGCCCAATGACTTTAAGTTTGAGTGATCTTGGGTCTGGATCCATGTCACCTCCATTCCAGACCTTGCCATTTATTCTTTAAAATAATTATTTTGCAGTGGGGAAATTTGAAAGAGGGTTATATTGTGAGGAAAATTGGAAAGTATTAAGATGTTATTGCAATCATATTTGACAATTTACTGGGTCTGTTGCAGTCTTCTCGCTTAAAGTTGCTGCTTGTATGGAATCATTTAGCAGTAGAGTAGGCAATTTCTTGAGCCAAGTTTGAAAATGATGCTTCTCAAGCTGGATTGAAAGAGCCATAAGCTTTTGTAAGATATAATAAACCATATATAATGCTTATGCTGCTTCTTGCATTTTTTTTTTGGAGTTGCCATGCAGGTATTGATTATATTTCTATCCTTAATGAGTCCTCTTCCATGAGTTCCTATGAAATGGTTCGTAAGCCAGAATGTCGTAAAGTGAAGAAGCAATTGCCATTTATTTATATGGGAAAAATTTGTGATCATTCGTAGACCCAAAAAATAACCTACCAAATCATGCCAAATAACACACAAAACCTAAAATAACAGTAACATATAGTAAAAGCAGGAACGATCTGATAAATACACAGCCTATATAATGTAGGAATACTTTTCTACAATTATTGCAGCACTGTCCACTGCAGCAAAAATCTCAGGCAAGCGCTCTCGGCAGCGCTCGCGGCAAGAACACTCGGCACAAGCGCTCGCAGCAGAAACACATAACGCAAGCGCTCCCGGCAGAAGCACTCTTTCCAGTAACCTTTAAGCTATGAAGCTACCAAATAACACATAAAAATACACAGCCTATATAAAGTAGAAATAATGTATGTCCAGTGTAGTATCACTTAACAGAATCGGGAAGACAGTGAGCACACTGATAATGGTGTGTTAGGCTGAGTCATCGGAGGTTGGGGTGGTGGGAGGTAAAGGAGACTGGGGTATCATCTCATCGTCATCTGTTTCCATCAGGGCAGGCAGGTCACCACCTTCTATGTCTGCCTGCCTCGATGTCGAAGGTTGAGTTTTGTCATCTGCTGTGGCTGATGTGGAAGGCTTGAAAAACGACAGTATGCTTAGCCTTGTGCATTTTTCTATCATACAGTTCTTCGTAAGCACTCAAACCATCCTGCAAATATACCCTAAACCTATGTACCCTTTCAAAATTAAAGTCATACTTTTCTGCAATCATTGTAGCATTGTCAATCGCAGTGAAAATCTCACGCAATTGCTTCCCCGTTCAGTTCCTGGATGACTGCACTTTCGGGCTGTTTGCTACTGCGTTCGGCTTCAATTGTTATTCTTTCCTCTTCATCAGTTCTTCATCTCTCAGTTCTTGGTCATGGGATGCCAAAACCTCTTCAACATCATCTTCGTCAACTTCCACAAACCCTTAGCCAAACTCTCTATATCCTTACTTCATTCACCATGATTGAAATGCTTTATTATGTCTAGTTTTACACTAAGTGTAACACCCTTATGCGCTCTTTTAGGCTTTTCCGATACTTTAGAACTCACCTTGCTAATGGATGCACAAAATAAATCGACATAAAGCACAGATGCTCACAGGCACGTGTTTAAGCAATGCCGGCTAGAATGCAGTTCCGGGGAGGAGCTTGGCTGCTCGGTGCATGCGCTGACTTTTTTCGTAACAGTGAAAACACCTTCTGTTAGTGAAAACAGGTAACTAATGTAGGACTTTCGTAACAGCAAGTTGACGTAAAGCGAACGTTCGAAAAACGGGGACACCTGTGTGCCATTTCAGGAGAACTCTTCCACCCACTGTCTGCTCTTCAGGTCACACAGATTGTCTGGGTTGGCCTTCGGCACTTGGGTGCTTGCAGAACTGTTATTCTTCCCTTGAGGCAAGGTAGTGTGTCCAACCCAAGGATGCCTTATATTTGTGATTAATTAGATCTTGAATCTCCTGGGGTTTTTTTTGTCTGCAGAGAGGGAACAGTTGATTATATCAATTAATATGGAGGCCCAAGAAGAAATTTATGTGCTCAGCAGTTTACTGACAAAAGGGTCATTGGGAGCAGGGATAGACCTTGTGGAGAGGATTTATTTGGAAAAGGCATGAGGGCAGATAGGAAAAAGCAAGAGAAAGATGTCAATAAGGCCTACACAGGTGTTGGAGCTTGGTTGGGTGAAAATGAAGAGGGAAACCACAGAAGCAGTTCTGACCTTCATGATGCCAAAGGTATATTGGAATTATTAGCGGTGGGGAAAGGAGTTTAAGGGGAGGTAGGCGGCTGAGAATAGCGTCCTTGTGTTCTGGTATGATTATGGAATTGTTTGCCAAATTGTTTATGAGTCATACCCAGGTAGTGTTATGTGATTCTGTTGATTCAATCAACTCATTGATTGCAAGGGCCTTTAGCAAAACAAAATTGATGTTTTGGAGGGAGATAAGTAGAGGGTTGCTAATATACGTAAAGCCCTTGCAGTCCATTGAGTAAGCACTAAATGGAATGAGATTGGCAACAATAGTCACCAATTTGTTCATGAGGTGTTGAAGACATCTGATGCTACCAAGTTTTCAGATAGTTAAACCATAAATAAGATGCAAAGTTTTCTTGTGTTAAAGGTGCAATAGCAATTATGTCTGTAGTTAATTATTTTGTCTCATCCTATTAGGGAATAGGTTGACATTTCCAATTTTCTAATACTCTCAGATTTCACATTTAATAGATTAGTAATTTTATTATGGAACACTTTGAAGTGGAAACCCTGATTCCCTGTCAAATTCTGTATCTAAATTCAATCTGCTTCATTATTCATTTTCTTACACGTATCAAGGTGCCTAAGCTCCTTTTTTCCCTCAAATTTTTTGTCTTACAGTCACTTACTTTTACTGCCTAGAAAATTGTTTTTTAGTACTTTTATCTAGTACATTTTTAAAAATAATACACACCCTATTGCCTTTATTCGCACTTGGCCTGAATGTATTGTTACTTACAGTTAAGTTTTTCTTATTCTAATTTTAAACTTTACACTCAAATTTATTATTCCGTTCTTTATATTTATGAAGTTTTTTCAGTCTTGCTGTGCAACATGTTTGTGAGCACTGTTATTTAATTACATGTGAATCCTTGATTTACTGATGCAAAGTACTAATATTCTTCTATATTCTTTGCTTTCTCCTTCTGTTTGAATGATAGTGCATGATACACTGTTGGAAGTATTGCCCTTTAGTTGAATAGTTAAACTAAAGTCCCTTCTGTCTTCAAGAGTGGATATAAAATACTCATTGGCATCTTGTGGAGGAAAATTAGGCCACTTCATGTGGAATGGTTATCATTCATCTCTCTCAGACCATTATAGAAATTCCCTGTGAAAAATGTTGGTTTATTTGGTATGTTTACCAATTAGCTGGCAGATTATTATATCAATTTGTAGCTAATTTCACATCTCAGGAAGTTATGATTACCTAACGTGATTACTTGATGCTGGCTACAAGTCGAAATATTCCACTCTCCAGCCACTTTTGTCCTAAATTCAGTTTACGAGTGTTAGCCAAAGTAATCTTAGCAAGGTTTGCTGTGTTTGTCTTTTTGAAGTTTATAGTCAAAGCTTAATCTTATTGTGTATTCTTTAGAATGCTTAATCTGTCAGGAAAAACAATGATTTTCAGATTTTGCTTGATGAGCTCACAATGATCAAAATAAAATTGATATCAACTGCAGCAGAACAAAAACAATGACTGATGAAACAGTTAAAATAGAGTAGTAGTGTCAAAATAACCTGTTTGTCTGTTCCTGTGTGAAGCATCTGCAATAGTAAACGTGTGGGAAGATTTCTGCAGCATAGCATTTTCTTCTGAAAACGCTTAATAGATGTAGTGCAGGCAATGACTTGTCAGCAGACTGATCTGTGAAACAGTTAGTAACCACACTAATCTATCAGAATGAGGAAGTTACTTGCACGATCTAAAAATCTATCAAAGGTCATAATCTAATGACCTCAGAGGTATTTTCTGATGCATGTTTTTTGTATTTTTTTGCCCATGACTTGTTAGATTAGAACTTGTTCTTCTGTGTGAAAGTAAATCAGTTATTAATCTGTTTTTATCAGTGCAATTGAAATCCATGTATTTGATTATGTACTATTGTTTCCACAATCTTACCTTGCTCTGTTCACAGATGAATATTGGAATTTTATATCCATAATTTCTGTAAGTTTGTGTTAAATGTAAGTCACCAAAACTGTAGTTTAAGCATTTTTCAGAATCCTGTATCTATGGACACTGCTAGATTTGAGCTGAGCCTGAAACAGACAGCAAAATAACGTGCTGTAAAAGCTACTAGAAAAAGTATTACCCAAAGAAAGCCATAAGACATGGGAGCGGGATTAGGCCATTCAGCCCATTGATCTGCTCAACCATTCTCCTGGCTTCTCCCCGTAGCCTTTGACACCATGACTAATCAAGAATCTGTCAACCTCCGCTTTAAATATACACAGTGACTTGACCTCCACAGCAGTTGGGTAGCTGGGTGATAAATGAAGTTCCCCATTCTCATTTGAGATGTTTAATTTACATCATAGGAAGATTATATTGTTTTCTTCGGGCTGTAGAGCTCTCCAAAGCCTGCCGATTTTTGCAGTGGTAACAAGCAAGAGTGTTTGCGGCGGAGATGCCCACAACAGCATTCATGACAACAGTGAGAGTAGAGGTTTGCACCAGATTCTTTGTACAGCAGCACCATGGGCATCACGTCTGTATATATAATGTTTCAATGAGTTTTAGTACTGATTCCATTCAAGTCATTATTCTTGGTAATGCACCCTAGATTCTTAATAAGCTACAATTGTATTTGTTGTTTAGGACTGTTCTTTTTGTTTGCCAAAGTATCTGAATTTCACTTTTCAGAAGGTTGTGATGTTGAAATGCAGCATATGCTTCATCGCAGTCCCCATTTGAAAGAAGAATCTCAGTGTTGCACAATAGAATTGTGATTATTTTGTAGATTTAGACCAATTATCAACTTGGCTGATTTTCATTTTGCACCTTGCCTCAAGATGTTTAACCTGAACAGATCACCAATCAAATGTGTTGACAGTTTTAAGCAAGTGAGCAGAAATTTTAACACAGGTGGCCTCCGCTTTTTGAACGTTCAATTTATGACAGCTCGCTGTTATGAAAGACCTACATTAGTACTTGTTTTCGCTAACCAAAGAGGATTTTCGCTTTTACGAAAAAAAGACGCCCACTTTATATGTGTGTTTACCTGGAGAAAGACTACAATGGCCGTGAAGCCTTGTGCGGGCAGTTGTTTGCACATGCGTGTATGTATGAGTGTACGTGCCGATTTTTTTTTCTCTAAATCTATTTTGGTTCGCTGCCTTCCCGAGTTTGATAAGTGTAACTACACCGTACCTACAATATTTCTACTTTATGTATGGTGTAAATTTATTATATCATTCCTGCTTTTATTTTATGTGTTATTTGCTTTGATTTGGTAAGTTATTTTTTTGAGTGGAAACGCTCAAATTTTCCCATATAAATTAATGGTAATTGCTCCTTCACTTTACGACATTTCGGATTACAAACAGTTTCATAGGAACGCTCTACCTTCAGATTGCGGGGGAAACCTGTATTGCATTTACCATTAATTTGAAACTATAGTAAAAATCTTTCAGGAAGGGAAAAGTTACCGTTGATTCTGGACTACAGAGCGCACCTGATTAAAAGCCGCATGCTCTAATTTTAGAAAGAAAATCAATTTTGTACTTGTACAGGCCGCACCAGATTTTAAGCTGCAGGTGTCCCACGTTGTAATATGAGATATTTACACAGAAAGATATTACATGTGAGGATTTTTTAACTTTTAATTAAATCCGTATGGTAACATAAACAAATACATATTGCAAATGCTTTTTTTCGAACAGTGCCTGTAACACAGCTACTTTTAAATATACATACATATCGGTAACACACAAATTATGTTGCGTATACTTTTTTACTGAACAGTGCACGAACAACATTCCAATATCTCCTAACGCCTGGTGAAAAAATATATATACTGCAGCCTACCAGGAAAAGTTATTGATCGCCTTTAACTTAAAAGCTGCATCATATGCTTTTCTTCGAGTGTTTTCCATGTTGATGAGGGTGAGTACAAATGACTGATTTACAATAATTTAATTGTGAAAGTGCGCTTGATTTATCGTACAATTTCATTGGACCTCTGTGAACTACTCATCAATTTTATTGGTCTTGCTATGATCCCAGCCCCCTCCTTTGTGAGAATCGCAAGAGCACCCGTCGAGGGGGGGGGGGGGGGGTCAGTAGACCCAGTAGGAGAGAGAGAGAGAGAAATGTGCCAAATTGCACGTCCCACCCGGGATGACAGCGACTATTGTCTCATGGAGGCCACGTGAAAAGCCCTCAGGCAAGGTGGGCTGGTTGAGAGAGAGATTGCATCATCCCAACCTGACTGACTCCTGCGACACTGTGAGGAAGTATAAAGGAGAGTCTCAGGGGGACAGCCTCTTCAGACGCACCAAGAAGACACGAGAGTGATCCCGCAGCAGCGGGAAGCCATTCTGAAGGAAGCCACGTGCGTTAGATTCCGGGATTGGAATTTGTGGCTGGAATCACAGAAAACCGCTTTTAACTAACATCGGGGCGAGGAAACCAACGCTCCCCCGATTTCACGGAAGATTCATCAAGACTCGGCAAGTTCTTTCTCTTCTCCCCCAATCTCTCTCTCTCGCGGTCGCCCCACGTGAAACCCAGCGATTTTCAAAGGGCTGAGGCCTGCAGACTTACTGAGTGACTTTTATATTTCCCACAGACAATCTATTAACCCCTAGACAACAGCAGAGCTCACTTAATGATGATTATTACTATACCCGCGCTTTAGATTGAGTGTTGACGATGTGCACTATCTGAATGTATGTATTAACCCTACTTTTGTGTCCCTTTATAAATAAAACGTTTGAAAATAGTGACATCAGACTCCAACGGACCTCTCTATCTTTGCTGGTAAGTTCTCCAGTTACGGGATTCGTAACAGTCTACTGTTACGAGGCAAAATGTTTTTGGCGGCATGAAAAAAAAACATGCATTAGCCGCACCGTAGTATAGGCCGCAGTGTTGCAGTGTTCAAAGCGTGGGAAAAAAGTAGCGGCTTATAGTCCGGAATTTATGGTAATTTGCCTTTTAGTGATTCACTTGCTGATGTCTTTACTACTCATTGTTACTATTCTGTTTCCTTCAATTTTGTTTACAGGTTATGCAAATTACTTTTGCTATTGTGTGCAAACAATTATTTAAGAGTTCCAATAGGTTCTTAGAGCTTTAGTTGTTTTAATATTTTAAAACGTAACTCTCTTTTGCATGTTGCTTTGCACACAGTGGATCTGAGAATGGATTTGAAGTTGCTTTGCCAGGGTGATGTGATACGGTCTAATCTAGCTGCTTGGTCTGTATTTTTTTCATCCCTCATACTTTTAAATATGATTGTAGAATGTTATATATGATTGCATCACTTTGTAATAAAAATGTTGTTTAGTTATTTGTTTTGATTCCTGTGGAGTAAAATGTTTGAAATTATTGTAAAAGTAAATTCTGAAGATGCTGGAGACCTGAAATAAAAACAGTTTGTAGGTTGTATTTGTGAAGGGTAAAACAATAAATTTTTGAAAGATTTTTGACCCAGTGTGTTCACTTTGCTTAATTATGCAAGTTAAGTAAGAAACTAACAAACTCGGAATGTTCACTTGTACTTGAGAAACATATAACACTCATTTGTATACTCCAATCAAGGTGGAGATCTGACTGGCTTACACAGTAAAGGCATTATTGAATTGGTCACTGTTGTATATGATACCCTAATATTTAATTGCTGGCAATAGAAATAAATTCTGGTACCTGCATGTAGTGGTTGCTAATCTCCTGCAGCTAGATTTGAAGTTTTCAGCTTAAGCTGCTAAATTAATTTGTATTGGATACTAAATTCCACATAAATGCTCTTGTTTGAAGTTTTGTACACCATGCACTTGTAATAAAGATATGTGGGAAAAATAATAGTTGGTGGTGGCATGTACTATTAAATTTTCAAATACAATAATTTTGTTTACTGAACAGGAAAAATGCCATATCTAGCATCTTGCTGTCATTATTTACTGGCACAGATGGATAGCCTGGCTGACTTTTGAAGCATTATAAAGAAATATTGGGTTGTTGTAAAACAGATCAATGAGGTCACTAAACATGATTGAGATCTTTGGAGCAGGCAGAATTAATTTTAGTTCTTCATGTAAGAGACCTAGGAAGCTTGATTCAGATTACTGAATCATTTTTAGTGATTTTTTTTTCATTTGTAAGGTTACAGCCAGCAATTTTAAAATAATCTTGTTTTTAAAAAGGAGGATGCAAAGAGCAATTTCTGATTTTTGTGTACTGGCAATGTTAGCAACTCCTGTTGGATTGTTTCTTGAAGAATTGGAAAAAATTCTCAAATGATTTGTTCACAATCTAACAAAAATGAACATTTCTATTTAATTTTTGACTTTGTATAGATGAAGGCTGTCCTCAGTGCAGCGAAGTGTTTTTTAAAAACTGTTTTATTCCACTTTATTGGAAGATAGTGTAGTTAAAAGAAGCAGTGGCCTTTTAAGATGGCTTACAAACATTTAGGACTTATTTTTTTATTTTTAATGGAATTTTGATGATTAATGTGTTGCCTTCTGTGTGGCCATTAGTGGAACTGTTCTTGAGACCTCATCCAGATCATCCTAGTGATCACCAGTAAATGCATTAAATTGGTATGCAGTGAATGCTGTAGATGCTATGAAGTCATCCCGCCTTGATTGTGTACATCACCTAAAGGTTAAAGTTAGAAGCATAATAAACTTGGGCCAACATGAGTGCAATTATAGCAAAATTCAAGATTGGTAGCATTTAAGACTAGATTGCTGGAAATCTGAAAATGTTGGAAAAATTAGCTGGAGGAGGGGGCATCCTCTGGGGAGAGAAAGTGGTGATGTTTCACATCAGTAACCTTTCATAAGAAGATCATTAGCCTGAAATATTAAGTTTCTCTTTCATGGCTGCTCCCTGACTTACTTTCTAGTGGTCGCCTTGATTAGTCATCCTGCCATAATTTGAATTATTGATATCTTCTCTATTTTTGTATCAGTACTCCATGTGTTATGTAAGTCTAATTTTTTAGAATTCTGCTATTTACAAGAACAGCAAATTTTGGAAGGCAGTCAAATGCAAATTTGCTCTAAGTTGTACACATTCTGATCTGAGTTTAAATTGTTAATTAGTTCATCCATCTTTTATTGGATATTGTTTATTGATCATTCAAGAGACAATGTTTGTAATCTTGCTGTTCCTTCATAAAATTATCAGGTGGATTTTATTAATCATTAAGTTTATAGTTCAAGAAACTATATTAAAATTTCTATTTCTACTAACCAGTCAAGGAGGAGAAAACAAAATATAACACTAAAATAAAAGAGTTCAAGCTTAAGTTCCACAATGTATAAAATAGACTGCATTCATTGATTAATGCATTGATATATTCATTATTTTTGTTGTCCATGTGATACTAGCATTTTAAGTCATTGTTTTGCATTAACTATTTTTATTTTCTGGTAATAGGTTTGTAAATTTTAGCACTGTCTTGTAAAATCACAATTAAAATGCTTAAATGAGATTTGCAAATGATTTGGTGTTTGATCGGAGTCTTGAGGGATATTTAACTAAAATTTATTATTTGAAATTATTATTTTTTTTTGTTTCTTTGGCCTGGAAGAAGTTTGTTTTGTGTGTATTTTTTTCCAGCGTATTTGTAGCTTTTTTTCTGATCTGCATTGGTAATACACTGTGGAAAATTATAAGCTTCTGTGGAAATAACAATTAGGAAGGATTGGTTTGTATAGATTTTGCACATGATTAGCTGAAAGTTACAGAATCTGCTTGGACGAGAATTTGATTGACATCTTCTGATGGACAAAGTACCAGTGTCAATAGGAAGTACTAGTGTTAGTAGAGTATTGCGGCTGTGTAATCCTATTCATTTATCTGGACTGATTTTTAGTGTGTGCACAAAAGAGACTGCAGACACTGAAATCTGGAACAATGAACTGAATGCTGGAAATAAATTATCTGGAGGTAAAAGGTTTAAGTCGTCATTTTGGGCTGAGATTCCACATTAAGTCTGTGTCATCCAGAAGCTGAATTGCAGCAGAAACCACAGAAAACAGTGACTCACGGAAGTCCTGATGCAGGGTCTTGATCTGAAACATCAGCTTTTAACTTGTGCCTCTATGAGTGTTGCTTGACCTGATGAATCCTTCCGCTGTTTTTGTTTCTGACTGTTTTTGTTTCTGCCATGTATTTCGAGATTAACCATATTAAAATTTTGCCTCTGCACTGCTATGTTAAATGCAAGTTTCACAGTAGTTTTGTTATGTATAGAGTAAGAGGTTGCATCAAACATTTGAAATAGTTTGTTGTGTATGTGCAAGGGTACATGTTCGCATGGTCAATAGAAGGTTCTGAGACTAACATATTTTAATGCAAGCAGTGTATTGGTTGTAGTACAGTTTTTAATCTGCACTGATGTCGATTTAACTTGTGGTTTCTCAGTGATAAATTTGCAGTTTTTTTCCTAAACTAGTATTGGGGATTAGGCTTCCCTTCAGATCACTTGGTGGCATCCGTTAGTCTCGAGACCATGGATCTGTGCCTGGAAAGTCTACTGGAGTGGCCTCTCCAGGGCACAGACCTGGGCAAGGTTGTATGGAAGACCAGCAGTTGCCCATGCTGCAAGTCTCCCCTTGCCATGACACCGATGTTGTCCAAGGGAAGGGCAAAGGCCGATACAGCTTGGCACCAGTGTCGTCACAGGAGTTGCCTGAATGAGGTGGAAGGCAACGCTGGACTGCTTTAGGGACTCCAACTCTAGATTTGACCTTAGGGTTTACTCCCGAAGCCTTTCCCATGAGTGGGAATGGCCGCAAGGCAGCCGAGGTTTGAAATCAGTTTCCCCTCTCTTAGATGGACTGCCTGGCTTTACCACGCTGACGAGCTCCATCTACCCGAAGCACTGGTTTTAAGGCCACTCTTTTGCTTGACAACCTTGGAACCCCTTCAGATCAGATTGCCTGATTTGTTTAGAAAATTAACGAGTTTTGTAGATTGTTTACATGCTGCATACATATGTGTTTTGATAAGCAAAGTATTGTTTTGTTTTTCATAAGTATTTAGCATGAAGTAACAGATGCAGAAGTGTGCAGGCAGTGATTAAAAAAATTATGCCTCAGCTTTACTTTGAAGCCTTAAATAATCTCTTGCACTTGTTGGTTGGATATTGCAAGAAAGTTATAAGATTGTTTTTGGCAGGCTTACAATAGAATTTCCAGTCTAAGCTACATTTTGGATATTTGTATTTGCTAATTGTAAGTAAGTTGTAATTGTAAGAACATCTGTTTCAAGCACACACAAAATGCTGGAGGAACTCAGCGGGTCAATGAGCATCAATGGAAATGAATCAACATTGTGAAGTTTCGGGCTGAGGCCCTTCAGGACTGGAAAGGAAGGGGGGAGCTTATGTCAGAATTAAAAAGGTGGTGGGGGGAGTGGAAAGAGGCTCGCTAGAAGGTGATAGGTGAAGCTAGGTGGGAAAGGTAAAGGGCTGGAGAGGAAGAAATCTGATAGGAGAGTGGACCATGGAGAATGGGAAGGAGAAGGGGTCCCAGGAGAGGGTGTGAAGAGGTAATCAGGCAAGAGTGGGGAATAGAAGTGGGTGGGGGCTTACCAGAAGGAGAAAATGATATTTATGCCATTGGGTTGAAGGCTACCCACACAGAATGTAAGGTGTTGCTTTGAAACCCTTTTGGTGGTGAGCATGGAATTAAAATGTATTATTGTAAATGTAAGGGACAACCTTATATGCATTTAATGTCTGAAATGTAGAATTAAGTAATGTACAAAATTAACAGCACATGATTTTTCTACAAAGTTCATAGGTTGTTTAGTTTATGAAGGTAAGTTTAGGGGAAGTTTAACTTGATTTTCTTCAAATCATTAAAATACTTTTCTGAAATAGAATAAATAGAATAAAAGAATCCACCCCTGTGCCTTAGTTTTTAATTATTGCAAGAACAAGGTGCTGGTGGGAAGGTGAGGTATTTAATAAGGGAAATGTGTAACTGTTTTAAGAAATCAAAATTCTGTCAATCATTTTGAAATTGAAGAGATGGAGTGAACCAGGAGTAATCAATTGTGATTTTCCAGAATCTGGATTAATTGTAATGTAAGGAATTACTTTGCTGTAAATCCAAAATGAAAGTGCATGTTTTGTAGGCAAATGTAATTTCTGTAATTCTGTAGTAAAAAAAAATTTGGAAGTCAATTTCTCTGAGGAAAAAACTGCTGCTGTAGTTTTGAATTCAGACTTTAGCTGCCAGTTTAGTAACATCCCTAGTTTAGGTAGTTGCAATGATGGCCAAGACTTTTATTGATCCACATTATGTTAAATTGGCTCCATCTGGCTAATACAAGGAGCTGTCTTGTGATTCCTGTTAACTGATGCATTCTCTGCTTTTCTTGAGATCTGTGACCTATTTTTTTATTTTATGTTTCAATTTGCTGTTCCAACAGGAAAATTTGAACAGCCTTTCAGTGTCCAGGTAATTGGTGCTCTTGTCATACTAGATTCCTTCCTCCTTGAACCTTCTGTTACTTGGTATGTAGTTAATGAAGACTACCTTAGGTGCTTTGGCCTCAGTTAATATATATGTTAGAGATCCATATGTTCATCAGTGAGTACTGTTTGTTGATGCTTTTTATTCTCTATGACTTTAAGCAGAAAAAAAATTACAAATTGCCATATAATCCCAATTCTTTTGAGTTTTATCATTTAGATTCTCTTTTTTACTTATTGGTGTATTTAAAATTTGTTTTATGAAAGTACACAAAAAACGTCCAGATTTACTGGTCAGCACCCTTCCATATTAACACCATCTCCAGGTGTTTTGTCCATAGCTTTCCATGCCTTGATGAATCAAGTGCTCACCTAGACACTTAAGTGCTGCTAGCAACTCAGCTTCAACCACTTTCTCAGCCAGAGCAATCCAGGTACTTACCACTCTGAATGAAGAAGGTATCCCTCATATCTCCATTAAATTTATTTCCTCTTGCCCTAAGTCTATGTCTGGCACTTGCTACATAGCCTTCTATGCCTCAGTGTAAGTAAATATGCAGTTACGTTTCCAGTTAGCACTAGCAATGCTTGGTTAAGGTTTGGAATATTATGTCCGATAATCTGGTGGAAATTGGATGAATAAGAAACTTGCCAAAAGTTGGGAGGTTGAAGTGGGAGTGAGGGAGCAATGGGAAGCATGCTATTGGGATTAGGTGTTCTTAACATTTGGGACCATCTCATTGGACTGAGTTCACTCCTATGCTCTGCTAATTTTGTTTCATATCATGTTAAAGGTATTCTGTTATCAGGTACTAGGTGTGTCCTTGTTGATATCTGCATTTTTTTAAAAACCAAAAATACAACTTAATTAGAATCTAAGCATCTATCAAGGATAACATGGCTTTACTGTTGATGTCCTCGTTATTTCAGAATCAAGGTGACAAAAACACTTTTTTCAAGGGGCTCGATTCTGTAGTAGGCCATTTGATGAGGCCATCTAACCTAGATTTTTAGCAAATGATTGAAAGCTTTAAAGTTTGATTTATCACTGCACAGTGGAATTCATTGTGTGTCTCAAGAGAGGCAAAATTATTGACACTGAATAGTAAAAGCAGTTGATACCCGAAATACCTGCAGAGATCTCCAAAGACTGGATATTTTGATTGCACGATCCTTCTGAATTTGAATATGAAGCTTCCCATCCCCTTTGTTTATTGAAGACGTGTAAATTAGCAACTTCTACCTCCCTAATTTTTGTAGGATATTTTATAGTAACATCGCAGATGTGTATTCTACAGTTCAACAGTGCACATTTGGCTCTGTGCAGTTAGTTATCAGAAATTATACCCAAAGATGAAAGCATTTGATCATTATCTTTTCAGGTTATTGGATTTAACATCTATTTGATATAATGCTAAGTCTAAATATTCAATTCAGTGCCGTTGTTGCAGTTTGCCTAATATTTCACACAAGTTTTAAAATAACCAAGTTTGCAGGTTTAAATTATATTTGTAAGCACACTTTTGTAATTTTCCCAATTCACTCTTACTTGAGAATAATAAAATTATGCAACAATGTCTTGTAAAAGAACTAGCAAATACTGGTAATACTTTAAAAAAAGAAGTCTCTACAAAGTTAATGATTAACATAGTTGAATAAAATACTAGTCAATACTATGTGTGCCTTCTGTGGAAAATAATCTGCATTTTTAAGATGGTGGGTAAGTAAATTGTACATTAAGTACTGTGGGCAGCAGCAACCCTGAGTCAGGAAGAATTTATTTTATTATTAGTCTCGAAGTTATATTCTTAAAAGAGAAATATAGTGGGCTGTTACTCCAGACAAAAGATTGTGTCAGTGATCGACTGGTGCACCATGCGTGAATGTAGAGGGCCTATCTCGCTGACCTTGCACAGCCAGAGTCCAGAGAGGAGGCCTTGCCGTGAATGTTTTCAGTATTGGCTTCACAACATGCAGAGATAGGGTTGGCTTTTGTCTGTAAACATTATCATTGATCATAAATGTTTTCTTTTAAATCCCACTGGCATTGAATGCTATTTAAAAATATTAAACCAGTACACTGCAAAGACAAAAGTTACTATAAATTACAGACTAAGTAGTACAAAAAAGGGAATGACAAGGTAATATCGCATGGGTTTGTAAACTGTTCAGAAATTTGGTAGCAGGGGAGACAAAGCTGGCCTGAATCACTGAGTATGGGTCTTCAGCTTCCCCGGTGGTAGTAAGAAGAGGGCATGTCCAAGATGGTGAGGGTCCTTAATGATGAATGCTCCCTTCTTAAGGCACCATCTATTGAAGGTGTCTTTGATGGTGGGTTGGGGTGAAAGCAGGATCTTGTGATCTTGTGCATTGGAGCCTCCATACCATACTGTGATGCAACTAGTGAATGGTGACATACCAAATTTCTTCAAACTTCGAATGAATCCTTGTGGCTAATGTACAGTCTCTGGAAAATAAAAATGAAGACTTCAGAGCAACACTGCAGGAGCATAAGAGAATCAGGTACTGTAATGTACTCTGCTTCACGGAGACGCAGCTCACTCCTAATACTCCAGAGACAACACTCCAGCCTGAGAGCTTCACAATCCACCACATGGACCAGACAGCAGCATCAGGTAAAAGCAGAGGCAGTGATGTTTGGTGCATTATTAACTCTTCGTGGTGGAGTACAGACATGGCAGTTCTGTCTCCATTATGTTCCCCCAGCCTGGAGCACCTGACAAATCAAGTGTCGTTTGTTCTACTTGCTGAGGGAGTTCTCTTTCATCATGCACCCTGGCAGGCGTAGACTGAGCACCATGATCATTCATGAGACAGTGCAATCTGATATCTTCCCAATCATCACAGGGTCTCTGTCTAGCTACTGTCAATATGCCACCTGGGCATCAAGAGGAGCCAACATTCTTGACCATTTGTTACGCCATCATCAAGAATACTTGAAGTTCAATTCCCGCACCCACATTTTGGTAAGTCCGTAACTTAGCTTTACTTCTACTTCTAGCATGTCAGTGTACACTGAGAACCTTAGCACCAGTAAGGTCAGGGGAGGTGGAGAACATACCCAAATCAGAAGATCCACAATCTGCTGAGGTCTAAATCTATGGCATTCAAGCCCGGTGACCCAGAGCCTTATAAGAAGTTCAGGTATTACTTATGGAAGTCCATCGTGAGAGCAAAAAGGCAATTCTTTGTGAGGTTAGAGACATAATCAGATGCATGACAATCATGGCAGTCTTTGTATGGCCGTTACTTCCTATAAGGCAAAGCCTAACTGCATAAATGGCTGTGATGCTTCATTATCCGATGAGCTCAACACTCTTTCTCCATGCTCTGAAAACTTGCACTGAGAGTATTCAAATTCATCTTCAACTTCTCACTGCTGTGGACTGAGGTTCCCATTTGCTTCAGAAGGGCAGCAACTATTCCCTTCTGGAAGTCCACAAGAAGAAAACAGTGAGCTACCTCAATGACTCTCGCCCTATAGCATTGAAATATACCATTATGAAATGTTTCAAGAGATTGGTTATGGCTAGATTTAGCTCTTGCCCTGGCAATTTGCCGACGGTTGCAACAGTCTCATTGACTCTTCACTCTGCTTTGAAGCACGTAGACAAGCACAAGACATAAGACAGGCTACTGTTTATCAATTAAAGCTTGGCATTCAACACATTCTCTCAGCTCTCATAACCAAGCTTAGACCTCTATACCCGTCTCTGTAACTGGAACCTTGACTTATTGGGAGACCACAGTCAGTATTCAAAAGTTCAAAGTAAATTTATTATCCAAATACGTATGTCAACATATAGTAAGATTCATTCTCTTGTGGATATTCACAATAAATACAAAGAAACAATATAATCAATAAAAAAACACAGATGGACAAACAGCCAATGTGCAAAAGACAAATTGTGTAAATACAAAAAGAAAACCAAAATAATAATAAATTAAGAGCATGAGTTAGAGAGTACTTGAAACTGAGTCCATAGGCTATGGAATTAGTTGGGACTTCAGTATTAGGGTGAGTGAAGTTATCCATTCTGGTTCAGGGGCTTGATGTTTGAGGGGTAATAATTGTCTATGAACTTGGTGTTGTGAGAATGGGCTTAGGCAGAGGGCGATGCTTCGATTCCAGCAAACTTCAAAACTTTGAGATACAGAGAAAATTTACACTCAAATTTACAAACAGATTTAGCATACATGGCAAAGATACTGACATGACAATCCACAACTTTAATAATGTGATGAAGGAGACTAGTAAAGAGATCCTTGGATACCAAAAGAAACGGAAAGAAGAATGGGCTAGTGAGACAACCTGGATGAAAAGAACAAAAAGGAAAGAAACCAAGAATGCTGAGTACAACTTGCCGTTGCCTGAAGGAGAGACTTGCTGCTGGATATGCCGAGAATGACATGGATGTTAAACGAAGCTGCAGAAAGGACAAGCGACAGTATTTTGAGACACTTGCCTCAAAAGCTGAAGAAGCTGCAAAAATATGGATATGAGAACATTATACAAAATAACCAAGTGCATGAAGGGGAACTATGGAAATAAGCATGATATCGCTATAAAAGCAAAGGATGACAATGTTATCAAGAACGAGAAAGGAATAACCACCAGATAGAAAGAACATTTTGAAGCAGTTTTGAATAGACCAACACCTTAAGAAACCCCTGAGATTTGTGAGAGTAATGAAGAACTTGATATCTCCACGGAACCACCCACAGTTGAAGAAGTCCAGCAAGCCATTAAGAAAATGAAATCAGGAAACCCGGAGAAGATGAGATAAGTGCAGAAATGCTTGAGGGAGGTGGCAGAGTAATGTGCTGTGTGCTGTGTCAAATCTTCAACACCATCTGGAAAAGTGAAGAAGTACCAAAGAGTGGAAAACTGGACTTATTGTAACACTGCCAAAGAAAGGAGATTTAAGTATATGCGACAACTGAAGAGGTGTTACACCCCTCTCAATTACAAGCAAAGTTTTCAGTCACATCTTGTTAAATCGGCTCTGAGGTTGTGGAAAACATCATCCGGAAAGAACAAGCTGGCTTTAGAAAAGGTGGATTTTGCATAGATCGTATATTTGTACTAAGACAAATTCTCGAACAACCTGTAGAGTGGAACAGCAATCTTTATGTACTATTTGTGGACTTCGAAAAAGCATTTAACAGTATCCACTGAGAAACACTCTGGAAAATTTTAAGAAGATAAGGATTTCCCCAAAATATTGTAAATATTATCCAAATGATGTACAGTAACCTTCAGTGCAAGGTGATCTGTGGAAAGCAACTGACAGAAAACTTCAGCGTATGCACAGGAGTTAAACAGGGATGTATCCAATCACCTTTGCTCTTCATTTTACCAATAGATTGGCTTATGAGGGAAACAATCACAGAAACGAAAGGGGGTATTCAGTGGACACTTACCTCAACACTGACCTAGTTTTTGCTGAAGATATCAGTCTGCTAGTGAGTAGTCATTATGACATTCAGGAGAAATCAGGCAGACTTACATCATCATGTACATTGCAACTTGGGATGAACATTCAAGTGAGAAAAACAAAGATCATGAAGATGAACACTTCCAACCTCCAACCAATAATCAGCAAGTGGAAGAGGTAGAGGAGTTCATGTACCTTGGGAGTAAAAGTCAGCATTGATGGAAATAGTGGTGAGGACGTATTAGCAAGAATATCTAAAGCGAATCAAGCTTTTTGCAGCCTCAATGCAGTTTGTGAATCCACACAACTCAAACTTAACACCAAAATCAGAATTTTTAAAAGCAACATCTTAAGCGTGCTACTTTATGGAATTGAATGTTGGAAGATGACGAAAGACATCGGCAAGAAACTTGACACGTTCCAGACAAAATGTCTACGACGTATTAAGAAGATCTTCTGGCCTGAGAAAATCAGAAACCAAGAATTGCTTACATCTAGCAATATGGAATCAATCTCAGTTTGTGTGAAAAGATGATGGAGATGGCTGGGCCATGTACTGAGAGTGCCAAATGATCAACTAGCAAAAGTAGCACTACGGTGGACCCCACAGGGAAAGCGAAGTAGGGGCAGGCCCAAAATGATGTGGCGAAGATCTGTGGAAGCAGAACTGAAAGAAGTAGGAATGAACTGGGTAATGGCTCGCAGCAGAGCGAAAGACCGGCAGAAATGGAAGACCCTTGTGGAGGCCCCATGTGCCACCTAGGCACTAAGGGTTCAGACGATCTTGGTGTTGTGGGACCTAAGGCTCCTGTACCTCCTTACTGATAGTGTGGATAAGTAATAGCATCTCCTCACAGCCTATCAGTGCCTCAAGGATCCATGCTTAGACCACTACTCTATGACTGCATGGCTAGGCATAAAGCACAGAATAGATCCTCTGAGAAGGTGACACCCAGGAAGCTGCTCATCGTTTCCACTGCTGACCACCTCTATGAGCACTAGTTTGTATTCTTCCAACATTCCCTTCTGGAAGTCCACAATCAGTTCCTTGGTCTCACTGCTGTTGAATGCAAAGTTGTAGCGACACCACTCAACCAGCCAATTTATCTCACTCCTGTACTACTTGTCACCATCTGTGATTTTACCAACAGCAATTGTATCATCTGTGAATTTGAATTTATAGTTGGCATTTGAGCTTTGCCTGTCTTGATTCTGTAAGGAGGAGATATTACTACTGATCCGCACTGACTGTAGTCTTCCATTTAGAGAATTGAGGCTCCAGTTGCAGAGGGAGGTACATAGGCATGATTTAAAGCCTGCTGATTAACATTGAAAGGGTAATGGTGTTGAGCACTGTCATTGTCTCAATGAATAAGCTCATTGTAATTGATAAAACAGCAACCTGACATCTGTTTTGTCGTTAAGTGCCCTAAAACGGAGTAGAGAGCCAATGAGATTGCTGTAAATGTGTTGCAGCAGGGGGGAAAATTGAAGTTGGCTCTAGATCTTGATAAGGCAAGAGTTCATTCTAGCCTTAACTAACCAAAATAATCATAAAATTGAAGTAAATTAACTAAGAATTGAAACATTAAAGAGTACAGTTATTTTTAGTAATTTTCATTTCTAAATATTTGTGCTACAATCAGTGATTAAAATAGGTTGGTGCAGAGAACAGCTAAGAAAGTGGTGCCTCATCTTTTGAGGTAGATGATCTACGAATACTATCGTTGGGCCTACTGCATCATTGAGAGATGTATGCAAACATGCTTTGGGTGGGGAATGAACTGACTATGGTAGTGCTCTGGAGCTGGTACAGGGATGTACTTCCCTTCATTTCTTCAACCATTCTTTGAAGGAAATGGGGAAAAACATCACAGCTTGTATAGCTTTTTCTCTGCCTAGTTTTTCACTTGCACGATAGTAATGGTTTGGAGCATATTTGCATATACATATTTGCATATTTAACTGAATTCAGGAATGATTCATGCAGCTATTATTGTGCTCGTAAGAAATTTGCATCAGCGTTAATACATTAGGATTCAGAATCACTTGCTCACAAGTTCCTGTGTTTCACAACTTTTAATTTAACTGAGGACAAAACAGTTTTACCCCAGTGTGTGCAAATAGTTCCCTCTGACTCCCTGCTTCCCTCTTTCATCTTTGTTGCCATGCACTCACCTCCTCGTAACATCCTGTCTTGCAACTACAAGAGATCCAACACGTGCCTGTTTTACCTTGACAAGGCAATGATTCATTTGAGATTTTTTAATGTTTGCTAGACTATTCAGTGCTTATGTGGTTTTCTTCACATTGGCTGACCACTTTGCAGAGCATTTCCATTTTGTTAGGGCAATCTTGAGCTTCCAGTTGCTTGTCAGTTTAATTTTCCAACCCAGTCCCACTCTAACCTTGCTATTGCTTCAACAAAACTTATTGTAAACTTGAGAAATGATCTTTTAACTTCCAACTTGGCACATCTCATCCTTCAGGTCTTTGTAGTCAATTTAAAATAGCCAGTTTTTCAAGCTTTCATCAGAACTGCCCAGTTCTGATATAAAGTTATCCATCCGTAATATTACTCCTTTTCCCTCTCTCAGCAGCTGCTGAGTCATTTTGACCACACTCTCTCAACTGGCAGGACACTCTGACTTTCAAATTCTTTGTTTCTACCCAATAGCAGGCATTGCTTTTTGTTTGTTCCACATCTTCCCTTTCTCTACAAAGGGAAAAAAACGCATTTGTTTTCTAAATTTATTTCTCATTAAAGAACCTGAATTTTTTAACTTCATTTCTTAAGTGCTACTTGATCTGAATAACATTTCCAACAAACCTGCAAAAATCTAGTTGATTAAGATTTGGCATACCAAATTAGGAAGGCATAATTCAGTATGAGTTTGTATAATTTGCTTCATCGTTAGTCAAATAGTGAAATCTTCCAGTTAAGGTGTTGCAGAGTTGCTGTCTCTGGTTGTTTTTTAGGTTTGTAGGGATTGTTTTAGGGACAGGGAGGGAGGAGAGTTGGGGTTTAGGAACAGGGATGTGAGGATTTACAGGTCAGGCTAGCAATGATGTGGATGAAGGATATCCATGGACAGATGTTGTGCTAGTAAGTGCCGTGGATGAAAATCAGTGAGGACATGGGCTGGTGCCTGCACCCCAGGAGTCTCCAGCGGGATTGGAGGTCTGTGCAGGCAGGAGCCACGAGGGCTGATGACCCCTTAGGTACGTGAGTCAGTGAGTTCAGAATTCGGGGTCCCATCATCAGCGAGTCTGGAATTCAAAGCCTGGTGTCCCATTATGGAGTCCTGGGATCAATACAGAAGATCGAATCCCGAATGTCAATTGGAAGGCCAGAAGCCGATGTCTGATGGGCAAAGCCCTGGGTTTATAAGTCCACTGGTGAAGTCAGAGGCCCAAAGTCTGCGAGTCCAGTGTAGGCTGGAGACCCAGCCTGGGGTTAGAGGACTTTAATTTGAAATTCAAAAATAAAAGTCTGGTACTTTGTATATCAGGCTTATTAATTTTTTTGATAAAATTAGAGGTTTAAAATTACTGTGTTTTATATACAGCAAAGTAGAAGTGCACTGTGCACTTAATATATTAAGTTTGCATTGCTCATGGAGCGCTTTAATTATGAGTTCATATTTTGAAATTTAGAAGTAAATTGAAATTAAATTGAGCATCTATAAGATATTAAAAGAAAATTTGTGCTTTCACATTAGTTGAGGCCTTGTAGCACTATTCATGTTTAAAAGGAATCTGTGCAACCAACTTGTGATGCAGTGGTTATCTAGCACAGATCTGAACACTTCCTGTCTTTTCACTTTCTTATCAGTTCAGAACTTAAGGTGCTGGCATGTACTGTGAATAGCACTAAAAAGTGAAACTGCTTCACAATGAACCGATTATATAAGTAGCTAAACTCGGTAGCTTCATTGTATTTTGAGTTTAAAGAACTCAGGAATAAAGCCTCTGACACAATAAAACCTTTGGCCTTAAATAAAGAGCTTGGATGTTGAAAAATTCTTCGGGCTAAGTGAAATGGTAAGCACTGTTTAAATGATAAGTATTTAAATTATTTTGTGATACTTGATAACTGCCTTACTGGAAATGTTACATTCTTATGTTTATGAAGATCGTGGTATCAATCCAGTATGTACAGAGGAGTTAGTTGAACCTCAGTAAGAATGACAGTAATGAAATTAGCAGAGGAAGGCAGCCTAGATTTGACAAAAGAAAATCATGTCCAACTACTTCAATTCTGTGAAGAACTGGAGTTCACGTTTTAATATTGGCTTTCAAACGGCATCAGAGGCTTGTCATCAAGATTGAGGGTCATTAAATAAGTGTCTCGTAGCATGAAAAGAAAATTAACTAAGTAATAGGAAATGGCAGTCATAAATACAGATTGAGAACTCCTTGTCCTAAATGATTTCGGCTGGAAGTGTTATGGATTTTGGATTTTTTGGATTTCGCGATAGCTTGGGGATGGGTCCCAAGTCTAAACACGAAATCCATTTATACTACATATGCAGCTTGTACATATACCCTGAAGGTAGTTTTATATGGTATTTTTAATAATGCATGAAACAATAATGTGTATCTTGAACCATCAGAAAGTTAAGCTCTCAAGTTCAGCTGCCCAGATGGACAGTAGCTGTCAGCATCGCCATAATTACAGTCCCTGAATTTATGTGCTATTGGTAAGCTGTCTTTTTCTTTCACTTGCTTAGCGCACATACTCTACTTAACAGTAAAAATTATTACATACCACTAATATGAAAATATAATGTGTGCAGGGTAACAAAAGCAGCATAGCAGCATCGGGAGAATAACCTGAATCAGCTGCTCACCAACACCAAGCAACGGCAGGCTTTCAGTCTCCACCTATGATACGCTTGTATTTTACAGTTTTTTAGGTTTTTATGTAAGGCATAACAATTACAGGTGATTGTAATGAGAACTGAAAAAAGTCGATATTTTATTTTTGACGCAATAAAGATGTTGGCCATGTTACACTCAAACATGGGATTTTAGGTAGAGATGCAATTCAGATTTCATGTAAAAGTAATGTTTTGTAATTACAAAATAATGGTGATCTTCACTTACACACAAGTAGATAAATGCAGCACCAAACACTACAAATACATCAGGGCTGAGAAACTTTAGGAAGAGGATACTTCATCGTTGTCATCATTGTGAGAAAGAACATCAGAAGCAGATGTGGAATCTAGAAGCGGATGCTCTCTGGGTGAGGAGGCACTGTGCTGGATGATTTATTAAAATGTTTATTCCAGTGTCGTCATTATATTTGTCGTAGCAATCTTTTTTTGATGTTATAAATTCAATGCCGTGGCTTTTCTTAAATCGATGCATCCAGCCCACTGAATATTCACAATTGCCTTCAATTTTCCATTTCTCATGATAGATTTTTACTTGTTTTAAGTGGCACATGTTCACTTCGCTGATGAATCCACTCTTTCAATATGCAATCAAGATCTTAATTTTTCACATTATGCAGTGTTTTTCTATTATTCATCAACTTCCGTTCCTTACTTTCAGCATACAACTTTAACAGTTTGTTCTTCTGTTTCTTCAGGTCATAGAAATTCCTCCTCATCTCTGTTCTAAATGGATGTCCCGCTATTCTGAGGCTGTGCCATCTG
This sequence comes from Hypanus sabinus, assembly GCF_030144855.1. Lineage (NCBI taxonomy): Eukaryota > Metazoa > Chordata > Chondrichthyes > Myliobatiformes > Dasyatidae > Hypanus > Hypanus sabinus. The sequence goes on along the minus strand of NC_082738.1, from coordinate 42,739,438 downwards.
GTCCTAAACTCTCGCGTTATCGGAAACATCCTCCACATCTACTCCATCTGGTCCTTTCAATATTCGATAAGTTTCAATGAGATTCCCCCCCCCCCCCGTCATTCTAAACTCTAGCAAGTGCAGTCTCAGAGCCATCAAACGCTCCTCATCCGTTAGCTCTTTATTTCCCAGAATCATTCTCATGACCCTCTGCACCCTCTCCAATGCCAGTACATCTTTTAGATAAGAGGCCCAAAACTGCTCATAATACTCCAGGTGTGGTCTGACCAATGCCTTATAAAGCCTCAGCATTACAGCATTGTCTTGCATTCTAGTCCTTTCAAAATAAAAGCTAAGATTCCTTACTATGGACTCAACGTGCAAGTTAACCTTCAGGGAGTCCCAAGCCCCTTTGCATCTAATTTTTTAAAATATTCTCCCTGTTTAGAAAATAGTCTACAGTATGTCTTTATTCCTTCTACCAAAATGCATGATCATTACACTTCCCTACACTATATTACATCTCCTACTTTACCCATTCTCCTAATCTGTCCTCCTGCAACCTCCCTGCTTCTCAACTCTACCTGCCCCTCCACCTATCAATTCCTTCATTCAAGTCATTGACATATCATATAACGTGAAAGGAAGTGATCCCATCACTGACCCCTGCGAAATACCACTCCCACAGCCAACCAGAAAAGGCCTTCTTTATTCTCATTCTTTGCCTTCTGTCAGTCAGCCAATCTTATATCCATAGTAGCATATTTCCTGTAATAGCATGGGCTCTTATCCTGTTAAGTAGCCTCGTGTTGCACTTTGTCAGAGGCCTTGTGAAAATCCAAGTAAATAACATCCATGGACTTTTCTTTGTCTATCCTGCTAACTATTTCTTCAAAGAATTCCAGCAGATTTTCCCTTAAGGAAACCATGCTGACTTTGGCCTATTTTATCATGTGCCTCCAAGTACCCTAAAATATCATCCCTAATAATGGACTGCAACATCTTCCCAACTTCTGAAGCCAGGCTAACTGACCTATAATTTCCTTTTATCTGCCTCCCTCCCTTAATGAGTGGAGTGACATCTGCAATTTTCCAGTCCTTTGGAACCATTCCAAAATCTAGTGATTCTTGAAAGATGACTACTAATGCCTGCATAATCTCTTCAGCTGCCTCCTTAAGAATGTGGTCCATTTGGTCCAGAGTGTGTCTGGGACCACATTTTTTGTTTAGGTGTACAAATTATAAACAGGGAGCATATTCAGAAATTGGAAGTACAATGGGACTTGGGAGTCCTAATGCACAATTTCTTAAAAGTTAACTTGCAGGTTGAGTCAGTAGTAAGGAAGCCAAAAGCAATGTTAGCCCTTCATTTCACGAGAACTAATGGGTCTGGGCCTGTACTCGCTGGTTTACTTAGAAGAATAAGAGGGGGATCTTATTGAACCATGGAACCATAGAACACTACGGCACGGTACAGGCCCTTGAGCCCTCCATGTTGTGCCGACCCATATAATCCTTATATTAAAAAAAAGTACTAAACCCACACTACCCCATAACCATTTTTCTTTCATCCATGTGCCTGTCCAAGAGGCTCTCAAATACCCCTAATGTTTTAGCCTCTACCACCATCCCTGGCAAGTCATCAAGTCATTCCAGGCACTCACAACCCTCTGTGGGGAAAAAAAAATTTGCTCCTGATGTCTCCCCTAAACTTCCCTCCCTTAATTTTGTACCTATGCCCTCTAGTGTTTGCTATTGGTGCCCTGGGAAACAGGCTCTGACTATCCACCCTATCTTTGCCTCTCATAGTCTTGTAGACCTCTATCAAGTCCCCTCTCATTCTTCTGCGCTCCAAAGAGAAAAGTCCCAGCTCTGCTAACCTTGCTTCATATAACTTGTTCTTCATTCCAGGCAACATCCTGGTATATCTCCTCTGCACCCTCTCCATAGCTTTCACATCCTTCCCATAATGAGGTGACCAGAATCGAACACAATGCTCGAAGTGTGGTCTCACCTGAGATTTGCAGAGTTGCAACATGACCTCTCTACTCTTGAACTCAATCTCCCTGTTAATGAAGCCTAGCATCCCACAGGCCTTCTTAATTACTTGTACAGCAACCTTGAGGGATATATGGATTTGAACCCCAAGGTCCCTTTGTACATCCACACTCTTAAGTAACTGACCATTAATCCTGTACTCAGTCTTCTGGTTTGTCCTTCCAAAATGCATCACCTCACACTTGTCCGGATTGAACTCCATCCACCATTTTTCTGCCCAACTCTGCAGCCTGTCTATATCCTCTTGTAACCTTCGACCACCTACAGCTCCATCCACAACTCCTCCAATCTTCATGCCATCCGCAAACTTACCCATCCTTCCGCCTCTACATCCAGGTCATTTATAAAAATCACAAATAGCAGGGGTCCCAGGACAGATCCCTGCAGCACTCCACTAGTCACCGACCTCCAGGCAGAATACTTTCCTTCCACAACTACCCTCTGCTTTCTTCCTTTAAGCCAGTTTATGCCTCATGACTTTCTGGATGAGTCTCTCATGAGGGACCTTGTCAAATGCTTTGCTAAAGTCCATGTAGACCACATCCACTCCCCTACCCTCATCAACTTCTTTGGTTACCTCTTCAAAAAAACACAATCAGGCTCGCGAGGCACGATCTTCCCTTCACAAAGCCATGTTGACTATCCATGAGTAGACTGTACTTCTCCATATGCTTGTAGATCCTATCCTTAAGAATCCTTTCCAGTAGTTTGCAGACCACCGACGTAAGATTCACTGGTCTATAGTTCCCAGGTTTCTCCCTATTACCTTTTTTAAACAAGGGAACTACATTTGCCACTCTCTAGTCCTCCGGCACTTCCCCTGCAGCCAAAGAGGATTCAAAGATCATAGCTAGTGCTCCTGTGATCTCTTCTCTCAATTCCCACAACAACCTGGGGATTTATCAATCTTAATGTTTTTAAGAAGATCCAGCACTTCTTCCTTAATCTCCACACTGTCCAGCACACAGGCCTGTTCTACTTCGACCTCATCCTGATCAAGATCCTTTTCACTTGTGAATACTGAAGCAAAGTATTCATTTAGGACCTCTCCAACCTCCTCCGCCTCCAGGCACATGTTGCCCTCTTTATCCTTTAGCAGTCCCACCTTCATTCTCATTATCATCCTATTCTTCACATAAGCGTAGAACACCTGGGTGTTCTCCTTAATTCTACATGCCAAGGCCTTCTCATGTCCCCTTCGAGCTCTCCTAAGTCCTTTCTTTAGCTCCTTCCTGGCTACCCTATATTTCTCAAAAGCCCCTCCTATTTTCTGCTTCTTATACCCACTAAATATTGAAAGGTCTAGATAGAGTGGATGTTGAAAGGATGTTTTCAATATTGGGAGAGTCTAATACCAGTGCGCACAACCTCGCAATAGAAGGAATCCTTTTAGAACAGAGATGAGGAATTTCCTTGGCCAGAGTGTGATGAATCTGTGGAATTTATTGCCACAGACTGAAGCCAAGTTATTGGAGTATATTTAGAGAGAGGGTGATTAGTAAGAGCAAAAAAGGTTACAGAGAGAAGTCAGGAAAATAGGGTTCAGAGTTCTAAATCCAAAGTAAAGTATATAGACAGTTGCAAGAACAAGTTTGTGAACCCTTTGGAGTTACCTGGTTTTCTGCATTAACCATAAAACGTGAGCTGATCTTCATCCAAGTTGCAATAATACACAAACACAATCTGCCTAAACTAATAACACACAAACAATTGTACTTTTCATGTCTTTATTGAACACATTGCTGAATCATTCACAGTCCAGGCTAGAAAAAGTATGCGAACCCATGTATTTAATAACTGGTAGAACCTCACTTAGCAGCAATAACCTCCACCAAAGGTTTCCTGTAGCTGCTGATCAGACATACACACTAGCGAGGAGGAATTTTAGACCATTCCTCCATGCAAAACTGTTTCAGTTCATCAATATTCAGATCATGCTACAGCGTCTCAATTGGGTTAAGGTCTGGACTCTGACTTGGCCATTCCAAAACAAAAATTTTCTTTTTAAACCATTCTGTTGTTGACTTTTGTGTTTCGAATCGTTGTCTTGTTGCATCATCCAACTGCTATTAAGCTTTAGGTGATGTGCCACTACCCTGACATTTCCTTGTAAAGTCTTTTGATACAGCTTTGAATTCATTGTTCCCTCAATTATGAGTTGTTCAGGCCCTGAGGCAGCAAAGCAACCCCAAGCCATGATGCTCCTTCCACTTTGCATCACAATTGAGATGAGGTTTTGGTGTGCAATACCCCTTTTCCACTAAAAATAGCAATGTGTATTTCTGCCAAAAAGGTCAACTTTTGTCTCATCTGTACGCAGAACATTGTCCTAGAAGCGTTTTGGAACATCCAGGTGGTCTTTTGCAAACTTGAGACGCGCAGCAATGTTTTTTTTGGAGAACATTGGTTTCCTCTGTGGTGTCCTTTCATGAACACAATTCTTATTCAGTGTTTTTCTTATAGTGGACTCATGAATGGAGACTTTAACAAGTTCTAGATATTTCTGCAGGTCTTTTGCTGTTACCCTTGTGTCCTTTATTATCTCCTTCAACATTCCACATTGTTCTCTTGATGCGATCTTTGCATACCTAGGGAGAATAGCAACACTAGTCCATTTGTGGACAGTTTCTCTTAGTGTGGACTCGTGTCTTCAGAATTGTTTTTGTAGCTTTTTCCAGCTTCACGCATCTCTACAACTCTTCTAAGGTCCTCTGAGACATGGTGCACATAAACATATGTCTTGGGAAGAGCAGGCTCTGACAGTAACCTGACTTTGTGTCTTTTTAATGTAGGGTAGGGTACCTCTACAACCCACACCTCCATTCTCATCTCATTGATTGGAACACCAGACTCCAAATAGATTTTATAGAAGGCATTACCCCAAAGGTTTTTTCAACCTAGACTGTGATTGTTTAAATGGTGAATTCACTTGACAAGAAGTACAATTGTATGTTATTAGACCATAAAACATAGGAGCAGATATTAGGCCATTTGGCCCATCAAGTCTGCTCTGCCATTCAATCATGGCTGATCTTTTTTCCCCATCAGCCCCACTCCCTGGCCTTCTCCCCATAACCTTTGATGCTGTGGCCAATCAAGAACCTATCCATCTCCGTCTTAAACACACCCAAAGATCTGGCCTCCACAGCTGCCTGTGGTAACAAATTCCACAATTTCACCACCCTCCGGCCAAAGAAATTACTCTGCATCTGTTTTAAATGGATATCCATCCATCTTTGTCCTAGACCATGGGAAGCATCCTTTCCACATCTACTCTGTCTAGGCCTTTCAACATTTGAATGATTTAGTTAGATTCTCCCCCCCTCATACTTCAAAATTCCAGTGAGTACAGGCCCAGAGCTATCAAACATACCTCATAATAACCCTTTCATTCCCAGAATCATCCTTGTTGGACCTCCTCTAAACCCTCTCCAATGCCAGCACATCTTTTCTTAAAGAAGGAGCTCAAAACCATTCACAACACTCAAGGTGAAGCTTAACTAGTGCCCAATAAAGCCTTAGCATCATATCCCAGCTCTTATATTCTGGATGTCTTGAAATGAATGCTAACATTGCATTTGCCTTCCTCACCACTGACTCAACCTGCAAGTTAACCTTTAGGGTGTTCTACACAAGGATCCAAAGTCCCTTTGCATCTCAGATTTTTGAATTTTCTCCCCATTTAGAAAATTGTCTGCACATTTATTTCTTCTACCAAAGTGCATGACCATGCATTTTCCAACATTGTATTTAATTTGCCACTTTCTTGCCCATTCTCCTAATCTAAGTCCTTCAGCAGCTTTCCTGTTTCCTCAACACTACCTGCCAATCTTGGCAACAAGGCCATCTATGCCATCATCTAAATCATTGATATACAGCATAAAAAGAAACAGTCCCAACACCGACCCCTGCAGAACACTGCTACTCTTTTTGATTCTGCATCCCTACTACACTGATACTCACCCTGCTGGCTGCAATTTTATCCCATCATCTGCCTGTCCATCAACAGTCTCAATGCATGCTATCTTTTCTTTACCATCTGTCTTATTCTGAGTCCCTTTATTTCGGTTCACATCCCCCACCCCCTGCCAAAATAGTTCAAATCCTCCCCAACAGTTCTAACAAACCTGCCCACGAGAATATTGTCCCCCCTCAGATTCAGGTGCAACCTGTCCCTTTTGTACAGGTCATACCTCCCCCAGAAGAGATTCCAATGATCCAAGAACCTGAAGCCCTGCCCCCTGTACCAGCTTCTCAGCCACACATTTATCTGTCATATCATCCTGTTTCTACCCACACTTGTGTGTGGCACAGGTAGCAATCCAGAAATTACTACCCTGGAGAACCTGCTTCTCGGCTTTCTACCTCACTCTCTAAATTCTCCCTTCAGGACCTCTTTGCTTTTCCTTCCTTTTGTCATTGGTATCAGTATGTACCAGGACATCTGGCTGCTCCCCCTCCAAAATGCTGTGAACATGATCCGAGCTGTCCCTAACCCTGGCGCCTAGGAAGCAACATACCTCTAGGTGCCCGTTCAAGTCCACAGAATCTCCTGTCTGTTCTTCTGACTACTGAGTTCCCTGTCATTACTGCTTCCCCCCGTTCTCCCTCTTTTCCCTTCGGCACCACAGACCCCTGCTCAGTACCAGTAACCTGATCTCTGTGGCATTCCCCTGGGAGGTTATTCCCCCACAACAGTGTCCAAAATGGTATATTTATTATTAAGGGGAATGACCACAGGGGTGTTTTGTGCTAACTGCCTATTCACTGTCCCATTCCTTCCCGTGACAGTCACCCAGCTACCCGCCTCCTTCAACTTAAGTGTGACTACTTCCCTGTAACACTGATCCATTATCTCCTCACTTTCCTGTACAAGCCAGCTGGTTCTCCAGATCCCTAATGTGCTGTTCAAGGAGCTCAGTGGATGCACTTCACGTAGATATAGTTCCCTGGGAGACTCTGGGTCTTCTAGGACTCTACCATCTGACATAAAGAACATACAATGGCCATATAAACTACACTAAATACCCCTACACAGTAAGAAAAAGGGGAAACTTAATAGAAACTTGCCCGGACAACTGTAATAAAAAGCTATTAGTTTAGGCAGATTGTGTTATTGTGACTTAGATGAAGATCAGACCATATTTTATGAGTAATGCAGAAAACCAGGTGATTTCAAAGGATTTACAAACTTTTTCTTGCAACTGGATTCACTATATACAGCCGTGAGATTAACTTTTTGCAGGCATTCACAGTAAATACAAGAAACATAATAGAATCAGTGAAAGACCACATCCAACAACATGGACAAACAATGTGCAAAAGACAACAAGCTGTGCAAATACAAGAAAGAAAGGAGAAAAAAGTAATAATAATAAGCCATCAATATATATCGAGAACATGAGATGAATAGTCCTTGAAAGCGGGTCCATAGGTTGTTAGAATAGTTCAGTGATGGGGTGAGTGAAGTTATCCCCTCTAGTTAAGGGGTAATAACTGTTCCGACTTGGTGATGTGGGTCCTGAGACTCCTGTACCACTTTCCTGATGGCAACGGTTACAAGGGAGTATGGCCTGGATAGTAGAGGTCCCTGATAATGGATGCTGCTTTCCCTTGGCAGTGCACTGTGTAGATGTGTTCAATGGTGGGAAGAGCTTTACTGTGATGGACTGGGCCATATTCACTATTATTTTGTAAGTTTTTCTGTTCAAGTGCATTGGTGTTTGCATGCCAGGCTCTGATGCAGCCAGGCAATATACTACACCTATAGAAGTTTGTCAGAGTTTTAGATGACAAACTGAATCTTTGCAAATCTCTGAGAAAGTAGAGGTGCTGATGTGCTTTCTTCGTAATTGAAATTGCATGCTGGGCCCAGGACAGATCCTCTGAAATGATAACACCAAGGTATTTAAAGTTGTTGACCCTCTTCACCTCTGATTCCCCCAATGAGGAGTGGCTCATGGACCTCTGGTTTCCTTCTCCTGAAGTCAATAAGCAGCTCCTTGGGCTTGCTGACATTGAGTGAGAGGTTGTGGCACCACTCAGCCAGATTTTCAGTCTCCCTCCTGTATGCTGATTCGTCACCACTTTTGATTCGGCTGACAACAGTGGTGCCGTCAGCAAACTTAGGTATGGCATTGAAGTTGTAATTAGCCTCTCAGTCATTAATATAAAGCGAGTAGAGCAGAGGGCTAAGCACACAGCCTTGTGCATCTGTACTGATGCATATTGTGGAGGAGATGTCACCAATTTGAACAGACTGGGGTCTACAAGAGAGGAAATTGAGGATCTAATTGTACAAGGAGGTATTGAGGCCAAGATCTTGAAGCTTATTAATTAGTTTTGATGGGATGATAGTATTGAATATCGAGCTGTAGTTGATGAATACCATCTTGAGGTATGCATCTTTGCTGGCCAAATATTCCTGGGTTGAATGAAGATCTAATGAAGTATCTGCTGTTGACCTGTTGTGACAGTAGGGAAACTGGAGCAGATCACTTCCCAGGCAGGAGTTGATATGTTTCATCACCAACCTCTCAAAGTAGATGCAGGTGCTACTGTGTGATAGTCATTCCGGTGTAATTGAAGCCTGCTTGAAAGAGGTGGGTACCTCACTGCCGAAATGAGGTTAAAGATATCGGTGAATACTCCAGCCAGTTGATTAGGACTTAGTCGGATACCCCATTTTTGGCTGGATGCTTTTCATGGGTTCACCCTCTTGAAGGACGCCCTCACGTTGGCCTCCAAGACTGAAATCACAGGGTCATTGGTGGCTGTGGGAGTTCATGAAGGTGCAACTATATTTTGACAGTTGAAGTAAGCATAAAAAGCATTAAGCTCATCTGGGAGTGAAACCTTGTTGTCAACTATGTTGCTTGGTTTCACCTTTTAGGAGGTGATGCCATTCCAGCCCTGCCACAGCTATCAGTGTTTCAGGTTTGATCCAGAATTGCAGCTTCCTGTGTGAGATGGCTTTCTGAAGATTGTACCTGGACCTCTTATTTTTCACTTAGTCACCAAACTGAATGCCACTGATCTAGCCATCAGCAAGTTGCAGATCTCACAGTTCATCCAAGGCTTCAGGTTAGGGAAGACCTTGAATGATTTTGTAGGGACACGCTTGTCTACAACTTTTATAGTGCATGCCAACTGTGGTGTATTCGTTCAGATCCTCTGAATCCTTGAACACTCCCAGTCCACTGAATTGAAGCAATTCCACAACCACACCTCTGCCTCCTGTGACCACCATTGTTGTGCTTGCCTCTGGAGCTTTGCTCTTTAGCCTCTGTGTGTATGCAGGTAGGAGGACATCCAGGTGATCAGATTTCCTGCAATGGAATGGTAGGTATTGCTAATCGTGGTATAGCAGAGGTCTAGTGTGTTGGGATGCCTTGTAATATGTTGATGATAATTGGGTAGTGGACGTCTTCAAACAAGTCTAATTGAAGTCCCTGACAATGATTTGAAATGCTTTGGGGTAGGCCATTTCTTTGCTGATCACAGTACTCAATACTTCAATACCTGTTTAACATCTGCCTTTGATGGTATGTAAATTGCTTTTAGGATCATGGAGGAGAACTCTCTTTGTAAATAGAAGAGCCGGCACTTAATTGTGAGATGTTCCAGGTGGGGGGGGAGCAAGAGCACAAGATTGCTGTATTGAAGCACCACAGTTTATCTTGAAACACAAGCTCCCACATTATTAAGACCTCCAGCAGCACCCAGGGCATGCCCTTTTCTCATTTACCGTCGGGGAAGAGGTACAGAAGCCTGAAAGCGCACACTCAGTGATTCAGGAACAGCTTCTTCCTCTCTGCCATCTGATTCCTAAATGGACATTGAACCCTTGAGCGCTACTTCACTTTTTTAATATACAATATTTGTTTTTTGCATGTTTTTAATCTATTCAATATATGTATACTGTAGTTGATTTAGTTGTTTATTTTTTTATCTCTTCAAGATTATGTATTGCATTGTACTGCTGCTGCTAATCACATCACATACCAGTGATAATAAACCTGATTCTGATTCTTTTGCCTTCAGCAACCTGGTCCATCCTATTAATTGAGAAGCCCTCAGGTCTTACCAATGAATCTGGCTTGTTTGGATTAAGCCATGTCTTCGTGAAGCAGTGAATACAGCAATACCTCATTTTCCTCTGATACAGTGATTTTGTCCTTAGGTCCTCAGTCTTGTTCTCCAGTGAATGTACATTTGCCAACAAGATGCTGGGTAGAGGAAGTTTCATACCTCTGTTTTAGCCTGGCTTGGAGTCCTCCCCATCCCCTCTTAAAGGTGATGTACCTTTTAGGAAAAGCATCAGCCATGTTAGAATGGCAGAGCAATCTCGATAGGTCGAATGCTCCAATTCTGTTCCTATGTTTTATGGTCTTAATGGTTTAACTAAAACTCAGTGATTCTATTTAACTATTATAACTTGCATTGGGTGAATTCACAAAAGAAAATGTAGTTATGAGTTATGGTGAGATCAATTAAGTATTCTGGTGATTGAGTGTGATTTTAATTCTTCAGTGTCTCGCTTTTTATGATTGATCTCGAATTATATAATTAACCAAGATTGAAAATGTTACTTTGCTAGTAGCATAACATATAAATTATATAAACTGTACAAATTATGCATCTCTGACCAGGGCAGTGCTGAATTGAACTTTTCTGAGCTGTTGTCCAATCTTTGTTGCCCTTTGAACAATGTTTTCCAAACCTTATTTTCTTATCTTCTGACTTGACTCATCCTTATTACCTTCTCACAAAATACTTGGAAATGACTAATTACAACTTGATCTAAGTTAGGATGTCAACATATTAAGAAAATTGAAAATCTTCAAAAAGATGGAAGGGTGATAGTATTAATATTACTAACAAAAAGCCGTATAATGTGGACATAATGAAAACAGACTTGAGATATGATAGAACAGGAACAGAATTCAGAGAAAAATATATTGTGATCACTAGTTGTGCACTAATTGTATTAACTATTCACAGAACAGTTAACTTTGATATTTACTCAAGGGATCTGGGCTGTGCAATGGATGTTCTCTTGTTGGATATCATCATTGCCTGCAATGTAGCAGGAATGTTACTTGCCAACTATCAGCCCAGTCTTGGATATTGTCCAGGTAGTTCTGCATTTTGTTGCTTCTGAGGAGTCATGAGTGGTGCTAAACATTGGGTAATCATTAGTAAACACCCTACTTTTGACCTAACAACTGAAGGAGGGTCATTGATAAAGCAATTGAAGATGGTATACTACCAGAGAAATTATTGCAGTAATGTCCTGTGGTACAAATAGATGTCCACTTTAACCATTTTCCATTATGCTAGTTATGATTCCAACCAATGCAGTATTTTCTTCCTGATTCTCATTGACTCCAGTTTAGGCAGCGCTCATTGATTCCATGCCTGATCAAATGCTGCCTTGGCATCATGGGTCTTTTCTCCATGTTTGGACTGAAACGATCAAGAAGGCAGGAGTTGAGTAACTGCTGAACACAAACTGAGATTCTGTGAGTAACAACTGAACCTCTTGACCATGCTGACATGCTTTTATTCATTGAGTTGCTGCCACATAATTGGCTGATTAGATATTTGCATTTAACAAGCAGTTGGAAAGGTGTACCTATCAAGGTGGCCACTAAATAGACTAATAGAGTGGTAATTGGCCAGGTTGAATTTATCCTGTTTGTAGACAGGATATGCATGCGCAATTTTCCATATTGTCAGGTCGATGCCAGTGTTTAGATACAGACTCATGTTTATTATGACTCACCTATGTCATTAAGTTTGTTATTTACTGCTGCAGCAGTACAGTGCAATATATAAAATATGCTATGAAATACATAAATGTATATTAAAAGTATGTCTATGTAGTGTCAAGAGAGAGCAAAAATAATGAGGTCATGTTCATTGTTCAGAAATCTGATGGTGAAAGGGCAGAAGCTGTTCTTAAAATGTTGAGTGTGTGCCTTCAGCTCCTGTGCCACCTCTGATAGTAATGAGAAGGCATGTCCTGGTGGTGGGAGTCCTTAATGATGGATACCACCTTTTTGAGGCATCACCTTTTGAAGATGTCCTCTGATGTAGATGCTAGTGCCCCTGAAGGAGCTGACTGAGTTTGCAACCCTCTGCAGCTCTTGTGCAGTGGCCCCTCCATGTCAGAATCACTTTTTGTCAGTATGTGATTGTGGTTCGGTGCTAAGCATAAAACACAGGACAATACCATAACAGACAACACAATGGCAACCAACAGTTTACAAGATTATAGTGCAAACAGCCGTGAGCAATCATCAATTATGGTCACGTGCACAAATATTAATAATCATACTTAAATGAATGTGAACATAATGTGAATAATTATCCACAGAACAAGGAGAACAACAAAGACCATTTAGCAGATTCATTTGGGCTGAATGTTGGTAGCTGTCAGCCAATGATCTTTTACATTGATAGAGGTGGTCACACACACTTGATGGGTGAATAAAAATTCATCAGGATGCGTCCTGAAATGTTAAGTTTCCTAAGTTGGTTAAGAAGAACAATTTCTGCTGGGCTTTTCTAGTGATGAGCGTAATGTGCTTGTCCCACTTCAATGTATTGGCAATGATGGCCCTCAGGAATTTGAATGACTCAACCACAGACACAGCATGACTATTCATTTCTGAATGGGGGCAGGTAGGGGGTTGTCAGCACTGTCTTGATAGCATTAAGTTTCAAGTTGTTAAAAGCACACCATGCTGCAAGACTGATGCTACCAGTTAGAATGCTCTCCCCAGTACGTCTATTGAAATTTGCTTGAGTCTTTGGTGACATACCAAATCTCTTTTAATTCATAATGAAATATAGCTGCTGGTGTGCCGCCTTCATAAGTACATCAATATGTTGGGCCCGGGATAGATCTTCAGAGATGTTGACACACAGGAACTTGAAACTGCTCACCCTTTCTTACTGCTGACCACAAGTATAGCTGTACATTTGGAACAGCTTGTCCAAGAATGCAACGAGTTCTGAAGTTTAAGCCTTCAGTACTATTGCTGGGCTAATTAACTCTCAGTATGGAATTGAAAAAGTAAGAAATTTAATTTCTGGCTGTTTTTGATAAATTGCTTTTGGAAAGGCTTTGAATAAAGAAGGGAATCCTGAAATCAGTGCCAAGGATGATCCTCATGCTTCTGACAGGGAAGATATTTTTGTTGGAGGATCAATTGAATGTTGATGTTTTGAAGACAATGGATGTGACTAGGTATTTAATGCATAATAACGCAGCTTGAATACAGAAACCTACAGTAAAATAAAAACTGCCTATTGAAATAACCCAGTTGAAATGAACTTCAATGTGAAGACTGTAATGGTCATTGAAACATGAGTTTTTCCTCTGGATTCAAACCCAGTTTCACTCTGCTCTGGCAGTGCTACAAAGGTCTACTAACCACTGCTGAATGTCACACTTTGGTCCTTCATGAATTGTATAGTTCAATGTATGGTTACTGCTGACTACTACAATATAACTGCAATCATACAGCGTTCTTTGCATTTATCCTGAGGAACAAATGAGACACTTGTGTATAAGAAATGCAAGTGAATACCTAAGGAAATCAAGTGGGCTGAAAGACCACATGAGTTTGCTCTACCTGATAAAGTGAAGAAAAATCCTAAGGGCTTCTACAGATATATTAAGAGCAAAAAAATAGCAAGGGACAAAATTATCACCCTGGTCTTCCAGAGGACCAATCTATGGGTGGAGCAGAAAGATATGTGGAGATATTAAGTAGATTTTTTTTTTGCTTCTGCATTTACTTGGGAGATGGGCACATAGTCTATAGATGTGAGGAAATGTGGCAGAGAGGTCATGGGTCCTATCCAGATTAGAGAAGGAGAGCTTGCTGTTTTGAGGCAAATTAGGGTGGATCAAATCCCCAGGGCCTGACAAGGTGTTCCCTCTGACCCTGTGGGAGGCTAGTGCAAAAATTGCAGAGACCTCAGCGGAGATGTTTAAAACATCTTTAGCGATGGTAAGGTGCCGGAGAATTGGAAGATAGCTAATGTTGTTCTTTTGTTTAAGAAAGACTCTAAGTCCTGTCAAACCAATCTTAGAGCTCTTTGAGTAAGTTACCAGAAAGTTGATGAAGGCAAGACAGTGGATGTTGTTTATGTAGATTTTAGCAAGGCTTTTGATAAGGCCCTGCATGAGAGATTGGTCAAGAAGGTTCAACCGTTTGGCATACAAGATGAAGTAGTAAATTGGATTAGACATTGGTGTTGTGGAAAAAGCTAAAGTGGCTGCAGATCATTGCCTCTTTGACTGGAGGCCTGTGACAAATGGTGTGCTGCAGGCATCGGTGCTGGGTCAGTTTGTCAGCTATGTCAATGATCTGGATGATGTGGTAAACTGGATCAACGATTTTGTGGATGACACCAAGATTGGGTGTGCAATGGATAGTGAGGAAGAGTACCAAAGACTAAGCAGGATCTGGACTACCTGGATTAAGGGCACATGGAATTTAATGTAGACAAGTGTGAGGTGGGTGGTAGGGCACTGGGAAATGCAGTAGAACAGATGGCTCTGGGAATGCAGATCCATAATTCCTTGAATGTGTTGTCACAGCTAGATAGGGTCGTAAAAAAAAGCTTTTGGCACATTGGGCTTCATAAATCAAAGTATTGAGTACAGGAGATGGGATGTTTTGTTGAAATTGCATAAAAAGCTGGTGAGGTCTAATTTTGAGTATCGTGTGCATGCAGTTTTGACCTCGTACATACAAGAAAGATGTAAGTAAGATTGAAAGACTGCATGGAAAATTTATAAAGACTTTGTGGTCTTGAAGACCTGAGTTATAGGAAAAGGTTGAATAGGATAGAACTTTATTCCCTTGAATGTAGAAGTTTGACAGGTGGTTTGATAGAAATTTTGAGGAGTATAGAAAGGGTCAATGCAAGCAGACTTTTTCTACTAAGGTTGGGTGAGAGTAGAACTAGAGGTCATGGGTTAAGGGTGAAAGCTGAAATGTTTAAGGGGAACATGAAGGGAAACTTCTCTCAGAGGGTGGTGAGAATGTGGAAGTGGGGATGTGGGTTTAATTTCAACAATTAAGAGAAATTTGTATTGGTACATGGATGAGAAGGGGTATGGAATGTTATGGTCCCGGTGTAGGTCGATGGGACTAAGTAGATTTATCATTTGGCTCACTAGATAGGCCAAATGACCTGTTTCTGTGCTGTAGTGTTTGATGACTCTTCTAATATCGGAAAGCTAATCACATTGCTTCGCTCATTCCCTTTGGAATTTTGTTAGCTGCACAGTTAAGCTGTTTGAGCTGTGTATGTGCTACACAGCTGTTTTCAGCTAGACAACAGACACTCCCAGTATTTCATGTTTGCATTGGACACTTGTACATCTGAAACTTTGAAGGCAATGCTTTTTTTTCGATAACAAGCCCCGATTTGAATGCACTTAAGTTTGTAACATACTGTATATGAACCTCAAATATGAATATAAGTAATCAAAAACTATCAATAGATAGTAATTTTCTCAGGAAAATAGAACTAATATTTTAAGTCATTGTCCTTTCATCCTTAATAAATATTTGCACCTTTTTTGTTATAAATTTCCAATGCCTGCCATTGTTTTTCTCTTAGCCACAGAAGGCAGCCTTTCTAAATTTCATATATTGTTTCTTGGAATGTAAGAATAACATGCTATCAAATTGCTAAACTGTTAATGATGATTTGATTATTTTGAGGCATGGTTTTGACTGAGTCACAGAAATATTCAGTTGAGTCTTGCTTTTTGATTGCAGTTTTTCCTGAGAAAGGATTTTGTTATTGTACTGTATTTTATGTGCACTTAATAACTGCATTTTTGGAAAGAGCAAAGGGAAATAATTGAGACCAAATGACACAGTTCTTGATATCCTGGGGTAATGAGACATATGTGCACACTTGTTTGAAATGGCAGAGCACTCTGAGTGATCAGTTTACAAAACATTTGAGACTCTGACATTGTAATTTCTGCCTCCATTTTCAAAAACAGGGCAGTTATGTTGAATTACTAAGCGGGGTATCATCTGTGGAGGGAGAAACAATATTAGCACTTAATGACTCTTTATCAAAAAAAGTATGAATAACCTTTGTAAAACACTAATTAAGCAATCTGGTCACTGACTTTTAGGAGAGATGTGAAGGTCCCAGAGACAGTCCTTAGTATTAAAACAGTTTCACAAAGACGACTGCAAAAATGAATTGGAGAGACTGAAATTATTATCTTTGAAGAAAATAAAGTTATGGGGAGATTTGATAGAGGTGCTTAAAAAAAATCAAGATGTGTTTAGGGTAAATAGAAATATTTTCATGATCAGATGGCTCAAGGACGACAAGATATAGGATTCTAAAGGTTCAAACAAGGAGACCAAGATTGCGAAAATAGGATAAATGTAAATTTCTGAAAGAAGGTTTGATTGAAGAATGGTTGTGAGTGAGACAAAAGGTATAGTCAAAA
This sequence comes from Hypanus sabinus, assembly GCF_030144855.1. Lineage (NCBI taxonomy): Eukaryota > Metazoa > Chordata > Chondrichthyes > Myliobatiformes > Dasyatidae > Hypanus > Hypanus sabinus. The sequence goes on along the minus strand of NC_082738.1, from coordinate 42,722,892 downwards.
ATGTCACTTGTAGATTTGAAACAAATAAATACGATTGTAACTTGGTCCATTAGGTGAATACTCTGCTTTTGTGCTATTTAGCAATACAACTGAAAACTCTATTTAATGTATTACTGAAGATATTATTTATTTAATACTACTCCATGTTCACTAATTTGCCTCACGCAATGCCTGGATCTTTTCCACTTTCCAACATTTTTATGCAGTATAAAGTATGTGTGACACTCATTTTGGGTTCTAGTTTGTACTGAATTTAATTCCTTACTAATGTAACATTTACAGATTTTTAAATTTTTATTGGTCTGTGTTTGTTTTCCTCAGCCCCCTACTGGTTTAGTATAGTAACATGATGAAATGTACCTATAGGCTGATGGTTATTCCTATTTATTTAAAATTAGCATATTATCATAAAATTATTATTTGTAATGGTGCTATCCCCTAAATATTTGTTTAAAGATAGTCGGGCAGTATGATTTCAGTTACATTCAAGTTATCCATCCTTCATTGTTAGAAAGAAATGTTGATTATCCTGATTAAAACTTGATTATCTTTGTACTATTTGTACTTCTGAACTTTTATTCAGAAACATTTTCATCATTGTTTTCATATAGGTTCTCAACATTATCTTTACATGTTAACACTGGCTGCAATTCAAAGGTAAGAGGATTATTTCTTCATGCTATACAAGTACAAGTTGACTACCGATTTTTCTTGCACCCTCGGTTCCTGAGCATTGCTGGATTAACGTTTTTACTGGACTAAAAGTGGTCATGTAATAATAATGGCAAAAATGGACTGTAGAAGCTTAAAAAGGGTTATTAATTAAACAAAAATGAATATAAATTTATTAGTTTGCTTTCAAAGAACATTGCTTCTTGGTTATCTTTTTAAACTTTTTATGCAGTCGAAGTTGTTTCATGTGCTTTGATCCCTCCCTGTGGAAATTTTCTTACATCAAATAAAAACTCATTAGCTCTTGTTCCGTCATGAAGGTAAGTTTCTCTTGCCTTTTGATTAAATCACACAACAACTCAATTAACTTGTCAATAGTAAATCTTCCAGTTTCATCTATTTCATCATCATTGCTGTCATCTTCATCGCTTGCAGTGTTTTTATTAGCATTCAGAACACTGTCAATAATTTCCGAGTCTGTAAGGTGATGCACAGCATTAATTTCAAATGTTGGTAATCACATTGTAGAATCTACCACATGGTTCTAAAATTATTCTAAATTTTTTAAAAATGAAACCAAAGAAATTAAAGTTGTTTTGAAGTTTGTTAATTTCTCCTAAATTCATCCTGCGTACCTCTGGAATAGGACCAGTTTGTAAAGTGGTGATGGAGAGTTGAGACAGAATACAGTGTTTTCCTAGAGAGGAACAAGGAAGGAAATCTGTCAATGTGAAATCCTCAAATGGGTTGGAAATGATCCAAATACTCAACTCTTATCACCCAAGGTCTGCAAATTGTTGCCCAAAGCCAGGTTGATAAAGTGTCTCAATCAATTTTGGGGATGGGGGGGATGAATAAATTAAAAATCCTGAAATAGATTTTTTGAGAAACGAAGTATATAACAGACATGTATGCTATAGGAGAGAGCTATTTGAGGCTGGAGGCCTGTAACATGTAACTAATAATGTCTTGTAACTGTGAGGACCAGAGAGGAGTAGCAGCAAAATAAATTGTTTAAAAAGTGTGTCTCAGGTATGGAGTTGCTTGTTAACATAAAAGAGGAAAGGTGAGTGAAGATGAGTGGGGATAACTTCACTTGCCCAATCATTGAATTGTTTCCACAACCTATGGATTCACTTTCAAGGACTCTTCATCTCAAGTTCTCAATATTTATTACTATTATTTCCTCTTATTTTTTATTTCTGTATTTGCACAATTTGGTGTTTTGTTTGCACATCGGTTGTTTGTCCTGTTGGGTGATTATATTGATGTTATTATGTATCTTGGACTTACTGAGTATTCCCACAAGAAAAAGAATTTCGGAGTAGTAATGGTGATGTATATGTACTTTGTTATAATTTACTTTGAAAGATCTAGCAATAGCCATTTTGAAAAGGGCTGATTTGAGGTGTTATTGTTGAGGGCAAAGTCCAAGCTTTGGTGAGGAGGTCAAACAACAACAATGTTTTTAAAAGTGGCACAACTATGTCTTCAGGATTTTTCAATCACCTGCATCTCCTCTCAGACCACATGGATCAGTTGGAGCAGCAGGTGGACTCATTGAGCATCATGCAGGAGATAGTAAACATAAACAGGAGTCACAGGGAGATAGTTTCACCAAAAATCAAAATGGCCATTGGGATTTCTTCTGGAGTAGACAATACAAGAGGCTTGCATTTCACCTGAACAAAGGAGGGCCAATATGCTGACAGGAAGATTTGTTAGGTGAACTTGGGACATGCATAGGCACATTGGACGGAGATATAGCTGTTACAGAAGTATGGTTGGTGAATGGGCAGGACTGCAGCTGGGGTACTGGTGATACATGAATGATAGAGGTGGGGTTAAGAAAAGAGAGGGAGTTGCTTTTTTGATGGACAACAAGAATGTGGCAATACTTATAGAGGATATTCCTAGGGAATAGACCAATGAGGCTAAATGAGAGGAACTCAAATAAAAAGGAAATAGTAGCATTGATTAATGTACCTTATTTAAGGAGGGCTGTATGGGCAAGGTAGTGAACTTAACATGAGTGGCAGGAAAGTTACTGAGCAGGATTATTAATAGTCACCATGACAGCGTGAAAAATCATGTTTCAAATTTAATCCTTTTTTTCAAGAGATGACGGAGAGGATTGACAATAGTAAGGCAGTAGACAATGTCTGCATCCACTTTTACAAGGTACTTTTAGCAAGGCCTTTCACGTGGTAGGTTGGTCTGTAAAATAAGATCACATGGGATCCAAAAAATGATCACATACAATGCAAAATTAGTTTGGTGAAGAAGTCAAAGAATGGTACTGGAGGATTTTTTTTCTCTCTAGATCACTGTCCTCTGACCAGTGGTATACTGTAGGGATTGGTGCTGGGTCATGTATTGTTCATTATCTATATTAACAGTTTGAGAATGTAGTTAGCATGGGAAGTGTATGGATGACATCAAATTAATGGTATAGTGGATAGTGAAGGTCATTTAATACTTACAACATCTAGATCAACCAGAAAAGTGGGCCAAGGAATGGCAGATGGAATTTAACTTGGATATCTGCACAGTATTGTATTTTGGTATCTTAAACCAAAGTATGACTCTCACAGGGGCATCCTCTCACAAGGCAGGGGCCTTGGAGTCTCTTGCAGAACAGAAAAACTTATAAGTATATTGTTCCTTGAAAGTCGTGGTACAGGTGGAGAGAGTGGTGAAAAAGACACTTGGCATTGGTCAACCCACTGAGCACAAGAGTTGGGACATCCATGGTACAACTATACAAGACATTGACACGTACTTGGAGTATTATGTGTGGTTTTATTTGCCTAACTATGAGAAAGATGTCATTAAGCTGGAAATTGTACCGAAAAGATTCACAAGAGTGTTGCTGAAAATGAAGGGCTTCAATTCTAAAGAGAGGCTGGGATAGACTAGGGCTTTATCCTGTAATTGAGTCTGAGAGCTATCCTGATGGAGTTTTATAAAATGATGAGTTGCATGGATAGGGCAAATGATTAGACTTCTCCCTGGGGAAGGGAAGTCTGAAACTAGATGGCATAGAGTGGAGAGATTTAAAAGGGATCAGAGGGGCACCTTTATCACATGGTGTTTTGTAAGTGGAGCAAGCTGCCAGAGAAGATAGTAGCAGCTGGTACAACTACAGTGTTTAAAAGACATCTGACAGGTACGTGGATAGGAAAGGTTTAGAGGGATAGAAATCAAACACAGACAAATTGGACTAGCTCGGTATACAAGTTGGGCCAAAGGGACTTTTTCCTGTGCTGTGTAACTTAATGTGTGGGTTCCCAGCCTTAATGTTATGGATCAATGCCATTAAGCAAGGGGTCTGTGGACCCCTGACTTAATGCCTCTCTGAAGACATCATTATTATGGTACTGTAGCGGTGTGCTACAAGCAGCGCTAAAATTACGACACGGAGTCGGTAACTGCAGTCGAAGGAAAAACTTTATTCGAAAACTTCAGCCTCACTTTTAAGCCTCTGTCAACCGGCCCCCCATGGCGAAGAGGCTCCAAAGCTCTGTGCTCGCAAACCCCCGTAGGCTATCTAATTGTGAGTCGGTTCGGATACGCTAGGAAATGAGGCGCTACATAACCCCCCCCCAGAACCGGCGATACACCCCCCAATGTCCACAGCCTGGGCCAGAACCTGCTTGGGAGGTCGGCCTCTGCGCCGAGGCGCCGGAAACTCGGCCGGTTGCGCCAGGTCCACATGGGCCGGCTTGAGGCGGTCCACCGTGAAAACCTCCTCCTTCCCCCCAACGTCCAGCACGAACGTGGACCCGTTGTTCCGGAGCACCGTAAACGGCCCCTCGTATGGCCGCTGCAGCGGTGGCCGATGCCCGCCCCTTCGTACAAACACAAACTTACAGTTCCGTAGGTCTTTGGGTACGCAGGTCGGGTGCCGCCCATGCTGTGAAGTGGGTATGGGGGCCAGGTTACCGAGCTTCTCGCGAAGTCTGCCCAGGACTGCAGCGGGTTCTTCCTCTTGCCCCCTCGGGGCTGGTAGGAACTCCCCGGGGACGGCCAGGGGCGCGCCGTATACCAACTCGGCCGACGAGGCGTGCAGGTCGTCCTTGGGCGCTGTGCGGATGCCGAGAAGGACCCAGGGAAGCTCGTCCGCCCAGTTGGCTCCTCGCAGGCGGGCCATGAGGGCCGACTTCAGGTGACGGTGGAAACGCTCCACCAGCCCGTTCGACTGTGGGTGGTAGGCAGTGGTGTGGTGCAGCTGAGTCCCCAAAAGGCTGGCCATAGCTGACCACAGGCTGGAGGTGAACTGGGCGCCTCTGTCGGAGGTAATGTGGGCTGGTACACCAAAGCGGGATATCCAGGTGGCGAGCAGGGCTCGGGCGCAAGATTCGGAGGTGGTGTCGGTGAGCGGGACCGCCTCTGGCCATCTTGTGAACCGGTCCACGATAGTCAGGAGGTAACGCGCTCCGCGCGACACTGGCAGGGGGCCCACCATATCCACATGAATGTGGTCGAAACGCCGGTGGGCGGGATGGAACTGCTGCGGTGGGGCTTTGGTGTGCCGCTGAACCTTGGCCGTCTGGCAGTGCATGCACGTTCTGGCCCATTCACTGACCTGTTTGCGGAGACCGTGCCAAACGAACCTGCTGGAAACCAGCCGGACAGTTGTCCGGATGGAGGGATGCGCCAAGTTATGAATGGAGTCGAAAACACGTCGCCGCCAGGCTGCGGGGACGACCGGACGGGGCTGGTCGGTGGCGACGTCACAGAGTAGGGTCCTGTCACCTGGGCCCACGGGGAGGTCCTGGAGCTGCAAACCAGAGACTGCAGTCCTGTAACTCGGAATCTCCTCATCTACCTGCTGTGCCTCTGCCAGTGCCTCAAAGTCTACCCCTTGGGAAAGGGCATGAACGGTAGGGCGAGAGAGCGCATCCGCCACGACATTGTCCTTACCCGAGACGTGCCGGACATCCGTTGTGTATTCAGAGATGTAGGACAGGTGGCGTTGCTGGCGGGATGACCAGGGGTCGGATGCTTTCGTAAACGCAAAGGTAAGCGGTTTGTGGTCCGTGAACGCGGTGAAGGGCCGACCTTCTAGGAAGTACCTGAAATGCCGGATTGCCAGGTAGAGCGCCAACAGTTCCCGGTCAAAAGCACTGTACTTGAGCTCGGGTGGCCGCAGGTGTTTGCTGAAAAACGCCAGGGGTTGCCAGCGACCTGCGATGAGCTGCTCCAGCACCCCACCGACTGCCGTGTTTGATGCGTCCACTGTGAGGGCGGTAGGGGTGTCCATTCTGGGATGTACTAGCATTGCGGCGTCAGCCAAAGCTTCCTTCGTTTGAACGAAAGCGGCGGCGGACTCCTCGTCCCAGGTAATGTCCTTGCTCGGACCCGACATCAGGGCGAACAGGGGGCGCATGATCCGGGCAGCTGAAGGGAGGAAGCGGCGGTAGAAATTGACCATACCTACGAATTCCTGAAGGCCTTTGATCGTGGTGGGTCGGGGGAAGTGGCGGACCGCATCTACCTTAGCGGGCAGAGGGGCTGCCCCGTCTTTAGTAATCCTGTGGCCCAGGAAGTCAATGGTATCAAGTCCGAACTGGCATTTGGCAGGGTTGATTGTAAGACCGTACTCACTCAGTCGGGCGCAGAGTTGACGGAGGTGGGACAGATGCTCCTGACGACTGCCGCTGGCTATGAGGATGTCATCCAAATAGATGAACGCGAAGTCCAGGTCCCGTCCCACCGCGTCCATTAACCGCTGGAACGTCTGTGCGGCATTCTTCAGGCCGAACGGCATGCGGAGGAACTCGAAGAGGCCAAACGGGGTGATGAGAGCCGTTTTGGGGACGTCGTCAGGATGCATCGGGATTTGATGGTACCCTCGGACAAGGTCGACCTTGGAGAAGATCCGGGCGCCGTGCAGGTTTGCCGCAAAGTCCTGAATGTGCGGCACAGGGTAGCGGTCCGGTGTGGTAGCCTCGTTCAGCCTGCGGTAGTCGCCGCACGGTCTCCAGCCCCCCGTCGCTTTGGGCACCATGTGCAGGGGGGAAGCCCAGGGGCTGTCGGACCGCCGGATGATCCCCAATTCCTCCATTCTCTGGAACTCCTCCTTCGCCAGTCGGAGCTTGTCCGGGGGAAGCCGCCGAGCACGGGCATGGAGGGGTGGTCCCTGTGTCGGGATGTGGTGCTGTACGCCGTGCCTGGGCATGGCTGCTGTGAACTGCGGTGCCAGAACCGATGGGAACTCCGCCAGGACCCTGGTGAAGTCGTTGTCGGACAGCGTGATGGAGCCGAGGTGAGGGGCTGGCAACTGGGCCGCGCCCAGGGAGAACGTCTGAAAGGTCTCGGCGTGTACCAGTCTCTTCCTGGGCAGGTCAACCAGCAGGCTGTGAGCTCGCAAAAAATCCGCACCCAGAAGCGGTTGGGCTACGGCGGCCAGTGTGAAGTCCCACGTGAACTGGCTGGGGCCGAACAGTAGCTGCACCTGACGGGTGCCATAGGTCCTTACTGTGCTGCCATTCACGGCCCTCAGGGGGGGACCCGGTGCCCTGCTGCGGGTGTCGTAACTCGTCGGAGGTAAAACGCTGATCTCAGCCCCAGTATCGACCAAAAACCGGCGTCCCGACCTTCTATCCCACACATACAGGAGGCTATCCCGATGGCCAGCCGCCGTAGCCATCAGCGGCGGCTGGCCCTGGCGTTTCCCGGGAACTTGCAGGGCGGGCGGCAACGGCGGGCTTCTGCGCCCCACCGCTGGTGGTAGAAGCACCAGTGGTCATTGGGCCGGGGGTTAGTGGGCTCTGCGGCCGGGCCTGGACTGGTTTGCTGCCGGGAGCGTGGCTGGGAGATCTGTGCGATGGACGCCCCGCTCACCTTTTTGGCGTTCCACAGCAAGTCCGCCCGGGCTGCCACCTTCCAGGGGTCACTGAAATCCGCGTCGGACAGCAGCAGGCGTATGTCCTCGGGCAGCTGCTCCAGGAATGCCTGCTCAAACATGAGGCCTGTGTGTCCCTCGGCCAGAGACAACATCTCATTCATTAAAGCCGATGGAGGTCTGTCGCCCAAGCCATCCAGGTGCAGTAAACGGGCAGCCCGCTCGCGCCGTGAGAGTCCGAAAGTCCTGAGGAGCAGGGCTTTGAATTCCGTGTACTTGCCGTCTGCCGGGGGCGACTGTACGAACTCCGCGACCTGGGCAGCTGTGTCCTGGTCGAGGGAGCCCACCACGTAGTAGTAGCGGGTGTCTTCTGAGGTGATCCGGCGAACGTGGAATTGGGCTTCGGCTTGCTGGAACCATAGGTCCGGGCGCTGTGTCCAGAAACCCGGCAGTTTCAACGAAACCGCATGAACAGAGGCGGCGTCGGTCATTTCTGGTCCAAAAATCGTTTGGACCGTCGGGGTCACCAATTGTAGCGGTGTGCTACAAGCAGCGCTAAAGTTACGACACGGAGTCGGTAACTGCAGTCGAAGGAAAAACTTTATTCGAAAACTTCAGCCTCACTTTTAAGCCTCTGTCAACCGGCCCCCCATGGCGAAGAGGCTCCAAAGCTCTGTGCTCGCAAACCCCCGTAGGCTATCTAATTGTGAGTCGGTTCGGATACGCTAGGAAGTGAGGCGCTACAGTACTGTGTAAATGTTAAATATGTTTCAAGAAATGCACATTGCATGTCATCTTTTTAAATAAGTATTTAATTAGGATGATGGCAGCATGGAGGTGAAGTCTATGATGGTTTATTGAGCCCAGATGAAGAGTCACAGTCTGTTTTGATACTGGTAGCTTTCATGTATGTTAAGGTGAATTTGGGCTGGGGCAACGTTTTAGTATCCAGCATTATTTTTGTTGGGAGAGGCTGCACAGGAAAGGACCTGATGAAGGATTTTGCCCTGAAATCTTCCATTGATGTTGCCTGACTTGCTGAGTGGCTCCAGAGTTTAATATGACTTGTATGGTGTCACTTTCCTTGTTCAAATTCTGTAAATGGCTGTGTTTGTGGTTATGAGTTGACCTTAAGTAGGAATATATTAAAGTGGAACATTATCAGATAGTATTTGTGGGTTAATGGAGATACCATCTTCATGAAGCTTCTTACTAGCATTGTTGAATGTGTGAATGTGCTACACAAGTGCTAAGAATTAATTTCTATGCGTCACATTGAGTCAAAATTGCAATATAGAGGACAAGATATGTAATTTATTTCATTTGGTTGGTGCAGTCGCAGCAGCATTTTTCAGGGGCATACAATATGTTGCTATCTTTAGTTTTTCTGTGGAACTTTTGGAAATTGATATCATTGCAATACCGTTGTGTAAACTGCACTGCTGGAAAAAAATTTTTGCTTATCATTTTGGAGAGCTGGGTGAAAGTACATCCAGCTTAGTATTAATTTGGTATCGATGACCCCCCCCCCCCCCCACCCCGGCCTCAAAAGTAAATTAGTTATTGAAGCGTCTCAAATGTGTTTTTTAAATTTATGCTGCTGTTATAAACTTTTTCTCTTGTTCTGTATTCAATAGATGAGCATGTTTTGAGTTAGTATGTTTTCTGCTTATTCTTTGATAGTCAGGCTGGTCAATTCAGCTTGAGTAATAAGTAGTTCCATTACTATAATTTCCTGTGAATGTCAGTGGTCTTTCCCAGTAGTCAAATTTCTTGATTGGTTATTATTGCCCAGTGCTAAAATCACACCACAAAACAGGATTTGATTAGCTGACTTAGACCACCAGGTTCAGTAACAGATATTACCCCTCAGCCATCAGGCTCTTGAACCAAAGGGGATAACTTCACTCGCCCAATTACTAAAATGTTCCCGCAACCTATGGGCTCACTTTCAAGGACTCTTCATCTCATGTTCTCGATACTTATTGCCTATTTATTTATTATTATTTCTTTATTTTTGTATTTGTGCAGTTTGTCTTTTATACAGTGGTTGACTGCTCAAACTTGTGCAGTCTTTCATTGATTCTGTTATGGTTATTCTGTTATGGATTTGCCCACAAGCAAATTAATCTCAGGGTTGAATATGGTGACATAAATGTACTTTTGATAAATTTACTTTGAACTTATAACACTCATAACCAGAACATTGTATCTGAATTTCTAATTTTGCAAAATTTTAGGACCTATTTTTACTACCTTTATTACCTTTGGGACCACCTACTTGTGGACTGCTAAATAACTGTTTCATCTGCAAACTCCGAAGATTAGGATTGAACCCAGACTGCTGGAGTTGAGACAGCCTCTCCACTAACTGTAACATAAGAGACAGCAATCCCAATCCCGTGCCTTTCTATCCTAATCTTTTTCTCAATCCTTTATGGATTACTTTTGCTTTAAAATAATAAATTACCAAATATCAAGCAATAATTTATATTCTAGTTTTAAGTAATGGCTAGTAAAGAACACACTTGGTTTCCTAGGATATAATCTCATTGCAAGTGGAAGCATTGTTTTAACGTATAAGGCACAGGCCATTCATAGTCATGCTGCCCAGGTGCAGGCATATTGGCCCACCTAGTCTGTACTGATTTTCAATCACCCATTTACCTTTTTGTTCTTCTGCCTATAATTCCATTAGCTGTTCTCTGATTCTACTGATCACTGGCATTCCAGGGGTAATTTAGTGGCTACTTAGAACACATGCCTTTTATGGGCAGTAGTCAGAGGAAACCAATGTAGACACATGCAGGCTCAACACAGAAAACATTGGAAATCAGGATTGAACCCTAGTTTGCTGGAACTATTTCATTGCTGAATTTATTAAAAATTGTCAAAAGTTTTATTCTCAATTATAAACTTTATAAACAAGCATAGTCCTTAATTATAATAGAGGATATTACATTTAATTTAATGTATCAGAACTGGTTTAAGTTTTTAACGTCCCCTGCTTCTGTCCTCGAAGGATATGTGTTCAGACTGAGTGATGTTGAATTGGTCTTACTGTCAGGTTTAATAATTTTTCATAGTTGGAAAAAAATGGTGTGCACTATTCATTATATATGTGTGATTACAGTATTATGGTGGCTTTTTGCACTGCAGCATGTAGTCATTGAGCAATATAGCTAGGAGTCCACTATAGGGAGTCTGGGATCTGTTATCCGGGCAGGTAACAGCATACTTCTCAAATCATTCAGACTGAAAAATCTTTACTGAAATATGTAAAGTTTATATTAGAAATGCAAATATGGGATGTTTCAATTTAGTGCAAAGTACAGAAAGCCAAATGAGAAATAACATAAGATAATTTGAGAACAAGTAAAATTAAGGACTCCTTTTTAAATTTCCTGCAGTGATTTATCTCTGAAGGAATGCAATATCCTAACTCTTGAAAGTAAATTTTTAGAATCAGGAAGGTAATCGGGTTATAATTAAGACAGTATAAAATTGATTTGTACTTGAACGGGCAAGCTCTGTTTTTATGTGGTGCTCAATAGGTGTCTAGAAAGCAAGTATTATAACTTTACACCCTTTGTTACCCTAATCTCTGGCTGATGTACAGTATCAAATCTTGTGAAGGAGCAGGTTAGGTTTGATAGCTTATTGATTTTTGCATTCAACCTTGTATATGAGAAGGTTGAAAGTTGCTTCAAGATTTACTTTGCGATAACAAGTAAGATAGGAGCCCACTTTTAGCCTACTACAGGTCCACGATCCCTTATCTGAAATTCTGAAATCCAAAGAGCTCCGAAACCTGAAGTTTTTTCGCCAGAATCCCTCCATTCCCTAGCAGAGGCCGCCAGACGTCAGTTGTGGCTCAACGCTCGTACTGGTTACATGTGCATTTGCTGTTTGCTGATATTTTGTGTTCACTGTTGACTTTGTGTTTAATTTCACTGTGAAAATGTCAAAAAGAGCTGCAGATATCCCGATGGATAACAATGAGATAAAGAGAAGGAAACATCTATCATTATCAATAATGCAGAAAGTGGAGTTATTGCAGAAGCTTGATCGTGGTGTGTCTGTGCAGTGTCTTAAGGCTGATTTATATTTCTGTGTAGGCTCTACGCAAGTGGCCTATGCTGTTATGAGCATTTATCCTTGTGCGTTGGTGTGTCTACATCGCTCTGCAATTCACTGCCAAAGCACTAGTTGGCGGTGAGGTTTCTGTGCCACTGTGTTGAGTTTCTTCTTGTTGAGTTTCTTTGTGTACTTCAAACAATGGCGACTGAAACTGAGCACAGAAACTGCCGACACAGTTTGGAAAGTTCCATAGTTGCCAAAAATCAGCTGCAATATCTTCCCATTGGGCGACTGAAGGGCAGAGAAGGAACTCTTGGCTGCAATGCTTTCCATAAAGCTTTACAGACCTCCGAAATTATGGAGGACACTGTGCTTGACGCCAGTTTGTAGCTTGCTTCTACAGCCTGTTGACTTCCACCTGAACTAAAACTCAAAATGCATAGGAGGAAATGCGATGCTGCCAAGCGGACCAATCAGTTGTTGTGGTCTGTGTCGCTGCAATGCATAGTTACATTTTTGGGGAGGTGCGCGTCAGGCTACGGTGTAGGGTATGCAGCTACGCCATGCTTATGGCGTAGATTCGACGCAGAAGTATAAATTGGCCTTAACTGAAGAATATGGTGTCGGAGCTACCACTGTATATGATTTAATGAAACAGAAAGACAAGTTACTTAAGTTTTATAGTGACAGTGATGATCTACATTTATTCCAGTAAATTATTTACCACATGTTTGATTCAGTTCGTTTGAAGCTGTATAGTTTTACGTTTTATTGAATGTTCTTGTTGGAAATAAAAAAATTTTCTTGTCATTATTCCCTAAACATTACAGTATAACAACTATTTACATAGCATTTACACTGTATTAGATATTATAAGTAATCTAGAGATGATTTAACGTATACGGGAGGACGTGCGTAGGTCTGGAGTTCCGCAGGATCCTAAAGTCCACCCGCACTGAGACAGGTTAAATAAGGGACTTGAGTATACGTGTTTTTTGGTATCCATGGGGGGTCCCGGAACCAATAAGGAGTGATTCTGAAATCTGAAGAATTCTGAATTCCGAAATGCAACTAGCCCCAAGGATTTTGGATAAGGGATTGTGGGCCTGTAGAAAATTCAGGCCACTGCATTTTATGTGAAACCTATTTAAGATCTTGAGGTTTCAATTTTTGGGACATACTATTTCCCATACTCTAATATAGAATTCCACTATTTACGCAATTATCAAATTTTCAGTCCTGATTTTTAGAGTATTTGCAAATAGACTAATTATGAAAAGTTTATTCTATAATAATGCAGCACAGAAGCAGGCCCTTCAGTTTAACTTGTCCATGCTGCACAAGATGCCTATCTAGTTCCATTCATTTAATATTTGAAGGTAAAAGCATTTGCAGGACTGCACAGGGGCAGGAGTGGGGTGCAAAGGGGCCAACCTGATGGGTTGACTTCCATTCTGTTATAATTCTATTTGAATCTGTTTTTACTTAAGTACTCAAGGAAGTGTACATTGTAGGGTTGTGTTAATTTCTAATATTTTGCTGTTTACTTTTAATGAACCTGTCCAAGATTGAATGTTGAGGTTTTTATTTTAAGTGAAAGTGCAAAACTAAAGTCTGATTTGTATGAATCCTGAAAGACATTATTTTGGTGATTTCCTTTGCATTTTAGAGCGAAGGAATTGTTCTTGCATATTAAGAAGCATGATTCAAGGAGAGATGCAAGTTCAGAATTGGGAGCTGACTGGGAAGCAACTTTAGCTTGTTCAGACAGTAGGGAAGCAACAGAGGCAGCTCTGAGGATGGCCTTGAATATGGCATATGATGATAGAACAGTACGGATATGAACAGGCCCTTTGGCTCATGATGTGTCCTCATGAGCTAATTATCCTCATGACACGAATCCCTTCTGTCTACAGATAGTCCATATCCCTCCATTCTCTGCATATTCATGTGCCTTTCTAAGAGACTCTTAAATGCCTCTATCATGTCTGCCTCCACTTGGCAGTGCATTTCAGACACCCAGCACTCTGTTTTAAAAAAGAACTTGCCCTGCACATCTCCTTTGATTTCCCTCTCACATCTTAAAATCATGCCCTCCAGTATTGGACTCTTTGATTCTAGGAAAGTGACACCAGCAATCTGCAAACACAAGGAAATCTGCAGATGTTGGAAATTCAAGCAACACACACAAAATGCTGGTGGAGCACAGCAGCATCTATGGGAAGAAGCACTGTCAACATTTCGGGCCGAGACCCTTTGTCAGGACTAACTGAAAGAAAAGATAGTAAGACATTTGAAAGGGGGAGGGGGAGATCAGAACTGATAGGAGAAGACCGGAGGGGGTGGGGTGAAGCTAAGTGTTGGAAAGGTGATTGGCAAAAGGGATACAGAGCTGGAGAAGGGAGAGGATCATGGGACGGGAGGTCTATGGGATGCTGCCTGGCCTGCTGTGTTCCACCAGCATTTTGTGTGTGTTACCAGCAATCTGTTCTACCTGTGACTCTTATGATATTATAAATTTCTGTCAGGTCTCCTCTCAGCCTCCACTGCTCCAGAGAAAACAACCCTGGTTTGTTTAGTGTCTCCTTATAGCACATTCCCTCTATTCAAATAGCATCCTTGTGGGGAGGGAGAGAAGAAATTCTTTTGTGCTGTTTCTAAAGCTTCCACGTCCATCCTGTAATGAGACCAGAACTTGAATGCAAACTCCAGATGTGGCTTAACCAGAATTTTATAAAGCTGCATCATTAACTTCCTGACTTGAACTCAGTGACTAATAAAGGCATGCTTGCCATATGCCTTCTTGACTACCCTGTCAATTTATGCAGCCACTTTCAGGGAATTATAGAATTAGGCTTCAAGATCCCTCTGAGGATCAATGCTGCTAAGGGTCCTGCCATTAACTGTGCACTTGTTAGATTTGATCTTCTAAAGTGCAACCCCTCTAATTTGCCTCAATTTAACTTTATCTGCTATTTCTCTCCCTATATTTGAAACTGATCTATATCCTGCTATATCCATCAGCGACCTTAGACTATGAAACATAACAGAGTTAGGCCATTTGGCCGACTGGTTCTGCTTCTGCACACTCCCTGCTTTCTAGACACTGCTACCAATTTTTGTGTCATCAGCAAACCAACTAACCCGCCCATCCACCTCTTCGGAGAAGAAAGAGGAAATTGTAAGAAAAACGACTGTGTACACACACTTGGCCTAACTTCTGAAATTTCAATTGTCTCAAAATGTTCAAGGTATATTTAATATCTAAAGTATGTATACCATATACAACCTTGAAATTCATTGTTTTGCTGGCAGCTACAAAACAAAGAAACGCAATAGAATCCACTAAACAAAACCCAGGCAATAAAGACTGTTAAGCATCCAATATGCAATTAAATAATTGTACAAAAAAAAGTAAACAAATAACATACAGAACATGAATCACAGCGTTCCCTAAAGTGAGCCCACAGCCATGGAACCAATTAGCACTGAGACAACATAGGAACCCGGATGGCTGCAGTGTCAGTTCAACGCGGTAGTGAGTAAAACCTCACCAAGCTGAACACCAGTTCGTCCCTTGCCCACGCCCTCGATGCCTTAGTCTTTTTAATCTGGCTCAGGCTTAAGCCAGCTAAACATCAGTTCATTTATCTCTCTCTGACCTGGGTCTTGCCAAATCTTTCAGGATACTGCAAAAACGACAGGTCGTTTGGATTATTCAAAAGGACGGCTCCCAAAGGGGAATTGCAGGCTATGGATTGCAGTAATCGTAGTCCAAAAAAAGTATACTTAGTAGAATAGTTAGTAGTTTTGTTAGCTGTCTGCACAATGTTTTTGTGTAACACCAGCACCATCTTGCATCAGGTAGAAGTAATCAGTAATTGGTTTTTATTATTGTCACATGTATCAAAATAGAATGGAAAAAATGCACGCCATCCAGACAAGTCATAAAGCATAAGTACAAAGGGAAAAGCAATACAGAATGCAGAATATAGTGTTACAGTTACAGAGAAAGTGCAGTGTAGCAGACAAGGTGCAAGAGCCAGGATGAGAGAGATCAAGAACTTGTCTTTTAATCTACAAGTGGCCCAATCAAGAGTCTTATAGCAGCAGGATAGAAACTTAAGCAAGGTGATGTGTGATTTCAAGCTTTTGTATCCTGAGCATTGGAAAGGTGGAGAATTGGAATTGATTTATTATTGGCACATATACCAAGGTACAGTACAAAGCTTGTCTTGTATACTGTGCAATGAATTGATCTGTACCAACAATGCATCAAGGTTGTACAAGGTAAAACAATAATGCAGAATAAAGTACGACAATTACAGAGAAAGTGCAGTGCAGGTAACTAATAAGGTGCAAGATCATTAATGAGGTTGCTTTTGAGGTCAAGAGTCCATCATGCTGGCTGCTTTACTGAGGCAGGGAAAAGTGTAGACAGTCAATGGTGGGGAGGCTGGTTTCAATAATGTAGTGAGCTGTGTCCACAGCTCTGCAGTTTCTTGGGGTCACGGCAGAGTAGTTGCCTTACAAAAGCCATGATGCATCCAGAGGATGCTTTCCTTGGTACATTGACTAAAAATTGGTAAGGGTTGACAGGGATATGCCAAATTTCTTGAGCCTCCTGTGAAAGTAGGCACATTGGTGAGCTTTCTTAGCTGTGGCATCTATGATTGGGCCAGGACAGGCTGTTGGTGGTGATCACTCCAAGGAATGTGAAGCTATCAACCTCAGCACTGTTGAAGCAGACAGGGGCAGAACCCTTCCCCCTCCCCACCTCCTGAAGTCAATGACCAGCTGTTTTGTTTTGCTGCCGTTTGAGGAAAACATTGTAAGCTGTCTTTTCTGAACTCTTGAGTTGTCATTGTTTGAGATGTGGCCCACTATGGTGGAGTTAGAGTAGAATCTAGCCACACAGTCATGATTGTGCAAGGAATAGAGTACAGGCTAAGGACACACTCTTGTGGGACTCCCATGCTAAGAATAATTGTGGCAGAGGTGCTGTTGCCCACCCTTACTGATTGTGTCAATTCACAAATCCAGTTGCAGAGGGAGGAGTTGACTCTCAGGTCTAATTTTGGCAATGAGTTTATATGGAATTATAGTGCGGAAGCCAGAGCTGTAGTCAATAAACAATGGTCTAATGTAGATATACTGACTGTCTAGATCGGGGTTCCCAACCTGGAGTCCACAGACCCTTTGCTTCATGGTATTGGTCATTGGCATAAAATAAAGTTGGGAATCCCTGGTCTAGATGTTTTAGAGATGACCAGGCATTTCTAGTGAGGGCCAGGAAATGGCATTTCCTGTAGACCTGTTTTTAAATTGTAGTGGGGCATGATTGTCTGAGAGGCTGGACTTAATATATGCTGTGACCAGCTTCTTGAAGCACTTCATGATGGTGAATGTCAGAGCCATTGAGTGGTAGTTCTTAAAGTTTGTTACTTTTTTTTTCTTGTATACAGGGATGATAGTGGTCAAATCAGGTGGGAACCTCAAATTTAAGCAGGAAGAGGGTAAAAATGTCTGCACATACCCATGCCAGCTGACTTGTCCAGGATTTAAGGACACAAACAGGGGCACTGGATGCTTCCGCAGCCACTTGGTGTCCCAAGCCACATCATTCAATCCTGGCTTTACTCTCTTGAAAACAAATCTCATATCCGTGAAGTTTATTATGGGTTCAGATACATTGGAGACTGTTGAGAAGATCGGTGTTGTACCAGTCTGCTGCTTTTCAAAACATGCATAGAATGTATTAAGCTCATTGGGAAGGGATATGATATTGGCAATGCTGTCTGACTTGGTTTTGTCGTCCATTATAATGTGTAAGCCCCACCACAATTGACTGCTGGCCTGGGACTCAATTTTGGACTGGTATTGTCTTTTGGCATCTCTGATAACTTTATGGAGCTGGTATCTTGACCTTGAGTGTAAGTGACTGGAACAGGAGGGTTCATTTATAAGTATGTGGAAACTTTAGAGAGAGCTTTAGACACTACAGAAGAGCTTTACCAGGGTGTTGCTTGGATTAGAGAATACATTGTATGAGGAAGGATTAAACAAGTTAAGGCTCTTCTCTTTGAAGCAAAGGAGGGTGAGCGGCGACTTTATAGAGGTGTATAAGAGAGTAAGAGGCATAGATGCTGTCATAAAGCACATTTTACCCAGGACAGTAATGGCAATACAAGAGGATATCCATTTAAGGTGAGTAGAGTAAAGTTTAAGGGAGATGTCAGAGGTGGTGGTTGTTGTGTTTTTTAACAGAGAGTAGCAGGTGCCTGGAACACACTGCTGGGGTGCTGGTAGAGGCTGATATAATAGCCACATTTAAGAGGCTATGAGATAAGCACATGGATGTAAGAAAAATGACTGTGTAGGAGGGAAGTGTTAGACTGATTGTGGAGTAAGTTTATATAGGTTGGCACAACATTGTGGGTCAAAAGGTCTGTACTGTGCTGTACTGTTCAGTGTTTTCTGTATGTCTCTCATAATATTTTACACTGCTATCAGGTTTCCCATCAGTCGGTCCACCAACGAAAATGCACCCTTCCTATTCAGTCACACTTCATAATTAAAACACACTGTAGGTTTTATTGAATAATTTGCCAAGAGTTTTAATAAATCTTCTCAATTATACAACTGATATTTAAAAAAATACATACAATTGAATTTCTAACCTCATGCTAACTAACCATGTAACTTGCTACAATTAAATGCTCCTGAGAGGCTACTTATCTTTATCACCCCTGCTTAATTACTGATTATTCTTCAATTGACATCTAATAATAAAAACTTTAAAAGGATTTTGCCCTATTACAGTAAAAGCTCTTTCCTAGTGGAAAAATATTTCAATAAATTCTGTGCACATTTATTTCAATAGCTGTAGGTACTGTAAGAGTTTAAAACAAAAAAATTGGCAACTTCAAAAATTACATTTTATTTTAGGACACCTTTGCTTTATGGAATGCAAAACTTCATTTTCTTATTTAAACTGTCTTTTGTAAATCCATGTTCACTTACTTGAATTGGTTGTTTATTTTGTAGCTTGGGTAAGTGATTTTTATTTACCTTTCAGATCTTAGACCATGTCAGTATGGATTCAGGCCCAGCAGCTTCAGGGCGAAGCTCTGCGTCAGATGCAGTCCTTGTATGGGCAGCATTTTCCAATTGAAGTTCGGCATTATTTATCGCAGTGGATTGAAAGCCAGGCATGGTATGTACAATTCAGATGAAAGAGTAAGTCAAATTATTCAGTAGTTAGTGTTATTTGGCTGCTATTGGAAAGGTTATAATGTGGTCTCGATGAAGGGTCGAAACATCGACTGTTCTATTTCCCGCCAGATCTGCAATTTGATGTTGCAATTTGGGTGTTGCTTCAGATTCTTGACAGCATCTGCAGCCCTCCATGTGTCTTCAGTTATACTTTATCATTTTCAAGTTTCAAACAGCTTGTGATACACTTATCAGTTAGTCCTTTTACATCTTTTCCATGCCCAAAGATAACTACTTTTAAAAACATGGTGTTTTTTTTCATGAAATAGTTTCTTCTATCAACATTTTGCCAGCTTGAACAATGCTTAAACTCTCATTCATTTTGGATGTTAACGTTATCAGTCTCTACACATTTCTGCTGTTGGAATTCGTTCAGTCTTTCAATTCTTTTTTAATTGCGCTAGAAAGTAAGTTGGGACTATACTGCCAATGTGGTGTTATAATCACTTGAAAATCAAACCACTTAAAAATGTAATTGCTCCTACGTAATTTTCAGTTGCGTGAGTTTGTCAATGTGTAAAAGAAGTTTAAATGATTAAGAACAGTTATACCACATTTCATGACTCCAATACAACATGAAGTGGTTCACTGCCAGTTTTTGAAGTTAATTCTTGAAGGAAATGCAATCCCATCTTAACCAGATGGCTGTGGATGCTAAGTGAATAAATTTTCAATGCTGCGATTAATATATTAATTCATCAAGAAATATGGAAAAGTTTTAATTCCCAATGAGATCAGCTTAGACTAATGAAAAAAGTGGATCTAATGAGCTAACTTCTTGGAACAAACTTTCTGGGTTCTGAACTTATTTAGATAAAGGTAACTTCTACATTTTGGTCATTTGGGTAACAGAAATTCACCCTTATTGAATTCACAAATCACTACCTAAAAGTTTGAGATGTGGAATGAAATTTGTTCGTACTGAATTTAGGTTGTACAAATCATTTCTGAATTTACACTAATTTAACTATTTAATATACATATTACTGTAATTTATTTACTTATTTATTTTGGTCTATATTATCAT
Source organism: Hypanus sabinus (assembly GCF_030144855.1). Lineage (NCBI taxonomy): Eukaryota > Metazoa > Chordata > Chondrichthyes > Myliobatiformes > Dasyatidae > Hypanus > Hypanus sabinus. The sequence goes on along the minus strand of NC_082738.1, from coordinate 42,702,988 downwards.
ATATTGCATTGCACTGCTTCTAAGTTAACAAATTTCGCAACATGTGCCAGTGATATTAAACCTGATTTTGAAATATTTTTTCAACTTGCATTGATACATGAGCAGATGCTATGGCTTCATATTATGAAAAGTCAGTTATAATTATCGCCAAGGATACCTCACCACCTCCCCATATAGAGTATTCAGCACCAGATTTCTAGTAGTAAGTGCCTGTTTCCAACACATCATATTTCTCTAGTCAGTTGTGTGATGGATGGGCAATGACATTTATAGTTGACTGATGACTAACTATCCTGATACAGGTTGGTTTATTTTGCATATCCTTTTGAGTGTAATATTTGTTTGGTAATCTGGTAATAACTGAGGTAATACGACCATCACAGGTAAGTTTCTCATTAAGATTTCAAACTGAAGCCTCACTGTCCTAATTACGCTAACCTGTGTACTGTTTAAAGAATATCTGTTCTCCTATTGTCTTACCCGATGATTATTCCTCAACAAATTCTTGATATTATCTGTTGCACATCACATAACTGTTTGAGATCTTGCTGCACATAAATTGGCTGATGCATTTCCTACATTACAAAAGGCTCAATTTCAAAAATTAATTGGCAGTGAAGTACTTCAAGAAGCTTTGGAGTCATGAAAGGTGCAGTTATAAGTGGTTTTTAATCATTATAATTTTTTACGCAGTCTAACAAACTTGTGCTGCATGAGCTGGAAAGTTTGGTACACAAGATATTCCTTGAAGTGTTGCAACAATTTTAGTGTTGGAAATTTGGCAACTAATTTGAGTATGGCAGATTCTCATGAATGGCATTGAGACAATGACCAGATAATTGACTTGATTAAATGTTGCTTAAAGGATTAATTTTGAAGATGCCGCAGTGAACTTTTATTGTTTTAAAAAATAAATGCCACAGAATTCAAAAGTATATCTAAGGGGCCAGACATCTATTAGTTTGATTCCTCTGAATGTTGGCATGGCAGTGCTGCACTAATTTTATTTTTCAGTAAGATATTTGAAGACTGCAGAATATATTGTAGGGGTAAAATAAAAATAAATTTGTGCATTAGTACTTTGATTGGCAACATGACCTTGGTATACAGTTTGGATTTTAATGCTGTGCCTGTCCGCCAAAATGCAATTTGCTTCACTAAAAACTTAGTCAACTGGGAATTCACTAGAGCATTTGTAAAAACAGCATTTCAGATTAGTTTTATAGGTTTCCTAAATTTCAGAATAACTCTACATAATGTTAGCCATATGATCCAAAAATAAAATATTCTTTAAGTTTTGCTAATGAATGTTTTCATTCATTCATTGCCACTTTGTGTAATGCTTCTGTGGCTAATGTCACAAGAATTCCTGAGCTCAGAATGCCTTGGAGTAGCTTTAATTGGTCAAATATCATGTGACTTTTATTGACCCAAAGCAAAAAAAAGGGCACAACTAGAGAACTTACCCTTTCACACTAAAGTAAGGATGAAATGGTACCAGAGAGGATATAGAAGAGACGTATGAGACCACCCTCAGAGTTGGAGGAGCAACATCTTGTATTCTGTGTGGGTAGCCTCCAACCTGATAGCATGAATATCGATTTCTTCTTTGGTTTAAAAAAAACCTCACTCCCCTTCCCCTCCCCTTCTATTCCCCACTCTGGTCTCTTACCTCTTCTCACCTGCCTATCACCTCCCCCAGGACGACGACTCCTTCCCTTTCTTCAATGGTCCACTCTCCTCTCCTATCAGATTCCTTCCTCTCCAGCCTTTCATCTTTCCTATCCACTTGGCTTCACCTATCACCTAGCTCAGTGGTCCCCAACCACCGGGCCACAAAACATGTGCTACCGGGCTGCGAAGAAACAATATGATTTGGCGGTATGAAATGATATCGTCAAGTCACTTTTTATTGTCATTTTGACCATAACTGCTGGTACAGTACATAGTAAAAACGAGATAATGTTTTTCAGGACCATGGTGCTACATGAAACAGTACAAAAACTACACAGAACTATGTAAAAACAGCACAGAAAAAAAAAACTATACTAGACTACAGACCTACCCAGGACTGCATAAAGTGCACAAAACAGTGCAGGCTTTGCAATAAATAATAAGCAAGACAATAGGCACAGTAGAGGGCAGTAAGTTGGTGTCAGTCCAGGCTCTGGGTATTGAGGAGTCTGATGGCGTGGGGGAAGAAACTTACATAGTCTGGTCGTGAGAGCCCGAGTGCTTCGGTGCCTTTTCTCAGACAGAAGAAGAGTTTGTATGAGGGATGCGTGGGGTCCTTCATAATACTGTTCGCTTTGCGGATGCAGCATGTAGTGTAAATGTCTGTAATGGCGGGACGATCTTCTCAGCTGATCTCACTATTCACCGCAGGGTCTTGTGATCCGAGATGGTGCAATTTCCAAACCAGGCAGTGATGCAGCTGCTCAGGATGCTCTCAATACAACCCCTGTAGAATGTGATGAGGATTGGGGGTGGGAGATGGACTTTCCTCAGCTTTTGCAGAAAGTAGAGATGCTGCTGGGCTTTCTTTGCTCTGGAGCTGGTGTTGAGGGACCAGGTGAGATTCTCCGCCAGGTGAACACCAAGAAATTTGGTGGTGTTATCGATCTCTACTGAGGAGCCATTGATGTTCAACGGAGAGTGGTCGCTCGATATGAGTCAGCTGCACTGCACTGACTCATATCGTTTCCTCGCTTAGGGACCACTGACCTAGCTGGCCTCTTTCCACTCTCCCCACTTTTTTTTAACTCTGGTTTCTTCACCCCCTTTTCAGTGCTGAAAAAGGGTCTTGGCCCGAAACGTCAACTGTTTATTCCTTTCCGTGGATGCTGCCTGAGCTGCTGAGTTCCTCCAGCATTTTGTGTGTTGCTTTGGGTTTCTAGCATCTGCACATTTTCTCGTGTTGGTGAATTAGAGTGTGAGAAGGGACTGTTTAGCTTAGAATAGTGTTTTGTGTTTCCTCAGTTTTGGAATTGTTTTCTTTAGACAGAAGGCTATTTGGAGAAGATTATTATGTAAGAAAATTATGTAAGACCTAAACAGAAAAAAACCCGGTAAGAATCTTGAATCTTGACAGAAGGCATAGAGTGGTTAAGTAGTTAGAAGGATTAGAGAAGAATGGGGGGAGGGGGACGAGGGGTTAGTTTTAGGGAGTTAATACTCTTAAATAAATGGGAATCTGGAATACTGCCTGGAAGGGTAGTAATGCTAAATCATTCACTGCATTTAAGAAGTACTTGATGAGTATTTGAGTTGCTTTCCAATTTCCCTTGGGATTAATAAAGTATGTGTCTGTCTGTCTTTAAATTTCAAGGCTCTGAATGAAAAGTTAAGCCAGGTTTTGCCTGTGGTGGACCGAGAGGAGTGAATGATCTTTTATTCCACAAATGTCGATGATCCTATGATTTTTTTTCTTGTACTTTGCTTCCATAGGTATTCAAACAAATTCAGTATCCCTTCCCATTAATCTTTTAGGTTAAAAATGCAATTCAATGTTTGGTCAATTCCCTTGTACTTTTTTAGTTATTAATTGGTTAAGAACTTAAGTTAAAAAATGTTTGTTGCCTTGCTTCTCTTTAGGGACTCAATAGATTTGGAGAATCCGCAAGATGAATATCGAGCACAGAGGTTGCTTGAGACATTAATACAGGAATTGCAGAAGAAAGCTGATCATTTAATGGGTGAAGATGTTTTTGTACTAAAGTTGAAATTAGGGAATTATGCCACTCAGTTAAAGGTAGGTGTTAACTTTAAATATTGTCCGATATAAATAAAGCTTTATTTCTGTGATTTGGTATGTCAATGAGTAAATTGTATTTTTCCAGTATAAACCAAATAAAATGTAGAATATTTTATTGGTTTCCAATATTGACTAAAACATTTTTTGATAATTTTGCCTTTACCAGTAATTTTTCAGCCTGTCACCTACATCAAATATATTTCATTTTTGTTCTGCCATTGTTTATGACAGTTATGATTTGGTTTCTCTCATTTTCATACTTTTGTTAACAATTGTATCGCATAATAAGCTGCCAGTAATAACTCACCAGAGTCCTCTGTCCTATGCCAGTGTTCTAAGTTGTTCCCTATTCCCCCCAGGTGTAGCTCCTCTTCTTGGTGTATCCTTCCTCTCCCAGGAATGAGGTCTTTTGAGCTTCTGTTGCCTTCCCTGTATCACAGGGCAACAGAAGGGGATGGTGTTGCTAGCCCCATGCCCAACCCCCCTCCTTTAGCAGCCAGGGGAGAGTTAATTTTATTTTTTTTTACCAAACAGACACACACCAGTGTCTCAATTATATTAACATCTGAGTAAAAATGTATTATGTAACACTTTTTAGCCTGGTGAGGGGGGTATCTTTTCTAAGCATGACTTATTCAACTCAACAATATTACCTGCTCGTCTGACAAATCTTTCACTAGTTTTTACTCTAGCTCTCCACCTCTTCTGGGGAAAATGGACAGCTTGATTTAATTTGTCTGAAATTGAATTGGCTTACTACTTGGATTAGAATAAGGCTTTGCCTTCCTCAACCAAATGATTACCAGAATTACCCATCTAAATTTGTTAATGATTGCTATTGGATCTGTAAAATTAGAATTTCACAATTCTGCCTTCAACCAAGATCAAGATTGACGTTTTAGAAAATAATGCAATTTGTTGTTAAATACATTTTTTTCATGTGAAGGAGTTTGAGATGTGAATTTAGGCTTTGTGCATTTCTTTGTATGGATTTGTAACTTTCAAATTTATTTTATTCTTTCTAGAATACTTATGACCGTTGTCCACTGGAACTGGTTAGATCAATCAAACACATTTTGTACCATGAACAGAGACTGATTAGAGAAGCTACAAATGTAAGTTCTAAATTCAAGGGGGAGGAAATCCTTGATAGTGCTTTAGGTCTTTAATCACTGGTGTAAAAAGTAGCAAAAGCTTTTCTGATTTGAGACACTAAGGTGAAGGACTTAACACGATTTAAAGGAACAAATGTGAAGATGAATCATTTGTAAAGTAGTGATTAGTTCATCCAGGATTGGCTTAAAAGTCTGCAAATTGTAGGAGAAATGGAAACGTGAGGCAGATAAGGAGTGCTGTATTAGAGATCCTTGTAAATGATATGCCATTAATAGAATAGAACTTTATTGTCATTGCTCAAGATAATGAGATTGTGGTGCTACTCCAGTTTGTGCAAAACAGATATTTAAATTGCATGTGGCAACACTTAATTTAAAAAAAAATCCTGTATTTACATGCGACAAGCGATAGTCTATAATACTCAAAGGCCATTGGCAAGCCAGAATGTAGCATTATTTAGCTGCACAACAGCCTTCATCAGTCAGCAGTATAGGGGAGGAGGAAGAGCACATAGATTATTGGATTTAGATCTACAAAGAGCAGCAGGAGGTAATCAAATGGAGACTGACTAAATAGTAAAAGTTACAAAATTGATGTCAGAATCTTGGACAAAGCTATTTGTTTTAAGAAAAAGCATCAGAAGTGTCAAATCATCCTCAGAAGTGAAGCAGTAAGGATGGCTTATTAAACAGTTTAAAAAAACCTATCTTCTTTGTTCAAAATTCAAAGTACATTTATTATCAAAGTATGTATACTATATAGCCGGCTGGTGGTGTCGTGGCATCAGTGCCGGACTTCGGAGCAAAGTCCACTGCGACTACTATAAAAAATGTATTTTGGATCCTGCCGCCATTGGTACATAGATTCAAAATGCATTTAATATCAAAGTATGTATGCAGAATACAAATGCGATCTGTCTTCCTATAGACAGCCATGAAACAAAGAAAACCATCAAACCCATTTAAAGAAAAATATCAAACTCCGAACACGCAAAAAAAGTGCGCAAGCAGCAAAAAAAAACTAGCGAGAAACAGAATGTAAATGGTTGTATTGTTCACTAGCACCATCTTCATGTATACCTTTAGATTAAAGCTCTTGCTCTAGATGCATGAAGAAAATCTCTGTTTTCAATGAAGAATATTGAAGTTACACCCTCTTTGAGCAAGGGAGAATTTTCCATGGGAGTTTTAGAAAAAAAAGTCTAGTATGCATGTTCAGATTTCAAAGTTGTTAGGAGAATGTTATGCATGGGACACATGGCCATTCATGATTTTGTCACTTAGGATGTTCCTTGCCTCAACTATATGAACAAACTACTTTTTGATAAAGGCACTTATGAAGTACCCTAAATGTGAAATAATTATACTTGGAAAATTAGTAATCTTAGTAACTACTATTTTTTTTGGCAATTAGTTGCTCGCAAGTCTTCCCTAAATCAGAAACGCATTAAAATATAAAATGTCACAAACTGAGATATCACTTTATCTTGTTTATTTTTACATAGACAAAATCACCCAAATAAATTGCTACACCAAAATCTGTGATTCTTCTACCTTAATGGATATGTTATCCTTTTCATTATTGTTCTATTACATTGATGAAAGATTGCATTCCTCTGAAACATTAACAGTGAGTAAATCACTGCAACAATTTGTAGTTATTCATCTTCACCTTGTTTGCCATGATTAGGACAGGTTGTTTTAGGCACAGCATTTAGTAACATACAGAAAATCTATAAAAAGGGAAGAACAAAATGAAAATTACAATAGAGCATAACATTTGTAATGCTTATTTTTGAATTTATCTTTCTATTGCTTTAGTAGAATGTTTAATTTCTTTATAGATGAGTTGAAGGCCAAGTTATTCATTTATCCTGTGAGCTTATAATACTGTTATAAATAGATGCTAGATGTAAACGAGATGAAGAGGAGTTTCTTCTTTTGAATATCAAGCTTGGTAGATTGAAACATTTTAATTTTAACAATTGATTGGTTCATGTTTGGAATGATAGTTTTGATTTATTGTTTGGAAGGATTTTTAAACATTTAACATTTAATCCTTGTCCTTGGTATTTGTAAGTGTAAAAGAAACATAAGTAAATAGGGGTATGGATTTTTGCAGTGAAATGCTGAGTAAGCACCAGTGAAATCAACTAATGTCTCTTTATTAATATAGCCAAGTTCACCAGTGGGTATACTGGACTCCATGTCTCAGAAACACCTTCAAATAAACCAAACATTTGAGGAACTAAGGCTACTGACTCAGGATACTGAGAACGAACTACGAAAACTTCAGCACACCCAAGAATACTTTATTATACAATATCAAGAGAGTCTACGGATACAAGGTAATCAGGGTTTTGCACCAACAGAATTTTTAGTGGATTTCAACTTTTTTTGCAAATGGTTTGTTCTGATTGTTTAAGATTGTGTATATTAAATGAGAAACTGTTCATAAAGTTTTTATCATATGTAGAATCAAAAATTCATTGAGGGCATCACTGTAACATAGCAGTTAGTGTAACGCTATTACTTCACCAGCAACCCGGATTCATTCCCACCACTATAAGGAGATTGTACATTCTCCCCATGACCATGTGGGTTTCCTCAGGGTGCTCCAGTTTTCTCCCATAGTTCAAAGATGTACAGGTTTGTAAGTTAATTGGTCACATGGGTGTAATTGGGAGGCGTGGGCTTGTTGTTCGGGGATTAGATCTGTGGATGGCAATGCATTTCCAAGCTATTATCGTATAAGGTATGAAGTGGACTGTGGTTGAATTTGCTCCTTGAATTGTTTACCATGTCCTGTGGGCAGCATGATGGTGTAGCAGTAAACGTAACACTATTACAGTGCCTGTGACCTGTGTTCAGATCTACCTTTGTAAGGAGTTTGTATATTCTTCCTGTGACCGTGTGGGTTTCTTCGGGGTGCTCTAGCTTTCCCCCACATCCCAAAGACACATGGGTTAGTAGATTAATTGATCACATGGGTAAAATTGGGCAGTGCAGACTCTTTGAGCCAGAAAGGCCTGTTACTGTGCTGTATCTCTAAATAAAATAAAAGCAAAGAAAAATTAAAACCTAATTTACTATAATGCACATTGTATAAGAAATAGCATAAATGAGACTATTGCACTCAGTTGTAATTTTCAGGTGAACAGGAGATCTTTGTATTCAGAACATTTCCTCCTGCAATTGGTTCTCTCATCATCAATCAAAAAACATGTTTTATATTAGAGCTCTGAGCAAAAGTGAGATTTTCCGCAGATGGACGTGTAGTGAGTGTGGATCGTCAAATGTCTTGGATTTTGGAGCTGCAGCTGCCTGAAATTGCATAACTTTATGCAAAACTAAAGCCTCTTGCATCATCTGTCTTGAAAAATCTCTTCCATTCCCTCTCCATTGTTTTTTAAATTGTCTTACAAATTTGCAGAATTCTGATGCCAGACTAACCAGCAATTTATGTAATTTATTATCTCTCTCAACACCATTCTCCTGCCTTCACCCCATAACCTTTGACACCCTTACTAATCAAGAACCTAATAACCTCCACTTTAAGTACAACCAATGACTTGGCTTCCACAGTCCTCATTGAGTAACATACACAAAATGCTGAAGGAAATCTTCAAGTTGGGAGCACCTATGGAGGGGGAATAAACAGTCGATATTTTGAGCCAAGACCCTTGAGTTATTTTCTTTACTAGCTTGACAGCCCTCTCATGTTTATGGTTTATGAGCTATGTCATTCTGCGATCTATGTGTTCCTCCCCAAAGTCTCAAGAGTCCCTTATAAAGTTCTGGACCTTTGCGGTCTTTTCCTTATCTTGCTTGTCTGATGTGTTGTGGCTAGGAAATGCAAGAATGCAAAATCTATTCCTGGCACTGGTAATAACAGCAGCAAAAGGGTGCCTAGTCAGATTGGCTGGCTGTTCTGTCAAGGCGGTGGTGTTTGAATACCCTGGTTATTGCTGTACTCCACAATGATACAGGTTCGTGCTCTTGCATCTGCGGAGTCATTTCATTTAGCCCACCAGCCTCTGTTACCAGGGCCAATGATAACTGAGGTGAAGTTTTTTTTTCCCTGCAGTGTCTGCGATAGAGGAAGCAGCTGTTGTTCCTGCAAAAATTAGTTAATTGACTGGAGTTCACAAACAGCCACAGATATTTTATAGTGTGTGAGCCATTTGATTTATTTGTGAGTAGACAATGGGCCCGTACTTTGTAATCAGTCCCACAGTGATGGCACTTGCTGCTGACTTGATAAAGCTTACCACGCATATCTAGAAATCCCCCTGGTGTGGCTTCTCCTTTTCTCCAGCATTGATTGTGGTTCAGAGGGATCCCTAGTTTTGAGACGCTATTATGAAGAATAAAGTTATTAGATATATTTAGAGGATTACATATGCATAGAACTTCAGTTTTGGATCCTTTTTAAGTAGTAATTATGGCTTAGTACATCATTTTGAAAACTCGCTCAGATATACATATTCAGCGCAAAGTGTGTTGCATATGCTAACTTTTCATTTATTCAACCAGTGTTCCTTGATATCATGGGGCTATATAACAGGACTGAATCAGTGACAGCTACTTTGGGATTTCCTTCTCAAGCCATTAGTGATTGCTTAATTTCTTGTTTTTTGAATTCTGCAAGGTTTGTTTTCGATGCATGATTGAGCGAAATTTTCTGAATTCTCAGGGGAAATTCTATTAAGATTGTTACAGGCACAACTTGTGCAATTTTTTTGATGGAAATCTCTCTAACGTTGGTTTTAGTAAAGGTGATTGAGCAATAAGACTTGTACATAGATCAAACCATTTTTAAAATGTGTAAATGTATTTATTTAACACTGAGATTATTTTTCTAGCTCAGCTTGCTCAACTTGCACAGCTGAGTCCCCAAGACCAGAACCGTATCTTACGAGAACAAAGCTTGCAACAAAAGCGGACGTCTCTGGAGGGTTGGTTACAGCGAGAAGCCCAGACACTACAGCAATACAGACTGGTATTTACAATTTCATAATATTTTCTTAATAAAGGATGTGCTGCTTGACACCTTCCGAATAATATCTAAGAAAATAAAAATTGATAATGGCTTTAAACTACAGAATATTGTGGATTCAATTACATTTATCTTGGTAGAATGTTACACCCATGAATGTGTGAAATTAATTATTCCCAATTTCAGAAACCACCTAATATGAATTGTTTATCTTGGGCATAAACGCAAAAGATGAAAAGTGAATTGACCCTGGATGTTCACTTTGAGTGACATTTAGCAGTTGATGAAAATTTAGCAGAGTCTTGTGCTGTGCACTTGTAATTTTTTTGGAATGAGTATAAATTGCAAGTGATGCATAGTCAGCTGTTCGCCTTGCCCAGTTGACTACCGTAATATGTAAAATGAGAAATGAGCTGGTGGAGTTTATTACCCAAATTCATTCATTATATATATATATATACACACACATACATATACATACACACACACATACATGACAGTCTAATGGTATTGATTTCTGTAATTAACGAAGATTAATTTAGTAATTAACCTTTTATCCTGTTGTTCCTGAGAGAAAAGTTTGTAAGCAGTTTGCCAAATTCTTGTGTCATTTAGGGTCATAGAGCACATAGCACAGGAACAAGCCTTTCGGCCCATCTAGTCCATCACAAACTATCAATCTGCCTAGTCCTGTTGACCTGCACCTGGACCATAACCCACCATATCCCTCCTATCCATATATCCAAACTTAAATGTTACAATTGAGCCCACATCCACTACTTAGCCCGTTCCACACACTCACCACCCTCTGAGTGAAGAGGCTCACCTTCATATTCCCCTTAAACATTTCTCCCTTAATCTTTGACCTCTAGTTTTAGTCTCACCCAACCTTAGAGGAAATAGCCTGCTTGCAGGCTATGTAAGGCTATTTATACCCCTCATAATTTTTTTATATCTCTTATCAAATCTCCCTTCATTCTCCTATGTTTCAGGAAATAGTCCTAACCTATACAACCTTTCCTAATAACTCACATCCACAAGCCCCAGCAGCATCCATACATTTTTCTCTATGGTCTTTCAATCTTGTTCATATCTTTCCTGTAGGTAGGTAACCATAATTGCACACAATACTCCAAATGTTGGCATCATCATCTTACACAATTTTAACATAACATCCCAACTCCTGTACTCAGTACTTTGACTTATGAATGCCAATGTGTCAAAGCTCTCTTTATGACCATCTACCTGTGACACCGCATTCAAGGAATTATGTATCTGTTTTTCTAGATCCCTTTATTCCAGCACACTCCTTAGTGCCCTACCATTGACTGCGCAAGTCCTACCCTGGTTTGTTTTCCCAAAGTGCAATACCTCAAACTTGTCTACGTTAAATTCCATCTGCCATTTTTCAGCCCATTTTTTCCATCTTGTCCAGATCTCGCTGCAAGCTTTGGCTTTCCTCACTGTCCATATATACTAAATATATTTGGAAATCTTGAGTAAAAACTTTCTAAAGGTTAACAGGATTAATTGTAAAGTGAATAATTCAACACTTGGGTCCCCAATTAATCTATGTACTCTTTTAATTACATTCTATTTACAAAATACTGTAATTGCAAAGCAAAACCTTCAGATGTTGGAAATGTGGGGGGAAAAAAGTAACTGCTAGAGATGCTCAACAGGCCAGGCAGCATCTGTAGAGAGAGTTGATGAAATCAATGAAAGTTTGTTTTAGCCTGTGTTAAGTCCAAGCACTCGTTGTCATTTCTTTCTGTGAAATTATAAAGATTAGTTGTATTTGTCACATGTTCATCAAATAATGCAGTGAAATATGTCATACCACGAAAATCCCTTTCAATTTAGATTTGGTTTATGATTGTTTCATCACTTTTGGTACAAAGCCATTAATCTGATAGAAATATTAAGTTTTGAATAGACTTTGTACTTTTCATCAAAGAAAAGCTTCCTTAAGTGAAATTCATTCAATTGGTATATTGGTTCCTTTTATTAAAAAAAAACACCTTGGATTGTTTGGTAATACAATTTCTAACAATAGACAATAGGTGCAGAAGTAGACCATTCGGCCCCTCGAGTTAACAAAATGTAAACTCCTGTGTACTTGTAGGATTTAGCTGAGAAACATCAAAAGACATTGCAGTTGCTTCGTAAGCTCCAGACAATTATTTTAGATGATGAATTGATTCAGTGGAAACGACGCCAGCAGTTGGCAGGGAATGGTGGTCAATCTGAAGGAGGTTTGGACGTTCTTCAGTCCTGGTAAGAAACTCATATTTAATTTTTTTTAATTGAATGTTTCAAAATAACAAAACCATCAAAAATATACCTGGTTATTAATGGGATTTGATTGAGTTACATTATCCTCTGTTACCTGGCTGTAATTGGAAGCTTTGAAGTTAGGTGTATTGGTAGAGTTTTTGTGTCATGGATGTATGACACATCCATCCAATGTATTTGTTCACTTCATTCAGTAGTTCATTGACTCGTAGAGGGATCTGAGGAAATCTGCAACAAAAATTTCAGTGAGATATAAATAGTACAAGGTTGGGGTAGGCTTTTTATGCCTATATTGTCTCAATCATATCTCTGAAATTTGCATACATGCAGATTTGCCTTGCCAACTCTTGCCATTATTTAGTGGACTAAGACATGTTCCCAGAAGTGTAACTGCATTTTAATTTCAACTAGATTCTATCTTTGAGCCCTTGAGCATGTTTTCTTTTCTAAGACAATAACAATGTCTTTGATCAAATAAACAACTGCAGATGTTGATCTTTTAGTACTATATCATAATTCCATGCTTGTACCTCATCATGCTTAGTTGTCATGGTCTATATGTTTACATATAATCCAGACTTGCGTTTTCTCTTATTTTGAACTAATTTTTAGTTTTATCACCAAACAAAACAAAACTCTGCAAAAGCTCAAAAGCTTAAAAAGAAAGTTTTGGAAGTATTTAGCAGGTAATGGAGAGACAAACAGAGTTAAGTTTTTGAGTAAGACTTTTGAACAAAACTGGGATAAATTGGAGATTTAAAAATAGGTGCAAGTTGCTAAAATAGCTTTCTCAATGAGAACTGAATGGAAGTTCTGTGATTGTAGAGACTGGGAGAGATTGAATGATCCAAGTGGTGGAGGTGTTGGTGCTGGCTGCTTGGAGAAGGTGCAAACTGGAGGAAATGGAATTGTATCAGAAAGGGGGAGGAAAAAATGCTGGTGATATAAAATAATAGGTAAAAATAGCTGATTGTGTATAATAGAATTCATGGCTGAGTCTGGAAGACTCTAATGTGCCTGATCAGGAGATGAGATTTATATGCTCAAACTTGCATTGGTCTTCATTGAAATACTTTTGGAGACCAAATATAAAAGTGGGAATGAAATGGAAAAATAAAAGAGCAGCCAGCTGTGCAGAGGTGATCCACAAGTATCCCTAACCCATTTCTCTGTCTACATTTCCAACTGGTTTAATGCTGAATCCTTTGACGATCTTCCTCACTATCCACATCTGTCAATTTTTGTGTTGTCTGAAGACTTATTAATCTTACTAAACTTGCTAATACATTTTCGTCCAGATAATTTAAACAGAGGGCCCAGCATCGATTCCAGGCCTTCAATCATGATATCCCTCACCACTACCCTTTGATTTCCAGGAACAAAGAAAATTTGAATTCAATCTACTAGGTGTCTGGAAATCCCATGTGCCTTAATCCTGTGGATCAGCTTCCATTGGAGACCTTGTTCAAAGCTTTACTGAAGTCTGTGTAACATCTACTGCCCTGTTTTTCAGCTTTTCTGTTCAAGAGAATATATTTTTCACATTGTATCCCATCTTCTATGTCCTCATCCATTCAATTACTCTGGCTACATACAACAAATACTCTCTGTATTCTCCATGGAACCACACTGGCAACCAGCTTTGATTGTCCTCATCAATCAAAAAAAAATTGTTTGTAAGACATGATTTCTGCACAAATCCACGTTTACCCTAATAAGTCTATAACAATGTGAGTCAATCCTAAGAATTTCCTTACACTGGCTCACTGGCTCACTGGCATACAATTTACTGGCATGTTCATAGGCTTCTAAAGTCCAACATCAAATTCAGCAATTTCAGATGATCAGCCTTTCCACCCTGTTATTTCATTACCAGCATTTAGATTTTGTTCCATTCTTCTATCAAATGCTGAACTTATTTGCTTCCTTTTTGGCAGACCTGCCTTTTGATATTCAAACACTTTCAGCCACTACCCAACTATAGATTTTCCTGTTGGTTCTTTTAGCCCCTCCTATCTTTCTTTGCAATTTGGAAACATTTTTTTATTTCTTTTGGTGGAACATTCCAAATAGTCAGTACCCTCTGGATGAGGAAATTTTTTTGTCTGTCCTAAATGTCTAATCCCATATTTTGGACTGACCCCTGTTTGTGGACACTGGTTAAGTAAAACATCATCTCTGTACCTGCTGTTGCAAAAGTCATAAGAATTTGTTAATTTCAGTGAGACCATTTCTTGTTCATCTAAAATCCAGAGACAAAAGACTGGGGCCTTTTTAAGTTCTCATCACAGGATACTTTTGCCACACTCCTCCCAATTTCTATATTTCACTTCCTTTTCCTTAACCAAATCATTTTTGGGTAGGGAAACCAGATACGTATATGTTATTTCAGACATGTTCTCTCCAGAGCTGTTCATAATTGTAGTAAGATGTCATTGCTTCTATGCATCAATTATGTTCAAGAAAGATCATCATGCTGATGGCTTCCTAATTGCTCGTTGAACCTTCTTGTTGGTCTTCACTGGCATGTACATGAGCACCCATGTCCTTCTGAGTATCAATACCTTGGAATATTTCAATTCCTATCACTTAAAAGAACTGTTTTCAGTTTTTCTGTGCAAGAGAATATATTTTTTCGCATTGTATTCCATCTTCTATGTCCTCTTCCATTCAATTACTGTGGCTGCATACAACAAAGACCCTCTGCATTTTTTATGAACCACACTGGTAACCAGCTTTGTTTTGGCAGCAGCTTAGATACATTGCTCTTGAATTATTTCATCCAAATTTTTAATCTGCTGGGCCCCGGCACCAATCCAAGCTAGTATGTTTTCCACAGTATTTCTTTAATTGTCTCGTTTTATCTCTCCCTTTTAATAGACAGACATAATTGTTGAAAATAATTTTTCATACTTGCAAATGCTAACATGTATTGCTCACAACCTGTTATTTATTGTTGGGTTTCTACTATCAAGTAGTGTCTTTAGCAACAGATATATTCAGGCAAAGTGATAAGTATGTTCATAAAATTGTCTTTCAGCTTCTAGAATTTAGTGTTCATCTATGGTCCAATTATAATGGTGTGTAACCAGGTCAAAAGTTGCTCTTATACTTGCCATGCTGTTACTACAAAATTTGTTAAACTTGTAGGTGTGAGAAATTGGCTGAGACAATATGGCAGAATCGTCAGCAGATCAGGAGAGCTGAACATCAACGACAGCAGCTTCCCATTCCAGGCCCAGTGGAGGAGTTGCTTACAGAACTCAATGCAACAATTACAGACGTAATATCTGCACTAGTTACCAGGTCAGTAATGTAACATACCACACATTTAACACTTCGCTGCAAACAATGTGCAGTATTTTGCTCTTGGAATCACAGTCACCTAATTTTCACACTTAGTAATGCTCAAGGGGAACCCGTCTTGTAAAGGCACTGCTCAAAAAAAGGCAACGGCAAACCATTTCTATAGGAAATTTGCCAAGAACAAACATGGGCATGAGATAACAATTGCTTGCATCATCCAACACGGTACATAATAATGATGAATGCTCAAGAGATCACATTGAAACCTATTGAATATTGAAAGACCTAGAGCGAGTGCATGTGGAATGGGTGTTTCCTATGGGGGAGGAGTGGGGAGTCCAGGCCCAGAGTGTACAGACTCACACTAAAAAGATGTCCCTTTAGAACAGAGATGAGGAATTTTAGAGGATGGTGAATCTGTGGAATTCATTGCTGCAGACATCTCGTGGGGGCCAAGTGATTGGGTATAATTAAAGCAGAAGTTGATAATATTCTTGATTAGTAAGGGCGTCAAAGGGTACGGGGAGAAGGCTGCAGAATAGAGTTGAGAAGGATAATAAGCCGTGATGGAATGGTGGAGCAGACTCGATAGGCCAAATGACCTAATTCTGCTCCTGTGTCTTCTGTTAAGACTGGATATAAAATACAATTTTCAATCAAATGTCCATTTCATTCCGAATCCTAATGAAAACATTTTAATGGAATATTCTTTCCCTTTGGAAACTCTCAATAATGTTAGCTATTTCATCACCAGAAATTGCACGATTATAGAGAAACGGCACGGGAGTGGAAATATTCTTGCACGGAACCAGCAAGGTCACAGCAGGCTAACTAGCAGCCTCTTGTGCTTTAACTTTTTTTTGGTTGTTTAAAAATTGCAGTGAGATATGTTTTTGGAGATTAAAAGCTATTTCATAATGTTTAATTTGTCATAAGCTTATTGAAGTAGAACAGATTGTACAAAGTAGTTATCCATTTGTTTTATACAGCACCTTTATTATTGAGAAGCAACCCCCTCAGGTTTTAAAGACTCAGACAAAGTTTGCAGCCACTGTACGTTTGTTAGTTGGTGGAAAGCTGAATGTACACATGAACCCACCCCAAGTGAAAGCAACTATTATCAGTGAACAGCAAGCAAAGGCACTTCTGAAAAATGAAAATACAAGAAAGTAAGTACCTCATCCATGAAATCCAGAAATCAGTTTATCTATTCAGTGTGCATTTCATTCACTTCTATTTTACTATAGATCTGTCCTTTTGCATCTCAGTTGTTCTGTTCTCCCACTAAGTTATTCTGCTCTTTGCTTGCATAGCTTAATGTTTCTCTGCAAAGAATTTTATCTGCCCTTCATTCAGCAATGTTTCTCTCAATTAGAGACACAGAAGACTGCAGGTGCTGGAATTAGGAGCAAGAATTGTTCTGCTGGAGGAACTCAGTGGGTGAAGCAGCATCTGCAGAGCAAGCAGATGGTTGATGTTTCAGGTTGAAATGTTCTTGACCTGAAACAACAACCATCTCTTTGCTCTACAGATGTTGCCTGAACTGCTGGGTTTACAAACATAGAAAACCTATAGCACAATACATGTCCTTCGGCCCACAGAGTTGTGCCAAACATGTCCCTACCGTAGAAATTACTAGGCTTACCTTCAGCCCTCTATTTTACTAAGCTTCATGTACCCATCTAAAAGCCCCTTAAAATACCCTATCGTATCCGCCTCCACCACCGTTGTTGGCAGCCCATTCCACGCACTCACCATTCTCTTGAGTAAAAAAAAATTACCCCTGACATCTCTTCTGTACCTACTCCCCAGCACCTTAAACCTGTGTCCTCTTGTGGCAACCATTTCAGCCCTGGAAAAAAGCCTCTGACTATCCACACGATCAATGCCTCTTATCATCTTATACACCTCTATCAGGTCACCTCTTATCCTTCGCTCCAAGGAGAAAAGGCTGAGTTCACTCAACCTGTTAGTGCATGCTCCCCAATCCAGGCAACATCCTTGTAAATCTCCTCTGCACCCTTTCTATGGCTTCCACATCCTTCCTGTAGTGAGACGACCAGAACTCGGCACAGTACTCCAAGTGGGGTCTGACCAGGGTCCTATATAGCTGCAACATTACCTCTCGGCTCCTAAATTCAATTCCACGATTGATGAAGGCCAATACACCATATGTCGTCTTATGAGTCAACCTGTGTAGGGACCCCAAGATCCCTCTGATCCTCCACGCTGCCAAAAGACTTACCATTAATACTATATTCTGACATTGTACTTGACCTACCAAAATGAACCACTTCACACTTACCTGGGTTGAACTCCATCTGCCACTTCTCAGCCCAGTTTTGCATCCTATCAATGTCCCGCTGTAACCGCTGACAGCCCTCCACACTATCCACAGCACCTCCAACCTCAGTGTCATCAGCAAACTTACTAACCCATCCCTCCACTTCCTCATCTAGGTTATTTATAAAAATTGCGAAGAGTAGGGGTCCCAGAACATCCCTGAGTCAACAGACTTTCTCCAACAGATTTTTTCCTTCTAGATTTATTCAGATCTCTAAATATCTAAAACCATTTTCACATTCTTTAGTAATGGCATATCCTTGTGCAGCTTAAAAAACATGAATTTACTCTTTCTAATATTTTTCCTTCCTTCTTAGTCTAAGCAGTGATATCCCCATTGTTAAAGTAATGCTTTATTTTGAATATACATACAATGTTCATTGTGCCTGTATTAAGATTTTTTAATTATGCATTGACATTTTAACAAAATGCGTCCATTCTGAATGTATATTACTTGTTCCTAAGTTAGGCTAAGCCTGGTATTGTAGAATCCAGAATTTTTCCCACAACAGAGAAACATTAATTTGTTGTTTTGTTTTGCTTAGCCTCATTTAGAAACTTAAGAAATTCATTATCTTCAAAGTCGAGTTTGTCATATGCATAAATTACTCAAATGCACGGGTGCAATGAAAAGCTTGCAGCAACTTCACAGGCAAAAAGCATTATATAAGCAGCATTCAAAAGAAGAGCAAGTTAAGTTTAAACAATTTTTACAAGAAGGAATACAAATAGAACTTAAAAATAACTTTGTCCATACTGATCTAAATGCTTATAATGTTGCTTAATTAGGGTTGTGCCAGTTGGTTCAAGAGGTTGAAAGGAAGTAGCTGTTTTAAAAACTGGTGACGTGCCACTAGTAATCCCTTACCATAGTCCAATGTTTCATATACAGTACTGTGCAAAAGTCTTAGGCATCATAGATTTTATGTATAAATTTTGTTTTAGATGTCTATTTTTGGTCTTGTGCATTAGTGTGTCAGTAGAAAAGAGCAAATTTTAGATTTTCAAACATTTAATTTCTGAAAAAATAAATGTTAGAAAATGTTTGTATTTCATCAAAGAAAGTAACATTAATAGACCACTTTTCAAATAAAAACTTGATTTCTTTGTTGGTATAGTTCAGTGCATAATTAAACACAGGTAACAAACGTGCTGATGATCAATGACATGATGAGTAGAATTAACTGAACTGACATGAATGGAGAACAAATCAAACTGGGTGAGGGGCAACCAAACTAAAAGGTGGAGGGTGTGGCACATATGACAGCTTAAGTGAGCATAGCAACAAGACACAAGGTGGTCATTCTGCATCAGCAAGGCCTCTCCCAAGCAGAAATTTTGCAGCAGACTGGAGTTTTAAGGTGTGCTGTCCAAGCTCTTCTGAAGAAGCACGAAGAAATGGGCAAGGCTGAGGACCAGAAACACAGTGGTCGGCCACGGAAGTTGTGTGCAGCAGATGAGAGATTCAGTACATCGAGCTGACATCCTTCTAAATCGGAAAAAGTCCAGCACTGCTATCAGCTCTGAACTCACAGAAAACACTGGAACCCAAGTATATCCTTCTATATCCTGGAGAAGTCTTGTCAGAAGTGGCCTTCATGTAAGAGTTGCTGCAAAAAACTATTCCTCCGAAGTGGAAACAAACCAAGAGACTCACCTACGCACAAAAACATAAAGACTGGGGTGCGGAACATTGACTTCAAGTGCTCTGGACTGAGAAGTCAAAATATGAAATTTTTGGCTCAAACAAGAGACAGGTTGTCTGTAGAAGAGCTGCAGAGCGCTACATGGATGAGTACCTGCTGCCAACAGTGACGCACGGCAGAAGTTCCCTACAGGTTTGGGGCTGCAAATGAAGTTGGTGATTTGGTCAGAATTAATGGAATCCTCAATGCTAACAAGTACAAGCTGATCCTTATCCATCACACAATACCATCAGGGAGGCCTATGATTGGTCCCAACTTCATTCTGCACCAGTACAATGACCCCAAGCACACGGTCAAGGTCATAAAGAACTATCTTCAGTGAAAAGAACAAAGGGTTCTGCAACAGATGCTATGGCCCCCACAGAGCCCTGATCTTAATATCATCCATGCTGTGTGGGATTAGCTGCAGAGACAGAGGCAAGTGAGAACACCAAAGTCTGCAGAACTGTGACAAGTTCTCCAAGATCCAACAACCTACCAGACGACTTTCTTATAAAAAGTACATGACGGTGTACCTAAGAGAATTGATGCAGTTTTAAAGGCAAAGGGTAGTCACACCAAATATTGATTTGATTTAGTTTTTTTTAACTGCTTAATGCTTTTTATTGTAAATTTTTTGATACTTTAGAAATTTTCCATTTTTTTAAGCATCTTTGCTTTACTGGATTATTTTACATGTGCCTAAGACTTTTGCACAGTGCTTTATAAACTGAGTGAATATTTTATATTTGAATCCCATCAATAATTTTTCTTTTGAATACTTAACATCTGGAATTTTCATAATCTGTAGTTTCACCTTTGTGATATTTTAACATCTCCTTGCTTAAAGTTATGTCCTTCCTACTCCCTCACTAATTTGTTTGTCTTATGTAACTCCCTTTACTATGGACTGCACTAATTATTTTTGACTCTCCAAATATTCTCTGATTAACTTAGAGTCATGAGCAATACAGTGTACATACGGGCACTTCAGTCCAACCAGTCCACTAATCAGTGCCCACTCAGCTAGTCCCAGTTTCCTGCATTTGGCCTATATCCCTTTAAACCTCACACCTCAATGTACCTATCCAAGTACTGTACATGATATTTCTGATTTGTCCCTCTGTTCCTCCTAAATCTAAAATTTCTCATTTGTAACTTCCTAAAACAATTTTCTTCAACCCTTCTGTCAATGTGTGTCCTGCCTAAGCTTGCCACTTGGTTGCCATCGGAGGGAACAGAACATTTTGTGGATGGGAGGAGTGAGGGTTTGTGATGCAGGCTGTTATCAATGATATGGGGTGGATATTTAGGTTCTATGATGAGAGAGACTTTCAGGAGCTACGGAGAAAATCTTTAAAAATTAGAGATTTGTAACTAGTAACCTGGATTACTGCAGCACTTTGCACTGTCTGGAGTAGAAATAAAGATGATCAATGTGCAGCTTGGCATCATGCAGGGTTCGGGGCTTCAGCTTCATGGGATATTGTGACTGGCTCTGAGACAGAGGGCATCTATTCAAAAAGGAAGGGCTGCATCTCAACGTGACAGGGATCTATGTATTTGAGGACAGGCTCACTTATGCTATGGGAGGATTTTAACTAAGGGTATGGATGCTAGCATTTGGAAGTGGAAGAGAGCAGTACATAAAGGAGGGTGTGTGTTGAGAGAAGCTAGAGAAGGAAACACAAGTATGCTAGTAAGGACCACGAGAAATACCAGCACTGAATATTTACCCACTTGTGTTTCTGGCAGTGACAGCAGTGGTGAAATATTAAATAACTGTTGTGTTATGGAGTACCATCAAGCAACAGGAACCTTAAGTGCCAACTTTAGAAATATGGTAAGCAAAAATCTTTAGTACAACATTTGGTATCCCTACTACAGTACAGTTGATTTGGGACCAGTTATTTCCTTTATCCCATTATTATTCTCACCCTATTCTATCAACTTACTTGTCACTAGCCTGCACACACCCAAGGCAAAATTACTGTGGCCAATTAACCTACCAACCTACTTGTCTTTGAGGTGTGTGTGTGGGGGGGAGGTGGGGGGGGAAGTAAAACACCTGAGGGAGAATGTTCAAACTATGCTCAGAGAGCACCTGCAATCTCTGGCATTGTTAGGCAGTGGCTGTACACTAGAAAAAGATCTGAGCAGTATCATTTGAAATGTCACGATCACTTCATGACTCTTGTTTATTCATGGTGCTTGTATGTTGTTGCTGCTGCCAGAACCTATTGTTTGCCTCCAGTTTCCACTAAACTAAGGTCGTAGTTAAGACTCAACCACATTAGTGATTTTACAATCAGAAATAGGGCACACTCCATCAGGATGGAACAGTTGAGTGTTTCTGGTAATCTGATAGCTTCATAGTTGCTAATTTAAAGGATTCAAAGTACGTTTATTATCAAAGTATATATGCAGTATATAACCCTGAGATTCATAATCTCCACAGACAGCCACAAAACAAAGAAAACCATGGAACTCGTTCAAAGAAAAACATCAACCCCCTCCCCAGCACAAAAAAAAACAAATTGCGCAAACAGCAACAGAACATCAACCCCGCGCAAGGAAAAAATCATGCAGATGGCAACAAGAACATCAGCCCCCCCACGCGCAAAAAAAGCAAATTGCGCAAACAGCAACATCAACCCCCCTATGTGCAATAAAACAAATTGCGCAAAAGGCAACAAGAACATCAGAACCCCCCCCACGTGCAAAAAAACAAAATCGCGCAAATGGCAACAAGAAAGAATGAGCGAAAGCACAGAAAATAAAACACAAAATTGAAAGAGTCCATATTCAGTTAACTCAGTATTCATTAGTCCAATCAACAAAAAGCAGACCCAGAGCTTCGGTGCCATCCTCCGACAGCATCAAGGGAGGGAGAGGCCATTCGAACACAGGGACCTTCCCTCAGGAGCAGCAAGTGAGAGGCTGGTAGATGGCATTGCATACTAGCTCACCTTCCATACTTGCCTCAATGTTTTAATTTTCCTCTGCTTTAATCGGTGAGATCGGCGAGTAATGGAGTCGATCGTGGTCTCTAAGCTGCTTGGGCTCAAGAATGTCACCCGCGGTAGCATTGTTCACTCATGCCATCTTCTGGAGGCTTGCTCTCCATATTTGAATTGAATTAAAATTTCCCAGCTGCTGTGATTGGATTTGAACTTGTATCTTTGCATGTACAGTCCATTGTGTTAACTACAAAGCCAGTTCAATGTGCGGTGTAGTGGGAGAAACACTATGAAGTATATGGGAGATGTGTGTTTATTTATTAATATTTTTGGGAGCACAGGGTGGGTCAAATTGAAAAAGATCCATATTTTTATAAACAAAATGGAAATGGAGTTTCTGTGTTTATTTCATAAATTCTGATAGTGTTGCACAACCTTGATGCCACTTTATTTTTGATTGTTTTAGTCTTTGAAACGAATCAAGCGTTCAGATCGACGTGGCGCAGAGTCTGTCACAGAAGAAAAATTCACAATTCTCTTTGAATCGCAATTCAGTGTTGGTGGAAATGAACTAGTATTTCAGGTTAAGGTATGTTACATACAAAGCCTGCAGAGAGATTGTAACAGCAAAATTGTCTTATGCTATTGCATTTAATTAATGTCCAAATAATTGTTTTCATTCTGGCAGACTTTGTCACTTCCAGTGGTAGTGATAGTTCATGGCAGCCAAGACAACAATGCCACTGCCACTGTACTCTGGGACAATGCATTTGCAGAGCCAGTAAGTTGCTTAATTTGTCTTGTACTGAGTTTAATATTAGATTTCATAAGAAAGCTATAAAATTTGCAGATAGATAAAATAGATCAATGTGTGTGAACACATCAGTAATCATCAACTTAGGTAGTGTCTGAACACAAAGAAAAAATTTAAAAATCTGTGAGAATTTGGTTTTACTGTTGCATAGTCTGGATTTTTTTTGCCAAGTTTTCAGATCTTCATCTCCAAAGGTACTTTGAGATGTTGCAGATAGAAAACCTATAAAATAATTAAGGAGGATACTTTTATTCAAAGCAAACAGTCTTCTAATTTTTAAAACAAAATAATCCTCGATTTTTGTTTTGTACTGACCAGAAAAGCTTCCTGGGCATCTGTACTGCTCATCGAATTATGTAATAAGAATGTATACAGATTTTCCAGCTATAATCCTCTTTTGAGACATTTGGCTCAAGAGCAACTTCCAGCATATATAGTGTATAACCAGATTGGCTTTGTACCAAATCCCTCTCCTGAGTTGTCATTTTAGAAATAAATTTTGCGTTGAATTCATGGATCTTAATTAGATTTTTTAATTGTACAAGATCATTGTGAAAATGCTGAAGAGGATTTACTTCTCTTTCATTAGAAACCATTAGTATAAATATCCTAATATTTTATTGCTAAATCCCTGGGACCCAATGGAATCAACCCCAGGATACTATGGGAAACGAGGGAAGAGATTGGTGTACCTTTGGTGATGATCTTTACGGCCACCAGATGATTGGAGGGTGGCAAATGTTATTCCTTTGTTCAAGAAAGGGATTAGGGATAACCCTGGGAATGATAGACCAGTGAGTCTTAATTCAGTGGTCGGCAAATTATTGGGGAAGATTCTTAGAGGCAGGATTTATGAGTATTTGGAGAAGCATAGTCAGGTTTGGAATAGTCAGCATGCCTTTGTGAAGGGCGAGTCATATCTCACAAGCCTGACTGAATCCTTTGAGAATATGACAAAGTACATAGAATAGTGGATTTGGTGTTTATGGATTTTAGTAAGATGTTTGATAAGGTTCCCTATGGTAGGCTCATTCAGAAAGTCAGGAGAAACTTTGCTGTGTGGACACAGAATCGGCTTACTGATAGAAGGTAGAGGGTGGTTGTAGATGGAGCGTGTTCTGGCTGGAGGTTGGTGACCAGAAGTATTCCACAGGAATTTGTTCTTTGTTATTTTTATACATTACTTGGATATGAGTAACTGGAAGAGTAGATTAGAAAGTTTGCAGATAACATGAAGGTTGATAGTGTTGTGGATAGTGTAGAAGGTTGTAGTTTAAAATAGTACATTGATAGTTTGCAGAGCTGGGTTGAAAAGTGGCAGACCCTTGGCATTTAACCTGGAGAAGTGTGAAGTGATTCACTTTAGAAGGTTGAATTTGAAGACACTGCAGGGTTAAGAACGTGATTCTTAGCAGTGTGGAGGAACAAGGGGATCTTGGTGTACACATCTATAGATCCCTCAAAGTTGATGTGCAAGTTCATAGAGTGGTTTAAGAAGGCACATGGTGTGTTGGCCTTCATTAGTCGGGGGATTGAGTACAAGAGCCACAAGGAAATGTTGCAGCTCTATAAAAGTCTGGTTAGACCACACTTGGCATATTGTTCTGCTGTGGTCGTCTCATTACAGGAAGGATGTGGAAGCTTTAGAAAGGGTGCAGAGGAGATTTAGTAGGCTGCTGCCTGGATTAGAGAGCATGTCTTTAGAGACAGGTTGAGCGAGCTAGGGCTTTTCTATTTGGAATGAAAGAGGTTGAAAGATGACTTGCAAGAGGTGTACAAGAGGCATAGATCAAGTAGACAGCCAAAGGTTTTTTTCCAAGTCTGAAATGGATAATACAAGAGGGTGTAATTTCAAGGTGATTGGTGCAAAGTA
This sequence comes from Hypanus sabinus, assembly GCF_030144855.1. NCBI lineage: Eukaryota > Metazoa > Chordata > Chondrichthyes > Myliobatiformes > Dasyatidae > Hypanus > Hypanus sabinus. The sequence goes on along the minus strand of NC_082738.1, from coordinate 42,677,844 downwards.
TAGAGGGGATGTCGGAGGTAAGTTCTTTACACAGAGAGTGGTGAGTACATGGAAGTCCTGCCAGGGTTGATGGTAAAAGCAGATAGATTAGGGGCATTTAAGAAAATCTTAGATAGGCACACAGATGATAGAAAAATGGAGGGCTATGTAGGAGGGAAGGGTTAGATTGATCTTAAAGCAGGTTAAAAGGTCAACATAACAGTGTGGGCCAAAGAACCTGTTCTATGTTCTAAATAACACAGAACCTCAGATGTTAGATTCTTTTCAAGTTTAACTGCAAATAAGATGACTAATTTATTTTACCTGGTTTAATTAAATTAGTCATTAAATTGCTTGATTTTTTTTTACTCTAAATACTTATTTAGATCCAGCTTATTGAATGGCTAGAATGTATTTGTGTTAAAATGAAAATTTTATCAGTAAAATGTTCATACTGTTTTCCTCTTTGCATCTTCAGGGTAGAGTCCCATTTGTAGTCCCTGATAAAGTACTGTGGCCACAGTTATGTGAGGCTCTCAATATGAAATTCAAAGCAGAGGTTCAGAGCAACAGAGGATTATCGGAAGAAAATCTCGTTTTCCTAGCTCAGAAAGCATTCAGCAGTTCAGCTATTCATCCAGAGGATTACAGTAATATGACCATCTCCTGGTCTCAATTTAATAGGGTAGGAAATTATCTTAACCATTATGCAACTTTTCTGTGTACTTATCAGTATGAAAGACCTCCAAAAGCTGGCTTGCACAGTTTTGGAGAAGTTAACAATGAGAAACTTGCCCTTCCATTGATCTACAGCAATGATATAATGAGCATGTATGTATTTTGGGTTCACTTGTTTTCCATATTTTAATACTTTCTTGAAGGGAAAATTGTAACAATGTTATTCTCTCAGTCCATTTTGATTAATTATTTTCATTGCTACAGTATTTAACATAAACACTTGATAAAGTATTTATGAATCTGCAAAAGTGACAATCTCTTCAGCCCTTCCTCATTCCCACTTTCTTACTCTCACTCTAGTGCCATTAATACTGGCAATCTTCCTAATCTTCCTCTGATTTCACAGAAATGAATTTCTCTCTCCAGATTCTTGTTCAAGGCAATTTTTACTCTTGTCAACATTCTGTGTGACACTTATTATTATTTCACTCTTTCCTCAGTTTATAGTTGCTGGCTTAGTCAATTACTTCTCCATTTTTTACTGATGGTCTTCATTCTTGTCCTGGGTTTGTATTGATATTCTGTCCTATCTGCTTTCTCATATACATCCAATCACCCCATTTTATACTGACAGAGATTATCACCTGAATCCTGTCCCTTTAAGATGGTAACTTTTTTTTTACCTTAACTCCTTTTATGCTTTCTCTTTGAAGTATTGGCTGTGATTCAGTTAGTAACACTCTTAATTCTGAGTCGATGTTTTGATTTGTGGTTTCATTCTAGAATCTTAAATCAAAAAAAACCTGGTCTGAAGTGCCCAATCTCTGAAGTGTCAGAGATGACCACTTTTGGATAATTTGGTTAACTGAAGCCCATTTATTATCTTTGGATATAAGAGGCCCATGCCAGTAGTCCAAATATATAGCAAGGGGGAATTGCCGAACTCCTAACCAATCCACGTTCCTCAATTAAGGTAGCAGGTTGCAGGCTGAGGGTAGCAGACACCAACAGAATCAACAAACTTATTCGTAAGGCCAGTGATGTCGTGGGGGTGGAACTGGACTCTCTGACGGTGGTGTCTGAAAAGAAGATGCTGTCCAAGTTGCATGCCATCTTGGACATTGACTCCCATCCACTCCATAATGTACTGGTTAGGCACAGGAGTACATTCAGCCAGAGACTCATTCCACCAAGATGTAACACTGAGTGTCATTGGAAGTCATTCCTACCTGTGGCCATCAAACTTTACAACTCCTCCCTTGGAGTGTCAGACACCTTCCACTTGGCATGATTAACTTATTATTTAATTATTTATGGTTTTATATTGTTATATTTCTTCACTATTCTTGGTTGGTGCGACTGTAACGAAACCCAATTTCCCTCGGGATATAAAGTATGTCTGTCTAATATCATGAAACTGCATCAACCAGACATTTACAGTTATTCTTTGAAATCTGCAGTGCTCATTAGCATTTCTGTGAGTTTGCTTCTGTGCACCATCTGAGATCTGTCATGCACTCAGAAGCTGTTGTAAACAAGTGCTGCAGAGTAGGTAATCTTCCCAAGTTAGAGGACCCTTTAGATATAACCTGAAGCGTTCCCAGACAAACAAAACTGACCATTGTGATTTCTAAGTAAGTGACTGTATTTAATGAAATAATACTGAAGGTAAAAACGTTTTGGATCTTCTGAGATGATGTAAGGGGTATAAAATATGGGTGTTTGTCTATTGTATACTGTTACTTTTAGCAAATTAGTGAACCAGTTCTTTTTCTTAATTTTTCCACTAAAGTAAGTCCTGTCTTTTTCCTTCTTGCTGAATCCTGCTTTTGTCCTTTGACCAAAACTTGTGACTGTTCATGCCCACTATCTATCACAGTTTAATAATTTGCAGATACAAGCAGAAGTGAGATTGATTTTTTTTCATGTTGACATTTCCCAGTGAATGGTTTCTTACTGTGCATTGGGGATGTATTAGAATCATCCAGTTTCTTAATGCTTGAAGAAACATAGAATGATCCTAATGCATCTCCAATGTCTAGGGAATGATTGTAGAGTGATTAGTGGAATTAAGGGATGTGTCCGTTCATTCTTGAATCTTATTTCCATTAGCTAAAAATGCTAGAAATTATCCAACGATTGCTGGTTTCATTTTGTAGATGGAAGAATGAACATAAAGGTGAATAGGATTCAATTTGAAACATTTTGATTTTATTTTTAAAAGGAAAGTTTACCTGGGCGAAGTTTCACATTCTGGCAGTGGTTTGATGGAGTTATGGAGCTGACAAAAAAACATCTGAAGCCTCATTGGAATGATGGGTAATTTCTATAAAGCTATAACAGTTTGACTCTGTCTGTTTTTGGTAGATCCATGTGTTCCTGCCTTTGCACTGCAAGCCAATCACTTTAATGTTCAGATGTTGAGGACATTAGTTTTCTTTTTTCATTCATGCAATATTGGAACTGCTAGTGATATTTATTGCTCATTCTGGATTAACAATCTAGCAAGAATAAGTACCTAGTCGAAAGAAATGCAATAGTCAAATTGGCAATAAAGTGTTATTTTTTTCCAAAACAACTTGAGTATTTTATTTGAAATGAAACTTTAATAATATTAGATGTTCATGTGTGTTTCACGCAGGGCTATTTTGGGGTTTGTAAACAAGCAACAGGCACAAGATATGCTGCTTTCCAAGCCAAATGGAACCTTCCTGCTGCGATTTAGTGACTCAGAGATTGGAGGGATTACAATAGCGTGGGTAGCAGATAATCCCAACAAAGCAGGTGTGGTCACGGGAAAGCATCTCTGTCCTTCTGACTCTTGTGGCAACTGTCATGGAATTAATCTTTTAAGTCATTTCTGATTAAATGTTAAAATGTTTAGATAATTGTAAAAGGTATGTATTTAAATTTTAAAAATAGTTCAATGTATTCAAATCTATTAAATACAGACTGCCTCAGAGTTAAGAACACTCTCTGCAAATGAACGAACTTCCATAATGTTCAATATTTAAAGTATTAAAATAAAACTCGTTTCTTTTTTTTTAAATCTGCTTCTCTTAAAGCATAAGATCTGTATTAACTTTAAAATGTAAATTTTGCAGGTGAAAGGATGGTTTGGAATCTTATGCCATACACAACCAAAGATTTTTCAATTCGATCACTGGCAGATCGCATCAGTGATCTCAATCATTTGCTGTATTTGTATCCAGACAGACCCAAGGATGATGTATTTTCTAAATATTATACACCACCATTATGTAAGTGTCAATTCTTTTACTACTTAAACATGGATTTTTCTGCTGCTTACAAGCCACTACAAGGAGAGAAAATGAAACCAATCATATAATCTGCATGTGATTGATTGCTATTGTGAACAGATACTTCTGCTTTACTGCTTTTGTAGCTGCTTGAATTATCAAATACAAAATTAAAGTACTTTGTTAATTTTCTTTTGCATTTTGAAGCAATAATATTTAAAATCAAACAATCAAATTATGGTGTAATTGATCATGGCTATGTTTTACTTCTGTAACAAAGATTTTAAGTATATTATTTAGACTGTTTAAAGACCTCCAAGTGTTAATATTTTTTGTTATTTTCTTTGCTTCTCCCCAATTGCAGCAAAAGCAGTAGATGGATATGTAAAACCACAGATCAAACAAGTGGTTCCAGAGTAAGTATTGCAGTAACATTTTCAAGACCACTTTAAATTTTGTTTTAATTTCATATCCAAGTTTCTGCAAATTGTCTGATGTTGCTTTCTTATCATTTTTCTTTGCTATTCATTATGTAATTAATTTTTTGTCGCACTTAATTTTTGTCACATACCCCAAACAGTAATAAAACAAAAGGCTGAAGATATTCATCAGGTCAGACAGCAACCATAGAGAGATGAAAAGAAATGTAGTTGCAGATCAGTGACTTTATCAATTATGATGGGAAAATTAAAATGTTCAAAAAGCACTTGTTAAAGGTATCACGTCAATGTTTTTTATTGGAAATAACAGTTCAGGAGATGACATTGGTGTGGATAGAAATTTGCTGGCTACCAGGAATTGGAGAGTAGACATATGTTTTTGTTCCTGAGATGTTTTTGGCTGAGAAGATGTAGCAAGTGATAGCCTAAAGGGATCAATGTCGGATCCTCAATATATTGAATACAAATGCATCAGTTACGTAGGACCAGATCTGAAGTACTAGATGTCTTTCTTAATGAAAACCATTAACACATCGGAAGCAGTTCAGAGCTGATGTGCTGAATGAGGTGGTCATATGAGGAAAAGCTGGATATGCTGCGTTTGTATTCACTGGTGTTTAAACCAGTGAAGAGAAACTTGTTTGAAATATGTTGCAGCTTCATAGATGCTGCACTGACGCAGGCCCTTCGGTCCTTTTGGGTCCATGGGTCCATCAACAATGAATCACTCATTTACACTAGTCCCAATTTTTTCTTTATGCCCAATTGACATTTACTCCCCGTCCAATTCCATGGCTGAATTACTTGGGTAATTTACATTAGCCAACTTGCATGTCTTTGGGATGTGGGAGGAAGCCAGAGCACGTAAAGGAAATCCATGAAGTTACATGGAGAACTTTTAAATTTCACACGAGATTAGAATTGAACCTTCAATCACTAACACTATGAGGCAGTAACTCTACTAATTGACTGTGTCCTAAAGTTTTGACATGTTGAAAGTAGAGAGAATCTTTTATCTTGTGGGGAAATCTAGAACTAGTAATAATATTTTAAAATATATTGTCCGTTTTTAACAAGGAAGATTTGATGTGTATTTTTTTTCTTTTGAGGGTCTTAAAGTCTGAAATTCAGTGTATTTGAGGTTGGAGTAAGTAGAATTGCAATAATATTAAGGGGAAAGTTTTAGATGTTTAAAAAGCAAGATGATAAAAGACTACTGAAAGTAGATGGAAATGCAGAACTGGGGTTACATCCTTAGCAGCCATGATTTAAATAAATAGTGCAGTTTTAAAAGGATGAATAACCTACAGCAATTTCTAATTTGTTTGATCATAAATTAGTATGGTTTCTTCAAATATTGCTTGAGTGTTTCCAGCATTTTCTGTTACAGTATTTAAAATATAGCCCATTACAAGGCCACTAGATTATTTTTTCTATTGAAATAGCTATAGAGAATTTGATTATTCTTAATGTGTGATCTGTTCAGAGATCTTCTCAAATGTTTAGATCAGTAAAGGAACATGGCATGTTAATGTTTTAGTAAGTTGGTCCGAAGTTATATGGTCAAAGCTGCTGTATTATATGAAATTTTTAACTGCATTTGCAATATTCTAGATTATTGCAAGTGTTTGTGGGAGTGATTATTCAATCAACTATACTGTTTAAAACTAATCTTGCTTGTTGCAGATTTGCTACAGCATCATCTGATGGAACATCAGCGAGTAATACCTACATGGAACCAGCAACATCACCTGCAGTTTGTCACCCACCACAATATCCTCTCTACCCACAGAAGTAAGCTTTTTTCCCCCAATTGTTAATTATTTTGAGGACCTGTGTTCAGGTCATTCAGGAGAGATCTGATATATCTTTAAAAATGCCTGTTTTGAATCAAATGATCTAATTTGTATGGCTTAGTAATGTATTTGATGGTATTAAGTTTGCAATCTGTATTTTTGTTTCAAATGCTCTTGGAAATGTGGGAGTTATCCCTATGCAGAATCTGTTTATAAGTGAGTAACATAACTAATGGTAAAATATTAGAATTACAATGTGCCTGTAACACAAAACAATACCCATAATGGGTTATTGGCTATTTATAAGCACATCACTGTTTCAAGACAAGTGTGACAAATTCCTAAATTACATTGTTGCCTTGTGGAAAAATCCATTTTTGTTTGGATCTCTGCATCAGATGAATTAGCAATCATGCTTTTTAAAGAGGCCTTTGTGGTTGGCATCATTGTAAGGGTCCTATATTTCTTTGATTACTTTGATCACTTCACATGATTAAATAAAGCAATATAAGCAATGCACTAACATGTGTGCATTTCTCTTGGTAGCCTTGTGCACATAAGCATCTCAAAGTGTCCATCAATCATTGAGATTAATATACACATACCTGCCCCCCTCTGTTCATCTGCAGCATGTAGAAGTGCATCATTTAATCTATATTGTCTTTTTGCTTGTTTTTTTTCAACCAAAATATACTAATTGGCTGTAAATTTGGTGCTATCCATTTTGGTAACCTCGCAGCATACTTTTGTTCTTTAGCTAAGCTCTGTTACAATGTTTGGTGCCATCTGCAGTGTTGAAACTTTACTCAACTCACCTATATCTAAGTCATTAATATTGTAAAATGGTGGTGCAGATTCATTTCAAGTTTGTCAGACTCAGTTGGTCTATAGCAAATCCATGCTAGCTGTTATATTAAGTCAGATTTCAGTAAGTGCCCATTTCCTGTGATTGTTTTGTAAAGTTTTGAGTTGCTCAGATTAAACTGGTCTGTCTGTAGTTGCTAAGGACATTGGGATTCCCATTTCTCATCTCCTCTTGCACTCCGCAGTATGTAGGGAGGATTGGAAAATTACAGCAAACCCACTTACGATCTCCATCACCATTGCAGTCAGCTCATCCATTACCACTGAGATCAGATAGTTTGACCAACATCTAGCCCTAAATAAGACAATTTAAGCTAAATATTCTGAAGGACCATGACATTGTCTTTAGTTACAGATGCAACCAACTTGCTGTGATTTTTATTTTTCATCCTTGTCTCATCTAATTGGCATAGTGTCTGCTTGTATCTGATTATTGTTTGCAAAGTGGCATGGACATTGTCTTAAAATAAGTGTATTCTTGCAAATTCTTTCTTTAACTTAAGATGTATGAAGAAATGGTTTGCTTACAAAGATGCATTCAGAAAATGCAACAAAAGTAATTTTTAGCAGATAATATTGGCCTACTGAAAATTGAACTCTTCTTTATAATATTTCATGATTTTCTGTTATTCAGCCCGGACAGCATGCTTGATCCTGATGGTGATTTTGACCTTGATGACACAATGGATGTTGCCAGACATGTGGAAGAGCTTCTACGCAGACCAATGGATAATCAGTGGCTTCCTCATCAATCAACATGATTGCCACCCCCTCATCACAGAAAATTGTTTCTTATGGTTTCATTCCATAAGTTGCTTCATTTCCAAATCGTTCATAATGTGAAATGTTAATATTGCTCGTGAATCTAATATTTTTGTGCATGTTGAAGCAGTGCAAATGTTTCTAAATGTCCCAATTGCTTGGAAGAGGCTGCAATTTTGGAGACTGCAATTACTATTGTTATTTTATGTTGTACAAAATGCAAGTTGCTATTTGCATGATTTTTATTTACCCTTTCAGAATTTTAGTTACATTTTGGTAAATAGTGTTAATTTGTATTTTAGTGTGCCAAGGCAAATGCTTAATTGTCCCAAATTGGATCATTTACTTAGAAACCCGTCAAAGCTACTTTATTTGTGCATGGATTCTATTTTTCAGTCATTCACCAAGATACTGCTTTACATGATTTATTGGAAATGATTACTCAGTTTTTGATTGAAGCTTTGAATATTGGCTCATAATTGGCACAAAAGGGCCACAATAACAGTGATTTTGCTCCTTTTTTTGAATTTAGAAATTGACTTATCACAATATCAGTGACATATTGAAGTAATATGTGGGAGGGATAGTTTGTATATTTTTGTATCCCTGAACCATTTGTTCATAATTATATTTGTTTCTATGAACACTGAATTGAACAAGGGTTTAAAAATAATCATACGTTCAACCACTTTCATTGAGGAGGGTTTAAAAAAAAGATATGTATTTGAACTGTTTCGGAATCAAGGCAATTTCAAACAATTTCATTTGATATCTAGGCTATGTGGTTTGTTACAAAAAGTGCATGAATTTGGAATGGCATAACTCTCAAGATTTACACTTTGCAGAATTAAGGCATATATGTGCTCTGTAGGTAACTATACTGCATCATTTTTGGCAAAATTAAGTACTTGCTAAATTTGATCATAAAGCTAGTTACCTTGTTAGGAATACTTAAATTTGTTGCAGATATCAAAGAGAAGCTGTACAAGGTGTTGTTTAATCATGTAAGAGCAATGTTATCCTTGCAGGTCTACTTGAAGAAAGTGTCTTACTTTGGTTGCCTTTATGCCTGTATGACAGACCTGTCCTCTGATGTATTGTACTCAATATCTTGATCAGTTCTCGTGAGTAATAAGAAATATTTGCAAAATGGATTGAATACATTTTGACTTCTGATAGTTAAGGCTCACAATGAGTAAAAGCAGCCAGACTTTTGAGATGCCTTAAGCAATAGTGTAAATTAATTGATGCAAAAGCTTTGTAGTATACATAAACTTAAGGATGCATTCCTGAATATGACTTGTCACTGTTCCTGATGTTGGTATTATTCGGACTTAAGTTGCCAGCTGAAACTTCTTGTTTCAATAAAAGCTTTTTAAAGGGACCACTGGTCTAATCAGTAGGTAAAGGGAATGTTTGAAATCATTCATTTTTTAAGCAGCCACAATTACAATTAACAGGGATTGAAATATTTTTGGAAGGGGTCCCCATTCTGATATTTGCCATTATCATTTGTTCAGGAATGCCACGTTCAGCCTAGTAGCCATAAGCAAACTGTGGACAACATAAGCAATGGAGATGTTTACATTTTAAGTACTAGATATGCTTACCCATTTTTAATCAATCATTCTGGCTGCTTCTGTTCAAATGCCTGGGCCTACTGAGATGTAACAAATTTAAATTTAGTTAGATAATTGGTTATCTTTAATGCAGGAAAAACTAACAAAATACCAGCTAATTGCTACTGCCAAACTTTTAATTCTGATACAATTATGGAGTTGTACATCATATGGTGAATACATCTCTTCAGGACACTTGCATATATTACTGGCATTTACTAAGTATAGTCCATACAGGAAAAAAGCTTTCTCTTCCTCTAAATTCTGGTAAGCATGCTCCCACTGCTTTTGTTATATAAAATGTTATACTGTATCTTGCATTCAGCTGTATCTTCCCTAGGAAAGTCTATTCCTCCCACAACTTCCCAATCAGACTTCATTGGCAACATAATGTTAAATCGCTTCCTAATGCATATCAACTGAAGCATGATTTGACTCGCAGTCTTATATTGGCCAGTGCACTTTTTCTACAAGGGAGTCCTATAGAGAAAGGTGCATTTCATTCCTTTTGCGTGATAGCAGAAAGCAGTGGAATAGTTTACTGCAGGATGTGAATTTAGTTTAGACAAGAATGGGGTGCATTCTCTTTTTAGATTGTAAGGGTAACTTTCAGTTTGCTTTATCTCAGTTCTTGGTCCATGTCATACAATTTAGTAGCACAGATGGAGCATTCAAGATTGCTGGCTTGAGAACTGATCCCCTTTGAAAATGGGATGAAGATGTATTGCTGGGATAATGTAGTGATCCTAAAATCTGTTACAATGAATTTTGTCTGTTACAGTGGCTTTAGACTTTTATATACGTATATATAGTTTCTGCTCTCCTTTGGCATTCATCATGAAATTTAAAGAAATCTACTGAAACTATCATTCATATTCAAGTGGTGCTGTTATTGTATGTAAGTTGAGGAGAGATGAATTTTAGTGGAATATGATCTGCCTTTAAGGTGTCTATTTCTGGAACAGTTACTGGTTTGCTGGGGGAGGGGGTTGGTTTCTGATGCAGACACTGAAGCTTTACATTAATTCAATGTACAGTGGTGTTAGAAAGCTTGTGAACCTTGTAGAGTTTTCTGTTTCTCCATAAATATGTCCTAAAATGTGATCAGATCTGCATGCAAGTCCCAAAACTAGATAAAGGGAACCCAATTAAATAGGTAACACAAAAAAACATTGTACTTGTTCATTTATTTATTGTGGAAAAATGATCAAATATTCCATGTGTTTGTTGGGAAAAGTATGAGAACATTTGCTTTCAGTAATTGGTGTGACCTCCTTGCACACCAGTAACTTAAACCAAATGTTTCCGGTACCATACTGCCTTGTAGGAATTTTAGACCGTTCCTCGTTGCAAAACTGTTTCAACTCTGGGATGTTGGTGGGCTTCCTTGCTTGAACTGCTTGCTTCAGGTCCTTCCACAACATTTCTATAGGATTAAGGTCAGGACTCAGCCATACCAAAGCACGAATTTTCTTCTTTTTAAACCATTCTATTGTTGATTTACACTCTTGTGTTTCAGATCACTGTCTTGTTGTATTATCCAACTTCTGTTAAGCTTCAGGTGACAGACTGTTACCCTGACACTCTCCTGTAAAATGTTTTGATATAATTTTGAATTCATTGTTTCCTCAACGACTGCAAGCTGTCCAGGCCCTAAGGCAGCAAAGCAGCCCTAAGCCATGATGCTCCTTCCACCATGCTTCACAGTTGTGATGAGGTTTTGCTGTTGGTGTGCAGTGCCCTTTTTCCTCCAAACACAGCAATATGCATTTCTGTCAAAAAGTTCAACTTTTGTCTCATTTGTCCACAGAACATTGTCCCAGAAGTGTTGTGAAACATCTAAGTGGTCTTTTGCAAACTTGAAACGCACAACAATGATTTTTTTTTGGAGAGCAGTGGTTTTCTCCGTGGTATCCTTCCATGAAGACCCTTGTTCAGTGTTTTTCTGATAGTGGACACATGAATAGAAACTTCAGCAAGTTCTGTGGATTTCTGCAGCTCTTTTGCTGTTACCCTTGGGTTCTTTTTCATCTCCTTCAGCATTGCAAGTTGTGCTCTTGGTGTGATCTTTGCAGGATGCCCACTACTAGGGAAAGTAGCATACTGAGTTTCCTCCATTTGTAGACAGTTTCTCTTACTGTGGACTGATGAACACTCAGGTCTTTAGAAATACTTTTGAAGTCTTTTCAAGCTTAATGCATCTTATGATTCTTCTAAAGTCCTCTGAAAGTTGTTTTGATTGAGGCATGGTGCACGTAAACAGATCTTTCTTGAGAAGAGCAGGCTCTGTCAGTAACCTGACTTTGTGTGTCTTGTAGGGCAGGACACCTCTACAACCCACACCTCCAATCTCATCTCATTGATTGGAACACCTGACTCCAAATTGCTTTTGTAGAAGGTGCTACCCCAGAGGTTCACATACTTTTTCCAACAAATACATGTAATATTGGATCATTTTTCTCAATAAATGATCAAGTATGTTTTTGTGTTATTTAATTGGGTTTTCTTTATCGAGTTTTAGGACTTGCGTGAAGATCTGATCACATTTTAGGTCATATTTATGCAGAAAGAGAAAATTCTACAGCGTTCACAAACTTTCCAGCACCACTGTATCTTCAAGGCAAGGCATCGTTCAGTATAATAGAGCCACACAAACCAGCACTGGTTTTCTCGAGACCTTCAGGAACCCAGCATACACTATTGGAGCATATCCACTTTTGGTTGAAGAAAGCATTTTCTCAGTATCATTTGAAATCCTCTGCTTCTATTATAAAGGTCCTGAACCTCTGTGATATAGCTCAGTTCTTTATCCTCGACCTCAATTCAATCCTAGCCTTAGGTTTATTTGTGAAGGTAGTTGTGGCCTAGAACAACGTCGTTTGGTATATGTGAAAGTTTTCGGCAAAGTGGTTAGTAGTGTATAATAAGTCACAATAGTCCTCTTGCCTGGAAATTTGGTGCCAACAGAGACCTGTTGAAAACAGCATCCTGGATATCAGCTAAACTGAAACTAATATTCAGTGAATGTGAAGGTGCTTTGTAAGCAAACTGCATGAAATATCACACCCTGTATTTTGCTGATAAATCCTAAATGCAGACTCTAGCAAAATTTGTTGCTTCATTTTTCAGTGGGTGCATTGTAGGATTCACTGTGGAAATACAGTGCTGGGGTTGGATTTTGCTGTGATTCACTGAATCTGATCTAATGCCATGATAGACTTGGTACAGGTGCCTAGTCCATTGATTTCAATGGGGGTTGTAGGGCTACAGTGAAAAATACGCAAGTTCCTTTTTAGATTATATTTGGTTGTTTGATGTTTGTATCTTTAATGGTGCTTGTTTTTAGTTGAATTTACTTTTTTAATTTTTTTCAATTTTACAAGTTTAAAATGTAACGAAAGTTAAACCAGCAGCATTTTAGAAACCCTGATGACTTTGGCTTGCAAAGCAAAGGAGTTGGGAGGGTTAGGGCTTCACCAGCTCTCAGAGGCTATATCTCCATCTCTGTAAACAAACTGTCGATCAACATCTTTTATGAACCTATCAAATCCCAGTTACCTTGACTATACCTCTTCCCACCCTGTGTCCTGCAAAAATGCTGTTCCGTTTTCTCAGTTCCCAGGAGGTGACTTTCAAGACTTCCTTCAAAGAATGGGGTTTCCCTTCCTCCACCATTAATGCTGCCGTCACTATTTTCCTAACATCTGCACTCAGCCCATCTTTCCACCACCTTAATAGTGATAGAATTGGGCAGAATGCAAAAAAAAAACAGGTACATACCCCTCACTATCACAAGTGGAAGCAATCTCTATCATGAGTCCACATATCAGGAAGGGTTCCCTTCTGAAGGACTGTTCAAACCTGGATATTTGTAAATCGGGAATGAACAAAAACTGTATGGGAGAGGATCACAGAAGCAGCCGTGATGGAAGAGCAGCCAGCCTCACTGACTCATTGAGCAAGTGAATACTCAATGCTCTCGAGTCCATGTGACTCGGCCCAGCCACTCCTAATCTTGTGGCTTAGTGTGGGGGTGGGGGGGGAGGGGGAACGTTGAGAGAGGACACAGGGAAATGCTTTGTTCCCACCTGGGAAAAGATGTCTGCAGTTGCACAGCAGCTATTAAATACAGTGTCACCCATCTTGCACATCTCCCAAACACCCAAGAAAATACTCTGCTCAACCCTGATAAAGATCACCTGCAACCTGTAGTGGCTGGCAAATCTATCTCCATACAGACCTTGGAATAACTGGCACAACAGCTCAAACCACTAATTACTGATGATAATATTGCCTCGGCAGCATCCAGCCACGTGGTTGGGCTCCAACTGCAATGACTAACTCCAAATCACTTGTGATTTGCTTCACACTGTGTAGTTCTGCTATAGAGTTGGGGTACTTGTTTTAAAAATTGTTCAAAAATTTTTGGAAACTCAAATTAGCAAGCTTGTTTGTATGCACTGATGTCCTTAAATTGGTGTTTGCAACCCGGAGAGGGCCGATATATTTAAATGAAAGCTTGTATTATATGGTGGTTAAGCATGTGAAGAAAACCGAAATAGACAGAAATTGAGAACAACCTTGAAAGGATTTTTTTTTCATATTATAGAGTCAATAAATACTCCTCAAATGCTTCATCATTTCATTAAAGTTTTATGGTCAGAGGTTTGAAGAATTATTTTCTTGATACAGGATTAAAAATAAAATAACTGTTACTTATGCCTTTTAATCTGTACATATGGTTGGAAGTACGAGCTACTTGGGTATCACCTTAGTGTTAAGGCCAAAATATATTTTTCACAGAAACAGCAACAGTTGTGACAGAGATGCTGTGACCCACAAGATATCTGGCAAGATTGAGCCTTGCAATGCTGATTTAGTCTTGCTTTTCTCTCCTAATCCATAACCAATAAAATGGCAAAACCTCAATCAGTATTCAGTTAGAAACCTGTATGCCATTGGCTGAGAACAGAATTGGGTTTAGCTGTGAGTTTATACAATTAGTTTTAAGCTCATCATAAAGTTCAAGTAGATGATGGAATTTTTTTTCTAGTGATGCTTCATCTGTCAAATCAAATTGACCTTGTAGAGCAGCCACCAGAGTTAAAGAACCAAATTCTAGCAGGACGGTTATTCATTAGGAGGTTAAAAATAACACTTGTAACTGTTTAGTTGCTCAGGTTTTACTCGGTATTGACCTAATGTTTGCGGCGAACATCTATTGAAAGTTAGATTGTGAAGTTCAATTCACGTAAAACTGTACATTCAGTTTTTCTTTTTCCAGCCCTTCAGAGTGTGATGCCAATTGGTCAGAAAAAATAATTATACAATCATGAGTAAGGTTGTGTCTCCACCATGACACAGTGACATAGACTGATGAATGCATTCCTGTGTGAATTTTAAAAAGACAACTATATTTAGCCTAGCACTTTTATAAGTAATTTAGTACATGAAGGATTCTTGTAAAATGAAGAGTGGACAACTGTACCTTCAGTGTACTTTCAACCTGTTCTACTTCTCATCTAGAGTGATGTAATTGTATTTTGTCCCTTCCCTTTAAAAACGATGGAAGAGGGGGAAAAACAATTTGCAGTCTCAACCTAATTTTACTAATACTAGTTAAAGCAATATTTTAATGGAGTACCTAAGTTATGCTGTATATGTTCATTGTGCTTATGCTGTGCACACCATAAAATATTACAGATTAACAGTGACAATTTTATGGTTTGTTATCACTAAATCCATAAAACAGCACACTTTTCATGAATTTAGTTACAAAAGTATTGTAATAACATAAACGTTTACAATCTAAAAATTCATTTAAATTGGATAGAATGTATGTCTGTTAATAAGCTTTACCAGTAAATTGATTTATTTTTTAACTATCTCTGTTGTCTCAGTGCTTTTCTCATTTTTACATCTGGTTTCAGTTAAAGCAAACTGTTTTTAAAAAAACTTTGTTTTTTTTATGCAGGAGCAGTTTTTGGTTTTGTGGAGTAAGGTCAACATTTTTTTTTTATGCAGTTATATACCTAGATTGTGGTCAAATAACCCATTTCTAACCATCCTCTCTCCACACCTTTGCAATCAATATTTGCAGCATACTAAGCTGAAGATGGTCATCAGGCTGGCAGCATCTGTGGGCAGAGAGGAAAAGAAATTGTAAGATAAACAGGCAGGAGAAAACAAAGTGGAAAGCAGTTGGCGAGATTAAATGACGTGCAAGGAACAGAGTCGAAGACTATAATTGGCAGGAGCCCCTAAATGAAGACAAAATTAGAAATTTATTTATTGTTAGTTGAGAGAAGAATGCCAGAACGAAGGTCAAGTTATCCTGCTCTTAAAATACTGCTTTAGGATCTTTTTTTCTCTCAAGCAGATAGAAGAAGCCCCAGTGTAAATATCAAGTGAAAGTAGTTTTGGGATTAGAACATTTCTGTGCTGCAGTGGTGCATAAGTGAAGGTAAACATATCCAGGGTCTGGATCAAAGATTAAACCTTCAGGTTTAAATAAGAGTCACAGAATAATACAATATGGAAATAAGTCCTTCAGCCCAACTCATCCATGGTGACTGGTGCCCACTAAGCTAGTCCCATTTGCACCTGTTTAGCTCATATCCCTCAATTCATCCTATCCATGTACTTACCCAAATGTATTTCAAATGTTACTGTACCTATTACAGTACAATAATTTTGAATCTTTATTGAAATAACTCAAAGCTGTGTAATTTTGTTTGGATAATTGCATTTTTGCATTAAAACATTTTACCTTCCAAAATGTTCAGTCATACCATATAAAAGTTGTTCAAACTTGTGGTCATCTGTCACAATTGCCTGCTTCTAAATCTATCTTTGCTGCTATTAACTTTAATTAATAAAACGTGATTCTAAAAGTACAGTGAATGAAATTATGTCCCCAGAATTTTTTTGTCATCAATCACATCTCAGAATTGTTTCATGCTGTTGAATAAGTGGGTATTTCACTTAAATGAACATTGGTATTACTTTAAAGCCATACAATTTGAATTAGTTTTCCATTTTGTTGAGAATCCAAACTTCCCAATCACCGATTATAAACATACATTTTTGGTACAGTATTTGGAGTGGTGCAAAAGAAATTGCTTCAGACTATATGAAAGCATGACGGAGTACCATAAACAATACACAAGCCATCACTCAAATCACTTTGTTGAACCAAGTAAATATATGTTGCTTAATTAAGGGTAAATAATGAATTGCATGGGTAGTCTTTTTCTAAAAAAAAGAAACTACATGCAGAGTTGATTTTTCAACACCAACTTTAGTATATCTAGAATCTGGCATTTACATGAATTGTTGGATTCATGACTTACTGCAACTGAAGGACACCACTTTTCTAAACATGTATGTATGGCATCCATTGGTCTTGCGAGACCATGGATCTGCGCCTGGAAAGTCTTCTCCAGGGTGCAGGCCTGGGCAAGGTTGTATGGAAGACCGGCTGCCCATGCAGCAAGTCTCCCTCTCCACGCCACCGATGTTGTCCAAGGGAAGGGCAAGGGCCAAAACAGCTTGGCACCAGTGTAGTCTCAGGAGTTGCCAGAACGAGGTTGAGGATAATGTCAAACCACTTTAGGGACTCCAGCTTTGGATTTGTTCTTGGTTTACTCCCAAAGCCTTTCCCATGAGTGGGTATGGCCGCAAGGCAGCGGAGGTTTGAAATCAGATGGACTTAGATCTCTCTTAGATGGACTGCCTTCCCAGGTTGATGAGCTCCATCTACCAAATCTACTAAGAATTTTTCCATCTCCACTTCTAGTGAACCAGCATCAATAACCCTATAGGTTCACTACCATCTGCATGAAAGTCCTCTCATTTAAAACTTTCCCAATAGTAAAAACATTTCACCATGTCCCTTGTCAAGTCCAAGGATTTTATGTGTCAATAAGATCACCCTTTCCTAACTCCAAAGAATAAAGAAACAACATTCTGATGCCAGAAATTAGTCTAACAAATCTCTCCAAAGCTGGTACCCGGGATTATGTAAGGGTTCCATTCCTGAGAACTGTCCATAATCCAATTTATCTGTGAGCCAAAAACAGACAATTTCTCAGTAAGGGAAAAACAAGTTGGCGACAGAAATAAAAAAAATTCACTCGTTTGCAGCCAATTACTGCAGACGTAGTCATAAAGTCAGAGTGCCGGCAGAGGCAATGAGATTCCATCAAGACATTTCTTATAAATCAAGCCATAGTTCAAACACTTGGATGCGTGCACATACAAGCATTTCCAACATGAATTCTCTCGTGTTATTTTAAACTCTGACAACTCTATAACATCCCTGACCCATAACAATTTGCCTTTTGCTACAATAGGTCTATAGCCAACACAATCTCACTGGCTCTTCATGCAGGCTTGGATCACTTGGACAATACAAATACCGATGTCAGGATGGTGTTCATTGACTATGGCTCAGTGTTTAAAGCAATCATTCCCACAGTCCTGATTGAAAAACTCCAGAACCTGGGCTTCTGTACCTCCCTCTGCAACTGGATCCTTAAATTCCTAACTGGAAGACCATAATCTGTGCGGATTGGACATAACATTTCCACCTCACTGACAATCAACACTGTGCACCACTGCTCTACCCTCTATATCCATGACTGTGTGGCTAGGCACAGCTCAAATGCCATCTATACATTTGCTGTTGAGCCAACTATTGTTGGCAGAATTTCAGGTGGTGACGAAAGGGTGTTCAGGAGTGAGATATATTAGCTGGTTGACTGGTGTCGCAGCAACAACCTTGCACTCATCATCAGTAAGACCAAAGAGCTGATTGTGGGCATCAGAAAAGGTCAGACATGTTAACACACATCAGTCCTCAGAGGGATCAGAAGTGGAGAGAATGAGCAATTTCAAGTTCCTAGGTGGCAATATCTCTGAGGACCTAACCTGGAGCAAACATATTGATGCAGCTGCAAAGAAGGCATGACAGAGGCTATAATCATTAGGAGTTCGAGGAGATCTGGTAAAAGACTCTCAAATTTCTACAGATAGAATGCTCTCCACAGTACAACTGGCTGCATCACCATCTGGTATGGGGAGAGGCTGCTGCAGAAGATCAAAATAAGCTGCAGAGAGTTGTAAACTTAGTCAACTCCATCATGGGCACTATCCTCTCCAGCATCCAAGACATCTTCAAGGAGCAATTCCTCAAAAAGGTGGCATCCATCATTAAGGACCCCCATCACTCAGCTCCTGCCTTGTTCTCATTGCTACCATCAGGAAGGAGGTGTGGGAGCTTGAAGGCACACACTCAACGATTCAGTTCCATCAGATTTCTGAATGGACATTGAACCCATGAACACTACCTCACTACTTTTATATATCAAAGAACGTATACAGTATACATCCTGAAATTCTTGGTCTTTGCAGACATCCACACAAACAGATGAGTACCACAAAGAATGAATGACAGTAAAAATGTTAGAACCCCAAAGCTCCCCTCTCCCACACACAAGGAGCAGCAAAGCTCCCTCCTGCACTTATTTCAGCAAAAAGCATCAGCACCCACCACCCACTAAGCAAACAATAGCAAAGTTCCCAAAGGAGACCATGAGCTGCAGTTTTGCTATTTGTTTCTATTTTTTGCTATTATTATGTATTACATTGGACTGCTGCTGCTGCAAAAATGACAAATTTCATGCCATATGCTGGTGACATTAAACCTGATTTTAATTCTGATTCTGACCAAGTACAATTTACAAGGGAGAGGGTAAACAGCCAGACATCATTGTTCATGTTAGCGCAAATAACATCAACAGAGAAAAGGGGTGAGATCCTGCAGAGTGAGTATAGGGAACAAGTTAAAATGCAGGACTTCCAGGTAGAAATCTGGATTACTTCCACTGTCACATGTTAGTCAGGTTAAGAATAGGGAAATATTGAAAATGAATGCCTGGCTGAAATATTAGTGTATTCAGGAATTCAGTTTTTTGGACCATTGAGATCTTTCCTGGGCAGAAGTAACCTGGACTGGAGGGGGACCAATATCCTGGCAGGCAGATTTTCTAGTGCAGCTCAGGTGGGTTTAAAATAAATTGGCATGGGGGTGAGATCCCAAACATCAGAGGGGCAAATAAGAGACTGGAAAGTGATGGGAAGTTGAATAGATATGGCAGGCAGCAGAATAGTCAGAAGTGAGGCAAGCCTATTGGGATTAATCTGCACTTATTTCAATACAGGAGGCTGATAAGTAAAAAGGAAGAACTTGGGGTTGGGATTGTTATGTGGGACTGGGATATTTTAGTCATAAAGGAAACATAGCTAAGGGAGGTTAGGACTAACAGCTTAATGTTCTGAGGTACAGATGTTTTAGGTGGGATAGAGGTGGAGGAAGAGGAGTTGCATTTTCAATTAAGGGGTATGTCACTGTAGTGAGAAAATAGATCACCCACTGAGGCTTTATGGGTGAAGCAGAGAAATGAGCAGGGCATACCAGTAATCACATTATTGGAATTGTACTAAGGGATCCCCAAATATGCTGAGAGATTGTGTGGAGTTGTAAGAATAATATGGTTGTCACAATAGGGGATTTTAACTTTCCTCACGTAGACTGGGACTGCCATACCGTTAAAAGTTTAGATGGGGCATTCAGGAAAGTTTACTTGGAGGGGGTAAAGCCCAGCCTGTTGTTGGGTAAGTGACTGAGGTGACGGTGAGAAGTACTTTGACAACAACGACTATAGTTTATATTAGTTTAAAAATGGTATGGAAAGGGACAGAAGTGATCGACGGGTTCAAGCTGGGGCAAGGCATATTTTGACCCCCTGAGCTTATCTTCTTTAGGCATTTTTGGTCGAACTACTTGCAGTCCTTGGGAACCCAAGTTTAAGAGAAGCACACAGACGCGGAACAGTACTAATGCTTGGGTGGCAATAAGTAACTGTTCCGCTCTCTGCTGTTTACAGGATGACCTCCGCTGCTTCAACGTCAGCGCGCTGGGTGCGACTTGCGCTGCGTGGCCGAGGCGGAAGAAGGTGAGTGAAGTAGCGGGCGGTGGAGCTGGCAACTGTCAGAACCCGCACCGGCCCCGACATGCTTAAGTTGGATCCTATTCGTTTCTGAATATTACAGGGAATGTTATAAAATATAGAGCAAAGTTATTCCCGGAAAAATAAAATCTCACAGTGAAAATAAAAGGATAAATAATACCGTCGCATGATGCACGAGAAAATGTTATGCCGATTGACAAATACGAACGAATTAGATTTCCTGTTATTTCTCTACTATATTCTCAGGCCTCGTATTCATGAATTACAAATGCACGTGATCTCTCCCGATTCTGTTTCCACCACCCTTAATCACTGGGTAATTTGACTCCCGTGAAATGAAAGTGAAACTCTTGAAAAACAGGCCAAGCAGAATCTGGGAAGAGAAAGGAAAACGCTAGCTGTGTCTTTAAATATATATAGATCTGAACAATGATGGCGTTTGTGGAGAAAAGGAATTTGCAATTTATTTTGGACAAATACACAGTGATTTAATTGACAATCTTAGACATGCCTTCTGCTATCTATACCATTTATGAGATCCAGGGGTGTTTGGATAAGCATGATTCGGGGAACATGGATTTGACGCTGAATGAAAGATGGTAGACTAATGCAGCATCAGTAAAGGTGGCGACAATCGATTTTCGTTCAACAAATACCCCTGGAGGTCAGGGTCTGAGGTTTGTAAATTTGCAGTAAAGTTGATAAGTTTTTTTCACAAATAAGTTATTAATTTGCATTGGAATATATTGACCACAGGTAATAAACATTAATGGGTTCACAGAAAAGTACTGTTTGCAGTTCAGGACCTATAAGAAGAACGTTGTGGCTTTAGAGAAGGTAGATTAGCATTCACTTGGATGCTGTTAAGCATGACGAAAATAAATATAATTTGGCAACTTGGATTTATTCCATTGCCACAGTACAGATGTGATGCAAAAATTTTGAAAATTATGCAGGATGCCACAGTGAATACAGCTAGAACTACACTAGTCTGGATGGCAAATATTCAGACTTTGTTAATTGTAAGACATTTAGAACAACAGCAGGAGAAAAATCTGGAAACTGAACCCAGGGTTTCGATTCAGATAGAGACTTTCAATACAGGAAACATTCTGGGAAGATTAGGAGTAATAAACAGTAAGTTGATACTGGCTATAGCATGGAAACTGATTCTAGTTCAACTCATCTCATTCAGATGCCTAGTTCCATTCCCTCTGCATTTGTCCTGCCTCCCTCTAAATGTTTCCTAACCATAGGGTTGGAGAAAAGTACTATCAAATGATTATTTTTAAAACTTTTCTACTTTGATATTCATTAAGTAAGTGTATTTAATTAAATTAACTTATTTTCTTACAAAGTCATACAGAGAATATCCACCCTGTAAAGTTAATGCCAATTTCGAGGGCAGCTGTCCCATCACCCCTCCCTTTTCCCCATATACCCCTCACAACATACTCTGTTTCATACATGTCCATCAACCTCTTCCCCCCCCCAATTGTTTCTTTTTGCCATTATCCTACACCAAGGATATTTACAGCCACTAGTTAGCCTACCAGCACACCTTTGTGATGAGGGAAGTAGCTTGGCTGCTGGAAGAAAGAACACACAGTTATGGAGAGAATGTGAATACACCCAGACAGCATCCAAAATTAGAATCCTGAACGTGAGGGACGTCTGCAATATTGTATCAAGTTGAATTGGCGGCAAATCACTAGGAAGTAGTATTTATAATGGTGGGATTTCACTTGTATTTGATATATTCACAGTGGTTATGTCTTGACAGATGCTTCTCCTTGCTGCCTTTACAATCCCTGCCGTGTGGGTATTGGTATTGCTCTGGTATTATATCTACAGAAGGTCGCTGGGCCAGAAGAGACCTTTCTTCAGCCTTTTGCACCAGTACCTCTTTCAGTGGTATGTGAGCCTCCTAAGCCTCTCGCAGAGGCGAAGACTTGAACTCAGCACCAAAGATGTTCGACAAGTGCAGCAAAGCACTCTGCTGCACAGGCTCCACAAGGACAGAAACACTGAGTATGGAAAAATGTACCGATTCTCTGAAGTTACAGACCGTGAATCTTTCTGCAACTTCCACCCCCTGACACAATATGGTCACTATAAAGATTACATCCAGCGCATTGGCAAAGGAGAAGAAAATATATTGATTTCAGAGAGACCAAGTGCCCTCTCTGTGACATCAGGGACCTCAGGCTCTACCGCTATCTTACTGAGTGTCAAAACGGCAATTAATGACTTCCATCAGGTACTGGAACTTTATATAATGTGTATCTTTGTGTTTAATGTCTAAAGGGGTGGCATGCTAACGTAGTAGTTAGTGCAATTTCACTGATCAGGGTTTGATTCCTGCCATGGTCCGTAAGAAAAGTTTGTGTGTTCTGCCAGTGACTGCGTGGGTTTGCTCTGGGCGCTCTGGTTTCCTCCCACATTCTAAAGACGTACAAGTCAGGCTTAGTAAGTTGTGGACATGCCAAGTTGGCACAGGAAGCATGGTGCCACTTCCTCTGCCCCCACAATCTTTGCTGATTTGATTTGACACAAACAATGCATTTCACTATATGTTTTGATGTACATGTGACAAATAAATCTAATCTTTACATTTAACTACTGATTTCTTTCTACTTCATTCATCCATTAATTGAAGAATCGAGGATCCAAGGGCACGAACACACCTTTAGAACTGAGATGAGGAGGAATTTCTTTGGCCACAGGATGATGAATCTGTAGAATTTGTTACCACAGAAGATCAGGGAAGCCAGGCCATTGTGTTTATTTAAGGTAGAGATTGATATGTTCTTGATTGGAAAGGGAGTTAAGGTTTATGGGGAGAAGACAGTAAGATGGGGTTGGAAATAATATCAGTCATGATTGAATGGTAGAGCAGACCTGATGGGCCGAATGGCCCGATTCTGCTCCTATATCTTATGCTTAAATTAAGGCAACATTGCTCCTGCTTCTCCTCTGCTATAATTTTGAGGTTCTGTGTTGTGATTCTCATTGACTTCTGAGTACAATGCTCAATGGAAAACTTGGTGTGTAAACACAGAAAATGTGGTATGATTTCGGGTGAGCAGTGATGATGAGCAGTAAGTTGTTTCACATTGTAGCAGAATTTGATTTCCTTTGAAATTTTAATCTGTTGTGAGCAATGCTACAGGAGATGGGTAAGATACATATATATTTAAATCAAAGACTAACCAAGTAGATATCAGTTGCATCACAAAGTCTTTTGTGTGAATCATAAACATAATGTAACCAGACATTCTGCAGATAGCTTTCACTGCGCAAATTATGATCACTAAATTCAGTGACATTTAAGCAAAAAGCAACGTAATTGTTAGTCAATGACCTTGCACAGGCAATGAAGAGTATGTCTTTGCACAGGAGAGTCTGAGTCATTCCCCCCAGGAAGTGGGGGAGGGGGTTGTAGAACTGAAACTTGCTTTTGTACAAAGAGAAAACTGGAAAATGGAATGTTAAACACAAAAGATTCTGCAGATGCTGACAATCCAGAGCTACACACACAAAATGCTGAAGGAACGCAACAGGTTAGACAGCGTCTATGGAAATGAATAAACAGTCGATATTTTGGGCGGAGAACCTTCATCAGGACTGGAAAGGAAGGGGTAAGAAGGTGGGGGGAGGGGGAGGAGTACAAGCTAGAAGGTGATAGGTGAAGCCAGATGGATGGGGAAAGGGGGATGAAGTAAGAAGCTGGGAGGTGATAGGTGAAAAAGGTAAAGGGCTGGAGAAGAAAGAAGAGGAGAGAAGAGTGGATCATGGGAGAAAGGGAAGGAGGGGGCATACCAAGAGACGTGATAGGCAGATGAGGAAAAGCGAAGAGTTAAAAAGGGTGCCAGATGGGAGAATTCAAGAAGAAAGAAGGGGGGTGGAGGAAGAAATGACCAGAAGGAGAAATCACTGTTCATGCCATCAGGTTGGAGCTACCCAGACTGAATATGAGGTGTTGCTCCTCCAACCTGAAAGTGGCCTCATCATGGCAGTAGAGGAGGCCATGGAGCAACATGTCGGAATGGGAATGGAGATTGGAATTAAAATGGTTGACCAGCAGGAAATCTTGCTTTTTGTAAATGGAGTGAAAATGCTAGACAAAGCAGTTCCCCCAATCTATATTAGGTCTCACCAATGTAGAAGAGACTGCATCGGGAGCCAGATACAGTAGGTGATCCCAACAGATTTGCAGGTGAAGTGTTGCCTCACCTGGGAGGACTACTTGGGGACAGGAATGGTGGTGAGGAGGAAGTGAATGGGCAAGTGTACCACTTTTTCCACTTGTGGGGTAAGTGTCAGGAGGGAGATCAGGGGGAAGGGACAAGTGGAGAAGGGAACCAGAGGGGGCGTGACCCCTGCGGAAAACAGGGAGGTAAAGATGTGTTTGATGTTAGGGTCCCGCTGGAAGATGAAGTGTTGCCTGGTATTGGTTGGGTCGAGGAGAACGTATGTCTCCAGCGGCTGAAGAGAAAGGAGCAGAAGGTGCCTTCTCCCTTGTATCCTTGCACCAGTCTGTGTCTGTAATCAACCTGGTAAAAGGACAATAAAGACAAAAGTTCAAACGTTACAGTAAGACAGAAAAGGATGGAATAAGATGAGCTAAAAATATAATTGATGTGCATGGGACAAATAAAAAAGGGCCTCTGCACCCAATCATATTTGTAAATTGCAACTGTTATATGTGTGTATGCATCTGTGTTATGAGTTATTCTCCACCATATACAGATTTACACTATAACTCAGCAGAATATAGAGTTTGGGCTTTAAAGAAGCAAATATATCTCACAAACTGAGTATAAGACAATTACATATTAGTTAAACCAATACAATGTGGGGCAGCATGCAGTGTCGTCATGGAATAACCGTGATAGTTTGCATATACACAGGAAGTTGCAGTTTTGAGATGCCTGCCTCGCGCCTGGCTGTGGTGTAAAAGTCCCTCACCAGTGTATTGTCATTACAACCCCCTTAATGCCATGAAGTAGTGATATTTGCTCACTTTTTATCTGATAATCATACCTGCAAATGGATGGAACCTGTGTAGGAAATTATAATGGTGATAGGTCATAATGATAAATAATCTCACTAATCCTGAAATTTCAATTTAAAAGTGTAAAATATACTTAGAATTTAGTGCTTGCTTGTTCGTATTTAGCTAACTTTTTATTTTCTGTACATTATTTCAATCTATGCTTTTTGGTTTAGACGGTCACAGTGAGCCTCAATGTTGCTTTTCTGTTTGCACCTTCCGTTCACCTCACTGACTCTGTTTTAAATCCTTACAGAGTATCCAGACATTGTCAACTTTCAGCTCTTTAATGGTTGGTCCTGGTTCCAGTAAACAAATGGATTAATTATATAAATCAATAAAGTAGCAAAATCTGATTCCCAGCAAAACTTATAAGTTTTCATAATGAAAATATTGAAAGCCTTTGAAGGATTACTTCAATATGAAGATATTGATTATATTAATAATTTTAAATCTTACTGAAAATATTAAGAATATATTGACATTGTTGGGTTGTGATTTATTATTCCTTGACTGAAATGATTTAACTGGAGGTGTGGTTCCAGTTAGTAATCCAAATCAAGATCAAATGTATTCGGCATACACACTTAAACGTGTTAGGAATTTGTTGTGGTGTATTGGTCAGGGTGCTACGTGCAACAAAAAAGTCCAACAATTTTTAAAAAATGATATAAAAAAGGTAGAGTTTAAAATAAAAAATAAAGCTGGGTTAAGTATGGATATGGAATAAAATGTGCATAAATACATAAATACCAGCATGTATTTACAATGTAAATAGCATTATAACAAGTGGTTGAAAGTTTACAGTTCAGCAATGGGAGTAATAGAAGGGGGCGAGGGGCTAACGAGAATGGTCAACCAGTTTATCTGCCTGGGGGAGAAAATGTTTAAGATGGTGTGAAGCTGTTGGTTTTAATAGCTCTATAGGGCTTTCCAGAAGAGAGCTTTTGGAAAAGGCAGTTTGTAGGATGGGTAGTGTCTGCAATGGTTTATCCTGCCTACAGCTTCATCCTGAACGCATACTGTACAGGTCCTGCAGTGATGGCAGACTGCAGCAATGACCTTTTCTGCTGTCCTGACAGCTCACTGTAGTTTTTGTACATTGTGAGAGGATGCTTTACCATACTGAACTGGGAAGTTGCGCTGAAGATGCCTTGGCTTGTGCTGGAGACCATTTTGTAGGTGTACATCAGCCACTATGTGGCTGAGGGAGTCGGTGAATTAGCTGCCTTGACCTGGATGGGGGTTGAGTTGCTCGGGTGGAGGGGAGATGAAATGATCTAATTAAGTGGGGAATCAAATCCACAACACAGATTCAGCAGATGCTGGAAATCCAGAGTTAATACACATGAGATGCTGGATGAAGGATCTCGGCCCAAAATTTCAACTCTATTCCTCTCTGTAGATGCTGCCAGACCTGCTGATTTCCTCCAGCATTTTGTGTTTGTTACTCGGGTAGGAGGAGAGCTGCCTTTGGCATCCCAGACCAGTGTGAAGTTTCCAGTTGGAATGTCATCTGTAAGCAATTCCTTAAAGTCAAGTTTGTTCCTATTATTTAAAATGATAGATACTTGTTATAGAAATAACCATAGTGATTTATCCAGTATATTGAAACTCTTTGCTATCACTGCCTTATATTAACACTATCTAAAACTATTGATTTTCTCCATGTTTCAGGCCTTTGGTGCATGCTATAATGCAAGGATTAATACCTACCCACAAACCAGAAATCTACAGAGAACTGCAAAGTTTTTCTACCCACCGGTTTGGAGAAAGTCAGAATCCGATATTCCAATTGGCTCCGGCTATGTCTCTACAATGGCTTCCAAACACTCACTGAGTTTGTACTCGACACCTGTGGCCGGATATGAAATAACAACTGCAGCGGAGGCACAGTACATCCACCTCCTTTTTGCCCTCAAAGATCACACTTTGGGGATCCTGGAGGCGAGCTTTGCTTCCATAATCTATCATGCTTTTGTTTTCCTGCAGCTTCGGTGGGAACAATTGGTTGAGGACATTAGGGTGGGGCGTGTAAATCCCGAGCTGACTGTTGCCGAAGGTGTTCGCCTGAAGTTAAATGCCCAGTTAAAGCCTGATCCTCAAAGAGCCCTGAAGCTTGCTGGAGAGTTTGTGAGTGGATTTAAGGGAATTGCTCGCAGAGTGTGGCCCCACCTCAACTTGGTTGTTGCTGTGGATTCTGGGGCGAACAACCTGTATGGTGATCACCTGAAACGATTCTACTGTGAAGGTGTTCCTATTTACTCTCCTATTTATGCAGCCACTGAAGGTAATGAGGATTCACTTGGCTTAGCTTAATACCCTAACTACTTAGCAAATTTCTGTGTTTCGTCACCTTCCAGGGTCAGATAAATGAGACAAGCAGCTCTCAGACTCACTCAGATATACCTGCCAATCATGAGCTTGAATTTATTTGGTGCCTTTAACATAGAAAATTTATCCCAAGGCAGAAAGGCTTCATAGGGAGAAAGCTGCCAAGCCTAAAATGGAATAATAGCCAAAAGCTTGGTTGATGATTTTGGAGGCGGACCCAGAGTATTAAACTTGGCCCAGACTGGCTTACTCCTTTTTTGTCCCGCGTACAGGATCATGGGGGATCTAGCCAGAAATGTGCAAATGATTATAAACACATTTTTTTTTGCAGATGCTGGAAATCCAGAGTTAACACGCACAAAATGCTGGAGGAACTCAGCAGGCCAGGCAGCTGAGTTCCTGATAAAAGATCTCAGCCCAAAACATTGACTCTGTATTCCTCTCCGTTGATTGTGCCTGACCTGCTGAGCTCCTCCAGCATTTTGTGTGAATGATTATGTTGATTGTGTCTCAGGATCACAAGCTGATTTTAGAACAGTGCAGTACAGTACAGGCCCTTCAGCCCACAATGTTGTGCCGACCTTTTCACCTACGCCAAAATCAATCTAGACCTTAATCCTCCATTTTTCTTACATCCATGTGACTATCTCTGAGTCTCTTAAATGTCCGTAATGTATCAGCCTCTGCCGCCAACCCGCACCCACTGTACTGCTGTTGCAAGGAATGAAGTGATGTTGTCAGTGATATTAAATCCGATTCTGTGTAAGAAAGAAATTTACCTCCGGCATCTCCCCCCTCAACTTTGCTCCACTCACTTTAACAGGATGCCCTCTGGGATTATGCGTTGCCACGCTGGTGCAAAAAAAAATGTTCTGGCTGTCCACTGTCTGTTGCACACGTTTCTCAAGTCGCCTTATTCTCCTTTGCTCCAAAGAGAAAAGCCCTAACTCGTTTCAATCTATCCTCATAAGACATGTTCTCTAATCCAGGGCCATTCTGGTAAACCTCTTTTGCATCTTCTCTAAAGCTTCCACAACTTTCCTATAATACAACAGTGCAGCACAGGACAGGCCCTTCGGCCCTCAACGTTGTGCTGAACCAAATAAATTGGTAATCAAATGGCCATCGAAACTAATCCCTACTGCCTGCACAATGTCCATCTCCGTCACATTCATTTGCCTATCTAAATGTCTCCTAATGTATCTGCCTCTACCACCACCTCAGTATTGCAGGCACCTGCCACTCTGTGTTTATATAAAAAAAATTGCCCCTCACATCTCCTTTCAAATTCCCCCATCTCACCTTAAGTGTATGCCTTCTGGTATTAGACATTTCAACCCTGGGGAAAAAGTAGGTCTACTCTATCTGTGCCTCTCATAATCTTATAACCCTCTATCAGATATCCCCTCAGCCTCTGTCGCTTCAGAGAGAACAACCCAATGAGGCAATCTTTCTCTTCTTCTCTGTCATTATGTCTTTGCTATTAAATAAACCATCAAGTCTGATAAACCAATTTTAAGAGCAGACAATATGAGGAATTGCACTACTTTGGTCATAAGGTTTGATCAGTTTCTTATGGGCATCTTAATTCTACAATTTTAATGAAATACATCAAGGAAATGAGGCAGAAGTTACAGGTTATCAAAATAGATATTCAGCTGTGTATCATGATGTTGAATATTCTTTCAGTTAAGGCAGTCCTAGTATCCAATGTGTCTGTCAAGTTCTGGCCACTTGTTAGTTATTTGATGATTTCCTTGTCCCTTTATGCTGACAAATTAAATTGGTTTATTATTGTCCATGTACCAATGTACGGTTTTGCATGCTATCCATACAAATCATTTCATCACATCAGTACATTGAAGTAACATATGGAGAAAGCGATTACAGAATAAAGTGTTACAGTTACAAAGAAAGTGGAGTGCAGGCAGACAATAAGGTGCAAGCTCATGACTAGGTAGATGTGAAGTCAAGAGTCTACCTTATTGTACAAGAGGTCTGTTCAATAGTCTTGTACAGTGGGATAGAAACTGTCCTCGAACCTTGTGGTACGTGCTTTCAGGCTTTTGTATAACCTACCTGATGGGAGTGGGGAGAAGAGAAAATTTCGGGGTTAGGAGGGTTGTTTTACAGAGGCCATAAGGTAAGATAAAACTTTATTTATCCCGAAGGAAATTATTGTTGCAAGGTTGTTCAGTCAGAAATATTTACTTTAAAATACAAAACGTAAGCATTGAGGTATAAAAGTACAAAATGTGCTTTTAAAAAGTAATAATGCAAAACACAGATGTGCAATGAAACCGTACTGGAGGAGGAGGAGTTGTAGAGAAAGGCTCTCCTGTGGCGTTCAGAGGTGCCATGAGAGGGAAGCTGGTTTTCATGACGTGCTTCATGTGAAAACCTTGTCATTTAGCCTGCCCTTTGTGAAAAGATATTTGGAACATGTAAACTACTGACTGAATAAAGCTGAGTAAGAGCAGTCATCTCCCCAGTGAAATTGACCATCTGGTGTCTGCCTTCCAGTGTGAACATGGTAGGTTCTAGAATGGCTTGGGGCAGAAGAATTTCTGCAACATTAGGATAACGTCATGGGTTTAGCTCACCAATTTCAGAACAGCTTCCACGAGGAAATCTGCAGATGCTGGAAATTCAAGCAACACCCACAAAATGCTGGTGGAATGCAGCAGGCCAGGCAGCATCTATAGGGAGAAGTACAGTCGACGTTTCAGGCCGAGATCCTTCGTCAGGAGTGTTGACAGTGCTTCCCACCAGCGTTTTGTGTGTGTTGTCAAAACAGCTTCTTCAGGTTTCTGAACAGTCCACCAACCCATGAGCACTCTCATTATTGCTTTTTTTTGCACTACTTATTTGTTTTGTAATTTATAGTCATACTTTTCTTTGCAGTGTACTGCATAATAATAAACTTCATGCCATATTGGTTAGTGATCATAAATCTGATTCTGGAAAGGATTGAATTGATCCTGATGTTTCATTAAAAGTGATCACTTTGTTGGGTACCTCTTTTACCTAATAAAGTGGTCACTGGGTGTATGTTCATGGTCTTCTGCTGCAGTGGCCCATCCACTTCAAGGTTTGACAAGTTGGGCATTTAGAGACCACCTTCTGCACACCACTGTTGTAATGTCTGGTTATTCGAGTTACTGTCACCTTCCTTTAAACTTTGGCCATTCTCCCCCGACCTCTCTCATTAAGAGGACATTTTTGTCCACAGAACTGCCACTCGCTGGATGCTGTTTGTGTTTCGCATCATACTAGAGGCTGTTGTGTGTGAAAATACTGGAAGATCAGCAGTTTCTGAGATACTCAAACCACCCCATCTGGCACCAATAATCATTCCACAGTCAACATCACTTAGATCATATTTCTTCCCAATCCTGGTATTTGGTCTGAACAACTGAACCTCTTTGACCATGTCTGCATGTTTTTATGCATTGAGCTGCTGCCACGTGATTGGCTGATGAGATATTTGCTTTGACGTTCAGTTGTAGCTAATAAAGTGACCATGGACCGTGTGATTGGTTCAAACAGCCTGATACCATACTGCAGTTTCAGTGTAATCCTATATAGGGATCTTCAGTATTGCAGGGGATCTTGTGTTCTAGGTTTTGATATGGAATGGTGGGCATGAAATGTTGTTCTGGTCTTACCCTAATGTAGCCATTGGACAATCCCGAAAGATGAATTTTCATTATTAACGACGCTGATTGAACTTGCATTGGCGAGGTGGTGGAGTTACTGAACCAATATCCAAAGGTCAGGAAAGTTGATGGAAAGACTCGAGTTCAGATCTCTTGTGAGGTAGTGGGGGAATTTAAGTGTAAGAATTTGAATTGATCTGGGATTTAGTCTTCTAAAGCTCTAGGGAGTACAGCCCCAGAGGCATCAAACATCGCTCATACGTTAACTGAAATGGCAATTAGAAATGACCGATGAGCAACACAGTCTGTGAATAAATACACCAAATAAGATGAGCTCTGGCCTAGAATAATCCATTTACAGTTTGCTCTTGGGCTCAAGCAGAGGATTTGGCCAGTGAATGCTGACAGACTGCATAACTGGAGCCTGACGCTCTCAACCCCTCTCGTCCTTGTGCATACTTTCCAACAAGAATCATTGAACAGCAGGGAGGAACTGAAACACTAGCTCTTTTATTTTCCCCGATTTAGCTCAAGGGCACTTAAAACAAATGTGAATATGTTCGTTGAAACATCTTGAACCTATTTCCTAGGCCTCATCGGAGTGAATCTGTGGCCAGAACAGCAAGAGCGACATTACCTTCTATGTCCGCTATCAATGTTTTATGAATTTATTCCTGTTAACTTCTCTGAAGATGAACAACCACAGACACTGTTTATGGAGGAAGTGAAGGAAGACGAATTATATGAACTGGTCATCACCAATGCATCTGGTTTGTACAGGTAAAACATCAGATATTTAAAGATTATTACTTGCTTTCTTGCATTATTAAGAAAGTAAAATATCAGCATATTGTACAATTATATTCAAAGGCAAAGGTTTAAAAATGCAGCACGATTTTAAAAAAATTATTACTGTTCTGTTTTATTAATTGAAGTCTGATCATTGAAGACACTATTGATGGCTGTCTGTTCTCTATCCTCTTTGCTACTGCCATTTTAGGGAAGCATCCCAGTAATGTTGAAGGTCAATAGGTGAACAAACCTCACAAAGCATATGTGATTTTAAAAGCTTTATAATCATCATGCTTTGTAAAGTAGTGGAGCTTCATCGAGCAGCATCTATCACACATCTTGTTCTGAGCTCATAATGGACCTGCGAGTGTCTGCTTTCTATTTAGCCTGTAAACTGCTGAATGCAAGCAGTCCCCATTCGCACAGTCCACTATACTAACTTATCCTGAAACACTAACCCGGTTCCTCTCTCTTCAGAAGCTGTCTAATCTGCTTTTATTCCAACTTTTTCACCTCCGTTTTTGTTTAGCTTGTCAATGACTGCTTAAGTTCTGGTATAATTCTGCTGAACCCAGACCAGGGTTAGCACAACCTCCCCCCATGTGAAAAGCCACTGACCTGAAAGGATTAACTCTGCTCCCCCCTGCTGATGTGTACAGTACAACCTGCTGAGCTTTCCAGCAGTTTTTAAAAAATTTATTGTACTCCACGTGAATTTTAACCAGAACTTCGTGCATTTCAGCCATCCTGTGTGTGTTTCAGACTTCTCAGCTTAAAGGTGAAGCTTTAGAGAGGATGCAGAGGAGATATACTAGCATACTGCCTGGATTACAGAGCATATTTAAAGAGGATAGGTTGAGCAAGCTAGGGCTTTTCTCTTTGGAACAATGGAGGATGAGGTAACTTTATACAAGTGTACAAGATGTAACTCTGTGTCATCAGTTACATGCATACATAGATGTCCACTCCATCTAAACTCTAAGCTTGGCTGCCACTGTTAAGTTTTGTATGTATCCAGGTTTGCCTTTGGGGATCATGAGGAAAATGAGAAATCCATAGCTGCATGTTGTATGACCTTGTAGTACCAACATTTAGCCACAGGATGGAGCTCTGATTTAATGGAAGCGTGCAACAGTGAGCATCCTCATCTCCGGGAATGTCCGCACCCAGCAGGTGATCATACAATATGTACAAACATAACCGTGCAAAGTACTGAAGTTGTTGTTGACACAGCAATACTTCCTGCATTTTCATACACCTGAAATAAATTCCGCAGCTGTCTATACTGTGTTCAAGACATCGTTGTCCATGCTACACATAATTGTGCTATATGAGTTGTGTTACTGGACTAATATTCAGAGACATGGACTAATTATCTAGAGATGTGTTAATTTTCACTACTGCAGGTGTGGGATATAAAGATATGTTAATAAAATGAATTGGAAAATTGAACCATGATTGGTAATGATGACCATGAGACTTCCAGATTGTAGTCAAAACCCTATCTGGTTCCTTAATGACCTTCATTTAAGGAATTTTCCCTGGTTGTCCTTTATGCTTGCTTCAACATGGTTCCAGACCCACTGCCATCCAAAATGGTGCCAATAGCTCTTTTGAAAGACAATTATGTGCAGACAGCAAATTCTGGGTAGAAACCTGTTGTGCCTTTTCTAACCTCAGGACATCCCAAACTAATTTATAATCATTGGCTTATTCTCTTTTAAAGTACAGCCATTGCTATAGCATAGAAATCGTGACATTCAATCAGTGCACAGCAAGCTCTCGTGAATAACAATGTGATGAGATTTTTTAGTGACACGGATTTGGCGATGATTGGGGAATGGACCACTAGGGAAATTAGGGCTTTGATCAAGTTGCTCTAAATCATTCTGGCCTTCATTCCAAAGACAGACTACTTACTGCCAACATGATATCAGCCAGTGAACTGCCAATAGGGTGGGGTGAGTAACGTATACTGTAACAAATAGCCTGTTGCTAAGCAGAGTCAATTACTCAATAACTAGTCAATTTAATGAGTGGATGAAATTAACGACAATGGCTGCTTCTGGTAACAGCAGCTTAATTACTCCAGAAAATGACTCCCAAGTCCAAAAGACTTAAGAGATGCAGAAAAAGCTTTTAATATAATGGTGCGGTGGCTGGCTGGTTTTTAGTTAGCCAGTTTGATTTGATTTTGTTTTATTTAGCGATCCGGTGCGGAGTAGGCCTTTGAGCCACGCCACCTGAGCAATCCCCAACAAACCCGATTAACCCTAACCTAATCACTGGACAACTTACAATGATTAATGAACCTACCCAGTACGTCTTTGGACTGTGGGAGGAAACTGGAGGACCCAGAGAAAACCCACATTCTACGGGGAGGACGTACAGAGACTCCTTACAGAACGCCACCGGAATTGAACTGTGAACTCGGGAACACCCCGAACTGTAATAGCATCTTGCTAGTCGCTTCACTACCATGATGTGGAAGCTGTGGTTATTTTGGTTGGAGCATTGGGAGGTGATTTGATTGGTAATTGACCTTGCACAGGTTCCAAGCTGTGCAGTGGGAAGGTGATGAGGTAACATCTAGTATATTGTCAATTTTCTCTGCAGGTTATAAAACTATCGAGGATGACAAATAAACTCCCTTCTGAGCTTTTATGTTCTGCTCATTTGTTAAATGCAGATGTATTTCTACTTTGGGCCCACTGGGTGATAAAGCCCCATTTAACTAAGCTGCTTTGAAGTTTCTGAAACTGGAGTTTAGCGTTGTTTATTGGGGAATTACAAGAGCAGGTACTCTGAAATAGACAGAAAGCTCAAAATTCAACTTCAAGGAGTTCATGCTGTACCTCAGAAAACGTCATGATGATACTTGTTGGTCCTTTCAGATACCGGATTGGAGACATTGTGAAGGTGGTGGCTTTTCACAACCAGAGTCCAGTGGTTGAGTTTAAGTACAGGTGTGCAAGTTAACTTTCATCAGTTTGCTTTATCTAGTTTTTCTGAAATATTTACCTCAAAAATAATACATTGATATCTTTTTATAAATTTCTTTGTCAGGCAAGGGCAGATGTTAAATGTCAGAGGAGAAAAAATTACAGAGCAGGCCTTCTACCAAACATTACTGCGAGCTGTGAAGTTGTGGCCTGGTGTTGTGCTCCTCGATTACTGTTGTGTAGAGAGTGGCCTTTTGGGTAAGTATTATTTGATAAGTGGTAAATCTGAAGGGATTTTCCTTGTGCATTTAAATTATAGAGTATATGCCATGTCCGATTTTATAATGTGTGTTGTATTACCTTTCCATCAAAACTGAAAGACAAGCTTGCAGTTGGTGATTGGAGCACCATAATGCTGAAGCAATAACCCATTGTATACCTCTGCTGGCTAGAATCAAAGGGTTTTTGGCAGAGTCCAACAGAGAGAGCAAGATGACCATTACAGAACGAGGAATCCTCCAGCAGCTTGTTGCTCCAGATTCCAACATCTGCAATTGCTTGTCTCCTCCAAATTTCCTCTTACTTCAGAACATAAACATAACAGGACCTTCAGCCCACAATGTTGTGCCAAACTAATTAAGCTGATGATTGTTCTAATCCCTTCTGCCTGCACGTGGTTCGTATCCCTCCATTCTCTGCATATTCATGTGTTATCAAAGTGCTTATTAAATATCTCTGTCATATCTTCCTCCATCACCTCCCCTAGGCACACACCACTGACTGTGTTTCGATGAGGTCTCTTTTCACAGAGTTCCAGTGTTTACTCTGTACTTATTTACGCCTTTGCTGTCTATGTATCACTTGTTCCTCTAAGCCCAACACAAGTGCCTATGTCCAGAACTGATTGAATGGTGAGGGATTCTGCCCTTTGTAGATACCTCATCCAAAGCACAGGACAGGTGAGGAGTGCCCGAAGGCTTGTTTTTCAAAAAAAAAAGTGTGGAGTTGATGAAAAATTTGTCCTGCTTTTGTAGGCAAGAAGTATAATGTAATACATAGCACAGACATAGATGATATTCAATACAGTCAGAAATACTGATGCATGGAATTTGTCTGGCACTTGAGGAAGAACTCAATCTTGGAAGGAAACGCGAAGGACTCAATTGACTCGGAAGGACCATTTTAACGTTTGTTTTGCATAGAGATCAAAGACTAATCCACCCAAATTCCCTCTGTCCACATTTTGTTACATTACTAAGGAAGGGTTGTTGTTCCTCTCCGTGTCTTGTGCTGCATCAGGTGGCAACCTTGCACTTAACCGGTTTTTTTACCAGGCCGAGTTGCTAGCTCAGCACTTAACCCAGCACGCAAGGAGCCACTCGGATTCGAACCCAGGACTACTCGCCTCTAAGTCCAGTGCTGATGCCACTACACCACAGGCTAGCTTACTGAGGAAGCGTGTTCTTGTCTTAACGATGAATCTTTTACCTCTGCTGTGTAGATGTGCCATGGAGCCCAAGAGCCTGTTCGAAGAAGAGCAAGAAGATTGCTCTTCCTTGAATAATCTTAGATATTAATCAAACAAGTTCCACATTTCATGAGAAGACAGAAGTAGTTGCTTTCTCATTACTGATGGCTAACATTGTTCCTTCAGTCAACACCACTCAGAAATAGATTAACTGGATATTAGTCCATGTCTGCTTCCAATGGTATTTTGCTATGTTTAAATTAACTGTTACAATTTAGCAAATTGCAATGATGAACTTCAAAGTTAATCAATTAGTTATAAATTATCCATAAGATTTATCCAGAACACGATGTGTAAATGAAAATTCTTTCTGTCAGTGTACCAATATAGTCCATCAGATTAATGCTATGATGGATTGTAAACTTACCATTTTATTAAGGAAAATTAAAGCTCTTAATTTTCAGTGGCTTTACAGTGTGTCAAATATTGATAATTATACTAAGGTTCTTGACTGTGACATCTAGGGGCTGATTTTTCTCAATCTGTAGCAAGGTGATCAATGTTAGTAAACTTGGAGTAACTATAACTGCTATTGTAATATAAAATTGCCTTTTTATTCAAAATTATTGTAAAGCATTTCATTGGCAACAAAAACTGCTGAAATACAGGGTTATGCAGATAATTTTGAATCCTTTACAAGTAGTTCAAATTTCTTCCTATAGGGCAATTTTGTGGTGGTTCAGATCCTCATTATGAGGTATTTGTAGAGATCGAAGGAGTCAGAAACTTGTCAGAGGAACAGCGTTACAAGGTGAGGCTCCATCTTTATTTTCCTTTATGGAGAAAAATTATGCTCATTTAAGCTGAAAATTATCTCTCCTTCAAAGTTTTCAGACAGCTGTAAAGCAATGCTATCTGATAATTAATATAACCATAGAAATCATGTAAAATAGCCATTTTCCTATTTTGATTGGTAGCAGATTTATCTATTCCCTTCATTAGAGCATTATAGGTAATTTTAGATTTAATTTCTGTTTAATTGCTAACAAAAGCTACGCTGTATTTTAATGATTATTTTAAACGTTATTGTTATTAACCTCCACTCTTCAATCTCCTTCAGTTGGATCAGTGCCTTCAAGAGGATTCAACAGTGTATCAATTATTTCGACGCAAAGGCAGCATTGGACCAATGAGAGTTCACATTGTTGCAACGGGCAGCTTCAAGGAGCTAACGGATTTCATCATCGCAAATTTAGGCACTTCGCATAATCAGTTCCAAATCCCCCGTGTTCTGAAGAACAAACAATTTTTGGACTTCATTCAAAGAAAAGTAATTTCATGAAGTCTTTGCTTTTTAGTTTCATGTCTTTGAGCCTTAATTTAGCTTCATTCACCTCTTCCTTACGTTGGATTGGTAAAGGCCAACAGCAGCTCTTTTTGGATGTAATTCTGCCTGACTCTTGTGACTGATTTTGTTTTTACCCTTTTGTTATGCGTCTTCGTGAAGTCAGTCCTGGGGGTTGGTGGTGCAGGGGTGCGGGGGTTGTGGTTGGAGCCGGACAGACTGTGCAAGCTCCATTGGAGCGTGGAACCAACCAGGATGGAAAATCATTGTCATTTTGCCAATATTTGGATTCTCATGTATACTGTAGCTTCATATGAGGTCTCTGCAGTGAAAATTGTGGATTGGATGTACTAGAATGAACTAAAATCCTGCCTCAGGCACTCTGGGAGAGTGCTTTGGTCGGTGGGATTTGCTATCTGCCAAGATAAAATCTCTTCCAGAGAAACCCACTATTATCATAACTAATCACAGCCCATTAATCTGCATAATTATTGATTTTTTTTGCTTTAAAGCAATTTACATCAGTAAACATACATTCAGTTATTAAATCTGCTTGTATTGCTGCAAAATTTAACTTTATTGTTCCTTCCCTTGCAAGTTACTTGCAGGGGACTGCTGCCATTGTTTGACAGTGTAGAGTTCTTTTTTACTCTGTCATGTTTTAGCCCGGTTGTTGCCTGTTCACAATTAAAGTTGGAGTTGGTCCACAGCTATGCGTTTCAAATGTGGTCATTTTGATGGTAGAATCTCACCCGTGAGTGATCGCTTTCTGATATGGAGCATTTGTTTGTATATAGGGCAGGCGGTCAGCTGTTTCATCATGTGGTTGTGCCGTGGGAACTTAACACAACACCTTCAATTTAACCCAGTGTGTGTCCTCTTATGAATGCGATAACATCTGGGCAGCTATTAATCTCGCCTATTTGTGTGTGACCACAGCACAAATAAAATTGTGGATGTTTATGATGTGAATGGAGTCGTCACAGCCTTTCATAGTATTATCGGTTGATGTATTGCAATTGAGAATTTTCACACTTGTTCTGTGCCTTTTTACAAGTGCTTATCCAGATACTGTTTGATAGGCTTTCCCCATGCATTTGAGAAATGATCATTAGATTCCACCATCATCCTGCCTTCTTCCATTTAGTCCTTCCAGCTATTATCATTAATCAAAGGCTGTAATTAGTGAATGTGCCACGTTGGCAATCCAAGATTGTGAAGCTGCTTCTAAACTCTAAGGATTAATTGGGGCACAGTGGAACTACAGCTGTTCAGACAGAAAGGAGTAAGAATATGATTGTCCTTTATTTTAAAGTTCAAAGTAAATTGATTATCAAACTATTTTGTGTCAGTTTTCACTGTGAAAGACATTGCCGATATGCCAGAAATTCGAGAGCATCATGTGGCTGAAGTGAGTGTAGTTGCTATAACTAAGGGTTGGGAAGCTGAAAGGTCTGAAGGTGGGTAAGTCACCTGGACCAGATGGACTACACCAATGGGTTCTGAAAGAGGTAGCTGAAGAAATTGTGGAGGCATTAGTAATGATCTTTTAAGAATCACTAAATTCTGGAATAGTTCCAGAGGACAGGAAAATTGCAGATGTCACTCCCCTCTTTAAGAAAGGAGGGAAGCAGAGGAAAGGAAATTATAGGCCAGTTAGCCTGACTTCAGTGGTTGGGAAGATACTGGGAGTCCATTATTCAGGATGAGGTTTCAGGTGAAGGCACATGATAAAATAGACCAACGTCGGCATGTTTCCTTAAGGGACGATGTTGCCTGACAAATCTGTTGGAATTCTTTGAGGAAATAACAGGTAGTAGAGACAAAGGAGAATCAGTGGATGTTGTGTACTGTGTTTTCAGAAGGCCTTTGACAAGGTGCCGCACATGAGGCTGCTTAACAAGATAAGAGCCCATGGTATTACAGGAAAGATGCTAGCATGGGTAGAAGATTGGCTGACTGGCAGGAGGCAAAGAGTGGGAATAAAGGGGGCCTTTTCTGATTGGCTGCCAGTGGTGTTCTGCAGTAATTGATATTGGTATTAGCTTCTTTTCGTGTTATATGTCAACGATTTGGATGATGGAATTGATAGTTCTGTGACCAAGCTTGCAGACAATTCGGAGATGGGTAGAAGGGCAGATAGTGTTGAGGAGGCAGGGAATCTGCCAAAGGACTTAGACAGATTGGGAAAATGGGCAAAGAAGTGGCAGATGGAATATAGTGTAGGGAACACTTTGGCAGACTATTCTTTAAAGGGAAAAAAATTTTAAAAAGCAGAGGTGCAAAGGGACTTGGGAGTTCTTGTGCAAGATTCCCTAAAGGTGAATTTGCAGCTTGAGTCGGTAGTAAGGAAGGCAAATGCAATGTAGCATTCAGTGTTAGCAATGAGGATCCCTTCACCGTCTAGTGACCCTATGATCTCTGTCTTGGAAGTGATGGAGTACTTTGTAAGGCTCTGAACACCTGTGTCAACCAACTGACGGGGGCATTCAAAGACATCTTCAATCTCTCATTGCTACAGCGGCATCCATCATTAAGGACCCCCACCACCCAGAACATGCCCTCTTCTCATTGTTACCATCAGGAAGGAGGTACAGAAACCTGAAGGCACCCTCTCAGCAATCAGAAACAGTATCTTTCATTCTGCCATCTGATTTCTAAATGGACATTGAACCCATGAACTCTACCTCACTACTTTTATCTATTTGATTTTTTTTGCACAACTTATTTTAACTTAACTATTTAATAGATGTATATACTTTCTGTAATTCAGGTTTTTCTCTATTTATTTATCATGTATTTCATTGTACTGCTACTGTAAAGTTAACACATTTCATAACATATGCAGCTGATATTAAACCTGATTCTAATTCATTTCAAGAGGACTAGAGAATACCGTAAGAGCAAGGATGTGATGCTGAGGCTTTATAAGACATTGGTCAGACCACAAAGAGTATTGTGAGCAGTTTTGGGCCCCTTGTCTGAGAAAAAATGTGCTGGCCTTGGAGAGGGTCCAGACGAGGTTCACGAGAATGATAGGGTTAACATATACGGAGCTTTTGTTGGTTCTGAGCCTGCACCTTCTAGAGTTTAGAAGAATGATGAAGGATTTCATTCAATATTCACAAAATGCTGGTGGAACACAGCAGGCCAGGCAGCATCTATAGGGAGAAGCGCTGTTGACGTTTTGGGCCGAGACCCTTCGTCCTGAAATGTCGACAGTGCTTCTCCCTATAGATGCTGCCTGGCCTGCTGTGTTCCACAAGCATTTTGTGTGTGCAGTTGTTTGAATTTCCAGCATCTGCAGGTTTCCTCATGTTTGCTCATTCAATATTCAATAGGTTTCAAAGTCCCAGATAGAGTTGGTGCAGAGAGGATGTTTCCTGTAGTGGGAGAGTTTAGGACCAGAGGGCGAAGCCTCAGAGTGGAGGTACATCCATTTAGATGAGAAGACATTTCTTTGGCCAGAGGGTAGTGAATCTGTGGAATTGATAGCTGTGCAGAACAAGTCATTGTGTATTATATTTAAAGCAAAGGTTGATAGGTTTTTAATGAGTCAGGCTGTCAAAGGTCACGGGGAGAAGATAGGAGAATAGGGTTGAGAGGGATAATAAATTAGCCATGATGGAATGGTGGTATAGACTCAATTGGCCAAATGGTCTATTTTGCTCCTATCTCTCATGGAGTTCATGGCTTGTGTTCAGTGCCGAGATCAGTGAAGTTATCATGCTGGTACAGGAGCCAGCTGGCACAGAGAAGAGTATGGCTTGAATTTTCAATTTTATTTGTGATTAAGATCAGAGGTCTTTTTCAGTCTTTATTATGGTTTCCACAATCAGGTTATTTTCAGATGATCTCCAAAAAAATGTTAGGACTCTATAAAGTGCAACTGCAGTAACATTGGTGGTAATTGTAGATTAGTTCATGCTTTACCTTCCAGTTTTGCTTACAGTCTTCATTTGTTGTCACAGTGTTGAAAACATGTTCTATTTTCTACCCCATTCATTTTAGTAAATAACTCTTACAACCCTTTTTATTAAACCACTGAACAGCACATCACACAGAGAAAATGAAATCGGTAAATGGTCTGTATGCATCTTGAAATGCCTGTGAGGCAAATTTAAAACAAATATTGTCATGGATTTTTATCTGTTGAAAATAGTGAATAGTATTTACCAGAGTGGCCTTCAGTGTGATTTATCTCTTTTTATCTGTTTTTCTGCTGCCAAGTGACACTTTATACTGGTAAAATCTATTTACAGTTATGTTGAACACCAGATAAAATTGACTAAAGTTAATTTACTCAACTGAAGTATTATTTTCAACTTCATTCCAACTGTGGGGAACCTTCAGTTATTGGGGAGTATTTGCCCTGTGTTACATATAATCAGCGTTCTTTATATCTAAAAGTATGGATGTATTTGGATTTGACTGCGCGCCTCTTAAAATGGGACAGGCTTAGGTGTGTATAATGATCTTTTATTAAAAAGTATAGTTAAAGTCATACAATGTTATATCTCCTGAGTCAAGTGCTATACTGGTGAAAGATTCCACTGTTATGGAGTCATTTTGATTTTGTATTTGTTTGCCTAGATTAATTGTAATTTTTCTGGTTCCTGTGGTTCTGATTTTAAAGGTCTCAATTGTTTGCCTGAATGTCTATCTCATTCATTGTCTATCCGTTTCATCAGCAAAACTTACTAAATTATGAAGACTAACTGCAATTTTTCTCATTAGACTTCCAAAAATTATAACTTGAGAACAAACGGAGAACTTTT
This sequence comes from Hypanus sabinus, assembly GCF_030144855.1. Classification (NCBI taxonomy): domain Eukaryota; kingdom Metazoa; phylum Chordata; class Chondrichthyes; order Myliobatiformes; family Dasyatidae; genus Hypanus; species Hypanus sabinus. The sequence goes on along the minus strand of NC_082738.1, from coordinate 42,635,039 downwards.
TCTTTTGACGAAAAGTACTTTGGCAGTTAAAGGGGCATGAGAGAGCAGAACCCCCACTAATAGCGATAAATTGATGACCGGAGCAGCAGCTGGTGCCTTTAATTTATAGTCATTGGCCAAGACTCCAATTAAGAAAAGATCAATTAATATCATCCAACATTATAAGCATATTTCTATTGGTGTTTGAAAATGTTACTGATTGCTGAATGACTTGTTCACTGCTCTGTCATCATAAGGGTGCTGGGGCAGGGTAGGCGCTTTAACAATTAATCTGTTAAAGTACAATGTTTTGGTGCAGCTTCTGTTGAGCTGTAAAGTCATACAGCATGGAAACGGGCCATTCAGTCCATCAGGCTTGTGTGACTATCAAATACCCATGAACAGTACCTGTATACTAAATGTAGAGTTGTCTCCACTGGTTACTTCCCTGCTTCTGTTACTATCTTCACCCTTTCCTCTCCTACACACCTCCATCTGCCTATCAACTTCACCTCACCCATCTTTTGCTTGCTAGTTCCTATCCTCCCCTTTCCCTCATGTCTATCTATCTCCTCCTTACATTCCAAGTCCTTACGACATGGAACAGTGACCACCTCTTTGCCTCCACAGATGCTGCCTGACCTGCTGAGATCTTCCAGCAGATGGCTTTTTTTTTGCTTCACAGTAGGCCTATATTTATACTCTCCTTATTCCCACAAAGCTCCCCCAGATTCTACCACTCATCTACACATTAGGGCAATTTGCAGGGCCAATTGATCTACTCGTTTTAGGGATGAGGGTGGAAAACAGAGGAGGCCAACATGGTTTCAGGGGGAATGTGCTGGATTGAACCAGAGCTGAGAGGCAGCAGAGAAAAGCAAACCACCTCCACGCTTACTGTCCTGGAATCTGCTGGTGTGTGTTTTCTGTTTAAGAAAACCCATAACAACTCGTTTATTGAACTCCAAACAGAGCACAAAGCATGGTAAAAGTACTTTGTGTAAATACGTCATCATGCAGACCAACCTCGTAAAGAGAACCCCAACTTCGTGTCGGTGGCTGTGTTTCCACCATTTACAGACACCCCCCAGAAATGCGCGTCATGGCGGATGAAAGCAAATGAGGTGGAACGTAGGTTAACATGAACCCAAGAGTGCTGTACGCCATGATGGGAGGTAGGAACAGGTGAAAAGGAATTGAGTTTACTGAGGAGGGTGGAACGCTGTTGAGAGGCCAACCAGGCGGTCATGGCATCCGGAATGAAATCACGGCTGCCCGTATACCAACTCGGCTGCGGACAACTGCATGTCCTCTTTCGGAGCTGTTCTGAGCCCCAGCAGGACCATGCCAACACTCATTGGTCAGGGAAGCCCTCAGAGCAGTCTTTAAGGAGCGGTGAAACCACTCGCATAGGCCATTGGAATGCAGAAGATATGCCACAGTGTGATGTATCCTAATGCTGACACTCTGGGCCATTGCAGCCCAGAGGTCTGATATGAATTGGGGACTGTGGTCAGAGGAAATAGCAGATGGGGTGCCAAACAGAGCAACCCAGGTGCTGATGAATGTCCGAGCCATCTCTGTGGCCGTCGTCGATGCTAAAGGGACAACCTCTGGCCACCTGGTGATATGGTCCACCACGGTAAGGAAGTGCATGAAACCACGGGAGGTGGGAAGAAGGCCAACAAGGTCTACGTTGACATGGTCAAGTCGTCACTCGGGGACCTCAAAAGTTGCCAATGGCACCTGGACATGACGGCTAACTTTTGCCCACTGGCACTCCACACAGGCTGCTGCCCAATCCTTCCTAAAACCACTTCACACAAACTGTACTGCAACCAGTTTCTGGCCTGCATGTCAGAGGCCATGTACGGAGTTAAAAACAGTCCATCTCCAGTTTGCGGACATGATTGGGCAAGAAACACAGGAGAGAAACCCCAGCTTCCCTGAATTTAATGTCAGGCAACTGCAGGCCCGTGACTGCTGTTCAGTTAGCCTGGACCTCTGGGTCAGAAGCTTGGTCGGCTGCCGTGCTGACATAATCAACCCCTATGTGTATGGCCTTGATGCCTCTCATGGCCAAGCATTTGCCATGACATTTTTTCCCCTTGTTATGTTGTATATGTAGGTCATTGGCATTGCTGCCATGCAGTCCAAGGGTTTGATATTTTGGCCATCACATGCACGAGGGGTTTGTGGTCAACGAACACTATGAAATGGTACCTCTAGAAAATGGCAGGCAGCCAGATGGAGACCAAGAAGCTCACGATCAGATGTGTTGTTCTTCCTTTCAGGGAGACAGAGCTGCTGGCTGAAGATGCCAAATGGCTGCCATACACCTCTGGCCAACTCACACAGCAGAGTCCGAAGCATCAGTAGTAATGGCTATAGGTGTGTTGGGGGAATGGATACATCAGTAGGGTCGTGTTAGAAAGAGCCCCTTTAGTATAATCAAATGCCCTGGTCATTTGACCAGTCAAGTACATAATTCGGGGTATTGCCTTTAAGCATACAATAGTTAAGCAGCTCGCGGAATGAAGCAGTAATTAGAAATTCACCATACCTGTAGTTTTCTAGTAGTGCATGGCGATGAAAAATCTCTAATAGTGGCTACTTTTGATGGGAGGGGTTTCACACCTTCTGCGGAGATGCAATGGCCAAGGAAGTCAATGGTTGACAACCAACCTGGCATTTAGCAGGGTTAATAATCAGTCCGTGTTGGCTTAAGCGCTTGTAAAAGTGTGTGGAGATGAGATACATGTTTGGATTTGGATGCACTGGCAACAAGTCTGTCATCCAGGTAAACAAAATGAAAATCTAAGCCTTTTAATACAGAGTCCATCAGCCGTTGGAAAGTCTGTGCTGCATTTTTCAGCCCAAACAGTACGTGCAGAAGCTCAGAGGCCAACTCAAGACTGGAGCAGCAAATCCAAGAGGGCTAAATAGGCTGTTGATGGTCGATGGCATGCCACAATGGGTAAAGAGTCTTTCAGATCAGCAATCTGGAAAGTAAGTGTTGGTAGCAAAGGCTCAGACTCTGCAGACTGCGCTGCGTAGGAGGGAGGTCCTTTCAAGATCAAGGTTCTGTAGATCTTTGGCCGGATCTTCAGATTGGAGATATTCCATGACCTCAGCACTGTTGGATGTGATTTTATGCAGTCTGAGATTAAACTGTGCCATCAGATTTTGCTCTGCTTTCAGCAAGCTGACTACTTCTTCTGCACTAGAAAATTATTTACAACCATCATCAAGGTAGAAATACCTTTCTATGTACCTCGGTGCTTCAGTCCCAAGTTCCTTCTCCCTTGCTTAATAGCTGTCCTTTTAAGGCCATAGAGTACCACAGGTAGCAAGGGGTAGTTACCAAATACATGAACTCCCATGCTCCAGAATCTCATTGCTCATCTAATGGTCACAAAACCACAAGGATCTGAGGTGGTCTCGACAGTCCTCTCTCACTCCGAAGCTGTGGAACATATGCTCAATGTCCGCCATCACTGCGACAAACTCAGTTCTGAAGTGCATAAAGAAGCCAAGCAGATAGTTATGGAGGTTAGGATCTTGCAAGACTATTTTGTTCAATAATATGCCTTTGAATTGCACACTTGAATCAAAGACAGTTAGTATTTGTGAAGGTTTCTGGGGGTGATAAATACCAAAGTTGGGCAAATACCAGTTTTCTTTGTTGGAATCTGGTGGAGACGGTAATTCAACATGATTGTTCCTGAGAGTTCCTCCGTGAACAGTACGTAATGATCTTTCATTTCTGGTTTCCCTGTCAATGTGTGACTGAGGGATATGAGTCAACTAAGGGACTGCTCTCTGTGTTTGGTAGGTTCTGTTGTGGAGAATGGAAAGGAAACGAAGCTACCCAACTGCTTGACTCATATTTGTTAAACTCCTTGTTGATAATTTGAAGGAATACCTCATCTCCGATGGAAGGTGCCAGTTTATAATCATCTTCCGAGTGGCAGAAGACCAGCTTGTCTGAATCTGGTGCTTATCTTCAATCTTCTCGTTCATACAGATCCTACTCTCACGGGGTCTGCAATGACTTGGGTGCCCGTTCTCCAGGGCATTCATCTTAAGTGTGCTGATAGTGGGCTGATGAGGCAGACTTCACCAACCCAGGTCCAGTCATTCGGCATAAGTTGTATTGAGCTGACCGTTACACTGTTCACGTGCCTCACTGTATGTGCCCAGATACAGTCTCTACCATGTGTCAGGAGAGTCTCAGCTGAAGAGTCAAATGGGGGAATCTTGTCAGCTACGTATGTCCTTATGATGTGAATGACCATGTGCTTCAGGAGTTAGGATTTCATTGCTGTCATTGGGAATATGGTCACACTCTGAGGGTTGGCAAGGTTATGCAGACTCCTCCCGACCCTCCCCCCATGTCTGCTGTTGACTCCATGACAAATCCACTGGCTCTTCTGGCAACTTGTGATGTTCCAGAACCTGTCCTTAGAGTGAACGAGGAAGTAGAAATTTGAATACTGTATATGTTAAAGAATGTTGATTTTTGCCAACACTACATTGCCCTGGTCACCTAATATCACATATGCCTTTATTTTTCTGCTCAGGAAGTCCTTTTGAGCAGATGCTGACTCGACATGATTTGGAGCAGGACTTTGCCTTGGAAGGCTTCCCCACATACCTCTGTGCAGGAGGGCGTAGCTCCATCTGATGGATGCCCAGCTGGCTCGCCGCCATGTTCTGCTGCGGGTGTGCTGGAACCAGTCGTGGCCCAAGGTGCTGGCCCTGAATGAAGTGTTGATGAGTGCTGGTCACTGTCGCACTCTGTGCAGTGTATGATAGCTTCACAGTCTTTTGCTTGGTGCGCTGTTTAAGTACAACATTGGAAACATACTGAGTGCTCTTTTGGAAAGCGTCTCTGGTCTGCAAGCAGTTTTTCTCTGAATCCTCTGCATTTCCTCAAGGGGTGAGGTTTCTTATGAACAGGGTATCATCTATCAGGGTTCATGACAGAGTTCATGACAGAGTTTTCCAGACTTTTGATGACTGGAATAGAGGTTTTGTTTTTCCATGCTTTTGCTGGAGACCACTCTTTCAATGAGATGAGATGAGAAGTTAAGGGCATAAAACTAGGGTCATTTCGCATTTCTGCGTGTTGACAGACGAATTCCATAAAGAATGAAAATAGCAAGTAGGGAGCAAAATGCTTCATTTTATACCTGAACCCTTTAGTTATCCACTTTTCTTGCATATTGTTTGGTAGTTTCTCCACTATAGGGTTTATTCCTCTTTCTACATCCAAGCAACTCAGTCTGAGTAGGTAACCCCTTGTTTTTTGTGGCTTGTAATTCCAACAAGCTCCTGTAGCTTCTGCAGCTCTTTGTGTAAGAGCTTTGGAAAATAATCAGGTCTGCTAAACAGATTTTTTGGAGAGCTGTAGTATTTGTCCAGCCTCTACCACAGCATTTGTAGCTGGATTATTAATGTCAGCTGCCCTAACTCTTGTTGCATGTTGCAAAGACTTCCCATCAAGCCACTTACAGAGAAGGTCTTGGCTCTTCACTAGGCTTGAGACTTAGTCCTTGACTTCCGGGACAGATACTGTAACTGGCAGACTGGTTGTCGGATGCTGTGACTAACTCTCGATGAGCCAGGTACCAAGCCAAATCTAATGCATTTGTGGTTTGCCAAGTTGTTTCTTGGGATGGATGGAAGTTCAGTCTGTCCACATCTGTGCAGATGAGATTAGCATCAGTAACAATGCTTGACTGAAGTCTGCCATGGTTGAACTGCAGAAGGGGCTGTTATGGGTCTTTGCTGCTGTAGACCCTGACTGTCAATACCTGGACCACGTGAAAGGCATGCTGGCTGAGTGGTGAGGACAGCTTCCCCTTGTAGAGCAGCATCACTGACTTTTTATAGCCAGAATATTCTTTAGTAAGCTGCATTGGCTGTTGTGATGGCAAAGCATGACTGATTTCAGCTACAGACTCACCACATGTCTAAATTAGCTGCTGCTTCATACACCTTTTGCCTTTGAGGCAGCCTCAGATTCATGGTCTTTGTTGAACACACTTAATGTAGTTTCTACACAGGCTCTCTCCATGACTGTACGTGCTTTCACCATGTCTATTCGAGCTTTTGCCATTTGTGCTTCAACTTCACACTTGGCACGTGCTGCTCTCATCCTTGCCACTTCAGTTCTGGCCGGGGGCTCGTGCAACAGCTCTGCTAATCGTGGTTTTGTCCAAGTGTTGTGAAGAGGCGATTGATGAGCTACGTACTGCCCTGACCTCCAGATCTCGGCGATCAAATCAAAACTAACCTGTGCAGGAAAAGACATATAAAAGCAACTCGCATATAGGAAGTGATGTTCATACAAAATGAATTGTGCTTCTAGAGGCCAGAACAATTAATATGTATAATTTTTATTTAATTTTATATATCTAAATAAAAATTCAATAGGTAGTGCTGTTACAAACCCCGTAACTGGGTCACTTACCAGCAAAGATAGAGAGGCCCGTTGAAGTCTGGTGATACTATTTTTAAAAGTCTTTATTCATAAAGGGGCACAAAAATAAGATTAATACAGACATTCAGATAAAAGACGTCGTCAGTACTCAATCTAAAAATGCGGGTATAATAATAATCATCAATTGAGCAATAGCTCTATCGTTTGTCTAGGGGATATTGTATTGTCCGATGGAAAGATAAAAGTCACTGTCCTTTTAAACCCAAAGAGCTGCAGCTTAAGGGAGAGACAGTTTGAAACTTGCCCGGGTCTTTATGAGGCCAATCCGTTGCGTCGGGGGAGTTGGTTCCCTGTTGTTAGTTCCAAGTCATTTTCCGTGGTACCAGCCACCAGCCCCCAGGCAAGGGAACCGAACGCATGTGGCTTCCTTCACATGGCTTCCCGCTATTGCAGGATCGCCAGTGTTTCTTCTGGTGCGTCTGAGGGGCTGTCCCTACTGCCCCTCTTTTATCTTAACTCACCGGGTAGTAGATGTCAATCAGGTTGGGGTGATGCAATCTCTCTCTCAACCAGCCCACTTTGCCCGAGGGCTTGCACGTAGCATAGTCCCCAATCCACAAACGTGGTCTCCAGGAGACAATGGCCATGTCTCTCTCTCATTTCCTGGGTCCTCTGACCCAACCCAAGAATGCTCTTGCGATTCTCACAAAGGAGGGGGCTACCCCGCCCCTTTGGCCCCTCAGAGCTGTGGTGCATTCATAACACCCCCTTTCTTCAAAGCGTTTTCACCAGCGGTGAAACAAAGTAGTACAGAGTCTTACAGGGTTTTAGAATCTAACACAATACAAAAGTTTTTTTTTCTACAGAGTAATACAGTGATACATTCAATTCAGCATCTAGATAAACAATCCGCTAGCACATTATCACTTCCTTTAATATGCTGTATCTTAATATCGAATTCCTGCAGCATCAGACTCCAGCTCAATAACCTCCTGTTTTTATTTTTCATATTGGCCAGGAATACCAACGGGTTGTGATCGGTATAGACCACTAGGGGTTTTTTGCGCTGGACAAATGTATACTTCGAAATGCATTATCACCAACACAAGTGCCAACAATTCTTTTTCCACGGTAGAGTAATTCCTCTGGTGTACATTGAACTTCCGAGAGAAATATGCTACCGGGTGCTCTACTCCATCCCCCGCTTGCTGTAAGAGGACCGCTCCTGCAGCCTCATCACTCGCGTCCGTCGCCAAGGAGAAGGGTGCTAACAAATCGGGTGCTTTTAACACCGGATGATGGCACAATATGACTTTTAACTTTTCAAAAGCATTCTGACAAGAATGGCCCCACTCAAATTTTTCCTCCTTCCGTAGGAGTTTTGTAAGGGGGAGAGCAATATCCGCGAAATTTTTGCAGAATTTCCGATAGTATCCCACCATGCCCAAAAACCTCCTCAGGGCCCTTTTATTGTAGGGTACAGGAACCTCAGAAATAGCCTGTACCTTCGCCTGCACAGGAGCCAACTGCCCCTCTCCCACCACATACCCCAAGTATGTGATCGTGGCATGACCAAATTCACTCTTCGTGAGGTTTGCTGTAAGTTGGGCTGCCGACATTCGTATGAACAGAGTTTCTACAGCCTCCATGTGCTCCCCCCAGGTGTCATTCCAAACTACCACATCGTCAAGATAAGCCTTGGTGTGGGTTAACCCCCTTATCACAGTGTCTATCATCCGCTCAAATGTCCCTGGTGCATTTTTCATCCCAAACGGCATAACGTTGTACTCATACAACCCGGATGGGGTGACAAAGGCTGAAATTTCTCGAGCCCTGTCCGTCAAAGGAACGCACCAGTACCCCTTTAACAAGTCAACTTTAGTGATGTACCTCGCCTTCCCCACTTGGTCAATGCAATCATCCACCCTAGGGATAGGGTAAGTGTCTGTCTGGGTGACAGCGTTGAACTTTCCGGTAATCGGTACAGAACCTTATGGTACCGTCCGCTTTCGGGACAACCACGCAAAGAGAAGCCCACGAAGAAGAGGATTCGCGGATTATCCCAGCAGCTAGCATATGTTCAATCTCCTTTTCTACTAGTTGGTTCTTTTCGGAATTCATCCAATAAGGGGCCTGTTTTATAGGCAGGGTTGAGGTAACTATCACATCATGTGTCGTCCCACTACACCTTCTTGGGACATCTGGACATAAGTCTGTATGCCGGTTAATGAGCTGCTCCCGCTGTTCAGGCTTTAAGTGGCTAACTTTATCCGCAAGGCTTGCCAATACGACAGAGTTCTCCAATCGGGTGGGTACTATATCTATCTTTTCAAACCGCTCTGGTACCTCCTGACCATCCCCCTCTACCTCATCGGTTTTCATGGCCGCACCAACCACCACGGGGGTGGTTTCATGGTACCCTTTCATCATGTTCACGTGAACTAACTGGGTCGGCTTTCGCTGATCGGGGGTTTCAATCACGTAATTCAGCGAGTCTATTTTCTTACGCACTTTATATGGTCCTTGAAACCTCGCCTGAAGGGGGTGGGTAACTACCGGAAATAGGACCAAAACCTTGTCGCCTACGTGAAACTCTCGTTCTCTTGCTCTCGGGTTATACCACTGGCTCATTTTTTCCTGGGAGTCTTTAAGGTTTTCTCTTGCCATGGCGCATACTTTCTGCAGCCTTTCCTGGAATTTCAGAACATAGTCGATTACGCTGACTTGAACAGTCGGGCTTGACCACTTTTCTCTCAGGAGGGTTAGAGGGCCCCTGGGCCTGTGACCGAAAACGAGCTCAAACGGACTGAACCCCAGTGAGCACTGGACTGTATCCCTGACGGCAAATAACAGAAGGGGTAAAGCCTCATCCCAGTCTCAAACGTTCTCATAAGTTTTAAGCATGGTCTTTAGTGTAGCGTGGAACCTTTCCAACGCCCCTTGGGATTCCGGGAGGTACGCGGAGGCTAGAATTTGTTTGACCCCTAGCTGGGTCATCATCTGCTGAAATGCGTGAGATGTGAAGGTACTCCCCTGATCCGATTGAATCTCCTTAGGCAGCCCCACTGTGGTAAAGAATTTGATGAGGGCCCTCACCACCTCAGCAGTCCTAATATTACCCAGAGGCACAGCCTCTGGAAATCGTGTAGCGGCACACATCATGGTCATGATATACTGCCGCCCCCTCGCCGTTTTAGGTAGGGGACCCACAAAATCCACAATGATTCAAGAGAAAGGCTCCTCACATGCGGGGATGGGTCGGAGGGGTGCCTTAGGGATAACTTGGTTCGGCTTACCCACCATTTGGCAGGTATGACACCTTTTACAATATTCAGTAATCTCTTTTCTCAGGTTTGGCCAATAGAACTCTCTTTGAACCCGATCCACTGTCTTCGTTATTCCCAGATGCCCACCCAAGGGCCCCTTATGAGCTAAGTTCAGAATTTCGTCCCGATACACTTTCGGAACTACTATCTGATGTACCACTGCCCAGTCCTCATCGACCAGCATCGCGGGGGGCCTCCATTTTCTCATCAACACACCCTCTTTCAGGTAGTAACCCTCGGGCTCTGCCTCAATCTCGGTCTCAGAAAGAACCAACTCTCTCAAGGCCACCAGCCCCTCGTCACCTTCCTGTTCCCGTACAAACTCTCTTCTGGCTAAGGGCAGGTCTACCTCCCCCGTTTACTCTCTCTTCCCTCCCTACTCTCCGGTTCACCTTCCTCTGACCCTCGTTGGTACAAAGTCAGCAAAAACATCTCGGCCAACTCGACACTGGCCGGACTTAAACCGCTCTCTGTCTCTGCTGCCTTTTTCGCCATGCTGCGAGTGACCGCGCATGCAGGATAGATCTTGGACTCTGGGGGCGGGGCCTCAACCCTCACAGGCCGGGTTGTCAGCTTCACGGGTGCACCCATCTTCCCACCCACTAAGTCGTTACCCAGAAGGACGTCCACGCCTTCCCCCGGCAACTCCGGCAGGACCCCCAATTCCACTGGGCCCGACACCAGCTCACAATTCAGAATGACCCTATGCAAGGGCACCACTTTGGTCCATTTTCCTATGCCTCTCAGGGCTACCACTCCCGTCTGAGGACCAAACTCTAGCACCTTACTGCTAATCAACGACAGCTCAGCCCCCGTGTCTCTCCAGATTCGTACTGGAATTGGTGGGGCTCCTTCCTCCACAGACACGGTTCCTTCTGAACTAAACGTCTCACGCCCCTCCTGTACTCCATCTACCGGGGGTCCTCTCGTCAACTTTCTGCTCGACGCAATACAGCCTATAGGGATAGCTGCTTTCCCTTTTTCTGGCTCCTTTCTCAGAGCGGGGCATTTAGATGCAATATGTCCCACCTTTCCACAATTAAAACAGGTCAAACCAGGAAATCTCCTGGTTTCTGGCCTCTCATCCTCAATTTTCCTGCTAGCTCCCGGCAGAGTTTCTCCCTTAGCCGGGGGGCTTTCCCTACCGTTCCCACGGTCTCTCGGGTAACTTTTTGTCGAGGAAAACTTTGTCTTGTGGGTTAGGGCATATTCATCTGCGAACCTAGCAAATTCTGAGATGGACTTATTTGACTTCTCATTCAAATACATCTGGATCTCCTCTGGAATACAACCTTTAAATTCCTCAATCAAAATTAACTCCCTGAGACGCCCATAATCCTCGTCCACTATTTCTGCGGTGCACCAACGGTCCAAGAGCACCCCCTTCTCATAGGCAAACTCGGTATACGTCTGATTCCACCCTTTCCGTAAATTTCTGAACTTTTGTCTATAGGCTTCAGGTACTAGCTCGTAACCCCGGAGAATGGCCGCCCTTACTTTGTCATAACTCTCCTCCTCTCCCTCCTCCATGGACAACGCCGTATATGCCCGCTGTGCCTTCCCTTTTAACACACTTTGTAACAACGCCACCCACTGACCTCTGGGCCACTTCTGATTCACTGCCACCTTTTCAAAAAGCAAGAAATAACTATCAACATCCGTCTCCTCGAACGGAGGTACTAACCTCAACTCCCGACTAACATTAAACTGCTCCTCTCGGTCTGACCCCTGACCGCGTTGCTCTTGCTTTAACTTCTCCATCTCCAAGTCATGTTTCCTCTGTCTCTCTGCCTCCTTCATCCTCTCGGCCCTTTCCTTCTCCTTCTCAGCTGCTTCCAGCTTTTTTAACTGAAGTTCATGCTCTCTTTGCTTCTCATCTCTTTCCTGCTCCCGTTTCACCTCTAACTCCTTTAGTTTGTCGTCTCTCTCTCTCTCTCTCTCTCTCTCTCTCCCCCTCTCCCTCTCTCCCTCTCTCCCTCTCTCCCTCTCAGCTTCATGTTCCAACCTTAATTTCTCCAACTCTAACTGAGCCATCCCACTAGCTGGTACCTTTTCAGGGATATTTTCCAATACCTCAGCTGCAAACACCTTCTTCCCAATGTAATACTGGGTTATTGCCCTTCGCACCTCCCGCTTTTTCATGGACGACCTCACCTCTGTGAGGTTTAACCCCTTTGCCAAATTTACCAAGTCTGATTTGGTGGCCGCCTCTAGCGCCTCCAGAGTCGGGTTTTCTATAAATTCATCCACGTCCATCTTTGCTGGTTTCCCGTCTGGCTACCCGCGTACCAGATCCAAGTTTGGACTTACAAGCCAGATTCACTGGCTCCCCAATTTGGTTTCAAATCTCGAGACGAGAACCCCAATTGTTGTTACGAACCCCGTAACTGGGTCACTTACCAGCAAAGATAGAGACGCCCGTTGAAGTCTGATGATACTATTTTTAAAAGTCTTTATTCATAAAGGGGCACAAAAATAAGATTAATACAGACATTCAGATAAAAGACGTCGTCAATACTCAATCTAAAAACGCGGGTATAATAATAATCATCAATTAAGCAATAGCTCTATCGTTTGTCTAGGGGATATTGTATTGTCCGATGGAAAGATAAAAGTCACTGTCCTTTCAAGCTGCAGCTCTTTGGGTTTAAGGGAGAGACGGTTTGAAACTTGCCCGGGTCTTTATGAGGCCAATCCGTTGAGTTGGGGGAGTTGGTTCCCCGTTGTTAGTTCCAAGTCGTTTTCCGTGGTACCAGCCACCAGCCCCCAGGCAAGGGAACCGAACGCATGTGGCTTCCTTCAAATGGCTTCCTTCAAGATCGCTAGCGTTTCTTCTGGTGCATCTGAGGGGCTGTCCTTACTGCCCCTCTTTTATCTTAACTCGCCGGGTAGTAGATGTCAATCAGGTTGGGATGATGCAATCTCTCTCTCAACCAGCCCACTTTGCCCAAGGGCTTGCACGTAGCATAGTCCCCAATCCACAAACGTGGTCTCCAGGAGACAATGGCCATGTCTCTCTCTCATTTCCTGGGTCCTCTGACCCAACCCAAGAATGCTCTTGTGATTCTCACAAAGGAGGGGGCTCCCCCACCCCTTCGGCCCCTCAGAGCTGTGGTGCATTCATAACAGTGCAAAAAGAGAGCAGCAGAACTAGTTTTCATGGGTCAGTTCAATGTCCATCCAGAAACCTAATGGAGGGGAAGAAGCTATTCCTAAAACGTTGACTCTGTGTCCTTGGGCTCCTGTACTTCCTCCCTAATGGTAGCAATGAGTAAGTAGAAGGTCGTAAATGGTGGATGCTGCTTCTTTGAGGCATCGCCCTTTGGGGATGTTCTCTGCTGGGGAGGCTCGTTCCCAAGATGAAGCTGGCCGAGTTCACAACTTTCTGCAACGTTTTCTGTGTTTGTGCAGTGCCCCCTCCATACCAGATGGTGATGCAATCAGTTAGAATGACATGTGGCTCAAGGCCCCTTTTGGCCTCTGCAGATGAAGCCTGTTGAGTTCCTCCAGCAGTTTGTTCTGTTTCCCTTCTTTGAATAAGCTTTTGGTTACTACCGACATCACCTTACATGGTTCTCGGTAAGTGAACCAGGTGAGTATTTTTAACAACTCAGTAGTTTCATGATTGTTGTTATTGAGACTATTTCAAAATTTATTTCTTCTCTAATTATATATTACTCATGGTTGGACTTGGTTTTGTGCCTTTGGAGGAATGATCCAGTGCTTTGGTCACTGGGTACAGCCACTAATACTGTACCCAACACTTTAACGCTAACACCTCTGTTATGGATATGGAAAATCTTTGAAAGGTTTCTCTATCTTAAAAAACGTAATATAAATAAAAAAATTTTGTTGCAGCTAAATGATAGAGCAGCTGTTGGCTTCATGAGTCATTCCTCCAAGAGGACCACAACCTTGTTGAAGTGTTTGGAGGTTTGCGTGCCTCAATGACCCAGAGAGCTATGCTGGTTGGAGTCAGGGCCTTGTGCTTTGGCTCTTGGTAGGGTCAACCGTGCTGTACAGGTCAAAGGGTAGAGGCCAGACTAAGAGTGGTCTACTGGTTCTCCAGGTTTGGGGATTCAGCTCAGGGCAAAACAAACTGGTAAAACAAAATTGTTACAGAAATAGCAATTAAGAATCCTTCTACATCTGAGTGGAATGGTATTCCTGAGTCTCACCTGGAGCTTGCATGAGTGACAGCAGTGAAAACCGAGGGGAGGCTGCACACATGATCAGGAAGCCCTGAACACCACCAGAGATGGAGGATCTTCATTGCTGCCCTAAATGCCAGTGGCGTGACAGGAAGTAGGGAAGTTATCACACAAGCTGGTGTGATTAGACAGGTTATACTGGATGGGTAGCATTGGGCATTGTGGGCCACAGAGCCTACTTCTGTGCTGTCAGGGAGATACCAGGTTTTTGTTTGTATTAAGTAAGCTGAGCTCTGTTTACCAGCTGAAATGCTGCTCACTTGGATGGTGGGTGGCTGTGCTGAGCTGTAATAACTGTGACAATTGTTTTTGCTTAGCTACACCCCTGACAAGTGAGTTGTACACCATCAGCAGCTTAACAACAGCACGAGTCCCTAGTCATTGCTTCAGGGCATTGCGATGTACGGTTCAGGTGTTCATTATTCAAGGTCGCTGTGCAGGTGCCAACTGTTGCTTTTGACTTCAGAGGTGAAAAATTACCTGGACAAAGGCTGCAGATGCTGAAAATCTGAACTAATAGCACAAAATATCAGAAACATAAGAGATTCTGCAAAAATCTTAAGCAAAGCACACAAAGCATTGCAGGGACTCGGCAAATTAGGCAGGATCTATGGAGGGGAATAAACAATCTTGGAACAAGTGATGTGTCACAGATGTAGCACCAGTCCTGATGAAGGGTCTAGGCCCAAACCGTAGACTGTTGATTTTTCTCCATAAGTGCTGCTGGACTTGCTGAGTTCCTCCAGCACTTTGCGTGTGTTGCTCAAAGTATCAGAACTGCTCATTGTCATCAGGTGAGAAAAAATGATGCTGTTTCAACCTTCTACATCAAGACCACTTGAATTTTATTCCTCTAAATTCACAGATTTCCAAATTCTCTCTATGGATTCTGTCTATTCTTTTCGCTGCCCCTGTAAAGCAGCCAGTTTAGTCAAAGACCCAACCCAGCTTTTCCCATTGGGCAGAAGCCCGAGAGCATGTGCCACCAGACTGAAGGGCAACTTCTGTCCCACTATGATCAGACCTTGAATGGATCTCTTGCACAATAAGATGAACTCCTGGCCCCTCAATCTGCTTTGTGGTGATCATGTACTTTGTTTACCTGCACTGCACTTTCTCTAGCTTTTGCACTTTATTCTGCACTGTTATTGTTTTACCTCATTCTAGCTCAATGTACTGTGTAATGACCTGATCTGTACAAACAGAGAGCAAGACAAATTTTCATTGTATCTTGGTAAATGTGACAATAATATACCAATGGTCAGTATCTCAGCCAAAACCTTTGGAAGTGGAGGGAGGGAGAACGTTATGTTTCATTTTATAGAGAAGTGCAGGACCTACCTCTTGACTCACACAACTCATTTTCTGCTCTCTATTAATATTTTTCAACAGACAAATGTTTTCCTAAGCCTTGCAGTTTGGGCCTAGAAATACACCCAGACCAGATTGGTTGATTTTCCTCCAGTAAGTTGAATTTTAGCATGTTTACTGGTCTTATTTCTGATGTTATCAAGTTTATTAAACCTATTTCTGCATCATATTACTCTAGGATTTGCACTGCACCATGTACATAGTTTGTACTGAAGCATCGCGGTCTTGTTTAGCAGCCCAGAGACTATTTTTCTGGTGCTATTTTCATGCCAATGTGCTGAAAATCACACTTAACAAAACATTAATGCTTAGGAGGAAGAATCACAGTCACAGTTTTGGTAGTATCAACTGACACAAAATGTGTGTGTGTGTTTTTTCTAAAAAAAAATAGAATCGTAGTGAAAGTGGATCAGCAGTGTGTTTTTCCACAGCCATGACAGTCTGGTACACACACCTAAGGGGCTTATTTTGAGTATCAGTTCTTGGCTAATCCCAAAAGTCAACATTGGTCCAAGGTGGAATCGGGGATTTTCAGGTTGGTTCTCTAACACTACCTCAGACTAGATCTCTCTCAACTTGCACAGATGTTATTATGTTTATTTTACATCTTTTAATTTATTTACTTATTTAGAAATACAGCATGGAATAGGCCCTTTGAACATGTCACCCCAGCAACCCCAACAGACCCGATTAACCTAACCTAATCATGGGCTAATTTACAATAATCAGTTAACCTACCTGGTACATATTCGGACTGTGGAAGGAAAGCAGAGGACCTGGAGAAAGCCCATGCATTCCCGTGGGAAGATGTATAAAGAATCCTTAAATAGGGTGCTGGCAGAGAACTGTGAGCTCTGCCGCCCGAGCTGTAATAGTGTCGTGCTACTGTGACAAATTGCTTATTTTGTTATGTAAGTTATGTATAATTTATGCAAGTGTGCAATATGTAATTAAAGTTTGTCGTGCCCGTAATGTACTATACTGCTGCTGCAAAAATCTAATACTTTTGGCATTGATGTACTGAGTCTGTATGCCCATGACAATGAACTTGATGTCCAAAGGCCTGGGACTGACAATGACAGCTCTGCTTATCGATTAGGTTTCCACTGACGTTGCTTGCTCATGTGGAGGTGCTCTTTGCCTCAGGTCTGTGCATCTCACTCATGGAACTGTAACCACAACAAGGATTCTATACTCTCAGGAGTGAAGAAAGAAGACACAGTGGGAATGAAAGTAACAGTTAATAGACATTTCTGTTGAATATTTGCCTCTTATTCTTCTGCTTTTTTGACATTTTGTACCCTGTACCCCATAGGCTGCAGCACTAAAAACATTGTTTGGTTCTCTCATGAGAGAGATTGAGTAAGACTGATGTTTAATTACTTGAATTTACAAGATTGAGAAGGTTAGAGAGGCTAGATGCCAAGAAGCTCTTCCCTCTAGCTGGACCATAAGACATAGGAGCAGAATTTGGCCCTTTGAATCTCCTCCACCATTTGATCATAACTGATTTATTTTTCTTCTCAACCCCATTCTCCTGTAACCATCGATACCCTTACTATTCAAGAACCTATCAGAATCATGTTAATCATCGCTGATGTATGCCATGAAATTTGTTGTTTTGCAGCAACAGTACAATATGTAAAAATTACTACAAGTTACAGTTAAGAATATATAAAGAGTGCAAAAAGAGAGCAAAGTAGTGAGGTAGTGTTCGTGGGTTCATGGACCATTCAGAAATCTGAAGGCAGAGGGGAAGAAGCTGCTCCTAAAATGTTAAATGTACATTTTCAAGTTCCTGTACCTCCTCTCATTAATGGTCATAATGTTGTCGCATGAACAAAGTCACTGGAGAGAAGCACTGGTAGACGTGAAGCAGCCTCTTTATTTGACAAAGTGAGATATGGCAGGCATCAAATGGAGACCCTTTCAGAGGTAAATGATCTGCTTGACCCAATGTAATTTGTGGTAAAGATCAAAGAAGCATTCAGGACAATTCAAACACACATTCAAACATATGTACTATGTTCCCTTTGAACTACATATAACAGTTTCAAGTGCCTGGATCTTTCCAGCATTACACCCAAAATAAGTTCATTGCTGTCATATCCATGCAAAGGAGCTTGACTGAGTCCGTGCAAATGTAGACAATTAGTTACGTGCCCATTTCCTGGTCTGTCTGGTCTGCATTTTACTATTCTGAGCTGCATTATAAACTTATTCTTCAATGCATGTTCGAAGCAGAAGGCTAGTGGCCGGAGTCTGTTAAAGTTAATTGCTACATGTGCTAACCTCAAAAATTGCCCTAACAATAATAAGGGCATGTCCTCTGTAGTGGGAGACCTTCATGATGCACAAAGCCTTCTTGAGGCATCATCTTTTGCAGATACCCTGTGAAAGCTAGCGCCCACAATGCAGCTAGCTGAGTGTAAAAACCTCTGCCACTTTTTCTGATCCTGTTCATTGGCCCCCTCCATACCAAACAGTGGAGCAACTAGTCAGAATATTCTGCATCTCTAGAGTATGCTAACATAATACTCAATAACTCAGCCTCCTAGATTCTCCCACAACCTGGAATATGGGAAAATAGATTCTGAATGAAGTGTGATGTTAGGAAAAAGTTGTTAAATTTCTGTACCATAGAACCCCACTGATGTTTTATCATTGAAATCAATGGATATTAGAATTCGACAGGGAATTGTGAGATAGAGGGACCTGGTAGGAAAGAGGATGAGGTACCTACCTGGATGGCATGTAAGCTTGAGGCCCTACTTCTGTAACCAATGTATGACTAGCATATACAAATACCTGGATTATACAGCTTTGATGCACTGCATTTTGAATCCCTGCTTACCAAAGCTATTGACTGTGTATATAAACCTTGCCATTACTGTTTAAAATTTTATCGGATCACTGAAAATTAGTCTCTAATCTGGCAATATTGAAGATGTGTTTATAAAGTTAATTAGATATATGTTTCAGCATGATAGGATCAAAAATTGATCTTTTCCAGAGCAAAAAGTGATAGTTGTTAGGTTTCTGATTAGTAAGGGGATAAAAGATTATGGGGAGAAGGCAGAAGTATGGGGTTTAGAGGGATAATAAATCAGCCATGATCAAATGGCAGAGCAGACACAATGGGCTGAATGGCCTAATTCTGCTCCTGTGTCTTAACAACAAATTCTGTGCTGCTTCATGACGTGCTGGAATTTCAACTGTACCTTTTGGACATTAGGGGAATTTACATTAGATGATATCACTCTCTAAGCAATGATACATTCTGGATATTCTGGAGTAAAGTGAAGCAGATTGTCTCAGGAACACCACTTATTGCTCAGCCCAGGAACAACCTAGTTCTCCAAAAGCTGCACTGTCTGGAATTAAGTCAATCCCATCCTTCCTGTAGTCAGTCAGCACCCATTCCTCATGTTCCCAATGTTGCTGTTGTCACCTGCCACCTATGTGAATGATCCAAACTCACTTCACGGCACCCCCCCCACCCCCACTCTCCAGATATGATTCAGACTTTGTATTACATCTCCGGTTGTTTCTTTGTGTCAGGCAAAGATTGTTTGGGGAATTACATTGTCTGCAATATAGTCACCATCTTTTTCATAATGTTGTCACTGTACTGTGTTCTTTTCAGTGAAGCTGAACAGATGGAGTTTGTGAGCATGGAGCACAAAAAGTATCAAATCTATCTCTTGTGGCAACCCACTTTCTGCGCAGGCTCACAAATAGCCAGCGCGCGGGGGGAGACTTTGGTAATGCACCTCTGATGTCATTTCCGACCGGAGAGGGTGGGTGCTCGGGATTAAATGCCAGCGCCGCGAAGTTTGAATAAACAAGTCTCGAAATGACTTACCAACTACGTGTCGTTATTTCAGCGCTGTGTGTAGCACATCGGTACATTGGTGACCCCGACGGTCCAAACGGGATTTGGACCAAAGATGACTGACTCTTCATCTGTTCACGCAGTTTCGCTCCAACTGCCGACTTTCTGGACGCTGCGACCACGTGTGTAGTTTAGCCAAGCAGAAGCCCAGTTCCAGATTCGGCAGATATCCTCTGATTCCACGCATTACTACCACGTGGTGAGCGCCCTTGACCAGGAGACGGCCGCCCAGGTTGCAGATTTCATACAGTCACCCCCGGAAGAAGGCAAATATGAAGCATTCAAAGCGCTGCTCATTGGGACCTTTGGCCTCTCACGGCATGAGCGGGGTGCCCGCCTGCTTCACCTGGACGGCTTGGGAGACAGACTGCCGTCAGCATTGGTGAACGAGATGCTGTCCCTGGCTGACGGACACAAGCCCTGCCTCATGTTCGAGCAAGCGTTCCTGGAGCAACTGCCCGAGGACATACATCTACTGCTGGCCGACACAGATTTCAGCGACCCCTGGAAGGAGGCGGCCTGGGCAGACGTTCTGTGGAAAGCCAAGAGGGAGAGCGTGGTGTCCGTCGGTCAGATTACCAGGCCACGCGCCCAACAGCAGACCAGACCAGGCCCGGCAGGGGGGCGCACACAACACAGAGGCAGGAGTGAGGAGGCCAGTGAACAGTGGTGTTTCTACCACCAGCGGTGGGGCACAAAAGTCCACCATTGTCACCCACCCTGCAAGGGCCAGGGCCAAGGCCAGCTGTCGCTAATGACTATGGTGGCTGGCCACCAGGACAGCCTCTTGTACGTCTGGGACAAACAGTCGGGACGCCGTTTCTTGGTCGACATCGGAGCAGAAATCAGTGTCTTGCCCCCGATGGGGTACGACACCCACAACAGGAAGCCAGGACCCACCCTGAGGGCTGCAAGCGGCAGCACGATACAGACCTACGGCACCCGCACAGCGCAGCTGCAGTTCGGCGCCAGCTGGTTCACGTGGGACTTCACACTGGCCGCCGTGGCCCAACCACTCCTGGGGGCGGACTTCTTGCGAGCTCACAGCTTGCTGGTCGACTTGCAAGGGGAAAGACTGGTACATGCCGTGACTTTCCAGACATTCTCCCTGGGTGAAGCCAAGTTGCCGGCCCCACACCTGGACTCCATCACGCTGTCGGACAACGAATCACCAGAATCCTGGCGGACTTTCCATCGATTCTGGCACCGCAGTTCACGGCAGCCATGCCCAGACACGGCGTACAGCACCACATTCCGACCCAGGGACCACCCCTTGATGCCAGCGCACGAAGGCTCCCCCTGGAAAAGCTATGCCTGGCAAAGGAGGAGTTCAAGAGAATGGAGGAATTGGGGATCGTACGGAGGTCCGACAGCCCGTGGGCCTCCCCCCTGCACATGGTGCCCAAAGCAGCCGGGGGTTGGAGACCATGCAGCAACTACCACAGACTGAATGAGGCTACAACTCCAGACCGCTACCCCGTGCTGCACATACAGGACTTTGCAGCAAACCTGCACGGGGCAAGAATCTTTTCCAAAGTAGACCACGTCTGGGGATACCATCAAATCCCGGTGCACCCTGAAGACATCCCCAAAACAGCACTCATCACCCCGTTCGGCCTGTTAGAGTTCCTCCGAATGCCGTTCGGCCTGAAGAATGCCGTACAGACGTTCCAGCGGCTAATGGATGCGGTGGGACGCGATCTGGACTTTGTGTTCATCTATTTGGACGACATCTTTATAGCCAGCAGTTGTCGTCAGGAGCATCTGTCCCACCTCCACCAGCTCTACTTCTGCCTGAGTGATCTCGGCCTCACGAACAACCCGGCCAAATGCCAGTTCGGTCTCGATACCATCGACTTCCTGGGCCACAGGATTACCAAAGACGGGGCAACACCTCTGCCCGCCAAGGTAGACGCGATCCACCACTTTGCTCGGCCCAACATGGTCAAAGGCCTGCAGGAGTTCATTGGTATGGTGAACTTCTACCACCGTTTCCTCCCCTCAGCAGCCCGTATCATGCACCCTTTGTACACCCTGATGTCGGGTAAAGTCAAGGACATTACTTGGGACGAGGAGGCTGCGGCTGCTTTCGTTAAAGCCAAGGAAGCCTCGGCAGATGCCGCGATGCTGGTGCACCCCAGAACGGACGTTCCAACCGCCCTCACGGCGGACGCATCTGACACAGCAGTCGGTGGGGTGCTGGAGCAGCTCATCGAGGGGCACTGGAAACCCCTGGCGTTCTTCAGCAAGCACCTACGACCACCCGAACTCAAGTACAGTGCTTTCGACCGGGAGCTGTTGGCACTGTATCTGGCAATCCGGCATTTCAGGTACTTCTTAGAAGGCAGGCCATTCACTGTGTTCACGGACCACAAACCATTGACCTTCGCGTTCACGAAGGTGTCTGATTCCTGGTCGGCTCCCCAGCAGCGACATCTGTCCTGCATCTCCGAGTACACGACGGACATCCAGCATGTCTCGGGAAAGGACAACGTCGTGGCGGATGTACTCTCCAGACCAGCTGTCCAGGCCCTGTCCCTGGGGGTGGACTATGCAGCACTGGTGGAGGCGCAGCAGGCAGACGACGAGATGCCCAGCTACAGGACCGCAGTCTTGGGTTTGCAGCTGCAGGACTTTCTCGTAGGCCCAGGTGAGAGGACCCTCCTGTGCGACGTGGCTACCGGCTAACCTCGCCCCATCGTCCCGGCAGCCTGGAGGCAGCGAGTTTTCGACTCCATACACGGTTTGGCACACCCATCTATCAGGACAACCGTCCGGCTGGTCTCCAGCAAGTTAGCGTGGCACGGACTTCGCAAGCAGGTCAGTGAATGGGCCAGAACGTGCGCGCAGTGCCAAACAGCCAAGATGCAGCGGCACACTAAAGTCCCGCCGCAGCAGTTCGAACCCACCCACCGGAGGTTTGACCACATTCACGTGGATGTTGTGGGCCCCCTACCAGTGTCCTGAGGAGCGTGGTACACTCTAACTATACAGTCTACTATGTACAGTACAGTCTAACTATGGTAGACTGGTTCACGAGGTGGCCAGAGACGGTCCCGCTCACCGACACATCTGCCGATTCCTGCGCCTGAGCACTGATTGCAACCTGGGTAACACGCTTCAGGGTACCGGCCCACATTACCTCCGACAGAAGCGCCCAGTTCACCTCCAGCCTGTGGTCGGCTGTGGCCAGCCTGTTGGGAACGCAACTACACCACACAACTGCCTACCACCCACAGTCGAACGGACTTGTGGAACGCTTCCACCGTCACTTGAAGTCGGCTCTCATGGCCCGCCTGAGAGGACCTAACTGGGTGGATGAGTTTCCCTGGGTCCTGCTTGGAATTCGCACAGTGCCCAAAGAGGATCTGCACGCCTCGTCAGCCGAGTTGGTGTACGGAGCGTCCCTGGCTGTCCCAGGAGAGTTCATACCAGCCCCAAGGGGGCAAGAGGAAGAACCTGCAGCTGTCTTGGACAGGCTACGCGAAAGGCTTGGCAACCTGGCCCCCATACCAACGGACCCCGACCCATATACCCAAAGACCTGCGGAACTGTAAGTTTGTGTTTGTACGAAGGGGCGGACACCAGGCACCGCTACAGCAGCCGTACGAGGGGCCATTCAAGGTGATCAACAACAACGGGTCTACGTACATTCTGGACATTGGGGGGAAAAAGGAGGTTTTCACGGTGGACCGACTCAAACCAGCCCATGTGGACTTAGCGCAGCCGGTTGAGGTTCAGGCACCGCGACGCAGAGGCAGACCTCCCAAACAGAGGCTGATCCAGACTGTGGACATTGGGGGGTGTATCGCCGGTTCTGGGGGGGGGGGGTGTTATGTGACAACCCACTTTCCGCGCAGGCTCACAAATAGCCAGCGCGCAGGGGGAGAGTTTGGTAATGCACCTCTGACGTCATTTCCGCCCGGAGAGGGTGGGTGCTCGGGATTAAATGCCAGCGCCGCGAAGTTTGAATAAACAAGTCTCAAAACGACGTGTCATTATTTCAGCGCTGTGTGTAGCACATCGCTACACTCTTGTATTTTTTGAGAGTTATAAATGAGTTGCATTTTACACTTGGCACTAGATCATTGGAAACCGGAAATTAAATCCATCGTCATCCATTAGTTTCTAGAGTTGGAGAAAATGAATGCTGCAACTTTTCCCTGTTGCACAACATGTGGGCTGCTTTCTGCAATTTATACTGGACCATTGGATTCAACTTTTCATCACTAGGCTGAGTTTTGGAGGGGAGGAATCATTTCTGTCCATCAGGGTTCCAGATGTCAGAAGTGGAAAAATCTTTAATTTGCCAACTCCAGCAGCCAAAACCTTGACCGCAAATTTGGTCCAAAAATAAACAAATGAGGGAGGAATATTACAGTGCACTCAAATAATTATTTAGAGGAAATGTCTACTCTTCTCAGAATCTGGAAGCTGGGAAGTATATGATACATAACTCCATAAATCCATTTATTTTAAAATCCTATTACATCTGGAATTCCTCTGATTTTTAGAATTGTCAATACTGAACTGCTCCGTTAAGTTTAAAGTTTCACATTTTCTGTACAAAAGTATACACACATTTTGAGGGGCAGATTCAAATTCAGCAGGAGGTTTCTTCTTGAAAACTTGGTCAATGCTTTTGGTCCTTGCACCTACCAAGCAGCTTACTATGATGAGGGGGGAATGGACTGATTGTGATGCCACTGATTCACTTCACAATTTGGAGGCTGAGGGGAGACCTGATAGTTTATAAAATTATGAGAGTTTTGTTCTAAAGTTAGAGGGAATTTGAAGGAGACACAAGGGACTGCAGATGCTGGAAAACAGAGGAAATCAGCGAATTGGGTATCTGTGGGGTGAAAGGAATTGTTGATGTTTCAGGTTGAAACCCTGCATCAGAAAAGGAAGGGATGGGGCACTCTCTGATTCCATCATTTTGCTGCACTGGAAGACCCTGGAACAGGGGTTCCCAATCTGGGGTCTTCAGACCCCTTGCTCAATGGGTATTGGTCCATGGCAATAAAAAGTTTGGGAACCCCTTCCCTCGAGATACCGTAGGTTATCCAATATCCATCAAAGTCCTAAGGAGCACTAAAAACTGACACAAGGGTAGGCAATAATATGAAGCTGTTTTAGGTATGAAACTCGCCCATTTTAACTGCTCCCTTACACAATTTGAAGGATGTGGCTGCACTGCAGAGAGGGAAGAGGATTTTCACCAGGGTGTTGTCTGGGTCGGAGGACTTTAGTTAAGGGGGGGGGGGTAGGGGGGATGAACAGACTGGGTTTGTTTTCCCTGGAGTGAATGAGGCTGAGGGGTAACCTGATAAAACAATGGGTGGCATAGATAGGGTATTAGTTTTTTTTCCTATGATAGGGCAAAAGTTTATGCTTGATGGAGTTTTAAAAGGGATCTGAGTGTAAGTACTTTAATGCAGAGAATGGCTAATATTTGGTATGCACTGCCAGAGGAGGTGGTGGAATCAGCTGTGATTACCATGTTTGAAAGGCAGTTGGGCAGACACTTATCTAGGTAAGACATAGAAGGATATTATCTTAATGCAGGGACTTGTATAGAGAAGGCATAGCAGATACAGGCCTAATGCAGGCAAGTGGGATTACAGTAGATGGCCAAAGAGCCTGCCTGTGTGCTGTATGACTTCATTAAAGACCAAGCATCTGAATGCTGGTCCACTACATTCCAGACGGTGCTGTGAGGACATTACTTAACTTTCTATTTAAGAAGTTTTCCTTTGCATCTGAAACTACATGCAAAGATAAAAGTCCTGTTCTCCGCTAATGGCTGTGCTTGGATCTGTAAACAACTTGATGTTCCCTTCAGAGGCAGCAGCACAACCTAACTTTCCCATGGGTCCTCTGAATGCCCGCCAGACTTTCTAGAACTGCTTCTGGCCAACTCTGAGAAGAGCATGTTGATGCACCATCAATAACTCACTCTGAGACGTAAAGGCGAGATATCGGCTTTTATTGACTGGAAGAAGGAACAAGCAGTGAGTGATCACCATACTACATCCTGGAGACTGAGAGGCCGGGCTCAGGCCTTGATCGCCTTTATACAGGGGTCTGTGGGAGGAGCCACAGAAGCAGTCAGCAGGGGGCGTGTCCAGACAGGCACACGTAGTTCACCACACATGTTAAGCAGGAAAACTTGGATTCCTTGAATATCTTTTACATCCTCTGGATGTTCCACAGTTTTTACTGCCAAAGCTGAGGTGGTCACCGAATGTGAAACACAACAGAGGATTTACAGATAGTGAAGTCTCACAAGGTGACTGGTTGAGAACCGGTCTCCCCTGAGCAATAATCACCTTGCTAATAATTCAGACTTTGATTTGGACACGTTTTTATGATGTGAAGCATTGAAGGTTTTGGTATTCTAACAATGGTATTTTGTATGAATTAATCAGCAGTTCACAGATTGCAAGGAAGGTATCCACGCCGTGATTCTTACTCAGATCTCAACTGACGCTTTCCTTAATACCTCCTCCCACTGTTCTCCCTATTCTTCTATTTGGCTCTGAGCAATAGGACCATTATGAAATAATATTTGATGCCACTAACCGTTCCCTGCTGAGCTGATATATACCAACTGCAACTACTTTCAGTTCATCAGATGGCAATATCTTTACAATACCACTACTTCACATGAAATATGTTCCTTCCTCATCGAGGAACTGGTGGGAATCCATCAATATTAAAAATGCTTTTTAAAACAAGCATGCTGCTTCTCTTGTCTATACTGACTGATTAAAAGGCAAATTTTCTTGAATACTCAGAGGAAGATCAGCCTCCAATCCAAATATTCACTAAAAGATGTTCTAAAATAACAGCACGTATTTTATAGCCAATTATGTGAATAGAGCAGTAGCAAGGGGCTTATGTGCCAGTGGATAAAAATATTGTTCTTTTTCATGTGATTTGAAGAAACTTTTGGAAGTAAAGACTACCAATACCTTGCATTGGCAATGAGCTGAGAAATGACTGACAGCAACAATATTATAGAAAAATCAGAGATAATATTCTTCTATACTTGCCATAATACTGTAAGACATAGGAACAGAAATAGGCTATTTGGCCCATTTAGTCTGCTCCATCATTCCATCATGACTGATTTTTTTTACCCTCTCAATCCCATTCTCCTGCCTTCACCCCATAACCTTTGACGTCCTTAATAATCAAGAATATATAAACCTCTACTTTAAATATACCCAATGAGTTAGCCATCTGTGGCAATGAATTCCACAGCTTTACCAGCCTCTGGCTAAAGCAGTTCCTCCTCACCTCTGTTCTAAGGGGATATCCCTGTATTCTGAGGCTGTGCCATCTGATCCGAAACTCCCCCACTAAAGGAAACATTATCTCTATGCCCATTTTACATGGCCTCCCTGTTCTCCTAAACTCCAATGAGTCCAAGCCCAGACCCATCAAAAACTCCTCATATGTTAACCCTTTCCCTGTGTTCAAGAAGGTTTCTTGACACAATATGTAGATAAGCCTACAAAAGGAGAGGCTGTACTTGATCTGGTATTGGGAAATGAACCTGGTCAGGTGTCAGGTCTCTCAGTGGGAGAGCATTTTTTGAGATAGTGAGCACAATTCCATCTCCTTTACCATAGCATTGGAGAGGGATAGGAACAGACAAGTTAAGAAAGTGTTTAATTGGAGTAAGAGGAAATATGTGGCTATCAGGCAAGAACTTGGAAGCATAAATTGGAAAGAGATGTTCTCAGGGAAACATACAGAAGAAATGTGGCAAATGTTCAGGGGATATTTGCGTGGAGTTCTGCATAGGTACGTCTCAATGAGATGAAAAGGATAAATAGGGTACAGGAACTGTGGTGTACAAAGGCTGTTGTAAATCTAGTCAAGAAGAAAAGAAGAGCTTACGAAAGGTTCAAAAAACTAGGTAAGGATAGAAATCTAGAAGATTATAAGGCTAGCAGGAAGGAGCTTAAGAATGAAATTAGGAGAGCCAGAAGAGGCCATGAGAAGGCCTTGGTGAGCAGGATTAAGGAAAACCCAAAGGCATTCTACAAGTATGTGAAGTGCAAGAAGATAAAATGTGAGCAAATAGGACCAATCAAATGTGACAGTGGAAAAGAGTGTATGGAACCGGAGGAGATAGCAGAGCTATATATGAATATTTTACTTCTGTATTCACTATGGAAAAGGATCTTGACGATTGTAGGGATGACTTACAGCAGACTGAAAAGCTTGAGTATGTAGATATTAAGGAAGAGGATGTGCTGGAGCTTTTGGAAAGCATCAAGTTGGATAAGTCACTGGGACCGGACAAGATCCACGCCAGGCTACTGTGGGAGGCGAGGGAGGAGATTGCTGAGCCTTTGGCAATGATCTTTGCATCATCATTGGGGACAGGAGAGGTTACAGAGGATTGGAAGGTTGCAGATGTTGTTTCCTTATTCAAGAAAGGGAGTAGAGATAGCCCTGGAAATTATAGACCAGTGAGTCTTACTTCAGCGGTTGGTAAGTTGATGGAGAAGATCCTGAGAGGCAGGATTTATGAACATTTGGAGAGGCATAATATGATTAGGAGTAGTCAGCATGGCTTTGTCAAAGGCAGGTCATGCCTTATGAGCATGATTGAATTTTTTGAGGATGTGACTAAACACATTGATGAAGGTAGAGCAGTAGATGTAGTGTATATGGATTTCAGCAAGGCATTTGATAAGGTACCCCACGCAAGGCTTATTGAGAAAGTAAGGAGGCATGGGATCCAAGGGGACATTGCTTTGTGGATCGAGAATTGGCTTGCCCACAGAAGGTAAAGAGTGGTTGTAGACGGGTCAAATTCTGCATGGAGGTCGGTGACCAGTGGTTTGCCTCAGGGATCTGTACTGGGACCCCTACTCTTTGTGATTTTTATAAATGACCTGGATGAGGAAGTGGAGGGATGGGTTAGTAAATTTGCTGATGACACAAAGGTTAGAGGTGTTGTCGATAGTGTGGAGGGCTGTCAGAGGTTACAGCGGGACATTGATAGGATGCAAAACTGGGCTGAGAAGTGGCAGATGGAGTTCAACCCAGGTAAGTGTGAGGTGGTTCATTTTGATAGGTCAAATATGATGACAGAATATAGTATTAATGATAAGATTCTTGGCAGTGTGGAGGATCTGAGGGATCTTGAGGTCCAAGCAGCTGCGCAGGTTGACTGTGGTTAAGAAGGCTTTCATCAATCATGGGATTGAGTTTAAGAGCGGAAAGGTAATGTTGCAGCTATATAGGAGCCTTGTCAGACCCCACTTGGAGTACTGTGCTCAGTTCTGGTCGCCTCACTACAGGAAGGAAGTGGAAACCATAGAAAGGGTGCAGAGGAGATTTACAAAGGTGTTACCTGGATTGGGGAGCATGCCTTATTAAAATAGGTTGAGCGAACTTGGCCTTGTCTCCGTGGAGCAACGGAGGATGAGAGGTGACCTGATAGAGGTGTACAAGATAATGAGAGGCATTGGTCGTGTGGATAGTCAGAGGCTTTTCCCCAGGGCTGAAATGGTTAGCACAAGAGGGCATAGTTTTAAGGTGCTTGGAAGTAGCTATAGAGGAGATGTCAGGGGTAAGTTTTTTATGCAGAGAGTGGTAAGTGCATGGAATGGGCTGCCAGTGATGGTGGTGGAGGCGGATACAATAGGGTCTTTTAAGAGACTGCTGGATAGGTACATGGACATGGTACATGGTATATTGATAGGTTCATTCATAAGGCCAGTGATGTTGTGGGCGTGGAACTGGACTCTCTGATGGTGGTGTCTGAAAAGAGGATGCTGTCCAAGTTGCATGCCATCTTGGATAATGAATCCCATCCACTCCATAATGTACTGGTTAGGCACAAGAGTACATTCAGCCAGAGACTCATTCCACTGAGATGCAACACTGAGCGTCATAGGAAGTCATTCCTGCCTGTGGCCATCAAACTTTACAACTCTTCCGTTGGAGTGTCAGACACCCTGAGCCAATAGGCTAGTCCCGGACTTATTTCCACTTGGCATGATTAACTCATCATTATTTAATTATTTATGGTTTTATATTGTTATATTTCTTCACTATTCTTGGTGTGGCTGTAATGAAACCCAATTTCCCTCAGGATCAATAAAGTAAGCCTGTCTGTCTGTCTGAGCTTAGAAAAATAGAGGGCTATGAGTAAGCCTAGGTAATTTCTAAGGTAAAGACATGTTCGGCACCGCATTGTGGGCCGAAGGGCCTGTATTGTGCTGTAGGTTTTCTATGTTGCTATGTATAACAAAACAACTGGAAACTGCATGAATCTGCAAAGTCAAGCCACTGAGTTGAAGCTGGGGGGTGATTGAGTGGATGTAATGAAACAGCCAAGTGGGCCCATTGAAACTCATTTAGAATTGCATATTCTTCCACAGCCTGTTCTCATTGTGAGTGAATAGGGGCAGAATGTGATGTAGCCAGGAGCCTGAGCAAAGGTGCTGCATCCCAAATGACTTCCTCCTGTGCAGTCAGTTTAAAAGTTACTAGCCTGAGCAAAACAAAAGCTGTTTAATTGCATAGGTTCTGTTTTTAAAATACTTAAACTTTTCACAAATAATGTATTCAATAGTGAAGTATCCAGTCCCTTCCCCACCATCCCAGTCACTGTCTGAATAGCTCTACTTGGTGAAATGAACATTCTCAGTAGCTGGGTCCATACAGACTAGGTTCCAGAGACAAACTGAACATCATTGCAAAGGAGGTAATGCTTGATGCACCATCAATAATTCTCGGAGACTGGAAGTGAACGATAGGCTTTTATTAACAGCAACAAGGGAGCACGACATCTCGGAGACTGAGGGAGGAGCAGTGCCTCCAATCGCCTTTATACAGGGGTCTGTGAGGGGAGCCACAGGAGCAGTCAGCAGAGGGGCGTGTCCAGACAGGTATACATAGTTTACCACATTCACCCCCCCTTTGTTTTAAAAGAGAGTCCCCACTGGGCGAAGTTTCTGACAAGTATATTTACAGATTAAGCCTATCAGGTGGTCGAGTCTGTCACTACGATCTACGTAGCACCGGTGGTTATTGCACCAGTGATGGTGGTGATTGCACCGGAGACGGTGGTTGTGCTGGCTCCGGCCTGACTTGAGGTGCCAGCCCATTAGGCATTAGTAACCCCTCATGCATGGTGCCCGGTATGGGAGTGTCGTGAGGGTTTGTGTAGGGCTTGGTGTGCACGGTGTCTCGTGGGTATATACATCGGTGAGTACGGGGTTCATAGTCACCGTGGAGTGTTCAGGGTAGGGGTCTGGTGCTCTTGCAGGTGCCAAGTCGCGGACAGAGACTGTGTCCTCCCACCCATCAAGTAAGACCACGTAGACATACTGGGGGTTCGCATGAAGTAGGTGAACCCTCTCGACCATCGGGGGGTATTTATTGCTCCTCGCATGTTTCTGGAGCAGCACTGGCCCTGGGGATGTCAGCCAAGCCGGTAGGGTGGTCCCAGTGGCAGACTTCCTGGGAAAAGAAAAGAGTCGCTCATGAGGGGTGGCATTGGTGGACGTGCATACCAGGGAGCGGATGGAGTGGAGTGCCTCGGGGAGGACCTCCTGCCAGCGAGAGACCGGCAATCCCTTTGACCTAAGGGCTAAGAGTGTGGCCTTCCACACTGTGGCATTCTCCCTCTCCACCTGTCCATTTCCCTGGGGATTATAGCTCGTGGTCCTACTAGTAACAATACCCCTAGCCAGCAGGTACTGGCACAGCTCCTCACTCATAAATGAGGACCCTCTATCACTGTGGATATAGCAGGGATATCCAAACAGAGTGAAGAGCTGGCGCAGGGCTTTTATGACGGACGTGGCGGTGGTGTCGGGGCAGGGGATGGCAAAGAGGAACCGCGAGTACTCGTCGATTATGTTGAGAAATTGTGCATTGCGGTCATTTGAGGGAAGGGTGCCCTTAAAGTCGACACTCAGTCGCTCAAAGGGGCGGGTGGCCTTGATAAGTTGTGCCTTTTCAGGACGGTAGAAGTGCAGTTTGCACTCAGCGCAGGCTTGGCAGTCCTTGGTCATCATCCTGATTTCCTCAAGGGAGTAAGACAGGTTCCGGGCTTTCACGAAATTGTAAAGCCGGGTGACCCCCGGGTGGCAAAGATCTGCATGGAGGGCGTATAGCCGGTCGAGCTGTGCGCTGGCACATGTACCCCGGGATGGGGCATCAGGGGGCTCATTGAGCCTTCCAGGCCGGTACAGGATATCATAGTTGTAGGTGGAGAGTTCCATTCTCCACCTCAAAATTTTATCATTTTTGATTTTGCCCCGCTGTTGGTTGCTGAACATGAACTCAACTGAGCGCTGGTCGGTCAGCAAGGTGAACCTTTTGCCGGTGAGATAGTGCCTCCAGTGCCTAATAGCTTCCACTATGGCCTGGGCTTCTTTCTCCACCGCGAAGTGCCGAATTTCAGGGCCTTGAAGGGTACGAGAGAAGAATGTTACTAGTCTTCCTGCCTGATTGAGCGTAGCAGCCAGTGCAAAGTCGGAGGTGTCACTCTCTACTTGGAAGGGAATGGTCTCGTCCACCGCATGCATTGTTGCTTTGGCAATGTCCCCTTTAATGTGGCTGAAGGCCGCGCGGGCCTCGGCAGAGAGGGGAAATGTGGTGGACTTGACCAGGGGGCGGGCCTTGTCTGTGTAGTGAGGGACCCATTGGGCGTAATAGGAAAAGAAACCCAGGCACAGTTTAAGGGCTCTGAGGGTGGTGGGAAGAGGGAGTTCCAACAGGGGGCACATACGGTCCGGGTCAGGGCCAATGACCCCGTTCTCCATGACATACCCAAGGATAGCAAGTCGAGTGGTTCCAAACACACACTTGTCCCTGTTATAGGTGTGGTTAAGAGCTTTGGCCGCTTGGAAAAACTGTTGGAGGTTGGTGTCGTGATCCTGCCAGTCGTGACCGCACATGGTGATGTTATCCTGTTATGGGAACATGGCCTTCAGTTGGCACTGGTCCACCATCTGGACCATTTCCCTCTGGAAGACAGAGATACCATTCGTGACACCGAAGGGGACGCGCAGGAAGTGATAGAGCCTGCCGACTGCCTCGAAGGCGGTGTAGGGGCGGTCCTCTGGGCGGATGGGGAGCTGGTGATAAGCAGATTTCAGGTCTATGGTCGAGTACTCCTTGTACTGAGCTATCTGATTGACCATATCTGCAATGCTGGGTTGGGGGGTATGTGTCAAGCTGCGTGAACCTATTGATGGTCTGGCTATAGTCCACGACCATCCTATTTTTCTGCCCGGTCCGAACATCGACCACCTGGGCTCTCCAAGGACTTGTGCTTGGCTCAATGATCCCCTCCCTGAGCAGCCGCTGCACCTCCGACTGAATGAAGGCCCTGTCCCCTGTGCTGTACCTCCTGCTTTTAGTTGCCACAGGATTACAGTCGGGGGTCAGGTTGGCGAACAGCGGTGGGGGAGGGATCGTTTTTTAAAACATTTTTTATTAAGTTTTCAAATGAGTACAGAAAGAAAAAAAAATAATACCCTTCCCCCCTCCCCCTAACATCCCTATAGAAAAAAAAAGAAAGAAAAAAGGAAAGAAAGAAAGAGTGCCTGGATATCAGAAGATCCCCACATGCTCCACGGAGGGGGAAGGGATCTTGAGGGTGGAGAGGCTGCAAGTGGTGTCCGTTGCGCGGCTGTTGGCATGGTGTTGGGTGGGATGTGCGGGTCGGTGTGTGCGTGTGGTCAGTAGCAGGGTATGTGACAAATTCCCACAG
This sequence comes from Hypanus sabinus, assembly GCF_030144855.1. Taxonomy (NCBI): domain Eukaryota; kingdom Metazoa; phylum Chordata; class Chondrichthyes; order Myliobatiformes; family Dasyatidae; genus Hypanus; species Hypanus sabinus. The sequence continues at coordinate 42,602,050 of NC_082738.1, read as the reverse complement.
AACTGAGGATTTCTGACAATGATTGGTGGGAGGGGCCCGTCATACTCCATTGTCACACTTTTCAGGTGGCTGTGGAAGTCGAGCCCCAATAGCACAGGGGCACACAGTTGAGGCATGACCAGTAACGCAAAGTCCCGATATTCTGTGCCCTGCACCACCAATGTCACTACACAACCCCCCCGGATGTCTGTTGTATGCGACCCAGAAGCCATGGTGACCCTCTGGCTTACCGGCCGTGTCACGAGTCCGCAGCGTTGCACCGTATCCGGGTCAATAAAACTCTCAGTGCTGCCTGTGTCAAACAGGCAGCTAGTCCTGTGCCCCTCCACCAGGAAGTCCATCATTGACCTTGCGAGCTGGTGTGGAGTGCTTTGGTCGAGGGTCACAGAGGCCAGAGTTGAATTGCCGTCTTGGGGCCCAGTAAACACCTGTGGGTCGGAGGCAGGGCGAGGTGGTGCCGACAAAGATGGCCGCCCCATGCCTCGCACATGGCGGGCAGGCAAGATGGCGATCCGCATGCCTCGCACGCGGTGGGAAGGCAAGATGGCAACTGCTGCTCGACCCCGCTCGTGGTTTGGACTTACAGGCCTTGGTGAAGTGTGTGGTGAACTATGTGCCTGTTGGGACACGCCCCCTGCTGACTGCTCCTGTGGCTCCTCCCACAGGTCCCTGTATAAAGGAGATCTGAGGCCTGACGCTCGGTCTCAGTCTCCAGGACATTGTATGATTGACACTCACTCCTGGTTCCTTCTTCCAGTCAATAAAAGCCGATATCTCGCCTTACGTCTCAGTGTGAGTTATTGATGGTGCATCAAAGTGTTCCTTCTTTCCGCAGCTGGAGCAGGTAGCTTCTCGGGCCAGGCAGAGTTTTTGGGGGTGCTTTTCGAGTCCGCAGAAGTAACACTGCGTGAACTTGTGACTGGCAGCAGCTGTGGTCGATTCCCTGGCGGGTTGTGGGGACTTCACAGACTCGCAGCTGGCAGCAGCCGAGGTCGATTCGCCAGCGAGTTGTGGGGACTTCACGGACTTGCGACTGGCAGCAGCTGAGGTCGATTCACCGGCGGGTTGCGGGGTCTGTTGTGCCCATGAGGCCCGCGGGAGATCGTGTGCCTGGACAGCATCAGCGTTGTGCAGAGTGGCCTCCAGTGTGTCGGCCTGCTCGATCCTCAAGTGTAAGGTAAGATTGGTGTGTTCCAGCAGCCGCTGGCGCATGTACACTGACCTGATCCCCTTAACGAAGGCGTCTCTTACTAGGAGCTCCAAATGCTGTTCCAACGTCAGTCCCCTGCAATCGCAGGCCCACACGAGTGTCTGTAGGGCCCGGACAAACTTAGCGCTCGACTCTCCGGCCCGCTGCTGCTGTGTCGCTAAGCGATGTCTTGCGTAGACAGTGTTCACCGGCCGCAGGTATTGTCTTTTGAGGGCATCCATTGCATCACGGTAGTCCGTTTGGTCTCTGATCATGGAGTCGACCCTCGGACCGATTCTGGAGAGTAGAACCCTGTGCATCGTGGCAGGATCAGTCACATGAATCTCCTCCAGGTACGATTCGAAGCATGCTAGCCAGAGTTCGAAAGCATCGCCGGCTTCCTGGGAATGTGGGTCGAGATCCAATCTGTCGGGTCGTAAAATGCTCTCCATGTTTTAAAATTGCTGTTAATAAAATTGATTCACCATCAATAACTCTCGGAGGCAGGAAGTGAACGATAGGCTTTTATTAGCAGCAAAAAAGTGAGCACGACATCTCGGAGACTGAGGGAGGAGCAGTGCCCCAATCGCCTTTATACAGGGGTCAGTGGGAGGAGCCACAGGAGCAGTCAGCAGAGGGGCGTGTCCACACAGGTATATGTAGTTCACCACAATGCTGTAGCTTTAAGGCATTGGTCAGAGTATTGGAGCATTGTGAGCAGTTTTGACCCCTTATCTAAGAAGGGATGAGCTGGCATTACAGAGGGTCCAGAGGAGGTTCACAAAAATGATTCTGGGAATGAAAGTGTTAATGTATGAGGACTGTTTGATGGCTCTGGGGCTGTACTCACTGGAGTTTAGAAGAATATGGGGGGATCTCATTGAAACATAACAAATATTGAAAGGTCTAGATAGATTAGATTAGATTCAACTTTATTGTCATTGTGCCGAGTACAGATACAAAGCCAATGAAATGCAGTTAGCATCTAACCAGAAGTGCAAAGAATAGTGTAATTTACAAAATAACTGAATAAAAAGTGAGTGCTACAGCACACAAATATAAAAGTACTGAGACAGTACAATATGGGTGCAATACTGCTTAGCGCTGTGATGTGAGGTTCAGCTGGGTCACAGGCTCAGGGAAGAAGCTCTTCCTGAGCCTGCTGGTGTGGGAGCGGAGGCTCCTGTAGCACCTACCGGATGGGAGGAGAGTAAAAAGTCCATGGTTAGGGTGAGATGCATCTTTGATAATGGTTTTCGCCCTGCCCAGGCAGCATTTATGGTAGATGTTCTCAATGGTGAGCAATTGGGTGCCGATAATCCGCTGGGCAGTTTTCACCACACGCTGGAGTGCTTTGCGGTCCGATACAGGACAATTGCCATACCACACTGAGATGCAGTCGGTGAGTATGCTCTCAATGGTACAGCAGTAAAAGTCTGTCAGTATCCTGGGACAGAGGTGAGCTTTCTCTGGGCATGGAGAGCATGCCTCCTATATTTGCAGCCTCAGAAAATAAGGATATCCCTTTAGAACCAAGATGAGGAAGAACTCTGTCCTTAATTTCTAAAATCTGAGATAAACCAACAAGGTGTAGAAACCCTATTGTAATGAGGATTTAAATGAGATAGGGATCTCAAACAATGTTGCCCAAATAACTTCAACGTACAACCACTTAAAGCCCTGGCTACTGCAGACTTTAAGGAGTTAATTGAAACTATGTCGAGACTTCTTGCAATCGCCAATCATTGATCAATTGTTATTATTACCTACTATAGTAAACAAACTTTTGATTGAATTGAAATATTACAGATAATTCTGAAGTAATCTAGTCTGTGTTCACTGTGACATCCTTAGTCACTATTCAGATCCTGATTTTTTTCTCTGTGTAATGATATTTATCATCTGTTTGCTGACCAGTCTGCCATGTTCAATGTCTATTGGACAGAGGATGTCAGATTTATCAGTGATTAAAGCAAACAGTTATAATGAGAGATTGAAACGAGTACGTGAGATCATGATAGCAATTATAAACGGTTGCCCTGGAAATTACCAGAAATATGACTGTCTTTTTAAGATGAGCCATTCTGCACCTAATATGTGAATAACTTGGTTTCATGTGGCAGATTATGATTTTAAGTGATAGCTGGTGAGTTGTTCTCAAATTTCTGAGCAGTCTCAGTAACTTGGGAAAAAGTTGAATTCTTCCATTGATCCACTTCTAATTTGTCCCAAAGCAAGGTTCCGACCCAAAATGTCGACATTTCCTTCCCCCCAGAAGATTTCCTGCAGCCAATTGTTTGTTGCTTCACGTTCCAGCAACTGCAGTCTCTGTGTTACTAATTTATACTTGTCAATCTTTGCACTGCTAGTTTCACGATTCTTCACTGCTTCAGCAAAAATGCATTAAGAACATCTGAAAAAGGAGATAATGGAGTTGTTCACCCAAAAACTGATGATTTATCAATGGCAGGGCTTGCTATTGTTTAAGGAGAATGGCCACCATGCCCGTATGCAAGATAATTAGAGATTTGCCATGGAAGCAGTGAACCAGATCAGTAGACAGTGCCTCAATGCAAACCTGCCTGTTTGTCTCTGAATTCTGACATTTGAGCTGTGAATAAGAACTAAAAAGGACACAAGTCAAGTCATTTCAACTCTAAGTATTCCTTTAACAACATACTAACTGGTAATTACTGCCTATAATTAGGGCCTGTAATGTGATGTACTATTCTATGTTCTATGTTCTATAAACTCCCTGTCTCTGAGAACTATTTCCTTGGGGATTAATTATTGGAACATATTTAAATTCAAGTGAAAGTTGAATTACGTTTTCTTTCTATATCTTTTGTCTTGTTTCTTTCATTGCTTTCTCTTACTCTGATTTTTGTTCCCACATCTTTGTTTCTCTTTGCATAACTAGTTTGACACCTTTTTAATTTATAGTTATCAGTCTCAAAGCTGGTGATTTCATTCTGATTTGTTCACAAGATGCACAAATGCTTCCCCTTTTCACTCTCACAGATTTTCTGTAGAGGGAGTTCTTTTGTTTATATCTTCTAGCTGCAGCAGCTTTTGGAGTAAAATTTTGTGCAGAATAAGAGAGCAAGAACACATCTAACCTGGATCCATTGTGATTCTGTAGACCACACACTGACTTGTGAGTCAGCAAAATAGTGGTTCAAATCCCATTCCAGAGATTTGAACACAAAGTTCTAGGCTGATGATCCAGAGCAGTACTGAGGAAATGCTTCTCTGTCAGAAGTAGCATCTTTCAAAGGTGATTTTAAATCCAACAGATGAAAGAAAAATGGAGGGCTATGTTTGATTGATCTCGGAGTAGGCATAGAAGTCAGCACACATTGTAGGCTAAAGGGCCTTTAGTGTGCTGTACTGTTCTATGTTCACAGCCTTGACTATTTTACCCAGTGAGGTGTAAGACTAAATTCAATGCAGCAAACTTATAGAAAAGTATAAGTTTTGGTCCTAGGTTTGAGGTAGCAGGTGAAAAGGAAGTTGAAATTGGTCTGTAAGGTGAGAGATCACTAAAATGGCCACAATTCCAGCTCTTGATCCTGTTTGAACTGAATCAGTTTTAGCTCTTTTTTAGTAGCATCTGTGACAGATAGTCCCTCAACATTCACTGTCAAATTTTTCTTGCAAAGACTGACTAGTAGGTACAGTTTTACCTCAGCCATCTTGTTGTGTTCGTCCATTGTCATCGATGAGGAACTTGACACCATGATGATGGTGTCGAGACTAGCGCTTGATTTGGATTTGAGGGAGAGTTGTGTAGCATCAGCCTCACTCTCTCTTCCCAATTCCCATCTGGATCCAGTGGCAAGACAGGAGTTGAGATGGCTGGAGATGGGACTAGACACAATGGATAAGCAGGACATCTTCTGTGTCTTGTTGTGCTCTATGCATTCCATGAGGCTTGCAGAGACCACCTTCTTGACCATTAGACCTTCTATCGGTCTCGTCCGCTCAATCCGCCGGAGTCTGTTTTCCCATGCTGGGATAGACAACTCCCCATCTCACCAAGGGTTTGAGACCCGTCGGCTACCCTCACTTGGTTTAGCTGGGTTGTCGAAGCCGTCACCTGGGGTGTGACTGCTGTCACATGCAAGCAGCTATGGGGAGCCACAGGTGAGAGCGGAGTGCCAGGGTGGGGACCAAAGGTGGACAAACCGCCTGAAAAGGATGTGACATGTTCCCCTACCAGACGTGCTACCCCTCCCTGACACCCCATACACCCCCATCTAGCGTCAACAGGAAGCTGGGATGCTAGTTGCAAGAGAGTTGCTCAAAGACAAAATTACCGTACATCACTAAATTGGTAAATTGGTATATTATTGTTACATGTATCAAAGTGCAGTGAAAAATTTGTCTGCATACCACCCATGCAGATCAATTAATCACAACAGTGCATTGAGGTAGTGTGAGGTAAAATAACAGCAGTGCAGAATAAAGTGTCACAGTTACATAGAGAGTGCAGTGCAGGTGGGCAATAAAGCACAAGGTAGATTGCGTGGTCAGGAGTCTATCTGAACATACTAGGGAAACATTCAAAAGTCATAGCAGCAGGATAGAAGCTCTCCTTGTTCCTGGTGGTACATGCTTTCAGTCTTTTGTATCTTCTGCTTGATAGGACAGGGAGAAGCAAGAATGATCAGGGAGTGTGGGATATTTGATTATGCTGGCTGATTTACCAAAGCAGTCAGAAGCAGGGACTTCTACAACTGCATTGACCTTACACTGCATATAAACTAAAAATGGCCTTTCACGTTTATCTTGCATAACACATGAAATAAACAACTCACTGTTTGAAAAATGGCTTTTTAAAATGATCTTGTATAACACACTATATACAATTCACTATTTACATAAAAACGAAACAAAACAATCTTATATAGGACCTGCATAGACGTTTATGCATTGGCTAGCTTGGGCAGGACTATCACTTAAATTTAACTGTCAAAATGCCACTAAATATCAAAAGAGCAGTGCAATTTATTCACTGTGTTCCAGACGTTCAATTGGCATTTCATCAGAATCAACAGAGCTTTTATGTATCAAATTTGAAGGATGAGGCTTACTGCCCCTCTTAAGTAGAAAACTCATGTCCCGCTTGCTTTCAAGCTTTCCTTCTCTCATACAAAACCTGTGAATGAAGAAAATGAAATTGCATTGGAGTTTGCACTGGAAGGCAATTTTATTGCTCAACAAATTTAAAAACATATTCTTAGGCCTTTTCCCTTGGTTGCAGTATTTGCTGGCGCTATTTTTCTTCTTGAACTTAAGGTTTGTTATCATTCAAAATATTTTCTATGATTTCATCATACAGACAACGTCACTGTATTTAATGTCATTGTAACATGAATATCTTTGTCAATTTCAACTACTCATCCCACTCATTTATTGAAAGTTTTCCACTGGGTTTTCAGTATCTGCATGGTCCACCAAGTTCATGATTTCATCACAAACAGTTACCATTGCTCGTCTTTACACACACAGATCCTTCAAACACTTCTTCAAGAGATGACCTTCTTCAAACATGACAAGCCATAATTGTTGCCGGCATCTTCACCTTTTTCCATGCACAAGGCACACTGAAACTTTGGTCCTTGAGGCAATTTTTGTCTGAAAATCTTGAATTTTGCTTTTGTAGTTCATTAGCCTTCTTACAAAATCACACCAGAGCAACACTTTACATATTATATCACTTCTTGTCTAATAGGCTGTATTAAAACTTGTTACATTGGCAGAGAGGAAAGTAACAAGAATATTTCCATTCACAAGTTCTTTTGCAGGAGGATGAGTGAGTATGCCAGTTATCTAACAACTCTACTATCTTCAGGCAGGACTGTATTTTGTAAATATTTGTTTACACTCAAGTTTCAAAGTAAGTTTATTAACAAAGTACATACCTATTTATGTCACCATATACTATCCAGAGATTCATTTTGTTGCAGGCATTCACAGTAAATACCAAAAAAAATCACAATAGAATCAATGAAAAACCACACATGACAGTGACAGACAAGTGACCAATGCACTAAAGACAACAGACTGTGCAAATGCAAATAAACAAATAAATAAGCAATAAATATCAAGAGCACCAGTTTTAGAGTCCTTAAAAGTGAGTCCATAGGTTGTGGAATCAGTTCGGTGCTGGGGTGAGTGAAGTTATCCATGCTGGTCCAAAAGCCCGAGAGGATGAGGGGGAATAACTGTTTCTGAACCTAAGGCTCCTGTACCTCCTTTCCAATGGAAGCAGCAAGAAGAGAGTGTGGCCTGGATGGTGGGGGTCCTTGATCATGCATCGACTTCTTGTCGATGTGTTCAATGGTGGAGAGGGCCCGGTGATGGACTGGGCTGTATCCACTACTTCTTGTAGGTTTTTCCATTCAAGGGCATTGGTGTTCCCATAATAGGCCATGATGCAATCAGTCGGTATACTCTCCACAGAGCTTCTTTAAAAGTTCATCAAAGTTTTTGATAACATGCCAAATCTGTGCAAGCTTCTGAGAAAGTAGAGGCGCTGCCATGCTTTCTTTGTAATTGCACTTATGTGCAGGGCCCAGGACAGGTCCTCTGAAATGGTAACACTGAGGAATTTAAAGATGCTGACTCTCCCTCCGTCCTGAAGTCAACAATCACACCTTGGCCTTGCTGACATTGAGTAAGAGGTTGTTGTTGTGGCACCACTCAGTCAGATTTTAATCTCCATTCTATTAGCTAATCCGTCACAACCTTTGACTCGGCCTGTGACAGTGGTATCGTCAGCAAACTTAAATATGGCATTGGAGCTGTACTTAGCCTCACAGTCATGAATATAAAATGAGTAGAGCAAGGGGCTAAGCACACAGCCTTGTGGTACACCTGTGGTGATGTGACAGTACAAAAACAAGTTTCTGCATCCATCCAGGCATTACATTGAGATTTATGATCAAAGGGGTGATAAGTGATACCTTTAAAACATCTTGACTTTGAATATTTCACACGATGGATTCCTGAGACATTCTCATAGATAAGCATATTTAAGTGGTTTTTGTTCTGCATAAAACCTCAAGCAACTATTTTTACTTGCTTTCATCAGTATTTTAGATTGGCTTGGCAGTCAAAACAAATTCAATAGCTTCTTAAAAGTTTTACAAAATTCCTCTTGCTTTTGTAGGGGTGGGTTTCTCTTCATCAAATACACTATTATAGTAATGTTAAGGAGGCACTTAGATGCATGAACAGGCAAGGAATGGAGGGAAATAGACTACATGCAGGCAGATTAGCAGATTGGCATCATGGTTACCACAGACATGGTGGGCCAAAGGGCCTGTTTCTGTGCTGTTCTCTTGTATGTTCTGTAACAACATCATGCCTTTGATTCCCAAGCTGAATCTGAAGCAAGTAAGCTATCTTTGGCAAAAGGCACAAGGTTCTGAGCTTTTAATTTTTTCCTGCAAATCCTTTGCCTTTCCTTCCAGATTGCTCGAACTGATCTCGAAGGAAAGCCTGTCATTAGTAAGCACAGTCAGGCTTTGCCGTATGCTTTTCAACACTTTCATCACTCTGAGTTCAGGAGGAACTCCAAGCTTTGCACCTTGTGATTTAATGTCTTAAATCTTTGATCTGAAATATTGCAGAAGGACATTATAATTTTCACTCATCCCAGTCAATTACACAATTCCAATTTGTGTTTCAATTTTAAAATAACACATTTCCAGTTGATACTTTGTCAGGAGCATTCTCATCTGACACAATGGACAAATGCACAAGGTGTATGAAACAAAATTGGGAACATTCCCCACTTGTAAACACACCTGCTGGACTGAGGGTGAGCTGCTGTGCTATAGGCTGATGGGAGCAAGATCAACCAGAGACTACTGATGCTGGAATCTGGATCAACACAGGAACTCAGCAGGTCGAGTGGCATCTAGGGAGGGAAATGGACAGTCGATGTTTTGGGTCGAGACCCTTTATTATGACTACTAATCATATCGGAACCTGGCATGCCATATTCAAAGTTACCTTTTTGAAAACATTTTATGAAATGGCTTAATAGCGTTAGAAATGTTTACTGGTTGTATGAGGACCATTGGATAAATCAGAATTTACTGTGTAATTGACCTGCTGGCGCCTATTGGCTTCCAAACAGTTGTGAACCTTCTTTGCAAAGTAAATTGCCAGTAATTGATGTAGGAGAAAACTGAGGAAAAAAATCCATATGACCATAAATATTTAAAATATGACTGCAAAAAATACAACTTACTATCTCTAGCATAAAAGGCATCCGTAGTGTGAAACTTGCTTCAACAAGAAAATGAACAGAAATATTAACAGATTTGAAAGAGAGAATTAAACTCTTGCAGTTTTACTAAAGTCCCTCATTATTGATGCTGGTAGTAAGATAGAGGAGCTCAGTGATAATATAGTATCTGACAAATAAATGGCAATACAACTTTCTTTTAATAGGGAATTTGATTCACGGTTGCTTGTTTCTAGAATAAGACTCATTGAATTGTCTATATTGCTGTGTAATTTACTTTTTATTTAATGGTTGAGAAAGTTTAAGCATTTCAGAAGTCACTGATGTGATTTAATTACCCACCAGAGGCTGATTGCTGTGGTTTCAGACCTAGTCGTTCATGACTCGTGAACCGCTGATTATGAACCCATTGAGGACAGAGCAGGTTTCTAAAGCAGGTTCCTGGCTTTACTAATTGCAAGACTAGAAGAGGACATTTGACTCTGTGCAAGTATTTAATCTTTTAGACTATCTAAAAAAAAAAGCAGATCTTAAGATGTTTCTGTGAGAGCAGGTTTAAAGATGTCAAGTAATGATAAGGTAGCACCACACACAAAATGCTGGTGGAACGCAGCAGGCCAGGCAGCATCTGTAGGAAGGAGCACTGTTGACGTTTCGGGCTGAGACCCTTCGTTAGGACTCATCCTGACAAAGGGTCTCGGCCCGAAACGTCAACTGCGCTTCTTCCTATAGATGCTGCCTGGTCTGCTGTGTTATCACCAGCACATTGTGTGTGTTGCTTGAATTTCCAGCATCTGCAGATTTCCTCGTAAATGATAAGGTAGCATCTGTGGAGAGAAATGCGCAGCTGATGTTTTGGATCAAGACCCTTTAACTGAACTGAAAAATGGAGAGGAGACAGCCAATGAGTGGAGCGAGTGGAGGGGTAAAGCAAGTGCATCTGGATGAGGAGGCTGGGAAGTGATAGGTAGAGGCGATAAAGGGCTGCAGATAATGGAGTCTAACAGGATTGGAAGGTGAACCATGGAACCAAATAAGGCAGGAGAGGAGAAGGTCGCAGAGTGGGAGAAGTGTGTGGCTGATGGGGAAAGAAACAGGGTCATGGGGTGCTGAAGTAGGTGTAGGAGGAACTGGGTAGATTAGGGAGAAAAGGACAGAAAGTGTAGCAATAAGTGGATAAAATGGCATAGAGCATGTTATTATGTATCAGCTGAGGAAGAGAATGTATGAGTAGGACTACCTTAGTACCATACACAACAGTAGTTAGGCCACAACCTAGGAGCTGATTGAAATGCCAGTGGTATCAGAAACCCTCATCTTATTTAAATTGGGCTTGGGTGTGCACCTGAAGTGCTGTTATCTGCAGAGCTAAGGACCACATGCAGGAAGGTAGGAAAAGGTTGAAGAACAGTATTATTTTTGACTGGCATGGCACTGCAGGCTGAATGGCCTATTCTGAGGAATACATTTTCAATAATTTGCTGATTCCATTCATGTGGCACAAATTACAAAGTGGACAAGTATCAAAGCTGTTATACTGAACAGATATTGTCTTATGTAACTACTCAACTTTAGTAGATTTTGTTATCATAAAGCAAGAAATACCTTGAAGGCTCACTGGTAGCTAGTGTTAATTAAAATACACTTCATTCATAATGAATTAATAGGATTCCCTTTCTACAGATTCTTCCACATTTCCTGAAAGTGAGAATATTTCCATCAATACCTGTTGCCTTACTGGATCTTCTCTGTAATGATGATTAGGGCATCCCATGTGAGCCCAGTTCTGTCCCCAACAATTTGACAACAATGCAGTCAGTAAGGATCATTTCATGGTAATTCAAATCCTCCTTTAATTGGCCAAAGGATTGAGGCCAAAATAGTGCTTCTGTTAACATCAGCTTGTTCTGCACAAAACCTGAGCCTTTCTAGCTCATATAAATTGTTAGTATATTGGGGAACACATTCATCCACCATTCAGCTAGACATTGCTGTTTGTCTTGATATTGGTATTGGTTTACTATTGTCACATGTACCAAGATACAGTGGAAAGCTTGACTTCCATACTGGTTGAAGAAGAACCACTCCCCTCGCTCCCTTTTGCTTTTCCCAACACCCCCATAATCTCACCTCTTTCCCTTCCCTCACCCTCTCGATCACCCCACCTCACAACCTTAGACCGTATCCTTTATTTCATGTCTTTTATCAGATTCCTCCTCCTTCAGCCCTTTGTCACTTCCAACCAATCGTCTCCCAGCTTCTGACATCATCACACTCTTCCCCTCCCTCTTCTGCTTATCACCCTCTCACCCAGATACACCTTCCATCTGCCAGCTCTTGCTGCATCCCTTCCCCATGCCTTTGTATACCGGCTATCTCCCCTCTTTTTTTTCCAGTCACGGTGAAGGGTCTCAGCCCAAAACCTCAACTATTTCTCTCCATAGATGCTGCAGTCCTGCTGATTTTCTCCAGCTCCTTTATATGTTGAATCTCCCACTCCATGACTTAGTGTCCAAAAAGCTACCAACCACAGTCTTGAATATACTCAACAAATGAGTGTCAATATCCCCATGATACAGAGAACTGCAGACTCACAGTCCTCTTCATTAATAAGTTTCCATGGTCCTGTGCTGCTGTGACTATGCTTGGGAAGTCTTCAGCTAAAGGATTCATTATCTACTCTGTCACGCAGTCTGCAACTGTGAAAACAAAAATGCAGCACTGGTCAAAGAAATGGGTTCTAAGGAATGCCTCAGAAGAAAGAAAAGGTGCCTTGGAGAAATGGAAACCCTATTATTCATCAGTTTCCATTATAATTAAAAAAAAGGTCCACATAGGCTTTTTTCCCCACCACTTTGGGTGTTTGCAGAAGATAGAATTTGTCTTCCTGTCTGCCATTGTTGACCACAGAAGTAACCCGGGGAGGAAGATGAATCTGAGGTGGGAATGGGTAATTACTGGAAATACTCAACAAGTCAGGCGAAATTCAGGACCATGGTTCTGCTGATTTGGACATGTTCAGCTGGTTCCCTGACATTGCAGAGTCAGGTCGGCGTTTCCTCTGAAATGTAGTAGCAGCACTGGAAAGGCATGCCTCAGGTGGAAGTACTGTCTGTGGTCAGCACTAAGTGACATTTTCCCACCTCTTCACTGGGACATTTGAATGTCCCACATTGTGCAGACCCTGAGATTACCAATACTGTTCAAAGTTCAAAGTAAATTGATTTTCAAAGTACATATATGGCACCATATACAACCCTGAGATTCACTTTCATGTGGGCATACATAGTAAATCCAAGAAACACAACAGAATAAATGAAAACTGCCCCCAACAGGACAAATAACAAACATGCAGAAGATAACAAGCTGCAAATATAAAAGAAAAAAAAAGATAAATAATCAATAAATATTGAGGAACATGAGATGTGGAGTCCTTGAAAGTGAATTCATAAGTTGTGGGAACAGTTCAGTGATGGGATAAGTGAAGTTATCCCCTTTGGTTCAAGAGCCTGATGGTTGAGAGGTAATAACTGTAGCTGGTGGTGTGAGTCCTGATGTTCTTATACCTTCTTAATGATGGCAACAGCAAGATGAGAGCTTGGTCTAGATGGTGGAGCTCCTTGATGATGGATGCTGCTTTTTGCAACAGCACTCCATGTAGATATGCTCGATGGTGGGGAGGGCTTTACCCGAGATGGACTGGGTCATATCCACTACCTTGTGTAGGTTTTCATGTAGAAGTGCTCAGTGGTGGGGAGGGATTTACCCCTGATGGACTGGATCGTATCCACTACCTTTTGTAGGATTTTCTGTTCAATGGCATTGGTGTATCCATACCAGGCTGTGATGCAACCAGTCACTATACTCTCCACTACACATCTAGAAAAGTCTATCAATGTTTTAGATGTTATGCCAAATCTTTGCAAGCTTCTAAGGAAGTAGATGCCATGCTCTCTTTGTAATTGTGTTTCTGTGCTGAGCCTACAATGGATCCTCTGAAATGATAATACTGAGGAATTTAAAATTGTTAACCCTCCCCACCACTGATTCCCCAATGAGGACTGGCTCATGCATCTTCAGTTTTCTTCTCCTGTAATCTATAATCAGCTTGGTCTTGCTGACATTGAGTGAGAGGTTGTTGTTGTGGAACCACTCAACCAGATTTTCAATCTCCCCCCTATATGTTGATACATCACCACTTTTGATTTGGTCCACGACAGTGGTGTCATCAGCAAATTGAATATGGCATTGGAGCTGTGCTTAGCCTCACAGTCATAAGTGTAAAGCAAGTAGTCAGAGGCTATTCCCCAGGGCTGAAATGACTAGCATGAGAGGGCACAGTTTTAAGGTGCTTGGAAGTAGGTACAGAGGAGATGTTAGGGGTAAGTTTTTTTATGCAGAGAGTGGTGAGTGCATGGAATGGACTGCCAGCGATGGTGGTGGAGGCGGATACAATAGGATCTTTTAAGAGACTCCTGGACAGGTACATGGAGCTCAGCAAAATAGAGGGCTATGGGTAACCCTAGTAATTTCTCAGGTAAGGACATGTTTGGCACAACTTTGTGAGCCAAAGGGCCTGTATTGTGCTGTAGGCTTTCTATGTTTCTAAGTAGAGCAAGGGGCTGAGCACACAACCTCGAGGTGCACCTGTGCTGATGGTGATTGTGGAGGAGATGTTGTTGCCATTCCGAATTGACTGGGATCTCCAGATGAGGATATTGAGGATCCAACTGCACAAGGAGGTATTGAGGACAAGGACTTGGAGCTTGTAGATTAGTTTAGAGGGAATGATGGCATTGAATGCTGAGCTGTGGTCGATAAAGAGCATCCTGATGAATGCATCTTTGCTGACCTGATGTTCCCGGGTTGAGTGAAGAGCCAATGAGATGGCATCTGCTGTAGACCTGTTGCTCCAGTAAGCAAATTGGAGCAGATCCAAGTCACCACTCAGGCTGGAATTGATATGTTTCATCACCAACCTCTCAAAGAACTTCATCACAGTAGATGTAAGTGTTACTGGATAGTGCCCCTTGAGACAGGTTACCACCTTCTTCATAACTGAAGCCTGCTTGAAGCAGGTGGGTACCCCAGACTGCTGAAGTGAGGGGTTAAGGATCTCAGTGAACATTCAGCCAGTTGATCAGCACAAGCTTTTAGTACTTGGCCAGTTACCAGATCTGGGCTGGATGCTTTCTGTGGTTTACTCTGACAACCAAGTCCAGATTCTGATCTTCATATGTGGCTTAGCAATCCAGCCCAGATCAGGTACCTGGCCAAGTACTAAAAGCTGTATTGATGCTTAGCACAGAACAATTTCTACTGACAGCAGAAGGGGAAAAGCAGGTTACTGGTGCCTTTAAACCAGTAGCTTTGGGCAAATGGGGCTCGAGAGCGACCGTTGGCAGCTCATCTAGAAGTAAAAGGTTTGATCTCAAACCTCCTCCAACTTGCCGATATACCCACTCATAGGAAAGGCTTCAGGAGTAAACCCCAAGGAAAAATCCCGAGCTGCAGTCCCTCAGGCAGTCCCAAGTTGAGCTCAACACTAACTGGCTAGTCCTGCGACACCGCTGGTACCAAACTGTATCGGTCTCTGCCGTTCCTTTGGATTCACCAGCTGCGTGGAGAGGGGGAGCCTGCTACATGGGCCACAGCTTGCTCCCCCTATCAAACTGCCCTGGCTTGTGTATCTTGTAGACAGCTGGGATGCGGCACCCGTAGTCGACCTCGACCAACGAAAAACCTCATATGCCTCCTGATGCTCTCACTTCGGCCTCGGAGACTAAAATCACAGAGTCATTGGCGGCTGTGGGAGTTTGTGATTGTCCCTCCATGTTTTGACAGTCAAAGCGAACATAGAAGGCATTCAGCTCATCTGGGAGCGAAGCCTTGTTGTCACCCATGTCGCTTGATTTCACTTTGTGAGAGGTAATAGCATTCAAGCCCTGCCGTAGCTGTCTAGCAACCTTCAGTGATTCAAGTTTGGTCCGGAATTGCCACTTTGCACGTGAAGTGGCTTTCCGGAGATCATACCTGGATCTTTTGTATTTTACTTGGTCACCAGACTTGAATGCTTCGAATCTGGCCCTCAGCAGATGGCGGATCCCATGGTTCATCCAGGGCTGCTGATTGGGGAATAATAATTTTGTGAGGTCACACTTGTCTACGACTGTTTTTATTAAGTCCGTGACAACCAGGGCATATTCATTCAGATCCTCTGATAAGTCCTTGAACACGACCCAGGCCACCCACTCAAACAATTCCGTAGCCGTTCCTCTGCCTCCAGCGACCACATTTTTGTTATCTTGTGGTTTCCCTGCAGGAATGTGTTCTCAATGAGGGAAATGAGAACAAATACATTTCCGTCAACGTTTCAAAATACAAGTTTCTTATTTTCTTAGGGGTGGGGAACTTTTTGCATTAGATTGTTTGATCATGCTCAATTTCCAAAATCGGGGAGAAGGGCAAAAATTCAGCCCATCCTCATGAGTAATTTTTGTTACAATTATCACAGGTATTAGATGATTTTTTAAAAACATCAGGCACAATCTGACTGGCCGCTAATTTCAGATTGGACAAAAGGTGGCGAACCAACACCGGCATGTGAGGCCGGCGGAGAGAGGGAGCGCATAAACTCTCTGTCCCTTTACGCCGCTTCCAATGAAGGTGGACAGGGGATCGGATTGTAAAGTGATCTGCGCACTGAATTTTATTGGAAATTTTGCCATTATGTTGGGACAGCCTGTCAAACGACACTGGCAGAGTTTTGTTTGTACTAGTATCTAGCAGTATTCTTTTTGAAATGTTAACGTGATTTCTAAGTCGGACTAAAACCTAAGGATAACCGTTTAACGATCTCGTCCCGCTGCAGCCCACCGCTATTATTATTATTATTATTATCATCATTATTATTATTATGCTTTGGGACACTTAAGAGTATTTGAAAGCAGATAATTCCATTCATTTTACTGTCAACTTGCGAATCGCTGAACTTGCACGTTTTGTGTCTTTCCTGTCTTCAAGCTGTCGAAAGTAGCTGGTGCTTTATCCACACACAGCTGTCACGTCTGTTTTACTGACTGATTCTACCGAAGGAGCAGAACCCCAGTGGATGCAGTGATTTTATTCAGAGGGGAGATCTGGGAAAGAGGCGTTCTTTGCAACACAACACGAGTTGGAAACGAGGAAGTCACACACGCCCGGGCTGAGGTGACGATTATATCCGTTAATTTCACAGGAAGTAAATGAGAGCGGCTCGGCTGGCCGCACGCCTCTGGAGCCTTTAGATAGTTTCAGCACAGTTGTACCGGGCTCAGGGGCGCAGGGTCACCCGGGTCTCTGCAGCATGTGGCCGCGCTGACTCTGTGCCAACGATGCTTCTCTGATGATGGCGGATGTTCAGAGAGACAGTGCTGAAGTCGGGCTGCCGGATCACCGGGCTCCAAGCAACCCCATCCCGGACTCGTCTGGCTTCTTAGAAGGAACTCAACCCGTCTCGAACGGGAAATGCCCGGATCCGGGTGGCCCGTCTGTCAGCAGTGAAAGTACCGCGAGTAAACCGTGCACGCCGCCTCTGAGCAGCATAATTAAGGTAAAGAGCACGCTGACACCCCAAAACCAATTTGCATTGATTCAATCTGTTTAAGCGAGACAAGGAATTATTTATATTTCTAAAAATAGTTTGCTTCTCAATTATTAATTTATTGCAAGAAGGATATTATTGTTTTGTTGCACGTTTTACACTGTCCGCACAGCACCATCAGTCGGGTCTAGCTACCGGAGGGAACAGACAGCTCCGTTCTTCCCAAGATACGGAGAATTTTCTTCCATGTCCCAAGGATGTGAGGCAGGTTAGAACGGAGAGCACCCCCGATCGGACTGCAGTCTTTGTAAGCCTATACTCAGTGAGAAGTGAGGAGAGAAACGAATACAACTCTGGGTGATTGAGGAGTAGGGGCAGGTTTCTTTATTGTTGCCATTTGCACGGAGCTTGGGGAGCGTCGTTCTGGTTTTTGGTAGGTTACCACATCAGTTATTTTTCACCCTCGAGAATAGCTCTGTGATATTGTTTATTATCAATACTGTGAAGACAAATTGGTATTTGAATCGCATCTGGTATAGAAAATAGAAACCCACAATTAAATAGGAGCTCAAAGGGTTTTATTTAATAAAGAATTCACTCTCAGCCCTCTTGTTCTGGGTTAGGTAGAACAATATGCACTTTCAAATTCTTTTTCCACAAAGTATAACTACCTTTTCTTTAATACTGCCTACGAACTGATCAAGCTTGGATTTCAAACAGAGGTATATCCACGTGACCGTAAAAGCCCAATAGACAAAAAAAAGATTTCTGGCGCTTTGTTTGCCGTCGCTGTGGTATGGAGGTAGAGATTACGGCACTGTGCATAAAGAAGCGCACACTCTTCAGTTTTCCTTCCATTCATCTGATAAAGAAACCGCCTGTGTTTACACATCATACTCGGGCAAGGGCTGACAAGCAACAAGTAACATCCACGTCAATCGAATGGCAATCTGATCATCTCCAACAAGACAGAGTGCACCTTCATATTCAACAGCATTCCGTTCTAAATACCACACCATCGACGATCTTCAATGGGGAGCAGCAGGAGGGTTGGGGTTGGTCACCACTGACAAGAACCTAAATAGATCGGGCACATAAGTGGGTACCGACGCAGGTCAGAGGGTGGGAATCCTGCCCCAAGTGACTGATACCAGCACTTACTTCGTCCATATAGCACAAGTCAGGAGTGTGAGAGTTTGCTGTTCACTTCACTGGATGAGAGAAGCTCCACCAAGAAGCTGGACACAATCCAGGAGAACATACACACAAAATGCTGGAGGAACTCTGTAGATCAGGTAGCATCTAAAGAGGAAAATAGACAGTCAATATTTTGGGCTGAGATCCTTCATTACAATCGAAGGACTCAGCCTTAAATGTAAGCTGTTTATTCCCCTCCATAGATGCTGCCTGACCTGTTGAGTTCCTCCAGCATTTTGTGTGTGTTGATTTCCAGCAACTGCCAAATCTCTTGTGGAAATCCAGGACAAAAGGGCTTGTTTAATTGGTACTACCCATCACCCTAAGCATTCACTACTTCCACCAATAGTGATCTGTGACCTCAGTGAGTACTTGCTATAAACATGTTGTAGTTATTTACCAAGGCTTCTTTAAAGGTGTCTCCCAAAGTCTTCAGATCTGTTGTCTAGAAGGATAAGCAACAGGTATGTTAGAGTGCCACCTTCTGCTTGTTACTCTCCATGTCTTACACTGACATGGAAATATTTCACTGTTCCTTCAGCACCATTCGGTCAAACTACTGAAACTTTATTCATATCCATCTTTTCAGTGCCAAGACTGAAGTAGTTCAAAAGTTATCTTGCCATCACCTTCTCATTGCGACTATGAGACAGGAGATACAGGAGCCTATGGACCCACACTCAACAATTCACGAGTAGCTTCTTCCCCTCTGCCATCTCATTTTGTTTGGAAATTGAACCCATGAACACTACCTCACCACTTTTTTCTTTTTTCCTCTTTTTGCACTAGTTATTTAATTTAACTTTTAAAAATATATACTTCTTACCGTAATTTACAGTTTATTATTATATCTTGCATTGTACTGCTGCCGAATAACAGCAAATTTCACAACATATGCTGGTGATATTAAACCTGATTCTGATTCTGATCACCCATGTGAGGAATGTCCAAATCCATTCAGTATATGAAAAAAAAGATGCATCTTATTTATTCTCATCCACTGATATACTGTAGATATTCTGCAGCTCCCATAAGATGCTTACTTTACTTTAAACACTTAGTATATGATAATACAATACAACGTGGTTATGGTAGTGGCACAGTAGACCAATGATTCGGAGTTCAAATACTATCAGGGAATTTAAATTCAATTAATAAGCTAGAATATTAAAAAACTGTTAGTTTTAGTAATGAAAAGTTGTAGAATTAGTCAGCTCCATCATGGGTACTAGCCTCCATAGTATCCAAGACATCTTCAAGGAGTGGTGCTTCAGAAAGGCAGCGTCCATCATTAAGGACCCCTATCACCCAGGACATGCCCTCTTCTCACTGTTACCATCAGGGAGGAGGTACAGAAGCCTGAAGGCACACACTCAGTGATTCAGGAACAGCTTCTTCCCCTCTGCCATATGATTCCTAAACAGACATTGAACGCATGAACACTACCTCACTACTTTTTAAATGTATTCTGCTTTTCTTGAATTACTTATTTTAAATATTTAATAGGCATATATATACTTACTGTAATTCGTTTTTTTCTATATTTATCATGTACTGCTGCCGCAAAGTTAACAAATTTCATGACATATGCCCGTCATATTAAACCTGATTTTGTTTCTGACTCTGATTCAGGCATATCAATTGGTTTGCTAATATTCTTCATGAGACGAAATTTTCTATTGTTACTGGTTTTGGTTTGTAAGTTGTAGAGAAAGACATTGTGGAAGCAGACCCCTTGGCCCCCCCCCCCCAACTGTGCTGACCATCAGACACCCAATTTATTTTCCTCACATCCCCTTCAACATCTCTGGATTCCACAATTCCGTTACTCAACAGAGACTATAGCAGCAAATTAACCCACAAAAAAGCAAGTCTTTTTGGGCTGTGGAGGGAATCGGAGTGCCCAGAGGCAACACAGACGGCCACAGGAAGAGCTCCACAGGGACAGCACCAGAGGTCAGAGTTGAACCTGGTTGGCTGTTGCTCTTCTGGTCTACTATGTGAATCCAGACCCACAGCAGATGTGATTGACTTCTATTTGTCCTCTGAAATGGCCTGGCAATCCAGTCTGTTCAGTGGCATTCAGGAAGGGCAATAAGTGCTGTCTTTGCCAGGCACGCTCATGTCCCAAACGATAAAAAATAAGAAAGTCAATGTCAGCTGGGTAACCAAGTTCAAAGTAAATTTATCATCAAAGCATGTATATATCACCATATACATACAACCCTGAGATTAATTTTCTTGCAGTCATTCACAGCAGAAGAAATACAATAGTTAATGAAAAACTACACACAAAAACTGACAAGAAACCAAAGTGCAAAAGAAGAAAACTGTGCAGATACAAATATGAATAAACAAACAAACAAGCAAATAAATAATACTGAGAACATGAACTGTAGAGTCCTTGAATGTGAGTCCCTAGATTGAGCTCAGTGATCAGTTTAGTGTTGAGGTGAGTGAAGTTGTCCAAGCTGGTTCAGGAGCCTGATATTGTGGATATTTTGTGCTTTGGTGACATGTAAGTTATGGACTGAGAGTTCTCACAATAGAGTTTCTGCTGTTATGTTAAGAAGATGCCCATTCATGAGTTTAAAGATGTTACTTACTCCAGGGATTTTTCAAATCACAAGCCATTAGCTTTATAGTTATTACTTGTGCACATGAAGGGACATAAAGAAATTAGTTTTTCATAAATACCGTAGTAAATACAAAGCCGTAGTTTTTTCAAGTTTGCTTTCATGCCCTATGACTGTATAACAGCTATTATTGAAAAGCCGTATATCTTCCTTAAAAGACAATGAAAATATTATTTTCCAACAATATGTTATTTTTTTGTCATTAGGAAATTCAGTGCAAATGCCTTTTATCAGTACCTTGTTGGTACATCTAGTGTGCAGCAGCAAGTGATAAAAGACAAATCACAGGAAAACATTTGACTCCTTATTATACACTCACTGGCCACTTTATTAGGTACAAGAGTTGGAACTCATTGGGGTCTTCTGCTGCTGTAGCCTATCCCCATGTTGACATGTTGTGTATTCAGAGATGCCTTTCTGCACACCACTGTTGTAAAGTGTGGTTATTTGAGAGCTGTCGCCTTCCTGCCAGCTTGAACCAGTGTAGTCCTCTGACCTCTCTCATTAACAAAGAGTTTTCACCCCTCAGAATTGCCACTCTCTGGACTTTTGTTTATTTTTCGCACCATTCACTGTCAACTTACTCCAGAAACCCCACCCCACCCCTTCATCTGGCAGAACAATCATTTCACAGTCAAAGTCACTTAGATCACACTTCTTCCCTATTCTGGCGTTTGCCCTGAACAACAACTGAGCCTCTTGACCATGTCTGCATGCTTTTATGCATTGGGTTGCTGCCACATGATTGGCTGATTAGATATTTGTATTAATGAGCAGGTGTTCAGGTGTACCTAATAAAGTGGCCACTAAGCGTATGTTACCATATCACTCTTTATTTCTGAATGAGGGATGCATGGTTAAATCATAGAATGGCAGAATTGTGCCTGAAGAGGACTTTTGGCATGTCAACTCTGTGTTGGCTTTTAATAGAGCAATCTTATCAGACTCCTTCTCCTACTCATGTTCTCCGTTGACCCCACAAGTTATTCTATCTCAACTACCTATTCAATTTCCCTTTGGAAATTTGATAGTTCCTACTTCCCCCTCATTCAAGGCACAAATTCCAGTTCATTTTCTGCTTTCTGAAAATTTCTTTACAAGTTTTTCCCCACATCTCCTTTCTACTTTTTGCCTCAAATTTTAAATGTGTTGTCAAGGAAGAATATCTGCTCAGTGGTATGGATCCTTCTCTGGGGCTACAGAATAAATAGAGGAAGGCAATCGAGGTTAACATCTCTCATGGTAAGGCTGCTTGAACAAGAGTGTTGGAGGTGCTCAGAGTCTGAAGCTGAATGTTGGGAAGTTGAATGAGGCTGAAGTATTAATCACTCTTTTTCCACCTGTAGCTGATGAGCTCACCGTGCATCACCAGAAAGTCTCTTTTGAGACCTTCCTGCTACAAAACTACCAGAGGAAACCATGGAAGAGGGTTTAACAACGAAGTTTAAAAATTGCCTAGAGGGCTATGGCCAAACAGAGGCAAATAGTTCCAGCTCAGATTGACGTCTTGGTCAGCATGGACAAGTTGGGCCAAAAGGCCTGTTTCCATGCCATATTGCTCTATAACTACAAAAGTGATGGCAGACATCGTTGCTGCTGACATATGATGTGAGCCCAAAGAAGAATGAATTTGAAGAGTATTTATTATAGTTGCTTTTGTAAAAATGGAAGGAAATGAGAATTCATTATTCATTGATAAAGGAACATCTTTGCTGATATAATTCTATTCTTATCTGTTCAATATGCTCATATTTTTATCTTGCCAGTCTCCAACAGCGTACACATCTGCAAATTCCAAGTTGCATGTGCTTTGGCAACATAATAGCAGCTTTTCCAAAGGTTAGGAGATAGACAACAGTGAAGACAGTGGCTGTGTTTCTTTTGCACTATTCTTCAGTACCAGGCATTGTTAGAAGAAGTGCCCTCTCCCTTGCACTGCTAATCTGGTAGGAATCCATTCTTTATTAAAGGCCTATCCTGTTATATTTAAAGTCCATTAGTTTTTAATGAGCATTCCTCAAATAGGCTTGTACTTATAAAGGAAACATAATCTCCTGTAAAGAAACTTATTGCAGTCCTTCAAGAACTGGAAATTTCCTGGAAACTTGTTTTGTATTGCTCGCTGAGTAGTGCAAAGTGAGGTCCCATTAGCTTTGGGAAGGCAATGGGGATTGAACCCTCTTTTGGTAGTACTGGCTAAAGGAGCGATATAATCAAGAAGGAAGAACTCTCTTGAAAGCAAGTAGAGCTGCAGGATTTTTTACAATCTGTTTGAACTAATAAGGCAGATTTAACATTCATCTGAAGGACAGCATTTTAGAGAAACCCTCGACCAGTACTGTACCAGATTTCAGAATAGATTGTGAACTTAAAATTTCAAATGTGTTTTGAAACCACAAGCATCTGATTAGAAGATGCTGGCTATTTGCCCAACTATGGATCATGTGGTGTTATTTAATGTTTACGGATTGCACATAAAGATCCAGCTGAGAGGATATGTTAGATCAGTCCTAATGCTGTAAGATTGCCAGCAAGCAGGCAAAATGACCTTCTGTCTGATGTTTTATCTCCCTGTCCTGCTTTAGATCTGTACAGTACCACATTTGCAATCAGAAAGACTGACAAAGATGGATTAACCCCATTAGTAGCTCCTCAAAGTTGTGCTAATGTATAACAGCTATTGGGTTTCTCTGCATCTTTCTCTGTATGAAAGAGCAACATTTAAAAGGTAATTGGGCAGGTACATGGACAGGAAAGGTTTTAGAGGGATATGGGCAAAAAGGAATCTTCGATCGCAAGGATTATTTGACTGAAAAGGTCTGTTTCTGTGCAGTATGACTCTAGAATCCAATGACTCTATGAGAGAGATTGCTCAGACTCCCTCACAAACTTCATGGAATTTCTTTCATCGCCTTTTGCATGAGGAACTGTCACCATCTCAACCCACCACCAAATCCTCCTTTCCTCTTTTCCACTTCCCTCCACCAGGCTTCCCTTCAAAGTGTTAATGCTCTCTGCTCCAGCTATGGTCTGTGGGAGGTCTTCTGTCCATTATTTCTGGATAAAGTCATTTTGCATGAATTCCCTATTGAATTTATCCACCATCTGGAAGAGGAAACATCTTCTTCCTGAAGATGCCCTTTCACACCTCTTGTATAATTTTAAAGCCATCCCTCAGCCCTCACTTCTCTAGATAAAGCTGCTTAATTACGGATGAAAGTACATTGGAGGGTTATGTGGGAGGGAACCGTTAGAATGATCTCGCAGTATGTTGAAAGGTTAGCACAACATCGTGGGCTGAAGGGCCTGTACTGCAGTCTACTGTTCTACGGTCTATGTTTAATTCTGTCAAAGTTGTGGTGTGACAACGTACCTGTTGAGGGTGGGACTGGGAGACAGGGTGGGGAAGCTCTTGCTTTGAGCCCCAATTTGCATTTTCAGGATTTTGACTGCCATTGTTGCTCTGCGTTCCACTAGCAAAAACATAATTGTAATTATTGTAAAGAGTCCAAAGGGTGGACATGGTTGCATGTGGAAAACCTCCAGTGTCTGATGATTAACGAACACATTAGTATTCTGATAGACTACTCTGCTGCACCAATGCCTTCTGAAGAGCACCACTTGCCATATCTGCAATTCAGCCTTGAATCCTATTTTTAAGTGGTCTCTGATTTAGCTGGCACAACAAAAAGAAAAAATAGCCTAGAGCTCAGGTTAGATTTCAACTTGCAGTCAAATGTGTCTTGGCTCTTGTTTGAATAACACGAGCATTTTATTTATTCTGAGTGAATGAGGAGCACAAGAAAAAGCATGATTCATGATTATCCCTAATTTCCTTCAAAACCAATAGTCAACCATTGCATCATGCAAGTAAGAGTAAACATTAAATCCAGATGGGGTAAAAGGATGAAATTTCCCCTCCTGAAGTGACATTAGGGAAATAATCAGGTTTTTGCAATAATCCAATAGCATCATTGGTCACTATTGTTGTTGTTAGCTATTCAATTCCAGAATTCATTTGGTCAGCTGCCATGGTGGTATTTGAGCTCATATCCACAGGTCAAAAGTGCTCATCCAGTAATTTAACCACTACACCTGCTTCCAATAAGCTTCCCACAGGAATGGAGTGAATCTATGTGATAAATGCACAACTTTTCAAGCTACATCACCTGCATTAAAGAACCAAGTTCATACCAGACTCAATCACCAAGCTGTAGAATGAAGATGTCACTTTGCATTTGCACATTCAGAGACCAGATTCCAACTCACTGGTGACTTGTTCACTGAAGTGTACAAGAGAATGGGGTTTCTATCTAACATCTGCAACGTGATCTTTTGCCAACCTATATATACAAAATGCTGGAGGAACTTACCAGGTTAGGCAGCATCTATGGAGGGAAATAAACAGTCGACATTTTGCCTCGGCCCTTAACGTTGACTGTTTATTCTCCATAGACGCCGCCTGACCTGTTGAGTTCCTCCAGCATGTTGTGTGTGTTGCTCAAGATTTCCAGCATCTGCAGAATCTCTTGTGTCCCTTTACCAACTTCTCCCTGCTACCCAATATCATCCTCTTACAATAAAGTACCATGATGAGCTTCTAGGAAAGATGGATCTCTTCCATTACCTCGGGACCTCAGAGAGGGCAGACATCAGGGATAAATCTCACCATTACATTAGCATGGATTTTGGGCATCAGAAGATAAAGCTCAAAGCCCCATGGTGTACTGGAAAGCAATGATCCTTGTCCTCCTGAGTACATCTGAAACTTAGTCTGCCCACACCAGAGTAGGAACCGCCCATGTTTCTCATCAGGATAAGTGAGCAAACTCCTGTATCCTCCCACAGGATAATTTCTGCATTACCGAGGATTTCGGTCCAGTTGATTCTGAAGGGCAGATCATGCAGTTCACATGTCTATAACCCAACTCATGACACAGATACTTCATTAAAAACTCTGTCACAGAATCATGTACGAGAAAATGATTCAAGGATTTGAGAAAGTCTGACACCCTCACTGATACCTGGGAATCACTTGCCTGTGGTATTTCAAAATGGGAAGAAGAATTCAGGATGGCACACAGAAACTTTGACAGGAGTAAGATGAAGTCCAGGTAAGAAATGCATTGCCTCCAAAAGTATTCAGTTTCCTGCTTGGTCAAGCCCCTGCTCCCCACTTTTTGTAGAGTCTATGGTTGATCAGCCCCCTCAGGATATGCACAACTTGAGAGGAAGTAAGTCATCGTGGACCTTCACAGAACCACTTAGGAAGATGAAGACAACACCACACCCTTGAGCACAAGGCTCAATTTCTTACTGACATACTTCCTGAAGAATGCAGAACCTAACACTTTAGATTCAGAACATATTTCCTAAGAGGATGGAAAACTTTTTGGTAAACTTTTTGAATTTTAGATCCCAACCAGAATACCTTTGCCCCACTTACTGCCTTTGCTCTTTCAGTTCTGTGAGTAGTGAGGTGTTCTGCTGTCATGTGGTGATCCTCCCAGTAGCCTGGCTAAGAAACGTTGTATTCTGTCTGCTGCAAACATATGGTTGATTTTCCCTCTGTAGGATCCTAACATTGATGACAATTGACCTTTACATTTACCCTAGACTGGACTTTGCCTTTTATCACAGCAGGTCGGGCAGCATCCGTTGAAAGGAGCAGTCAACAGTCAGACTGCTTCTTTCAACGGATGCTGCCCGACCTGCTGAGTTCATCCAGCTTTTTTGTATGTCAAACTCAAAAATAGTTGCTGTTAATAAGGTAAAAAGGAAATGCACTCTAAACATCCACTGTGGACACTCTACTGAAACCAGCTTGGAAGTCCTTCTTTGCAAAATGCAAAGCTTATGTAAATGCAAATATAAAGTTTATTTACTTTCTTTTGACAATTATGACCATTGTAAGGTAAAGTCAACATGGTCTCATTACAAATCACTTACAAACACCAGCTACAGTTTGCTGATTTGACCACAGCATCTGCAGTGTACTTTGTGTTTACATTTTTGTGCTTGAAGTGTTTCTGAGAATCTGACAGAGATTTGCACATTCTTCACCAAGATGAAACCACCTTTGCCTTGGTTCCATCAGTTTAAAAGACTGGAATCCCCACTCAGTGGCACTGTGGAAGCAGCTTCAATAGAAAGACCACAGCAGTTCAGGAAGGTGACTCTCCACCACTTCCTCAAGGATATTTGCTGGGTGGTAAATATATACTGACTTTACCAGTGATGTGTGAATAGAAAAAAAATCATATATTTTGCACTCTTTCTGAGCGTTGTGCAGAGGAAACTTTTATACAATAATTTTATTGCCATAATATTGAAGAACACAATGAAAAATGTGAGTGGAGAGTTACTTCACCGTTGTTTATCTCTCATAAAACACTATCAAACCTGTCTTTCTGAACTCTTGTTTTTTTTTTCCTTGATGTTATTCTCTCTGAATGACTATAACTATTAATTTTCTACCAGATAAGTTACACCAATTCAACACATTAGATACAAAGTTAATCTGTGAACATATTGCCTACAAATGCAATAATATTTGTTAAGGAAAGGTATATCAGAGACATTTGAAATCTGCTTGCTTGCACCAAACTGGCAGAAGCTACCGCTAATCAGAATAGACAGTTGTGACATTTCTAAGAACTGGACAAAGAGATTTTAACACTTGATTACTTCATGGCACCATATAATAGTATTTTCAATGCTGCTTGAGTATGTTATGTGCTTGATATATTCTAATGTGTCAAAATCCTTGGTTAGTTATGTGCTTAAAAAGTCACAATCAGAATGGTAACAATCCTGTGTACATCCACTGTATTTAATCTGCAAAGCATAATCTGTGTTTTTGAGATGCTTGAGGTCTTAAAATCACCCTCATATGCTTGCTTTTGTTGCAATTTTATTTGATGCAATATTAAAATACTAAAATATTAAAATTACTGCACAATGCATAGGAGAAGCGCATGAAACTATTTCACTCAAGGTGTTTCAGTGGACACAGAGTGACAACGCTCACAACCGGGTTTGACTTCCCACACTCTGATAATAGTCACTGTTCCTCAGGAGCAACGTAGATTTATTGAACATGAGGTTTGGAGCATTAGAGCCATATCCGGGAAGAAAGATTCCCCTATTGTCACCTGTCAATTCTCCTGCAAGTAAAGAATTTATGTAATAACCAATGGCCATAAAACCATAAGATATAGGAGCAGAATTAGGCCAGTCGGCCTATTGCGTCTGTTCCGCAATTCCAGCATGGCTGATTTATTATCCCTCTCAACCCTATTCTACTGCCTTCTCCCCATACCTTTGACACCCTTACTAATCAAGAACCTATCAACCATTGCTTTTTATTTTGGGAAGGATCAATGTTTGATCCTATCGTGCCTAATGACTTGGATTCTACAGCCATCAATGGCAATGAATTCCACAGATTCACCACCCTCTGGCTAAAGAGATTCCTCCTCACCTCTGTTCTGAAGGGACGTCCTTGTGACTTAGTGTTATATAGAAAACTAAGGCTATGTATGGTTTTTGATTAGGGATAGTCCCCAAGCTATGATAGGCAAAGTGCATATTTTCAAGTCACGGGTTTTGTTCTTATTTTTTTATTCCTATTAAAAATTCCCAGGTGTCCATTTGTTATGGAGGTTGCCTATTGTCAAGTCACGCTATACATCCATTCTTCCCTCAGTGTCTGAGCGCAGCAGTGCTTCTAGTAATGACAGAGCATGCTGAGGTTGTCAGTACAATTTTTATTACTAATGTGGCCAATGGCATCCCACATAGAGAAAGTCGACAGGAAATGTATGTAGTGATGATATTTTTAATACACAAGGAAGCATAAAAAACTATTTCAGGATATTTTAATTAATTTATTTTTCCCCTGAAAGATTGTGAGGCACTTTATCAACCTGGCTCTGGGCAACAATTTGCAGACCTTGGGTGAAAGAGTTGAGTATTTGGATCATTTCCAACCCATTTGAGGATTTCACATTGACAGATTTCCTTCCTTGTTCCTCTCCAGGAAAACACTGTATTCTGTCTCAACTCTCCATCACCACTTTACAAGCTGGTCCTATTCCAGAGGTACGCAGGATGAATTTAGGAGAAATTAACAAACTTCAAAACAACTTTAATTTCTTTGGTTTCATTTTTAAAACGTTTAGAATAATTTTAAAATCATGTGGTAGATTCTACAAAGTGATTATCAACATATGAAATCAATGTGTTGTACAAATAAATGGCTTCCAGTTAATTGGATTATATCAGGACCAGTACCTTTTGGCCCAATTAAGCAGATGCCCCAATTAGCCAAAGTTTCATGAAAATAGTTAAAAAGGTATAAAAAGAAAATTTACAATTTAACTGAGTAACAAATTATGCATTTAAATGAAATACAGAATAAATTAGAACACTACCAATAATACTACAGTACTATAAAACTGTCTATTAGTTCTCAAGTTACCAGTGGAGGAATTCATCCAGTGTACACTGCTGTATTCTTTGGATTGGCTCTAAATGAACAAAATCAGCACAAAAACCTACTGCAGATGGTGGACTAACTTCACACAATGCTTTTGCCACTTGTTATTCTCAAAATCTTCATTTTCATTGTGACATTCAGAATGGTTGTCGATACCTTCAAATTCTTTATAGTTCCTAACTTGTTGAAGTAGTGAAGTCATTTCATTTTCACTCCCGGCCTTTCTGGCATCACCAAGCCTGAATGTATGAAACCACAGTGAGCAAAACAGTTTGGAATTGTCTTACTGCTTATTTCTTGCCAACGTTCAGTAACAAAAATCACTGATTTTTGAACACAAGCACACGCAACTGACGCTAATTAAAAACTGTTTCCTGTAAGCACTTTGTACAGTCTAATGTCCACACAAGTGCATGCGTCTGACGTTAGTCACAAACTGTTCAGTAAGTCTCCTGCCCCAATTAAACGGCATAATGTCTCAAATAAATAAAGGGAATCTAGGTTACTTTCTCAATTAGGTTTTGTTCTTTAAGAGTTATCCCAAATAAGCGGCTGCCCTGATGGCCCCTGATTAATCGGAATCCACTGGATTCTCAAAACTTGACAGTCACAAAACAAGTTATCAGGGCAGATATTCAAAAGCTTGCTCAATGGGATCATTTTTTACAAGAAATGTCTTTAAGAAGTAGAGCTAAAGAAGTAATGAGGTTAAGAGGGGGAATTTAACAGATCGGTGCTTTGGCATGATGGCTTGTGGCGGGGTGATCAAGTCAGGGCCCTCCAGAACTAGAGGGTGCAGATACCATGGAGATTTGGGAGTTGGAGAACACAGCTATAGAAGGGGCAAGGCTGTGTGGGGAGGAATGTGGTGTAGTTGTAAATAGAAGTAAGAAAATTAAATGGTTATTTTGGGCAAAATGCATCTTTTCCCTTAGTAACTGAACTTCACAAACGAAAATTGTATCTTGCATTATCCATTCACTCAATCTGTATTATTAGTATTTATATCTCTACTTGAAACTGTACAAGACTGGGACCTGAGCACTGTTCCTTGCAGGCTGAGTAATTTGCTTGTCAAGCAGGGCAAGTCCGGACTTACTGCTGACGAACCAGCCAGATGGAAGGATGGACCGCTTACCTACCTAATACCTTGCAGGCTATTGACCCAATGCTTATTCTTTAGTGTAGAATCCAGACAAAGTTTCTATTTCAGATTGTTACCTGGCAATTTCTGTTGGGAAATGCCCCTACGCAGAGGTTTGATGAGGGCAAAAGGGAACTCTGCTACGATGCCCTTCATTATCAGTAAACTAGCCAGGTGACTTGACAAAGACTAATGAAGGAATTATCTCACCAGTGAGTCAGTAATGTCAGGGAATGAGCAAAGGAAGAAGGGAACTTACTGGAAAATAGTGCAAAAAGTATATTTTTATATGGGCCCCAACATGTGAGCTCTGCGATCACTTTGTTATAGTCTGCTATATATTCCTGAAGAGATAAGAACCTAAAATGATTCTTAACACGTATTGGCTGCTGTTCAATTGCAGCATTATATCTTTAGGTTTGCTGCCCAACAATTATAATGTGGTTGATGTGTGGAGAGCAATGGAAAATTATAGTTAGAGTGAAATAAACTTAACTGTTTGAAATAAAATCCATGTTGTAAATCAGTATTTGTATTGTTAAAACTCCTTAAACTTGTTTCTTTCGGAGTTAGATCTAGAATTTTTTCACTAAATCTCTTTGCCTCTCTCCTTTAGACATACCTTAACGACCACTCTCTTGACCTCTGAATTTGAACCTCACCTTCGGGGTTTACCTCCAAGTTATGGAGGTGGAGAGAGTGTCTTGATGGTGGAATGGGATCTCCCCTGGATCGCAAATGTGGGTGAGAGGGTACTAGTGTGATGGCGGCTGGGTGAATCCAATTGCAGAAGGGGTTCCAGGTCCTAATTGCATTCAAACTGGATAGGGCGATGAGGATTTCACATGGGTGGTCTGTGTGGGGCACAATTGCAGAGGTGAATGGGTAGGTCTGGTGGTGATCAAGTGGGACGTGGTAGTGGGGGCAGAAGAGCAGGCAGATTGTGGGTGGGTTTGAGACATGTTTAGTTCTCTTTTCATGTTTTCTCTTTGCAATTTAATCTTTGAAGTGATTCAATATATCTGTTTTTGAGAGTTAAGATTCAGCCCATGCTGCTATATGAAGTCTTAATTTATTTCCTTCTAAGCTTATAAAATGGCCAAACCTGTAAATAAGCATTGGCTGATTCGTAGAAATGTCATTTTGGAGACTGTGGACATTCTGACTTTGATATACTTGCAGTGTTCCTTTTTTTTAATTTCTTAATCTTTTATTTTTGGAATTGTGAATTAATTGTCCATTGTTTCCTGCTGATGATCAGTTGACTACAACCTGATGGAAGAGCCACAGATAAGGCAAATATAGTAACCCTCAGTAGGGATGCTTTGTCAGTAAGTACATTGGCCAGTTGGTGCACAGGGTGATACTGAAGATAAGCACAGGATAGAGATCCGCAAAATGGAATTGGGCAGCCCATGAAGGTTATATATGTATTTTTAGAAAATTACTGACAAATAGAGGCATCTTCAAAATGTGCAACTCTTGTTTTGGATTAGATAATAAATAATCAGATCTGTTTACAGATTAATATGATACCTGAAATTCACTGTTAGGCAGTAATAGTTTACTTGCGTTATTGTTTTGTTAATTGTCAGATATCTACCCCATTCTTCCACTCAGTTATCAGAGTTTAATCTATCTCTAGCCCCATGGCTTGTGTATGTGCATGTGTTTTTTTTTACCTGTACAACTAAACTGTAAAAAACACAAAAATACAACAGCAGATGCTGTGGATCAAAGAATACGAACACAACACTGGAAGAACTCAGCAGGTCAGGCAGGATCCGTGGGAATGGCCCATTCCTGATGAAGGGTCTTGGCCCGAAATGTTGGCTACTCTTTTCTCATGGATGCTGCCTGACCTGCTGAGTTCTTCCAGCGTTGTGTTCATATTCTTCAACTAAAATGTAGCTGTTCAGCTAAAAGTTCAAAGCCTCAAAAATTACTTTGGGGATTTCCAGCAAAGAGGAGGGCATAAACACCTAAAATAAAACAGCTAAAATAAAACCCTAATCTGTATATGACGTCTTTGATAGATGTCCAGCTAGAAAGAATGATGCATAGTAAGGAAGATTGTCTCAGGCTACAGCTAAATATACAGTACAAACAGTGGCCATTTTATTAGCTACTTCCTGTACCTAAGTCATCACTGAGTGTATGTTTGTGGTCTTCTGCTGCTGTAGCCCATTGACTTCAAGGGTGGACATGTTGTGCATTCAGAGATGCTCTTCTGCACATCACTGTTGTAACATGTGGTTATTTGAGTTACTGTCACCTTGAACCAGTCTGGCTATCCTCCTCTGATGTCTCTCATTAACAAAGCATTTTCATCAGTGAAACTGCCATTCACTGGATTTCTTTTGTTGTTTTTGCAAACTCTAGAGGTTGTTGTGCACAAAAATCACAGGAGATCAGCAGTTTTTAAGATACTCAAACCGCCCCATCTGGCACCAACAATCATTCCACAGTAAACATCACTTAGGTCACCTTTCTTCCTCATTCTGATGCTTGGTATGAATAACTGAACCTCTTGGCCATGTCTACATGCTTTTATGCATTGAGTTGCTGCCGCATGATTGGCTGATTAGATATTTGCATGAACGACCTGGTGTACAGATGTACCTAATAAAGTGGCCACTGAATGTAGATCAGATGGAGAGTTGGGTAGAGTGTTCGCAGAGGGAATTTAATCCTCACACAAGTACAGGGTGATTACATTGAGTTGTTAGATATGGGAAGGACATATACAATAAATGGTAGGGCACAAAGGAGTGTTGAACAAAAAGACCTAACGTCCAAGTTCATATTCCCTGAAGGTGGCAACACTGATTGATAGAATGGCGTTGAAGATATATAGCGTGATAGGTTGGGGCATAGAAATTAAGGGTTGGGGTATCATGATCCAGATTTACAGAAGACTGTCTAGGCCACACTTGGAGCATTGTGTACAGTTATAGTCACCACCCTATAGGAAGGGTATGAGAGAGAGTGCAACAGAGATTCATCAGGATAGTGTCTGGATTGTGGAACTTTAGTTATGGGGACAGATTGGGTAGTGTGGGCTTGTTTTCCCTGGAATGAATAAGGCTGTTGGTCTTCTTGTGGCAACCATTTCAGCCCTGGGAAAAAGCTTCTGACTATCCACACAATCAATGCCTCTCATCATCTTGTACACCTCTATCAAGTCACCTCTCGTCCTCCGTCGCTCCAAGGAGAAAAGGCCAAGTTCACTCAACCTGTTTTCATAAGGCATGCTCCCCAATCCAGGCAACATCCTTCTAAATCTTCTCTGCACCCTTTCTATGGCTTCCACATTGTTCCTGTAGTGAGGCGACCAGAACTGAGCACAGTACTCCAAATACTTGTTTTATGTGTGTATTGCTCAAGATTTCCAGCATCTGCAGAGTCTCTTGAATCTCAGCTGCTTTAATTGACTGACTTGGCTACCAGAAGCCCAACCTGTACAGTATCTTTGGAAGGATTCTGTTCAACTTGCCACAGTTTGAGAGATCTCAGAATTAAATTGAATTTTAATGGTCCACAGCTGTACCAGTTCTTTATATCAGTACCTCAGGCAAAGGAGGTTGAATTTCTGGACAAATATATTTTCGTTTGCCTCTTTCAATAATAATTTTTGAAAGGAATTATCAGAGATTTTTCCCCGTTTTCCACGGTACAAAGAATCGAATGTTTACATTGCTGCATACTGTTCAAATGGTATATATCAGGTTTCCATTCCACTTAAAAGACCATAGAACATAGGAGCAGGATTAGACCATTTGGCTCATCAAGTCTGCTCTGTCATTTAATCATGGCTAATCCTTTCCCCACCTCCTCACCCCACTCCCCGGCCTTCTTCCTGAGACTTTTGATGCCATGTCCAATCAAGAACCTGTCAACCTCTGCCTTAAATACACCCAACGGCCTGGCCTCCACAGCTGCCTGTGGTAACAAATTCCACAAATTCACCACCCTTTGGCAAAATAAATTTCTGTTTTAAATGGAAGTCCCTCTATCCTGAGGCTGTGCCCTCTTGTCCTGAACTCCTCCATCATGGAAAACATCCTTTCCACACCTACTCTGTCTAGGCCTTTCAACATTTGAAAGGTTTCAATGAGATCCCCCCTCATCCTTCTGAATTCCAGTGAGTACAGACCCAGAGCTATCATGTGTTCCTCATATGATAACCCCTTCATTCCTGGAATTATCTTTGTGAACCTCCTCTGAACCCTCTTCAATACCAGCACATCGTTTCTTAGATGAGGAGCCCAAAACTGTTCACAATACTCAAGCTGAGGCCTCACCAGTGCCTTATAAAGCCTCAGCATCACATCCCTCTTGTATTCTAGACCTCTTGAAATGAATGCTAACATGGCATTTGCCTTCCTCACCACCAACTCAACCTGCAAGTTAACCTTTAGGGTGTTCTGCACAAGGACTCCCAAGTCCCTTTACATCTCAGATTTTTGGATTTTCTCCCCATTTAGAAAATAGTCTGCACATTTATTTCTTCCACCAAAGTGGATGACCATACATTTTCCAACATTGTATTTCATTTGCCACTTTCTTGCCCATTCTCCTAGTCTGTCTAAGTCCTTCTGCAGCCCACCTGTTTCCTCAATGCTACCTGCCCCTCCACCAATCTTCATATCATCTGCAAACTTGGCAACAAAGCCATCTATTCTATCATCTAAATCATTGATATACAGCATAAAAAGAAGCTGTCCCAACACCGATGGAACACTACTAGTCACCGGCAAACAGCCAAACAAGGATCCTTTTATTCCCACTCACTGCCTCCTACCAATCAGCCAATGTTCGAGCCATGCCAGTAACTTTCCTGTAATACCATGGGCTCTTAATTTGGTAAGCAGCCTCATGTGTGACACCTATATTTGGCCTTCTGAAAGTACAAATATACAACATTCACTGCATCCCCTTTATCTATTCTACGTGTAATCTCTTCAAAGAATTCCAACAGGTTCGTCAGGTAGAATTTTTGCTTAAGAAAACCATATTGACTTTGTCCTATTTTGTCCTGTGTCACCAAGTACTCCATAATCTCATCCTTAGCAGTTGACTCCAGCATCTTCCCAATCACTGAGGTCAGGCTAACTGATCTATAATTTCCTTTCTACTGCTTTCCTCCTTTCTTAAAGAGTAGAATGGAGTAAGATTTGCAATTTGGTAGTCCTATGGCACCATGATATTTGAAAGATCATTACTAATGCCTCAACAATCTCTACCGCTACCTCTAGAACCCTAGGGTGCAGTTTATCTGGTCTGGGTGACTTACGTACCCTTAGGTCTTTCAGCTTTCTGAGCACCTTCTCCCTTGTAATAGTAACTGTACTCACTTCTCTTCCTCGTACCCTTCAACATCTGGCACACTGATGCAAAATACTCATTCAGTTCATCTGCCAACTCCTTGTCCTCCATTATTATTTCTCTGGCCTCATTTTCTAGGGATCCTCTATCCACTCGCATCTCTCTTTTTTTATACTTGAAAAAGCTTTTACTATCCACTTTGATATTGTTTACTAGTTTGCTTTCATATTTCATATTTTCCCTCCTAATGATTCTTTTAGTTGCTCTCTGTAAGGTTTTTAATGCTTCCCAATCCTCAGTCTTCCCATTAATTTTTGCTTTGTTGTATGCCCTCTCTTTTGCTTTTACATTAGTTTTGACTTCCCTTGTTAGCCATGGTTGTACTACTTAGTCATTTGAGTATTTCTTTGCTTTTGGAAAACATCTATCCTGCACCTTCCTCATTTTTCCCAGAAACCCACGCCATTGCTGCTCTGCTGTCATCCCTGCCAGCATCTCCTTCCAATTTACTTTGTCCAACTCCTCTCTCATACCACTATTTCCTTTACTCCGCTGAAATACTGCTACATCAGACTTTATTTTCTCCCTATCAAATTTCAAGTTAAATTCAATCACATTGTGATCACTACCTCCTAAGGATTCTTTTACCTTAAGCTCCCGAATCACCTCTGGTTCATTTCATAACACCCAATCCAGAATAGGTAACCCTCTATTAGGCTCAACGACAAACTGCTCTAAAAAGCCATCTCATAGACATTGAATAAACTCACTCTCTTGAGATCCATTACCCAATTGATTTTCCCAATCAACCTGCATGTTGAAATCTCCTATGAGGCTCTGGTGATGATTTTTGCATCATCAATAGGGATGGGAGAAGTACCGGAGTATTGGAGGGCTGCAAATGTTCCCTTGTTCAAGAAAGGGAGTAGAGATAACTCAGGAAATTATAGACCAGTGAGTCTGACTTCAGTAGTGGGCAAGTTGTTGGAGAAGATCCTGAGAGGCAGGATTTATGAGCATTTGAAGTGACATGATCTGATTAGGGTTAGTTGCATGGCTTTGTCAAGAGCAAGTTGTGCCTTACGAGCCTGATTGAAGTCTTTAAGGATATAACAAAACACACTGATGAAAGTAGAGCAGTGGATGTAGTGTATATGGATTTCAGTAAGGCATTTCATAAGGTTCCCCATACAAGGCTCATTCAGAAAGTAAAGGGGCATGGGATCCAAGGAGACCTTGCTTTGTGGATCCAGAACTGGCTTGCCCACAGAAGGCAAAGGGTGTTTATAAATGGTTTGTATTCTGCACGGAGATTGGGAACTTTTGATCCTCGATTCAATTTTGAGAGAAGATGGGGCTCTTTTGCCAAATAATATCATTTAATTTGAATTATTTAATATGGTTTCCTTCCAATTTTATTCTATATAAACATGAATTGGTGGTTGATGATTCGTTTTCTTTATATATATAGATGATGGTAATACGTATTGCTCCGGGAGTTGATTCCTAATGGGTATTTTTTCCTTTTTCCTTTTTTTGTTGTTGTTAGTGGTGTTTTTTTTAGTTAGTTGGGTTTCTCTTTTTTTTCTTCCTTTTCCTTATATATTTTTTTTCATTTTCATATGTTATGATCAGTTTTTTTCTTCAGTTTTATTAATTGTATGTATATATATATATATATATATATCAATTTGTTGAAGTTTTGTATCATTTTATAGCTGTAGAAGATTATGTATCAATAAAAAGATTCTAAAAATTAGATTGGTGACCAGTGGAGTTCCACAGGGATCTGTTCTAGGATCCCACTTCTTTGTGAATTTTATAAATGACCTTGAAGAAGACGTAGAAGGGTGGGATTAAACAGTTTGCTGATGGCACAAAGGTTGGGGGTGGTTATGGATAGTGTGGAGGATTGTCAGAAGTTGTAGCAGGACACTGATAGGATGCAGAACTGGGCTGAGGAATGGCAGATGGAGTTCAATCCAGAGAATTGTGAAGTGGTCCATTTTAGTAGGTGCAATTTGAAGAAAGAAAGTAATATAATTGGTAAGACTCTTGGCAGTGTGGAGGACTTGAGAGATCTTGGGTCCATGTCGATAGGACACTCAAAGCTGCTCTGCAGGTTGACAGTGTTGTTAAGAAGGCGTATGGTGTGTTGGCATTCATCAACCATGGGACTGAGTTCAAGAATCGTGAGGTAATGTTGCAGCTATATAAGATCTTGGTCAGACCCCACTTGGAGTACTGTGTTCATTTCTGGTCACCTCACTTCAGGAAGGATGTGTAAACTATACAAAGAGTACAAAGGAGATTTACAAGGATGTTGCCTGAATTGGAAGGCCTTATGAGAATAGGTTGCGTGAACTTGGCCTTTTCTCCTTGGAGTAACGGAGGATGAGAGGATGACCTGATAAAGATGTATAAGATGATGAGAGGCATTGATTGTGTGGGTAGTCAGGCATTTTTCCCCAAGGCTGAAATGGCTAATATGAGGGGGCATAATTTTAAGCTGCTTGGAAGTAGGTACTGAGGGGATGGATGTCAGGGGTAAGTTTTTCACACAGAGAGTGGTGGATGCGTGGAATGCACTACCAGCGACGTTGGTAGAGGCGGATACAATAGGGTCTTTTAAGAGTCTCTTAGATAGGTACATGGAGCTTAGAAAAATAAAGAGCTATGCAGTAGGGTAATTCTAGGTAGTTTCTAGAGTAGATTACATGATTGCCACAACATTGTGGGCCCAATGACCTGTAATGTGCTGTAGATTTGTTCGTTCTATGTTCTATGAATATCATAACGCTGCCTTTTGACATGCATTTCTATTTCCTGTTGTAATCTGTGGTCCACATCCCAGCTGCTGTTGGGAGGCCTGCATATAACGGCCATCAGAGTCCTTTTACCCTTGCAGTTTCTTAACTCACCCCACTAGGATTCAACATCTTCTGATCCTATGTCACATCTTTCTACTGATTTGATGCCATTCTTTTCCAGCAGAGCCACACCACACCCTCTGCCTACCTCCGATACAACATGTAACCTTGGCCATTCAGCTCCCAAGTACAACCATCCTTTAGCCATGATTCAGTGATGGCCACAACATCATACATGACAATCTGTAAAAGTGTAATATGATCATCCACCTTATTCCTTATACTCTGTGCACTGTGATATAGTACTTCGAGTACTGTATTTGCTATCCTTTTTGATCCTGCATCCCTAATGCACTGATACTCACCCTGCTGGCTGCAATATGTCCTATCATCTGTCTGCCCTTCCTGACAGTCTGACTGCTCACTATCTTTGCTTTTTTATCATCCATCCTATCCTGAGTCCCTTCACTCCGGTTCTCCCACCCCTCCCCACCAAATTATTTTAAACCCACTCAACAGCTCTAACAAACCTGCCCATGAGAATATCGGTTCCCTTTGGATTCAGGTGCAACCCGTCACTTTTGTACAGGTCATACCTCCCCTAGACGTGATCCCAATGATCCAAAGGCCTGAAGCACCTGTACCTGCTTCTCAGCCACACATTAATCTGTCAGGTCATCCTGTTTCTACCCTCATTGGCATATGGCACCATCAGCAATGTAGAAAGGAATTATCTTGAAGCATGGTGTCAGTTTTTGCAGCAATTTTCCTCCAACTTTACTTCCCAAATCTGTAGAAGCAGCTGTAGGTCAGTCAGAAGGTTCTGGAATCAAACACTAGCCCAGGGTTTGAAGGTTGCTCTTCCAATGAAACTTAAATCCAGCTGTTGGTGGATAGTAATTTTTGACAGACTGCCTTAACTTCCTCATGTCTTGTGCCCGTTCTGTGGGAAGCAGCTGATTACTGCGAAGTTCTGATGGGAAGAAAAAAATTAACATTGTGCCATTTACACCTCAAAATACTCCACTGTCAGTCAATTCCAGGAATTCATTTAGAGCAGATCCTGAAGCTAATGACATACCCTATCAACTAATTGGAAACAAAAAGGTTGCTTGTGAGGTGAAACTTGACCTAGACATTTGATCTTTTTGAATACTGTTATGGATTCTTTTATCATCTAGATAAAGGAGAGAATTGTAATTTAATATCTCATCCGATTGTGTGCTAAAATTTTGCAATGAGATTTGAACCCATGTTAATCAGACTGCAAGGCAAGAATGCTATCGTTAATAAAGTACTGGTACAATCTCACACATAGAAAACTTCTCCAGCCATAGCTACCCACCCCAGGCATTCTCTCTTCTCCTTCCTCCATCAGGCAGAAGATACAAAAGCCTGAAAGCACCCACCACCAGGCTCATGTGCAGATTCTATCCACTCTTACATATTCAATTGAATGATGTCCCAGTACAACAAGATGGATTTTTGACCTCACAATCTACCTCAGCCTGCACTGCACTTTCTCTGTAACTGTAACACGATATTTTGCATTCTGTTATTACTATTCCCTTGTACTACCTCAACGTACAGATGTGATGAAATGATCTGTATTGTTGGTATGTAAAACATTTTTTTCACTGAACCTCAATATACATGACAATAAATTTACCAATTTAAATGCACCCCACAAATGTATGCCCTACTTTTTCAAGACCAGATTTGAATCCCTCCTGACTTTCATTTAATTGAGGCACTAACTCACCAAACATGAAGTGCTTTGAACAGCCGGTAATGGATCATATAAAATCCCATCTTCCAGCTACACTGGACCCTTTCCAGTTCACCTACTGCTCAAACCTGTCCACTGATGATGTCATAGCCTCGGCCCTCCACTCTGTCCTGTCCTACCTAGAAAACAATGCCTCATATTCTAGGATGTTGTTCATTGACTTCAGATCAGTGTTTAACACAATCATCCCACAGAGGCTGGTGGGTAAACTGCCCTCGTTGGGGCTCAACACCTCTCTCTGTAACTGGATCTTGGACTTCTTGATGGAAGGACCCCAGTCAGTCCAAGTTGACAGCAACATCTCAAACTCCATCATGTTACTCGCACTGCTGATTCACGACTGCACTGCCAGATCCAGGTCAAACTGCATCATTAATTTTGCTGCTGATACAACAGTGGTTGGCCTCATCAACAACTGATGCACTATCAATAACTCTCGGAGGCAGGAAGTGAATGATAGGCTTTTATTAGCAGCAAAAAAGGGAGCCCACTACATCTTGGAGACTGAGGGAGGAGCAGTGCCCCAATCGCCTTTATACAGGGGTCAGTGGGAGGAGCCACAGGAGCAGTCAGCAGAGGGGCGTGTCCAGACAGGTATATGTAGTTTACAATAACAATGATGGGTCAGCATACAGAGAGGAGGCAGAGAGGCTTGTCAGAAGGTGTGAGAACCACAACCTGAGTCTCAACATTTTGAAAACTAAAGAGGTGATTGTGGGCTTCAGGAAGGCACGGGTAATTCACTCTCCATTGCACATCAATGGCTCAGCCACAGAGAGAGTGAAGAGCACAAAGTTCCTTGGTGTGCATGGAACAGACAATCTAACCTGGACCCACAACACCTCCTCTTTAGTCAAGAAGGCATAGCAGTGTCTGCACTTTCTGAGGAGATTGAGACGTGTAAGGCTCCCCACCCCCATTCTAACAACTTTTTACAGGAGCACCATCGAGGGTGTCCTGTCTGGATGCATCATTGTGTGGTGTGGAAGCTGTCAAACCACAAGACCCTTCAGAGGACAGTAAAACCACCGAGAGGATCACTGGGATCTCCTTTCCCCTATTTGTGACATTTAACGGGAGCGTTGCAAACAAAGGGTCAGAAGCATTGTTGAGGATCCCTAACACCCACCCCACAATTTCTTTGACCCACTACTGTCAGGAAGCAGGTATGGGAGCATCAGGACTGGGACTGCCAGACAGGGTAACAGCTTCTTCCCTCCGGCTGTGAGACCCTGCCACCCATAAGGTCTCATCGCTAGGACAGTGAGCTGTTTACTGCTTAATGTACTTTTTACTGTTTACCTGTGTTGTGCACCACATGCATTTTTGAATTATATTCTATTAACTTACTTATGTTAATATTTTGTTTTATGTGCTGTGTATGATAGGTTTGTGGGTGCACCGTGGTCTGGAAGAACGTTGTTACATTTGGTTGTATATATGTACAGTCCGATGACAATAAACTTGAACTTGAAACTTTTAAAAGCCTCATATTGAGATTAGCTAAAGACTAGCTTTTTATTTGTTACATGTACATCGAAACATGGAAGCATACAGTGAAATGTGTCATCTCGACGACAAACACAGCTCAAGGATTGTGCTGGGGGCAGCCCACAAGTACCGCCATGCTTCCAGTGCCATATAGTATGCCCACAACTTACAACCCTAAGCCATGCGTCTTTGGACTGTGGGAGGAAACCAGAGTACCCAGAGGAAACCCACGCAGTCACGGAGAGAATGTAAAACTCCTCCACACAGCGGTGGGAATAGAACCCAGATCACTGGCGCTGTAAATGCCATCCGCTGTGTTACCATGGTGCCCGTTGAGTTTTACCATTGGCCCATGCTTATTGTCCCTAACATTTTCTGTCTGGTATTTTCCATTCCACCTTGTTAAACGCTAAGGATGTTTTTCTTTTCAAGAGAGCTATGCAATGTAAACTTTAGAATTTAGCTAAAGTTGTCACAAAGCACATGGGAGATAAAATAAGGTGGAACTAGAAATGGTCAAATGTTGCTGAGCTAAACTTTTGAAGATTTTATTGGTGGCTGGAGAAGAGAAAACGAAAGGTAATTGATAATTGTTTTATTGTCACACGTACCAAAATAAGGTGAAAAGCTTTTCCTTGCGTGACGTCCAGATAAATCATTCCGTACATAACTATATCCAGGTGGTAGAAAAGGAAACAAGTGAATGTAGTATATTGAGTTACATTTACAGAGAAGGAACAGAGCAGCTGGACACGAGTGGCAGATCATGAGAACAAAAGTTCAACTTTATCATAAAAGGGCAGTAAAAATTGGATTAAGTACTGTGTCCCACCTTTTCAAATGTGATGTTGAACATAACAAGAAGCAAGAGTACAACTCTCACCCTTCATATCTACCCCATCATTTAATAAGAGATACTTTCCTGAAATATCTCTATATCCTATTACTCCTTTTTTATCTAAAAAATGCAGGGAAATACAGCAACTGAGCTGCCTCCAAAACCACAGTTCTCTAGATGAAGAGGTTATTTCTTAATCATTTACTGACCCCTTATTTTGATTGTGTACTTAATATTGAACAATTATCCAGGTATGGAAACGTGAATTATTCATTGCATATATAACTAGTAACTAGTAGAGTGGATAGGAGAGAGCCAGTGGATGTGGTATATTTAGATTTTCAAAAGGCTTTTGACAAGGTCCCACACAGGAGATTAGTGTGCAAACTTAAAGCACACAGTATTGGGGGTATGGTATTGATGTGGATAGAGAATTGGTTGGCAGACAGGAAGCAAAGAGTGGGAGTAAACGGGACCTTTTCAGATTGGCAGG
This sequence comes from Hypanus sabinus, assembly GCF_030144855.1. Classification (NCBI taxonomy): domain Eukaryota; kingdom Metazoa; phylum Chordata; class Chondrichthyes; order Myliobatiformes; family Dasyatidae; genus Hypanus; species Hypanus sabinus. The sequence goes on along the minus strand of NC_082738.1, from coordinate 42,558,730 downwards.
AGGTGACTAGTGGGGTACCGCAAGGCTCAGTGCTGGGACCCCAGTTGTTTACAATATATATTAATGATTTAGACGAGGGAATTAAATGCAGCAACTCCAAGTTTGCGGATGACACGAAGCTGGGTGGCGGTGTTACCTGTCAGGAGGATACTAAGAGGATGCAGGGTGACTTGGATAGGTTAGGTGAGTGGGCAAATTCATGGCAGATGCAATTTAATGTGGATAAATGTGAGGTTATCCACTTTGGTTGCAAGAACAGGAAAACAGATTATTATCTGAACGGTGGCTGATTAGGAAAAGGGGAGATCCAACGAGACCTGGGTGTCATTGTACACCAGTCATTGAAGCTGGGCATGCAGGTACAGCAGGTGGTGAAAAAGACAAATGGTATGTTGGCATTCACAGCAAAAGGATTTGAGTACAGGAGCAGGGAGGTTCTACTGCAGTTGTACAAGGCCTTGGTGAGACCACACCTAGAGTATTGTGTGCAGTTTTGGTCCCCTAATCTGAGGAAAGACATTCTTGCCATGGAGGGAGTACAAAGAAGGTTCATCAGATTGATTCCTGGGATGGCAGGACTTTCATATGAAGAAAGACTGGATCGACTAGGCTTATACTCACTGGAACTTAGAAGATTGAGGGGGGATCTTATTGAAACGTATAAAATTCTGAAGGGATTGGACAGGCTAGATGCAGGAAGATTGTTTCTGATGTTGGGGAAGTCCAGAATGAGGGGTCACAGTTTAAGGATAAAGGGGAAGCCTTTTAGGACCAAGATGAGGAAAAACTTCTTCACACAGAGAGTGATGAATCTGTGGAGTTCTCTGCCACAGGAAACAGTTGAGGCCGGTTCATTGGCTATATTTAAGAGGAAGTTAGATATGGCCCTTGTGGCTAAAGGGATTGGGGGTATGGAGAGAAAGCAGGTACAGGGTTCTGAGTTGGATGATCAGCCATGATCATACTGACTGGCAGTGCAGGCTCGAAGGGCTGAATGGCCTACTCCTGCACCTATTTTCTATGTTTCTATGTTTTTCTATATGTTTATTTAATAGGAAAGGCTCATCTGCAGATTGATTTTTGCCCATAAAAGCATTTACAATGTAAATTGAGACTTATTTCTATGGGAACTAATGAGGAGCAGGGTAAGCTTTAGAAAACTGGAGCAATTTTTCTAAGAAATGGCAAATAATAATATAGTCAGCTGCTGCTGCATTATGTCTTGTGATAAGGAGCTGGGCCTTCCAGCCTGCTGGAGCTCGGGAGATACAGCACAGAAACGGGTACTTTAGCTCACCAAGTATGCATTGACCATCAAGCTCATTCCACACTCTCACCACCCTCTGAGTGAAGAAGTTCCCCCTCATGTTCCCTTTAAACATTTCGTCTTTTACACTTAAATCATGACCTGTAGTTCTAGTCTCACCCAGCCTCAATGGAAAAAGCTTGCTTACCTTTACCCAATCTATTGTTTGAAGTAGCGAGTGAGAGAGCGACAATTTGCAGGGTGGGAGCCTTCTGAAAACCACAAGTCTCATTGGAGGTGAGTCTTATTTGTGGCAATAAAAAGAAAGTAGAGTAGCCATCATTGGAGTGGGCAGTGTCAGACTGGTCCGGTTTGGCTCAACAGGCTTGGACAAACTCAGGCAGATGAACGAAGTAAGTTTCTAGTTGGTTTTAGTTTACTGAAAAAGGATCTAGTGCTTTCCCAGTGTATAGGACAAGTAAACTTCTCAGGCTTCCAGTTGGGTACAGTTATCGATTTTAACCGATGCTTTTGATGACAAACTCTGCCATCTTCATCAGAGATGATGCCTGGGCATGTCTAGTCTGGTGGAAAATATACCCCCGACGTCTGTCCCTCCTGATTGGTTAGTCTTCATCCAACCAGGTTTCTGCTGCCCCACCTTGTTTACAATTGAGTTCTAGTACTTAGAGTGAGACCTTCATCTTTGTTAAAGCTCTTTTCCTCTAGTTCTATTTCACTGGCTTCTTTCACCAGGCCGTCCCAAAAGCCATTGGCACGGCACAGTAGTTTGTGCCATCAAAGTCTATTCTATGGCCATTGCAAATGCAATGTGCTGTGACTGTAGTACATAGCTAGTACTCGGAGAATAGGTCCTGAGTTATTGGTATTTTCCGTTTGTGAGATGTGGGAAATTTGGGAGACCTCCAGCCTCATTGTTAACCACAGCTGCATGAAGTGCACTGACCTGCAGCTCCTTAGAGGTCATGTTAAGGAACTGGAGATGCAGCTTGATGACCTTTAACTCATACAGGAGAATGAGGAAGGGACAGATAGGAGTTACAGGGTGGTAGTCACCCCTAGGTTGCAGGAGGCAGGTACCTGGGTGACTGTCAGGTGCAGGAAAGGTAATAGGTAGTCAGTACAGAGTAACCCTGTGGCTGTTTCCCTCAAAAATAAGTATACCGCTTTGGATACTGTTGGGGGGGGAGGCAACCTACAGGGGAGAAGGTATAGAGAGCAGGTCTCGGGCACTAAGTCTAGCTCTGTGGCTCAGAAGGGAAGGAAGAGAAGAGGAGAGGAGGGTAGTAGTGATAGGAGATTCCATAGTTAGGGGAACAGACAGGAATCTCTGTGGACATAATAAAGACACCCAGATGTTATTTTGCCTCCCAGGCGCCAGGGTCAGACGATGTCTCAGATTGGGTCCACAGCATTCTAAAGTGGGAGGGTGAACAGCCAGAAGTCATGGTACCAATGACGTAGGTAGGAAATGGGAGGAGGTCCTGAAGAGAGAACAAATGGAGTTAGGCAGAAAGCTGAGAAGCAGGGCCTCCAGGGTAGTAACTTTGGATTGCTGCCTGTGCCACGTGCCAACCAGGGTAAGGGTAGGATAATTTGGCAAATGAATGCGTGGCTGAGGAATTGGTGCAGGGGGTGATGCTTCAGATTTCTGGATCATTGGGATCTCTTCTGGGGAAGGTATGACCTGTACAAAAATGATGGGTTACTCCTGAAACTGAGGTGAACCGATATCCTTGTGGGCAGTTTTCCTAGAGCTGTTGGGGAGGGTTGAAATCAATTTGGCAGGGAGATGGGAACCAGAGTGATAGTGCTGAAGATGGAGCGGTTGGTTTACAAACAGAGGCAGTGTGTAGTGAGACTGTGAGGAAGGACAGGCAGATGATGGGGCAAAACTGCAGTCAGTGGGTTGAGTTGTAGTGTAACATGGGAGCAAAATTGAGAAAGTACAGGATTGAATGTGTTTTATATTTGATTGCATGCAGTATATGGAATAAGGTAGATGATCTTGTGGCCCAGTTAGAGATTGGCAGGTATGGTGTTGTTGGCAGCACTGAGCTGAGGCTGAAAAAAGACCATAGTTGGGAGCGTATTGAAAAGGCAGGCAAGTAAGCAAAGGGGGCGGGGTGGCTCTGCTGGTAAAAAATGAAATCAAATCAGTAGGAAGAGGTGACATAGGATCAGAAGATGGAGAGTCATTATGGGTAGAGTTAAGAAGCTGCAAGGATAATAAGACTCTAATGGGAGTTGTATATAGACTTCCAAATAGTGGCCAGGAATTGGGATATAAATTACAATGGGAGATTGAAAAGGCATGGCAAAAGAGCAATGTTGTGATAGTCATGGGGGATTTCAATATACAAGTAGATTGGGAAGATCAGGTTGGTGCTGGATCCCAAGAGAGGGAATTTGAAGAATGCCCATGAGATGGCTTTTAGAGCAGCTTGTGGTTGAGCCCACTAGGGGAAAGGCTATTCTGGATTGGGTGTTGTTAATACACCAAATTTGATTATGGAGCTTAAGGTAGAGCAACCTTTAGGAAGCAGTGATTATACTATGTTAGAATTCACCCTGCAGTTTGAGACGGAGAAGATAAAGTCAGATATATCAGTATTATGCTGGAGTGAAGGGAATTAACAGAGGCATGAGAGATGAGCTGGGCAGAATTGATTGGAAGAGGACACTAGCAGGGATTACGGCAGAACAGCAGTGGCTGGAGTTTCTGAGGGTGATTTTGAAGGCACAGGACAGATACATCCCAAAGCTGGAGAAGTATTCTAAAGGATGAAGTATTCTAAAGAAGTATTCTAAAGGATGAGGAAACCATGGCTGACAAGGGGAGTCAAAGATGACATAAAAGCAAAAGAGAGGGCATATAATATTAAAACAAAAGAGGAAAGTTAGAGGATTGGGAAACTTTTAAAAAAAACCAACAGAACGCAACTAAAAAGCCATAAGGAGAGAAAAGATGAAATATGAAGGCAAGTTAGCCAATAATATAAACGAGGATACCAAAAGCTTCTTCCAAATAAATAGAGAGTAAAAGAGAGGCAAGACTGGATATTGGACCACTGGGAAAGGGTGCTGGAGAGGTAGTAAAGGGGGACAAAAATGGTGAAAGAATTTATTAAGTATTTTGTGTCATTCTTCACTGTGAAAGCACTAGCAATATGCCAGAACTGCGAGAGTGTCAGGGAGCAGAAGTGAGTGTGGTTGCTATTACTAAGGAGAAGGTGCTTGGGAAACAGAAAGGTCTGAAGGTAGATAAGTCACCTGGACCAGATGGACTACACCCCAGGGTTCTGAAAGAGGTAGCTGAAGAGATTGTGAAGGCATTAGTAATGATCTTTCGAGAATCACTAGATTCTGGGGTGGTTCCAGAGGACAGAAATATTGCAAAATGTCACCCCATTCACTTAGAAAGGAGTGAGGCAGAAGAAAGGAAATTATTTGGGGAAATTAGTTAGAATTGTTTGGGGATAACAGGCAGGATAGACAAAGGAGTCAGTGGATGTTGTTTACTTGGATATTCAGAAGGCTTTTGACAAGGTGTCATACATTAAGCTGCTGAACTAGATCAGGAAAGATACTAACTGGCTGACTGGCAGGAGGCAAAAAGTGGGCATTTGCTGGTTGGTTAAGATAGGTGGAGGGGCAAGTAGTGGTGAGGAAGCAGGGAGACTGCAGAAGGGTTTAGTAGATTGGGAGAATGGGCAAAGAAGTGGCAGATTGAATATTGTGTAGGGAAGTGTATGGTCATGCACTTAGATAGAAGGGAAAAACAGGGAGAAAATTACAAAAATCAGAGGTGCAAAGGGACTTGGGAGTCCTTGTGCAGGATTCTCTAAAGGTGAACTTGCAGGTTGAGTTGGTGGTAAGGAAGGCAAATGCAATATTAGCATTCGTTTCGAGAGGACTAGAATATAAGAGCAAGGATATAATGCTGAAATTTATAAGGCATGAGTCAGACTGCACTTAGAGGTCTGTGAGCAGTTTTGGGGCCCGCCCTTATCTAAGAAAAGGTGTGCTGGCATTGGAGAAGGTCCAGAGGAGGTTCATGAGGATGATTCCAGGAAAGAATGGGTTAATGTACATGGAACATTTGATGGCTCTGGGTCTGTATTCACTGGAGTTTAGAAGAATGAGGGAGGAACCTCACTGAAACCTATCCAATATCATAGATAGAGTAGATGTAGGAAGGATGTTTCCTATAGTGAGAGAACACAACCTCAGACTGGAGCGATAGAACAGAGACGGGGAGGGATTTCTGTAGCCAGAGTATGGTAAATCTGTGGAATTCATTGCCACAGATGACTGCGGAGGCCGAGTCATTGGGCATATTTAAAGCCAGGGTTGAAAGGTTCTTGACTAGTTAAAGTGTCAAATGTTACAGGGAGAAGGCAGACGAATGGCTTTGAGATGGATAATAAATCAGCCATGATGGAATGATGCAGCAGACTTGAAGGGACAAATGGCCTAAATCTGCTCCTACAGTCTTATGGTCTATACTGTTCAAAATTTTGTATACCTCTATCAAATCTCACCTCATTCTTTTACGCTTTAGGAAATAAAGTCCTAACCTCTTCAACCTTTCCCTCTAACTCAGGACCTCAAGTCTGGCAACATCCTTGTAAATTTTCTCAGTATTCTTTCAACCTTACTGATATATTTCCTGCAGGTAGGTGACCAAAATTGCACACTATACTCCAAATTAGGCCTCACTAATGTCTTATACAACTTCAACTTAACATCCCAACCCCTGTACTCAATACTTCAACTTATGAAGGTCAACGTGAAGGCCAAATTAACTTCTTTTAAACTGTGGATGCAATAAATATGAAGATAATATTTAATATTAATATTAAAGATAATATTTACATCAGTTGGAATTCATGAAGATAGAAGTTAAGTTGACATTTAGTGTGGATGACATGATATGGGAATAAACTGGTTACCTGAAATATAAACAAAATTTAAAACAGAATCTACAAATTCCTGAGATCTGAAATAAAACGAAAATTGATGGAAACAATCAACAGGTCCAGCAGTATCTAAGGATGACGAAACAGAGTTAAAATGTCAGGCCAAAGACTTGATTGATGAAGGGTCTTCAACCTAATTTATTAACCCTGTTTCTCTTTCCACAGGGCAATCTGAAAAAAGAAATATTCTGTTTGCCTCTCCACAGATGCTGTCTATTTTACTGAATGTTTTTTAGCGTTTTCTATTTTCATTTATTGCATATCTTTTCTTCTTGGTTCATAATGAGAAGTTTTGTTTTAACAAGATTCATTTGGTTTCCATATTTAACAGTTAACGATTCTGTACTCAGTCAGTTCCCCTCAATATTAAGCTTAGCAGAAACATTATGCAATGTAAGATAAAGTGAGGAACTATTACGCTACGAGTTCTGTTTGAGTCCATTGTCCCACTAAGATCACATTTAAAGGAAACAAATGGGCTAAAGATGAATTTTTTTTTTAACTGGGAGGGGAAATTATGGAAATGTGAATATTTTCTACATCGAGGTAAATACACTTGGGTAATAATTCTTAAGTGAGTAATAGATATTACTGTAAGTGATTGGCCTCCATCTTTTTGAGAGATTTTCTGTTATGAATGATGTTATATTAAATATTTCCACAAATTCTCCCAATTCAATTTTCTTTCGTTGGATGTTGTGTTGCTCAGCGTGGGTTAGAAGACACCTTGGGGAAGAACTTGGTCACTAACTCTAAACATGTGCCAGATGACCATCTGTTCATGGTGTTAAGCATTCAGCACACTCAGTTCCTTTGATGGTCAGGTGAGTGCTGAGGGGATGAGTGTGCTACAGATAGTCTCAGTCATGAGTGAGGCTGCAGTGATCCAGATATTGTTAACGTTGCCTTCCTAAATATCGTGCACTGTTCTTTACAAAGATATTCAGAGCGTGGGTGTAAGTAACCCATCAATTCACTCTACAGAGAAGTATGTGCAGGGGTAAAAATATACTTGGAGTTATATTCTGTGACCTACATTTTTGATTCCTTTATCCTTGATATGATCTGAAGCTGTCCTACTTCAACTGTGCTTTCAAGATACAGTCGTATTTCTTTCCAAGGTCTTTATTTGACTTGTCCATTGAACTCCTTCCTCCTCTGCCTCTCTTCCCCAATACAGCTGCGTTTTTGTTGTCTGATGCTAAGTAATAATAAAAGTTGAAATGCATTATTTGAGTGTGTGTGGTCAGATAATTTCCCACTAACAAGTAAAAGTTAATGGAAAATGGATTGAATCCAGTGAAAAATCGTATATAGTGACATGCAGGCAGTTTTATATTAAAAACTGCAGGCACTGAAGATCTCATCTTCAGAGTTCATGTTCTAGCTGCTATATAACATGTTCTGATCAATGCAGTATTGCAATACTGAGATATCTAAATCAAAAATTCAAAAATGCTTCCTGCTCATTCCTTAGTGAGGAAAAAGACAATACAGTTGCTAACATTTTAAAACAGAAATTTGACAACTCAGTGAATTATTTGGGGTATACTGAGTTAATAGATGTGATTACAAGAAAGTAATTTTGAAGAGTGAATCAAATGTAATTTCAGACCTTGCAGTATTGCCAAAACCCCATGCCGGCTTTTGTTTAGCTCGTGTACTGTACTGTATATGATAATTTTCTCTCTATGTCACTTTATGGTAATAGCTTTCATGTCAATATGGAGATACGGTGGGTAACCCAAGTGTAATGTCACAGGATCATATGGTATGGAAGGAGGACATTCAGACCATTGTGTCCAGGCTCTCATATAAATGTGCTGAAGATTACTACCTATTATCACTCTTTCAGTCCATGGGTTGCAGGACCCACCAATCTTCGGAGGAAAATATTTTTCTTCAACTTCTCTAATTCCTATCAATGCTTTAAATATATGCCTCCCAATTTTGACCTCACTGCAAAGTGAAGCTGAGCCTTCACATTGTTTTATTCATCTGAATTAATTCTAACCTCAACCATTTGTGTTCCAAAGAACAATCTAATCTAGCCAATCACTACTCATAATTAAACTGCTCCAGCCCTGATAACATCCTTAAATCTCATTGGCACCCTTGCTTAGTTAACACATAATTTCTTACGCAGTCATCAGATACAGAGGACAAGAAAGTAGAAGGAGTAGGCCATCAGGCCCCTTGAGCCTGCCCTTCCATTGAATATGATTTTAGCTTTTCTATGCCATCCTCAATTCCTCTTTGGTGCCAGGTAGCTTCTCAATTCCTTGATCTTTCAAGTATTTATCTGTCTCCACCTGAAGTGTATTTAATAATCTGGCCTCCACTGGCCTCTGGGCAGAAGTCTAGAGATTTGATACACATTGAAAGAAGAAACTTCTCAGCACCTTGGTTTTGAATGGAAGTACTTATATTTTGTAACTACGTCTGCTTGTTCAAGCCTCTCACAGCTGAAAACATCTAACTTGCCAAGCCCCCTTGAGATATAATATGTTTGAATAAGACCATTCCTCATTCTTTGAAATTCCAGGTAATACAGACCCAAACAATCGAGCCTTTATTGACAGGACAGCCCTGTCACCCCAGGAATTAGCCTGTTCATCTTCCTTGGACTGCTTCTAATGCTGCTATATCCTTTTTTAGGTAGGAGGACCAAAACAGTGCACAGTATACCAGGTGTGACCTGAATAGGCCCTGAAACAAAACCACCCTATTCTTAAACTCCAGACCCTCTGCGACAAAGGCCAAAAAACCTTTGCCTTCTAAACTACTTCCATGGACGACATGGTAGCATGGCAGTTAGTGCAATGCTTTACAACGTCAGCAACACTGATTGGGGTTCAATTCTTGCTGCTGTCTGTAAGGAGTTTGTACTTTCTTCCCATGCCCATGTGGGTTTCCTCTAAGTGCTTCTGTTTCCTCTCACATTCCAAAGACATGAGGGTTAGAATTAATGAGTTGTGGACAAACTGTGTTGGCACTTGCAGGCTGCCCAGCACAATCCTCACTGATTTGATTTGATGTAAACAAAGCATTGTACTGTATGTTTCGGTGTACATGTGACAAATAAAGTTAATCTTTAAAATCTTTACATCTTTAAACTACTTTAAACCTTCCTGCTAACCTTTTGTGATTCTTGCACTAGAACACCTAGTTTCCTCTGAATACCACTCATTTGTAGTTTTTCAGAATCAGAATCCGGATCAGGTTTATTATCGCTGTCCTATATGACATGAAATTTGCTGTTTTGTGGCAGTGGTACAGTGCAAAAACCATCATTTACAAAATAAATAAATAGTGTGAAAAAAGAGTAATGAGGTAGGGCTCATGGCCCCATGGACTGTTCAGAAATCTGATGATGGAGAGAAGAAGCTGTGAGGAGATCTGGTATATCACCAACGATTCTTGATGTATGATGGAGAGCATTCTGGCTGGTTCCAGTGCACAGGATAGCACAAGCTTACAGAGAGTTGTAGACTCAGTCAGGCCTGACTCTCCTGACCATAAGAGGTGGAGCATCCATCACAGCATCCTCACTGTTCAAACACCTTCTTGTTCCTCCTGCCAAAGTTCATGACCTCATACTTCCTCAAGTTATACTGCATTTGCCAAGTTTTCACCCAGACACTCAGTCTATATAGATTATGTAGGCCTCTATAGTCTCGATAGACCATGGATTTGCACCTTGGAGAGTTTCCAGGGCGCAAGCCTGGGCAAGGTTTTTTTTATGGAAGACTGGCAGTTGCCCAAGTTGCAAGTCTCCCCTCTCCACACCACCAATGTTGTCCAAGGGAAGGACCCATACAGCTTGGGTATACAGCTTGCTCTCTTGTCATCACAGAACAATGTGTGGTTAAGTGCCTTGCTCAAGGACACACACGCAAGCCTCAGCCAAGGCTCGAACTAACGACCTTCAGATCACTAGACGAACGCCTTAACCACTTGGCCACACATCAACATATAGATATGTACCTCTTTGCAGAATATCAGTGTCCTCATTGTACCTTCATATCATCAGTCAACTTGGAAACCAAATGTTACGTTTATTTTTCCAGGTCATGGATGTACATAGCAAGCAAATGAGGGTCTAGATCAGATCCCCGGGCCACTCCACTAGTTACATCTTTCCAGCCTGAAAAGAGCCCATTTATTCCAACCCTCTGTTTTCTACTTGACAACTATTTTTCAAGCCGTGCTAACATACTTCATCCAATATCTTAAGCTTTTAATTTATGCAAAAATCTCTTATGTAGCATATTGTTAAATACATTTTGGGATAACTACACTAACCACAGCTATAGCTTTCCCTCTTTCAAAATCTGCAATAGATGTTAGACTAACTGGCCTATAGTACGCCATGTTCTGTCTTCCCTTTTTGAACAAGGTTGTCATATTGGCGGTTTTCCAATCTTCTGGTAACCTCCTATAATTTAGCAAGTTTAAAAAAATTTTTAACAAGTGTATCCACTATCCACAATACATATTCCTCCAGCTGTGACCTAATTTATTTGAAATTAACTAATAATTAATCTAATTTAATCAAGCAATGTGAAGTCCTCCCTCAGGTGATAATTTCATATCCACATTTATTTCAGCAGTGGCGAACCACAACCTTAAATGTTAAAAAGGGAAGGTGCATAATTTCCAAGTTAGTCCCATGCTTAGTCAAATTTAAAACCTTGTCCTTTTTGTAGTTGTAACAGTGACATTTGGTCATTGCATGAAGCTATTTGCAAATCACTAATTACAATGAAAGAAACTGGGAGAAGATGTAAATGAATTAAATTAGGTGATAGACAACAGGGAAATAATAAAAATTAAATTTGCATTTCATTTGGTCTCTGTATACCCAATATTACTACTTTCATTGCATATGTGAATGTTACATCGGGAATGAAAAAGAAGTTATGCATGTTGTTTAGTGACAAGCTGTAAACATGGCCCTATCATGACACATCTTCCCTGATCAAAAAGATTAAAAAGTTGTTGGCAGCAGAGAGAGGATGTGTCCAATAGTGGGAGTGTCTAGGACTAGAGGGCACAGCCTCAAAATGCCAGGATGCCCATTGAGTACCGAGATGAGGAAGAATTTCTTCATCCAAGGGGTGTTGAATCTGTGAAATTCATTGCCACAGATGCCTGTAGAGGCCAAGTCATTGGATATATTTGACGCGGAGGTTGATAGGTTCTTGATTAGTACAGGCGTCAATCACCAATGATCAAATAATAGAACAGATTCAATGGGCCAAATGGCCTAATTCTGTCCCTATTATCGACAATCAACAACAGTCCTCAAACTTAGGCCTGACCTGACCTTGTTATTCAGGCCCCCTGAAAGTTTTCAAACTTCTGCATTGTTTCTCTTCAAATTAAGATGAGAAGAGGAGGCTGATTAATTCTTGGAAAATCTTGAAATTTTGCAGTCTAAGCTGGAAACGTTGTGGTTTGTAATTGAAAAAACTCCTGCACTACAAAGTAAATTGACTGGAACTTTTGTTTAAAATTTCTCACATTGTTTACAAAGATTTGAAACACTGATTTCAGTCTTTGTTGAAAGAATGTGTTTTAAAAGCATTAGTGGTTATTTGCTGTGTCCTAGCAGTTAAGATGTTTGTAGTAGGCAAGTGAATCCAGTTATGTGTGGTGTCAGCTGGCGGAGCCTAAGCTCTGGAATTCCTTCCCTAAAATTCTCCGCTGCAACCCAACATTCCTTCTTTAAGTAAGTCTTTAAATCTCATTTCTTTGTCCATGCTGACAGTCATTCTGGCATGGCAGTGTAGTGGTTAGCTTAATGCTTTTACAGTGGCAGCAACCTGGGTTCATCTCCCGCCACCGTCTGTAAGGCATTCACACTGTAATACGCAGGTTTCCTCTGAGTGCTCTGGTTTCCTCCCATATTCCAAAGAAGTACAGGTTAGTAGGGTAATTGGTCACATGGGTGTAATTGGGCGGCAAGGTTTCTATGAGCGGGAAGAGCCTGTTGTGTCACCAAAGGAAAAAAAATCTGCCTTAGCAAGGACAAGCTTAGTGATGCAGCTCATAGAGCTGCTGCCTCACGGATCTAATGCTTCCGATTCAGTCTTGACCTCAGGTGTAGTCCGTATGGAATGTACACCTTCTCCCTGTGACCATGTGGGTTTTACTTCGTTGCTCTGGTTTCCTCCCACATCCCAAAGATGTGCTGTTAGTTTGGTTAATAGGCCACGGTCAGTTGTTCCTTGTGTGTTGGTGAGTGGTAGAATCTTGGACGAATGAAGGGAGTGTGGAGAAACAGATTACCAATAGGTGAACAATAAGGATGTGGAAGCATTGGAAAGGGTACAGAAGAGATTTTCCAGGATGCTGCCTGGTTTAGAGAGTATGCATTATGATCAGAGATTAAGGGAGCTAGGGCTTTACTCTCTGGAGAAGGAGGATGAGAGGAGACATGATATTAAGAGGAATAGACAGAGTGGACAGCCAGTGCCTCTTCCCCAGGGCACCACTGCTCAGTACAAGAGGACATGGCTTTAAGGTAAAGGGTGGGATGTTCAAGGGGGATATTAGAGGAAGGTTTTTTACTCAGAGAGTGGTTGGTGCATGGAATGCACTGCCTGAGTCAGTGGTGGAGGCAGATACACTAGTGAAATTTAAGAGACTACTAGACAGGTATATGGAGGAATTTAAGGTGGGGAGGATATATGGGAGGCAGGGTTTAAGGGTTGGCACAACATTGTGGGCCGAAGGGCCTATACTGTGCTGTACTATTCTATGTTCTATGTTCTAAGATTACTCTGTGAGCTAGCACTGACTCAGCAGTTGAAATACTCCTGATAATATCTCTGTTTGTCATATGTATTTATTTATTAAATAGGCTCTTCCTGCACTTTGAGCTGAGCCGCCCAACAATCCCCTGATTTAATCTGAGCCTAATCACGGGGCAATTTACAATGACCAATTAACCTACCAACTGGTACGTCTTTGGACTGTGGGAGGAAACTGGAGCATCCGGAGGAGACGGGGAGCAAATTGGGAGAACATACAAACTCTTTACAGGCAGCTGTGAGAATTGAACCTGGGTTGGCAGTACTGTAAAGTGTTGTGCTAACCACTGTGCTAACGTGCTGCCCAATAATTTGTTCAATAACACTCTTATGAAGAGCTCTGGAATATCCTGTATATAAATGGATGCTCATGTCTAAAAGCAAAGCGTGCCATTAACACAAGTATTGGAACTTGGAATATTTTGCCCCAGATTAAGCTAATGATATTTTCCTACATTAAGAGCAACTTCTATGAATGCGAAAGGTACATACATTTCATTAACAGGTACTATTAAGCTATTGAACTCAATCCATTTCACTAACTTGTAAACATCACAAAAATTAGAATTCAAATTGTTCAACACTTGTGTATTCCCATATATTGCTTTTGTCATTATTTACAAGTGTCTCTGCTGCATTCAATGGGAACATTTTTATTCTCAGTGGCCATTTTATCAGGTGCTTCCTGTACCTAATGAAGTGGCCACTGGGTGTATGTTTGTGGTCTTCTGCTCTAGCTTCAAGGTTTGACATGTTGTGCATTCAGAGGTGCTCTTCTGCGCACCACTGTTGTAACATGGTTATTTGCGTTACTGTCACCTTCCTGTCAGCTTGAAACTGTCTGGTCACTCTCCTCTGACCTCTCTCATTTACCCACAGTACTGCCGCTCACTGGATTTTTTTTTTTGTTTTTCGCACCACTCTCTGTAAACTTTAGAGACTGTTGTGTGTGAAAATTCCAGGAAATCAGCAGTTTCTGAGATACTCAAACTACCCTGTCTGGCACAACAAGCATTCCACAGTCAAAATCACTTAGATCACGTTCTTTCCTACTCTGATGTTCAGTCTGAACCTCTTGACCATGTCTGTGTGCTTTTATGCATTGAGTTACCGCCACATAATTGGCTGATTAGATATTGGCAATAACAAGCAGGTGTACAGGTGTACCTAATAAAATGGCCATTGAGTGTAATCTGGGCAGTTTGCTCTTTTACACACAGTGTTTAGAATGGAATTGGAGCTTAAAGATGTGTGTCAGATGTAGCATTGAAATGGTGTCCAAGAGTTTCTGTACAAGAAGACTATTAATGCAGTGGGGTTTTGTCCCTTGTGCTGTACCAGAAACTTTGCTGCTAAGGCACGGTGTTCACTCTTGCATTTTTCTGGACAATTGAGAAGAGAATATGGTGTTTGAGCACCCAAACCCCATTCCACGGGCTGCACCTCTGTGGTTATATAGCATTGAAGCTGGAACCTACTGCAGAAGCTGCATCCTCCTCAAAATTGCCTTTTTTTAAACACAGGATGTGAACAAGACTAGAACCATCAGCGTTTATTATTTGCCCCAATGACCATAGAACTGAGGAGGTAATTTGTAGGTAACCACTTTGCTGGGTCAGCTATTACTCAAAGACCTTTGAGAGCAGCAGATACCCTTCACTAGAGGATATTAATAACCGAGTAGTTTCATAATCATCATTACTAATACCAGATTTTTATTATTTAATTGAACTTTTTCCCAGTTAACATGGTTAAAGTTGAAGTCATGTCCACACATCAACAGGTCAGGCTGCAGGTTACTCATAACTAGTGATCTAACATAACCACAATACTACTGACCCAGACGCATACTCTGGGGTATCCTCCTAATTATTAGAGGCAAGGAGGATATTATGGCATATAATTTTGCCCCTCTTCATGGTAGACACCATTGCCACTCTGTCTAATCAATTGTCAATGTGGGTATTGTTATGAAAACCAAAATGTTATTGTGTAAGTGTTTACAGGAATTAGACTAGTGATGATGAAAGAATGGAGAGATCTTTCCAAATCAGGGTGACATGTTATTTGTGAAACACTGCTGGTTTCCTTGGCTGCATAAGTCTAGTGAAGACGCGCTCCAGTTCTGCCAAACCCGTGAGATTGAGATGGCTCTCCCACCCCAAAGTCCGGTTTGTGTGGATGCTGTGTCATTTGCTTCCCTGTTACAACTCAGAGCCAAGAAACAACAAACAGTATACCTCATACGATTAAGGGAATTATATTTATGGATCTTAACTAAAGGGTCAGTAAAGAAAAGAAAGATAAAACAAAAAGGGCCCATTATAATTAAACAGTCAGATATGCACCAGTTGGAGCTCAATTCACCAATCCTTAGACAATCTCGCCACCTGGCTCCATCGAATCATGATCTCCCCACCGGGTTGTACCCATGACTGGTTCTTTCCAGTGTCTTCTCTCTTCATTTCCCAATGGACTCAGGTCACATTCCAAAGCACCCATTATCTCTAACCATAACCCAAACAGTGCTTCTACAGAAAGACCATTACATTAGCAGAGAAACCTGTCCCAGGGTGTTACACTTGGATGGAAGTCTGCACATTGTGTTCCTACTTGCCGACTCTGCCCTTGTTTTTCTTGGTAATAACAATCATGTGTTTGGGAGGTGTTGTCTGAGTGGTGCAGGGAGATAACAGCAGTGATTAGTTGTAGATGACACTCCCTGCAGCCATGATCGAACACACAGAGAGCAATCAGTGATGTACTCCCACCAATGCTTCTCATGATCTGGCTGTAAGGAACAACATTAGTGGCCTACAGGCGACTGATCCTCGGTGGCTGGTGAAGAGTCTTAACACAAGTGATGCAACAGAAAGGATGTTTTGAGTCAGTGATGTGCTTCAGATTGTATCATTCCATTTAAGTTCTTAATGGCCTAAGACCAGTTTATATGCACAGCTTTCTATCTCACCAGTCTCGTCAATGCTGCTAATTGCTTTGTTGTTGGTTTAAATGGCACCGGCACATTCCTGAGTAATAAAGCCCATTGCCGATAAAATCTTATTGGAAGTAAAGCAAGCAATGTGGCTGCAAAATTGGTAGGTTCCTTTGTGTGTGGAGAAGTATGATGTATGTACTGTGTAATCCATTTAGCTCAAGAACAGTTAAAAGGACAAAGAGCCAAATCTGATGTTGAAAGAAGGCCCTCTGGCAGCAAGTAAGTCAACAGTCCAAGTGAGGGGTACTACCATTTTGGATGTGTCAATAGTTACAAAGTAGGAGCTGATCATTTAAAACTGTGGTGCAAATGAATTTCTTCGCTGAGTTAGTGATGAATCTCTGGAATTTGTTGACCCAGAGGGTTGAAGAGGCATATATTGGACATATTTAATAAGCAAGTGGATAATTTTTAATTAATCTTTATGAGTTTCTACAATGCGACAAAGCAAAAAAAGTCTGCACCTATTGTCTATTGTCTATTAGGGACTGGGTATTGATAGTGAATGATCAGCCATGATCTCAGAATGGCGGTGCAGACTCGAGGGGCTGAATGGTCTACTTCTGCACCTATTGTCTATAAAACAGTAAAAAAAAGAGGTTTATACAGTGCAAAACAAACATATCAGATGTACAGTTCATAACAATTAAGAAAAGCACCCTTGGTAGAATTGTGTAACGTTAGTTACCACACCACCCTCCCACTACCCAACTCCAAGCCAACCTTACGATATATAAAAAAGTTAATCAGAACTTTTATCACCACAGAGCTGTATTTATAAAAAGAAAGTATATTGCCTACAACCTAAACTATAATATGTTTACACATCAAAAAAACCCATAAATCTTAACCGTAAGAAGCTGGAAGTAAGGGATTTAAATGCAAAAGAAAAAAAGGGAGGGATGCACCCTTAATCTGAACGGGAATTATGAAAATATTCAAGAAAAGGTCCTCACACCTTTTGGAACTTTATGGAACTTTTGGAACCTTTTGAACCTTTATATTAAGAAGCAAATAATGAATCTTTTCAAGGTCTAAGCAGGACATAATGTCTCTGAGCCATTGAGCATGAGTGGGTGGGACAGGATAGTCTTCTGAAAGATCATGGAATCCAGGGCTCTGTGGAACTGGCACAGAAGAGACGAAGCCTAGAGGCAAATCAGCCACAAACGTATTGAATGATGGGTCAGGCTTAAGGGCCAAGTGGCCTACTCTTGCTTCAACCTTTAAGATCCTAGATAGTGTTTAATAGGGTCTTAGGCAGGCACATTCATATGTGGAGTACTGAGGGATATGGCCCATGTACCGGCCAAAGTTTAATTAGGAATTCATTAGCTTAATTAGTTCGGCACACCATTGTGGATTAAAGTGGTATCATTCTGTGTTCTATTTTCTATTTTCTTGTATTCTTATGTTTATGCTGTCTGGAGAAATGGCAAAAACTCCACATCTGGACATTAACTTACACGCACAAGAAATTCTGCAGATGCTGGAAATTCAAAGCAACAATACACACAAAATGCTGTAGGGACTCAGCAGGTCAGGCAGCATCTATGGAAATGAATAAACAGTTGACTTCTCAGGCAGAAACCATTCTTCAGGATTGGAAAGGAAGGGGGATGATGCCAGAGTAAAAAGGTGGGGGAGAGGGGAAAGAGGATAACTAGAGGTGATAGGTGAAGCCAGGTGTATAAGAAAGGTCAAGGGCTGGAGAAGAAGGAATCTGATAGGAAAAGAGAGTGGACCATAGGAGAAAGAGAAGGGGAAGGGAACCCAGGAGGTGGTGATAGGCAGGTGAGAATGAGCAAGAGGCCAGAGTACAGAGTAGAAAAACAGGAGAGGGGGAGGGAATTTTTTAAACTATAAGGAGAAATCAATATTCATGTTATCAGGTTGGAGGCTATCAGATGGAATATAAGGTGTTGCTCCTCAACCCTGAGGGTGGCCTCATCTTGGCACAGGAGGAGGCCATGGACTGACATGCAGGAATGGGAATTAAAATGTTTGGACACCAGGAAGTTCCACTTTTAGTGGATGAAGCAGAGGTGCTCGATGAAGCAGTCCCCCAATTTACGTTGCGTTTCACCAGTGTAGAGGAGGCTGTATCGGGAACCCAGCAGATTCGCAGGTGAAGTGTTGTCCCACATGGAAGGACTGTTCATGGCCCTGAATGGTCGTGAGGGAGCACGTAAATGGGCAGGTGTAGCACTTTGGTCATTTGCAGGGATAAGTGCCGGGAGGCAGATTAGTGGGGAGGGATGAATGCACGGAGGGAACTCACCTCGTTTTTGCATTGCTCATGAAGGACTTGATGGCTTGGCGTTCTGAATTCTAGTGTCCCAGTTCAAGCAAGGTTTCACTATCAACTTGCTTCTGGTATTCTGAAATCCATCAGATGACAATAGATGCCACTTGTAAAACAATTTCAGTGTTCCCTAAGAGCCTAACAGCAATTACTAATATATGCAGCACTACAGAGAATCAGAGAATAAATGGTGAACTGGGAGTGACAGGATTATTCTATAATGGCGATCAGAATCAGGTTTATTATCACTGACATGCATCGGGAATTTATTGTTTTGTGGCATCAGTACAGTGCAATACATAAAAATTACTATAAGTTGCAATAATAAATACTGTAAATAAAAGAATAAATAAATAGTTCAAAAAGGGAGCAAGATATTGAAGTAGTGTTTATAGGTTCATGGGCCGTTTGGAAGTCCGATGGTGAAGGGAAGGCATTCATTCAGTGGGTCAAATGTCCTTTCCCTGTGCTATAATGATTCCATTATTCTACATTGTAATGTTTTATACCACTTCTACAAAAGTCGGTCTTCATGTTGTGTTTGGGTAATGGAAGCAAGCAATCATGTGTTTGAGGTCTCCCTGTAAGATAACAGAATAGATTTGCCCCTGAGAGGAAATAACAACGCTTCACCTTGGCTGAGAAATAAAAATAACATAAACGATATTTTAGTTGTATGTGGCTCTTCAATACACACTGAACACATCCTGTATATGCCTTCATGGGTAAAAAAAAACGGGTTAAGTATCTCACTTTAGTCGGTATTTTAAACTTGATAATATTGAGATTGTCGTTTTAAACAGTGTGAGGTTATTCATAAATGATTTGCCACACCCTAGTATAACCGACTGGTTCAGAGGTTTGTTTAACACATATGGCATATTATCAACTAATGATTTATAAAATGTAATTAGACTTGTTATAGTTTAAAGGAGATCTAAATATAATTTGAAAGGATTTGTGTATCATGTCAGATAGGTGGTTGGGAAGTGTATAGAATTGGTATTCTCAGCAATCTTAAGTAAAACGGAAGAACCCTTTATATTCTCAGCTATCATGGTAATTCAGTAGACTTTGGTCATCCACCTGATAACCTGATACAGCATTTTAATCTAGAGTTGCTGTTACTCCAAATTCTAGCATCAGCAGTCTCTATGTGATTCTCCTCTGCATCGCTCCAGTGCTATCACATTGTCCCTTAAGTGTGGTGACTAGAAATGGATGCTGTCTGACCATGTTTTATAAAATTGGCACGTAATCTCCCTGCTCTTGTTCCAGTGCTGCAATGAATGAAGGTCAGTATCCCATAGGGCTTCTTAACAATGTCATCTACCTGCACTGACACCTTCAGGATCTTTGTACTTGTACACTGAGGTCTTTCTGTTCCTCATTACCCTACCATTCTTCATGTATACTTAGATCCATTGCCATATCTCCAGGGCTTGACAATACAAAGAGCAAGGACCTAGTGCAAGCTTATGATATTCACACTAGAATTGCCTCTTTGAAGTTTTTAAGGAGAGCTATAATGAAGGAGGGACTAGGCAGGAACTTCAGTGTGATGACAGGCCCATAGGGATAAAAGGATTTGGTAAACTGACTGTTATTGGGATCAGTATTTCTCTCTGAGAACCAACTAAGCCTCAAAGGCTTAGTAAATATTGAAATCTAGAGTTACATAGGCTCACATAATATAAAAATGTGAATGCTGTGTGGTTTATTTTCTCGTCAGGCATCACAGTTACTTATCTTTCGGTTTCTAAAAGGTTTCCTTCTAAAGTACAAAACATATTTTCCACTTCATATTTATGCTGCGTGATGCAGAGTCAGTTAGAGATGTAGATTAACACTGCAATTCTGCAGAGCTCCACTGACCACAGGCTTTATTTCTGTAATGTGGAGTGGTGTTTTGGAGAGATGGAGTGAGAGCCAGAGAAGCTGACCTTGAGCAGTATGAGCATAAACTGTTGTTGAAGAGAAAAGTGCGCCGTAATGATCCCTTCACATCAAGACTGGTAGAAGCACAGAATGGAGCTGAGATGTGAACAATAGACAGCAGTCCATTAGGTGAAGTCACTGACCTCATTCATTAGTTATCCGAGGAACCTCATATTGGCCCACTGAAAATTAATCCTGTAAATAAATGATGAATAGAGAACAAGCCATCTGTTCTCCGAGAACAAATCTGGCCAATTAGATCCCCATCAGCCGAGGCTCAATCATCTGCAAAGCTGTTGTCAACACTGCTACTCAGTTTGGGTTCCACTGGGACTGCTCACCTCCAGATCTCATTGCAGAGTTGTTGCAAACATTAAATGAAAAGCTGAATTATAGGATGAGGTGAGTGACTGCCCTTAGTTTCAAAATGGCCTATGACTGAGCATGGCATGGCGTCACAGTAAGATTAGAGCTGATGAAAATGAAGCTGAACAGTCTCTGGTTGATTGTTGAAGATTGATCATCTCAGCTCCAGAACTCCCAAAGCCCATGTCCAACCCTGACCCTAGTTGTAATCTTCATCCTTTGTTAGCTAACAAACAGAGTTTTCTGATTTCAAGTATGCTTTCTGAGATAATTTAATGAGAAAAATTGGATAGGTATATGGACAGGAAAGGAATGGAGGGTTATGGGCTGAGTGTAGGTAGGTTGGACGAGGTGAGAGTAAGCATTCAGCACGGACTAGAAGGGCTGAGATGGCCTGTTTCCGTGCTGTAATTGTTATATGGTTATATAATGAAAATGCCCTTGTTTGGATGCATTAGGTCCTGGCTAATAGTCAGACTTGTGTTGTTAAGAAACAAGTGAAGTTTATGTGCCAGGCAACAACCGTTGGCATAGAGTGACGGGACAACATTTCTCCTTGGCATTCAAGAGCATTTCCATCATCCTATTCTATAGCAATCCAACTTCTTCAGGCAACTTAACTTCTTGGTCTGCATCAGTCATCCATTTGATCAGAGAGTGAAGGATGTGTTATCCATGACCTGCTGGGAATATCTTCCTGCTCAGTATTTGTCAACTCCACCTTCTTGTCTGCTGTGTTCTCACTCTCCAACTGTTCCTCATTGACCAGAAACCCTATTTACAGCTTATTCCCATGGTCTCCCCAGTTTCACCCAACCTTGAGATTCGTCTTCTTGCAGGCAGCCACGAAACAAAGAAACGCAATCGAATCCCTTAAAAACAAAGATCATTAAACACCCAGTGTGCGAAATAAAGAACTTTTATTTGAGCTGAACACTGGTTCATCCTTTGCCCCTGGTTTTGACACCATGATCAGATCACACAAATAGTAAAAAAGAAGTAAACAAAAACGCATGGACATGAGGTGCAGTGTCCCCTAAAGTGAGCCCACAGCTGAGCAGCCTGTTTAGCACTAAGGCGAGTGAAGCCCGTCCAGGAGCCTGATGGCTACAGGGCAGCAAAAGTTCGTTATCAACATTAGTTCAATTACTTCTTCTGTCTTTTTTTCCAGCTCTGACAAAGGGTCTTTGGCCTGAAATATTAACTCTGATTCTCTGCCCACAGTTGCAGCCTGAAATATTTCCAATGTTTTCTCTTTTTTTCAGATTTCCAGAAATTTGCAGTAACTGCGGTATTTTAAAAAATATTTCAATCACCCTATTGCCTACTATTAAAATCCTAGAGTTCAATATTGATGGAAACTTAATTAGGCCTGATACCTGAATGCTGTAGATACAAGAGAAGGCTAGAAAGTGGATGTTCTGCAGCAAGTGCATATCTCTGGTCCCTTGCCATCTTTGTATTGTATTGCCACATTTTCCATTTCCCTGAATGATCACAGTATCAGCAGATTCAAGGTACATTTCATCCAAGGTAGCAGTGCATCCATCAGATTAAGTATTGACTTCTGGTACCTTTGGTCTGTGGCTGTTGCATGGACCAGCTAGAAGATACTCTGTTGCAATTCAACAGGGTTTCAACAACACGTCAACCTTACAACTTCTAAACTACTATCCTGACATGGAAGTAAATTCTTTTTCTTCAGTATTACTGGATTACAGTCATTGAATTCTCTACCAAACTGGACTGTGGTAGTAATGACTATGGTGTTTTATAATGGTGGTTTATCACTACTGAGGTGGAATAGCTCAGTCCATAAATGAAGAAGTTTCTAAGCATGTATCCATGAGGAAAGCATTCAGTATTGAGATCTCTTTTAGTAAACCATATTGGACTTCTGAGCACTAAAGTCAACTTTAATTAAACAGATGCCTCAAATATCAATTGAAAACAGAAAGTTTTGTCAATACTGTCTGTTATTAGAAACATAGCAAAATGCAGGCTGAATCTGATTCTAACTCTGTTCAGCATCCTGAACTTTCTCAATCTCGTCTCCCTTCTCCAGTGAAAGGATATGGTTTCCAGGATTTGGCTGCCCTTCAATTCATTTCCATGAACTCACATATGTTTCTTTATAAGTGTATATCAGCAGGATATGTTACTGCACTGTGGCCGAAGGTGATAAAGAAAGGAATCACCATTGAGCCTGTTGCTAAGGGTGATTCTGTTCGTGAATACACCTTAGGAGTACTTTATTAGCTGTGAGGTGACTGAGGGTGTCTATAGTTTCTCAAAGGGATCACCTAACATTCCTTCCTGTTTGATCCCTTTGTCCATTATAGGTAGAACAGCCCACAGCCACCTTGAAAAAAAACTTCTGAAAGCACATTCTTTTTTAATCCAAGTTTTGGGATGTTATCTGCTAATTTCTCCATTTCTCATCCGACACCCATTTCTTTAATCCTGCACATTCCTAATATACATAACATAAATAAGAGATGTTTTGTTTCATTCTTAATCTACAGTATATCCTTGTTTGGCATCTTTCAGATACTCTGAGTTTAATATTTGGGACGCTTATATAGTTTTATAAGGGACGCCTTCTGGTTTTGATCAAAGGTGTGCTGTAGATGTTAATCATTCACTTCACAAGAGATTCTGCAGATGCTGGAAATCCAGAGTAACAGAGTAACAGGGTCCTGATAAAGAGTCTTGGCCTGAAACGGCGACTCTTTATTCCTCTCCATAGATGCTGCCTGATCTGCTGATTTTCTGCAGCATTTTGTGTGTGTTACTCTAATCATAGAAACATAGAAAATCATTCATTTCATTATTTTCCTGCGGGATGCTTGAAAGAGCTGCCAAATTCTTATGATCCTACAGTTCTTTTGTCCTCTTTTACAAATTTATCTGGTTCTTAAATCTACCTCCAACAATCTTTCATGTGCTGCAATCCATTTCACAACAACTCCACTTCCTATTTCACCTTTGATATTTATTGCTAATCACTTAAAAAAAAAGCAGAGAGCTGTAGCTAGTTGATTTGGTTCGTTGCCATAGCATTCAGTGGTTAAGGGTTACTGTGGGAGTGTCTTTACCAGGATTGTGGCAGTTCAAGGAGGTGGCTCACCCCATCTTCTGAAGAGCAATTACACACTGGCCTTGCTCAGACCCTGAAAATGAATGAGTATAAAATGGAGATTGAATCTTAATGTGGAAATATTCAGCTCATAAGCTGTCTTTTGTATTCAGTAAACTGAAATACAAAGAGGTTGTGAATTGGGTAATGGCAGGTAGTCAATTCAGATAATGAAGTATTCTTGAAGTATTCTCAAGGATAACTGTTATCCAACTCTTGAAAGGATCTCTCATATGCTAAAAATGAACTCTTGATATCCCATTCAACCTCGTAGAGGCCCATGCACTTTATTTGTTTAACTGCACCCCATTTTCTCTGTAGCCACAACACTGTACCTGTATTCTGTTTTTCATTTTTCTGGGTGACACTCAAGCAACTGTATCTCTGTATGAAGCACGTGAGAACACCAAACCAATCAAATCCAGCCCAGCCTCTGCGTTAGAGGTGCACCTCACGATACCGTGTTTCTCAAAGCTGATTCTATTGAAGTCAATAGATCAAATATAGCGTACAACTTTCATTTGCAAGTCTATTGCACGATTAATGCACGAGATGAAAAGCTGCCACAACCTAATGCATAGGTGCATGGTTTACCACTAGGGACTACTTCCTTATGTTAAGTCGCGTTGTTGTTCAAAACAATGTAAATTATATAGTGCAACACACAAAATGCTGGAGAAACTCAGCATTGTTGGAGGGAAATGGATAGTTGATGTTTTGGGTCAAGACCCTTCATCGGGATCCTTAATCCACTAAAGTCTATAAAGTTTTACTTTTTTAGAGCAATGTTTCTAAGTCACATGTTTAAGGTTTTCTTTGCCTTTAGCAATTATTAGCAGGTCCAGAGACCTTTGTGGGGTTGTATGTTCTCCTTGTGACTGTGTGGGTCTCTACTGGCGCTCTGCTTTCTTCCAGTATCCAACGATGTGCTGTTAGGATAATCAGCACAAGTTAGCCCAAGTTTAAGTCAGTAGTAGAAGAATCAAAAAGGGCAGGTTAGAGAGAATAATTTCTTGGGCTCCTCCATTGGACAGGATTACTCTCAGCTCCCTCCCCCACTCCCCATTAACCAGCTTCTTTACTCTCCTCACCTGCCTATCACCCCACACTTAACCCAGTGGGCCGCCTATTCTCTCCCGCACTGCTTCCAACCTCCCTTATCGGGTTTCGCATCACCAATTCCAGAATCTGCAGCCCTCTGTTATCTCCACTTAATCGCTTTCCAGCCTCTGTCTCTACCTCTCCCCGCCTGGTTCCACCTATTGCCTGCCTGCTTCTGCCTCCCCACCCCCTCTCACCTCCCTATACTGGCTGTCTCCCCTCTCCACTCTCCTAGTCCTAATGTAATGCCTTGACCTGAAAGGTAATCCATCCCTCTGCATTCACAAACGCTGACTGACCTGCAGAGATCCTCCAGCAGTTTGTTTGCTTTTCACTCTAGATATGGGCATCTTGGTGAGAAATTTGTACATGCTATTTTCTCAGCATTGAAATGATGATGCAATTATTCCTTTAGCAGTTTCAAGTAGCTCTGAAAAGATTACAATCTTGCTCAGCATGGTTTAGAAGAACCAGGTGGTTGGGGTGTCTTGTGCAGCAGTACACCATTTCAGAAGGAATGTGTGTTACTGAAGGAATCAGCCAGTTCCTTGAAGCTGCCAGACCTGCATATGCAGAGATGTTCTCAGCACTTAAAGACACAAATCCACAATGCCACCAGAAAGTGGTATTTACTTCTTCATGACTGCAAGCTCTCAGGTTTAGTGAAAGGACCCTGCAGGAGCCTGTGGAGCACATCTTGTGTCCAGATTTGGTTTTGTATGAGGGATCCGTGGTGATCTTCCACGTGATGCAGGCAGGTACTTTTTGTCGAAGCACACTGATACTTGAAAGTGCAACACAGGGAGAGAAGGAGAGATTACCATAGGTAGGGGCAACAGAGAGAGTGAGATCCTGGTATCAAAGTGAACACAATGTCTAAAGCAACCAAAGGTTCATCAGGTGAGAGTGTCCGGTTGGAGAAGGGGACCGACAACATAGAACATTACAGCACAGTACAGGCCCTTTGGCCCACGATATTGTGCCAACCTCTTAACCTACTCTAAGAGCAATCTAACCTTTCCCTCCTTCATAGCCCTCCAGTTTTCTATCATCCATGTGCCTATCTAAGAGTTTCTTAAATGCCCCTAATGTATCTGCCTCTACCACCATCCCTGATAGGGCGTCCTACACACCCACCATTCTCCAGGTAAAGAACTTGCCTCTCACAGCCCCCTTTGCTTTCCTCCAATCACCTTAAAATTATGCCTTCTCGTATTAGCTATTTCCGTGTGAAAAAGTCTCAGGCTATCCACTCCATCTATCATCAAGTTCCTATGCTTCAATGAGAAATGCCCAAACTCACTGAACCTATCCTCATGAGACATGTTCTCTAATCCAGGCAGCATCCTGATAAATCTCCTCTGCACCCCCTCTGAAGCTTCCACATCCTTCCTGTAATGAAGCGATTCTTCCTATAATGATTGATGATAATTTTTATAATCAGGCTGCTCCACTTTGAGCTGCGTTTGAACAAATTCACCTTAGAAAATGCTAGTATCAGTGAAGTGGTCATGAAACTAATGGATGGATGTACAAACTCATCTGGTTAAATAATGTGAAAGATGATCTGCCCTCCTTAATCAGTCTGGCTTATATGTGACTGCAGCAAGACCCACAATAGCACAGATGACTGAGCTGCCCTCTTGAAATTAATGAGCAAAACCCTTGGCTCAAGGGTAATTTCAAATGGGCCCCACTCCAGTATTAAGCAGAAGATCTGGCCTGCCACAGTCTTGATAGAGTGTTAATTTGCTGCATGTGCTGAATACATAGGCAAAGACTGCACCTGCATGTAAAAATGCAGCTCATTTTTGTACAGACAGGAATTGTGATATATCCAGCTAGCCAAATTAGCATAGAACAGGACCATGGCCCAGCAAGTCTGCTCTGACAGTCATTTCTCATGTTATTATTCCAATGCAAGCTTAATCCAACTCCATCCCAGAATCGACACACTAGGGACAATTTATACTGACCAAGGAATCTCCAGAGCTCTGCGTATTTGGTCTGTGAGAGGAAAATGGAGCACCTCCACGAAGTCCATGTGGTGACAGGGAGAATGTCCAACAGTCAGCACCAGAGGTCAGGACTGAAGCCGTGCAAAGTGCTGGAGGAGCTCAGCGGGTCAAGCAGCATCAGTGGAGGGGAATAAGCAGCTGACGTTTCAGACCGAGGTCCTACATCATGACTAGAAACGAAGGGAAGCTGATGTGGAGGTGGCAGGGTGTGGAGGCTGTCCTTTCCAATTAGATTCTTTCTTCTTCAGCCCTTTACCGCTTCCACCAATCCCCTTCTAGCTTCTTTCTTCACCCATCCAGCATCCCCCTCATCTGGTCTCACCTATCACCTGCCAGTTTGTGCTTTTTACCCTCCCCCCACCTTTTTATTCTGGCTTCTGCCCCCTTCCTTTCTAGTCCTGATGAAGAGTCTCAGCCCGAAACATTCACTGTTTATTCCCCTCTGCACATGCTGCCTCACCTGCTGAGCTCCTCCAGCATTTTGTGTATGCTGCTCAAGGTTTCCAGCATCTGCAGAATCTCTTGTGTTGAGGATTGAAGCCATGTTGCTGAATTGTCCCCTCTTGATCAGACCAGTCAAATGTGTTACTAGTGATGCTGTATCCCACAATCTCAAGAAAAAGCAGAAATTGAAAGTTTATTCTGCATTTATTTAGGTTCAGTTTTAGTTAATCTATCCCCTGACAACACCACCTGCAGAAATCTGTGAACCTTCTTGTTATAGAAGAGGTGCTACAGGAGAATTGATATGTCAGAGTTAGGATGTCCTTCCAGAACTAGGGCAAAGCACCCTAACTTACACTTTATCAGGCTTTGCTCTGGCTGATTGATGTTATTTCAAGGGATCGCATCGCTTCTAATCAGGTTTCAGAAGAAAACATTTGAACTGCTGCTGGTGCCAAGGTTTCGAGCTGCCAGCTTCCTCCAGCTCTGGCCCTGCTTTATTTAATCATTAATTATAGCTGCAGCTCCCTGACATGAACCAGAAAGAGCGCCGCGGCCGAAAATCTTGAACGGAATCAAGAGATGGTGAGACACATGTCACAAAATACGTAGAAGCGTACATTTTGGGCCGACATAAACAGTAATCACACAGCATCCTTCATGATGCTGTGAACAAGTGCCCATATCTGATGAGAGAGTAAAGTTTTTACTGGGGTGGAAGGTTTCAGCACATTTATCAACCTGCTGCATTGTTGAACGCAGGGCCAAGTGCTGGTTACAGCTCCTGGTTTGGATTGATGTAGTTGACGCATTAAAGACTTGGTCGAGCATTGGTTAGCTTTATGGTGCTGATTCAGTTAAACGTGTGTGATAAGGGGGATATTTTTTTCTCATTTTACTAACTGACTCAGTGGAATTGAGTTGAATTTTGTTTTGTTCATTGCTCTGTGGGAGGTGGGCAAGGACTTACTGTTTTCCCATCCCTAACTACTCCTTGGAAAGTGTTAGTGAGCTACGTTAATGAGCTGATCCATTCTGTGTGGTGTCACAGTACTGCTGTTAGGTAGTGAATTCCAGCATTTTGACACCTAGAAGAAATGGCCACATTGTGAGAGGGGGTCATCTTCTCATTGAGCTATATCATTGCCCTGAAACCTCAACCCTGTTTCACTCACCACTGATGCTGCCTGACCAGTTGAGTATTTCCATCTTTGTCAGTTCTATCTCAGATTTCCAGCAGCGGAAATTTTTTGTCTTTTATGAGGTAAATGGTGTGGAATCATGTTCATCTATAATAGCCTGCTTGCAATGTTCGGTACCACTCATGGTGAGGCACATTGACAAAGGTGTTTGGAGGCATGGACTTGGACAAGGAGACACCCAATAAAATAGAAGTGAAAAAATCTGGAGGGCGAGAGAATAAACTGAACCCAGCAGGTTTGAACCAAGGAGTGGAAACCTAGTATTTGCTTTTATCTTTTAAGACAGGTAGTCGGGGCTGTATGAACCCACTTACCCTTTCAAACACTGGCCAAGCCTTTACAAAGCAAATCGAAGAGTTCAGTGTCTATTATTTCAGCAGACAGTAAACTATGCTTTTTTTTCACTGGTTCAGTTGTCTTTAAAAGGTTGTGATGCAATTTCTGTACTTTTGCCTATAGAAATAGCACTGAATTATTGATTCACCATGATGTATTATCGATTTCTGTCTGGGAGAACAGTGTTGTTAGCAGTTTAATTTTGTGCTAAGGCTTATTCTCTTTAATTTCTGATCCAAAAGGTGTCTTGTTTATCCCTGAAGTCTATTGTTACTGATAAAAACCTCTTTCCTCTTAATATGTATTTTGTAGCTACAATAGTAGCTAACTCCATGCCTGCTTCTCGCTTCATAAAAGAGCTAAAGTAAAAAATTTGTTTGCCACTTACAGGTTTCCTATCATTCTACCTTGGCCCCCAACCTAACCCCGGGGCAAAAGGTTGTGCCAGTGTCTTTCTGCCAGACACTTGTCAATGCTAAACTCTAATCTCACTTATAAACACAAGAGATTCTGCAGATGCTGGATATCTAGAGTAACTCACACAAAATGCAGAAGGAATGCGGTAGGCCAGGCAGCATCTGTGACCCTTCATCAGGACTGGCAAGGAAGGGGGAAGAAGCCAGGACAAGAAAGTGAGGGGAGGGTAAAGAGTAAACTAGAAGGTGATAGGTGAAACCAGGTGGGGGGAAAGTAGGTGGGTGGCTCTAACCTCGCTTGCCTGGGGTAACGCTGTGGTGTCCATCTGGGGCCTTAGCTTTGCATTCTGCAATATTGGCTTAGAATCAGGGTTAATGGTAGAGGTCCATGGCATGAACATGGTTGGGGATCGCTGGATTAGGTGATTTCAAAAAGGCCAATTTGTGGATGACTCGGGGATAGGTAAGTAAGTAGGTTGTGAGGAGAATTGAAGAATCTGCAGAGAGTTTAAGCTGTGTGAAGGTTGACAGATGGAGTTGAATGTAGGAAAATGTGAGGTTATCTACTGTAAGTGGAAGAACAGAAAAGTTTAGTATTGGAGAGAGTCTACAGAATGTTGTGGCACAGAGAGATCTATGTTCCCTCCTACGTGGAACACTGGAAGTCAGTATATAGGTATAGCAAGTACAGTAACCAGGGAAACAAATGGCTTTTATTGCAAAGGGAATGGAATATAAAAGTGAGGAAGATCACACCTGTAGTGCACTCATCGTGTTAAAGGAGGGATATGCTTACCCTGGAGGAAGTTTACTCAGATGATTGTTGCAGTGAGAAACAGGCACCTTGCTCCCTCCTTTATTTATTTCCTCCTAATCATGTGCTTATGATTTCTTATCATTTCAATTCAGCATTCCCTTCTCAGTCCAGTCACACTGTAGGCCAACTCCTTTTCACTCTTCGAGGAGCAGCCCTTCACTGTCTTACATCCCAATCATCTGGAATCAACACTGAATTCTATTTTGGGTCAAAATTAAAACTTCAAGTATCTTTATTGTCAAAGTACATATATGTCACTATATACAACCCTGAAATGTGTTTTCTTTCAGGCCTACACAGTAAATTCAAGAAACGTAATATTAGAAGACCTCACCCAATAGGATGGACAAAGAACCAATGTGCAAAAGACAACAAACTGTGCAAATACACATATATAAACTAGCAATAAATATCAAGAACATGAGATGAAGAGTCCTTGAAAATGAGTCTATAGGTTGTGAGAACTGTTCAGTGATGGGGTAAGTGAAGTTATCCCCACTGGTTCAAGAGCCTGGTGGTTGAGGGATATTAACTGTTCCATAACTATTCATAATTATTGCTGGTAATTAATCTGTGGCTGTTGTTGAGTCAGCCACTCAAGTAAGCAGTAAGATGTTTTCTTCCTTTCTTCCTTGGCTCTCTGTCCTCTCCAATTAGACTCCTTTATCTTCAGCCTTTTATCTCATCCACTGATTTCTCCCAGCCTCTTACTTCATCTCTTCTCACCCACCCAGCTACCTACCCTCACCTGATCTCACTTATCACCTGCCAGCTTGTACTCCTTCCCTCTCCCCATCTTCTTATTCTTGCTTCTGACCCCTTCCATTCCAGTCGACATAGAGTCATAGGACACTACATCACAGAAACAGGCCCTTCGGCTCATCTAGTCCATCCCAAAATATTAATTTGTCTGGACTCATCGACCTGCACGTGGACCACTGCCCTCCATACCCCTCCCATTCATGTACCTATTCAAGCTTCTCTTAACTGTTGAAATCAAACCTACATTCACCACTTCCGCTGGCAGCTCATTCCACACTCTTACCGCTCTCTCAGTGAAGAAGTTCCCCCTCATGTTCCCCTGAAATATTTCACCTTTCATCCTTAACCTGTGACCCCTATCTATACCCTCATAATTTTGTATAACTCTATCAAACCTCCCCTCATTTTTCTATGTTCTCGGAAATAAATTCCTAACCTATTCAACCTTTCCTTATAACTCAATCCTCAAGTCCTGGCAAAATCCTTGTAAATGTTTTTGCACTCTTTCTATCTTATTGACATCTTTCCTGTCGGCACTGTAGGTGACCAAAACTGCACACAATACTCAGAATTATACCTGTTATACAACTTCATCATAACATCCCAACTCCTGTACTCAATAATTTGATTTATGAAAGCCAATATTCTAAAAGCTTTCTTTATGATCCTATCTACCTGCGACACCACTTTCAATGAATTATGCATCAGTATTCCCAGATCCCTCTGTTCTACTGCACTCCTCAGTGCCCTACCACTCACTGTGTATTACCTACCCTGGTTGGTCTTCGCAAAGTGCAACACCTCCCACTTGTCTGCATTAAATTTTATCTGCCATTTTTCAGGTGGAGAGGGTCAGTAACTTTAAATTCCTGGGTGTCACTATCTCAGAGGACCTGTCCTGGACTCATCATATAAATGTAATTGCAAAGAAAGCACGACAGCACCTCTACTTCCTCAGGAGTCTGTAGAGATTTGGCATGTCATCAAAAACCTTGGCAAACTCCTATAGATGTGAGGTGGAAAGTGTGCAGACCGGCTGCATTATAGCCTGGTATGGGAACATCAATGTCTTTGAGTGGAAAGTCCTACAAAAGGTAATGGATTCGGTCCAGTACATCATAAGTAAAGATCTCCCAACCATTGAGCACATCAACATGTAATGTTACTGTAGAAAAGCAGCATCCATCATCAAAGATCCTCACCACCCAGGCCATGGTCTTTTCTTGCTGCTGCCGTCAGGTAGAAGGTAGAGGTGCCTCAGGGCTCACACCACCAGGTTCCAGAACAGTTACTACCCCTCATCAGGCTCTTGAACAAAATGGGACAGCTACACTCACTCTATTTCTGGTGTTCCCACTACCCATGATCTCACTTTAAGGCCTCTTCATCTTGTTATTTCATGCGTGTTATTTATTGCTATTTATTTATGCCTGCATTTGCACAGTTATTCTTTGATCCTGTTTCCAGTTACTGTTCTACAGATTTGCTAAGTATACCTGCAGGAAAAAGAATCTCAGGGTTGTATATGGTGACAAGTATGTACTCTGATAATAAATTTTACTTTGAACTTTGAACTTCAGCCCACTTTTCCAGCTGATCCAGATCCCACCGCGAGCTTTGATAGCCTTCCTCGCTGTCCATTCACCCCCAATCTTGATGAAGAGCCTTGGCCCAAAGCTGTTTATTCCCCTCCACAGATGCTGTTTGGCATGTTGAGTTCATCCAGCATTTTGTGTGTGCTGCTCAAGATTTCCAGCAATCTGCAGAACATCTCGTGTGTGTGTGTGTGTGTGTGTGTGTGTGTGTGTGTGACTTAATCTCTTCTGCCTATCACAGACATTCTGTTTTGCCCTTTTCTCCGCTCCCTCTGACTTCAACATGTTCAATGACAGGGTTTTCTCTAGCTCTAAAAAAGCTTATTGTCCTGAATGGTTAAAACTCTTTCTCTCTCCCCAGGTGCCTCATGATCTGTTGAGTGTTTTTGGTTTATATTTATAGTGCATCAACTCTTTCTGCTCCAGCAGTTAATATACTCAGTATATGTTTGCAAGAAGTTAAAAAAAAACACTTGCCCGTGCAGTGTAACTGCCCTGTGATATTGATGTTGTCATTATCACTGCAATAA
This sequence comes from Hypanus sabinus, assembly GCF_030144855.1. Classification (NCBI taxonomy): domain Eukaryota; kingdom Metazoa; phylum Chordata; class Chondrichthyes; order Myliobatiformes; family Dasyatidae; genus Hypanus; species Hypanus sabinus. Next base: position 42,525,696 of record NC_082738.1, on the reverse strand, counting down.
AGCAAAATATTGAGTGCACATCAAAGTACAGACACTTGAACATTGGTAAAATGCCAGCATTTCTAAGTTGGATTGTGCCTTGCGAAAGCTCTTTGAACAGTGTAACTCTCTGGTTGGTGTACTTGTAGTTGTAAGTCTGTTGATAATAAGCGATTTCAGGCAATGAACGAAAAGTGTTTGTGTTGGTATGTTAATAGTACAATAAGTCAGCTTCTGATGTGATTTTATTTGGTAAACTAAATGAGTCAATTTAAAAGATTACATTTATACAGAAATATAAATAAATGCTTTATATTTAACCTTTCTAATGAAGTATCTAATAATAAGACATTGATTATTCTGTCTAATAAAATTATCTCAGATTCACAGTTTATTTTTATCTGACGGAAAATATTTATTACATTTATATGATTTTCTTGATTGCTAAGATTTTCTATAATGCCACCTCAGTCTTTACTACTTGTTCAATAAAAGCACATTAAATCTCAATCAATTCCTGACAGACTATTTTTATGATAGTGCCGTTTTAACATAGATTATCAATTATTAGCCATTTTCAGCACATCACTTTCTAAAAGAAAATCAATGTGGAATAGAAAATTGTAAAAATCTCACCAATTTACAAGGATAATTCAGCATGCAGTGGGAAAACTGAGATGGTAGAAATAATGGGGATGAGAAAAAGAAAGCTACTTTTGCACAGGGGAGGGCTGAACAAATGTGCACCACTGTGTTCATTTGAGGCAGTGAAAAAAACACCTTGGAGCATCTTTCTATCCTAGGAAAGCAGCTAATAAAAGTCTTCTACTAGGAATCCCAAATCTTTGCTGTCTAAAGTGTCAGTGGGAGTTACCATAACGAGGTTCACATACTGTATCTCAGCCCCGTACATCAGGCTGATTCCTTTCTTTAACCAAATGTCTGGTGTGGTCACCCTTTGTTCGTGTGTTTGGTTGTTTATAATCTGATATAAACATACATTCAGTGGCCATAATATTAGGTGCTTCCTGTACCTAATAAAGTGGCCACTGAGTGTATGTTCATGGTCTTCTGCTGCTGTAGCCCATCCACTGTGAGATCGGACATGTTGTGTGTTCAGCGACGAGCTGCTCTTCTGTGCAGCACTGTCACAATGTGAAGTTACTTGAGTTACTGTTGCCTTCCAGTCAGCTTGAACCAGTCTGGCCATTCTCCTCTGACCTTTCTCATTAACAAGGTGTTTTTGCCCACAGAACAGCTGCTCACTGAATGTTTTTTTTTGTTTCTCGCACCATTCTCTATAAGCTCTAGAGACTGTTGTGTGTGAAAATCCTAGGGGATCAGCAGTTTTGGAGATACTCAAACCACCCCTTCTGGCACCAACAATCATTCAACATCAACGTCAAAAGTCACATTTCTCCCCCATTCTAATGTTTGGTCTGAACAACAACTGAACCTCTTGACCATGTCTGCATGCTTTTATGCATTGAGTTGCTGTCACATGATTGGCTGACTAGGTATTTGTGTTAATGAGCAGGTGTATCTAATGAAGTGGCAACTGAGTGTAAAGGTCAGGTTCAAATTTGTGCTACATTTACAGTTAATCAAGCAATGAAACTTTGAGACTGCAATACATGAAAGCCATGCCGATATCCTTTAACAAACTCGTTCAACTTAATTGACCACTGTGTGAAATTGTTCAGTCTTCTCATTACTACAATTGAACCTTGTAGCCGCCGAAGGATATGGATTTTAGCAAAAGGTTCATAGATTGCATTTTGTAAGCTAAAATATGATCTATCGAAGCTGAACATTCTCTGACTTAGCTTACTGTGATTCTTTTTGCAGAAAATGTGTTAATAAAAGAAGAGATTATTTTGTCTTGCACACTTTCCTGTCACATTTAATTATAAATGCATTCAAGGCATCTTTCTTAGGCACGAGTGGCTCAAATGCAGTTTATTTATTGTTTTTTTAAAAGACATGCTACTTATGATTCATTAATGCAGAATTTCATTGTGAAATTTGTTCAAAGAAATCCAAAGCATCGTTCTGCTTTTAAAAAATTGTTTAACCTGGAACAAATTAATTTTCCTCACATTTCCTGGGTCCTTAGCATACAGGGGCATTTTTTTCTTCAGGATTTTCACTTACTCTTTTCTCCTACATTAATCTTCCCCTCTGTCAACAGTGACACAATGTATAAAATTCAGCTTAGTGATTTTAAACCTTAACGGCCGAGATGAAAAATTGGACCCATTTGCACCTCTTTTTATGCACTTTAGCTGATTTTATAGTGTCAACATCATATGTATTTCCCTGGCAGTGTATAGCAATAATAGTTTACAGCTGTATAGTTCAGGAAATGTTTAAGTGTACATCACGAGATATCTCACTCCAGCATGTTCTGGCCCATTTTTTTTACACTGAGTAGTGGGTAGCTAGAAGGTGCTGCCAGATGTGGGAGCAGAGAATGGAGGAAATGTACATTGTGTGGGCAGAAGGAATTTGTTAGTTTTTTAATTACTTGTTTAATTAGTTCAGCACAACATTGTGGGTTGAAAGGCCTGTTATTGTCCTGTTTGTTCTATGTTCCAAGTAGATATTAGGCAGGCTTAAGCAAGACTGCATTTGAAGGACTGAATGCAATTTTGGTCCACGCTCTCCAGGAAGGATGTTATGACCTTAAAGTCAAGGCAGAGTATGTTTACAAGATCGTCTTTTGGGATAAGCTGCTCTATTAAGTGTCTTGGATGAAACTTGGTCTTGGGATTAGAAGCATGAGAGGATGCAGAATGTTTAAACTGGATTGACAGACTGGCTCCGGTGAGAATGAAGATGTAAAGAAAATAAGAATTGTTTAAAAAAACTAGAGAAGTTACTGAGACTAAAACTGTTAACTCAGATGGTCTATAGTACAAGACTATAGTATAGTCTTGAAAAACCTGAGTACAAAGATTGTGAAGGTACCATAAATCAACTTCTAATTTTCTACAGATTCTGGAATTGTTCCTATGGATTGGAATAATGAAATGTGATCCCACTGTTTTAGAAAGAGAAAACAGGGAAATGTTGTCCTGTTACCCTGGCTTCAGTTGTGGGGAAAGTGTTGAAAACTGTAATGAAGGATGGAATAAAAACATTGAGTAGAGTCAGCATGGATTTACAGAAATAACAATTTTTGACGAACCTACTGAGGATGTGACCAATTAGAATGGCAAATAGTTGTTTACAAGAGTAAAGATGCCTTACTGCAATCACATAGTCCCAATGTGAGAGCACACACACCTGGAGTACTGTGTGCAGTTTCGTCTCACTTGCCGTGGAGGGAGTGCAGCAGAGATTTGTTAGACTGGTCCTGGGAGAGATTAAGCAGAATGGAAGGAGGTCACATTGAAGCAAAAAAAAAATTCTTTAAGCCTGGATGAAGAAATGATGGTTCCCTTGGCTGAAAAGTCTAGAACCAGTGAGCAGCATTTGAAATGAAGGGAAAAGCCATTTAGAGCCGAGATGAGAAGAAGTTTCACCATACAGTGGGCTGTATGCCTCTGAATTTTTCTACCTCACTGAGCTGTGGATGCCCTTATTAAGTATATTCAAGACTGCCATCGAGAGACATTTGGACTAAGAGGGACTCAGGGGGTATGATGAAAAGTCAGGAGAGTGAATGAGAGGCACAGGATGATATTGAATCATGGAGAGACTCACTGGGCTATGCAGGTTACTGATGTTACAATATGCAAAACAAAAGCTCTCAATATAAAGAGGGTATAACCATCTGATCTGACTGCAAGACTCTACAAAGGATTGTGAGGACCACTGAGAGGATCATCCCAGTCTCTCTTCCACCCATCCAAGATATTTATCAAGAGCGCTGCTTACACAGGGCTCTTAGCATTGTCAGTGATCCCCCACCCCCCATCTGTCCAACAATCTCTTTGACCCCCTACCATCAGGCAGGAGATCCTGTAGCATTAGGACAAGGACTGTTAGGATGGGAAACAGGTTCTTCTCCCAGGCTGTGAGACTACTGAACTTCCTGCCACCACTCAGGTCTCATCATGTATAAAGCAACAGTAGCATTATACCGGTTACTTTTTAATTTGTGTCATAAATGCACCTTATTATTTGTTAATTTATTTGTGATAACATTACTTTATATATTGTGTATGAATTACATGTACTGTGTTGTGCACCTTGGTCCGGGGGAACATTGTTTCATTTGACGGTATAATACGTATGTGGTTGAAATGACAATAGGCTTGAACTTGAACTTGATCTGTGAACCAAGGAGGTCCATGCATAAGAAAATCTGTTTGAGGAAAATACGGAAATTTAATTAACGTTATAATTTCCTTTTACTGGCAAGATGAACTGTGAATGATAGAATGTGTTTGTAAGGATAAAGGTCCATGTAAGGAATGTTAATTCACCCAGGTACTTCCAGGAAGTTCGATTTGCCTTCCTTGATCCAGTTGTACAGGAAGTGAATAAAGACTGTTCATGGTACCACCTCAGACAGCATAACTGAGGATGATTGTTGACTCTACAAATACTTGATTTGGGAAAGTAACTTATTTTTTATTTTTTATTCTTTCTACTTTTCTTCTAACATTTATATCTGTACACTTGTAATGTGACAGAGCAATTTACTTTGGGATCAGTAAAGTATCTATCTATTGTCATTTTCATGTATTAACAAACTGCGGAACTTACTATCTACTCACTTCAGTAAATTTGGAGCAATTTCAATAAAAATATGGTTTCCAAGTAAGTGAGTTGCGTCACGGCAGTCCATTTATTTCCAGTTCACATTCCTCTGAGGAGAGCAATAGGAGAAAAAAGAAGAATCGAGCTTCACTTTTTATCTTTATGTGCACTTTATGTGACATAAGCAGAACAATAAAAAGGTTCCCCTTCCTGTTCCAGCTGGTACATTGCTCCCTGTAGGCAAAGAGCCGGGTTTCAGCAATTGCTTGATTTCCCACTAGTGTATTCATGGGTACTGGGTTTTGCAGGTGATACTTGACCTATTGCAGAAAGTTGATAGGTATTTTCTCAAATCAAACTTTGAATCATGATTATTTTTAATCACTTCAATGCTCCCCAATTTCCCCTATGTTTTACGAAGGAATTGTATTGCACAAACTATGGCTCAGCCCAACCGGTCTACATTGGTATTGCTATAATTATTAATCGATGAAAGCAAAAGGTTGATTAATTCACAACAATAATCAGGATATTTATTCACAGTTGTGGTACCTAAGGAAAGGATATCACATTGTACCTGATTGCACTTGAAGTCAAGAGCTGAGAACTTTATATATCAGTATGGATTATAATTTTGTACTTGATTATTTATGCATATCCTATTGCATTAAGTGGTTGCAGGATTTCTCAACAAGGAAGTTTGCAAGAGATTAAAGTTTAGACAGTAATCCTATAATCAGAGCATTGCACTCTGGTACCAAAATTGATTCTTTTGATGTCTGTGGACTAAATTACATAGCACAACATTCCACTTATCCACACATCCAACCTGATGGAACGATCAGTACAGCATCTTTCAGCGAGCTCTGAGCCATCCCCACTCACTACTGCTCTATATATGCATCTGCCAGTCAGCAAGGTCTGTGCACAGTCCTTTCATCAGAAGCCCGAGCAGAAAATTGAAAGCGGCACTGCATTTTAAATCATCCCTGAGCAAATAGGGCAGCTGTACCCCTCCCATCCATGTACTTATCCAAACTTCTCTTAAGTGTTGAAATCAACCCCACATTCACTACATCTGCTGGCAACTAAAAATCAAAAACTTAGAATATACAATATCTTAAGATAATAATTAAAACACTTAATCAAGCTTGACACATTTAAAAAGCAGTAATTACTTAAAACTTACCAATCTCTCTCCAATGAAATAAATGTTGCCATTGAACTTCAATCTTAAACTTGTTTTATCTTAAAATTTTCCCAGTTTTGGTGAAAGATTATTTCTGCTTCTCTCTCCATAGATGACACCTGATGATCATTTCTGGCATTCTTTGCTTTTATATTAGATTTGTAGTGTTTTCATACTTTTTCTTTTGCATTAAATACATTCTACCTAGACTTGTTTGATTGTCAAACATAAATGAAAAACAGTACACACCAGAAGGCCACTCAACCAGCTGGCTTGGTCTGAGATTAACTTGGGTGATTTGTACATCCTCCAATGCTTCCTGTTCACTTCATCAACTTTAATATAACTGTTTAACAATATTATTTTCTGCTGTCTTTAAATTTTCACCCAACCCAGTCTCTGCACTGAGACGCAAAGATTTCCATTCTGCTTTGCAGGGAAAAAGTACTTCCTTAGGAGTTGCAACTTAATTTTAAGAAAAATCATCTCTTTTCTGGTTTCTTTTTATTCTCAGGCTCAGAATAGAAGAGCAACCTTTTAGAATAAAGATGAGGAGGAATTTTTTGAGCCAGAGGGTGGTGAATCTAAGGAATTCATTGCCACAGATGACTGTGGAGGCCAAGTTATTGGGTATATTTAGACCATGAGACCATTAGATATAGGAGCAGAATTAGGCCAGTTGGCCCATCAAGTCTGCTCTGCCATTTCATCATGGCTGATCCAATTTTCCTCTCAGCCTCATATCCCTTCGTGCCCTGACCGATTAAGAAACTATCAACCTCTGCCTTAAATGTACATAAAGACTTGACCTCCACAGCTGCCCGTGGCAAAGAATTCCACAGATTCATCACTCTCTGGCTAAAAAATTCCTCATCAGCTCCGTTCTAACAAGACGCCCCTCTATTCTGAGGCTGTGTCCTCTGGTCTTAGATTCGCCCACCATAGAAAACATCCTCTCCACATGCACTCTATCAAGGCCTTTCCCCATTCAATAGGTTTCAATGAGGTCATCCCTTATTCTTCTGAATTCTAGTGAATACAGGCCCAGACCCATCAAACGCTCTTCGTGTGCTAAGCCATTCAATCCTGGAATCATTTTTGTGAAATTCCTTTGAACCCTCTCCAGTTTCAGCACATCCTTTCCATCCTTTCTAAGATACGTGGCCCAAAACTCCTCACAAAACTCCAAGTGAGGCCTCACCAGTGCTTTATAAAGTCTCAACATTACATCCTTACTTTTATATTCTAGTCCTCTTGAAATGATTGCTAACATTGCATTTGCTTTTCTCACCAAAGACTCAGCCTGCAGGTCAACCTTTCAGGAATCCTGCAAAAGGATTCCCAAGTCCCTTTGTGTCTCAGTTTTTTGTATTTTCTCTCCATTTAGAAAATAGTCAACCCTTTCATTTCTTCTACCAAAGTACACTTCTCAACACTGTATTCCATCTGCCATTTATTTGCCTATTCTCCTAATCTGTTTAAGTCCTCCTGTAGCCTCTCTAATTCCTCAAAACCACCTGCCCCTCCACCTATCTTCATATCATCTGCAAACTTTGCAACAAAGCCATCAATTCCATCATCAAAATCACTGACATAAAACATTAAAAAAATTGGTCCCAACCTAGACCCTTGTGGAACACTACTAGTCACTAGCAGCCAGTCAGAAAAGGCTCCCTTTATCACCACCCCTGGCCTCCTGCCAATCAGCCACTGCTTTACCCATTGCTAGCATCTTTCCGTAATACCAAGGGCCCATAGTTTGTTAAGCAGCCTCATGTGCAGCACCTTGTCAAAGGCCTTCTGAAATCCAAGCACACAACATCAACTGATTCTCCTTTGTCTACCCTGTTTGTTACTTCCAAAAGATGTGTCAGGCAAAATTTCCTTAAGAGGAAACCATACTGACTACAGCCTATTTTATCATATGTCTCCAAGTACTCTGAAACCTCATCCTTAATAATCGACTCCAACATTTCTCAACCACTGAGGTCAGGCTAACTGGTCTATAGTTTCCCTTCTTCTGCCTCTCTCCTTTCTTGAATAGTGGAGTGACATATGCAATTTTCTAGTCTTCCTGAACCGTTCCAGAATCCAGTGATTCTTGAAAGATTATTACTAATGCCTCCACAATCTCTTCAGATACCTCTTTCAGAACTCTGGGGTGTACACCACCTGGCCCAGGTGACTTAACTACCTTCAGTTCTTTCAGTTTCCCAAGAACCTTCTTTCTGGTTATGATAACTTCACACACTTTATGCCCCCTGACTCCTGGGACTTCCACCATACTGCTGGTTTCTTCCACAGTGAAGACTGACACAAAATACTTACTCAGTTCATCTGCTATTTTGTTGTCCCTCATTACTACCTCTCCAGCATCATTTTCTGGTGGTCCAATATCCACTCTCACCTCTCTTTTACACTTTATATATTGACGAAACTTTCGGAATCCTCTTTATTATTATTGGCTAGCTTACTTTCATATTATTGCCAGCTTATCTATGAGAAGGAAAACTCTTATCTCAAACTTTCGCTGCCTTGCAGCTATACCCACTCATGGGGAAGGCTTCGGAAGTAAATCCCAAAGGAGAAATCCGGAGCTGGAGTCCCTAGGGCTGTCCTACATTGAGTCAATGCTGACTGGCAACTCCTGCAACGCTGGTGGTACCAAAATGTATTGGGCTCTGCCGTTCCTTTGGGTTCATCAGATGCATGAAGAGGGGGAGCTTGCTACTTGGGCAACAGCTTGCTCTCCATATCGTACTGCCCAGGCTTGCGTATCTAGACAGCTAGGCCGCAATATCCATGGTAACTCTGACCGATGGTGGCCTTCACCTCACCCTTGTTTTCCATCTTTACCTTCTTAATATCTTTTTTAGTTTCCTTCTGTTGGTTTTTAAAAGCTTCCCATTCCTCTAACTTTCCACTAATCTTTGCTCTATTATATGCCCTCTCTTTGGCTTTTATGTTGCCTTTGATTTTGTCGCACCATGCTGAACCTTTTGATCCCTAACTTAGTCTGAGGTCTTCCTAACATCTGTCTCCACAACCTCTCCACTAACTGTCCTGGCAGTCTGGTTCCCATCCTCCTGCAACTCTAGTTTAAATGCCACCTTGCAGCATTAGTAAACCTTCCCACTAGGATATTAGTCCTTTCCAGTTCAGGTGCGAACCATCTCTTTTGTACAGGTCCTACCTTCCCCGGAAGAGAGCCAATGATCTAAAAATCTTATGCCTGCTTCCTACACTAACTCTTTAACTATGTATTAAACTGTATAATATTCCTATTTCTGGCCTCACTAGCACGTGACATGGGTAGGAGTCCCAAGATCGCAACCCTGGAGGTTCTGCCCTTTAACTTAGCACTTAACTCACTGAATTCCCAATTCAGAACCTCATCACTCGTCCTACCCATGTCACTGGTACCTACATAGACCACAATTTCTGGCTGTTCACCCTCCCACTTAAGAATGCTGAGGACTCAATCCGAGATATCCCAGACTCTGGCACCCAGGAAGCAACACACCATTCGGGAATCTCATTCTTGCCCACAGATCCTCCTGTCCGTTCCCCTATCTCCACAGCATGCCTCCTCTTCTTCCTTCCCTTTTGAGTCACAGAGGCAGAATCAATGCCAGAGACCCGACCACTGTGAATTTCTTCTGTTAGATCATTCCCCCCCTCAACAGTTTCCGAAGTAACATACCTGTTGTTGAGAGGGATGGCCAGAGTGTTACTCTCCATTGGCTGTTTAACCCCTTTCCCCTTCCTGACTGTCACCCAGTGTCCTGTGTCCTGCACTTTGGATGTAACTATCTGTCTATATGTTCTACCTATCAACCCTTCAGCCTCTGGCTTTGGCCTTGTTAGCCACGGCTGTGACATCTTGCCTCCTTCATCTTTATATCCTGTGCCTGCTGAATTGCTTCCAGAAATTCCAGCCATATGCTGCTCTGCCGTCAAACTGCCAGTGTTGTTTTCCAAACAATTCTGGCCAACTCCTCTCTCATGTCTCTGTAATTCCCTTTACTCCACTGTAATACCGATACATCTGGCTTTACCTTCTCCTTCTCAGATTTCAGGGTGAATTAGTCATATTATGATCATTTTGCCCGAAGGGTTCTTTTACCTTCAGCTCTCTAATCAATTTTGGTTCATTGCACAACACCCAATCCAGAATATCTGATCCCCTGGTGGGCTCAACCACAAGCTGCTCCAAAAAGCCATCTCGTAGGCACTTTAGAAAATAGACCTCTTGGAATCCAGCACCAACCTGATTTCCCCAATCTACCTGCATATTGCAATCCCTCGTGACTATTGTTACATTGCCCTTTTGGCATTCATTTTCTATCCCCTGTTGTAATTTGTAGAGCACATCCAGACTATTGTTTGAGGGTCTGTAAACAACTCCCGTCGGGGTCTTCTTACCCTTGCAGTTCCTTAGTTCTCTCTATAATGATTCAACACCTTCTGACCTTATGCCACCTCTCTTTAATGAACATTTAAACTTTCTTTTAAACTGGAGTTTGATACATTCTTGATTGGAAAGCATGTCAAAGGTTACAAGGAGAAGGCAGGAGAATGGGGTTGAGAGGTGTAATAACTGGATGGAAGGGCAGTACAGACCAGATGGACAGAATGGCCTAATTCTGCTTCTATGTGTCTTACATTCTTATGATTTTATTCCGCACCTCCCCCAACTCTTTTTCCAACCCCCTTACTCAAAGATAAAGAAGCCTTTGCATATCTCTTTTGAATTCAATTTTAAACCTCATTAGAACTTTTCTCAACCTTCAGAGCACAAGGGAATGCAATTGGCCCTCATAATTTTGATTATCTTTTGAGATCTCTCTCTATGATTTGCAACTTTCACATATCAAAATTAATTATAGAACAATCTGTCCCGCTGAATTACCACCAGCTGTGAGAGAGCCGCTGCTAGTTGTGATCACAGAGGCAGAAATTATATTTTCACACTGTTTTGTATGTTTAGTCTGTTTTTCTCTGAATTTATATTTTATCTTTAATAGAGCTGGCAGAGGATTTCTGAATCTGAACCCGTGCCTTGTGTTAATGTGTGTTTGAGAAGATATAAATCTATTTGCTCTTTATTAATTCTGTGCACTGTTCCCATTGACACTTGATATTATTTTATAGAGAATGAATCCAAACCTTGCATAGATCATTGTCTGTTTATTAATTTAGAGTTTAAACAGCCAAGCCACAGCTTATAGAAGTTAATTATGTATTTATTTAGGGATACAGCACAGAACAGGCCTTTCCTGCCCAACGAGCTGCGACGCCCAGCATCCCACCTATTTAACACTGGCCTAATCACAGGCCAATTTATAATGGACAATTAACCTACAAAATGGTTCGCCTTCGGTCTGTGGGAGGTAACTGGAGCACCGTGAGGAAACCCACACAGTTCACAGGGACTGTTTACGGATGATGCCGGAATTGAACTCCCCGAGCTGTAACAGCATCCCACTAACCGCTACACTACCGTGGCAGGTTCTTAAGCAAATAGTCATCAAATCAAGTAACAATATGCACTGGGTTGGATCTGTACCTATAATTTCCAGGAATATTTTTTGGACATTGAATGTTTACTCACTTGCCACTTGAATTTAAGTGGAGCCATTCTCTTGTTTGTGTCAATCCTCTCTTTATTCGGCATTTTCTAAACTATAATTTGCTGGCTAGATGTAGTCAAGGCATATACATTTTGCAAGGATCCATTTCTCCAGGGACTTCCACCAGCAGAAGTAATTGCACATAAGTGCATGTTAATCCATCAAACAGCATCAACTCATTATCAAGGGAGTCAGTTAAAATCAGCTACCTGGAGCAGCCTCACAGCAAGCATTTTATAAAACATAGTACACAGGAGTAAAGAACGACTGACTGGCGGGAATTCATCTACTCATAGCAGGATTGCATAGTGATTTAGATGACAGCAGGTCACTATTCCGAGAGAGGAAAGCAATGCTATGATAATGGATGTCCGGTTAATTGTGTTTAAGCATCATTGTCTCCTTTCTGTCTGGATCTCTTTCAACCCAGTCTATACAAGTTGCATTTGGCCACTTGCAGACAAAGAACAATTGAATAATTGAGCATCTTCTCATGGTTGTGCCAAGAGGAAGCCAGCCAAAAGAGAACAAAAACTTAAACAGGGACATTATTGAGCTCCTAATTTTTTCCTGAATATAAATTCCTTTACTCATTTATTTTGATTGACAAAGTAATCTTGTTTTTTAATTGTAACTTGGCTAATGTTGCAGGTTGCAAATTTTAAATCCTTTCTGTTCAGCTCATCGATGTCAATTTTAATCTAATCAATTTGATGAAATAACACATGTTCCAGTTGGACACCTCCTTCACCACACACCTGGTTTTACGCAGTAAGGGCATTAGCTGGAAAATTGATGTCAGCCTATGGAATTAAGGATTGATTTGTAGATTTTGACATTCAAACGGTTAAATGTTGCTCATTTTGGGATTCAGTATTCCAATTATGTCAACGTCTTCCACAGTTGCAATTGAGTTAATGTCAGCAAATGGAAGAAGATAGATATAAGCCATGCAACATGAAGTTAGCTGTTTTCAGTACAGTATACGACGGGTGATTGATAAGTTCGTGGCCTAAGGTAGAAGGAGATGAGTTATTAACTTCAAACTTTCTGCATTATCACTCAAAGAGTTGGCCTGCAATTGCATGTAATGACAGCTGTATAACTTATCTCCTACTTTAGGCCACAGACTTATCAATCACCCCTAGTAAACCATTATAAATGTAGCAACTCTAGAGAAAGCAAATTAATATTATTGTTGTTTGCTGCTTATTTCAAAGGTAATATTGTTATTAGATTAAACTCTATAGCTTTGCATACATAAGAACAGCTGCCAAATTTTCATTCGGCTGCCGTTATTCCGAGAACATACTGAAATCTTTGTGAAGTTTTCTTTTGGTGATCTTTCACTTGTTCTTCTGTGCCATTGACATATTTCTTTGAAAGAATATTGGTACAGTTAGTGAACTCTGTTCTTCAAATATTTACAGCAAACCCTAATCTCTCCCACCACCTTCTTTTTCTGGTTTCTTTCCCCTTCCTTTCCAGTCTTGACAAAGGGTCTCAGCTTAAAATATCGACTATTTATTCATCTCTGTAGACCCATTGTGCTCCTCCAGCATTTTGTGTGTGTTGTTTAAATATTTCATGCATGGATTACATAACTCATAGATGTTATATAACTGACATTGGGTTGTACAACATATGAGAAATCTGCATTCCTTTGGTATAATCCATAAATTATTTATCCTATCTTTGTCCTTCATAATTTTATAAACCTAAATAAGATCACCACACAGACTCTAACATTCCGTTGGGAACGAACTCAGTTTATTCAATCTCTCATGATAACCACAGACCTCCGTTCCTGATAACTGGTGAATCCCTTTATTGCCTTCTTTCTATTGCTACTATATCCTTCCTGTAGTGCGGCTGCCCACAATTTTCCAGGCATGGTCAAACCAACGTTTTGTATACAGTAGTTGCAACATGATGTCTTATACTCAGCGTCTCAGCCTATGAAGGCAAGCATACCAAATACCTTCTTCACCACCCTATCCACATTTGTCAGCACTTTCAAGGAGTTATGGATATGTAGTCCTTTGTCTCTCTGTACATCACCCTCCTTCTGTCCCTGCCATTTAATCTCTGTGTCCTACCAACATTTGACTTCCCAAAGTGCATTACTCACACTTACCAGGTTACATTCTATCTGCCAAGGCTCTGACCAACTTTCCAGCTAACCTACAACACAGTACAGCTCAAAAATAGGCTCGTCAGCCCACAATGTCCATGTAGACCACGATGTCACTTTAAACTAATCCCATCTGTTTGCTCATGGTCTGTATCCCACCATGTCCTGTCTGTTCATGAGCTTTTAAATCATTGTTATCATATCTGCTTCCATCATTCCCCTTGGTAGCAGGTTCCAGGAACCTGGAACCGCTCTCAGTGTGTAAAGAAAAACTTCACTCATTAATCTGCTTTAACCTTTCTCCTCTTGCCTTGAAGCAATGCCCTTAGTACTTGACATTTCCATCCTGGGGGGAAAAAGTTTCTGCCTATCTACAATATCTAGCCTCTCATAATTATTTTACTTTTTTCATGTCATCCCTCATTCTCTGACCCTGAGAGAAAACAATCCAAGTTCGTCCAGTTAATATATTCCAATCCAAGCAACTTCCTGCTGAATCTCTTTTGTATCCTCTCCAAAAGCTCCCCATCTTTCCTCGAATGGATGACCAGAGTTGCACACAATACTCCAGATGTGTTCTACCCAAAGTTTTATACAGCTGAAATCTGACCTCTATATTCAACATCCCGCCCGACACATGGAAACAAGAATGTCTCTTTTGCCACCCTATCTACTTGTGTTGCCACTTTCAGGGAGCAATAGACTTGCTGCATTCTGAGACAGCCTTCTTTGTTATCTCCGGTATCACTAATTTTCATGTTTGCCTGAAAACTTACTAAGGAGACATACACATTCTCATTCAAGTCATTTAGACATTAAAGGTAGCAAAGATCTCAACACCGATCTCTGTGGCACCCCATTTGTTTTAGACTTCCAGTGAGATGAACACCCAAATTTGCTTGGTGCTTCCTATCACCAAGCAAATTTGGAGCCAGTTTGCCAATATGCCCCGGATTTCTTATGCCTTAAACTTCTGGACCAACCTACTACGCATGACCTTGTCAAAAAAACTTAATGTAGTTCACATAAACCCATCTACCAGTCTGATCGCAGATTCCAAGCAGTCGTGCTTCACTGAGCTATCTTTGTGACCAGGAGACTAATGGGATTGAAATCATGGATCTGAAGAGTATATAATTTTAATTGCAGCGCTGCTTAGAGTGTATTTTCTGTTATCACTTCCACTTTATCCACTAAGTAATCAAATATCATAATAGGAACTTCAGAGTTCATCTGAGTGAATTCTCTGCTAATGATGAACTGCCGCCACTGAGGTCTCGTCACTAGGACAGTCGGATTACTGTTCACTGTTTACCTGTGCTGCACACTACATGCATTTTGAATTCTATTTTATTAACTTATTTGTGGTAATATTTTGTCTTATGTGCTGTGTGTGTGATATGTGTATTGTGGGTGCCCCATGGTCAGGAAGACTGGTGTTTCGCTTGGTGTATACTGTGTGTACAGTCAGATGAAACTTGAACTTTCTGAGGGAGGTTACAAAATAATCCATCTCAAATGGTGAGCAAGTGAAGGGCTGGAAGATTGGAAATGGAAGCTACCCCCTGCAACTCACCCTTGAAGATTCAAGATACAAGTTTACTTATCGTATGTGCATCAGAACATACAGTGAAATGCATCATTTACGTTAACAACCAACATACTGAAGGGTGTGCTGGGGGCAGCCCACAAATGTCACCACACATTCTGGTGCCCACATAGAATACCCATGATGCTCAGCAGAACAACACAGAACACAAGCAACAAAGCAACAACAGCAAAACAAGCCCCGATCCTTTCTACCACCCACACACATGCATAGTCCTTTCATCCCAGGACAAGCCATCTTCTTTGGCCTCCAGCTTCCAGCGGGCTCGTAGTCAGGCCTGGGCCTGCAGACATTGGGCTTCGCCATCCCCAGTGGACTCGCATAGATTTGCAGACTCAGCTCTGGCTAACTGGCCTTGTCTTCTGGATTTCTGATTTGATCCTCAGTATCAATCCCAGGACACACTGATCACCGAGTACTAAGTGTCAAATTCCAGACTCGCCCATGAAGCCTATATATATAGGGTGTGAGTATATATATCTACACAACTGAAATATATTACAGCCAGATCCAGAGGTTGACTTGAACCCTTGCTCAGTCAGCCATTGGCTTCTTCTGAAACAACATCTGCTGTTGAACTGGAACCAGTAGCCAGTGACATCACTGGGCAACAGTTATAGTTTCCCACCCCTGTATGTTTGTGGAAACTACCTGCAAGTCCTGAACACTGTGTGGTGAACTACGTGTGCCTGTCTGGACATGCCCCTGCTGACTGCTCCTGTGGCTCCTCCCACAGGCCCCTGTATAAAGACGCTCGGCCTCAGTCTCCAGGACATAGTATGATGGACACTCACTCCTGGTTCCTTCTTCCAGTCAATAAAAGCCGATATCTCACCTTACGTCTCAGAGTGAGTTATTGATGGTGCATCACACTGAATAACATTGAAACCATAATACTTGTATCATAAGCAGTGAACAGTTTTCATCTTTCTAGATTGTTCATTTCAGGCAAAACATGCATCAATACTTGGGGGCTGTGATCTGGAATTTAAGGTGATGAGAACAGAGCCAGGGCTTTCACAGGGGAATGGGACAGGCACTTGAGGAGAAATAATTTGGAAGGCTTCGGGAATGAGGAGAGGAAAGGGACAGACCAGGTTGCTGTTCAAGGATACAGAATGGACTTGATGGGCAGAGTGGCCTATAAACCATAATGATTATATGATTCATGCAGTTTTAGATTATAAATTTAAGTTTTGATTTTGTCTTCCTATGGGCCTTAGAATTATTTCTAATTTTCTAGGCTTCAACCTGTTAGTTTGAAGGTGAATTAGTCCATCTGAATGTAGAATTTACATGTTGGGTTTGGCTGAGCTTTATCTAAAGATGCAGGTGAGAGCTGTACCCATCTCTTCTCTTCCACCAATTGAATTTTGAATGCTTTGAATGAAGGCTCTTGGGCAGCAAACCAATTAGCTGCTCTGAAGCTTGTTCTAGTGAAAGCCTTTTGTCTGGTAAAGAAGCCTTGAGCAAATTATCCAGTATGAGGATTGCATAATGCTTCTGGACTTTAATTTAATGCACATTGATTACAGATTGTTACAGTCTCAGTGGGTGACCAGAAGCAGCATTTCCTGCATGAAAATTGTCCATGGTGGCTGATAGGTATTCTGTATGGAAGTGTATATTAACTTGGGCTGATTCACTATCAGTGAAACAGGGTATTGAGCTCAGAACTTCCCCAGTCTCCACAGATCTTTATCTCAATGCTTAATATTTTGAGGAAGTTGTGTTCTTTTTTTCTGACATGCAGCATTGAGTCAGATTTGGGAAATACCTGGTAATTGAGTTCATAAACACAGTGAGCACAAATTAGAATATTACAATGGATTCTGGGGATCAAGAAAGGAAGATCCCGAGACAATTTATAAACCTGTCATGAGCAGGATATCTAGTGACAGAAGCACTGGCCTGTGATCTAATATGGGTTATTTACAGACAGTAGCTGGTATGGAGAATAGATGGTAGATGGTATGGAGAAATTAGATATTGCAAATGCAAAATTTCCATTCATTCAAATCTTGAAGTAGCATTTTTAAGTGCTATTTCATAATGATGGTCAGGTTTGGTGTTCTGTGGGATGAGGGTAGTGGTAGGCAGGATGATGACAAATTTTGTATTCTGGGTATTTTATGTTAAGTGTAGGAACCAGAGGTGTTTTACAGCATAATCCCAAGTGTGTATGCGTGCTATTACTCTGTGGCTAAAGTTGATATATTCCTGGTTTTGGAGTGAAAGCAATTAAAGTTCAGTAATTTTCCACTTGTATTGTTGATAAGCTATGTTCCAGCTGGGAACTTGTAAGTGAATTTAAAAATGGCTGCAAGAAAGATTTGAACAGAGGATTTGCATGGCAATGTAGCTTGATCCCAGTGTGCAACAGGGTTAGGTGTATGCTGGTTTGACCTGGGAGGACCATGCACGTCAAAGTCAAAGTACAATCACAGTAACTATACATCGGCATGTACTACCTTGAGATAATTTCTCACAGGCATTTACGAGGAAATATAAAATACAATAGAATTTATGAAGACTGACAATGTGCAAAAGAAGACAAATTGTGCAAATATAGCAAAATAAATCAATAATACTGAGAATATGAGTTGTAGAGTCCTTGAAAATGGAATCAGTTCATTGCTGGGGTGAGTGAAATTATCCACCCTGGTTCAGGAGCCTGATGGTTGAAGAGTAATAACTGTTCCTGAACTTGGTGGTGTGGGACCAAAGCTTCTGCACCTCCTTCCCAGTGGCAGCAGCAAGAAGGGAACATGGCCTGGATGGTGGGGCTCTTTGATGATGGATGCTGCTTTCGTGTGGCAGCACTCCGTGTAGATGTGCTCAATTGTGGGGAGGGCTATGACTATGCCAAACAGTCAAAAGTCAAGTGTATTTGAAGCTTTGTGTTTAATGGGTCATCGATATGGAACAGACACTGTTCCCCTTTCCCCACTAACCACTCCCTCTCTGAATTAGAGTTAGAATTAGAATTAGAAATAGAATTTTATTTCTGACGTCCATCTCACAACATGAGGGAGTAAAAACCTTTATGTTGTGTCTCCATCGCAATGTACAAGCAATAGAGAAGGGAAACGTGGGAGGATATTGCCCAAACACTAAGATTGTATACATATTTGTCCTGTATACATGTGCGTACAGACAGATATACAATGTACAATGTGTATTGATCAATCTGACAGCCTGGTGAAAGAAGCTGCCCTGGAGCCTGTTGGCCCTGGCCTTAATGCTGCAGTACCATTTGCCAGACAGAAGCGGCTGAGACAGTTTGTGGTTGGGGTGGCTGGAGTCCCTGATGATCCTTTTTACACATCTGCTGCTGCCTGTATATTTGCAGTGTTTTCTATTTTTAAAGATTAGCTTTATTTGTCACATGTACCTCGAAATAGCAAAACATATAATAAATGCATCGTTTGTGTCAGCGACCAGCACAGTCCGAGGCCTGCAAGGGCCGCTATGCTTCCGGTGCCAACATAGTAGATCCACAACTTACTAACCTTAACCCATACACCTTTGGTATGTGAGAGGAAACCAGAGCACCTGGAGGAAACCCACGTGGTGATGGGGAGAACATACAAACTCCTTACAAGGATCAGCAGGAATTGAACCCTGATATTCTGATCACTGACACCGTGAAGCGTTGCGCCAACTTCTGTGCTATCATGCCACTCTTGCACTGTCACTTGCATGAGAAATTCATGCTGATGCATGCACAGAGCAAAACACAGGCAGGAGGAGAAAGAAGCAGAAATAAAAGGCCAAGAAACCTTGTAACACACACAAAATGCTGGTGGAACGCAGCAGGCCAGGCAGCATCTATAGGGAGAAGCGCTGTCGACATTTCGGGTCGAGACCCTTCATCAGGACTTCGCTGCCTGACCTGCTGTGTTCTACCAGCATTTTGTGTGTGTTGCTTGAATTTCTCAGCATCTGCAGATTTCCTCGTGTTTGCCATTTAAAGAAACCTTGTGGTGGCCATGCGTCCCTTCGCAGGTACGCTTCGCAGGCTGCTTGTGGACTCCACTGAGGCTGCTTCAATGAGAATGGCCAGGAGATTCACAGGCACTAATTATTCCTAAACACATGGCAGTCTCCGACTAAGGCATCTTGACACCTCCAAAAGGTGAAGCAGCTCCACAAGCATCTAAGCAGATTTTAATTCAAATTTACTTACTTATCACATGTACTTTGAAGCATACAGGGAAAAGCTTCACAGTAATCTTGCATATGAGTGAAGATAATAAACTGAATTAGTTTTCAGAAGAGCGAAGGAGGCTGAGAGGTGACTTGACTGTGGTGCTTAAAACCACGAAGGTGTTAGTGCAAAACTTCTCCACGATGACCAGAGGGCAAGAAAGAGCTTTAGGCAGGATCTGGGGAAGAAATTTTTCATAAGAACATAAACATAAGAACTATAAGAAATAGGAGCAGGAGTAGGTCATCTGGCCATCGAGCTTGCCATGATTCAATAAGATCATGGCTGATCTGCCCGTAAACTCAGCTCCATCTACCTCCCTTTTCCCCATAACCTTTAATTCCCTTACTATGTAAAAACCTATCTGACTGTTTCTTAAATATATTTAGTGAGGAAGCCTCAACTGCTTCCCTGGGCAGAGAATTCCACAGATTCACCACTCTCCTCCAAAACAGTTTCTCCTCATCTCCATCCTAAATCTTCTCCCCTGAATTTTGAGGCAATGTCCCCTAGTTCCAGTCTCACTTACCAATGGAAACAACTTTCCTACTTCTATCTTATCTATACCTTTCAAAATTTTGTATGTTTCTATAAGATCCCCTCCCGTTCTTCTGAACTCCAGAGAGTATAGTCCCAGGTGACTCAATCGCTCCTCATAGGTTAACTCCTTCATCCCTGGAATCAACCTGGTGAACCTCCTCTGCACTGCCTCCAAAGCCAGTATATCCTTCCTCAAGTATGGAGACCAGAAATGCACACAGTACACCAGGTGCGGCCTCACCAGTACCCTGTATAGTTGCAGCATGACCTCCCTGCTCTTGAATTCAATCCCTCTAGCAATGAAGGCCAACATTCCATTTGCCTTCTTAATAACCTGTTGTACCTGCAAGTCAACTTTTTGTGATTCATGAAGAAGAACTCTCAAGTCCCTCTGCACAACAGCATGCTGCAACCTTTCACCATTTAAATAATAATCTGCTCTTCTATTATTCCTTCCTAAGTGGATGATCTCACATTTACCAACGTTGTATTCCATCTGCCAGACCTTGGCCCATTCACTTAACCTATCTATATCCCTCTGCAGGCTCTCCACATCTTCTGTACAAGTTGGTTTTCCACTCAGTTTAGTATCATCTGCAAATTTTGCTATGCTACACTCAGTCCCCTCTTCCAAATCATCAATGTAAATGATAAACAGCTGCTGGCATTTCCTTATCACCCAATATCAATTTCCCCTTCATTGATTCCATGGGAAATTCTATCATTACAGCAACAACATTTAAAAACATACTTAGCAGTGTGCAGACTTAACTAATAATAAAGTACAGAATAGTAATGTACACAATAATAATTTACAAAATAATAAAACAGAGACTATTCTACGATGATGTGTGTTGTCCTGCCACACAGAGATGAACTGTTGTATATATTTATTACATTTGGTAGGAAAGTTTTTTTGTAACGACCCTTGTGACCGCAGAACAGACTGAGCCTGTTTGAAAGGGTGCTCCACTGCTTATTCAGCAGGTCATGGAGAGGATGTGCTGGATTGTCCATAGTGGATAGATATCAGAGAGAGATACTTGATAGCCAGCACAGACATGGTAGTTTAAAGGAAATGTGTGAGGCAATTATTTTACACAAAGAGTGGTAAATACCTGGAACTTGCTGCCAGGGGAGGACGTAGAAGCAGGTACAATAGTAATGTTTAAGATGCATTTAGACTTCAACGAAATCAGGTGGAGGATCATGGTCAGCACAGACATGGTGGACTGAATGACCTTTTCCTATGCTGTACTGTTCTACTGTATACTTTAAGAGAGATATTGTGAGCATTCAGCAGGTCAGGTATCTTCAACAGAGAGAGCAACCATGTCAATGACTTTTGAAAGGTTACTGACTTGAGTCACTAACCCTGTCTCTGTCTCCAAAGATGCTGCCTGACTTGTGGAACATTTCCACTTCTTGTGCTGTCAGTTCAGGTTTCCACCATCTGTAATGTTGTGTTCAGGATGAGTCAGTCGACGTGGTAATCTGGGTCAACCATCAGCAGGAAGTGATGGTTGGCGTCGGTTTAGCAGGCATACAACAGATTAATGGTGACAGATGTAGAGCTGATTCTGTGCATTTGTTTGGACTCATGTCATATGATTGAGCTGCTTGCATTCTTTTGCACAGGGTAATTGTGAAACCGGTTCGTATTTCTGTCTGTGCAAACATCAGTTATACATTGTGAGAGCAGTTTTATAATATCACTGTCATTAACATGTCACAGTTTAACATTAGACAGACACAGGAGGAATCTGATCATGTAGTACTGATCATTTCAGTGTGAATCTGTTGTGGATGTATTTTTCTGGAAGTGGAACATGTCAATAAATGTTACCATCTCTCCAATTCCTCAATGACCCCCCCACCCCCAACTGACTGCATCTCCTCTTCCTACCCCAGAAACTGAGCCAACTGCCTCTCTCCCAAGCCAATATCTTCAATGGTCAATTCTCCTAACAAGATACCAATTAGGTCTCCAAGCATGGGGCCTATCTCTTCTCCCTCACCTCTCCAGACTGGGTCTCTGTCTCACAAGGTACAGTTTATCTTTGTGCTCTCCACAGCATTTGAGGTGAAACGTGGAGCCTGGAAGTCAGCGGTAGACAAGGTCTCAAAGAATTTGTACCAATTACAATCATATGGAGTTTTGCATTTATTTGGCCTTTGAACTGATATGTGTCAAAGTGCCACATAATTAAAATATTTATAAATCTAATTATTTCTGTAACTTTGGTAATTACTTCACCCTCCCTCCTCTCTTTTTCCATCCCCCATTCAGGTTACCCTGTCACTCCTTTTCTTCTCTTCACCTGTCCATCACCTCCCTCTGGTTGCTCTCCTCCTTCCTTTTATTCCATGGCCCATTTTCGTCTCCTATCAGATTCCTCCTTCTTCAGCCCTTTACCTCTTCCACCTATCACCCCCCAGCTTCTTACTTCATCACCCCCTTCCAGCTTGCCCTTCACCTAATTTAATCTATCACTTAACAGCTTGTTCAAATTCATAGTTCAAAGTAAAATTATTAACAAAGTACATATATGTCACCATAGAATCCATTTTCTTGTGGACATTCACAGTAAATACTAAGAATCACAACAGAATCATTGAACAATTGCACACAGCAAAGATGGATAAAAAACATTTGTGCAAAAGAGAACAAGCTGCAAATAGAAAAAAAAAGAGGAAAAAAAAGTAATAAATATTGAAAATGCAAGTTGTAGTGTCCTTGAAAGTGAGTTTGTAGGTTATGGAATCAGTTCAGTGTTGGGGTTGAGTGAAGTTATCCCCTCTGATTCAAGAACTTGATGGTTGAGGCATAATAACTGTTCCTGAACCTGGCAGTGTGGGACTCAAGGCTCTTGTACCTCCTTCCTGTTGGCAGCAGCGCGAAGAGAACATGGCCTAGATGGTGGGTTCCTTGATGACAGATGCTGCTTTCCTGTGACAGCGCCGTTGTAGATATGCTCAATGGTGGGGAGGGCTTTACCTATGATGGACTGGGCTATATCCACTACTTTTTGTAGGATTTTCTGTTCAAGGGCATTGGTGTTTCCATACCAGGCTGTGATGCAACCACTGCAACCAGTACTGTCCACTGCACATCTATAGGAGATTGTCAATGTTTTAGATGTCGTGTCAAATCTTTGCAATTTTTTTAAAAAGTAGAGGCTCTGCCGTGCCTTCTTTGTAATGGCACTATTGTGCTGGGCCCAGGATGGATCCTCTGAAATGATATTTCCAAGGAATGTAATGTTGCTGATCTTCTCCACCTCTGATCCCCTGATGAAGGCTGGTTCGTGGACCTCTGGTTTCCCCCTCCTGAAGCCAATAATCAGCTGCTTGGCCTTATTAACATTGAGTAAGAGATTGTTGTTGTGGCACCACTCAACCAGATTCTCAATCTCCCTCCTGTATGCTGACTTGTCACCACCTTTGATATGGCAAAAACAGTGGTGTCGTCAGCAAACTTAAATAAGGCTTTGGAGTTGTGCTTAGCCTCACAGTTATGAGTGTAGAGCAAGTAGATCAGGGGACTAAGCACACAGCCTTGTGATAAACCTATGCTGATGGAGACTGTGGAGGAGATGTTGTTGCTAATCCGAACTGACTGGGGTCTGCAAGTGAGGAAATCGAGAATCCAGATGCAGAGGGAGGTGTTGAGACTAAGGTCTTGAAGCTTATTGATTAGCTTTGAGAGTAAGATGGTGTAAAATGTGGAGCTGAAGTCAATGAACAGTATCCTATTGTATGCATCTTCATTGTCTAGATATTCCAGGGTTGAGTGAAGAGCCAATGAAATGGTATCTGTTGTTGACCTGTTCTGACAGTAGGCAAATTGAAGCAGATGTATATTGCTCCTCCTTGTACTCTTTCCCCTCCCTACCTTCTTATTCTTGCTTCTTCCTGCTTCCTTTCCAGTCTTGGTGAAGGGTTTTAGCCTGAAACATCAATTGTTTATTCTCCTCCATAGATGCTGCCTGTCCTGCTGAGTTCCTCCAGCATGTTGTGAATGCTGCTCTGGATTTCCAGTATCGTTCTTGCTGATGAGACCCACCACGGTCGTGTCATCGGCGAACTTGATGATGTGGTTCGAGCTGTGTGTTGCAGCACAGTCGTGGGTCAGCAGAGTGAACAGCAGTGGACTGAGCACACAGCCCTGGTGGGCCCCCCGTGCTCAGTGTGATGGTGTTGGAGATGCTGCTTCCGATCCGGACTGACTGAGATCTCCCAGTCAGGAAGTCTAGGATCCAGTTGCAGAGGGAGGTTTTCAGGCCCAGTAGGCTCAGCTTTCCAATCAGTTTCTGAGGGATGATTGTGTTGAATGCTGAACTGAAGTCTATGAACAGCATTTGAACGTGCGTGTCTTTTTTGTCCAGGTGGGTTAGGGCCAGGTGGAGGGTGATGGCAATGGTGTCGTCTGTTGAGCGGTTGGGACGGTACGCGAACTGCAGGGGGTCCAGTGAGGGGGGCAGCAGGGTCTTGCTGTGCGTCATGATGATGGATGTGAGTGCAACGGGACGGTAGTCATTGAGGTAGGACACTGAGGACTTCTTCGGCACGGGGACTGGTGGTATTTGATGACCTTTCAATAAAGGTTTTAGTAGTTTTGATGAAGGGCCACTGGGCTGAAATACTAACTCTTGATTCCCTCTCTTGTTTTGCTGAGTATTGTACATTTTTTTTCAAAGTACTAGCATCAGCACTTTTCTGTACTTATGTTCTTGAGGCTTTGGTTTGTTTGTAGTGACAGATCAACAGCAGCAGCAGTGATTAGAAATGTGCTCCTGACACTGCTACCAAGATTTACTGTTGCTGCGGTTGCTTTCTGTGGCTGCAGCTCTGCTAGCTGCACCCCTGCTCGGCCCATTTCCTTTCTCCTAGCTTGGGTTTAAACCCGAGAATGAAAGGAGAATCAAACAAGAAGTCATTGAGTTAATTTTGTTCTTCCAAAGCATCATATACAAGTCCTCTTATGATTTTTTTTTGCCAGTTATTGTATTTTTATGAGGTACATTGCATGTCTCTTGCAGTTCTGTTGGTAAATCCTCACTTCTGTGTCTGAAAGCTCTGGTTTCAAGACTCATGTCTGCCGAGTACTTCTGCACTGATTAACCAGCTTGTTGACACAGTGCAATATTAAGGGAGTACTACACTGTCAGAGCTGTTCTCTTTTAGAATGAGACATTTTAATTCAGGGTGTCAACTACCCTCTTTGGTTAATGTAAAATCATCCCATATCATTGTTTTGAAAAACAAAATGAAGTGAATTTCACTGGTGTCCTGACAAATACAGACTGTCCCTGGGTAATGAGAGGTCTCTGTTTTTATAGATAAAAATCCATGTTGATTTTGTCCTGAAGTCGGAAAATACACAATAAT
The DNA here is from genome assembly GCF_030144855.1 of Hypanus sabinus. Lineage (NCBI taxonomy): Eukaryota > Metazoa > Chordata > Chondrichthyes > Myliobatiformes > Dasyatidae > Hypanus > Hypanus sabinus. Next base: position 42,500,301 of record NC_082738.1, on the reverse strand, counting down.
CACTCAGTGCAGTAATCACACCTCCATTGTTGGTGATCATTGAATGGTGTAAGAACTTATTCTTCAGTTTACCTCAAATGACAGCTTGCCTATCTCTGAAATGGCTGCTTCCAGTGTTCCCTCTCTGGTAGTTGTAGCAAAACTGACGAGAGATTGGAAACAAGTTCTGCCATTTGTGGAATGAATGTATGTATGTGTGTTGGGCTTTTGAATTTAATCATATTGTGAGAGCTTGTTTCTATGTAGGGGTTATCCATAAATCAGACATCCTGAACTTGGGTACTTATTCTTCAATTGGCCAGTAATGACAGCTTGCCCATCTCCAAAGTGTCTGTTTCCAATGTTCCAATACACCAAATATACTTCATTGGCTGTTCTTTACAATGACCCAAGCACTTCTGAAAGTGCTGAAGAACTGTAACTCTGCCTTTTTACTTGGAAATTATTGAATAATTAATATCATGCAGGTATCTTTAACAGTGTTGCCCTCACTAAGTGCTCTGAAATGAGGAAGCACTGTGAGTCTGCAGACCATATCGTTATATCTATATTAGGGACAAGGATTTGCTTCCTTGGACTGTAAGGAACCAGAAGGAATTTTACAACAAATCAGTAGTTTCATGGTTACTATTATTGAGACTGACTTTTCTCAAAATATAAACACAGATTTACTCAAATTTCCCAGCTGCCACGGTGGGACTTGAACTCATATTTCTGGTTCAAATTGCTAACGAGAAGTTCGGCATCTTAACCACTACACTGCCACATTGCGGTGATTGGAAGTAGCGGCGGGGTGCAGTGTTCTCCTGCAACATTGAGGAACTGCTGCATCTTTGGTGACACCATTGATGTGCCATTTAACTTGCAAAGTGAAGAATCGTTTCATTGAATCTAGTGGCACAGAAGAAGGCCATTTATTCATTGTGTTGATGTTAGCACTTTGACCTATGCAAATTAGTATCTCTTTTTCCATGGCTCTGTATATGTTTCCTTTCACCATCTAAAGTGGAGCTAATTTTATTACTAACAAGACTAGGACCAAGATGCCTTGCCTCCGACTTCTCTGCCCAATCCCCACTGGCTCTATTTTCTCCCATGTGATGCTGATGAATTAGCCGAGCGTAACAATCTCTTTTTAGCATCAGCAGCAGATTTACTTACAAACCTTTTGCTTGTTTCCAGACATTGATTCTTCTTCTCTTGGCTTGTGTTGCAATAAATCAGAGTGATTATTTAAGATCTTAGTGCACCTTGATGGATAATCAATATTTGCAGCACCCCATATTATTGCAATTCCCATACAATTCATTGGTTTAGTACTGGTAGAGCCACACTTCCAAAGCACTTAGCCATTGTTGGCTTTAATTTCAGGGAGGAGCAGCAGAAACTGATGTGGAGTTTATTTTATATAAAAAGTACACACTTTTAAGGATTGCTTTTTTAAAATATCTCGTTGATTGAATCTGTGGGTGATTGTGGTGGACTTGCTAAATATTTTATCTTCTGGTTTAGAAATCTGAGATATCATCAAATACATTTGTTCCCAAGTATTGCTAATTTGAAGTTCTCCACAGCTGACTGAATAAAATTCATCACATTATTAGAAAATAGTGCCAAGCCACAATTGTACACTCTGTCATAGTTCTTTTCTTGCAGATTTTACCTGTGGTGTTTTTTTTCCCCAAGGACTGCCGAATCCTGGCCTACCGTGTGCATCACACTCCAGCCTGCCACTCTATCAGCTCCACATTTTGCCCTATATCTGCAGAAGAGTAGTTGAGATGGTTAAGGCTGCTCTGCCACATCTTGATCAAGACCCATAAGCAGTCACCAAATTGACGTGCCTCAGCAACATTCAGGAAAGCATACACGCTGTTGGTATATAACCACCCAAACATGTCCACTGCTTCTCTATTTTCATCTCCTTCAACCGTCCACCCAACAGATAAGTTCAAAACCATGCACAGCCAAACTTCAATAATCCAGCACCTTCAGGGCTTTGATGATGTTGCATCAGCTGATTTTATGGGATATGGGTGTTATTCCTATTAATGCCCAAACTGACATTTATTTTGCTCTTTCTTGCATGCAGCATTGTACATCTTCCAGCGATTCCAGTGAGTTTGTGGAGTGGAAAATGTACAGGAGACTGGACCCTGGCTCCAGCTGCAAACCTACCCACATTCCTAACCCGTAGCACTCCAAATCCCAATCCACCTACTGCCTATAGACCCATAGGTCTGGCCTGCTTACTCCCTGCAATCTTGGATCACACTCTGGATTTTAAAACAATCGATTACTGGATTATTGAAGTTTTACTTCACCTACTTCTTATTTTGTATCCCTTGAACTGCTCACCAAATGAGAAAACTATCTTCTTCTTGTTTCTAGTTACTTGAGCAGCAAGTTACATGATTCCTTGAGCTTGTGGCCACAAGTTGATAGGGTGGCAAAGAAGGCAAATGGCATACTAACTTTATTAGTTGAGGCACTGAGTTCAAGAGTCAGTAAGTTATGATGCAAATTTATAAAACTCTGGTTTAACCATCTGGAGTATTGCATTCAGTTCTGGTTCCCCTTTTATTGGAAAGATCTGGAGGTTTTGGAGAGGTTGACCAAGATGTTGCTTGGATCAGAAGATGCACTATAAGCCACAGTTGTTTCTCTGCAGTGGTGATGGCTGAGGGGTTACCTAATAGTAGTTTATGAAATTATTATGGGCACAGGTAGACAGCTGGGATCTTTTTTCCAGGGTTGAAATGTCTCATACCAGATGGCCATGCATTTAAAGTGAAAGGGGGAGAAATTCAAAGGAGATACTCAGGGAATTTTTTTTAACATGATGAGTGGTGGGCATTGGAAATGCGCTATGAGGGGTGGTGGTGGAGGCAGATGTGATCGTAAGTGGCTAACGCAATTGCTTTACAGCACCAACGATTACCAATTGCTGAACACCTACGCTCGGTCTGCCAGAGAAAGCAGGATCTCCCAGTGGCCACACATTTTAATTCCACGTCCCATTCCCATTCTGATATGTCTATCCATGACCTCCTCTACTGTCAAAATGAATCCAAACTCAGGTTGGGGGAACAACACCTTATATACCGGCTGGGTAGCCTCCAACCTGATGGCATGAACATTGACTTCTCTAACTTCTGTTAATGCCCTTCCTCCCCTTCTTACCCCATCCCTGATATATTTAGTTGTTTGTCTGTTCTCCATCTCCCTCTGGTGCTTCCCCCCTCCTTTCTTTCTCCTGAGGCCTCCCATCCCATGATCCTTTCCCTTCTCTAGCTCTGTATCACTTTCGCCAATCACCTGTCTGGCTCTCAGCTTCACCCCACCCCCTCCAGTCTTCTTCTATCATTTCACATTTTCCCCTCCCTCCACTACTTTCAAATCTCTTACTATCTTTCCTTTCGGTTAGTCCTGATGAAGGGTCTTGGCCCAAAACGTCGACAGTGCTTCTTCCTATAGATGCTGCCTGGCCTGCTGTGTTCCACCAGCATTTTGTGTGTATTGTTTGAATTTCCAGCATCTGCAGATTTCCTCGTGATTACCAATTGGGGTTCGATTCCCACCGCTGTCTGGAAGACATTAATACGTTCTCCCTGTGACTGTATGAGTTTCCTCTGGGTGCTCCAGTTTACTGCCACATTCCAACGACGTACGGGTTAGGGTAAGTGAGTTGTGGGCATTGTGAGCTGCAATTTGATTTGACACAAAACATTTCACTGTATGTTTCAATGAACTGTACATGTGACAAATAAAACTAATCTTTATCTTTTTTAAACAGCTCCTTAATAGGTACATGAATATGCAGAGAATGGAGGGCAATGGACAATGAGCAGACAGAAGGGATTAGGTGTCTTTAGCCTAATTAGTTCAGCACAAGCATTGTGGGCTGAAGGGCTAAAAGATAATTTATCTGTTCTTGAAAGCTCCAATCATTCCAATCTGCACTGTACTTCTGGTGAAATAAGTTTTGCAATGTTTAAGAGAAATCCTTGCCATTATTACTGTTACACTATGATACAAATCATGGACCTTGGTCGTATTATATCTTTGTTGCAGTGAAGTTGGACCGGTGACCAATAAAGCATCTTTGACTTGTAACATTAACTCTGTTTCTCTTTCCATTGTTGCCGCCCAGCTTGCTGAGTGCCTAGCAGGTTGTTTTTTTTTCCGGTTCAGTAGCTGAGTGGATTTTGGTTTTTGTACAGCTGGTTCATATGAATTCTTCATGAAATCTGTTGAGCCATCTGCCATCAGGCAATTGGGCCAAGCCAGAACTGTGGACTACAGAAATGTTGTTGCCTTACCACTTTGAAACTATGGCTGGTTTCCTTACACTCTTTAGTTGTCAAAGCCACTTGCTTAAGTAAATTCAGCACAAAGTGGCAGAGTGATTTGGGTGTTACAATTTTCAGGGCAATGCAATGACCGTTGCACCTAATGTGTGGCAATTTATTCAGTGCAAGAATCACGTGCAAATTGGACATTATGTCATACCTCCAGGTACTGAAACTGAAAGCCGCAATAATAAGTCAGGAGAAAGTTTGATAAATTGAGGAAGGGGGTAGAAATGCAGAAACATCAAAAAGACATTAGGGCAGTGCATTAAGATTTAGAGAGTTAGTTTGTAGGCCTAGTAATTTGTCAGGTTTTGGTTGTGAAGCAATGCTTCGTGGAGCTGGAGGTACACCTACGCACCTGTGAGGCTCTGAAATTTGGATGTTAGACCTCGTTTCCATTGAGCCAGCAAGATGCAGAGAGCAGTGGGTAACTTGGCAGCAAAAGGCAATAGGAGACTGAAATCCTCTTCAGAGAAAACTAGTTTTTCCCACAGGTCTTCAAGCATGCAATAGGATTTTATTTGCAAAGGGGCTAGCAATGGTTACAGACTAGAATACTGTGTATTTAACCAGTATGATTCCAACCTTACTTTTAATTGGCGTTCCTTCCAGTTCATAAAAAGTGATTTTTTAAACAGGCTGGAACAAAACAGAACCTCTGTAATTTTAGTTTTTGGAGACTGAGCTTAAATATTACGTGGGGCACCTCTTTGACAAAGATTCTTCAGATCCACGGGAGAAGGAGAACAATCTCTGAGTTTAATTTCTCCCTAAATGACAGCATCTTCCTCAATTCTGTGCTGATGTGTCAGAGAAGTGTTGGAGTTTGCTGGTGAGGGCTCTATTTGTTTTCTATTACCATTTAATATAATTAATATGGATAAGTATAACCCTGATGCTCTCTGCATTTTGCCTTCGTCCACTTTTCTGTTCCCAATAATTATTTCAAACTTATTTTTGGATAACAAAAAGGAGAAACTATGAACAATTCCTTCATATTCAGGCGAGGCACAGTAGTAATATAGTGTTTAGCGCAATTGCTTTGCAGCAAGATTCAATTCCCACCACAGTCTGTAAGGAGTCCGTACACGCTCCTGGTGACCACATGGATTTCCTCTGGGTGCTCCGGTTTCCTCCCGTATTCCAAAGGTGTATGGCTGGGATTAGTGAGTTGTGGGCACACTATGTTGGCACTGGAAGTGTTGCAACACTTGTGGGCTGCCCAGCACAATCCTAGTTGATTTGATTTGATGGAAACTTTGCATTTTGCTATATGTTTCAATGTGCTTGTGACAAATAAAGATAATCTTAAAATCAATGATCCCTTTTAATGATCCTTTGGAACGAGCTCTTACCAATTTTCATGAGCAGGGCATAGTTCAAAGTTGAAAGAAAATTTATTATCAAGGTAAGTATATGTTACCATACACTACCTTGAGATTCATTTTCTTGCGGGCATTAACAATGAAGTACAAATACGAAAATCTATACGTAGTCACAGACTGACAAACACCAGTGTGCAAAAGAAGATAAACTGTGCAAATAAAAATAATACTGAGAACATGAGTTGTAAAGAGTCATTGAAAGTGAGTCTGTAGATTGTAGAATTAAGAACGAAATAGATATGGCAAAGTGAATGGCACTTCCATTGCACCGCACCATGTCGTGCTTAGGGAAAACTAAGCATGTGATTATCCTCAAAAACTTAGTTGTGTGTATGCCCATTGGCCGGCTGGTAGTATAGTGGCATCCGCACCAGACTTTCGGGGAGGGTGGTCCAGGGTTCTAATCCAGCCAGCTCCCTGCACGCTTTCCATCCATGCTGGGTTGAGTATTGAGCTAGCAATTCGGCCTCATAAAACAGACAAAGTGCTAAAGAAATGGCAAGGGTGCTGCCCAATACACCAATGAGACGTGGGAGGATATTATTACGACTATTATTATGCATGCCTGCAGCAGCTCAGTACCAGTCTTGCCTCTGATAGAGAAGCTTGAAGTTCAGTTCAAACACTTACGTATAATTTGCTGCCTCAGAATACAAGGATGTCCTTTAAAACAAAGAGGAAGAGGAATTCCTTTAGCCAGAGGGCAGTGAATTTGTAGAATCTGTTGCCGCAGACAGCTCTGGAGGCCGAGTCATCGGGTATATTTAAAGCGCGCATTGACAGGTTCTTGATTACTAAAGGTGTCAAAGCTTACGGGGAGAGAGCAGGAAAATGGGGTTGAGAGGGATAAGAAATTGGCCAAGGCGGAATGGTGGAGCAGACTCGATGGGCCAAATGGTCTAATTCTGTTCTATGTCATATGGTTTTATGGTCTCAATTCACCTGCTTCTGTTCAACATGTTAAAAATATGTGAATTAAAAGCGTGTTAGGGTATTAATAAGAATAATATCCAATACTCCTTAAAATCTGCCTGTGGGGCACCAGCAAAGTTTCAAGTGTAATGGATTATTGTTGTTTTCCAATACTGAAGGATCACAGTGCTGTTGACAAACTGTTACTTCAGTTCGGATCCAATCAGATTGGTTTATTGTGCAATGAAATTCCTTGATCACGTGAAGCTCACAGTTTAAATATTACACACAGTAATAATAAACATAATAATGAGTACGGTGACAAGCGCAAAACAGCAAAATGGTGCAAATTGAAGGAGTACAAAAGGAAATGGCTGAGGTGGCAATAGTGGAAGAGGTAGAGTTAAATGTTCAGGAATGTGGCAGCACCATCACGAAGGGGCTGTGAAAGAAGCGGTTGTTTCATGAATCTAATAGCAGTGGGCGAAGATGCTGTTCTTGAGTGGTTGTCTGGCCTTTCAGCCTTCTCCTTCAAGGTGGAAGAGAGAAAAGCAAGTGGTCAGGGTGGCAGGCACCCTTGATGATACTGTCAGCCTTCCTGATGCAACACAGTGAAGATGGACTGGATGGAAGGAAGACCGTCTGTTGGACACTAAATGTGGAATGCTGAATATCCAATTTATTGATTTATTGGCGGGCTGCGGTTAGCTGTTTTAGCACCAAGCCTCGGTGTCGCCTGTTTACAGCCGCCCAGGAGAGAGTCAGTACACTCCTCCAGAGGTGGCGTGACACCGCAAGCATGCTGGAGTCGGTGCAGCCCTCCCAGAGTTCGCCTGTATTGTGTTCAGCTACAGCCTGCTGCAGCATTCATGGACCCAGGGTGTTTGACTATAATTTTTTGTGTGACTGTATTTTACTGATATTTATATGTTCTATATGTACCTTGTGCTGTGTTTGACTGCTGTTTTTGCTCCTTGGCACCGGAGTAACACTGTTTCATTTGGCTGTATTCATGGGAATTCATATATGGTTGAATGATAATTGAACTTGAACTTGCAAAACCTGACCACTCCCTGCAGATTCTCTCTTAATAATGCGTTAAGCCAAGACCTTGTCTACTTTCCCATAGCACAATTTTGAATATAGTAAGTGAATTATTCATAATATTCTGTCAATATGCAGCCCTCTGTCAATATTACCACTTGTGTAGAAGCTTCCACAAGGTTCACCACAACAATGAAAACAGTTCACAACTACTTAATTTGACTAAGTCTTCAGCACATCCTGAAAGAGAGCATAATTAAGCCATTAGGCCCATCGATTCTGCCTTGCCATTTGTTCGTGGCTGATTTATTTTCCCTCTCAACCCCTTTCTCCTGCAATAATTGAAATAATGGTATCATGAGATTGTGGCGTAATAGGTAGGAATTGTAAAATCAGAGTCTGAGTACAATATTGGGGTATTGGGGAATCATCTAGCGGTTAGTGGTGGGAAGTTCTTTGGTTATTGAAGGTTGTCACAGTGTGGTGGAGGGGAGGCGAGGGAAACAGTGTGGAGGGAGGAATGTGTAAATGAGAATAAGTTAAAGGGGACTTACCTGAGCAGGTTCCAAATCATGGGCTTGGGCCTGGTCCAGAATTTTGTACTCCTGAGGGTTGTGTTGGCTAAATCATGAGGAATGTTGAAGGTAACATCTGGTTAAAAGATCAGGGGATTGAGAGCTGTGAGGGTCTGGCACGGTAAAAGTGCTGAGGTCATCATAGGTCACACTGAGTGGCAGGGCAGGCTTGAGAAGCCAGCTGGCCTATCCATGCTCCCATTTTCTGTGTTCCAGTGTGCCGAATAATGGACACTCCCTGGAACAAGGCACCTACACTTGCAGGCAACTTCTAGACAGACAGCAGTGAAAGCAAAATGCAGTGCAACTGAGCTTCCGGGCCAGTTGTCCTAAAGTGAGTGGGCTGGGCTGCTTTGATAATAAATTCACTCGGGTGTGTTTTTAAGAGCATGCCTCTGAGTACATGCCCTTGTTATGAAATCGAAAAGGAACAAGGCATTGCACGTTGAGATGAAGATAGGGAATGGGAACAGTACCACATCACAGAGTATTGGTGTAGTGGCTTCCTCCAATGTCAGTAGGAAGTAGCAAGTGGGAACTAAAGGAAATCGTGGAGGGAATTGACCTGAGTTTATTTTCCTTGCGCAGCATTTACAGTATGGAAGGAAATGAACGGTTGATGCTTTAGATCTGAAAAGTTGCTTGTTTGTTTCTCTCCATATATGCAGCTTCAGCTTTTTATGTGTTGTTCCAGATTCCAGTATCTGCAGTCTCTTCGATCTCCTTGTCTCCCTTGTGACCTTTTGGAGTTTTGCAGAGCAACAAATTGTCTTGGGTGGCAGGTTCACTGCCTGTTCATTTTTCCAAAGGAGAAGTAATGTATTGAAATGAATACCTTGCTAAAAGGAATATACCCCCCCCCCCCCCGGGGACAAAAGAACATGAGAAGCAGGGGCCAGGATTGGAACCATCAGGCCCAGTGAGCCTGCTCCAATATGTGGCTGATTTATTTTCCCTTTCAACCCCTTTCTTCTGTAATAATCGGAATAATAGTATCAGGGGATTGTGGTGTTCAGAGATTAGGGTAGTAGGTAGGAATTACAAGATCAGAGTCGGAGTAGAACATGAGGGTATAGGGGAATCATCTAGAGGTTGGGAGTGGGTAGTGGACTCGGCTCCACCTATCTGCCTTTTCCCCATAACCCTTAGTTTCACAGCCATGCAAAAACCTGTAGCAGGAGTGTGGTGAACTACATATACCTGTCTAGACACGCCCCCTGCTGACTGCTCCTGTGGCTCCTCCCACAGACCCCGGTATAAAGGTGATTGAGGCCTGAGCCCAGCCTCTCAGTCTCCAGGATGTTGTATGGTGGTCACTCACTGCTTGTTCCTTCTTCCAGTCAATAAAAGCCGATATCTCGCCTTTACGTCTCAGAGTGAGTTATTGATGGTGCATCAAGGAGAATGAAGGGTTACTAAGGGGACACAGAAAGTGGATGGTGAAGGAGAATGAAAGAGGAGCCTATAGCTACTATTGCGGCACTTCTCTCAATTGCAGTGTTGCTGTATTGAGACTCTGAATGAGGACCCCCTCAGAAGATCCTCTTTAGAATGAAAGTAAATGAAATTTTTAAACTCTTATGAACAAAGCCAACAGCAGGTGACTGAATACAATTTCAGCAGTTACAATTGCACAGCTGACTTCAATAGGTTCAATGCAGACAAATGGTTCCATTGGAATAATATATTTACATAATCAGCCACATCTTAACTGACTACTTGTTAAAACAAAGTAGTTTGCATTAATCCTTTAAAAGTTACGCAGGACAAAAATCCCAGGCACGAGTGTTGCGAAGGCCGACTTTCTGGCTGCACAATACTTCAATGGAGACCAAAAGAGTGCAGATAATGGAATTTGGTGTGACACACAAGATGCTGGAGGAATTCAGCAGGTCAGCAGCATCTATGAATAGAAATAGACAGTCGACACTTCGGGTCAAGATCCTTCATCTGGACTCAATTCCCTCTACTTCGTCCAGATGAATGGTCTTGACCCTGAACATTGACTGTGTTCCTCCAGTACGTTGTGGGTTGCTGCACCATACTTCACTCATTGGCTGACAGAACAACTATGCCTGCCGCCATGTTTGATGTGTTAAGTGGCAAAATATTCTGGTCTAGAAGCATCCTTGATTTCTAACACAGTGGTGCAAAACAACTTAGTTGAAGATGTCTTATGTTTGGTTTGATATAGGCAAATTAATATAGGCCCCTTGTTTTATATGTGGCCAATGAATAAGAACATCTTGCAGTCATGTCACTTCACAAATCGTACCTCTTAAGCAGCCTCCTCTGTACCAGGTGACAGTATTCTTTGCTTACCTCATTTTCCTAATAATTTTGGCATTGAAACCATTCATGAAGACTGTTTATCATTTGTATTAATGCTGCTACCTCCATAACTCCTGAAGAGTGTCCCACACCAAACAATCCCGAATAACCTCTATATATGGAACAAAAACTAGGAAGCAGAAGCAATGCTAAGGATTTCCTGTAAACATCAGTATAATTAGAATAGTTCCAATTCCTGCTGTGATTGTGAGATTCATTATGAATCGTACTGGGTGACTTGATAGTCTGTTCCTTCTTTTTTAAATGTTTATTAAGCTGATGTAAGTGTTACTAAGGATTTAACTTTCTGGGAATTTACAAACGTTTGTAATACACCCTGTTAGAGCATCTTTTCATCTATAAAGCTGAACAGAAGATGAAAATGTATGCAAGTTGGGGGTAGAGAGAGACAGGAGGAGGGGGTAAGGAAGAGGGAGAGGGAGAGAGGGAGGGAGAGGGAGATAGGGCAGAGAATCTGAGGTTTGCTATTTGCAAGAGGTTTGAGATGGAGATATATGAACTGATTCTAATGAGTATGAATTTCATAAATCTTGCAGAGAATTGTTAAAGCCATTGAATTGATCATGGATTTAATTCAATTCCTGCCACTGGTCTGTAAAGAGTTTGTATGCTCTCTCTGTGACCACATAGGTTTCCACCAGGTGCTCTGATTTCCTCCCACATCCCAAAACATACGGGTTACCAGGTTAATTGGTCACATGAGTGTAATTGGGCATTGTGGGCTTGTTGGGCCGGAGGGGCCTGTTACCCTGCTGTGTCTCTAAATTTAAAAAAAACAAAGGTGCCATATTGCACACTCAGTTTGTTTCATTCACGTTCTTCTCTCTGTCCACCTTCAGTCCACCTATCCAAAGCTGTACAACTGTGTACACACATGCAGCTCCATCTCCAGCAGGCAGCCTCCGTTAGGCCACACACGTGTGCGACTGAGCCTAGGTGGAAATTGTCATCAGGCTACTTATCCTTTGACAGTGAGCTATTTATCCCTTCGAACTGTCGAATCTCAGATTGAGCCAAAGAACTGTACAGCACAATACACACAGTACTAGCAGTCAGACTCAAACTCAATCTTGGATTGATATCAACTGTGTCCTCCTGATTAAGAGCACAAACCTTAACTTTATTCCCCTCTCCAGACCAAACTCAAAGGCTGTCTTCCAGCTGTTATAGATGATCCTTAGCGCACAGCTGCGGGGGTGGTGGGAGTAATAGTGAAGTTAAAATAAACCATGCACTTTTTTTTTCAATTGCCATGAATATATTTGCTCTAAAATCATGTAAATATTGATAATGGGGGGTAGTTAAGACCTTTTCTAATTAAACAAGAGAGTCTGATCATTTTCATTCATAATAGTACGGTGTGTGGATGGATAAATCCAATGACCAGTGGCAGGATGGCGGAGAGTAGGGGTTAGGAAGTGTTGGGGGTAGTTTTCTAATCAATTGTAGGCAATATGTAATGAAACTCACTGCGAATTGAGCAGGCAACTCTATCAGGGCACTCCTGTTCAATATAACTGCCCCAAACATCACTTTGAGTGAGAACAGTTTTGTTAACACAGTTGATAAATCAAAATAATCTCAATGGCTCAGTTCATCACTAATATTGCTAGCTCCTGATTTTTCTTTTACTATTAAAACACAAAATAATTGTACCATGGCACTAACATCAAGATAGATATTTTATGTGATTGCTATAATGATTGCTTTAATACAGACAAGCGTGAGGTGTTGCACTTTGGGAGGACAAACCAGGGTAGGACTTACACTGTGAAATGGTAGGGCACTAAGAGGTGTGATGTGCTGGCCGGTGGTGTAGTGGCATCAGCATTGGACTTCGAAGTGAATGGTCCCGAGTTCGAATCTGGCCGGCTCCTTGCATGCTTTTCATACCTACTGGGTTGAAACTTGGCCTCCTAAAAACAGTCAAATGCTACGGAAGTGGCAAAGATGCTGCCTGATGCGCCATGTGGCGCGGAAAGCAACAACAACAACAAGTGCAGTAGAACAAAGGGATCTGGGGATACAGATCCATAATTCTGTGGAAGTGGCATCACAGGTAGAGAACTTTTGGCATATTGACTTTCATAAGTCAGAGTATTGAGTACGGGAGTTGAGATGTTATGTTGAAGTTGTACAAGTTTTGAGTATTCTGTGCAGTTCTGATCACCAACCTATAGGAAAGATATCAATAAGATTGAAAGAGTACAGAAAATTCATAAGTATGTTGCCAAGACTGGAGGCCCTGAGTTACAGGAAAACGTTAAATAGTTTAGGATTTTATTCCCTCAAATGTAGGAGAATGAAGGTAGATTTTTTTAGCGGTATACAAAATTATGAGCCATATAGATAGGCTAAATGCAAGCAGGTTTTTTCTACTGAGATTGGGTGGAACTGGAACTGGACATCATAGATTAAGGGTGAAAGGTGAAATATTTAAGGGGAACATGTGGAGGAATTTCTTCTCTCGGGGGTAGTGCAAGCTGCTGGTGGAAGTGATGGATGGGGGTTTGATTTTAACATTTAAGAGAAGTTTGGACAATTACATGGATGGAAGACATATGGAGAGCTATACTCCAGGTGTGGGTCGATGAGACCAGGCAGAACAACAGTTTGACACAGACTAGATGGGCTGAAGGGTCTGTTTCTGTGCTGTAGTGCTCTATGACTCTATGACACTATACTCTGTAAATGGAACTGCAAGGGAAAAATATTCAGCCACATCCCTCTTCACACCTTCTCCTCACTTCTGTGTTTCCTGTGAACATTCAGAAGACTGGAGAATTGTAAACAATAATGGAAGTTCACTGATCAACAGGGTATAATATTTCACTGTTCCCTGATGTATTTCATCCAATTCTATTTCACACTGGGATGTACATGTAACAGAACACAGGAATAACATAGTTATGGCATTAAAAAGAATGAAAAAAACTTGTTTGAATATTCCATGGAAAATAATACAATTTTTGAGAAGTAAGTTTGAATAAAATCGATGTCACTATAGCCTGGGAGAAAACAGATGACAGATTTGAAGGGGATATTTCTGTTTGATATGCCAGCTTACAGATACACTAAATGCCCCAAAATTTATCTGGATTTTCCAAAACATATTTTGCCAAGTTTTGCATGCATCACTAGAATAGAAATATAGAAGGATTCAGTACTGAATGAACAAATTTCTTTTATCTTTTTCTTTCTTTTTTAATCTTTTTATTGAGTTTCATATAAATATATAAAAAACATAGCATAATAATGAATAGGTTATGAATACAATAGACTTGAAATTACATTAATAATAAGATATTAATATCCTATTAAACATCAACAAAAAAAGTACATTAATCAATCAAGTCTATATAATTATATATGAAAAAAAAACAAAAATAATCATCAAAAGAAAAAGAAAAAAAAAATTGAAAATATATAAAGAGAATATATATTGAAAAAAAAACACTAAACTAAACTAACATGGGCAATAATAACAGTTTATAAGTATATGATAGTGTCAAAGAACTCCGGAACTCCATACCTGAACAAGAATAAGCAGAGAGAAGGTCTGGAAAAGGCCAAATTAATTCATATGAAAATGTCAAATGAACGGTCCCCAAGTTTCTTCAAATTTAATTGATGAGTCAAAAATAGTGGTTCTAATTTTTTCCAAACTCAGATAAGAAATAGTTTGAAAAAGCCACTGAGACGTGGTAGGAGGATTTACTTCTTTCCAATTTTGTAATATAGACCTTCTGGCCATTAATGTTACAAAAGCAATCATTCGTCTGATTGAAGGGGAAAACTGATTACCACCTTCATTTGGTATGCCAAAAATTGCAGTAATAAAATGAGGTTGTAAATCGATATTCCAAATTGAGGAAATGGTAGTAAATATGTCCTTCCAATAGTTATGTAAAGTGGGACATGACCAAAACATATGGGTCAATGGGGCCACTTCTGAATGACATCTGTCACATTGAGGGTTAATATGAGAATAGAATCGAGCAAGCTTATCTTTAGACATATAAGCTCTATGTACAATTTTAAATTGTATTAAAGCATGTTTAGCACATATAGAAGAAGAATTAACCATTTGTAAATTTTTTTCCCATTTATCTGTTGATATATTGTATCGAAGTTCTTTTTCCCATTGTTGTTTAATTCTATCAGATATTTCTGGTTGTATCTTCATAATCATATTATAAATAAAAGCTACTAATCCCTTCTGACAAGGATTTAAGGTAAAAATCAAATCTGAGAAATCCATTGAAGTTGAATTGGGAAAAGATGGTAGAACTTTATGTAAAAAGTTTCTGATTTGTAAATATCTGAAAAAATTAGATTTAGGTAATTTAAATTTATTGGAAAGTTGGTCAAAAGACATCAAAGTACCTTCAAAAAAAAGATCACGAAAACATTTTATACCTTTCCTTTTCTATATGCTAAAAGCTTGATCTGTCAAGGAAGGTTTGAAAAAAAAATTAAATAAAATAGGGCTATCAAGAACAAAGCTTTTCTGAGTAAAAAATTTACGAAATTGAAACCAAATTCGTAATGTATGTTTGATAACAGGATTAGATATCTGTTTATTGAATTTAACTAAATCAGCAGGAAAAAAAGAACCAAGAACGGAGAATAGAGAATATCCCTTTACCTCATTGCATTCCAAATTTACCCACTGTAGACACAATGGTGAGTCCAAATCTAATTTCCAATACATTAGGTTACGAATATTATTCACCCAATAGTAAAATCTAAAGTTAGGTAAGGCTAAACCACCATCTTTTTTAGATTTTTGTAATTGCCTTTTACTTAACCTGGGGTTTTTATTTTGCCACACAAATGAGGAAATTTTTGAATCAATGTTGTCAAAAAAAGATTTAGGAATAAAAATTGGTAAGGCTTGAAATAAATATAAAAATTTCGGTAAAATCATCATTTTAATAGCATTAATCCGACCAACTAATGATAAGAATAAGGGAGACCATCTTTTGGTAAGGTGTTGAATTTGATGAAGCATAGGTAAAAAATTCAGTCTAAATAAATCTTTATATTTCTTGGTAATTTTTATACCTAAATAGATAAAGTTATCAGTAACAACTTTAAATGGAATCCTGTCATTCAATAAAGTTTGCGCGTTTAAGGGGAATAATTCACTCTTATCTAAGTTTAATTTATAACCAGAAAAACTACCAAATTGAGCCAACAAGGATAAAATAGCGGGAATAGACCTGTCAGGATCAGAAATATATAACAGCAAGTCATCAGCATAAAGTGATCATTTGTATAACTTCTCATTACGGGTAATACCAAAAATATTAGGAGATTCACGAATAGCAATGGCTAAAGGTTCTAATGCAATATTAAATAATAAAGGACTTAAAGGACAACCTTGTCTCGTACCACGAGATAATTGAAAAAAGGAGATCTATAATTATTTGTAAGAACAGAAGCAACAGGTTTATAATATATTAATTTAATCCATGATATAAAATTAGGACTAAAATTAAAATTTCTCAATGCATTAAATAAATATGTCCATTCAACTCTATCAAAAGCTTTTTCAGCATCTAATGAGATAACACATTCTGGGACTGTGGGTGATGAAGTATAAATTATATTAATCAATTTTCTAACATTAAAAAAAGAATACCGATTCCTAATGAAACCAGTTTGATCTTCTGAAATAATCTGTGATAGTACCTTTTCTAATCTAATGGCTAAAATTTTTGTAAGAATCTTAGAATCTACATTTAATAATGATATAGGATGAAGTAGGATCTTCATCTTTTTTAAGAATTAGAGAGATAGTAGCTTCATAGAAAGATTGAGGTAATCTCTTCTTAGCAAACACATCATTAAAGATTTCACATAACCAAGGGGAAAGCAAAGAAGAAAAAGTTTTGAAAAATTCTACAATATAACCATCAGGGCCAGGAGCTTTCCCTGAAATCATTGATGAGATAGCCTCACCTATTTCGGCCATAGAGATAGGAGCATCAAACAAGCTACGATCTTCACCTATCAGTTTAGGAATATTCAAATAATTAAAAAAAGTATTATCCATCATGGACAGGTCACCATCAAATTCTGATTGATATAAAGATTTATAAAAATCTTGAAAAGTGTTATTGATTTCTTTATGATCAGTAGTTAAATTACCGTCTTGTTTACGAATTTTAATAATTTGTCGCTTAGTCGAAATAGCTTTTAATTGATTAGCTAACAGTTTACCAGTTCGATCACTATGAATATAGAATTGAGCCCTGGTCCTAATTAATTGATTTTCAATTGAAGAAGATAATAATAAGCTATGTTCCATTTGAAGCTCAACTCTCTTCTTATAAAGTTCTATGGTAGGAGTCACAGAATAAATCTTATCAATTTCCTTAATTTTATCCACTAATAAAGCAATATCTAAATATCTTTGTTTCCTTTTACCAACGGAATACGAGATAATTTGTCCATGGATAAAAGCCTTGAAAGAGTCCCAAAGTATTCCTCTGTCAATTTCTTCAGTATAGTTTGTTGAGAAAAACAAGTCAATTTGCTGTTTTATGTAGGTGATAAATTCTGGGTCTTGAAGCAGAGTAGCGTTAAGTCTCCAAGATCTAATATTATTGGAAAAGTCCGAAATCTTAATAGATAACTTCAAAGGTGCATGATCCGAAATAGTAATAGAATCATATTTACAATCAATAACATCTGTTAATAAACGATAATCAATAAGGAAATAATCAATTCTAGAATAACTATGATATACATGTGAAAAAAATGAAAATTCTTTATCTTTAGGGTTCAAAAACCGCCATATTTCTGTAATTCCCGAATCAACCATAAAAGAATTAATAAGTAAGGCTGATCTATTCGGAAGAGTTCGGATAGGTTTAGATCTATCCATCGAAGGATTCAAACAACAATTAAAATCTCCACCCATTATCAAAATTTCTTTTATCATGCTTGCATTGGATATTTGAAGATATTCAGTGGTCCAGAATTGCAATCTTAGATCATTTCCTTTTTCCTTAGTTTTCCTGGATTCAAACTGTGTTTCATGCAATAATGACTGTATCCACACAGAGCATGTGAGGAACTCAGTGGCTCTGGCAACATATATGGAAAGGAGTGGGCAGTTGACGTTTTGGCTTGAGATCCTTCACTTGGACTTCTCCAGATTCTACATCTGCAGTCTCTTACATCTCTAGTCATAAGGTCATAAGGCAGGAGTAGAATTACACTATTCAGCCCACTGAGTCTGCTTTGCCATTCAATCATGGCAGATTTATTTTCCCACTCAACCCCATTCTCCTGCCTTCAACCCTTATTAATCAAAAACCTATCAACCTCCACCTTAAATTCTATATATCAATTACACAGCCTCTAAAGCCAGCTGTGGCAATGAATTCTGCAGATTCACCACCCTCTAGCTGAAGAAATTCCTCCTCATGTCTGTCCTAAAGGGCCATCCTATTCTGAAGCTGTACCCTCTGGTATTGGACTATCTCACTAATAGCAATGACTATCCAGTCTGATTTAAGTCACAGCAGAATTTCAAATTTCAGAATTAAACCTTTCACGCTAACAGTTATAGTACTGAGGGGGATTTACTATCACTGGGCCCCTAGAACTACTAGATTTCAATATGCAGCAGAGGATTGGGATCTTCCTAATGTACATCCCATTCCCGGCTTTCATCCTTTGAGTCCCAACTTCTAAACCTGCCCCACCCACAACGTTCACCCCCACACACCTGATTCTGACCACCGGCTCACAGAATTCCCACCACCTTAGCTTCCAGGCCTCCAACTATATAATCCCTCAAGATCTCTGACCCCATTCATCAGTCTGTTCATTGGCCACCATCCCTCCTGTTCGCAACCTTAGTCTTCCACATATACACCTCCTGATCTCCATTTTCATCTAGAAGACCCTCCCATCTTGGGTCATTCACAGAACCTCTTCTCAACCCTGGTCTGCCAGTTAGACTTAAAATTTCAAAGATTCAAAGTACATTTATTATCAAAGTACATATGCAGTATATGTAGGATTTGTCTTCCCACAGACAGGCATGAAACAAAGAAAACACCAGTTCAAAGAAAAATATCAACCCCACCCCCCACCAATACATTAAAAAAAATCACGCAAACAGCAAAAAACACCACCCCACAAAAGTCATCGGAAGAGTCCAGGCATATTCAGTACAGCTCAGTTCAGTTCAATCTAGCGTTATCCGCAGACCACCCGATCAAAACTCGCACAAAATAGCAACAAAAAAGGGAGCAACTGAAAGCCAGAAGGTTATCATAACGTGAACGACAGCCGTCAATCCGCAAACCGCGGTGACTAAACCTTGCCCAATATCCAGGACTCCGGCACCATCCTCCGACAGTATCCAGAGACCATTTGAACTCAAGGACCTTCCTCTGGGAGCAGTCAGCATGAGGGCGAAAGAGAGAGCGACACATTCAGGCATCTTCCTCTGTCAGAGGTGAGCGAGAGGTTAGTAGACGGTTCTGATCACTTGCTCACCTTCTGCACCTGCCTCAATGAGTTCAATCTTTCTCAACACTTTAATCGTCAAGATCAGCAAGAAATAGAGTCAATCATGGGCTCATGCCCCGTCTCCAGGTTTCTTGGCCTTGAGGCGGCCTGCCTTGCTCAAACTGTCACCAAACACCTTCGGAGACAGCAAAGTGCCAGATCACTCAATTGGTCCAAAAACACACCAGCAAAATGTAGATCACTGGCTCCAACAGTAGCAGAACCACACTTGAAAGAAAAAGAAAGTGAAAGAAGAGAAAGAAGTAGTTTTGTAAACCATCTGAAAGATGTCACCCTCGCTCATGTTGTTGCACTGGCGCCATCTTCATCTGGAAATGCCACCTACTCCCTCCAAGCCCCTACTTTGTTCAAGCTACTTAGCTTGCTTGTCTAACCTATCCCAATTTCAGGGCTAAGGCTACCAGCCTTCAGGAATGTTCAATGCCTTTACATCAGTAACCCACATCTAAAATGGTCATTAATGCATTGTGGCAACAACCATTTGTTGCGGCACACTCAAATTTCTAGAGCAACTGATTCCAGCTTTTCATTTCCTTCAAAATGCTGCCCATATCTTCTCTTCAAGTATTTAATGTATCTATTTTCAGCTTCTAAGTTACATGTCACAATTCAATTTGCTTCCACCACACTTTCAGGAAGTGCATTCCAGACCACTGAAGGAGCAGGTAACAGTGGTCAATTAGCAGCAATATCCAGAGGTAAAGAAATCACAGTTTCCAAATTGTCTAGCTGGAAGAGACATGGACATGCAGGGAAAGGAGGGGTGTGTATCACATGCAGGAAGATAGTTTCGGTTTAACATTTAATTTGGCATCATAGTTGACACAGACATGGTGGACCGAAAGGCCTGTTTCAGTTTCTTTCCACACCCTAAATTCTAGAAACAGTGCAACTTGGTTAAATTTGCTAATTTATGGGGGTACAGGCTTCAAAGGTTCACAGAATTAGGATTGGATTCTAATCAGAACAGCTGCCAGTGAAACTTAACAACTGCAAAGAAAGGAAGATAAACAATACAACTATAGGGGAGGAAGAGGCCTTGTTGGCCTAACGGTGACTTGTTGCACATACAGCTAATAGTATGTTGAAACATATGGACTAAATTGTCTAGAGCTCCAGTGAGAATCATCCCGGGGGGTGTACCATTCACAAACATTCTGGGAACCACAGCTGCGTTACGTTACAGAATTTCAGACAAAAATTTATATACACTTGGGAACTTCTACATTTTTTTTCTGTACACAAGACATAGGCTTGATAATTCTCTGTGTGCTAAAAAAAAGTTGTTGAAATCGTCTGCAACTACCTCTGTGGACCTAATATTCACAGTAATAGAGTGTAGACAATGAAAAATTTCCAAAGATGGCAAAGGACTGTTGTTATGTGATAGTGTTATGAAATCCAACCGAGAATTCAGAAAAGTACATCCTTACCCAAGGAGCAGTGAGAATATGGGATTTCCTCCTACAGGGAATAGTATAGATGCAATTAAGGCGTACAGATATAGGACAGAGAAGAGAATAGAGGGCTATTTGATAGATTTATATGAGGAGGGCTTGAGGGCAGCATAGATGCCTGCATGAATTATTTCAACCAAATACCCTCATCCTATGCTGCATTTCATATCTCCTTATGATATAAATGGAGTTTGTTCAGCCTATGTGGTTCACAGAGCAATTTATTTATTTATTAGAGAGAGAGAGCACATTAACAGACCCTTTTGGCCTTAGAACTGTTCTACTACTGATTCTCACACTGAGCCAAAGAATTGAACAGCACAGAAAATGGCTTCAGCACAGTATGCCTGCGCCGAGCTCTCTGCCCGTCAGCACTAATCTCATTTGCCCGCCTTTGGTAAATATTTTCCTATGGATTCATACAAGATGCTGGAGGAATTCGAAGGGCCAGGCAGCACGTATGGAGGGAAGTGGCCAGTCAGTGTTTTGGTACCTTCCACATCATGCAGAGTAAAGTTCAAAGGCAGGAAATGAAGTATTTGTCTGATTGTTTACTTTTCCTCACTGCTGCAGTTCAGTTACTAGGGTCCCTGTCTCTGAGCCAGGCAGATATTTGGCTTCAGATTATCCCCAGGAATTGGAGCACAAACACCTGAACTGGCGCTCTGGCGCAGTACAAAGGGAGTGTCGCAGCGTTCCAGGTGAGGTGTTGAACCAAGGAGGCAGCTACTGTCTGGGACAAACGTAAAGTCCCATGAACTATGTCACAGAAGATTAGGGGACTGTAGCCAAAGTTTACAAGGGGTGATTGATAAGTTTGTGGCCTAAGTTAGACGGAGTCAATTTTAGAAAACCTAGCATATTTATTTTTCAACAGAAAGTTTGAAGTTAATAACTCATCTCCTTCTACCTTAGGCCATGAACCTATCAATCACCCCGATGAGTTATTAACTTCAAACTTTCTGAATCACTCAAAGAGTTGAACTGCATGTGCATGTAACGAGAGCTGTATAACACATCTCCTTTTACATTAGGCCACAAACTTATCCATCACCCATCTGTGGACACTCTCTGGAGGTCCAAGATCCGTACGCTCCCACGACCCCTGGACTGTGTGTGTAAAAGTAGGAGGGGACTATGTTGAAAAATAAATGTGCTAGGTTTTCTAAAATTGACTCCTTCTACCTTAGGCCACAAACTTATCAATCACCCCTCGTATCTATCTGATTAAACTTCAATTTTCCGAAATCTTATTGTTATTTATGTGTGCAATTAGCTCACACATTTCCGAATGGTCTGCAGTGACCACAATTCAGAAATATTTAATGGCTTGTAAAGTGCCTCAGAGTGCCATGGAAGTCATTATATAAATGTGTTTCTATTTAGTATATTTACAATTACTTTAAACTTATTCCTTTATTACAACTGCCAAATAATGAAAACAATATCAGTGCTTAGTTTATTATTACCCATTAAAAATTTGGAAAACTTCCCTCAGTCATACTTTGCACCTTTCCTTTTACTGTTAAAATAGCTGCAGCTGTTCAAATCACTTGACACATTGTAGTCCTGCATCCCAAACAACATCTGCAATGCTGTTGGTAATAAACATCTCCACCCTTCCATTCCTGCTGGGACAATTGTGTTACTTATTTCCAAAATATTCACACATTACTCGACTAACAGTACAAATGCAATATATCTTCTTTAGTTTTGTAATCTGCGCTTCAAGATAAAAAGAAATCAAATATTCACCATGTTTATGACCTTATTTAATCAGATAACCATTTAGTAACCTTTGTACCTGCTCTTTGCTGTTCTGAAAAGATATCATCCCTGTTATACTTCCATTGACTAATCTTTATTTTAAGTTCTAAAAAGAATGATTTCTTGTTACCATTTACTTGACATTGATTGTTAGAAGGTGGATTAGTGTGGTTAAAACTAGGATGTTGGACTGAGTTTTGTGCAGCACCTTTCATGACCAAAATGATGCACAAAAAAACGAAGCACTAAGATCGCTGTAAGACAGCAGCCATTTTATATACAGTGAGCTCCCATAGATAGCAATGTGTGTGTGGGAATATACATTGTATAGTTGTCACTGTGAGGATAAATATTAGAAATAACTGTACCACTTACAAACCTGCTCTTTCAAATGTGACATTGGATCTGAGTGATCTAAGATTAAGGTCTCATCTGAACAAAAACATAACTTATAATTTCCCCTGAATGATTTTTAGTCTTTCAAAAATCAGTATAGGCCTAACCCTCCCCTTGTGCACTCACGTTACTGCCATGTGTTTTCCACAAAAGAAAAATTACCTCATTGGTTGTTTAGCATCAGAAGGTAGTAGAAGGAAAGGTGAAGGTGGAGCTGGCAGGATTGAGGAAGATGTACTGTATAGTGTTGGTGGTGGAGTTCAATTATTTACATTATTGGTTTTATGTCTCAATCTTGCCTGCATTCGGGGTGTGGTCCATAGCTCTTAGTGTCCAAGTCATATTGCTGGCCTAAAGCAGCAAAGTGATGATATTCAGTTATGTCAGGAAGCAGCATCCAAATCTTATCACCTGAACCATGTCTGCTTGCTTTCTTTTTCATTCTGGCCTAAGCCAGTGCTGCTTTCAAAGACTGTACTCGAGTCTGCAGTCCATTTCATTGAATCTCACGTTACAAGTTGTGTCAAGTTGTCTTTTGTTTTCATCTTGTAGTCGAGGTCATTGTTGCATTCAATTCTGATAGATTTCCCATTTGTCACTGAAAAACCCTTGGTAATACTCTTTGATCTGTTTCACAAATGTCATCTTTTGAAGTCAATGGGATCGCACATGCAGAGGTGAGTGCAAACAACAGCAGACACACTCATGACCAGCAATGGTGACCTCGAACGATCTTTGCCCGCAAAACAATTCAGTTGCATCATGAGGATAGTTACATTGGTTGAGTAATGGTGACTTTTACTTGTAGATCATGGCTCTTCAAGTACACATCTAAGCCCTTTCTAAGTGTAAAGATTTTGGCTTCCTATCATCCCTATAGGGAGCAAGGACCGGATCTGGACCATTTTCTCAGAGAAATGTATTTTTTCATCTTCTTTTTAATCCTTCTATTAACTATTTTAAAACTGTGTCTATGGCATGGCAGCAAGAATCCATGGTCAGATCCACTGATCAGCGTGTTGGTTGTAAACAAGCGCAGGGTTTTAGACCAGTAAACAACTGTTGGCTATTTATTGTACTGGATATTTGCTTCCTGGGCCATGGGGCCTCTTCTTTGTTGCCAAGCTCAGGTTTCTAAACACAGTAGCTTACACCTCTAGAGATCAAAGGGTTATTTTTGAAGAAGATAAACTTCCAATTAATATTCCTTGTTTAGTTGCTTGTTGTAAATGGGAGCCAATCTTTAGTTTTTAATGGAAAAGGACAGCTTTGCAAACAAATGCACTGTCTATAGAGTGCAGGATGTTGGGTCACAGCACCTGGACAGATTTCTCAAGATGCGCAGTGTAAGACAATGGGTTATTTAATTGACCATGTTTCAAAGCAGACAATGCAAGCTAAGGTATTTAGTTCAAGGAAGCTAGCAGACCAGATGTATCACTTATCACTTAGCATATCAAATGACTGATGTGTTAATAAGTTTGGAGTTCTCTGGTCTCATGGAGTCAGCTTCACAGCATTAGTTGTGGGTGCTGGGAACTGTGTCCACAAGAAGTTTTTAGACCATTTGAGGATTTATCTTATACACGTGAAGTCACCCAAGTGGCAGAAAAATATATATTTGTAGGAACAGTTCAAGCTTTTCAGGAATGGTTAAAGAACATCAAGAAAAATGATAGAATCACAGGGTGTACAAGAATCCATTGCTCTGGCTTCAATTTCTGTGATGGCTGAGTTGTTCATCTGCATCCTTAGTATGTCCTTTTAGCTTATAGGAGTTGTATCTGTATTTTGGAAATCCTTTATGTTTTAGAAATGTTTTGTAATTTTGAAGCATTTCATAAGATAGATATCCTCTGTGAGTTATAAATGTGCTTTAAGAATGTTGTTCTGTCACAGTCCGGTCCGTGGATTCCTCATTCCAGTTATTTCCTTTTCCCCGTGTTCTGTTGGGTGCCTTGATTAAGGCACCTGATCTTCATTTCGTACCGGCAACATAAAGGCGCCGGGTTACAGCGGTGATGACTGGACCGTCACCAGAAGCACATCACCGGAAACCAGTCATCAGAAGTTTCGTCACCGGTAACCAGTCATCAGAAGTTCATCACTGGTAACCAGTTACCGAAGTTTGTCACCGGTAACCAGTCACTGGAAGCCACTGCGACTATGCTCATCCCAGAACCTCCGTAAATCATGGACTCTAGTTGCCTCGGTGCCTGTGGCTGTTTAGCGAATTCATTCGTTTTTGTGTCCAGCTGAGTTGCCGGCTGTTTTGCTGCTGCTCCAAGTAAGGTACGAATTCTGTCGGTTTTGTGGCCGGCTGAGGCTGCTGGCCATTTGCTGCCATTCCGAGCAAAGATATATATGGACTGTCATTGTATGGTTTTTATCTCCTTGTTGTCCAAGTCCTTTCCAGCCAAGTGGGTCTGGCTGTTTGCCGCTACTCTGAGTTGGGTATACTGTCTTTTCATGGTCCAAGTCCAGTCCAAGTCCAAGCTAGTGGTCCGAGTTCTGAGTCCTAGTCAAGATCCGAGTTCCAAGTCGAAGTCAAGGATCCTAATTCCGAGTCCAAGTCAAGGTCCAAGTTTCGAGTCCAAGTTTTACCGGTTTGTTATCCAACGTTTCCATCCATGTTGACTTTTTGTCCTCACTCCCTGGCTTTCCTAGTAACTATCAATAAACCCAGTTCTGTTTGTACAACCCCTGTGTCTGTGTCCTGCACTTGGGTCTGCTCTCAATGCCCCCAGTTGCTCTGTGTAACATGTTTGGATTTAAATGTATATCACTGTAAATAAATACACTGTGTTTAAGATACCTTGTTAGCTGAAAGTGTCTTCTCCTTGGTAGGAAGGAGGGACCCACCCTGAATTGCGGGTATTGGCAGCTAAACTCACCATGGAGGATAAACAGGGAATTGTACTAGTTTTTGAAGATTGTGAAGTTAGAATATCCATAGCTGCAGTGCCATGCAAAAGTCTTAGGCATCCTAGATTTTTTTAATATGGTTTCAGATGGTATGGCTTCCATACAGCCCTGATCCCAACATCATCGAGGCTGTCTGGGATTACCTGGAGAGATGGAAGCAAGCAAGACAGCCAGAGTCTGCAGAAGAACTGTGGCAAGTTCTCCAAGATTCTTGGAACACTCAACCAACCGATTTTCTTATGAAACTGCACAAGTGTTCGTTCGTTATGTGCCATGTTGTATGACGTGGGCAATCATGGTCTTTCCATGACCATGATTGCTCTTGGTAGATTTTTCTTCAAAAGTGATTTGCCATTGCCTTCTGGGCAGTGTCTTTACAAGATGGGTGACCCCAGCCTTTATCAATACTCTTCAGAGATTCTCTGCCTGGTGTCAGTGGTCGCAGAACCAGGACTTGTCATATGCACCAGCTGCTCATACGGCCATGCACTGCCTCTTTTCATGGCTTCACGTGACCCTGAACAGGGGCAAAGCAGGTGCTACACCTTGCCCCAGGATGACCTGCAGGCTAGCGGAGGGAAGGAGCGCTTTACTCCTCCTTTGGTAGAGACGTATCTCCATCCTACCACCTACACGACAGTGTACCTAAGAGAATTGATGCAGTTGGTTCCTCTAAATATTGATTTGATTTAGTTTTTTACTGCTCTTTATAGCAATTCTTTTTGTTATTTAGAAACTTTTCAATTCATTATATTTGAAAGCATCTTCACTTTACAGAATTTTTTACACATGCCTAAGACTTTTGCACAGTACCACATCTATATTGGATAGGGCTTAAGGTCTTCATTTGAGTTTAGAACTTAGCAGTCAGCAAACTCAATACCATCACAATATTAAGAAAACTATTTCAACTAACAAGTTGGTTAATAACTACAAAAGGTTGTTTTCTTAAGCAATGAGAAATTAAAAAGTGTTGATGTTCAGAGAGGCCTGTCTGAACTTGGACACCAATCATTGAAAGTTAAAATCGAATGTTAACAAAGTTAACAAGCACTTAGGAAGTATGCTGATGTTTATGGAAAGAGCATTTGAGTACAAGAATAGAGATGCCTTAGTACAATTTAAAAGCCTTGGTGAAATGGTGTCTGGAATATTCTGCATAGTTCTGGTTTCCTTTCACAAGAAAGGATATGCTCACAATGGATAGAGTGCAATGAAGGTTCACCAGATTAATTCTTTGATGGTGGTATGTCATACGAGGAGAGATTAAAGAGAGTTGGATGATTTTCTCCAGAGTTTTGAGGACTGAGACATGACTTCATTAAAATATACAAAATTCTTAAGTGGCTTGACAGGTTAAATATGAAGATGATATATTCCTGTCTGGGGATTTAGAAACAGGGACCACGGTCTCACAGTAAATTTTCAACTGGATTGAAAATAAACTCACCCAAAGGCAGCGAATCTTTGGAATTCTCTACTTAAGAGGCTGTAAGGGTTCTGTCTGATTACTTTCAAGACAGTTCTTGGTTTTTAGGTATTGAGGAAATTAAAAGATATTTTAATCAGGAAGTGGCTCTGAGCTAAAAGATCAGCCTGATTTTCTTGAATGGTGTAGCAGGTGCATGGAATGGCAGGTAAATAGCCTACACTGCCTTCTATTTGTTGTGCTCTTATGGGAATAGAACTCGAACAAACAGTCTTTATAAGGCAGTCTATTAACTTTTGGAGAAGCTTACGTAAAGAGCAGCAGATCAAACTTCAGCAATTTCACCCGATAGAAGCAGGTTAATTTCTCCAAAAAATGAGACAGCGCACTGACTCAAACAGTAGAGCTGCAGCGTCTCAGCTCAAACAACCTGGGTTCGATTTTAACCTCCGGTGCCAATTGTACAGAGTTTAAATGTACCCCCATCACTGCATGGTCACCCTGTGACCATGGGCTTTTCTTCTGGATGATCCGGTTTCATCCCAAATCCCAAAGACAAGCCGGCCGGTGGGTTAGTTGGCCATTGTAAGTTGCTCTTTGTGTGCAGATGAGTGGTGGAATCTGGGAGGTGTTGATAAGAGTATGAGGAGAGCAAAATGGGATTAGTGTAGGACTGGTGGCAATGCTTGCCTGTGCACTCGGTGGCTGAAATTACTGTTTCTATTCTCACTCTCTCTATGAACGTAAATGCTTTGTGTAGTGTATAGTTGAATATAGGCTGCCTGAATGCAATCAACTTTAGTCACTCATGGTCAACAGACTTGATTGGTGGAGGGAATGGGACACCACAGTAGCATAACGGTTATCGTATTGCTGTACAGAGCCAGTGATCACTGATCGAGGTTCAATACTTAACACTTTCCCCTATGACTGTATGGGTTTTCTCTTGGCACTCCGATTTCCTTCCACATTCCAAAGACGTATGGGTTAGAGTTAGTAAATTGTGGGCATCCTGTGTTGGTACCAGAAGCTTAGTGACTCTTGTGGGCTATTCCCCCCAACACATCCTTAAACTGTGTTGGTCATTGACACAAATGCCACATTTCACTGGAGGTTTTGATGTACATGTGACAAATAAAGACACTCTTAAAAAAAATCCCTTACAATGCAGAGAATAGCCCAAGAGGATTTGATTAGCAAAAGAGGCTAAAAGATTGGTAAAGGATTAAGTGGAGTTTTTTTTTTCTTGGCAGAATGTTAGAATAGTGGTAGAACACAAATCACAAAAAAATATCATGGAGTATGAGTGGATTAGTGGGACCTTGAAGGTTTTTTTGCAGAGGGACTGTAGAGTCACAATTGCTGGAAAATGTCCACACAACAGCACAATAACCTACATTAACATTGGACAATCTCCCAGGCCATATCACTTGAGTGATATCAGTCAAAGCTTTAACACTGGGCCACACATTAGGAGCAAAAGGTTGGTCAAAGACGAGATGGTAATGAGCATTTTAGAGGAGGTAGATTATTACAGAGAAGGAGTTGTGGAGTTTAGAGCTGGCTTTATGAAGAAGAGATATTTAGGGAAATATATGTCATGACCACCTATTTTCCTTGGGAGAACAACATTTGATTTGAAA
The DNA here is from genome assembly GCF_030144855.1 of Hypanus sabinus. NCBI lineage: Eukaryota > Metazoa > Chordata > Chondrichthyes > Myliobatiformes > Dasyatidae > Hypanus > Hypanus sabinus. Next base: position 42,471,505 of record NC_082738.1, on the reverse strand, counting down.
CTGAGAACCATGTTTAGAAGCTACAGAAAAAGTTCACTGATAAGCATTGAACTGTGTCAGACCTTTAGAAAATCACTATTATTGTGGATGGTGGATTCACAGTGAGAATGCCCAATGAATTAATAAAATGGAGGAATATCATAGAAACTTCTGGAAAATATTGTAATGAAGAAGACAACAACTCTTTCAGTCATGCATGAGCTATTGAGATTTTAAATAGAAAAAAATACTTGGAAAGGTTTGATTACCACTGAAAGAAGTGGGATTTCACTGGCTGTGATGACGCATGTGGGAGGCTGTCTGGAGTTGCTGTGACTTTGGGTTAACAACTACATTGAAGTGCAGTTTCCTAATGATCATGAAGGGATCGTATTTACTCTCCACACACTTCAAAATGAATACAGAGAGAGCAATGATACTTGCTATTGCAGAGTATTCAAAAGAAACTCAAGAGGTAAAATCATCAAGCAAAAACTATTGGAGCTGGCAAGTTTTGGACAACGTACAACATGGATGAACAGAACACGTAATTCAGTCTAGTTTTTTTACTGTGTCATGTAACCCCATGGTCTTGAAAAACGTTGTCTCATTTTACTATGCACTGTACCAGCAGTTATGGTCGAAATGACAATAAAAGTAGCTTGACTTGACTTGAAATCCATGTCAATTGTTTCTGTGTTTGGTTGGTTGACCAATTTTTCCAGTGGCATGTTCAATTAATCAATAGAAGGATTTCTAACCATCTAAGGAAGGATTGTAGTGGCACATAGCACTCTTTTGCTTTACTTCTCCCTGTATTTTGGTTTGACTGCTTTACTGTAGGTTGACTTCACATTTTAAAACAAGATTTTTTCCTCTTCTGTGTTTTTGTTTGGCCTCTTCACGGTGCCTGGTACTGGCTGCGATTGTGGTCCACAGGCTTATGGGAAAGGAGCACTCTCTGAGCCATACAGAATTTGCTGGCAGCAAACTGTAGAATTGGACAGCGGGATCCGGGCCCTGTGCCTGTGGGTGAGTCCTGGCAACTTCCTCGACTGTTAGAGCTTTGAGCCTGCTGATTCAACTGTGCGTATGAGTCAGCATGCTACCAGGTTCCATCTGTGAGCCTGCCTTTGAGCAAGGCAGTGCCACTTTCTGTGGAATTGCTCAGCCCACCACTGCTGTGTTAAGAGAGGTACACAAAACCTGCCTGGACTCACTCCCTGTAGTGACTCTGCAGTCTTAAGATTACTCCAAAGCCGTTTCTATCCTACAATTTAAGCTGTAAACTTCCTGTAAATTAGTTCGGGCTGAGAGTCTTTTTATTTTGCCAATAATCAGAGCTGTTGAAGTGACTACGCTCTCAAAGAAGGACTGCATAGTTGTGAAGTACAAAGGGAAGCTGATAATTAACAAGCTCACACTCACTGCCTTAGCTTGTTGTTAGACTGTAGAACACCTGTACTGAAGCTCCAAGCATGCCCTAAGCATCATTATGGATTTTGCTTTATCAATTGGATTATGGATTATCAATTTTATTTTATTTACTTAGTGATATAGCACAGCGTAGGCTCTTCTGCCCTTTCAAGTCACCCCTTGACAAATCCAATTAACCCTAACCTAATCACAGGACCAATTAACCTACTCACTGGTACGTGTTTGGACTGTGGGGGGAAACCGGAGCCCACATTTTCTATCACTTTAGAGCAATTTACTTCTGTTGGCTGGAATCTCTTCACCATCCATCCAGCAAGGATTCTGGTATTGACCATATTTACAAAACGGAAATCTACCTGCTTAAAGCTATTTCTCAGCTTTATGCACAGTAGGAAAATACTGCAGGATTTCTTCAGCACATCAGGATGTCCCACCAAAGTGGAAGTGGGATCCAATCACTGCAGAAAGCAAGAAGATTAGGTCACATGTTTTGAGATTTTTTTTTATGGGACAAGATTGACCAAGATGCCTGTGTTTATCTGAAACCTGAGGGGGCTGTTCCTTTAAAAAAAAGAGGTGAAAATAGGATAATCAATGATTTCAATAGAAAATTGAGGGAACTGATCTTGAAACACTATGGGGATAGAGCAGAGGCATAGAGCTGACTGGATTGCTTTGCAGAGAATCAACATGGACTTGATGGGCTAAATGGTCTCCCTTGACGTAATCACTCGGACTCCTCATCTGAAAGATGGGACCTTTGATAAATCTCCAACCCACCTCTCTCCCACCTCCCCACGCATAGTACTTTACAGGAACTCCATGCTGGAGGTGCTCGAGTGGCACTGCTAGCCATATCCCTCTGAGCTTGTGTATCACCGTTGGGCCACATTTATTGCCTATAAAAATAAATGTCCATTTTGAAGTGTGTTTGGAAGTGTTCTGTGAGATAGTTTATTTATTTTTATTTTAGTTCATTGAGATGCAACATGGAATTGCCCTTTTGAGTTGTGCTACCCAGCAATCCCCTGATTTAAGCCCAGCCTGATCACAGGACAATTTACAATGACCAATTAACCTACCAACTAGTAGATCTTTGGACTGTGAGAGGAAACCCATGCAGTCACAGGGAGAATATAGGAACTCCTTACAGGCAGCGGCAGGAATTGAGCCCCAGTTGCCTGTACTGTAAAGTGTTGTGCTAACCACTTTGCTACTGTGCTGCCCACAATAGTGTATAATTATTAGTGATCCCAGGAGAGCTCAGGGACTTCAGTACTAGGGTGCATACATTATTTTAGACTAAAATTCAAAGATGCAGGAAACTATGTAACAGGCCATTTACTGAACAATATATAAGGCCTTACTTAGAAGACAGAGCTTTTACATATAGAAACTCATTGTACACCAGTATGAAAGTGCTGTACCTTAGAATGTAAGAGGGGCCCAGCCCAACCCTGAGCGAATATAATTCTGGAAATTTCACCTAGTCAACTTTTTAATTGGTCACTCAGCTCCTCCTTCCTCCTGGTGCACATTCTCCACAGTCAATTTTTTTTTCCCTTTTATACTGCACCAACTACCGCCACCGGGCTATAAACGTGCAGGAGCAGCGTGTGGTTAAGTGCCTCGCTCAAGGACACACACACTGCCTTGGCCGAGGCTCGAACTAACAATCTTCAGATCACTAGCCCAAAGCCATAACCACGGCCACATGCCACACACGCGCCATCAATTGGATGATGCTTGACAAGCTTTCAAACCTCAGAAAACAAATGCAAGTTGACAGGATGTCTAAGAAGGTGAATGGTGTGTTGGCCTTCATTAACTGGGAGATTGATTTCAAGAGCCGTGAGGTAACGTTGCAGCTCTATAATTACCCTGGTTAGACCACACGTGAAATACTGCTTTCAGTTCTGGTTTCTTCATGATGTGAAGGATGTAGAAGCTTTAGAGAGGGTGCAGAGGAGATTTACCAGGATGCTTCTGGATTAGAGAGCATGTCTTACGAGGATAACTTGAGTGAGTTGGTCTTTTCTTGTTGGAGGTGACTTGATAAAGGTGTACATGATGGTAAGAGGTGTAAATCAAGTGCAGCCAGAGACTTTCTCTCAGGGTGGAAATGGCTAATACAAGGGGGCATAATTTTAATGTGATTGGAGGAAAGTATAAGGGGGACGTCAGAGGCAAGTATTTTTTTAAACAGAGAGTGAGGGTGCGTGGAAAGCCTCACCAGAGTTGGTGGCAGGGGAAGATACATTAGGGACATTTAAGAGACTCTTAGATAGGCACAGGGATGATAGATAAATGGAGGGCTTTGTAAGAGGGAACAGTAAGTTATAATGTCAGCACAACATCAAGGGCCAAAGGGCCTGTACTATGTAATGTTCTAAGTTCTATAACATTTATCATGGAACCAGCCTGGAGATTAGTTCATTTCTGAAGATTATAATGCAGTTCAGAAAGATAGATACCATACGTCCTCCCAAAATTGCCAAATTTAGGACCGATATATTTGGCTTAGCGAATTGGAAAGGAAGCCCAGCAAAATATAAATAGTGCAAACTGAATGTAATCTTTCTAAGGTTGACTGCATCAAACAGGAAATTAGAGTGAATAGTGTATGCATATTGGATGGGAAAGTTATTATGTAAACTGTGGTAGAGTTACAGAAATGGAATGTGCACTGGAGTCAATTATTTCAGCATTTTAGTACTTGTTCATAGGGTTGGATTGTTTGATATCATTAAGGCATGTTGCAGTTGTAAAAAGTTCTCCCCCATCTTGTCCAAGACCTTGTTTAAGTTTTCAGTTGCTGACTTTCACATAAGTTATGTTCCATTATCTAATCTATTAGGCTGACCAGCTGCCACATATCAGTGTAGTATTTGGGAGGACATGCAATCTCACTGTGTGTTTAAACAGTGCGAGTGACTTTACTTTTGACTGTGCAATTTTTCTTAGTTTACTGATTAACTATCAACAGAAGTCCACAAATAAATCTTTGCTATTAATATCTCCAGTTATTGCCTATCCTACACCTCTCTTTCTACCCTCTCCCTATCCTACACTGAGCATTTCAGAGGGCAATTAGAAGAGTCACTTAGATCACAGTTGAAATATAGGCCCAGAATGACCAAGTGAAGTGCATGAGTTTTTTTTAAGCAATCTGGCAGTTTTCTGATAATCCTTGTATAGTTTTCTTTTTATAATTCCAGCATTGTTCTTTAATTAACCAGCCATGGTGAGATTTGATTTATTGTATATCCCTGGATTATTCACTTTGCAATAACTGGTACAATAATTTAATCACCATACTCCTACTCTCTCAATCTCGATACTGATGTACTTGTTCATTGACTCTGCTTGAATAAGATGCTAACCACATTTGCATTTCCTTACCAGTGTGGAGTCTTGCTGTTTTCATAAATGCACATATGATTCCAAACCAGGTTTATTATCACTGACTCGAGATCCTGCAGATGCCAGAAATCCAGAGTAACACAAACAAAATGCTGGAGGAACTCAGCAGGTCAGGCAACATCTGTGGAACATTTTGGGCCAAGTCTCTTCATTGGGGTTGGAAAGAAAAGGGGAAGAAACCAGAATAGGAAGGTGGGGGGGAGGGGAAGGAGTACAAGCTAGGCGCTGATAGGTGGAGGAAGTAAAGGGCTTAAAAAGAAGGAATCTGATAGGAGAGGAGAGTGGACTATGGGAGAAAGGGAAGGAGGAGGGGCACCAGTGAGAGGTTGTGGGCGGGTGATGAGAAGAGAAAAGGTAAGAGTGAGGCCAGAGTGCAGAATGGAAGAAGAGGGAAGAGGGCAGGGAAACATTACCAGAAGTTAGAGAAATCAATGTTAACACAGACATATATTTTGACATTTGTTGTTTTGCAGTAGCAGTACAGTGCAATACATAAAATGTACTATAAGTTACAATGAAAAATATATAAATATGTAGTGCAAAAAGAGAACAAAACTAGTGAGGCAGTGTTTATAGATTCATGGACCAGTCAGAAATTTGTCAGCAGAGGGGCAGAAGCTGTTTCTAAAACACTGAGTGTCTTCAGGCTTCTGCACCTTCTCCCTGATGGAAGAGGGCATGTCCTGAGGGGTGGGGTTCTTCATGATAGATACTGCCTTTTTGAGGAATCGAAGGTATTCTTGATGCTGAGGAAGCTTACATCTCTCAAAGTGCTTTGAGAGATGTTTCTGAAAGTCTTGATAAAGTATTATTTCAATACAAAACTTGATTTGTGGTGCTATCAACATATCACAGACCTTCAAGAAGTTGTATCTGGTTAACTCTTTGTGTAACACAGTTTTTAAGTTGCAATAGGTATATGATTAAGCTGGAATGTGTTGGCCCACCATCACCTGGAAAGCCCGGTCTGCTTTGACTTTGGCTTGACTCTGTCTGAAGTTACACTGATAGAAGTGCATAACAACTTGCCTCAGAGTGGACTTCTTGATATTTCTAAACAATAATTTCTTGATTGGCCATCAGTAAACATGCCTCATGGTTCAGTTTTGAACCATGAGACAGGTTTACACCATCTTTTTGACAGAGGCAGTAATATTTCTTGTTTAAATGATACTCTGGATGGTGATAGTAACTCTCATATTCAAAATAACCCACAGCTACCACACTGCATACAACTGTCTTATGTACTTTGAAACACCAGTAATAATTTTCCCCCTTCCATCCATATGATTCGTGCTAAATGTTAGTCATTTACTGAGGGATATGGGGTGGTGGGATTAAAAGAGGCGACGACACAGTAGAAAAATTCCTCCTGTTAGACTTTTCCCAATGGCAAATTAAGATTAGAAAGGTTTAGCACTGAACTACTTTCAATCAGCCGACCTAACACTATGAACCCCCCATTAGGCAAGTTAAATGAATGACTGCATTCAGATTTATAAATAAAATATTGGGTGTGAATTAGTGCTGGGAGCTCAACAGTTTCAAAGAGGGTGAGCTCCGGCAGATCGATCATTTTGGTGAAGATTTCTGTGTTGCTGCCTTGGTTACAGGCTAGAAGACATGTTGTTATGTGCATTCACACTGCACAGGTAGTCTCAGCTGATTTTTAAATCAGAAGTTGGTGTTCAGAAACAGTGGTCATATCTGTAGTTATGTGAGGGAAGTGCTTCGAAGTACTTAATGTGTTCATGCCACTCAGCTGAAAAACTTAAGCTTCTCCATTACTAATGAATGAAGGAGAAATGAAACAACATTCACTGTAATTTCAATGGCAAAGAAAAACATTGAGGAGAGGGAACAATATAAGGATAGCAATGAAAATCGGGTAAGCTGAAGGTGCATGAAATCTAAAATAAGAGTGGGAAGCACATTAGTATAGCAGTTAGCCAATGCTGTCTGTCAGGGGTTTGTATGTTTTCCTTGTGACTGTGTGGCTTTCCTCTGGGTGCTCTGGTTTCCTCCCACATTCCAAACACGTACAGGTTAGTAGGTTAATTTGTCACATTGGGTGTAGTTTGGAGGCGCGGGCTCATTGGGCCAAGAGAGTGCCAAGGTTTCTGTGTAGTAACTCTTTAAAAAATGCCCCAGAAAAATTCAGAAGGTCAAGCATCTGTCCAAAGAAAAGGATGGAAGAGTCTGTGACCAAAAAGTTATTCTCTTTATCTTTCCACTCCATGCAGAATGTTTCAAGAAGGAGATACTTGTTATCTTGATGCTCAGGGTCTCATTCTGCACAAAAGCCTGTTCAACTCATTTGGAAGAACAGATCAGTTATTTCTACACCCATGTTTTTCACTCAGAGCCTTGCAATGTATCCTTTACAAGTAGATTTCCAATTCCATTTTGGAAGTTATTATTAAATCTTTAGCCATGTTCAAGGACTTATAACATGCAATAACTCTATTGTTATTTTTTACTTAAAAATCCAGAAATGTCTCCACTTTCAACCCTACAAAGGAAGTTAACAACAGCCCTTTTAACAATGTTTATCTATTTTCTGTATTTTTCCATTGCCAGTTGGCAGATCATAGGAAACTAGCAACGTCAGTTTACTCTTGCTTCAGCTCTGCTCTTGTGTTTTACTTCATGCTCAGTCTATACTTCCTGTCATCTATTCCCACATACTGTAAATAAAACTTTGGTTAGACTGCATTTGGATTATTGCATGCAGTTCTGTTTGTCATATCAGAGGAAGGATGTGGACGTTTGTAAAGGGTTCAAAAAAGGTTTACTGTGATACTGCCTGAATCAGCGTGCATTAGCTACAATGGGAGTTTGGATAAACTTGGTCTGTTTTCTTTAGAGAGTTGGAGGCTGAGGGGGAACCTGACAGAAGTCTATAAAATTACAAGAGGCATAGATAGAGTAGACAAGCGGAATCGCTTTCCCAAAGCAGACATACTAGAAGGTGTAGCTTTAAGGTGAAAGGGACTAAGTTTAAAGGGGATGTTCAGAGCAGGATTTTTATTAGCACAGACAGTTGTAGGTGCCTGGCACACACTGCCTGAGGTAATAGTGGAAGCAGATCTGATAGTAACATTCAAAGGTCTTTTAGATGGGCACATAAATACGTAGGGAATGGAGGGATGTGGATCATACGCAGGCAGAAGTGATGAACTTAATCTGGCATCATGCTCCGCACAGACATTGCTTGCTGAGAGGCCTGTTCCTGTGTTGTATGTTCTATGAATGCTCTGCAATTCAGGCCTTGGCCCAGGAAGCAGAATCTTGAGAGATCACTATATCTGATAGTCAGACATACTCGAATATTCACCTTGTTGTCTTTGCTAGCGATCTGATAACCAGAGTATTTAACTAGACACATTTAGAAGGAGCTGACGAATAAAAGTTGAGATAACAGGTCATCTGACAGAATGTCAGGCCGGGTCTGAAAATTTCCTGGAAGGAGCACGGTTGCCAGCAATATTGTCCCTAAAACAGTGTAACTGAAAGTGCTTAATTTGAGCATACTCTGAAAAAGAATTTATTGCTGCTATTTGTACCACTTGATTTTTATTTGTTTGAAACAAATACTAACTAGCCAAAGATATTAGAGCCAGAATAGTTTTGAGCTTTTAAAAGAAAAATGGTTTACTTAAAAGAAATGAGCCAAAAAGTTGGTGCTCAGAAATATATGTAATTAATTCAAATTTACATTTCATTCTTAAGTGTTTCACTCCCATCATAAACACACCAAACTAGACCAGACTTAACAGCTCATTGGGTTTGCTGGAAAAAAGAGAATTTTGAATTGTATATGCTGAATATAATGTTAGATTTATTTCCAAGGCAGCCATGTGGCATGCTTTTGTGTCAGAAATGTTTAGTCATTATTCTCAGTTGGTGATGGCCAGCAGAGATCACCTCTCAGCAAGTGGGAACATTGCCCACATTGTGCTTTAGCTTGAGATAAGTTTGTGGTGGTCAATAAATTAACAGCCTATCCTGTGACTGGGCTCGAGTAGAGGAAGATCTCTTGTTTAAGTGCTGGATAATGGCATAACTCCATTAAATGGTGGTTTGGAATGATCTGCTGTGCTGAGGAGAGAGCAGAGCTGGGGAGAAGACTACTTTAAACCTGCAGTTAATTTCAAGTAAAGTATCAATGTACTGCTATTTCTATTCCCAGGAAGGTTTGATTCTTTTCCTTGGTATACCAGATACTTTATCCACTGTTCAATTACTGTGTATTATTCATAGATAACGGGGCAGCTTGCTCCCAGCACATTATAATCCTACTCAGTCTTGTCTAAAAGAAGAATGAATTTGGGGCTAGTTCATTTTCTAAGCTTTTTGTCCTGATCTCTTCAATACAGGCACTTGACTTCCAATACATATCTGACCGAGTTAAGAAGTATGATTCAGATGATAGAAGCACTTATCCTAATAAATCCAATGGTCAGATATGCATTATAAAATGCCTCCATACTTGCAGTCTTTAGAATAAGATGGTCAAATGAGGCTATATTGGAGGATAGAAAATAAAATACTTCTAGTGTTGGATATTGTAGATATATACAAAACAAAAATAGAACATGCTGTGGAAATTTAGCAAATCAGGCTGGATTTGCAAAGAGAAAATAGTTAACATTTAATGCTTTTCATCAGAAATGATATTGCCTGATTTGCATTTCCAATATCTTCTGTTTCCATTTGTATCCGAACTGTTCTGGTTTTCGTAAATTCACTTTACTGAGTTATCACTGGGTACCATTCTAGAACAAGAAGCATGCTAGGCACTAGCAAGTCTGCCAGCTTGCAACCTGTAAGTAGCCTGGGAGGCACAATCACGGCACGATCACAGTGAACATTACAACACATGCAGAGCATTGAGAGTGCAACTGATCTCCTGAAACTGGTACCAAGAGTGGTTGATTTTCATAATTTTTTATTGTGATATCTTTGATGGTGGATTGAAAACCTTCCATTTGCTGATTGAAGGGACAAATCTCAAGGTTGCCTAATGTAATGTATACCCACTATGATAATAAATGAACTTACAACTTTGACTACCTTTCTAAGGCTTAGCCCGTGGAAAGAGTAATAGTCACGTTCAAGTGAGTCCATTCTCTCTTTTAACTTTGGTTGAATTGGAACAGCATAAAATGATTAACTTACCAGGAATATTATTGGTAACATGGAACAGAAGTGATTATGTTCACTCAAATTAGTGTTTAATTTTTCCACTTCTGTAAGCAGAGTTATTTGTTGTGAGCTTGCTGCATTACTTCTCAATTTGTTTCATCTTATTGACAGCATTGAATTGCCTGCTTATGTGATCGGTTTTGGTATTGTGTTAGGACATATTCTGGAATTAGCAGACATTAACTTCAGCAACTAACTTATGCAACCAATCTTTAGACCTGAATCTAGATTGTAGATTACATTTAAAATGCAGCTTTGGACAATAGTTTCCTGGAGCTGGGGTCAGCAGTTAATTGAAAAACCAGACAATGCTGATTAACATTCATTTTGGGTGTCTGGAGTGTGGGTGTGAAGAAGGAGGTGATAAAATTATATGCAATTAAAATGAAGTATTGTAGATACATTGTAAGTATAGAATTGTCCTTTGATCTTTAGCATATAAAATGTTGTGTAATATTGGGTCAAACAGGTCTCTTCCAGCCATTTTGTGGAATAAACCACTTCTGTATCCACTAGCTTCAGTCTCTCCCCGGTCGGTGATTTTGTTCACATTTCAACATACGACATTATCCTTACCACAGAACTTGGGCAGGGTGACATACTGCCTCTCTAAGAATATTGTTTGCTGTTGTATTTCCAGAAGACCATTTTAGACAAATGTTCTCTTTGCCTTGAAAGTTTTACCCCAGCTATCTTTATAAAAATGTTTTGAGAATTTATATCACAAATTAGAGGTCATACTGTGTGCACACCATTAAATGATAACTGCATAGCATTGAGAAAGCTAACAAGAAATATAGCTTTGTACCATCATCTTAAGCCTAACATTACCTAGGAGGGAGATGAGAGACATTAATTTAAACTATTATTAATATCCAGACTAATTGGGACCACTTGTCAATGCAGAGAATCTGAACAGTGGCTAAAATGTGACAGACCTAATTCACAGCTAAATCTCACAATTGTGGTTGAAACCTTGAATGTATTTGTTAGTGATTTCAGTTTAGTTAGTATGAACATTTCCTGGTACCAATCTGTTTATTTTAAGAAAATCACAAAACTTTCAGTGAGATCAGTGGTGTTCCATTCTAGCAGACTCAATTCCTCTACTCAAATCCAGACTGGTAAACAAAAACACATATGTTCATAATTTTTAATTCTCTGAACATGATCTCTATTAGGAAATGCACATTACTTGCTCTTTGCAAAAACGCATTGAAGATGCATTGAGTCGTCCTCTAGAAACATTGCAATCCTTAACAGGGCCAAAAAGGGAATTTGGGATTTTGAGCCAGCTATATCAGAGATGGCGTGTGACTTCGGGAGGAAACTGGAATTCATGGTGCTTTCATGATGTTATGGCCCTTATGTGCTCATAATGACACTTCTTTCCAGTGTTCCAAGGCCAAGATGTTTCCAATTTATCCTTTTATCTTGATGTTCCCTGGCGACAGATTTAGCTTTAATCTGAACTGACTCCATGCCTCATATTTTCCTTCAATTTTAGTGACAAGAATTTCATTCTGGCCTTCAGATGTGATGATGAACTCCAAAGAAAACATTTAAATAAATGTTTCCTTCTGGTTAAGATGGCACTACCGAATCTATGTGACCACTCTCTGTTAGTCAAAAAGCTAAGAAATCTGACTAAAAACATCACTAAAAATGCCTTTTCTGAAGTAAATTGTGTTAAATTATTGCCACAAACAGTGAAGAGATGAGTGATGGCAAGGCAAGTTCAGGGGATGAGCTGAGATGGTGTGTTGCAGAAGGAGTTCTGATGCCCAGGGAGCAAGGTTGTATTGCTCTGGGCGCTGAAAGGAGGAGTTGGGGCCTGGGTCGATGCTCGTTCTAAAGCTCGTCCAACTGGCCTGGGCATGAGGTTGGATCACTCTGGGTGCTGAGCTGATTTGAAGAGCTTGAGAGTGGTTTCAGGCTGGGCAACGGAATCTGGGTCCAGAGCGAGTTGCTGAGTATTGTAGTCTAGGCCCAGGGCCTTTCGCAGCAGTGTGCCTGGGTCCTCATGTGAGGTACAATAAGCTGTTTAGACAATTTTAACGCTGGCCAAGATTGGAGACAAGAGCTGATTTCACTCACTCCCCACCATGGTCATCTCCATGGAGCTGAGGCTATGACGACTGCCCTGGCTACTGTGCTCCATGCCCACTAATATGATGGACTGATAAGCAAAGCTTTGGGCCTAGATCAGGGTTCGATCTGAGGGCTCATTTTTGGTTCAGAATGCTGTTGTTCATTTCAATTATTTGCATGATTTTTTTTTCTCTTTCTCAGCCTTTTATTTTTATTTTTATTCATTTTTTAAAATTGGGTTCTTTCAGGTTTCTTGCTTTGTGTCTACCTGTGAGCAAGTAAATCTCAAGGTTGTTAATTTATACTTTCTTTGATAATAATAAATGAATCTTGAATCTTGAAATATTTTCAGATGTGGGACAGCACAAGTATTCTGAAACATTAACTTTGTTTCTCCCTCCATAGATGCAGCTTGTCCTGCTGAGTATTTTATTTATGTTGGATTTCCAACTTGCGCATTATTTTGTTCTTGTTGTCTTTCAGAAACTTTCTATAAGATTTTCAACACACGTCTTGAGAATAAAACAAACAACTTACACAAATATGTTAAGGGTCATTGATATCAGCATTGTGCAGTTGACGTACTGGTCTTTCACTGACCTTTCAGTGAAGTGGTATCTACAAAGCTGCAAAGGTTCTTGTTGGCTTCTGTTACAACTTATCAATATTTCTGAGAGCAGTCATTAGCAATGCACCTGAATGAATGTAACATTAATCTAGGAGCTGAAAAGGGAGCCACTTACTTTGCCCTTAAGTCAATGCTTATCATTCTGTTTGGTTGAAGTACAATAAATCCTTTTATTTGAAGGTGCATTCTGAATATGTTGCCATAAAATCTACCCACCTTCTCTTGTGTTATATAACCTGATTATCAAGAATACAATGAGAGCATGGGTTGCCTGATAAACTTTGCAATCAATACAAAGTACTTTTTGGAAGTCCCCTCACTGCATCTTTATCATTTCATTCTTGCAATATTTATCAGTATGGAGCTGCAAACGATATGTTTTTGTATGTTCCCCTTGTTAAGATCTCCCAATGTTTCTCAATTCAAAGGTTTATTTAATGTCAGAGAAATGTATACAATATACATCCTGAAATGTTTTTCCTTTGCAACCATCCACGAAAACAGAGGAGTGCCCCCAAAAGATGAATGACAGTTAAATGTTAGAACCCCAGTTCCCCTCCCTCCTTCCCATGCATAAACAGCAGCAAGCAACGATCCCCCCCACTGGCAAGAGAAAAGTATCGGCACCCACCACCAAGCATTCAAGCATGTGCAAAGCAACGGCAAAGACACAGACTCGCAGTACTCCAAAGACTACTTGTTAACCCAGTATTCGACATACCACAGGCTCTCTCCCTCTCCCTAATAAGGGAGAAAGAGTTGTCTCTGTTTCACAGCGAGAGGGGAGGCATAACAAACAACCTGCTGGTTTACGATGTTAAAAGTCCGATGCATCACTTTTTCTGAGCTCTGTGCCCAAAGATCTCGGGTCTCTGAGCACACAGCCTTAGATCTTCCAGCTTCCACGGCACATTGATCTCCTGCCTGAACGCCGACCTTCGATCTGCCTGTCTCCAGAGCCACGAGATCTCGGCCCTCCAAAGACAAGCTAAGCTCTTAGGCCGCATCCTTGGCGTGCCAAATAACGGCCAGTTGTGAAACCCCAAGAGCGGGTCCCATTCCCACAAAGAACTATAGTCAGCATGTAACTCCAGGTCAGGGTCTTCAAAAGGACCCTGAAAGGGAAAAATAGAGATATTAAAGATGGAAATAGAGCTTGTGGGTCAGGAAACTCCTTCTGCATGGAATAACTCCATTATGTCTGGCCAGTTTCTCCATCTTAGAGAACAAGCAACATTTGACATTGTGTGAGTGCTTTTAAAGTGGAGATGCAATTCCATCAAATTAGTGATCAATTACAGTTACTGTAAACGCAGGCTGAGAGTTTTCACCATTTAGACGGCATAATATATTCTAGAAAGGACTCTGGGGAACAGTGGAAATTGGTAACATTTTGAAATAAATAATACAGGAATACGATTTCATCATAACTCGTAAATCTATAGTAGGTTTTAAAAAACATGATAAACCTGCTTATGAACTGAAGGTTTATATTCCATAATCCAGCGACGGGTCATAAAAAATAGGGAACAGTATGGATAGTAGGTTAATGTACAACTAGCTTTTTATTACCTTTTGACATGTTTACAATTGTTAGGAGACACGAGAGCAATTAATGGGAATGTGTGTTTCAACGTGCTAAGCTTCTAAAAAAAGTTCTGCAGATCCCTACGTTCTGATCATTGTCACTCTGACTTCATTAGGATGTCACAAGACTGTGACAATAAGTCCATTGGTGAGTTTGAAGGTTTAAGCAAATTAGATAGGAATAGCTCTCTGATTCTGTGGGTTACAATTTTCTCCTGAGTATTCAGCACATCTTTTTAATGAGGAGCCAGGCTCAGTGGTAGAGTCGTGCCTCAAAATAAATGACTCACATTTCCCCCCCATTTAATTATTGTGATCTTTGCTCAGCTGTCCTTTATCTGTCTCTTTCACACTCTCTGTGCTGATCATTAATGTCATAAAAATAAACAGACTTGATGAGGCAGGGAGTGACTGTGTCATAAGTCATCATAACTGTTCTGGGCAGACACATTGGAGGTTTGCTGAAGTTAGACTTGAGCAGAATATTCCCATAAATTTATTAAACTAATTTGGCAAAAAGAGCATTCGTTTGGAGTGCATTTGGTGACTGGTAGAGTTACTGTTTATTTTTGCAAGGATTTTTAACAGGATTGCAGACTATGGAGCCCACTGGCACTACCTGCCTTCACGCATGACATTTATGGTTGCTTGGATTGGCAAGTCACTTATGATCCTCAATCTGTAGAATACTTTTAATCCACTTACATAGTCATGCCAGCCAAACACCAGGAGTATTATGTGGACACTTTGTTTTACATCACTTAGTTTATGCCATCATTTTAGGATGGTTGAGGTCCCAGATTATAACCCCATCCAGTGAATGAGAATCATAAACCACACACCACAGAAAATGAGCCCATTTTATCTGAAGCAGCTCTGCCAAAAGGCTTTCCAACTAGCCCCACACTCTTGCTGTCTCCCTATAGTCCTACAAATATCCAGTCTATTCTTATTGTCTTTTCCAGTGCTATCCAAAGCATAACCAGTAATAAAAATAATAAAATCTCACTAGTAGCCTCCTGCTTATTTTTTTTCTCTCTGTCATCACTTTGGATCTCCAGGGAAGTAATGAGAGATGTATTACAGCTGACAATGGAAAGCACTGAGTGAGTAATTGTACCCAAGCTGCAATCTGCTGCTGTTACACAAGCCTTTTAGTGGCAGTTCCATGCAGCTCTTGACCATTCTTGGCTTCATTGCCTCTGGAGTGGATGGGGTGCAGCACTGGGGATGGCCAGGGTGTGCTTCAGAAGGACCGAGAGCTCAAGAGTTTCAATCCAGTAACAAAAGCAGGTTGGCATGATAGTTTTACAGTGCCAGCAACGTGATCAACAATCAAGGTTCAATTCCTGCCACCGTCAGTAAAAGAGTTTGTATGTTCTCCCCGTGATTGCATGTGTTTCCTTTCCATGTTCTGGTTTTCTCCCACATCCTAAAGATATATGGGTTGAGGTTAGTAAGTTGTGGCCACTCTATGACCAGAAGCGTGGTGACACTTGAGGGCTATCTCAGCACCTCCTCAGACTGTGTTGATCAATGGTAGACGCCATATTTCACTGCATGCTTCGACGTTTCAGTGTATATATGACAAATAAAGCTTATCTTCATCTTAAAAAAGGAATACAAATTAAAAAGAAACTACAAATGCTGGAAATTACAGAAAATGACAAAAACACCAATCAGGTCAGGCAGTATCTGTGTTAACATTTCAGGATCTGGTAGAGAGAGACAACAATTTAGAGAATGTGGGGTGGGGGGGGGAGCAGGTAGAACAAAGGGAATATATCTGATAGGCTGAGACCAAATGAGTTCATGTGCAGGTAAGTATTATTTAGAAGCACATTATGCTTCTTTGTCAGTGTAAAATGTTACAAAAAATAAACTGTAGGATGTGGCCAGCAGGCAAGGCTACATGAGTGGAAAAAGAAAAAATATGAGCCAAAATGATGATATGTAGCAATGGCTGATACAGACAGAAAGTTAAAGAATTCAGTGTTGAGTCTGGAAGGTCGCAATGCGCCCCGATTAAAGATGAGGTGTTGTTCTCAAAACTTGCTTTGGGTCTGATTATAACAAAGGAGGAGATCACAGGCAGAAATAAGTGAGTGTGAATTCAAGTGCCAGGTATCTGTGGGCTGAGTACAGATGTTCCACAAAGCGTCCACCTCAGTCTAGGCTTGATTTCTCCATTGTCAAGGAGCCCATATTCTGAACACTGAATGCAGGATACTAGATTGGTAGAACTGCAGGCAAATCACTGCTTTGTTAGGAATGATCTTTTAGATCACTGGATGCTAGGAAGTGATAAAGTGAAACGATAGGATTTACACCTCCTTTGGTGGCTGTGGGGAGATGCCATAAGATAGGGAGTGGTCAGTGGGAACAGAAAGGTATACCAGGGAATTGCGAAGAAAATGACCTCTTCAAAAAGCTGAAAGGGAGAGGAGGGGAAAGTGAGTCTGGAAGTGGAATCGTGTCATATGTTTTGTATGTCACATGTACTTCAAAACAAAATATGTCTTTTGCGTTTACCACCATCTCAGTCCGAGGATGTGCTGGGGGGAGCCCACGAGTGTCACCATGCTTCCAGCGTGCCTACAGCTGGTGGAAATCATGAAGGCTGGTCCACTGAAAGCAGAGACTGGTTGGGAAAAATGCAAGGACCGGGAGAACTGTCCAGGAGGAAGGAGGATCAGAGAGAGATGAAGCCGTGGATGAGAGACCGAGAGTAATGTACAGATATGTTCAAAGATTCAAAGTGACATAAATCACAAAGACATATTAAGTGGAATACCAAGTCAAACTATTGCAGACTCAGACTGTATGTGATCAACTCAAGTAGAGGAAAACTTGGTCAAAACTTCACAGAGTGATCAGGACATGCCAGCTCCTGTTGTGGCCCAGAAGATCTCTTCAATCAAGCCTTGGACGATGGACAATGCCGTTTGCCCACATTACAGACTGTATGCTTAAATGGCAATGGTCATGATCTTTAGTTGTGTGTCAACCAACCATATCTGTAATTAAATAGGGTAAAGAACACCAGTACCAGCAGCAGAAACAATCAGCACCCAGACAGAAGTTTATTCACATGCCAGTTTGCCTTCTGGCATGAAGTTGTCATTTCAGACCATCACAGCCAAGATGTCGAATGTCAATGGAGTGAATTTTGGAAGCAGAGTTAAATGTGTTGAGCTTAGTATAAAGCCTGTTTCGTGCTACTGATGTGTGTGAATTTATCGGAGCAAATACTATATTAAAACTGATCTTTCACAGGTGCAACAGGAACTCTCCTGACACTCTAGACGCTAAGTTAAATGACTTCACCTGTGAAAATAAGATAGATATTAAAGGTTCTTACAAATGTTTCTGGGAATGGTATTCTTAACTGTATTCAATGTTGCACTTCAGTATGGGATAGCACCCAAGATTTAATCTTTCAACATTCTTGTTCCCATTATAATTATTTTATCTTCCTGCTGGAGCTACAGAAACCAAGATTCAACAGCTTTGCCAAATCTGGTATCTCATGTTGGTGTCCTTCTAGTACCTGCAAAGCTTGAGTGTTGGTGAGCTGTTTGACTGTGTAAGACATCACTCGCGTGCTCTTCTCCGAGAATGTGCACTTTCCTTATGGTGAATGAACCTTTTGCTAAAACTGACAATAAAAACATCACATTGGATATCAAATTAATGCTTGGTAGTTCACTATTAGAAATAAGTATAATGAAACAAGTAGTGACTGTTATTTAAGTTTAGCGCAGAATGATTAGGGCAGAGTTACAACCTTCAGCCAGTTATAGTTCAGAATAAAGGAATGATTATATTTACAGTGATTTGTTCTGACAGCAGCTTCGTGGGAACAAAATTCACTTCCTGAATTTTAAGTTTAAGCTTGCTCATGCAGCTACATGAGAGTGGGGAGCTCATCCAGCCACCTGGGTGAGATGAGAGATGTCAACTCAGACTGCGTGATGTTTATATACGTAATTGTGGGTTCATTCTACTCAGTGAAAGCAATGCAAATAAAATCTAGACCTGCTTTCCTGGAGTTGTTCTCAAATTAGCATTAATAAAATCACAGCTTGGCTATTAGAGTTCCAGTTTTATTTTTGTTTGCAAATATTAATAAATTTAAGTCAGTGGCTGAGATTATGAGTGTGTCAGTACTGGGAAGGAATAGAGGGGAGATCTGTTCACTAAAGCCTGAAGCACATAGGCAGAACAGTTGGATCTAAAGCCACAACCAAAGCATTTGTTACACTATCATAATATATTACCCGTAGTTTGTGTACTTGTGTGTTGCTGAAAGCATGGATGATTAGACAGAGTCTAATTATAATTAGAACATCCTTGAGTGATGGTAGTCACTCTCAGCTAAGGAGTGGTGTTTTGTACAATATATCAAGAATTATACCATATGGTACAGTCCTTCCTTAAAGGCATCTTAAACTTATGCGCTGAGAATATTCTTTATTATTTATTTAGAGGTACAGCATGGTAACAAGCCTTCTCAGCTCAACAAGCGCACGCCAGCCAATTACACCTATGTGACCAATTAACCTACTGACCCACGCGTCTGTGGAATGTGGGAGGAAACTGGAGCCCCTGGATGAAATCCATACGGTCATGAGGAGAACGTACAAACCAATTACGGATTCTGTTGGAATTGAACCTGGATTGCTGGTGTGGTAATAGTGTTATGCTAACTGCTACACTACCATGCTGCCCTCAAAAAGAAGCTATCATCTTTTACAAGGAAGAAATGCATTCATTATCTTTCTTTTATTTAGGTAAATGATCATTTTGCTACAATTGCCACTAAAAATATTGCTTTGCACATAAAATGGGACCCCTGGTGTTCATGTATTAACCATTTATACTCATGACAGGAGTCCCCAAGTGGAATGCCGAACATATGGTGCACATCATTGGCCATCACCATGTATGTCTTGGCTCATCCATCAGTATATCACATGCACAAAAGGTCCAAGAGTAATATCCTAAGCTTTGTGCAACTCACGCAATAAGTCTCTGATTTTCTAGTACATTTTATTTTCCTGAGTTTGAATTGTCATTTAGTGCACAAAAGTGCAGTAATACCCAATCATGCTGCTGAGCAAAGTTACACAATGGGGGTGGGGAGGGTGGGGTTACATACGAGAGGTGATTGATAAGTTTGTGGCCTACGGTAGAAGGAGTCAATTTTAGAAAACCTAGCATATTTATTTTTCAACATAATCCCCTCCTACATTTACACACACAGTCCATCGGTCGTGGAGCATAAGGATCTTGGATCTCCATAAAGTGTCCACAGCATGGGTGATTGATAAGTTCGTGGCCTAAGGTAGAAGGAGATGAGTTATACAGCTCTCGTTACATGCACTTGCAGTTCAGCTCTTTGAGTGATTATGCAGAAAGTTTGAAGTTAATAACTCATCTCCTTCTACCTTAGGCCACAAACTTATCAATCACCCCTTGTATTTTCATATGCATACACAGTTGAGTTCTCAAAAATCTTTTGATTCCTTCAAGAGTTTCAGATATTCCTACATGAAGTCTTGTCTTTAGTCTTTCCTATTGAATCCCAGATATTCTGTCTTCTCACGTCTTCTATTGGACAGAAGATACAAAAGCCTGAAAGCACATATTACCAGGCTCGAGAACAGCTTCTATCACACTGGTATCAGACTCTCGAAGGGACCTCTCGTACAATAAGATGGACTCTTGGCCACACATCCTACCTTGATATGATCTTGCACATTATTGTTTACCTGCACTGAACTCTTTTGGTAGATTTTACACTTTATTCTGCATTATTACTGTTATACCTTGTTCTAGCTCAATGATTTGATCGATCTGGATACATGTGACGATAATAAACCAATATTTGAGGTGTTGCACTATGATTTTCTCCATCAAGTTTTACATCCTGTCCAATAATAACCTTAAGTGGTTATTAGGCAGATAGCATGAATGCCAATAGTCTTTTTACTATGTTTTGTTGAGTTATCTAGAATTAGAGGGTGTAAGTTTAAGGTGGGGAGGCAGAGATTTAGTAGGAACCTAAGGGGCAATTATTTCACATGAATTTCTACGCTTAGAAGAAGGTGAGAGTGTGGATTGAGCTGCTAAAGAAAGCGGTAGAGGCAGGTACACTAACACCATTTCAAATCACAGAATAATAGAACACTACTGTACAGAAACAGGCCTTTCAGTCCATCTAGTCCATGCAAGGCTATTAATCTGCCTAATCCTATTGACCAGCACCCAGAATCTGCATGCTGAAATGGCAATGGTCATGATCTTTAGTTGTATGTCAACCAACCATATCTGTAATTAAATAGGGTAAAGAACACCAGTACCAGCAGCAGAAACAATCAGCACCCAGACAGAAGTTTATTCACATGCCAGTTTGCCTTCCGGCATGAAGTTGTCACCATCACAGCCAAGATGTCGAATGTCAATGGAGTGAATTTTGGAAGCAGAGTTAAATGTGTTGAGCTTAGTATAAAGCCTGTTTCGTGCTACTGATGTGGCACACCCCTCCCATCCACATACTTATTCAAATTCGTCTTAACTGCTGAAATTGAACCCGCATCCACCACTTCCATTGGCTCATTCCACATTCTCACAACCCTCTGAGTGAAGACATTCCCCTCAGGTTCCCCCTAAACATTTCATCTTTCACCTATGACCTCTAGCTCTAGTCTCACCCAACCTCAGTGGAAAAAGCCTGCTTGCATTTACCCTATTAATACCCCTCATAATTTTGTAGATCTCTGTCAAATCTCCCCTTATTCTTCTATGCTCTAGGGAATAAAGTCCTAACCTATTTAGCCTTTCCCTTTACCCCAGGTCCTCCAGTCCTGGCAACATCATTGTAAATTTTCTCTGTACTCTTTCAATCTTATTAGATCTTTCCTGCACACAATACTCCAAATTCGGCCTCACCAATGTCTTATATAACTTCAACATAACATCCCATCTCCTGTACTTGGTACTTTGATTTATGAAGGCCAGTGTTTCAAAAACAACCCTATCTACCTGTGATACCATTTTCAAGGAATTATGGATCTGTATTCCCAGATTTCTCTGTTGTACCATACACCTCAATGCCCTCCCACTCACCATGTGTATCCTACCCTGGTTTGTCCTCTCAAAGTACAACACCTCACACTTGGCTGCATTAAATTCTATCTGGCTTTTTTCTAGCTGGTCCAGATCCCACTGTAAGCTTTGATCATCTTCCTCACTGTTCACTACACCACCCAGCTCCCACCTCTCCACAAATCTGCCGATCCAGTTTTCCACATTATCATCTAGATTGTTGATATAGATGACAAACAACAACAGACCCAGAACCGATCCCTGCGGCACTCCACGAGTTACAAGCCTCCAGTCAGAGAGGCAACCACTCTCTGGCTTCTCCCATGGTGCCAACGTAGAGTGATACAATTTGGGTAGCTATAGACACTGGGTGTTTCTGACTTACAGAGAAATCAGCTGAGCTCTTCTCAAGAGCAAAACCCTTGCTTATCACAGGGACTGCCTGTAGATTACTCTGTGGTCTGATGTAAAGGTTTACAGAGGCTGATGGTGCAAAAATTACCATAAAGATCTTAAGAAATACATGTAATTCCTAGTATCCTAATCAGTAGTTATTTCTCAGTCAACTTTTCTAGAAACAGTTTATCGAGTGATTTTCGCATTTCTTTCTGTGCATAACTGTGACTACAGTTTAAAGACACCTCACTGGATATAAATTGCCTTGGGACATTTTGAAATGGATGTGATCTAAGCTATAGAAACCCAAATTTTAATTTCTTGCCTCAGCATAAACATCCATCCATCAGCCAACAAAACCGTTTTCACTAAAATATTGACATTTTCCATCAAATAGCAGCACTTCTGCATCATTATTAAAGTACAGAACTGGTGCAATGTGATGCCAACCAGACACCCTGCTAAGCACTTGAAATGCAAGGCTAAAAGATGAGTGTTGGGAAATGGGATTAGTGTAGATGGATACCTGAGGGCTGGCATATACAGGGACCAAAGAATCTGTTTACATTCTAAGATCAGCACCAACTAGAAGGGCTGAATAGCCAAAAGCACAGTATGTTGTAATATTTTGTGCTTTCACATTCACCTTATTAAGTCACTTTTATCATGGTTCATTCTTTGCTACCCAGATATGATGCACAAAAAAAACAAAAGCATAAAAATGTCAATAATGCTTTCACTTGTTAGAAAGGTTTCCAATAGCAACAGTTCAAAGAGCTTATTAAAACTGCTCATCAAGACATCACCTGACAGTACATTCCAGATTTCAACCATTCTCGGGGTGAAAAGGCGATTCATCAAATTGTTTTGAAATCTCTCATCTCATCTCTTCTGATGATAGATACCTCTGCTTGAGGGAAAGTTTTTCATTACCTATCCTATAATTAAACATTATAACTTTGCATACCTTAATCAGGTTACCTGTCAGCCTTGTTGACTCCAAGTCAGATATCCTGTATGCCTTCTTAACTACCTGAACTGCGGCCTTCAGAATTCTTGGACACCTACACTAAAGTTTTCTGTTTATTTTTTATGGTCATACAAGCCTCTTCCAGCCCTACTTCACAGACTGCAGATGTTGGTATTCTGACCTGTTTATCACTCTACATGTGCTGCCTGATCTTCTATTTCCACATTTTCCTTTTATGATTCTTGCTTCATCTCATGGAGTTAGCATATAAAGATTTTTATTTAGGTGAAACCCATTTTTTGTTCATAATTGTTGCTGTCTTTCCTAACAAATTTAAAGTATTAATTGAATTTTATGAAAAGGAGCACTTGCCCAGGTGATATAATTTACCTGATGTGGAATCTGAACAACAATGTATCAAGTTGCTGTAGCCATAATCAAAAATTCAACTGGTTTCCAAGGTTAATTTCTGTGAAAACCTTATCAATAAGTGAAAAAACCACAACCAGTTCTGTGTTTTGGAGTGTGTACCTACACTAATGTTCTATGTAAGGCATCTTGCTTTGATAAACAGAAAGATGGATAAACATTTAATTATGTGAGGAACAATTCATTTTATTGGAATCATTTATATAATTAAAATGGATGTTGGCTTATAGATAACTTCTCACATCCTAAATCATTATCAGTGAAGATAATGCTATTAATTGTAGCAGAAGTTAAGTCTCCCAGCATCTGCCGCATGTGGTTTTAAATTGTTTAATGTTAAATAACGATAGGGTTAATCTGTGATTTCATTTCAGCTGGTTGCAGGGGTGTTTGCCATTACGCGGATGAGCTTTGTCACTCGCAAATGAGAAGGCCCACGTCATTTCCATTCACTGCTTGTGGATGTACTGCTTTAGCTGTTTGAGTGGCCATAATCGCACGTGAGGGTGAGCAGGTAGCCTATCAAGTGTACCTTTCTTGTGCTTGAGAGCTTGAGGCAGCTTTTGTGACCTCTTTGCTGGGCTTGTACTTTGACTGTGATTTAATGTTCTTCTTAAGTTTCCTTACTGTCAGGATAGCAGAGCAGCCAGAAAAACACAGAAACCACTTCGACATTCCTCAGCATGCCATGTAATAACTCTTACTTTCTCTTGAGTCTCTTGTCATTATTTTTGGCCCAGACCTTATCCGTTTCCTTTCTTCTACTATATTACATCATTGCTCAATATTTTTTTCTTTCATAATGAATTGAAAAAGCAGGACAAAACTGTTTTAATATGTCTGTAGCTCTGAAGCCAGAAAAGACTGTGTCTGGGAACTACCCTGAACCATAACACTTCTCAGAGCACTCACCGTGTTCTAGCAAATCTATTTCATTCCCTTATGAATATAATGTTATTAGTTCCCAGTGTGTCCTGGGCAGACTGCATTCTCAGCCTCCTTATACCCCATCTTTCTGAATTTGACATTTTGTAGCAAGATTTGGCAATTGTGTTCAACATCTGGTCCACTGCTTTTAGTTCCTGCCTCCACTAACCTGGTCTGGATACAGAAGGCTGATTGAACTGACCCTCTACAACCAGTGAGGCATAGTTAGACCAAAGGGGCAAGTAGCCTTAAGCAATTACTGTGAAGACCCCCTCTTTAACTCTGTCATGACCTTTGACAAAGGGATAGAGGGTTGAATTTCTCTTTTAAAGACAGTGAGTTATTTCAAACAATTTTTATGATGTTCAGAAATGTTTTAAAATTTAAATTGTTGTAAATAATTAAAGTAAATTAATTATATTGAAATAAACCAAAATATATAAAATAGTTAAAACTCATAGAACATCAAACACAATCGTGCGCTGAACCAATTAACCATGAAACAATTATAATTATTAACATTACACAGCTGAAAGATAACAGTTGACCTACTGATGCACCATCAATAACTCACACTGAGACGTAAGGTGAGATATCGGCTTTTATTGACTGGAAGAAGGAACCAGGAGTGAGTGTCTATCATACTATGTCCTGGAGACTGAGGCCGAGCGTCAGGCCTCAGATCTCCTTTATACAGGGGCCTGTGGGAGGAGCCACAGGAGCAGTCAGCAGGGGGCGTGTCCAGACAGGCACATAGTTCACCACACCTACTAATTCTGGAAAGGGATGCTCCAGTCTGGTTAATAGGGATTCTGTTCCTATGCCTGGTCTGAATGCTATAGGATAAGGGAGACAGGTTGCCCATTGTAATACTGGGAGTCCCGATGTGATGAAGCTCTGTTGTTGGATATCACATGGACTCCAGCAATGGTGTGGTGTTACTGTATCTTGCGGACTGCAGGAGAACAAAAAGGTGGTCCATCACCATCTTCTCATGTGTATTGAGGGATGGGCTTTAAATGCAGCACTCATCCTTGGCTGTGTTGGTTGTTAACACAAACACTGCATTTCCCTGTATATCTTGATGTACATGTGATACATAAATCTGAACATGAATATGAATCTGTGCATGGGTACTTGGATACGTTTTTTCAGACTTGCATCATCTGCAGTATTTTACGATTGTGCTTAATACGTTTGATATTAACCACTCATCTTTGATTGACTCTGTTTCAGCTAAAATTTTGGGTAGAGAGCTCCAGGATTTGACTTCACAACCATAAGATCTTAAGACCATAAGATATAGGAGCAGAATTAGGCCATTTGGCCCATCGAGTCTGCTCCACCATTCAGTCATGGCTAATTTATTATCCCTCTGAACCCCATTCTCCTGCTTTCTCCCTGTAATGCTTGACACCCTTACTAATCACGAACCTATGAACCTCCAATTAAATATACCCAATTGGCCTTGACAATCATCTGTGGCAATGAATTCCACAGATTCAACACCCTCTGGCTAAAGAAATCCCTTCACATCTCTGTTCTAAATGGACGTCCTTGTATTCTGAAGCTGTGTCCTCTAGTCCTGGACTCTCTGTTGGAAACATCCTCTCTACGTCCACTCTATCTAAGCCTTTCAATATTCGACATGCTTCAATGAGATTTCCCCCTCGTTCTTTAGTGAAAATAGAGGAGGGAGAATAAACAGGAGGAGAACTTAAAGTTAATGTTGTAATCTTCTACTCTTGCTCCTCTCTGTGATAAATGCTACAGGTTTGAGAGATGACCTTGGTGGGTCAGCACAGTGCATTTTGTAGATGGTGGGCTTGTGCTTTAGCAGTGCAAGACATGGATGATACATACTAGGTTGCTTTGCCTCGTGTCAAAGATGAACTTCATTACACTGAAGCCCATGAAAATCAAAAAATTGCAGATATTGGAAAACTGAACGAAGTGTGCTGCCTCACCTGCTGAGTGTTTCCGACATTTGAGGTACAAAGCCTACATTGTACTAGTATCAAGACTGCCCAAAGACCTACAAACGAATATAGTGTTACAAAATGGATTAATGTATCTCGCTGTGAGCATGAGTGCCGTACAGCAGCAATACTGAGTTGACTGACCAACAAAACAAAATCAGAAACTCTTGGAGTCCGTCTTCAGGAAGGACAACACAGAAAATGCTGGAGGAACTCAGCAGGTCAGGCAGCATCTATTGAAGGAAATAGAAAGTCAGGTTGAAACATTTTAAAGATAGATGGGAGGTAGCCAATATAAGGAGGTGGAAGGAAGAGGTAAAACCCTGTTCCACCTTTTCATCCTGTCTGCCTCCCCTTCATCTGGATAGAAAGTCTCAGCCTGAAACAATGACTCTCCATTGCCCTTCGTAGATGCTGCCTGACTCACCTCGTTCCTCCACTGTTTTGTGTGCTGATTTCCTGCATCTGCAGCTGCTTGTGTCTTCAGGACAGATAAACCTGCTTGAGAAAGAGAGAGAAAAAAAATAATCCTGTGGGTCGACAGCCTCTCATCAAGGCTCCTTCTCGTATTCAGAGTGTCACTTGAAGTTCAGATCTACAGCATCTGAAGCAGTTTTCTTTTGCCTGCCCAGTGAGTTATTGGAAATACTAATCTTTGTTTCCGAGTAGATGAAAACGGGGGGAATTATATGGCACGGATAAATGGATAATGTGTAGGATGGCCAGTGGAAAGATCATATTTAGTTGATATGTAAGAGGTGATGTGATAACAGAATTGAAAGATGTTTTTCTTCCCCCCCCCAAATGGCTTGATAATAACCAGTCATGGTTTCCAGCCTTATCTCATCGCTCCCGTCATGGTCTCACAAGGACTAAAATCCCTGTGAATTGCTCACAGTAATTCAATTGTCCTGCGCAGAATAATTTAATCAATTACAAAGAGGGAATTCTTACTTGAGAAATGAGCTCCAAGGCATAAATTAGAGAAGCATGAATTCAGCACTTATTCAGCTCAGAGGGGGAGGGAAGGGCTTCCTTTCCCGTCTGCCAGGATCTCACAGATTGCCCATAGAACAGTTCTTTTTGCCCATTTTATACTTGCATTGTGCTGTTGCATTGCTGGCAAATCTACAGCCGACTCATAGCAACGTGCCCAGCGTAAACCAGGCTTGCTGGGGATGGGGGAGGGCAGTGGTGGCTAGTGATTCATTTACAGTACTGTGCAAAAAAAGTCTTAGGCATATAAATATAGCTTGGGTGCCCAAGACGCTTGTGCCATACTGTATTTGTCAACGTGGAGTGGAGAGTGAGCTTATAAATCTTTCAGGAGCAAAGGATGTTGGGAATGGTGAGGGTGGAGCGCTGCGTGAGGGGCGTGGGACAGGTGGCAGAGAAGTGCTAGGGAGGGTGCAGGTACACCCAGTCCTGAGACACCAGGCAAGGTCATTTGATTCTAAACAATTGGTTTATTGATCATCACAGAATGTCTGTCTGGTGCTTCCCACTCCCTCCCCTCTCCCTGCCTCCTTCCCACTCTCAGTCCACAATAGAGACCCATATCAGAATCAGGTTTATCATCAGTCACATATGTCATGATTTTTTTGTGGCAGCAGTACAGTGCACTACTTAAAATGACTACAGTTCAGTGTAAAAGTCTTAGGCTCTAGCTACACATATGTGCCTAAGACTTTTGCACAGTACCGTACTTCAAATGGTTTTCAGAATAACCATTTCCAGTACTTGACCTTGGCTGTCTCTAATTTTGAACCTTCAGGTCAACATAAGCAGAACTGCCATCATGCATTTTGATCTTCTATTCCTCACTCTGGCCTCTTACCTCTTCTCACCTGCCTATCACCTCCCCCTGGTGCCCCTCCTCCTTTCCTTTCTCCTGTGGTCCACTCTCCTATCAGATCCTGGCTTCACCTGTCACCTCCCCCCGACCCCCACCTTTTATTCTGGTGTCTTTCCCGCTTCCTTTCCAGCCCTGAGGAAGACTATCGGCTTGAAAAGTCACTGTTTATTCATTTTCAAAGATCTGCCTGACTTGCTGAGTTCCTCCAGCATTTTGTGTGTCACGCGCTCTCATCAGGTGACACTGTGATTTTAGAAACGTGGCTTTCACTGGTGCTATTTTATTTTTGTAATCTGCTCTTTTAAAAGTCAATCCTGCTCCTCCACCACTACATCTACAGTACATCAGCCACTCCTCTCCAAAGCCCCTCAGCACCCATTACCCCACACGTACCACCACTTTACACTCCACACCTCGTACCTACACTGACACAGTCACTGTCCTACTGTGTTTTCATATGCTCTGCTGCTAGCTAGAAGAGTTTCTCTTGCTGCGAGTCACTTTATCACTTTATCATTTCCTGTCAGAGTCACCTTATATACAGATACTCCTGCACCCAGCATCACTTTATCTACACACAATCAGTCTGAGCTAGTCTTATCTATATAAGTCCACACTCAACAGTTAATTAAACATTGTGTTTTATAGGATTGCTTTTATATTTATGTATTTGTGTATTGATGCATATTGTGTTTTTATATGCTGCATCAGATCTGGAGTAACAATCATTTCATTCTTGACACTTGTATACTGAAGAATGACAATAAGCACTCTTGAATCTTGAATTAACTTCATATGTTTCTGCTGAACATGTCCTATGAGATTCATACATTTGATCACAAACATTTATTTGTAAGTGTGCCTTAGTGTAGTGTTGATTTTTAACAGACAGGTTTTTAGCAGGGGAGATGCCAATGTTAACAAGCCAGCCATACCTGGTGACATCAGTGTTGGTGTGATTTTAGTCCAATGCCTTAGCAACAGTGATGTAACTAGACTTCTTATTTAATAAGATCCTGTCAAATTTACAAGTCTGTGTTAGCTGTCTGTTCAAAAGGTTGTGTAACAATCACAGTAGTGCTATCATATGGTAGTATAGTGGTTAATACAATTGCTTTGCAGCGTAAGTGATCACTGATAGGGGTTCAATTCCCACTGCTGTCTCTAAGGATTTTGTATATTCTCCCCTTGACCGTGTGGGTTTCTTTTGTGTGCTCAGATTTGCTCCAACATTCCAAAGGTGTACGGGGTAGGGTTAGTAAGTTGTTGCCACCGGAAGCACGGTGACATTTGCAGGTTGGCCACAGCACCATGCTAGGACTATGTTGGTCATTTCCACAAAATTACTCATTTCACTACCTTTCAATGTTTTGATGCACATATGACAAATAAAGTTTATCTAGAGCCAAATGGCCTAAACCTGCTCCCATTCCATGCCTCTGTGTCCCCTGAGGTAGGTAACTAACTTGGTTATTCTTATTTGCACACTTGAGCTGCACTCTGTCACAATGACATTTGTCAATGCAAGTGTGCTGAAGCAACCGAGATTAATTTGAAGGCATTTCCCTTCCCTGTGATTCCTGTCACCAAAAGTAACAGGGTGGCATCATTCATATATGGCTCAAATTGACTTTGCCAGCTTTAGCTGATGGTGAAATGTACTAGTTAAATAAACTCCCTAATCCATAACCCATGTTTTGGTGAATAATTCCTTCTTTAGCTTC
The DNA here is from genome assembly GCF_030144855.1 of Hypanus sabinus. Lineage (NCBI taxonomy): Eukaryota > Metazoa > Chordata > Chondrichthyes > Myliobatiformes > Dasyatidae > Hypanus > Hypanus sabinus. The sequence continues at coordinate 42,441,762 of NC_082738.1, read as the reverse complement.
TTAAGATTTTATTTTGGAATTACAATATCTAATAGAAATGGACAGACTCTTTAGTTATGGCATAAGGCAAATTATTTCCTCAAGATGTCATTATCTAACTTAAACACATTCCAACTTTCAGCCTTTTGTAAACTAAATGGTTTCCTGAAAAAGATTTTTAGCATGAGCTGTTGCATACATAGAAGTTCTAAACAGCAGAGACACACTATTAGGTTGGAAGGACCATTTTATAGAGATCAGTTTTTAGTTTATAATTGGTTGTGGTTTGAGTGAATCAACATGGGTTGTCGTATTATATGAACCACTTGTGAGTGTATAAGCAATGATATACAATTATAGAGGACAATTAACATCGTAAAATGCTTTACGTTGGGCGTTTGACAGGCATTGCAGTTTGGAATTCTATACTGGGAAAGTTGTGGGGGCTCATTTGCGAGTAAAGATTGGTGGATTTTCAGATTTTTGAAATGATTACTTTGGAGAAGTGTGAGGTATTGCTTTTTTGGAAGACAAATGAGAGCAGGACTTTCAGAGTTAACAGTAGGACCCTGGCAAGGGTTGTAGAACAGAACAACCCAGAAGTACAAGTACAGGGTTTCCTGAAAGGGACATCAGAAGTAGACAGGTTGACGAAGAAGGTTTTTAGCATGCTGGCCTTCACCAATCAGGGCATTTAGTATAGAAATTGAGATGATAGGTTGCAATTGTATAAGACATTGATGAGGCCACATTTATGATATTGTGCAACACACACAAAATGCTTGAGGAGATCAGCAGGTATGGAAAAGAGTGAATAGTCGATGTTTCGGGCCAAGAACCAGTCCTAATGAAGCATTTTGTGTGTGTTCCTTGGATTTCCAGCATCTGCAGATTTTCTCATGTTTAGAATATTGTACTCTGTATTGGTCACCCTGCTATAGGAAAGCTGGAAAGAGTGCAGAGGAGATTGCCAGGATTCGAGGGTCTGAGTTATGGAGGGAGGTTGAGAAAATTGAGACTTATTCATTGGAGCATATGAGAATGATGTCTGGTCTTATAGAGGTGTCTAGAATCATGAGAGGCATGAATGTGCACTAACTATTTCCCAGGGCTGAGGAATCAACAACTAAAGGACATAGGTTTAAGATGAGGGGGGGAGATTTAATAGGGAATGGGGCATGTATGGTGACCAGAAATAGATTTCAAATGTAGCAGCTCTGAGAGCTGAAATTCAGAGGCTGACAGTATCCAACAAGGTTTTTGGTAATGGTATTGATATTGGATTATTACTGGACCATGTACCAAGATAGAGTGAAAAGTTTGTCTTACATACTGTTTATACAGATCAAATCAATACAATTGATCTAGAATGAGGTAAAACAATAACAATGCAGAATAAAGTGTAAAATCTACCAAAAGAGTGCAGTGCAGGTAAACAATAAAATGCAAGACCATAATAGGTAGATTGTGAGGTCAAGAGTCCATCTTACTGTACAAGAGATCCATTCAAAAGCCTGTTAACAGTGGGACAGAAGCTGTCCTTGAACCTGGTTCTATGTGCTTTCAGGCTTTTGTATCTTCTGTCCAGTAGGAGAGGTGGGAAAAGAGAATGTCTGGGGTGGGTGTGGTCTTTGATTATCTGGCTGTTTTATTGAGTCAGCAAGAAATGAGAGTTAATGAGATAGGTAGGAATTTAGCGGCACTGGCTTTGCAGGGTGTTTCCCCTTGCTTTGTAGCCTCCACCTTTTTGATGACATCAAGCCAATTAAGTTGTGGAAACGTTGGCTATTGATATCCCTACCAGTGTGGCTTCTGGCATGTCACACACCTGCAAGAAGCAGGTATATTAATTTGTCCTGAAGTAGGCCTCAGTGTGATTTCAAATGTCTACAGCAACTATTTTGGATTTGCTTACATGGCAAATCTGTTATTAGAATTTCCAAAAGATGTCTATAAATTCCTTGCAGCAATGATTGTCCCAGTGCTACTCCTCCCTTCTTCTTTTAGTTGAGACAAGCACCGCAGCGTTAGTGAAGCGCTACAGGAAACGGGCAGTGGTTTTGATCATGATTCTAAGGATCAGAACAGAGTCAGGGACACACAGTGGACACCCTGAAACAGGCGGAGAGTCTGCTAAATCCACAGGTACCTTCAGTCCAATTCTATGCATGCTAAGCTTCAAAAAATGTGACTTGATTTACTTGTGAATTGAATTGTTTTTGGAATGTGTGGTTTTTAAGTGCCAAGAATGACTCTTCTGAGCTTTTTCCTTGACAATCTAAGGGCATGTAGGAATCCTCCCTTACAGAGATACTCTGTGTTTACTGATACTGTCTGATGACAGGTTTGTTTAATGTGAGAACAAGGCTGAATCTTGATATTCCCTGTATGTTCAAGTACTTTGTGATACCTGCATTAGCATTAACTATTTCAGCAGGAGATTGGAAGAGGTCTGCAGTAATCTAGAGTGTGTACCTAGCAGGAAGCATGTTTCCTTATAAAGACTAGTTCAGTAGGGCAATCATATATGTACTGTGTTTTCTCTAGTCTTCTGGGTCTTCACTGGCCTATAGAAAAAAGAAGCATTTCTTATCAATATCTCTGTTGAGTTGGATGCCTGGAAATTATACAATAAGTTCTTCCAGCAGTTAATATGAATAAGTTGCAGGGGATAGAAAGGAAGAGAAAAAGGGAACTTGCAGTTACATAATGCTATTTTCACTGTACATCCAACAATGTCTAATAGGACAATGAGGAACTCTATAAGTGCATGGAATGATTGATCAGAATTAGCCCCTGTTTTGGGAGAGACTCCTGGTATTTTTTAATAGTGTCGTTAGATGTTCTACTCGAACTGGGAGGACCAATGTGCCTTGAGTATAATAATCTTAGATGAAACAGCAGCCCCAGCAATGGCTCATGTTCAAGGCCAAGCCAAGTGTTGATCGCTCTGTGCAGTGAAGCTTCCTTCCATCCTAAATGCAGTCAGTTTGAACCCACATCCCCTGTTCTACTTTGATAGTTTATTTTGAAGTAATCTTCTGAATCCACCTTTTCCTTTTCATTTTCTACTTCGAATAGCTTGATGATATCACTGTCTAGCTCCTTCCTTTCAGAGCACAGACAGGCTAAGCCAGTCTGTCTAAATGATTCAGTGCCCTTGTCACTTGGGACTCTCCTCTGAATTGTCACCAGTGCCTAATTTCTTCCTTCGTGTCTGGAACTGGACACAGTGCTCAAGATGGGAACTTTTTAGTATGATCATATCTTCCTGTAGTTTCTACTCCATTGTTCTAAATATGGCTGACCATTACACTTCTTTTGCACGCTGTTATTCCCTGTTTACTGAATATGCTGATCATAGAGGGACACGTCTAACCAATTGTAGGATGTGTACTTATCAATAATATTTCTATATCATGCCAGTGAAGCAGAACTCCTTGGCCATTGAAGCATGTGGTAAATAAGGAATTATTTTGTTAAGTAACTCTGAGAGTAAGAAAATAATTTTTTTTTAAGTTTAGGAGTAAATCAGATGTCTTTGTAATACCGTGATTTAGATTATGTAAGCATTTTTCTCAATGGTAAAGAACCACAGAATTTTAACTGCCAGTAAATTAAACCATATTTGAAGCTACAGAAGGGACCAGAAATATCTATTGGGTTGACAACTAAAAAAGGGGCTTGCTAATTCTATGATGTTCTAACAATTCACTTCATGAATAATATTATGATTTGGTTCAGATAGGCAGAGTGTTAGTTAAAAGGCTTAACAATAAAATTCCATCTCAGAGCCAAAAGGGGCTGATGATCAGAAACATGTGTAGTTAATGAATTCCCACTGGTTGTGGTGAATGACTAGTTTAACACGTCAATGGATGAAATTCCTGATTTCTGTACAATGTTACAGTTGGTAAGCTGCTTCATAGCTTCATACTAGCCCCTTCTGTTAAATGAAGTGGACACTCATAGTGAGCATGGTCATTTGGTTTTCTTCAGTAAATCACAATTTAATGGAACATGCTTCAATCTGCAGGTCTATTCTGCAACTCAAACCTGGCTATCACTTTACCAACTGATTTTATCTGAAGTGTGATGAACATGATTGTTTTAAAATTGAACCAAGAAACGTTTGAGGGAAAAAAATAAAATGTAATCTTGTCATCTTTTAAGTGCTATTGAGTTGCGGGCCTCACCTTTCACCTCAAACTGTGAAACAAAGGTTATCGTTGGCAGCATCTGGATACAAATAGCTCTATTGGGAGGAACAGCTTTGGTACTTTGAAATACCTGCACGTCACAAGCTTAGAACCAGGAAATCATTGCAAGTTGACCAGTGATCTGTTGTTGAAGATAGCAGACCTAGGAGGATCACAGGAAGCCATCTGGTAACAATAGAAGACAAAAATAGGCACATACATGGAGACAACACAGTTGTGCTATTCAAGAGATATTCAATTGAATTTTTACGCTCAATATTTTCATATTTCTGCAACTAAAATAATACATTTTCTATTGTTTACCACAATGCTGTTGTGAGTTCTTATTTCTGGTCCAAGGCCTATGCAACTGCATTTCTATGGACTGTGACAGCACAATAATTGGCAATGCAGGACCATGGCTGTAAACCCTCAGAAGATCCCAATGTCATGACTCGTCTCCGTTTAGTTGCTTTGAACAGCAGGAATCCCTTTTAGCTGCATTACCAGGCTAAACTTTCCTATTGCTTTCAGTTAGCTTGAGGTTTTTTTGGTATGTAACAATGTTAATTTTATTTAACTATTGAAAATTCTGTGTTACCTTCATCAGTTATATGTCTTTTATTTCATTTTATTTGGAGGTACAGCACAGTAACAGGCCCTTCTGGCCCAACGAGCCCGCACCGCCCAATTACACCCATGTGACCAATTAACCTACTAACCTGTATGTCTCTGGAACGTGGGGAAACCGGAGCACCCGGAGGAAACACAGGTGCAGTCACGAGGAGAACGTACAAACTGCTTACAGACAGCAGCGGGAAATGTACCCCGATCACTGTCACCATACAGCGTTACACTAACCGCTATACTACCGTACCATCTATATTGAGATGGCTACACAACATACTTGGATTAACAGTCTAAAATAACCCAAGGCCCGATGGACTGGAGCAGAAATACTTTATGGCTAAATACCTGGTACTGGTTGAATGTTATACTCCACCTGCTAGTTTGCCTCATTTGAAGTGAATATGCAGTCATAGAAACAGTTCCAATTACTCTGACAGCTTTGGCTATAAAGCTATGACCACTTCCACCAGAAAGGACAAGGAGAGCAGGTGGATTGCCTGAAGGCTTCTCAGTAAATCACACTATCCTGGCACCATTCCTTCATCATTGTGAGTTTTAAGTCCTGGAATAGCCCTCCCCCAATATCACCTCAGAGGACTGCAAAAGTTCATGAAGGTGACTCATCACCGCCTTCTCAGTGACTGCGACTTCTGGCCGTTTCATCAATGTCCAGTCCCATAAATAACTGAAATAAAAATGCAAGCGCAACCCTCCTGACTGAGGTCAAATTCCTCTTTGTGTGGCTCTGTTTTCTGCCATGAGATTGTCACTTCCACCCCCACCACCCACTCTTCTCATTACTACCATTGGAGAGCCTGAAAACACACACTCAACCTTTTAGGAACAGCTTCTTCCCCTCCAACGTCAGATTTTTCAACGGACAATGAACTCATGAACTCTACCTCACTATATTTGCTCTCTTTTTGCAGTACATTTAATTTTTATATATATTTTGTATTGTAATTTCTGGTATATTTTACGTATTACACTGTATTGCTGCTGCAAAACAACAAATTTCATGACACAACAAATTCCAGTGACAATAAACCCAATTCTGATTGTGGTTCACTTTTTCTTACATTACAATATGGATTTTATTCCCAAAGTAATTACAACGACCTTGAAGCATTTTAGGATGCTCTGACTCTGTAAAAAAAAAGCAATAAAAGATGCAAATTGTTCTTCTTTTAAAATACAATAAAAAATAAATTGTTCGATTGTCTGCTTTTAGGAGATAAGTTATAACATTAAAACTAATATCAGGTTATCATTATTGCAGCAAGCTCCAATTTCATCCGTAAGTATTAAGAGCTTATCACAGAGTTAGTGTAGGTGTATTAGTAGTCTGTTTGTCACCTCCCAGAGATTGCTCTCTGCTTTTCATTCAAACCAGATCAAGAGATATTGATAATTTACAAGAATTTATCTTTTTACCATCTGTTCTTCAGCAGGCTTCTCCGAGATCATAGGCTTACAGAAATAGTTGGAGATCTGCAGAAGGGTAAATTTGACTGAAAATGGGCTTGGGATAGGACGCTGAATGAATTTCTCCTAATCTTCTTATCTAAGTGACATTTTGAGAGTGTTTTTTCCTCATTTTCTGCTGAAAGCGATTTAAAGCCCACACAGTTGATGTATGTTTTGCAACTGCTGAAGATATTTCAGGTCATTGAAAAACTCACATTTGTTTCTTTGGCTGACTGGCACACATGTAATTTTGCAGATGTAGTTTGAGTGAGTAATGAATTGGGACAGACCACACTGGGCTTCACTGACACCTATTAGAACCTATTTTCTGTAAAATAATTATTATAAATGGCTTTCAGTTTTCTGTGGGAAATCTGCTTTGGGTTAGATCTGTAAGTCATGAGGATGACAAATGGTACTTGAGAAAATGTAGCTAGAAAGCCATTACATTTCAAAATGAGCCAGACATATATTTATTACAAAAGCCACGGTATGTAAATCCATCTTCCCCTTCAAAGGGGGCAGCTAGATGTGGCTAACAAATGGTGATACTGATGGACAAAACCTTCAAGTGATTTTATTTAACTTATAATATATGTTTGCCACGTTCAGTGCAGCCATCTTATTGGATACTGCTGTCAACCAAATGTGAATGAATGTTTTACATAATTCTGTTTTGTTCATTTCAGGATGGGTCACGGCAAAGGCGGGACAGGAAAAAGACGGTCTCTTTCAGCAGTATGCCCAACGATCGCAAAATCAACAGCACTGCAGCCTGCATCTCCTTCATGCTGGAGGGATGTGAGATGAAAAAGATTCGCTCAAACTCCAGAGTGTACAACCGTTACTTCATTCTTGATTCTGATATGAGATCGCTGAGATGGGAGCCATCCAAAAAGGACTCCGACAAAGCAAAAATTGAAATAAAGTCCATCAAGGAAGTGAGATTGGGAAAGAAGACCCCTGTGCTTCGCAGTAATGGGATTTCAGAGCAATTTTCCGATGAATGTGCTTTCTCGATTATTTATGGGGAGAACTATGAATCATTGGATTTGGTTGCTAGTTCTGCGGATATTGTGAACACTTGGGTTATGGGACTGAGGTACCTGGTATCATATGGAAAACATACGCTTCACGTGACAGAGTCAAACCAAAACAGCCTGAGGTCTTCCTGGCTGAAGTCAGTGTTTCACACAGGAAATGATGGTACTCAAGGTCTCATTCCACTGACTAGGGCAGTCCAACTCATTAAAGGTTTGAGTCCTGGGATAAAGACAACAAAACTTGAGCTGAAATTTAAAGAACTGCAGAAGGCAAAGGACAAACTCGGAACTGAAGTTACCTTGGAGACCTTCACCGAGGCTTACTGTGAACTCTGCACCCGGCCAGAGATATATTTTCTGCTTGTACAGTTCTCCAGTAATAAAGAATGGCTTGACTCCAAGGACCTTATGTTGTTCCTGGATGTAGAGCAAGGAATGGAGGGCTTGACGGAAGAGATGTGTTTGGAAATCATTCGCAAATATGAACCATCGCAAGAAGGTCAGGAGAAAGGTTTCCTGTCCATAGACGGTTTTACAAATTACCTTTTATCACTTGAGTGCCACCTCTTTGATCTACAACATGAAAACGTGTGTCAAGATATGACTCAGCCTTTGTCTCATTACTACATTAATTCTTCCCACAATGCTTGTCTGCTGGAAGACCATTTCTGGGGTTCCTCAGACGTTAATGGGTATATACGAGCTTTGAAAATGGGCTGCCGTAGCATTGAACTTGTGGTTTGTGATGGCCCAGATAATGAACCTCTGATTTATGCCGGCAACTTGGTGACAGCGCAAATACCCTTTCGGACAGTTATTGATGTGATAAATAAGTATGCTTTTGTAGCTTCACAGCACCCACTGATTCTCTGTTTGGTGACACGGTGCTCAGTCCAACAGCAGAAAGTGATGGCTCAACATATCAAGAAGATTCTGGGGGACAAATTACACGTGGATCCTCCAGATCCAGAGAGCAATTACCTCCCATCACCAGAACAACTCAAGGGAAAGATTCTCCTTAAAGGAAAGAAGTTGCCTGGGAATTACTCTGATTCTGAAGGAGATGTTAGTGATGAAGACGAAGGGATCGAAATGTGCCAAGGCATGGCTGAAGACAGTATGGATCAATTGACTGTACCCTCGGAAAGAAAGCTAAGGCTTTCGAAAGAGCTCTCCGATCTGGTGAGCTTCTGTAAGTCAGTGCAGTTTAGGGACTTTGAGGTTTCCAGGAGAAATCAGAAATACTGGGAAATTTGCTCATTCAGTGAGGTGGTGGCAAGCAGAATTGCCAATGAATATCCAGAGGACTTTGTGATTTACAATAAAAAGTTCTTGTCTAGGGTATACCCCAGCCCCATGAGAATCGATGCCAGTAATATGAATCCCCAGGACTTTTGGAAATGTGGTTGCCAGATGGTGGCTATGAACTATCAGACTCCTGGGCTAATGATGGACCTCAACATTGGCTGGTTTCGACAGAATGGAAACTGTGGGTATGTACTCCGTCCTGCCATCATGAGGGAAGAGGTATCCTACTTCAGTGCCAATGCAAAGGATTCTTTGCCAGGAGTGTCAGCCCAGCTTCTTCATATTAAAATCATTAGTGGGCAAAACCTGCCCAAGCCTAAAGGCTCTGCAGCCAAGGGGGATGTTGTAGAACCATATGTGTATGTGGAGATCCACGGGATTCCAGCTGATTGTTCAGAGCAAAGGACTAAGACAGTGACTCAGCATGATGACAATCCTATCTTTGATGAGAGCTTTGAGTTTCAAATTAATTTGCCTGAGCTTGCACTCTTACGCTTTGTAGTTCTAGATGATGACTACATCGGGGACGAGTTCATTGCGCAGTACACCATACCCTTTGAATGTCTGCAGGCAGGATACAGACACGTGCCTCTTCAGTCCTTGACAGGAGAGTTCCTTCCACACTCGAGCTTGTTTATACATGTGGCTGTTAGCAATCGACGAGGTGGCGGGAAGTCCCAAAAAAGGGGGCTTTCTGTTCGCAAGGGAAAAAAGGCCAGAGAATATACTTCCACCAAAACTGTAGGGATCAAAGTTATCGACGAGGTCTTTAGAGCAGCTACTCAGCCCTTATGCGAAGCAATGGACTTCCGAGAAAACGTACAGGTATGGTTTGTATTAGAATCAGTGTTATTTGGCGCTTCTCTTCCATTTTCCTCCAGATTTCTTTCACTTGTCCCATCCTTCTCATCAGCAAAATACAATTGCAAATTAGAAATGCCATTCAGCCCAATTTAGGTATCCCATTAAGGACATGGGACCCATATACAGGAACTATATGGCGGAGAATTCAAATGGCTCTTTAATGTCTGCAGGATTTCTGTTTCCAGTGCTCTTTTCTTTTATTCACTTTAACTCCTAACCATTATTTGCATGAGGAATTTCATGCTTACAGCTTTATTAATGTTAAAACAGGAGACACAAGAGGCTGCAAATGCTGGCACCTGAAGCTAAAGTTTAAGAGCTGGAAGAATGCCATGAGTCAGGTACCATCTGTGGAGGCAAAGAGATGAATCAGAATCAGGTTTATAGTCACTGACGTAAGTCACGAAATTTATTGTTTTGTGACAGCAGTACAGTGCAGGCCTAACAAATTTCTGTAAGTTAAATATAAATAGATAGTGCAAGTGAGGAATAGCGAGCTGGTGTTCATGGGCTCACAGACCGTTCAGAAATCTGATGGCAGAGGGAAGAAGCTGTTTCTAAAATCTTGAGTGTGGGTCTTCAGTCTCCTGTACCTCCTCCCTGAGGTGGTAATGAGAAGAGGACATGTCACAGATGGTTAATTTTTTGGATCAAGACACTTAGGCAGAATCTCAAACTGAAACATTGACCATCCCTTTGCCTCCACAGATGCTGCTTGAACCTCTGAGTTCCTCCAGCACTTTATATTTTTAGTAACATTAAACCAACATCTCCTTATTTATTCTCATAACTGAGGTAACTTTGCAGAGGAACCCTTCCCGTACTTTTCTTCATCTTACATGCATTATTGTGAGCATCCCTCATGCAATCCCATTCAATGGTAATACCTGAAGCGTTTTGGGTTTTCGGACTTGCTACCTCACTCTCTTGTATCTCATTCAGACTTGTCTCAATTGACAGCCCTAGGGCTGAAGATTCAAGATTTATATGAGAAGTATGTAGGTTGACATTATACTGCTGAGCAAAGCACTCTGTTGCCAGAGGTACTATATTTTACAGGAGACCTCCATCGAGCACCTACTTTCCGAGGAAGTTTCACCTACTCTCCCAGGTGGCTACATATTGTAATGGAGAGCAGGGACATGATCCTGGTCAATATTTATTCCCTCACACTGTCCATTATCATCACTTTGCTGTTTCAGGGAGCTTTCTGTGCATAAAAATCATTAAACTGCATCTCCTCTCTTGTCAACTTCAATAACTTGTTAGGTGCTTTGGGGATGTGAGAGGAGCTATAGAAATGCAAGCCTTCCCTCAAGGCTGAAGGGGCAGCACTATAGCATAGTGTTTAGCATAATGCTATTATAGCACCAGCGACCTCTATCTGTAAGGAGTTTGTACGTTCTCCCTGTGACCACTCGGGTTTCCTCTGGGTGCTTCCGTTTCCTCCCACATTCCAAAGGCATATGGGTTAGTAGGTTAATTGGTCATGAGTGTAGTTGGATAGAAACATAGAAAACCTACAACACAATACAGGCCCTTCGGCCCACAATACTGTGCCGAACAAGTCCATACCTTTAGAAATTACCTAGGGTTACCCATAGCCCTCTATTTTTCTAAGCTCCATGTACCTGTCCAGGAGTCTCTTAAAAGACCCTATTGTATCTGCCTCCACCACCGTTGCCGGCAGCCCATTCCATGCACTCACCACTCTCTGTGTAAAAATCTTACCCCTGATGTCTCCTCTGTACCTACGTCCAAGCACCTTAAAACTGTGTACTCTTGTGCTAGCCATTTCAGCCCTGGACAAAAGCCTCTGACTATCCACACGATCACTGCCTCTCATCGATGGTGCGGATTTCCTGGGCCAGAAAGGCCTGTTCATTCGCTGTTCTTCTAAATGAATAAAAAATAAATATATGAACTTGCCAAGCTGTTTGTCTGAGGGGGATAGTTGTAACTTGGATACAGAGTTTCCTGTTTCTGTCACTAGATATTATTCAACAGCAGGGAACTCTTGGATAATAATTACTTGCAGGATTCTTGGCTGATTTTCTCCTTTCTCCCTTCCAAAGTCAGCCCCACCCGTGGCTCACTGGGACGTGTCTTACTTCCTTAGCTATTGGCCAACTGAGCAGATTTATTTTCTCATTGCAACTCTTTAAAGCCTCTCTGGCCTCAGCCTGCTCATTATAAGTGGGTTATCAAGTGCAGTAATGTCCATTATACTGCCATCTGATGACTCCGAAATCCCAAAGCACCAGAGACTGCAGATACTGGAACCTGGTGCAACAAACAATCTGCTGGAGGAACACTGCAGGTGAAGCAGTATCTGTGGAGGGGTCGGGGTGGAGTGGGGGGGGGGAAGAAAGCGTTATCATATGAGGGGCATTTGATGGCTCTGGGCCTGTACTTGCTGGAATTCAGAAGGATGAGAGGGGAATCTCATTGAAGCCTTTTGAATGTTGAAAGGCCTAGACAGAGTAGATGTGGAAAGGATGTCTCCCATGGTGGGAGAGTCTAGGACAAGAGGGTATAGCCTCAGGATAGAGGGGCGCCCTTTCAAAACAGAGATGCAAGAAATTTCTTTAGCCAGTGCGTGGTGAATTTGTGGAATTTGTTGCCACATGCAACTGTGGAGGCCATGTCATTGGGTATATTTAAGAGATTGATAGGTTCTTGATTGGACATGGCATCAAAGGTTACAGGAGAAGGCCGGGAACTGGAGTTGAGGAGGAGATTAAAAAAAAGGATCAGCCATGATCGAATGGTGGAGCAGACTCGATGGGCCATATGGCCTAATTCTACTTCTATGTCTTATGGTCTAAATTGTCGATATTTCTGGTCTAAACCAGACATCACGATGGATATCGCAAATCAGTTCCAAACTCCCAATGGTTAAGTATCAACAGACAATATTTCCCACCCTCCTACTCCACCTACCGGGACCCTGCTTCCTGCACCCATTCTAACAGACCAAGGCTAACCTCCACTCATCTGGGCCTGGTTCCCACATTCCCACCAACACTCCACAGACCTGATTGCCACACTGCCTTCAAGTGACCTGGTTCACTGGAATAAGACCATACGAGCAGAATTAAGTCATCTGGCCACTTGAGTCTGGTCCGCCATTCAATCACAGCTGATTGATTTTCCCTCTCAACCGCATTCTCCCTGCAACCTTTGATGCCCTTACGTGGGATGGCATGGTGGCATAATAGTTAGCACAACGCATTGCTGTGCCAATGATCAGGATTCAATTCCTGCCGCTGTCTGTAAGGCGTGACCATGTGGGTTTCCTCTGGGTGCTCTGGTTTCCTCTCACAGTGCAAAGATATACTGGTCAGTAGGTTAATTGGTCAGTGTAAATTGTTTCATGATTATGCTAGGGTTAAACTGAGGGATCGTTGGACGGCACAGCTCAAAGGGCCAGAAGGCCTTACTCCTTGTTGTACGTCAATTAAAAAAAAACAAGAACCTATCAACCTCTGCTTTAAATATACGCAATGACTTGGCCTCCACAGCTGTCTGTGGCAATGAATTCCACAGATTCACCACCCTCTGGCTAAAGAACTTCCTCCTCATCTCTGTTCTAAAGAGCCATCATTATTTACTGAGGCTGCATTCTTTGGTTCCAGGCTCTCCCACTATTGAAAACAACAGCAAATATGAATTAACTGTGTAACATATTTACAAAAAATGAACCAAGTGTTGAGATGTTAATTGTGAATCTTTAGGAGGCAGTATACTGTATTTTTACTGTACCAGGTAATCTTCTTTGTAACCTGAGTTTGGCAACTCATTCATGAGATGCATTATAGAGCCATACAGCACAGGAACTTGTATTTCAGCTCAAATCAGTCATATAATGAGAAATGAAACCTGCTCAGTTCGCCATAAGGGAGTACATGTCCCAGTGAACCACAGGTGGACTGATTCTGAAAGAGGGAACTAAAAAAATCTGCCAAGACTCCTGCAAAGTAATTGTTAGTCAGCAGTTCCTCGCCATTGGATAATATTTAGTTAACAGAAACCTGAAATTCTTTACCCAGATTAAAAGCCAATAGTCTGGAAAATCTACCAGACCATCATCACCAAAGTCCTGGGCGTGCTTCATTACTGGAGTTTTACTGTAGTGGGTGATCATCTTGTGATAGAGAAGAGGCTGAGAGGGTGATGTGAAACACTAAGATGTACTCGAGTATGGATTATGATCAGAGATTAAGGGAGCTAGTGCTTTACTCTCTGGAGAGAAGGAGGATGAGAGGAGACATGATAGAAGTATACAAGATATTAAGAAGAATAGACAGAGTGGACAGCCAGTGCCTCTTCCCCAGGGCACCACTGCTCAATACAAGAGGACATGGCTTTAAGGTAAGGGGAGGGAAGTTCAAGGGGGATATTAGAGGAAGGTTTTTCACTCAGAGAGTGGTTGGTGAGTGGAATGCACTGCCTGAGTCAGTGGTGGAGGCAGACACACTAGTGAAGTTTAAGAGACTACTAGACAGGTATATGGAGGAATTTAAGGTGGGGGGTTATATAGGAGGCTGGGTTTGAGGGTTGGCATAACATTGTGGGCCAAAGGGCTGTAATGTGCTGTACTATTCTATGTTCTATGTTCAGTGGGTTGGATAATGCTTGATGCTGCCTACTGCCGACGATGCCACCATCCCCCCTCATCAACATGAGAGACGCACCACTGAACCATGGCAATGTCTCCTCAGGGTACTGAATGTGATGGAGCAGCAATAGAAGTCGTATTGTTCAGCTGAATTCACATTCAATATTTTACTATAATATTATGCATACTAAATAAATGTTGGAATTCATAATGGATGACATGGTTAACTTTTATGAGTGTAAATCCCTGAAAGTTTGTAGTAGGTAGAAATTCTGGGGTATTTGTTAAGATCAACTCCTAGAACAAGATTTCATGTCCTCTTGAAAATGACTTTTTGTTCTTTTCCACTATTAATCAATTATAAAAATCCTGATGCAAACAATTCAACCATTTTGTTGCATGAGTTCAGATGCCTATAACTGGTGTTACAGTATATTTTATGGATGTGTTGTGTTTTATACAGAATGCCATGGTCTCTTTTAAAGAGTTGTGTGGTCTGACTCCTGCGGCGAACATGAAGCAATGCATTCTAACTCTGTCGTCATGGTTACTGAACAGTGATAACACAGTGTTGGTGACACTGAACCTCAGCGAACAGTATCCGTCCATGGAGGCACAGGGTCCGATTCCAGACCTTCTCAGGAAGGTTCTAGCAGCCTATGATACAGTGAGTCCACTTATGCAATTTTGTTTTGGTCTGAAATGTGTATGAACACCGTTCTTTTAGTCTTAAAGGGCATAGGCCCACTGCTTAAATCTCACACTGAATTAGTAAAACTGCTGACAGATCTCCTGGAGAGAAATACCCAATGTCCACTTCTGGTGGCAAGTTGAAGGTATGTTCAAAGTTCGAAGTAAATTTAATTATCAAAGTACCAAGAGTAGATGTTACCATATACTACCTTGAGATTCATTTTCTTCCAGGCTTTTACAGGAAAATAAAAAAAGTACAATATAATTTTATGAAAAGCTACAGTATACATGAACAGACAGACTGGCAAACAACCAGCATGCAAAAGACAAACTGTGCAATTAAAATTAATACTGAGAACATGAGTTGTAAAGAGTCATTGAAAATGAGTCTGTGGGCCACAGAATCAGTTCATGATGCCAAGATACACCCTGGGATGCGCTGGATCACGTCAGTGATGTAACCTGGGGTCAGCAGGTGTTTCAGGTCTTTCAACATCAGACATTCTTAGCCAGACAACCCAGCCAGGGTTGTCTCCCAGCAGCATTGTTCCATGGGTCACACCTCTTTATCCATGGCCATCTGGAGGCTCGCTCAGCAGCCTCTCTGATGGTCCTGATGGCTCTTTTCTGTGCAGCCCCCATAATGCCAAGGAGAGAGTTGGTTCTGCACAGCGAGCAGCCAACAAAACCTCTAAACCCCACCTCTACAGGCTGACATCGTGCCGTCCACCCCTGTCTCTGGCACTGCTCTACCAGCTCCTGGTGTTTGGCTCTCTTACACTCAAACACCTCTTCAATCCGGTCTTCCCAAGGATCTGTCGTCTCTCCCATGACCACCTGCTTTGAGATTTCTGACAGAATGACCATATCAGGCCTCAGGGATGCTAATCAGAAAAGAAATGAATAAATGTATCCACACATGTTCAGGCACCTGGTAGTTGTAGGGTAATAATTGTTCCTGAAGCTGTGGTGTAGGGCTTCTGTACCTTCTACCTGATGGCATGTGGTTGTGGCTAACAAGTCAAGCTCTTCTTTTCATTTCACCAACCTTTAGCTAACTTGGGGCTACACTGTGGTTGACTAAAGACTCAAACTATGTACACGTCAAAATAAAAGCTAAATTGGCTGCAGTACTTCTTGGATTAGGGTGCAGTTTCCATAGTAACTAAACTATTCAGCATTAATTATATTTGAACTCATAACCTAACCCATTAATGGGGTTGCAGAAAACTTTGCTTTCAGATTGCAAAATGTAATTAAAAGTTATTATCACATAAAGCCAAAATAATTGGCCAGTGAGTCCCATGAGTAATCATTGAAATTCTATTCACACATGTGACCTGACTGGAAACTTCCAATGTTGTGAAAAGGAAACTGAAACATTTGTAGATCTCAAGATCATTTGATATAGTTACATGTGCACTCAGATCTGGCTTCATGGGATATTTTTCAGGAATATATGAAATGCACCCAACCATCAAATTCTTGGGGCAAAAACACTTTGTTTCATATTCACTGAGAGTGAGGCATTTACATTGGAATCGAATATGTTTAACTGAAATAACAGGAAATAGCAATGGCAGAATTGAACTGGGCAGATAGTTCAAAGGAACAGACAGAAGGCAAGGAGCGATAGACATAAGGAGATAATTCAGGACACTCTGGAAAATACATCCGAAAGGAAGGAAAGATTTTGAGGGAAGGATGAACCAGCTTTGGCCTACCCAGCAAGTTAAGGACCATAAGACATCAGAGCAGAGTTATCTCATTCAGCCCATTGAGCCTAATCCACCATTCATTCCATCATGGCTTATTTATTAACACTCTCACCCCCATTCTTTTGCCTTACCCCCAATAACCTTTGACCCCCCCCCAATCAAAAACTTATCAACCTCTGCTTTAAATATACCCAAGTGACTCGGCCTTAAGGGCTTAAGTTGAAAGAGAAAGAACATACAAATGGTAAATGTTGGCAGTAGACACAGAGACTGAGATAAATTAGGAATTCAGCGAAGCCAGACAAAAAAACATAGATGCTGATGAGAGAGAAAGCAAACTGAGAGTGTAATCTAGTGAGGAAGATAGAATCAGCCAATGAACATCTCTTTATAAAAAGGAAGAGAGAGCTCATGAGAGTGCACATTTCACTGTTTTTCAGACACATTTCACCGTATGTGTCAATGTACATAGGACAAATAAAGCTAATCTTTAAAAAAGAGTCAACTAGGGCATGGGGGAATGAGATTGCAGAAATAGTTATGGGACCAAGTAAACGGCATCAGTCTTAACAATAGAAGGTACAACAAATGCCCCATTAATACTGGAGGAATTAAGTTATCAGCATCACTAGAGAAATAGTTTTAGGCAAACTAAAGAGTTTAAAAGCTGATAAGCCCCCGGCCCAAATGGCTTGCATCTTAGGATTATAAAAGAAATGGTTACTAAAATAGTTGTAATATTCCAAATACCCTTAGATTCTGGAGAAATGCCAGCAGGCTGGAAATCTGCCAATGTGATATGCAAAAGGAGAGGGAGGCAAGAAGTGGAAAAGCCTGGGCAATTAACTGTTATTGTCACGAAAAAGTTGCATGAAGGAAGTAACAGCAGCACATTTTAAAAAATAATGATTAGTCACGCAGAGTCAACCTGGAGTAATGAGAGACAAATTGTGTCTGACAAAGGTATTAGAGTCTTTTGAGGAGGTCTTGATCAGAGTGGATAGAGAGCAACCAGCAGGTGCCGTTGTACTTGCAGGAGGTGCCTGATGAGGCAGCTCATAAGTTGTTAAGTCACAAAATAGGAGCCCATGGTGTTAGAGGCAAAACCTGGCATGGATAGAGATTGCCAGGCAGAAAGTAACGGATAGGGATAACAGGTTTCAAGTTGGCAACTTGTGACCAGTGGAGGACCATAGGAATTATAACCATATAACCATATAACAATTACAGCACGGAAACAGGCCATCTCGGCCCTTCTAGTCCGTGCCGAACGCTTACTCTAACCTAGTCCCACCGACCTGCATTCAGCCCATGACCCTCCATTCCTTTCCTGTCCATATACCTATCCAATTTTTTTAAAATGACAATATCATATCAGTGCTGGGTTTCAACAGATTACAATATACACTCAGTGGCTATTTTGTTAGTTACAGGAGGTACAACTGTTATAATGTGTGGTTTTTGTGTTAATGTCACCTTCTTGTCAGCTTGAAGCTATCTGGCCATTCTGTAAAGACCTCCCCCATGAACAAGGTATTTCTGTCCACAGAACTACCACTCATTGGATATTTTTTGTTTTTTGCACTATTCCCTGTAAACTTTAGAGACTGTTGTGTGTTGAAATCCCAGGAGATCAGCAGTTTCTGCTATATTCAAAGCATCCTGTCTGGCACCAACAATCATTCCACAGTCAAAATCCCTTTGATCACATTTCTTCCCCATTCTGATGTTTGGTCTGAACAACAACTGAATCTCTTGACCATGTCTGTATGTTTTTCTGCATTGAGTTGCTGCCTCATGATTTACTGATTAGATAATTGCATTAACAAGCAAGTGTACAGGTTTGCCTCATAAAGTGGCCACTGAATTATACTGCCACTTAGAGGGAGGAAGCAAACATACTGCAACCAAATCACAAAAATAGATATTAACGTGAATTGCAAGATGGATACTAGCAGTTTATGAAAAGATATTGGTAGGTTATGTGACTGGCAAATGGGGTATAATGGGGAAAATATGATGTTGTTCATTTTGGAAGGGGGTACTAAAAACAATATTACTGATATGGAGGAAAAACTGCAGAAATGGATTTGGAGTCCATGAGGAATGAAATACAAAAAGCTAGTGTACAACTGGAGCACGTAATAGGAAATGCTAGTGAAATGTTGCCCCTTATTACATAGGTGTTGAAGTATGTAAGTAGGAGCCTGACTGCAACTGTATGAGGCACTAGTGGGACGGAATGAAGAGGACAGCAAACAATCCCAAGGCCCCTGTTTACTGAAAGTTATTATTTCATTAGAGATGGTTTGGAGAAGGTTCACTAGAATGATTTGAGTAGAGGGTTTGACATCTGAGGGATGGTTAAACAGGTTGTTTAGTGGTGCTTAGACGAATGAGATGTCATCCTTTTGGAATGGATAAGACTCAAAAGTTAAAGGAAAATTTATTATCAAAGTACGTATATGTGACCATATACAACACTAAGACTCATTTTCTTGCAGGCATGCATAATAGAACAAAGAAATACAAAGCAATCAATGAAAAACTGCACAGTCTGATAAGCAGCCAATTCCTTTCCTGGAGGAGTCCAAAGTAAGAGGGCATGCACTTTGAAAAAGAAGGTGTTGATTTAAGACTGAGATGAGGAAGAATTGTGAGTCTTTTGACTTTCCTGCCACAGGGAGCTTTGGAGACACAGTCCTTATGTATATTTGTTGCTGAAAAGCAATAGGTTTCTAATCAGTAGGAAATCAGCAGAGAAGGGAAGGAAATTAGATAAAGAATGTTGGATCAGTCATTATTCTTTTGATGATAAAACAGCTTCCAGGAGCTGAATGGCCTACTCCCATCCCCATTTCCTATGGTCTTAAATGAATCTTAAGAGTTATCTGACTTTTAAGATTCAATAGGATTTATGCATAAATAAATTTAGTAACACGTTAATAAAAGATAGCAGCATAGAAAATTGTGAGGATAAATGATGCTGACTCAAAGCACAGTGTGAAAAGATTTGCTGGTCTGGACCCATCTCAACTCTGGTTGGATACTTATCCAACCGCTTTAGTTGGAGGAACAACTCCAGTGTCAGTGAAATATAAATTCCTTTCGAAGGCAACACATTGATTTAATTAATAGGAAATGCAGAGAATCTTCAGCATTTCTAATCGCTCCTCTGCTGTTTTAGGCCTCCTGGAGTGCTGTAGGAAGTTAGTTTTGCCTGAACAGAAGAATATTGCAAGATGAGAATTCTTTTGTTCACATTGCTGTCCCTGTCTTGACCCTCATACATTTAATGCCCCATGTTGGTTGTACTGCTTAGCGAATGAATCCAAACAAAACACACTGAAACCAGAATGTACAATAACTCCACCAAATTATCAGCAAGCATATTTTAAAAATACACTATTGGAATTAATAAAGGAATTAAATTTGTGTTTTCTATGAAAACATAGTCAAAACAAATCACATTTCTATTAAATTTTCTTGAAATATTTTTCATCAAACTATTTTAGCATATTTTAGCTTATAATGTGTTATGTATAGTTGTATGGCATTTAAAGATAAAGATCAGTAATCAAAAGGTACAGTGATGCAATAGAAATGAAAAGGACATGGATGTCATAGAGTTCAAGGAAGTGGAACCTTTTCTTCTTAAGCTGTTTTTGATCTTTTGAGAATTCTTCACTGAGTTGAAAATACAATAATCTGAGGCACAAAAGGACTTGGGAGTCCTCGTGCAGGAATCCCTGAAGGTTCATTTGCAGGTTGAGTCAGTGGTGAAGAAGGCAAATACAATGCTAGCATTCATTTCCAGATGACTAGAATATAAAAGCAAGGATGTAATGTTGAGGCTTTCTAAGGCACTGATGAGGCCTCACTTGGAGTATTGTGAGCAGTGTTAGGCCCCTTATCTGAGAAAAGTTGGGCTGACATTGGAGAGGGTTTAAAGGAGGTTCACAAAAATGATTGCAGGACTGAAAGACCTATCATATGAGGAGTGTTTGATGGCTCTGGGCTTGTACTCATCGGAATTCAGAAAAATGAGTAGGGATGTCATCAAAACCTAGCGAGTGTTGAAAGGCTTCGATAGATTGGATGTGGAGAGGATGTTTCCTATGTTGGTAAAGTCTATGACCAGAGGACACAGCCTCAGAATCGAGGGATGCCCATTTACAACGGATATGAGGAGAACTTCTTTAGTCAGAGAGTGGTGAATTATGGAGTTTTTTTGCCACAGGAGGCTATGGAGGCCAAGTCACTGAGTATATTTAAGGCAGAGGTTGATAGATTCTTGATTGGTCAGAGCATGAACAGATATGGAGAGAAGGCAAGAGATTGGGACTGAGAGGGAAATAAATCAGCCATGATGAAATGGCAGAACAAATCCAATGGGCCAAATGGTCTCATTCCGCTCCTATACTTTATGGTCCTATGGTATTCAGCTTCCACTATCACAATTGCTAGATGTTATTCAAATCTATTAAACACCTAATCTGTATTTGGGTAGCCATATACAGTAGCAGTGATCACCTTGGATCATTACCAGAAGCAGAAAGGTACATTTGGCACAGTTTTAGCGCTGTTTGTCCTTCGAGGTTCTTTTGGAATTCTTTAGACTGGCAGTTAGAATAGTGGATGAGGCTTAACAGATTTGATATTTCAGGGAACGTTTTACCAGCTTCCACAGACAGAGCTTGTTTGGGGCTGATGTAATTAATCAACGGTAGATTAACCAGCTGAAATGTTGTATAGAAGCAAAAAATGATGCCACCCACATGGAAAAATATGACTTCACCAGAAGAGTTTCTTGCAATCACACTTAATCCTAATAAAAACACAATCAGTGGGTTGAACATACAATTAGAAATTGTTTTCACATTTCAGAGAGATTGAAAATAGTTACAGGGAAAATATATTTTGAGGAAGTGAAAGTGCATAACCATTATTCATAGCAGTTATTTATAAATAACGCATTAGTGGGAGACCTCATGAAAAATCAAGACTCCTTTCTTGCTCCTTTCATTAAAGTTCTTTATAATTGCCTTAAGATTGCAGAATTAGTTGATGCCAAGTGAGATAAACAAATATTATGGCCTTTTTATGTAATATTTCCATAATATTTAATTCCAAAAAGGTGCTGGCTGTCCATTTTCTCTATACCTCTTATTATTTTGTACACCTCTATCAAGTCAGCTCTCATCCTCCTTCGCTCCAATGGGAAAATCCCTAGCTCACTCACCATTTGCGCATAAAACATACTTTCTAATCCAGGCAGCATCCTGGTAAATCTCCTCTGCATCCTCTCCCAAGATTCCACGTTCTTCCTATAATGAGGTGACCAGAATTAAACATAATACTCCCAGTGTGGTCCAACCAGAGTTTTATAGAGTATTATGAAATTAAGAGTATTATATAAATAAATATTTGAGATAATTTGTATACAAGAACAAAATGAGAAACGACAGCAATATCTGTCAATGATAAAAATCTGAAATAAAACCAGAAACTTGCTCAGCGGGCCATGTAGTATTGAGAAATTATTAATGCTTCAGGCCATTGTTAATACCCAGATGTTGTCTGAACTGCTGAATATTCTGTTTAGTTCTATTAAATGACAAATGATTCGAAACTTGGTGGAGATGATTATGTGTGAGATACAAATTGCTGTTGCGTTAATGAATTAAAACAAAGTACACCCTCCAGTGGAGATTGGGTGAACCCCTCAATTAACCCCTTAGTTAAGCGTATAAAATATTAACCATATTTCCTGATATCCACTAACTTGGACTGTGCTCTCAGTCCAAATAAAGGGTATTTACCCAAAATTTCAACTGTCCAGTTCCTCAGCAGATGCTGCCTGGCCCGCTCAAGTTTGTCCAGCACTTTGTGTGTTGTGTGTGGTATTTGCACAGGATATTACACGTTGGTAATGGTCTCAGATATGAAGGATACAGCATAGGTGAGGTGTTAAAGGATCAATCTCGTGCATGAGTGAATATCTTAGTGAAGGGGATGGAAGTGGATATTGAAAGGAAAATAAGGATAAGAGAGATACAATGGCAGTAAGGGCGACATTATTCAGATATTGTAGGGCCTTTCAGCTTTTTCAGCCCTTTAGCAGAGATGCATCTGCTCGCCGTGTCCAAACCAGAACAGATGCTCAATGCACGTTTGACCAAGAGGAGATCACCTCATGAGTCATTTCCTTTGAGTTATTTTCATTCCCTTTATAAAGCAAACAATCAGCTGCCAATTGTGTGCTTGGTATTTTTAACATGTTATATTTTGGAATGCTAGTTCTGCATGCTGCTGGAAGAATCCAAGCCTATTAAAGAGCTACATCCTGCAAATTGTTTGAAAATATTCAGCACGCTGGCTTTTTCTTCTCTTGAGCTGGATCTTATACCAATTCAGGCTAGACATCGTTGATCGTTGATATCAGCAGATTAATCTAAGTTCAAAGTAAATTTATTATCGAAGTATGTATGCAATATACAACCTTGAGAATAATTTTCTTGCAGTAAAATAAGGAAATGCAATAGAATCCATACATAACAAAGGTAGAGTCCCTGAGAGTGAGTGGGCCAAGTGAAGCCATCCACGCCAGGCCGGATCCCGGTGGTTGTCAGGCAACACCAATTCCTAAGACCCAAGACTCCTGCACCTCTTGCCTGATGGTAGTAGTGAGGAGACAGAGAGATCGAACAAACAGGCAGATTGAAAGGGCTCAGGTGGGGGGGATCTTAGCTAGCACGGACTGTGGGGCTGAACACTGGTTCATTTTCCACTCTCGACCCTCAACTCTTTAATCTGGCTTGAAGTCCACCCAGCTGCTTTCTCTTCCAGCGATGGTCGACCTTTGTCCGCTTCAGTGGTCTTAACCATCTGGAAACTTTCCCAGAATGTTAACACTTTCAAGCATACAAGTAGGCCCCAACGCTGGGTAACTTTGAGTTCATCAAGAAGCCCCCAGAGGCTCAGTAATTTTTATAAATCAATGGAGACTTAAAATAAATAAAGAGGATTCCAAAATGTGACTACATAATGCTAACGCATTTAAGCAAAGGTATTCTGACAAAGGTTGAAAGCGGAGTGGTTACTGAGATATTTAGTTAATCAGAATAGATAGTTTCATTAGGGTTCACTAAGTTTCTACATGCCTTGAGAAGGGAACAGTATCATAAGAAATTCAATCATGCAGATACAAAGGTGTCAGAAAAAAAATCAAATGATCCATCAAAAGTCATATTCTCAAGTTTGTTCATCTTACTGTGAGGAAGTACTGCTTACTTAGGGGAAGCAGGCCTGATAGCCTAACTGGTCCATGCTGACCAAGATGCCCATCTAACTTAATCCCATTTTCCTGAGTTTAGCCCATATCCATCTAAACCTTTCCTATCCAAGTATCTGTCCAACTCTCTTCTAAAAGTTGTTATTGTATGTACCCCAACCACTTCCTCTGGCAGCACGTTCCATATATGTCAAACCCTCTTTCTCTCAAGTTCTAATTAAATCTCTTCCCTTTCACCAAAAACCTATACCCTCTAGTTCCTCCCTATAGATGCTGCCTAGCCTGCTGTGTTCTACAAGCATTTTGTGTGTGTTGTTGTTGTTTGAATTTCCATCATCTGCAGATTTCCTCGTGTTTGCCCTTTAGTTTTTGATTCCTCAACCCTGAGTGTTCACCCTATCTACACCCCTCATGATTTTATACACTCATGGGATTAGGTGGTATGTTGAGTAGGAAGGAGGACATTAAGATACTTTGTGGAGACTTCAAGACAAGCTGACTGAGTGGGCAAGAATATGGTGCAATGCAGATTATTTACTAAACAGTGAGAGATTTGTTGGTTGTGTTGATGATCACAAGAATAAGGAAAGCAAATGGAAAGTTGGCCTTTATTCTGAGAAGATCTGAATAAAGGAGGAAAGGTACTTTAATATATTCATGTCAGGCCTTGATGGGACCACATTTAGAATATTGGTCACCTTAAACAAAAATGAAATACTTGTGATAGAAAGAATGAGATTGGATCCAGAAAGTATTGATAGATGAGGAGAGATTGAGTAGGATCAGTCTGCATTCTCTAGTTTAGAATGAACAAGAGAATATCTCATTGAAACTTACAAAATTCGTATAAGGTTTAGCAAGCTGGATGTAGGGAAAATGTTTTCCTGGTTGAGGAGCCTAAGGCCAGGCATGACAGTTTCAGAATAAGTTATAAGTCATCTATGACTGAGATGGGGAGAAACTACTTCACTTTGAGTCCTTGGAGTTGTTTACCCTGGAGGCAGTGAAGGCTCAATCACTGTGTTCGTAGACAAACAGAGCACAATAAATATTAAAGGAATCAATAGATTCGGGATAATGGAGGAAAATGGCGTTGAAGTAAAAGAGCATTCATATTCATAATCAAGGGCAAGCAGGCTTAAAGGACCAAGTGGGTCCACCTAATCCTATTTATTTTGTTGTTGTGTTCTTAAAGGGGCTGTAAACCCACACAGGTCAAAAGTAAGTGTGATGTGCACCTCATCAATAATCATCCCTTCTGAACATTTCCCTTCCTGCATCATTTCCTCTGCGTACAGCTCTGTTAAACAAGAAACTGCTCATCTAGTGGCCTTCAAAACAAGAAAAAAATTAAGAATAATACACAGAAGATGCTGGAGGAACTCAGCAGGTCATCTAGAATCTATGGAAAGGAATAGCGAGTCAACGTTTTGGGCTGAGACCCTTCAAGAGGACTTGAAAAAGGGGAATGAAGCCAAAATAAGAAGGCAAGGGAGGGGAAAGAGTACAAGCTGAAAGATGATAGGTGAAGTCAGGTGAGCCAGAAGGGAGGTGAAGGGGAAGGTAGGTAGGTGGATGGGAGAGTAGGAGGATGAAGTGAGAAGCTGCGAGGTGATAGGTGGAAAAGATAAAGGGCTGAAGAAGATGGAATTTGATAGGTGAGCAGAGTGGACCATGAAAGAAAGGGAAGGAGGAGGAGCACCAGAGGAAGGTGATAGGCAGGTGAGGAGAAGAGAGGGGGTAAGAGGAGAACCAGAGTGGGGAATGGAAAAAGAGAGAAGAAGAAGGGGGAGAAATTACCAGAAGTTAAAGAAATTGATATTCATGCCATCAGGTTGGAAACAACCCAGACAAAATATATAAGAAAAAAAAGTTTTTCAACTTCTCCAGTAATTCAATATTTTCTTCACTTCTTATTGTTTTAACCTACACCCTAAGCATCGATTAGGGATTGTGCTGGAAACCTGAATTGTCAGAGTTGACTGTTGCTTGTAACATTGGCAAATGGTGTTTTTTGTGATAGCTTTAGAAATAAAACAATATGAGGACTCCAGTTTGTCATACTAGCATACAGACAGCTCAAGGGAACTACACCTTAGTTGTCCTGTCATTTCACGGATTAAATTTTATCAAAGGGATTGCACATTGAAATTAGGAAAGGGTAGGTTGTGGCCCTCAGGACCCTACATTGAATTCAGCAATGTCAGATAATTGACCTTTCCAGTTTGTCTCATGTACTAGCCAGGTCTGCTGTGAGGATATTCACCTGCAAGTCAATAAAGTTGTTCTCCAATCAAGGGCATGACTAGTCCTCAGAATATTATCAGCAGCTGCAGTGTTCTGCAATGCCTATGTCCAGTAGTGTTTCTCTTTCTTTTCTCACTTCCTAATCACCTTCCTTTTCTTCCGTCTCCTCAAGACTGATTGTCGCTCATTAAGAAGGCATTGCTTTCTTAGATTGCACTAAGAGCATCTTTGTCTTCTGAAATTTCTTGCTCTCCGCTCAATGTTCTCTCTCAGTGCCACTTTTTTGAATTGAAAAGGCACTTGTTATTCACCTATCCCAGTTCCAACATTTCTAACACTGTTTTATTCCAGTTTTCTTTAAGTGAAATTTCTTGATTTCTCTCCTTACTGGCCTAGCTGGAATTTTTGAGGGACACCTTGGGCCATAGGGACTGTTTCTGTAATATACTGTTCTAAGGAGACGCAAGAGACTGCAAAATGCTGGAATCTGAAACAACAAACAACCTGCTGGAGGACCTCAGTGGGTCAAGCATCATCTGTGGGGGAAAGGAATGGTGGGAATGACTATTTTGCATGCGTTGGACTATTAAATTTAACTATGTTTTGGGAGCTCGTTCATATGTGGAGATGTCTACGAATGAAACGTTCAGAGCTCAGAGACAGCCTGCATGCCTAAATGTGGTTTGAAGAGACAATACTTTCATTGTTACACCCGAGCTGTGTCAGAAAGCTCTCAGACTGCCCCAGGCTAACGAGAACTTGCATTTACATTGCAGCTTTCAACTGAGAAAAATTGAACAGAGTAATGGAAAGATAAAAACAAAATTTGTGAATTGTATTCTTGAAAGCTGGATTTCATCTTGGGTGAACTGGAGTGGTATTAGATTTATTGTAGAATTAGGCACTTATTTAGGGAACTGGGGAGGTGGTCAGTCCTTCCTCTGCCATCACTCCACAGGATAAAAAGCTGCCCTTTTCAAATAGCAGGGTTTCCTGCCTTCTTTGAATCTTACTGAGAACTTTTTCCTGAAAAGAAATTACGGCCATATGTTTTGCCCAACTTTTTTTTAAGCGTTTCCCTTTCCATTCAAATCTCTTTCTGGAATTGCAGTGAAATTCAAGCTAATCCATATTCTGTTTTCAGTCCCTCGTCATCTATGTCAAGAAGTTTTAATTGAAGGGAATAATCCCACTATGAATATTTATTTACTAAAGCCATCTGAGGCTGAAAATGTGATACAGCTATTGATGATTCATTGCATTCTGTCCTCCCTATTACACAGCTGAAAAGGAATCCAGGCACAGATATACTCTGGTTAAATTGCAGAGGTTTTTCCAAATTAAAAACATGAGTGGTATTATTAAATGTGCCAAAATAATTCATATATTAAGCAATCTGAAATTATTACTTTCTTTATTTTTGAGTATTATCTTGCTACCAAAGATACATTCTTTTGTGTGCAATGCAAATGTTATTCTGCAAGAAACATTTAGAACTGGGTAGAACTTATCCTAACCCATCTCATAAAATAACAATGAGAGCAGCATCAACTCCTCCAGCCCCCGACCACTCCCATAAAATAATCTTTAATTTTACTTTGATAATTCTTTGTTTGAATATTCCCTAAACATAGAACAGTAACAAACTTTTAACCACTTTTCTATGAAGTGAGTCAAGATGTTTTACAGGATTGCAATCAATTGGATTACCATTTGTAAGACACTGCTATGAGCACAACAATAAATACTCCTCAAGATAATTTCATTATTACAAATAATTTTGAGACATTTTTAAAGGGAAGTGCAGAGTGCTAAAGAAGTGAATATTGTAGAGATACCATATATAAGCTGTTGTCATGTTGCTTCACCTGTGACCTGTGACAGATGCCCAAAGTCTTCACCCCAACATTTTAGACACGCAGAACCAGCAGACACAAGCCTGTTCCTATTTGCACAGCTATATGATTCATAGATTTTCATTTAATAGATATACTCAGTAATCAATTAAGCCTGATTTATTAATGATCTTAGTTACTTTGATCAAATATGCAACTAATTAGAAAGTGCTTTAGAGCTCAGTGGGAAAATTGACATTCAGTCTTTATGGCATTCATGCAATTGTCAAAGCTTTAGGAATAGAGTGGTAATGAGCTGTGCTGATTCACCTTTTATATTAACTAATTCATTTTAATTGCAAAAATTTTCCTCAAATCTTGAGGAGTAATAATTTTTTGAATTATTTATTTTTGAATCCAGATTTAACTCTACTCTTGCAATAGAGAATAAAAAAACTATTTAAATAAATATGATTTTTGCAAGCAATGCTTAGGTTTTTAAAGTCACAAACTAACTTTCTCTGCTTAGAGTTAGTGGGAATTTGCTCTGAGGAGCATCAATAGCATCTAACAGAGATTACTTATTGCTTAAAGTAACAGTTCTCAACAGCCTGCTGTGCACTCTGTAAATATAATTAATGAAGCATTTTTTGCAGCATAAAGCCTCCAGCTGGTCATAGCTGGTTCACTATAAACCAGGACCATGCAGATCCTGATATATGTTTATCCCACATAAATATCACCGTGGACCTACTGTACCCTATTGTGTGACAGCAGTTTGCAACACTACTTTCTTTACCGTCGGATTTTATAACACTGGGAATTTGATGTAGGAGGTTTTGCTGCAGTGCATTTAAAATATAGAAATGTTCTGTTTGTATACATTTCTTTCAGTTTTTATGTACATTCATTTCTAGCTATAAAAGTGTGGCCTTTCTTGTGATTTAGGAAATATGGAGGCAGGTTGTGCAGGGACAACAATGCAATAATGAGCTGGTAATTTATTTTAATAGAGTTGATCTAAAAAGGAATATTAGCTTTATTGCCTGGAGTTAGAGTTCAGAAAAAGAGTATAGTCATAAATAAGGTGCAACTATGCTTGAAGTACTGTGTACAGCAGTGATAACAGTTCATTTCCAGAGGAGCTCATGGACAATCATTAAGATTTAGTGTGTGGTTAAAAGAATACTTAGTTCTGCTATAAATATTGTGTACAGCATTCTAATGAGTACTGTGTACTTAATCAAGGATGTTCTTGCATTTGAAGCAGTCCACTTCCATGGTTGGCAAAGTGGTCCCATCAATTTTCTGAAGTGGGTCTTAAACCTACAACTGTCAGCTTCAGGAAGGTTTCCTAGATTTAAGGCGGAGGTGCTCATAAGTCGAAATGATTAGAAAGCTAAAACTTCTGGCACTTGGCTGTTTATCAAAGAAGGCTATTCTTTCAGCAGAGTAAGGTCCTTTGCGTATCAAGCTTACAAGAATGGGACAGCTGTGAGGAAACATTTGCCATGTTGGGGTTATTTTCCTCAGGCCAGCAGGGTTTACGAAAGAATTATTGCAATATGTAAAATAATGAATTCATGCAGGAATCAGCACCTGATGTGTGGGGGGAGGGGGGAGATGAAGGTGGGAGAACATAATTGTATTTAAGGTAATTTGTGAAAGATTGGAGGAGTTGAGAAAGTGTGTTACACTAAAGTCAGGAACTGCTTAAAGACTTTAAATTTTAAACAGATAAAACTTAAAAATTCAACATTTAAAAAGTAGTTGAATCAGCGAATAATACATGGGCTCGAATGGGGATTGGTCTCAAAAGCTCTTTTTCAGTTTGATAATGGCATTCTGCGCTATAAACATTTCTATGACTCCATGATTATATGCCTAAATTATTGAACTTGTAACTTAGAGGTTGGGCAAACAGTCTGAGGTGATTTAATATCCCACACCAGCAGTTTACAAAATGATATCTCACACCATTTATTTTGTTTATATTACTATAACAGGAGAAAACTGCCAAAGGCATTTCACCATTAACACTGTAATATAATGGGATATTTTTACTTTCAAATAAATGAGTTGAGATGTAACAGTCTCTCTCTCTCTCTGTCAGAACGAACAGTAAAGAATGTTTATCCTAAAACCATAAAATAAATTAATGATTTTGAAATCTTTTAGTGCAATGGACAGGATATAATATTGAGTTCTAATGCAAAAAATACAATCAGTAATTTCTTTAAACTGAATTGCAGCTTGGAGTATAATATCAAAATTGTTAAATCTATCAGCTAGAAGATGTCAAATGCTGATATTTCTAATATACAACCTACCCTGACATTTCAAATTCAGAACATTTACTGCAATTTGTTTTCTTTCAATGCCCCCACGAGCTGCATTGGTAAATGTTTGACTAATGTAGGATATGGTAATACCAAACTTGCTAAATCTTCTCCTCTGGGTAAGGAAACAGTCACAAGTTAATGATGTCATTGGAGTTGTCACCCAGAGACCAATAATACAGATTTCAAAACCCCACCAGAACTGCTGCAAAATTTGAATTAAATTAAATAAATCTATAATTAAAAACCTGGTATCATGAAACTTCCAGATGTATTGAAACAAATCATCATCTGTGCTTCCCTTGGGAAGGGAAATTTGGCATTCTAACCTTATCGTCACTACCTTTGATTTTGACCCAAAGCAATCCAGTTGTGTTAACTGCCCTCTGAAGTTCAAAGGTTCATTTTATTGTCAAAGTATCCATGTACAATACATCTCTGATATTTGTCTTCCCCAGATAGCCATAAAGTACAGAAAGACCACGAAGTCGATGAAAGAAAATACATCAACTCCACCGCCCCCAGCAGAAAAAAAAGAAAAGAACCTAAACTCACTAACCCCAAAATCCCACCCCCACCCCGATGAGGAAAAAAGCAACGTCAGTATTCGCTATTGTCACTGAAGTGGTCTAACATGGACAATTAGGGCCATCGAGGGTGATTATGGCTGCCTAATAACTATTGAGTTTGTCAGGGGTATTTAGACTTCAAACCATGGTATGAAATGGGCCTGTGGAATTTCACCAGCACCATGGACATAAGAAGAGATAACCTGGGGGGATCTGATCACTCTGAAATGGTTCCTGCTGGAAATGTATATGTGGCTATAAGCAAACACAGTTGAGGAACGTTGTACCCCCCAAATTAAATAATCTTTTTTACATTTACAGTTGCATAATGGACAACAAATAATGCACTGAAGAGGGAAATGGATTTAAATATGCAAGCAATTTTTGATTTTCTTTTCGTTATCCAGATGATTCAGACAAGCAAGATGCTAATTGAATCTGCTGATGCGGTCTACGTGAAAATAATGCAGGCTCAGAAGGCTGGTGAGTATCACCATCTCTATTACAGGAACAGACTGCATGCTGAGTTTCCAGACAACTTGGCAACAGGGTGGAAGAGAGCTGGCAAACACTGAGTACAAAGGAATAGTTTGTGTTGATTATAAATACTAGGTCTTTGGTGGCTGCTTATGGAGGCCATGAAATTCCACCCGAGAATAAGATTGTGTGCTGCTGTGTGGTTATAAATTAGCCTATTAAGGCACGGGGGAAAATATAACCATAAAGAACAAATAAATAGAATAGAAATTCTCACATAATGCAAGTGCGGGCCTGGATTCCCCTTGTATGTCAAGTGTACAAGCTCCATTGGTCAAATTAGTATCCAAATGTTCTACAAATTCGGAATAAGAGAATATTTTGGCACTATGTTTCACAGTAATGGCTACAATTTTCATGCATTGTTCGATTTACAAATTAATCCTTGGTACAGAACTATTGTTTTCATAATCTGATATATGAATGAGCAAAACAAGTGGATGTTGTCTGCATAGACTTTAACAAGGCATTTGTCAAGGTCCTGCATGGGAGGCTGGTCAAGAAGGTTAAGTCGCTTGGAATAGACATTGGCTGTGTGGGAGAAGCCGGAGAGTGGTCGTAGATGATTCTCTCTCTCTGACTGGAGGCTTGTGACTTGTGGTGTGCGCAGAGATCGGTGCTGGGTCCATTGTTGCTTGTCATCTATATCAATGATTGATCTGGGTGATAATATGGTTAACTGGATCAGCAAATTTTCCAATGACTCCAAGATTGGACAGCAAGGAAGACTATCAAAGCTTGCAGCGAGATCCGGGCCAGTTGAAAAATGGCAGTTGGAATTTACTGCACACAAGAGCAAGGTGTTGCACTTCAGGAGGACCAATCAGAGTAGGTCTTACACAGTGAGTGGTAGGGCAATGAGGAGTGCGGTAGAACAGAGGGATCTGGGAATACAGGTACATAATTCAATGAAAGTGGCATCACAGGTAGATAGAGCTGCAAAGAAAGCTTTTGGCATATTGGCTTTCATAAATTAAACTACTGAGTACAGGAGATGGGATGTTATATTGCAGTTATATAAGATGCTGGTGAGACCTAATTTGGAGTATTGTGAGCAGTTTTGGTCACTTACTTATAGGAAAGATGTAAACAAGGTTGAAAGAGTACAGAGAGAATTTACAAGAATGTTGCTGGGACTGGAGGGCCTGACTGAATAGGTTAGGACATATATTCCTTGGAATGTAGAAGATTGAGGGGAGATTTCATAAAGGGTATAGAAAGAATAAATGCAAGCAGGATTCTTCCACTGAGGTTGGGTGGGACTACAACTACAAGGCATGGATTAAGGGTGAAAGGTGAAAAGTTTAAGGGGAAACTTCTTCACTCAGAGGGTCACGAGAGTGTGGAAATAGCTTTGAGTGCAAGTGTGTGTGTGAGCTTGATTTTAATATTTAAGAGAAGTTTGGATAGGTACATGGTGGTAGGGGTATGGAGGGCTATGGTCCTGATGTAGGTCGATGGGGGTAGGTAGTTTAAATAGTTCAGCATGGACTAGATGGGCTGAAGGGCTTGTTTCTGTGCTGTACTTTTCTATGACTCTAAGATTAATATGTCATTTCATTATGCATTTACACAATGCTTCTTATGATTAATCACGAAATGTCAATGAAGCTTTGGCCAATGGTGTGAAAGGGCTCAAGCAGTATCTGTGGACCATCAAAACAACTTAACATGTTTTCTGTGTGCTAAACAAAGGAGTCCAGTTAATTTCTGTCCTTCGTATGATTGACAAACTCAGCTCTTTATTTTTATGTGATGCATCAATGATATATTTAATTTAGTTCATCAGACTACGAGTAATTCAAAAAGCTTATAGTTCTGTGGTCTCCTCTAGCATTAGATCTAAGGTGCATTAGGAGTTTGAGGAGATTTGGTACGCCACCAAAGACTCTAGCAAATTTCTACAGATACACCATGGAGAGCATTCTGACTGGTTGCATCACCACCTGGTATGGAGGGAGCCTCTGCACAGGATCGGAAAAAGCTGCAGAAAGTTGTAAACTCAGCCAGCTCTGTCATGGGCACTAGCCTCCCCACCATCGAGGACCCCTTCAAAAGGTGATTCCTCAGAAAGGCGGCATCCATCATTAAGGAGCGCCATCATCCAGGACGTGTTCTCTGCTTATTACTACCATCAGAGAAGAAGTACAGGAGCCTGAAGCGACACACTGAATGTTTTTGAACCAGTCCTTCCCCTCTGCTTTCAAAATTTTGAACAAACAATGAATCCATGAACTCTGCCTCACTATTTTTGCTCTCTTTGCACTAGGTATTTAATTTAATTTTTATCCATACATATATATTTCATGACATATGTCAGTGATATTAAACCCGAAGAAGATTTAGTTTGAGACAAGTCAACAGTTTTACTATAGCTTACAGTCAGTTTGGATAGTACCTGACAGCTGCATTTTGGATTGAGAAATAGCGGTAGGATACTTGCTTGTAATAAACCTTAATGTTTAATGAGAGCCTCATTCTATATTATGTCAAAGTGACAGAGCGCTGAAGGGTTTACAGATATTCAGGATAAAGTCTTAACACATTTGTACATCGATCATGTCATGTGGTTGGAATCTGAACTGATGGCTGTAAATAAAATGGTCGCTATAAAGCCAATGAGGATCTCTTGAGAAGTTCCTTACACGGAGTGTAATAGTGTGTGGTATTCACAACCACAGGCAGTGGTTGGCATATTTGAAAGGAAATTAGCTAAGTAGGTAAAGGATAAACAGATGATATGCTGATGAGGTTAAATAAAGAGGTGGGAGGAGTTCATAGACACCAGCATGAGCTGGTAGTGTAAAATGTATGTTTCTTTTCTTCAAAACCAACATACTTTTTTTAGTTTT
The DNA here is from genome assembly GCF_030144855.1 of Hypanus sabinus. Classification (NCBI taxonomy): domain Eukaryota; kingdom Metazoa; phylum Chordata; class Chondrichthyes; order Myliobatiformes; family Dasyatidae; genus Hypanus; species Hypanus sabinus. Next base: position 42,407,567 of record NC_082738.1, on the reverse strand, counting down.
TTCTTGTAAAGTACAAAATTTAAGTTATGAAAATCCACTAAAAAAAGATGTTTTCAACTTGTTCATCATCCCAGCATTAACTCTCTACATTGGTCCCCTTTTAATTAGTGCCAAGATGCTTATGTCTACCTATCTGTGAGATACACTCTGCCTCTAGAAACCCTGTGGGATAGCTCTAGGTTTGTCCTCTTGATGACTGCTAAACTTAATCATCCAGGCATTACCAGTTGTTCTCACTTCTTGGCATCCCTTCCCGATACCTCACCATCTCTCTCTCTCCCACCCCACTTTAAAGAATTCCTTTAAACCTGTCACTTTGCCAAGTTCAAACAGCTGTCCTTATGTCCTTTTGAAGTTTCCTGAAGTTAACTTAGAGTATTGAGTTCAGTTCCTGGTCCCCCCACTATGAAAGGGTGTGGAAGCATTAGAGAGGGTACAGAGGATAGTTACCAGAATGCTGCCTGGGTTAGAGATCGGTCTTACGTGGAAAGGTTGAGCAAACTAGGGTTTTTTCTCTTTGGGGCAACAGAAGATGAGATGTGACTTGATGAAGGTGTATAAGGTGGTGATAGAGGCAGACACATTAGGAACATTTAAGAGACTCTTAGATAGACACACTGATGAAAGAAAAAGTGAAGGACTCTGTGGCTGGGAAGGGTTAGAATGATCTTGAAGCAGGTTAGAAGATTAGCATAACATCATGGGCCAAAGGGCCTGTACTGTGCTGTACCGTTCTATATTTTATGTTCCATGGCCAGGGTTAGTTTTTGTTTGATGGTTCTGAGAGATGGCACTGGATATTTTGCCATGCTACAGGTGCTATGGAAGTAATATTAATGTCTGCTGGAGTTATTTTAAATATTGTATTTATCTGGAACTTTCTCAAGGGCCTGAATCCTACTTGTACTTTACTTACAACAGCTGGGTGGGACCTACTCAGAACTCGGCTCATTCCTGCCCTTGTACATTGACATGTAGAGGCCAGAGATTCAATGGAAATCAAAGGTTGGTTTACCTGACCTCTCATTCTACTTCTAGTCTCAATCCCAACTTTATACGTGAAGATCAGATGTCTAGAACTGAGGGCAGGATGCACATTGCATCTGGCCCCTTAGCCATGTACTAGAAATAGCTGACATAAGATGCATGAGCCCATTGATTTAAATGGGACCACCAATCATGATTGAAATGTTGGATGGTTTGTATATTTTACTTCATTTTCTTATTTTTTAGGTACATTAATGTAGGTAGTAGAATTTGTGGTTTGGGGAATTTCATGGGTATGCGGACAGGATGAATTGAGATTAATGCAGGATTAAGGTTAATGGGTTCTTGGTAGTTGGTGGGGACTGAATGGCCCAGAGTAGAGTGTTTCCATGTTGCATGTTCTATAGTCTCAGGATGTGAGGACTGCTCTTCTTTGTAGGAGAAGAGTGGCAGTGAGGTTTTCAGGTTACTCAGTCCCACGGCACTGTGAGAGGAAAATTACAGGGGCGTAGTGAACAGTAAGCTGGATCAAGCACAGTTCAGCCATCATGAGGTGGTGTGAGGCAGATTAGAATCCTGAAAATGAAAGTCTCAGTTGGATCCAGAATTGATGAAAATGGCAGTCCATTTAGGGGTCTGACAAGTAGAAATTTCCCTTTGGATGGTAACACTAAATTTCAGCAGCCATAAGGCTATCAGACATAGGAGCAGAATTAGGCCACTCAGTCTATTGGGCCTTCTCCACCATTCCATCATTGCTGATTTGGTTTTCCTCTTAATCACTTTCTCCTGCATTCTCCCATTAGCATTCTCCTAATATTTGGCTTCTGTTAAAGGATAAATTACAGTGGGCACCCTGTCCTTTTTTTGCCGCTGGCAACCAAATGAAAATGTGTGTGCACGCGCATGCAAATGGATATGTACATGCTAGTGTTTATTTGCATGCACGCACGTTTCTATATCAAATGATAAGACAAATGCAAATGTTAGCATTCATTTCTATATAGGAACAGAACTTGCCCTAACTCTGCTCTGCCATTTGATCATGGCTGATTTATTTTCCCTCTCAATGCCATTTTCCTGCCTTCTCTCTTTAAAATTTGATGCTCTGATTAATCAAGAACCTGTCAACCTCTGCTTTAAGTATACCTAATGACTTCATCTCCACAGCTGTCTGTGGCAATGAATTCCACAGATTCACCACCCTCTGGCTAAAGAAATTCCTCTTCATCTCTGTTCTAGGTGGATATCCCACTATTCTGAGGCTCTACCTTCTGGTCCTAGACTCTCCCACTGTTGGAAACTTTATCTCCATGCCCACTCTATCTAAGCCTTTCAATATTTGGTAGGTTTCAATGAGATTCCTTCTCAGTCTTCTGAACTCCAGAGAATGCAGGCACAGAGCAATCAAATGCTCCTCATACATTAACACTTTTATTCCCAGCATCGTTCTTGTAAACCTCATTTGGATCATCTTCAACACTTACATATCCTTATATGGAAAGGGCCTAAAACTGCTCACAATTCTCCAAATGTGGTCTGTCCAATTTCCTATACAGCCTCAGTATTGCATCCTTGCTTTTATATTCTTGTCCTCTTGCTAACTTTGCATTTGTCTTCTTTGCTACCTGCAGGTTAACCTTAAGGGAATCCTGCACTAGGACTCCCAAGTCCATTTACACCTTTGATTTCTGAATTTGCTCACAAAATGTCTCAAGGAAATTTGAGAGATTAAGAGCCACTTGAGAGATTAGGAGAGGCCTGGTTTGCTGGAAGAGGTGCATTTAAAAGGCTGACTGGAATATGCTGGAGGCAGGTTGCATTACAGCCTCGAGTGGATATCATCGTTTCTGTGATTTGCTGAATCTTTCACTCCTTACCATCTTTTTGTGGGTTGAGGCCCTCCAGGAGCAACTGGTGAAAATAAAGGAGTGATGGGTTTTGTGTTTGTAGAGGGTGGTGGTTGGCAGAGTGAGAAAAGAAGGGGGGGAGATCATCAGTCAGGGAGAGGGTGATTGCAATATGAGGAGAAAGCAGAATTGCCACTCAGAAAACAAGAGTTCGAGTGACAAAACCATTCAATCTCATAGTAGTAGTGCGAACAGCTGATCATGACTTTGTTTAATGTGGGGAGGGTGATGCCACCACACAGTCTTTGACAGATTGGGGTCAGGGTGACTGGAGACCGTCCTGCATCCTTCCTCTGGCTTCACTGTCATCGTGATGTGTCATCCTCTTCCACCAGATCCACTGGGTTGGATTGGTCTTTGTCTGGAACCTCCCCCTTGACCTTACCGCTATGGGTGACCCCACCAGGAGCTAAGCTCCAGACGGTATCGCTCTCGGGATCTCAGGAACTCTCAAGGCGATAATCTACAGAAAAGAATCTCAAGCTGAAAGGTGCCAAGGTCAGATAATTACTGATGCAACTCTACACCGCATAAATTGGGATATAGTTGCATTGAAAGTTCACTTATAAACTCAGCAACATAGAAGCTTAGACTAATGACCCTGGGACAAACACCATCATAGCTGGAGTGGTTATTATTTATTTTATTTGGAGATACAGCATGATAACAGGCCCTGCCAGTCCAATGAGCCCACCTCGCCAAATTACACCCAGGTAACCAGTTTAACCTATATGTCTTTGGGATGTGGAAAGAAAGCGGAGTATCCGGAGGAAGTGCATGTGGTCATGGGGACTGCAGTGGGAATTGAACCTGGGTTGCTCGTGCTGTAATACTGGAATGCTAACCACTATGCTACCATGCCACCCCTTTTAGGTTCAGTTAACTAAATAACAGAAGAAGAGCTAATGATTGAATTACAACAAATGTTCACAAATAATATTTTAGGAGAAGGAGTTACCTGTCAAATGTGGCTCCCGATCCACAGTTTACTGAAAAATGCCCAGTGGACCTCTTAGTTCAATAACACTCAGGGATGGGTAATAATGAATGGTTTTTGGCTGTTTTCCACCTCAACAAAATTGTAACAGGTAATTAGGAAGGCACTTGGGATGTTTGTTTATTTCAAGAGGGATGGGACACAGTTTGCAGCTAGTCAGCACTTCAATGAGATGACACCTGGAGTATTGCGTACAGTTTGGGTCATTGTATTTAAGGCTTTCATTGATATAGAGGTGGAATCCACATTTTCTGTATATCTTGCACCCAGTGAGACAAGTGCACGCTAATCCTCCATTATGATTCCAGCTCACACCTATTCCAACACTATTCAGTTTCTCCCCTGAGTCTTCAGAGAACTGAAATCTGAATTTTTATGTTTCATTGCATTTGGATCAGTGCAGTCTAGGAATTAACCCCAATCATTGTAAATTGATTCCTGGAAGGTAGGTTGGTTGTCAGAGATTTTACGTTTTTTTCACCAATTTAACCATCTGCCTATCATTTATTGCTATTTATTTATAATTGCATTTGCACAGTTGTGGTTCATTGATCCTGTTTACAGTTACTGTTCTATAGATTTGCTAAGTATGCCTGCAAGAAAAAGAACCTCAGGATTCTGTGTGGTGACATGTATGTGCTGACATAATAAATTTTATTTTGACTTTACTTAATCAAAGAGCAAAATCCTGCAGATGCTGGAAATCTGAAATAAAAATAGAAAAATGCTGCAAATATTTGTCATGTCAGGCAGCATCTGCCAAATTAGAACTTTTCAACCTCAAAGGTTATCCTTGTTTCTCCCTCCACAGGTACTGCCTGGCTTGCTGAGAATTTCCAGTATTTCCTGCTCTTAAGCAGAACTGTTTTGGATTTATTTACAGTAAAGTTATTTTCTGAAGTAAGGGGATGTAATCAAAACATTGCACAACTCAAAGCTATAAATAGGCCTGTGCATCCTCTTGAGAAAGTTGCTTCTTTACAAGTCATTGATTAAATCACTATACTTTCTTTCATTGCTGTATTATCTTGACAACTTTGACAGGAGGTGTTGCTAGAAATAGGATACTAAAGAAAAATAGAAGCTGGTGTGTTTTTCTGTCTAGAGACTGATATATATCATGGTGATCTAAAGCCAACGATCACAAGATACTTTAACAAACAAAGTGTCAACCAGCTTACAGTGCTGGCAAATAACGAGATAATGTAAGAAATAAGGTGAATGATCTTGTTGCACTATTACAGATTGTTGGGTATGATGTTGTGGTCATCACTGAATCGTGGCTGAAGGATGGTTGTAGGTGGGAGCTGAATACCCAAGATTACACATTGTATTGGAAGGATAGGAGTGTCGGCAGAGGGGGTGGTGTGGCTCTGCTAGTAAAGAATGGCATCAAATCAGTAGAAAGAAGTGATGTTTAATTGGAAGGTGTTGAATCCTTGTGGGTTGAGTTAAGAAACTGCAAGGGTAAAAGGACCCTGACGTCAGTTATATGCAGGCCTCCCAACAGTAGCTAGGATGTGGACCAGAAATTACAGCGGGAAACAGAAAAGGTGTTTCAAAAGAGCAATATTATGATAGTCATGGAAGATTTTAACATGCAGGTCAATTGGGAAAATCAGGTTGGAAATGGATCTCGAGAGAGTGAGTTTGTTGAATGACCACAAGAACTTTTTAGAGCAGTTTGTTGTTCAACCTACTAGGGGATCAGCTATACTGGATTGGGTGTTATGTAATGAACCAGCTATGATTAGGGAGTTTAAGGTAAAAGAACCCTTAGGAGGCAGTGATCACAATATGACTGAGTTCAACTTGAAATTTGATAGGGAGAAAGTCAAGTCTGACATATCAGTACTTCAGTGGAGTAAAGGAAATAACAGTGGTATGAGAGAGGAGTCGGCCAAAGTAAATTGAAAGGAGCTGCTGGCAGGGATGACGGCAGAGCAGCAATGGCATGAGTTTCTGGGAAAAATGAGGAAGATACAGGATAGATTTATTCCAAAAGCAAAGAAATGCTCAAATGACTAAGTAGTACAACCATAGCTAACAAGGGAAGTCAAAACTAATGTAAAAGCACAAGAGAGGGCATACAACAAAGCAAAAATTAATGGGAAGACAGATAATTGGGAAGCTTTAAAAACCCTACAGAGAGCAACTACAAGAATCATTAGGAGGGAAAAGATGAAATATGAAAGCAAGCTAGCAAATAAAATCAAAGTGGATAGTAAAAGCTTTTTCAAGTATATAAAAAAGAGAAATAATAATGGAGTTGTCAGATGAACTAAATGAGTATTTTGCATCAGTCTTCACAGTGGAAGACACTAGCAGTGTGCCAAATGTTGAAGGCTGCGAGGAAGAGAAGTGAGTACAGTTACTATTACAAGGGAGAAGGTGCTTAAAAAGCTGAAAGACCTAAGGGTCCATAAGTCAGTCGGGCCAGATGAACTGCACCCTAGGGTTCGGAAAGAGGTAGTGTTAGAGACTGTGGAGGCATTAGTAATGACCTTTCAGAAATCATTTGACTCTGGAATGGTGCTGGTGGAATGGAAAATAGTAAATGCCACTCCACTCTTTAAGAAAGAAGGAAGGCAACAGAGAGGAGATTATAGACCAGTTAGCCTGACCTCAGTGTTTGGGAGATGTTGGAGTCATTGTTAAGGATGAGGTTATGGAGTACTTGGAGTCACAGGACAAGATAGACAAAGTCCACATGGTTTCCCCAAGGGAAAAACTTGCCTGACGAACCTGTTGGGATTCTTTGAGGAGATTATACATAGGATAGATAAAGGGGATACAGTGGATGTTGTATATTTGGACTTTCAGAAAACCACTGACAGGGTGTCACACGAGGCTGCTTACCAATTTAAGAGCCCATGGTATTACAGGAAAGTTACTAAGATGGTTAGAGCATTGGCTGATTGGTCGGAGGCAGCGAGTGGGAATAAAAGGATCCTTTTCTGGTTGGCTGCCAGTGACTAGTGGTGTTCTGCAGGGGTCAGTGTTGGGACTGCTTCTTTTTATGCTGTATATCGATGATTTAGATGATGGAATAGATGGCTTTGTTGCCAAATTTGCAGATGACACAAAGCTTGGTGGAGGGGAAGGTAATTTTGAGGAAACCAGTAGGCTACAGAAGGACTTAGACATTTTAGGAGAATGGGCAAGAAAGTGGCAAATGAAATACAATGTTGGAAAATGTATGGTCATGCACTTTGGTAGTCGAAATAAATGTGCAGACTATTTTCTAAAGAGGGAGAAAATCCAAAAATCTGAGATGCAATGGGACTTGGGAGTCCTTGTGCAGGACACCGTGAAGGTTAACTTGCAGGATGAGTCAGTGGTGATGAAGGCAAGTGTTAGCATTAATTTGAAAAGGTCTAGAATATAAGAGCAGGGAAGTGATGCTGAGGCTTTGTAAGGCATTGCTGAGGCCTCACTTTGAATATTCTGAACAGTTTGGGCCTCCTCATCTAAGAAAAGACATACTGTCATTGGAGAAGGTTCAGAGCAGGTTCTCAAGGATGATTCTGGAAATGAAAGGGTTATCGAATGAGGAACGTTTGATGGCTCTGGGTCTGTACTCACTGGTATTTAGAAGGATGAGAGGGGAATCTCATTGAAACTTCTTGAATGTTGAAAGGCCTAGATAGAGTAGATGTGGAAAGGATGTTTCTCATGGTGGGGGAGTCTAGGACAAGAGGGCACAGACTCAGGATAGAGGGGCGTCTGTTTAGAACAGAGATGTGGAGAAATTTCTTTAGCATTAGGATGGTAAATTTGTGGAATTTATTACCACAGGCATCTGTGGAGGCCAGGTTGTTGGGTGTATTTAAGGCAGAGACTGATAGGTTCTTGATTGGACAGCATCAAAGGTTATGGGGAAAAAGGCTAGGGACTGGGGTTGAGGAGGAGATAGAAAAAAGGATCAGCCATGATTGACTGGCAGAGCAGACTCGATGGGCCAGATGACCTAATTCTGCTCCTGTTTCTTATGATCTTATTGTCTTATTTGGTAAGTGCTGGTTTTTCCAGCTTAAAAACCATTATTTGAATCTAAAGTTATGTTTTTATCTGGTAGCTATTCTATTTTAAATATGTTCAGTCAGTTATTGGGAAGCCTGCTTGTTTCTAACAGACCAGGTTTTACACCAAACGGAGCTTGGCTTTTGGAAACTAAAACTATTGTTCATTATTGCAACAGGTTTTATACTATTGAGGCAACATTTATTGTTATGCTGTAATGGATTAGTGAACTCAATTTCATATACAAAAAAATCATTGAAGAGTTTATTTATTGTGTGCTTTGCAAAATCCTACAAACAGCAAATGTCTGTGGTCAGTGAATCTGTCCTTGATGAAGTTATGAGAAGGAGGAATGCTGAACAGAACATAAGGTACTGCTATCTTCAATAAGCTGGTTAGGTTTTGTATCTACAAGGACTTGATAAAGGGTATCTTTTGAACGATGGTACCTTTGACACAGTAGGGTTATTGTGGTATGGAATTAGAACATACAGTAAGAACATAAGAAACAGTAGCAGGAATAGGCCATCTGGCTTCGAGGCTGCCCAACCATTCAATAAGATCATTCTGATCTGACTGTGAACTCAGCTCCACCTATCTGCCTTTTCCCCGCAACCCTTAATTCCCCTGCTTTCTAACTGTGTCTTAAATATATTTAATGCGGTAGCCTCTACTGCTACCCTGGGCAGAGAATTCCACAGATTCACTACTCTCGGGGAAAAGCAGTTTCTCCTCATCTCCGTCCTAAATCTATTCCCCTGAATTTTGAAGCTATGTCTCCTAGTTCTAGACTTACTTACCTGCCATTGGAAACAACTTTCCTGCCTCTATCTTATCTATCCCTTTCATAAAATTCTATGCTTGTATACGATCCTGTCTCATTCTTCTGAGTTCCAGTGAGTATAGTCCCAAACAACTCGATATCGCCTTATAGGTTAACTTTGTCATCTCCGGAATCGACCTATCATGGGAGTTTCCTATATTATGGGCCCAGATCAGAAGTAAGCTTAAATCTACAACCCTCTGTGTTAGGTAAAAGTGCTGCTGTTAAGTGAAGTGGCATTAGGTTTAAACTATTCATGGCTGTGCTGGTGTTTCTGTAACATGGTGGTTAAGCTTCTGGAGTTGCCTCCAAGTCAATGATAAAATATAGACAATGTTGGAACCACTCAGGAAGTGAGACAGCATCTATGGAAAAGGGACCAGTGTTAATGTTTCAAATTTCCAGTATCTGCAGTGTTTTGATCTCCAAATCAGTAGACCAGACCTCTGGATATTTGCGATTCGCCAAGAGCTGAGGAATTTAAAGTAGCTGAAGGAATTTAAAGTTAAGAAAATGCCTAATCTGCTGAGTTTTTCTGCCATTTTTGTATTTTATTTCAGATTTTCAGTGCATACAATTTTTAAAATTTAAATTAATGAAAAATAACACTCTTAGTAATGATTATTGTAAAAATCTATCAGGTTCACTGTTCCTTCAGGAAGGAAGATCACTATTTGTAACTGGTGTGGTTCTCTCTTAACTGTCCAGCAAGTTATTCAGTTCAAAGTTAAAAAACTTTTAAAGTCCATTATTAAAAGTAAGTTTATTATCGAAGTACAAGTATGTCACCTTGAGATTCATTTTATTATGGGTATACACAGTAGAAATACAACAGAATCAAAGGAAAAAAATTACAAACAACCAATGTGCAAATAATTAATAAATAAATAAGTACTACTGAGAATGTGAGTTGTAGAGTCCTTGAAAGTGAGTTCATAGGTCGTGGAATCAGTTCAGAGTTGAGGTGAGGGAAGTTACTTCCACTGGTTCAGGAACCTGATGGCAGTAGCGGGAAGGGAGCATGGCCTGGATGGTGGGTCCTTGATGACTGATGCTGCTTTCTTGCGGTAGCGCTCCTTGTGGATGCGCTCAACGGTGAGGCAATTAGAGATGGATGAGGACTACTGTTCCTAGAGTTGCTTTAAATCACATAAATAAAGTTTTCCACTGAAAGAAATAGCACAAAAACTGATCCCAGCAAATCAGGTTTCCACTTTTATTAGCACTTAGCAGACGGAGTGTTCAGTGACTTCACACAGGCCATGTTATAATTCATTTTGCTGCCTGAAGCACAAAAGGCATAAAATGAAGCTCATTAGTCTATTGTCACTTTTGAGTGTTAACTATATAGTCACTTATGCTCTCCAAGGCTCTGCAAATTTCTCCCAGGGAAGATGAATAGAAAATGACCATAATGTAGGAACAGTGGCCAGAACAAACAACTCCAATGTGCTGAGAAAACAGAAAATGCTTTTTGATGAAAAGTCATTGCCCTGAAACAATGCCTGTTTTTTTCTCTCTCTGTGGGTGCTGCCTGACTTGATGAATTTCTCCAGCATAATCCGATTTTGAATTGTAAGGAGATATTTATGGCCAATAGAATGGGAGGGCAAAATTTTAGGGTGATTGGAAGAAAGCATAAGGTGGATGTCAGAGGCAGGGTTTTTACACAAAGTTGTAGGTGCATGGAACACACTGTCGGGGTGCTAATAAAGGCAGATTCATTAGGGGTATTTAAGTGATTCTGAGATAGGTATATGGATGATAGAAAAATAGAGGCTTATGTAGGAGAGAAGGGTTAGACTGATCTTAGAGTAGATTAAAAAGTTGGCACAGCATTGTGAGCCGAAGGGCCTGTATGTTGCTGTAATGTTGTACATTGCATGTTCTATTTCTTCTTGTTGCTTCAGGCAATGTAAATATGACTGTTTTACAGCATTGAAGACACTCTTCTTATCAACAAGACACAAATCGGACATAATTCCAAAAAGTAACAATTAATACTTACATCATTATTTTGCTTAAGACTAACATTGCAATAATTTTTTTTTTTTGTCTTAGTGGCTAGTTGTGACAAATTGTCCCTAAAATTTCAGTCTGTATATCGCACTGATGTGGGTACCGCACCCTGCCTCAGTACTTCCGACTGAGAAAATAGAATTGAGCTTTGTTTCCACCCGAGTGAGATACTAGCTTCTCACTGGGCACACTGGTATTTGGGGTTTGAATGAGATGCTGTAGTGCCTGATGTTTTAGGAGAAATATTTGAAAATATAATAAAGTGGAACCGGCTATACAGCTCATAAATATGCAGTAGAACAAAACTAGACCATTCGCAGCAATCTTGAAACCAAACATTAATAGTTAATGAACAACACCCTGAAGTTTTATTGAAGCACATGAAAATATCTCAAAGTTAAAGCCTTATGGATCATTTCCACAGAAATTTATAGCCCTTATTTATTCCCCAAAGCACACTAATATTTAAGTAGTTCAGATCAAATTTTATATTTCAAATTGATCTCACGTTATGAAATGCTTTTAAGAATAATTTCATTCTGCTTTACTACATCTCCTCAAGTAAGATCGGGGAACACATAGTATTTAATTCTGCAACTCTGATTGGACCTACTACCAAGGTGCCCTCAGTGTTTCTATTTCAATATATCACTGCTTTTCTAATGTTAAGTAATTTGCTCATTTAATTAAAAGAAAACTTCAAACCTCTCCTGGAAGTAGTTTTGCTAGATTCTATTTCCTGGAGTTTATGATAGTTTGGAGCTGGGTCAAAAATTCTCAGGAAGAAGGGCTGATCAAAAGACTGATTAAGGAGATTCCTTCTGAGGCCCGTGAACCTCTGGAGTTCTCTGTGCCGGAGATTTGCAGTGCCAGTCAAAAGATGTACACAAGTCTAAGATATAGAAATTTCAAAGTTCAAAGTAAATTTATTATCAAAGCACATCTATGTCGCCATATACTACCCTGAGATTCATACTCTTGCAGACATTCACAGTAGAACAAAAAATACAATAGAATCAATGAAAAGCTACACGCAAAGACTGACAAACAACCAATATGTAAAAGAAGACAAAAAAGCACAAATACGATAAATAAATAAATAAATAAATAATGCAGAGAACACGGGTTGTTGAGTCCTTGAAAGTGAGCCCATAGGTTGTGGAATCAGTTCAGTGTTGACTAAAGGGAATTTGACCTCAACATTTCACTCTCTTGCCTGCGATGAGATCAGCCATTAGATTAACGGAGACTTGAAAAAGCAGATGACCGACTCCTGCTCCTATTTTAAGATGTTCATACTTCTGCACACATTTTTTTCTTCTTTACTCACAGGTAGCCTGTAAAAGAAACACAAATTCAGAATCTGTTTAGGCAATTAATGTGAATGATGGATGTGAGATTGATGTCATATGCAATATCAGAAAATAATCATTCCACTTAGGAATATAGCACGTCACTAACTTTCGGTTGCTGTGGCGACAAGTTCCAAAAGGAAGTCGTTTGATATAAAACAAGTAAAAGGATTGCATTGAGCTCTGTAATCTGTTTCATTATTGATGTAGCTTTGATTAAGGATATTAAGGACCAATATCTCAGATTGAATAAACAAGATGCTTGAACAACAGATACTGTCTTTCAAATGTAAAGAAATAGTACAACAAGGAGATCGTGCAGGGCACCATGACTTTTGATGATTGATCCCTGGACAGAATTGGGGGAGATTTCAAAGCAGCACAATCTATACAGATATAGTTAAACTGACGCTGTCATGAAGAGAGTCTTGGAATCTTGGGAAGCCATCTGCTTTGTGACAAAAAAGAGACTTGCATTTATCTCAAACGTTTTACAATCTTAAAGTAATTAGGAATTTATGAAAGTTAATCTAAGATGCACAGTGACTAGTTAGTACAGAACATTGTCCCATTCACATTAATGGGTAAAAGCCACCTCAATTGATATCTTTAATGGATAAAACATTAACCTTGAAGCCTTAATTCTAACCAGACATAATAGTGAAATTACTAGCCAGCATTCTGAAAACCCAATATTTCCACCTTCAATTTCACATTTTCAACACATATGAGTCAAACTGAATTATTCTATCGATGAAATAATTTATAGATTACTTTATGATGGCCCTGGGCCTGTACTTTCTAGAATTAAGATAACTGAGGAGTCAAGAAACCTACAGAATATTGAAAGACCTAGCTAAAGTGGATGTGGAGAGGATATTTCCTATTGTGGGGGAGTCTAGGACCAGAGGGCACAGCCTCAGAGTAGAAGGACGTCCATTTAGAATAGAGATAATAAGGAATTTCTTTCGCCAGAGGGTGGTGAATCTGTGGAATTCATTGCCACACATGGCTGTGCAGGCCAAGTCATTGGACATATTTAAAGCAGAGGTTGATAGGTTCTTGGTTAGTAAGGACAATAAAGGTGATGGGGAGAAGGCAGCAGAATGGGATTGAGAGGGAAAATAAATCAGATGGAATGGTGGAGCAGATTCTGTGGGCTGAGTAGTCTAATTATGCTCCTTTGTATTATGGTCACGCATTTTGCTCCAAAAATTAATATTGCTATAAAGATCTGTATAACAACCACCAATTATTCAGTTCCGTTTTTATTAAGCATGTGTCCATTTCATACCAGAGTCATCACATTGAAAACTGAGAGTCTTTTAATAACTTGATGACATCAAATCCTGTAATACCCAATGCAACCTATTAATGGGACATTATGTGTGTGTATAAAGATAGAACAATATTTAGATTTTCTCTCACTTTTATTTCATGGTACACCCTCTGCACTTAACACAGCTCAGTAGCAACAGTGCTAAAGGAAATGCAGGCCCTATCTCTTTGAAAGGATCCGCCTCTTTTGCTCTGCCTTTCTCCTTTAACTTCTTCTCACAGCTTGTTTTTTTTCTCTCTCTGCTGATTGTTTTCCCCAATTTTTTCTCTCTTTTTTTTCTTGTACATCTGAGAACATTTTGTAAAGGAAATCAATTAAAGAAAACGTTATCAGATCGGTAGAAGAAATATTATGAATAATACTTCAGTAGTAAATTCCCAGATTAGATTTTCCAGAGCAAGAAACAGAACTGCTGGAGGAACTGAGTGGGTCAGTCAGCATCTGCAGAAGGAACTGGAAACCACTGACCTGAACCATTGACTGTCTTTTACCCTCTACAGATGCTACTGACCCATTAAATTCCTCCAGCACTTAGTTGTTGGCTCCAGATTCCACCATCTCTTGTGTCTCTTTTGATTTTCCAGAGTTTGTCTGTCAGTTCTGCTTTGCATTATTTACTTTGACAATGCAGGGAATAGGGATACTTTTTGATCAGTTTGATGCCTATTCTGGTTATGTGTTTCATGTGCATAGTTCAGCTCTCTTCAGTAAGTATGGGCATCAGTGAGCTTTCCTGACTGTGTAGGATGTGCTCTGACACCTTGAGAGGTTGTGCGAGATGAGCACTCCCAGGGGTTTGAAACCGATCACAGTTTCCACCGCTGTGCTGCTGATATAAAGAGGACTGTCGGTGGTGCGAGTTCTCCTGATAACCACCTCCTTTGTCTAGTTGACAATGAGGACGAGGTTATTTACCTGGCACCAGACGTTAAGCTCTTCCACCTCCCCCCTGTAGGCCGTAATGTGACAATAATAAACTAAGTACCAAGGTGTCTGGTTTGGTGCAGCATCCTCTCACAAGATAGAAAAAACTATCAGGTCAGTAGAAAAGGTCACTGGCTGCAGTCTACCATCACTGTAGGATTTGTATGTGTCCAGGACAAAGACACAGGTAATAAAAATCATTGTGGACACTACCCATCTTGCACACTGCATTTTCCATAAGCTCCCTTCTGGAAAGTGCTATAGGACTATTAAAAGAAAAATATCATGCTCTTAAAGGTTTCTTCTCCCAGGCAGTTAATCTGATCAACCATTCTAGTTAGACCCCCATCCCGTACTATCCTCTTTCTATTACCTCAGTCATTATACTGCATTGAAAACACTTTAATCCACTTTTTATACTGCTGTTTAGAATTGTAAATACATGCTGGTATTTATGTATTTGTGCACATTTTATTCCATAACCTCTAACTTTATTTTATATAATCTCTCTTCTTTCTAATTGTAGAATATTAGAATGATGTTATTTTGTGTTGTGTGTAGCGCCCTGACCAATATACCACAGTAAATCCCTAATACATGTAAAAGTATATTGCAAATAAAGTTGAATGTTGATAATATAGAGACAAAATATGAATGCAACTTAAATTTACTGCATTGTTTCACAAGAAGCAAATTTGATCTCTGAACCCATAAATTCAAATTGTGGTTATTCAAAATCTTCTTTCTCCCCCCCCCCAAAAAAAGATATTTTCCTAAATCTGGATCTCATTTGCTATTACTAACTCTAACTTCCATTAATGCCCCTCCTCCCCTTCTTACCCCATCCCTTATTTATTTATTTATTTATTTATTATTCCCCCACCCTTTTTTTCTGTCTCTTTTTTCTCTCTCTGTCCCTCTCACAATCACTCCTTGCCTGCTCTCCATCTCCCTCTGGTGCTTCCCCCCTTTCTTTCTCCCTAGGCCTCCCGTCCCATGATCCTCTCCCTTCTCCAGCTCTGTATCCCTTTTGCCAATTAACTTTCCAGCTCTTAGCTTCACCCCTCCCCCTCCGGTCTTCTCCTATCATTTCAGATCTCCCCCTCCCCCTCCCACTTTCAAATCTCTTACTATCTTTTCTTTCAGTTAGTCCTGACGAAGGGTCTCGGCCCAAAACGTCAACTGTACTTCCTCCTATAGATTCTGCCTGGCCTGCTGCATTCCACCAGCATTTTGTGTGTGTTGCTTGAATTTCCAGCATCTGCAGATTTTCTCATGCTTGTGCTATTACTCATGCTACTTCAACTAATCATGGAAGAGGTTTACTATCAGTAATAATGAAAAACATAATCCTGGCCACTATGTTCTTTTTATTATTTCTATTTTTTAATTTTTTCCATTTTATTTTCACAAGGGATGTTCTAATTGTTATGGAGCCAGAGAATGTTGTGCAGTTGGTGAACAGTGCAGTGTGGAAGGGCTATTACCATTCATTCTTCTACTAGAGGGGATCTTACACTCCGCATGGCTGACAAGATCTAGCAAGGTCCCCTTCAACACTGTGGAGGCCAAGACAACTTTGCAAAATCATTATTTCCTTGTCTTTCATTATGACAATATGACTGAAGTGCTGAATTGTTGAGCATGCACATCATCAGTCTTGAGAAGATTTCATTATAAAGATCGGTGGCTGTTACACAGGCCTTTATAGCAATTTTCATTTTCTGTGGCAATATCCATAAATTACTTTATCAGTAAACTAATTCATGCAACACATACATGTTGAAGCAGGAAATGGTGGAAATATTAGCCTGGCTTGTGGGAGAATAGAATAGGGTGACATTTCAGGCATTAAGTCTTTTGTCAGGTGCTTATTTTCACCATTTATCTATTACAGCAATGTAGTGACACTCAGCAACATCATATGATACATTAAGGTAACATAATCCATGCATCTACAAATCAATAGTTTATTCCAGGGTTGAGAGTGCTGGAAAATTAAATGCATGATATGGCGATGTCAGGGATCTGGCCCTGTGTAAGAAGGGTCACCATGAACAAATGTGTTTCCTGTACTCAATTCATAGACCAACAATCAAATAACAGTTGGACCCTATTTTCTCGATTAATTCTAAGCTCATTTTGCAGCTCTAAATTAGTTTTATCCAGCACTTTCTAGTAATTGCTTAACTTGTGAGATGGTGGAGGATTGCTGTCAGTTTAGGCAGCAATGACTCATTTATTCATATTCAGATTAATTTACTTGTCACATGTACATTGAAACATACTGTACATACAATGAAATACGTCATTTGCATGAGCAACCAACACAACCTAAAGCTGTGTTGAAGGCAGCCAGCAAGTGTCACCATGCTTCCAGTGCCAACATAGTATGCCCACAGTGTTTAGCAGAACAACACAGAACACAGCACTCAACAAAGCAATAATAGCAAAACAAGCTCCTTTCCTCCCTCCCTCCCACCCACCCACTCAGACAGACAGTCCTCCAACATCAGGACAGGACACCAGGCCTCCAGCCTCCAGCAGAGCCACGGACTCACAGACAGTGGGCCTTCAACTTCCCCAGCAGACTCACAGACTCATAGACCAGACCTTCAGCCTTCAACTTCATATTGATCTTTGGGCTACGATCTTCGGTATTGATCCCAAGAAATCCCCGTGCCCTCTTCTTCGTAAGTGTTTAACCACAACAGATGTGAATTGCTTATTTTTTCTGTTTTGATATAGGAGGGGTGATTGATAAGTTCGTGGCCTAAGGTAGAAGGAGTCAATTTTAAATAACCGAGCACATTTATTTTTCCTACATTTACACACTTAGTCCACTGGCCATGGAGCATACGGATCCCTTCTTTGTCGAAGTCGGCATCTTGGACCTCCAGAAGTGGTCCACAGCATGGGGCGATGGATAAGTTCGTGGCCTAAGGTAGAAGGAGATGAGTTATTAACTTCAAACTTTCTGCATTTTCACTCAAAGAGTTGAACTGCACGTGTATGTAACGAGAGCTGTATAACTCATCTCCTTCTACCTTAGGCCACAAACTTATCAATCATCCCTGCTGTGGACCACCCGGAGGTCCAAGACACTCTCGTTACATGCACATGCAGTTCAACTCTTTGAGTGATGATGCAGAAAGTTTGAAGTTAATAACTCATCAGGGATGATTGATGTTTGTGGCCTAAGGTAGAAGAAAATGAGATATTAACTTCAAACTTTCTGCATAATCACTCAAAGAACCTGCATGTGCATGTAACGACAGCTGTATAACTCATCTCCTTCTACCTTAGGCCACAAACCTATCAATCACCCCATCGTACAATATAAGGGCCCAAAGTGTGCTTTGCTAATAACGGCAGGCTATTAGCACTTGCAGATTATTGCTGGCTAAAACTTGTAACTACTGGTATCTGGTCATTGCAACTTAGTTGCAGAAATGCTGAATTAGTCTTACCATAAGATATCGGAGCAGAATTAGGCCATTTGATTAGGGGCAATTTATTTTCTCTCTCAAACTCATTCTCCTGCCTTTTGTCAATAACTTTTGATACTTTTGTTAATTAAGAACCTATCAACCTCCATTTTAAATATACCAAATTACTTGGCTGTCGGTGGTTAACCAGTTCATTCACTGAGTTTGCGCTTGTAGCCTTTGCCAATGGACTCTGCATCAAAGGAACAGGCCCATTATTTCCACATAAGATATCTGTGGTTTATGCATAAAGGAATAATTCAGCCTTGATTAAAATATTTGATGATTACTGCTGAACCATCAAAATTAATTTAAAAATAATGTACAGGGAACCTTGTTTACTCAGAAGAAAATTAGTGTTGAGAATTTTGAAAAAGATTTTATACTTAACCCCTTAATGGTGATATGGCAGCAGGTTCAGCCAGTGCCCAAGGCAAGAGGCAAGACCATACCACAGCTCCCTGCATCATAAGGATGCAGTAGTTAAATTACAAGTTAAGTAATACAAATGCTTGGGCTAACAATCGAAGCTTAGCTCCCACTACGGAAAGCTGTAGAATTTGTATTCAGTTTGTAGTTTGAAAAAGAAACTGGACTTAGTGATAATGATTGTAGGACTAGCCGCTGTGATTGGCTTGGAAATGCCCAATAAACTACCCATTTGTACCAGTGAGATACGTAAAAAACTCCTATCACAGAGGGTGGTGAATCTCCTGTATCAGAGGTCTCTAACTTCAGAGATCAGAAGTTTTGTGTAAGGGGTAGGAAGTTTAGAAGGAATCTGAGGGAGATTTTTTTTCACATGCAGGGTATTTAGAATCTGGAGCTCACAGCCTGGGTGGGTGGTGGTGAGATACTGTACGTTCTCAGAACATTTAAGAGGTATCTAATCAAGCATTCTAAATGCCAAGTACTGACAGCTGTGGACCTACTGCTGGTAAATTGGATTAGTACTTAATGGTTAGCATGGACACAGGTGGGCTGAAAGGTCTGTTTCTGTGCCATATGACTATGACTGAAAAAAGAATAGTGACCTTTAATTTCAGCAGAATGTTCAATTTTTTATGAAATGAATTCAAACTGATGGCAGTGGTCTTTGCTGCCCATTAAAGGTCTGTAGGGAACAGCCCAAGATGATCAGAGATGCCACTGAAAGAATATAAAATTCCTCTGCTCATGAAACACTTTCAACCCTTTTTGGCTTGGAATGGAGAAGCTGGGATTATTCTCCTTGGACCATAAAGGCTGAGAGGAGATTTGATGGAGGTCTGCAAGATCATGAGTGGTATAGACAGCAGAAGTCAAGGAAGTTGCTCATTAACTGTGGTTTAAGGGGTGGGTGACACACATTTAAAATTGTGGGCACAAGTACTAGAGGAATGCGAATAAATACTTCCCTAGTTGAGAGGGTAGGATATGGAACTTGCCATCCATAGGGCCTTCCAAAGGGAATTAGATAGGCACTTTAGAGAGAATAATTTACAAGGCTCTGAGGAAAGGGTAGGGAAACAGAACAACAGACTGGCTTTGCTAAAAGTGTACTAAAATCTAACAGTTCAGGACAATTATTTCCTATTAAACTAGGGTTGTATTTTCTGCCTCATGTTTTTAATGCTTTGCAAATAAACAACATTATGAATAGAAAGTGATAAGTTCACAACATAACCAGGAGAGTCTCCAGTTCAAATGGGGCACTAATATGAACTCCACAGTAAGATAATGTGCTCATAAACAAAGGAAAGCAACATCAGTAATCTTAATGATATTCAACAAGTAACCTGCTATGTCTGATGTAAAGTGCAGTTTATATCTAATGATAATGACCTCACTGGTGCATAGCCAGTCACCACCCATTGTACAGTATCTGATAAAAGATAAAGGTTCATTTAACATTGTTCATCCATTGCCCATTCACTCTGTAAGCCCAATGTGACAGGAAGGGAGAAATGTTTGAGTGGAAACCTTGCAAGTGACTTTTTTTTTTACCTTGCTCAGTCAGAAAGCAAATTGAAGTTCATTGTCATCCATCTAAAGGAGGCTGGCACTCTTTGACTGAGTTTTATTCTTCCAAATGCGCAGGGCTGGATTTCCATGGAGACTTTCATGATATTGGATCAAAGGAAGGCCTGAAAGGACGGAAACTTCAAAAAGCATTTGAGAGCTTTGCATGGAACATCACTGTATTAAAAGTAAGTAACACCTATTGTCTAGATATCTGTTAAGCTCCCAGAACTTCCAAATGGTGGGGTGAATCATTATGGCTTCCATCCAACATTTTCTATATCATGATAGTAATTAAACATCCACCATTAAAAATTATTTTTTGAAGGAGATAATATTACTTTACTTTAATAATATTGTGTGACTTTCGATGTTCTTCAGATGTTATTGGACAATCTTATTGGTACAATGGAAGTACAAAGAAAGTGCATAAAAAATCTATGTACCAACCCAAAGTACAGCATTTGCTCTTGAAGGCACAAAAGTCAAAGTCGAGTTTATTGTCATAGGCACAAGTGTCTGAATGCACAAGTGGCAAAGAAAAAAAACTTCCTCGCAGTAGAATCACAGGCATAAAGCATTAGAAACACAACATTCCCAAAAAACATAAAGAATGCAAAATTATGCAAGAGAAAAACAGAATTAAAACAAAATCAAGAGTCCATTTTAGTGCAAAAAGGGCTAGAAAATGAGGCAAGAGAAATAATAAGAAGAGACAAGGAGATGGCTGATAAACTAAATGAGTATTTTGCATCAGTCTTCACTGTGGAAGACACTAGCAGTGTGCCTGATGTTGTAGTGTGTGAAGGAAGAGAAGTGGGTGCAGTTACTGTTACAAGAGAGAAGATGCTCAAAAGCCTGAAAGACCTAAATGTCCATAAGTCACCCAGACCAGATGAACTGTACCCTAGGGTTCTGAAAGAAGTAGCGTTAGAGATTGTGGTGGCATTAGAAATGATCTTTCAAAAATCATCGGACTCTGGCATGGTGCCAGAGGACTGGAACATTGTAAATGCCACTCCACTATTTAAGAAAGAAGGAAAGCAGCACAGAGGAAATTAGAGACCTGTTAGCCCGATCTCAGTGGTTGGAAAGATGTTAGAATCAATTGTTAAGGATGAGGTGATAGAGTACTTGGTGACACAGGACAAGATAGTACAAAGTCAGCATGGTTTCCTTCAGGGAAAATCCTACCTGACGAACCTGTTGGAATTCTTTGAGGTAATTACAAGTAGGATAGATAAAGGGGATGTAGTGGATGTTGTATATTTGGACTTGCAGAAGGCCTTTGACGAGGTGCCATACGTGAGGCTGCTTACCAAGTTAACATTACAGGAATGTTACTAACCTAACATGGTTAGAGCATTGGCTGATTGGTAGGAGGCAGCGAGTGGGAATAGTATTACAGGAAAGTTACTGGCATGGTTAGAGCATTGATGGTAGGAGGCAGCGAGTGGGAATAAAAGGATCCTTGTCTGGTTGGCTGCCAGTGACTAGTGGTGTTCCGCAGGGGTCGGTGTTGGGATCACTTCTTTTTATGCTGTATATCAATGATTAGGTGATGGAATAGATGGCTTTGTTGCCAAATTTGCAGATGATATGAAGATTGGTGGAGGGGCAGGTGGTGTTGAGGAAACAGGTAGGATGCAGAAGGACTTAGACAGATTAGGAGAATGGGCAAGAGAGTGGCAAATGAAATATAATGTTGGAAAATGCATGGTCATGTACTTGGGTAGTAGAAATAAGTGTGCAGACTATTTTCTAAATGGGGAGAAAATCCAAAACTCTGAGATGCAGAGGGACTTGGGAGTCCTTGTGCAGAACACCCTAAATGTTTACGTGCAGGTAGAGTTGACAGTGAGGAAAGCAAATGCAATGTTAGCACTCATTTCAAGAGGTCCAGAATACAAAAGTCAGGCTGTGACTCTGAGGCTTTATAAGGCCTCATCTTGAGTATTGTGAACAGTTTTGGGTTCCTCATCTAAGAAATGATGTGCTGGCATTGGAGAGGGTTCAGAGGAGATTCACAAGGATGATTCCGGGAATTAAAAGGTTCTCATATGAGGAACATTTGATGTCTCTGGGTCTGTCCTGGCTGGAATTGAGAAGAATGAGGGGGGATCTCATTGAAACCTTTCGAATGTTGAAAGGCCTAGACTGAGTAGATGTGGAAAGGCTGTTTCCTATGGTGGGACAGTCTAGAACAAAAGGGCCATCCATTTAAAACAGAGATGCGGAGAAATTTCTTTAGCCAGAGGGTGGTGAATTTGTGGAATTTATTACCACAGACAGCTTTGGAAGCCAGGTTGTTGGGTGTATTTAAGGCAGAGATTGATAGGTTCTTGCTTGGACAGCATCAAAGGTTACAGGGAAAAGGTCAGGGAGTGGGGCTGAGGAGGGGGACAAAAAAAAAATATCAGCCATGATTAAATGGCGAAGCAGACTTGATGGGCCAAATGGCACAATACTACTCCTATGTCTTGTGGTCTTATGGTCTAATATGGTGGTGGGGGATCTTTGATGATAGATTTTGCCTTCCTGAGGCAACGCCTACTTCTGATGGCAGGGCGGGATGTTCCTGTAATGTATTAAGCTGAGTCCACTACTCTCCGCAGTTTCTAATGCTCCTGCACATTCATTTTGCTGGACCAATCACAATACTTTCAGTCATATTATGCCTCAGAAATTAAAATACATATGTGTTAAATAGTTACTCCACGTGACATCCTTAAGATTCCCAGAACATCGGGGTAATGTATTTAGACTACATATAATTAATTCTATTTTATGGTCCAGAATGTGCAGTGGGGATTAAACTGAAGAGAGGAACTTTTTCCTTAATAACAGAGGAAATTTGCCAACAGCCTGTGGGAGATGCATTTGACCAAGTAAATGTGGAAGTCCAGGTACACTCAGTCTCTTACAATCATCTCCAGTATTATGAGGAACTGCTGAGAATTTCAACTTATCACAAAGTATTATTTGCTGTAAATCTAAATTATGAAAATGTTACATCTGCCATGATTACT
This sequence comes from Hypanus sabinus, assembly GCF_030144855.1. Lineage (NCBI taxonomy): Eukaryota > Metazoa > Chordata > Chondrichthyes > Myliobatiformes > Dasyatidae > Hypanus > Hypanus sabinus. The sequence continues at coordinate 42,384,675 of NC_082738.1, read as the reverse complement.
GTTTAACTTATCTATGCCCCAAACACTAACTTTAATTCTTGAGATGCAGTAGAGTATTTCAAATTCCATGTGCTTGAAGGTAACAAACAGTAATAGTTGTGTATTTAATATTTCAGTAATATTTGAGTAATACTGTAAATACATTTTAGTAAGCATTCTGTATTGGTTAAATAATTAATTACAGGTTATATGTAAAAGTACGTGAATGGCGTATGTCATTATGCCACCACATCATATATACACGTACCACTAAAGTAAAAATGGAACCAGAATACACACATTATTCTCTGGTCCATGTATTTCTTTTGATTAATTTTATGTTTCTGAGTTAAAAAACATAACAATAACTTAATCCTTTGTTTTGGGTTTACTATTTTCTCTAAGTTTACATCATAATGTTTCATTTTGTGACTTTCTATGAAATGTGTTAAAATTTGGTATTTTTTTCCTTCTTGAGTTTCTCTCCGGTATTCTTTGATGTGACTGGCTGCTCAGCTAGTCGGAAGATTTCACTGTTGGTGGGGAAAGGAATTTCCTAAAGCTGATGCTGATGGTGGAAAGTGGAAATCCCCACCATGGTGATCACTGATCTTTATGTCTGGCCTCCTTCAAGCTCATGTATAAGCACCAATGGTGACTACCCTCTACCCAACCAGGCATATCTTCTGTGCTGCCATGGAAGGGAGCAGAGCAGTGAGATTAGTTTTGGATTGGCTAAACAAAGTGGCAGAATAAGCAGAATGGTACCCTCAAAGTTCAAAGTACATTTATTATCAAAGTATGTACACCATACACAACCTTGAGATTCATCTCCTTACAGGCAGCCACAAAACAAAGAAACACAATAGAATTCATGTAAACCGGGGCAAAAAGACCGACAAGCATCCAATGTGTGAAAAGACAAACAACACTGCAAACACTGAAAAAAGTAAACAAATTATACACAGAACATGAACTGCCAGTTCAGCTCTGAGGCATTTTTGTTTTCTTTTCATGTTAAAAGAAGAATTTATGTTATTTTATGTTAAAAATTTCCAAACAGCAGAGTCTGTGTAGTTCAAGTAATATATTTTCTACACTGCTTGGTTAAATGTGGTTGTTTTAATGCCATGAACATCTTTGCTACCTCTATGATGCTGCCTTGCAAGCTGCTACTAAAAGAGAAATTGGCTAGAGATTTTCCTTTGACTTTTGACCTCATTCCCTACTGCAATTAATACTCAAACACAGTTTTTCTATGAAGCACAGTGGTATAATAAATTTTCCAGTGAACCAGGTGAGTTTAAGGTGAATGTGACATTGGTTCCTGTGTAAACCTAGCCACCTTCCTTACCCCAGGTAGTCCAGACCTCAATCCCAGCTCCAGCCGTTAACCCAGTCCTCATTCCCAGTCCCAGACTCTGGTCACAAGCCCCACTTTTACCTTGCTCACATCCTGTTCTAGTACTGAGCATCAGGAATTCTAAACAATTGGATGCTGGGTTATCAGATTTTGACTGTATTTGGGATAGGTTTTGCTTATACAGTATTTGCCAGTTTGTGGGAGCTCAGTGCAGAGTAGTGGAGTGTTTCTGACTCTCGGTTGTAGCAACAGGCATAACTACAAACGTAGATCATATGTAACACCCTGCCATACTACGTGGCTCCCATCAACCATCTTAGTGCTCCTTTAACAAAGTTTTGACACAGCTTGTCAGTTTGCCATGTTAAGAGCAGCTTTGGAATGAAGGATGGCATCAGAGGATCAGATATCAAAGAAAATTATGGCACGGTAGAAGGCCAATGAACGCTTTGATCTGGGTTATCAAATTCCATTTACGCTTGATAGAGAGGGAGGAGGTTACCCTGAACTGCATTAGAACCAATCTGATCTGAAGGCCAAACTCCTGTGTAATCTCATGTTATTTCACATCCTGTTATATGCTCCAAATCCAAATTGAACTGAAAAGTGGTTAAAGTGACGAAAACGATTACATGGAAATCTTCTACTGAGAAAACTCACAACATTGAGGTTTAATGTCTCAGTGACATTATCAGCTTTTGTCGATAAATCCCTGTAGATGGGTCACCTGCTCCAAAGGAAAACTGCAGCATACAGTGTGTGACCTTGGGCCAGAATAACGCGTCACGGATCAGCAATTGGAATGTGGTCGCAACTTTGGAGTTGTGACAACAGGTTGGTCCAGAGTTTGCAGATAGTGACAAGCCACTCACCTACAGGCCAGTTTCACACTTCCTCTATAACACATCTTCCATCAGCAGCCCACCCAGTAAGCCTGTCCAGTTCACTTCCACCGCGGGCAGCGTTCGATTTCACCATCTACTGGTATTAGGTGGGTGGCAGCATCAGAAGAACTTCCACCAAGATAATTGCTAGGTTAAAAGTGACAGCTAGTTGTCAAAAATAATAGAGTAGAATAGTAAGAATATGGATTGAAATCATGGTTGGCATATACATCTTGGGCTGAAGATCTGTGCTCTACTGTACATTTCTATGTTCTTTGCATGTTCTCTAGGTGACCATGTCTCATTTCCCCTCACATCCAAGACAAATAGGTGGTTCTGCAATCAGCAATGGTTTTGGTTCTAAATGTTCCTGTACTCACAATGTCAACTAAGCTCATTTGATAAGACCATAAGGTATAGGAGCAGAATTTGGCCATTTGGCTCTACACATTGATTACTATTCTGATCTTTCAGAGGACCAATTTTAACACTTACAATCCTTTTGCTCTTAACATATCTGTAGGATCCCTTAGGATTCTCCTTCACCTTGCTTGGTAGAGCAACTTCTTTCAGCTCTCCTGATTTCTTCCTTAAGTGTTCTCTTTCATTTTTTATGCTCCATAAGCACCCCATTTGTTCCTACCTGTCTATACTTGCTATGCACCTCAATTTTTTTCTTAACCAAGGTCTCACTATCTCTTGAAAACCAAGGTTCCCTACACCTGTTATCTACATACAATCTTTGTACTCTCACAATTTCACTTTTGAAGGCCTCCCACTTAGCAAGTACACATTTACCAGAAAACAGTCTGTCCCAATCCACACTTGCCAGATCCTTTCTGATACCATCAACATTGGCCTTTCTCCATTTAGAATCTCAACCTACAGGCCAGACCTATCTTTTTGCACATTTACTTTGAAACTAATGGCGTTATCCCGCCCAGGCTTGCGCCCAGGAGAGGATACAGTCAACCAGAGGCACAAACGCATGATCCCCTGGAATCGACGACTGCCTACTATTTAAAGGCATTATGATCAATGGATGCAAAGTGTCCCCCTACATAACTTGACTTATTCCCTAATAGCAGATCAATTATCATACTCTCTCATTGGGACTTCTACGTACTGATTAAGAAAACTTTCCTGAACACATTTGACAAATTCTATCCCATCTAGTCCTCTTACAGTATGGGAGTCCCAGTCAATTTGTGGAAAGATAAAAATCACCTCTTATAACAACCTTATGTTTCTTCCAACAGATTTCCCTCTATAATTTCTCTCTGTGATCTGCCTACAAATTTGTTCCTCTAAGTCCTGCGGACTGTCAGGTGGTCTACAATATAGCCCCATTAACGTGATCATACCCTTCTTATTCCTCATTTCCACCCATCGTGTCTCATTGGACAAGCTCTCCAGTCTCTGATGACTGAGCACTGCCATGACATTTTCCCTGACTAGTAATGCCACCCCACCTCCTTTAATCCCTCCCACTCTATTGCATCTAAAACAACAGAACCCTGGAATACTGAGCTGCCAGTCTTGCCCCTCCTGCAACCAAGTCTCACTAATGGCTACAATCTCATAATTCCAGGTGTTGATCTATACCCTAAGCTCATCTGCCTTTCCTACGATACATCTTGCATTGAAATATACACAGCTCAGGACAGTAGTCAGAAATTGGAAGATCATGCAGTTTAACACGTGGCTAAGGAGTTGGTGTAGGAGGAGGGGCATAGGACTTTTGGATCATTGGGCACGGGTAGCAATACTGAGATCACAACCCTGGAAGTCCTGCCCTTCCCACATCCTGCAAGAGGAACATTCCACTATCCTGCCTGGCATCTCTACCGTTCTAACTGAACAAATATAAAGAAAGAACAATAAACTGTGGGGCGGGGGAATCCCTATCTACAGCTTTATTGCCTCCTCTGACTGAAGCCTCAAAGACCCGAAGTCTAAAAATCCCCACTCTAACTCTGACCACTCTGACAATGGCCACTCCATTTGCCCCGCCTTACTTTAATTTGTTCATGCCAATCGATCCCAAATGCTGATTGGCCGGCTGCTCTAAGCACCAAACTGCCGCGAGTCACTGCCTTTTCTACTCAGTCTATGAACCTGAGTGTGCCATGTCTTCTCAGGCTTCCGCTCTCTGATTTGCTGCTGCTCAAAGCTCCAAACTGACGCTAGATGCGCCTTTTCTACTCACTTCACGGAACTGACTGAGCCACATCTTCTCACTTTTATGATCACCAATTTTCCGCTGCTCAAAGCTCCAGACTGCTGTGAGTGAGTCACGGCCTTTTCTACTCAGTCGGTGAACCTGAGTGAGCTACGTCTTCTCAGGCTTCTGATATCCGATCAGCCACAGCTCAAAGCTAGAAGCTGCCGCAAGTCACTGCCTGTTCTACTCAATCAGCAAACCTGAGTGGGCCACATCTTCTCAGGCTTCCAGTCTCTGATTTGCCGCTGCTCAAGGCATCAAACCCTTGCTGGGTGCACCTTTTCTACTCGGTTGGTAAACCTGAGTGGGCCACATCTTTTCAGGCTTCCAGTCTCTGATTTGCCGCTGCTCAAAGCATCAAACCCTTGCTGGGTGCACCTTTTCTACTCGGTTGGTAAACCTGAGTGTGCTACATCTTCTGAGGCTTCCAGTCTCTGATTTATCGCTGCTCAAAGCTCCAAACTGACGCAAGATGCACTTTTTTGACTCATTCTGTAAACCTGAGTGAGCTATGTCTTCTCAGGCTTCCAGTCCCTGATTTGCTGCTGCTCAAAGCTCCAAACTGCTGTGATGCGTTGCATTTTCTGCTCAATCGACGGATCTGAGTGAGCTATGTCTTCTCAGGCTTCTGATCTCCGATTTGCCACTGCTCAAAGCATCTATCTTTTCAGCTAAGGTATTTATATGAATAATCCATTTGCCTATATGGTGATGTTATTGAATGTCAGGAGGAGATGATTTGACTCTATTTTTTGCATATGCAATACAAACATTCAATTTTATATATCAGACTATAGTTGCTTGTATGTGGGCCCTAACAGCTTAGTTGTCTAAAGAACTATGAAGTGAATTGAACATGATCAAATCATTACATGTAACTGTCAGCAACAGTGTTCTGAGCAAGGTAGAATGGCTGAAAAAGTTGCAACCATCTTCCTTTGCTGAGCTGAAATCTGTTCCAATGAAATGACTCTGAGACCTTCAACCAGCAGCTGCAAGCTCCAGGTGGTACATATATAGAAGTGCCCTCTGCTACCATCCCAACACCACCCCAAACGGGTTCAAAGTTCAAAGTAAATTTATTATTGAAGTACATACATGCCACCATGTACTACCTTGAAATTCATTTTCTTGAAGGCATTTATAGTTAAACAAAGAAATACAATAGTCAATGAAAAACTACACACGGAGACTGACAAACAACCAGTGTTGAAAAGAAGACAAACTGTGCAAATACAAAAAAAAACAAATACAGGTTGAGTACGTCTTATTTGAAATTTCAAAATCTGAAAATCTCTGACATGATGTCACAAATGGTGCTGGGAAGGTTCGCAAGCAATGTGCAGGCTCTAGGCACAACAGACAGATCTGAGAAGTCACCTCCCATATGTAATGAACAGAAGGTACACTGCATAAAGCCAAATATAAAGATCTTGATTGTATTGAAAGAGTGGATTCGTCAGCGTTGGAGTGAACATATGCCATTCAACGGTATGCTGATCATGAAACAAGCAAAGATCTATCACGACAAACTGAAAATTTAAAGTAATTGTGAATATTCTGCAGACTGGGTGCAGAAATTTAAGAAAAGGCACAGCATCAATTTTTTAAAAAAGATTTGTGGTGATAGAGCATCTGCTGATCATGAAGCAGCAGACAAGTTCATTGATGAGTTTGTCAAGATTGTTGCTGATGAAAATCTAACACGTTGAACAGCTGCAACATTACATGCGTGTGATGTAAGACAAAGACTGCTAATGGGTAGCACAGAATTCAGAGTCGGAAATGATGGCGATCCCAAGCTATTTCATTATATATTCCAAAATCCAAATTCCAAAACACTTCCAGCCCCAAGCATTTTGGATAAGGGGTACTCAAACTGTAATAGTAAAAATAAATAAATAATCATGAAAACATGAGAAGTAGCGCTCTAGAAAATAAGTCCATTGGCTATGAGATCAGTTTAGAGCTGAGGGGAGTGAAGTTATCCACGCTGGTTCTGGTGCATGCATACCATCCAAATTTGGGTGACCTGGCTTCGCAGCATCCATGAATTGCTGGTCATTCTGGGCCAACCACGCAGAACTCCAAAATGATTTCATTCACTTCAGCTTTAACTGGGCTTCTTGATGCCACACTTGGTCAAATGCTATTTTGACATCAAAGGCAATCAATCTCACCCTGCCTTTGGAACTTAGCTCTTGTGTACATGTGTATACCAAGGTTGTAATGAAATCTGGAGCTGAGGTTTTCTGTCAAAGCCCACACTGATCTGTGAGCAGGTTATTGGGTGAACAAGTGGTACTTGATGGCACTATTGACAACACCTCCCATCACTTTGCTGATAATTTAAAGTCAGTTGATGGGCAGTAATTTGCAGGATTGAAGTTATCCTGTTTTTTTGGGAACAGGATGCAGCTGGCTGTTTTCCTCCCTGTCAGGAGGTGCTAATGTTACTGCAGAGCTGGAACAACTAAGAATAAAAAAATGATTCATCGTAAATTAGGCTCAACATGGAGCTCAGCATCTGAGAGATAGGTGTTGGATCTTAAACTTTTAGCTTTCAAATAATAAATGGAAAAAGCAGCAATCATAAATAATTACTCAACCCAATCACACTATTTTGCATCCAAAGCAGCAAATTTACAATGACAATTTAAGTAATCACAGGTCCCATTTACTATTAATTCAGAATCTTCAACTGAAACAAGTTTTTTGTTATACCTTTGCCAGAGAGTAGTGAATCTGTGGAATTCATTGCCACAGATGGCTGTGGAGGCCAAGTCTTTGGGTATATTTAAAGTGCAGGTTAGTAGGTTCTTGATTAGTAAAGGCATCAAAGGTTACAGGGAGAAGGCAGGAGAATGGAATTAAGAGTTTTGAATTGACTTTATTTCTTACATCCTTCACATACATGAGGAATAGAAATCTTTACGTTACATCTCCATCCAAATGTGCAATGTGCAATCAGTAATTTATAATAAATAGGACAGTCCATGTAACATTGAAATACACTTGTGAGTTAATCAGTCTGAAGGCCTGGTGGAAGAAGCTGTCCCGGAGCCTGTTGGCCCTGGCTTTTATGCTGTGGTACTGTTTCCCGGATGGTAGCAGCTGGAATAGTTTATGGTTGGGGTGACTCGGGTCCCCAATGATCCTATGGGCCCTTTTTACACACCTGTCTTTGTAAATGTCCCAAATCATGGGAAGTTCACAACTACAGATACACTGGGCTGTCCACAACACTCTCTGCAGAATCTGGCGATTAAGGGAGGTACAGTTTTGATAGCAGGCAGTGATGCAGCTAGTCAGGATGATAAATCAGCCATTATAGAATGACAGAGCAGACCTGATGGGCTGAATGGCCTAATTTTGCTTCTATGTCTTATAGCTTCTTCCCCTCTGCCATCAGATTTCTGAATGAACAATGAATCCATGAATACTAATTCAGTATTTTTCTTCTTTTTTGCACTGCCTATTTAATTTAATTTTCTTTTATAATATATACTGTACTTATTGTAATTTGTAGTTTTTTGTTATTTATGTATTGCAATGTACTACTGCTGCAAAACAACAAATTTCACAGCATATACCAGTGATATTAAACCTGATTCCAGAAACTGCCCATTTTATAACAAAAACTGATACACAAGGGACAGTCGATGTTGGAATCCAGGGCACCAAACAGTCTGCTAAAGGAACTAAGCCTTCTTCCTTTAGGAGGGAAAGTTCAGATTGACCTTGAAGCAGGTAAAAAGGTTGGCACAGCCACGTGGGCAATAGGGCCTGCACATTCTGAAAACTGTGGCAGCCAAGTCATTGGGTATATTTAAAGCGGAGCTTGATAGGTACTTGATCAGTAAGGGTGTCAAAGATTATGGGGAGAAGACAGGAGAATGGGGTTGAGAGGGTTAATAAATCAGCCATGATGGAATGGTGGAGCAGACTCGACGGGCTGAATGGCCTAATTTGCTCCTGTGTCATATGTTCTTATGGTCTTTAACAAGTATTTAAATTATCATAGCAAAAAACAGTCAGCTTGAAGAACTCAGCAGGTTAAGCAGCAGCTTTGGGTGGAAGCAATTGTTGATGTTTCAAGCAGATTGTTGCAACAGATTCCAACATCTGCAGGTGCTTATGTCTCCAAAACTTCTCCGAATGCTTATAACAAACAAAATTTAACACTAAGCCACCTAGTGAAATAGCTTGCATGCTGACAAAATGTGTGTGTGTGTGTGTGTGTGTGCGAGAGAGAGAGAGTGTGCGTGTGGCAAAAAGGAAAAGGAGGGAAGTCCAGAACTTGGGCACGGCTGTCAGTTTTGGTTATTTAAATTCAACGATCAACACGACACAGAATTAGAGAAATGCAGAAGTCCAAGCATGGGAATGATTTTAGAAAAGAAGAAGACCATGGAGGAATCAGAAAACAAGGCAGAGAATATAGAAGAATATAAAGAGAACATGGCTAGGGAACGACATAAAAGTTCTTTATAAGTAACTCGAGGGTTTTACTCACCCACATTCTCTTTTTGGTAAGAAGTTTCTGAAAAAACCCATCCCATATATGTGGTTTGAGCAATAGATTCACAGTATACTCTCATTATTGCTTCCCAGTTATCTACAGGAACATGGAAAACTGCATGAAAACTTGCAAAACCATGAAATATATTAAGTATCTTTTCATTTTGAGGCAGACGCACAGCCCTGGGTGTTAATAGTGAGAACAGTGCCCCTCTGTGGTGAGTTTCAGATAATGCATCTGCATCTTGGTCTATAATATTGTTCGATGCAAAATCAAGAAACACTCAAAGTTCAAAGTAAATTTATTATCAAAGTACATATATGTTACCATATACTACCTTGAGATTTCTTTTGTTGTGGGTATACTCAGCAAGTCCAAGAAATTTAATAGAATCAATGAAAGCCAGTGCCCAACAGGATGGACAAATCACCAATGTGCAAAAGACAACAAACTGTGCAAATACAAAAGAAAAATATAATAAATAAATAAGCAATAACTATCAGGAACATGAGATGAAGAGTGCTTGAAAGTGAGTCCGTAGGTTGTGGGAACAGTTCAGTGATGGGGCAAGTGAAGTCAAGTGAAGTTATCTCCTCGGCTTCAAGAGCCAGATGGTTGAGGGGTAATAATTGTTCCTGAGCCTGGTGGTGTGGGTTCTGCAGCCCCTGTACCTTCTTCCTGATGGCAACAGTGAGAAAAGAGCATGGTCTGGGTGGTGGGGGACCCTGATGATGGATGCTACTTTCCTGTGACAGTGTTCCATGTAGATGTGCTCAATAGAGTGGAGGGGGTTTCCCATGATGGACTGGACTATATCCACTATTTTCTGTAGGATTTTCCATTCAAGATCATTGGTGTTTCCATACCAGGCATGATGCAGCCAGTCAATATACTCTCCACCACAGATCTATAGAAATTTGTCAGAGTTTTAGATGACTTGCTGAATCTTTGCAAATTTCTAAGAAAGTAGAGGTACTGCCATGCATTATTTGTAATGTCACTTACATACTGGGCCCAGGACAGGTGTCCAAAATAAATAACACCGAGGAATTTAAAGTTGCTGACCCTCTCCACCTCTGATCCCCTGACGAAGACTGGTTCATGGACCTCCGGTTTCATCCTCCTGAAGTCAGTAATCAGCTCCTTGGTCTTGCTGACATTGAGTAAGAGGTTGTTGTTGTGTCACCACTCAACCAGATTTTCAATCTCCCTCCCATATGTTGATTCGTCACCACCTTTGATTTAGCCAATAGCAGCCATCAGCAAACTTAAATATGGCATTGGAACTGTGCTTAGCTTCACAGTCGTAAGAGCTGCACTGTGTAGCTGTATCTTCCACACTGGCATTCCTGAGTTTGTTTAAATGGAGATGGGCAATGCTTGTAAAAGTACAGTCTAATCATGTGTATTCTCTGCCTGTACTGCTGTACATGGAATACCAACTTTAAGATACAACAATGAACTCTCTTGAGAAACAAAGGACAAAGGAGCGAGTTTGAGCAGAAATGATGTGGGCATGAGTATGGGAATGGATATGTACTGTACACACACAGAAACATAGATGCACACACAAATACACAATACACACAGGTAAACAGAAACTCACACACCTGCATACTCACACATGTGCTTTCAGTGAACTCATGCAGAGACACACACAGGTTGTTCCTTAACTTCTGATACTGATAAACTGCACCCAAACTGTAGCACGGATACCAGAAGCAGGGTATTCTCTATTTCCAGCCTACAGCAGCAAGAGGAAATCACTGTGCTTAAAATAGCTGACACTGTACAGGGTTGTAAGACACTGGAAATGTGGGTTGATTGGACTGACCCAGATAGGGAGCTCCAACTGTATTCACAACAGTATATCTCACTCTGTGGCAATGAATTAACTTGATGACCACCAGCCCTCCCTGCCTCCAGCCAACAAGGCATTTTGTAATAGCTTCCAGTTTTGATGTATGTGTAATTCACCATTTATTTAATGCAAAACCCAGGCCTCCATTTCCTAGTAGTGTGCAGTTTCCTCCCCAGGTTTCTCCATTGTCTCTCCTCTTCCTGTCCTAAGATATTAACCAGTTATGGAACTAACTTGCCAAAATGATGATTTTTCATCTCCATCCTATATGCTGAAGCTTGTAATTTGTTTTAACCAGGATATCACAGCATATGTGTGCAAACAGCACTTAGTATATAAAACATAGAACATAGAACAATACAGCACAGTCCAGGCCCTTCGGCCCACAATGTTGTGCCAACCCTTAAACGCTGCCTCCCATATAGCCCTCCACCTTAAATTCCTCCATATACCTGTCTAGTAGTCTCTTAAATTTCACTAGTGCATCCGCCTCCACCACTGACTTAGGCACTTGTACACATAAGCATCTATGCACATATGTAGCCACGCAATAGGAGAACATATAGACCTCAGCGTAAGCATTATGCATGCAGCTGGCGATACTGTCTTCCCTGGAGTTTCAAGGAACATTTTATTTACTCTGAATATAGCAACTGATGAAGAAACCTAAGGCCATGTTGAAGTTTATAGAGCTCTTGTGAAATAATAAAAAAAAAACCTTTATGTCAGATGCTTACTAATAAAAGCAAGGGGAATTCAGGCAAGACCTCTTTACTCAGTGTGGGGTAGAACTCTGGGCCAAATGGCCTAATTCTACTCCTATATCTTAAGGGGAAATCTTACCTGACAAATGTGTTGGAATTCTTTGAAGAAATACAGGCAGGATAGACAAAGGAGAATCAGTTGATGTTGTTTACTTGGATCTTCAGAAAGCCTTTGACAAGGTGCTGGAAATGAAGCTGCTTAACAAGATAAGAGCCCATGGTATTACTGGAAAGATACTAGCATGGACAGAGCTATGGCTGATTGGCAGGAAGCAAAGAGTGGGAAGAAAGGGAACCTTTTCTGATTGGCTGCTAGTGGTGTTGCACGTGGGTCTGTGTTGGGACCGCTTCTTATTACGTTATATGTCAATGACTTTGATGGCAAATTCATGGCTTTGTTGCAAAGTTTGTTTGCAAAGATAGGTGGAGTGGAAGGTAGTTTTTGGGGAGTAGAGAGGCTACAGAAGGACTAGACAGATTGGAAGAATGGGCAAAGAAGTGGCAGATGGAATACAGTGTTGGGAAATGTATGGTCATGCACTTTGTTAAAGAAATAAAAAGCGTAGACTATTTTATAAATGGAGAGAAAATCCAGAAATCTGAAGTGCAATGCGACTTGGGGGTCGCCGTGCAGGATTCCCTAAAGGTTACTTTGCAGGATGAGTCAGTATTGAGGAAGGCAAATGTGATCTTGGCAATCATTTCATGAGGACTACAATATAAAAGCAAGGATGTAATGTTGAGGCTTTATAAAGCACTGGTGAGGCCTTACTTGGAGTATTGTCAGCAGTTTTCGACCCCTTATCTAAGAAAGGATGCGCTGACTTTGGAGGGGTTCAAAGGAGGTTCAGGAAAATAATTCTGGGATTGAAAGGCTTGTCGTATGAGGAACATTTAATAGCTCTGGGCCTTTACTCACTGGAATTCAGAAGAATGATGGTGACCTCATTGAAGCCTATTAAATGTTGACAGGGCTCAATAGAGTGGATGTGGAGAGGATGTTTCCTCCGGTGGGAGAGTCTAAGACCAGAGGACACAACCTCAAAATCAAGGGGTGTCCTTTTAGAATGGAGATGAGGAGGAATTTCTTTAGCCAGAGGTGATAAATCTGTGGAATTGTTTGCCACAGCTAGCTGTCGAGGCTGAGTCATTGTGTATATTTAAGGCAGAGGTTGATAGCTTCTTGATTAGTCAGGGCATGAAAGAATATGGGGAGAAGGCAGGAGATTGGGGCTGAGAGGGAAAATAGATCATCCATGATGAAATGGCAGAGCAGACTCGATGGGCTAAATGGCCTAATTCTGCACCTATATCTTATGGACATTGTTAGATAGCCTTATGTTCTATGTTCTAAAATGCATAAACTGAGGTGCAGTGGAAAGAAGAATGATTGAGTTAGTGGCCTCTTCTTATCCATAATGGATCTTTCAATCTTGGACTCTTTGACAACCCTCATGTCTTGAATGTACCAGACAGATTGTTCGATTCCAACTTAGGATGCCCCACATTTAAACAAGACCAAGAGTTAATTATCTCCATATTGACACAAATGTGAATGACTTTAATAGAGCCTGAAAAACATGCGCAATTCTATATCACCTTTCAGGATCTCATGGTGTCATTTAGCACTGCAGCCAAATAAATACTTTCGATGTCTAGTAAGTGTTGCAAAGTAGCAGCCAATATGCACTACGAGACAATATGCGCTGATGAGACAAACCAATTTACTGTGTTTCTGGGTGCCATCTTTCCTCAAAACGGAATCTTTCTGAGCCCATCAGAAAGGCTGTGGAGACCCAATGGGCCAAATGGCTAATTTCTGCGTCTATGTCTTATGATGTTATGGAAAAAACAGATGGTTTTAACATTTCATCATAAAGTCAGCACCTTCAACAGTTCGCCATTTCATCAGTAGTATAGTAAAGGGCCTAAATCTTTGTCCTCAGTCCCTGGAGTGGAGTTTGAATCTCCAAGCATCTGGCTGAGAGATTTGACTGTTGCTCCACCATGACTGCCTGCTGAGTCACTGCTGATAATCAGAATAAGGATTGTCAATGTGAGTAATCTCCGTGCATTTGTCACTTTCAGGGCCAAGCTGATCTGCTGAAACACGCAAAGAACGAAGCACTGGATAACCTGAGGCAGATCCACTATGCAGCACAATCTTGCGGTATCAGTAAGAGCCACTTGACATCTCCAGATCAGTTGCAATCACGGGGCGCCTTGGAAAGCATTCCTGAGAGTGAGAACTCAAGCAACAATGGACCTTGCTGACGTCAGCAGGCACGGGAATAAAAAGTTGTAAATACATAAAGACGTACACACATACGCACACACACACACACTCAAATGTGCTGTAGCTCCACTGATAGGTAATTTTGTTGTACGTGAATTGGATTTGACAGAGTCACCTAATGTTATCTCCTTACAGAAATGAGGCACTGGTGCTGAATTTACTGGAAAAATCCTGACACTGAGATAACAACAGAAAATATGGGGAGCAAACAGTAGTGCTACCCTGTTTACTGAGGCCCACATCCCAAGAAAATGCTTTGCTTGAGAAGGTCCTTCAGAATGTCTCCTGAAGGTGGGATGTGATCAGTGTCCCCACTCTTTGTGCTTGCTCCCTGATTGTGTTTCTATGGGTTCTTGCAAGAACAGGCTGTTTCTCCTTTTTGAAGATGGAATACAAGCATAAAATCAATGGTTTGACTAATTTGTTTCAGCAAAATATTTTGCTTGCTCTTTGGAAGCCATGACCAGAAACGCCAAATTGGGTGGAAAACAAATCTGTTGCAGCCTCAGGTCTATGATCTGTACATTGTTCAGGAATATATTCTTAATCTTGGGAGCAGCAGTGGTGTAGAAGCTATAAAACACATAGTGTATTTTGTACCTTTTGGACATAAATGGTGGATACGTAGCCTGGTAACGATGTTAAAATATAACTGAAAATTTTATAGTGGGCCAGACAAATTCCTCTAATAGTAATGTCACTTTCAACCTGAGGTTGAAACTCAAGCTACTTTTCATCACCAGCAAAGTGATAGACTCATTAGTTTAGTGAATAGGAAGTTCCTTCCTTTGAAACTCATTTACTCATCTAACTAAGCTTCACTTCAGTATGACCTGTCAGATCCAATCGTTGTCTCTCTTCCAGTTATTGTGACTGGGTATTTACAGAATCGGTCCCGGCTGAAGCCTTGTGCGATGGCTGACCGGACTCCTGGCGAGCTCAACAGGGAAAGAGGGCCGTGCCTCCACCATGCCCGGTCGTCCCAGCACCCGGTGGGGGGTGGGGGGGGTCCTCACATGGAGAGGTAGCCTTGCGCTGCGGCGGTGACCACTTCGATACCACCTATCTAATGATGTGTGTCTCTGTAATAAAATCATGCAAAATAATATTTATGTTTCCCCTTCTGAATTTCTACATAAATTGTTTTGAAAATTCATTTGGCTCTTTCTCTTCAGCTGTTGATCAGGGAGGAAAGAAAGTTGTTTTACACCTTAATCAGCACTCTTCAGTTTTACAATTAATAACTATAAATGCAATTAATAACTTACAAGGCTGACAGTACTGATACATGTTTCTGGCATTCTACTTCCTCCCATGTATAAAAAAGATCAGGCAGACAGATTTTATTTTTTGTTGTTGAATTTCTCTGTGATGTCATTATGCTGCTATGAAAAAAAAATCATTATAAATAAACTAACCATTCTTACAGCTATATGAGGTATGACACTTGGCACAATTCAATTTCACTGGGAATGAGTGAGTTGAAGTCAGAGGTCACCATGACTTATTACAACAGCCAACCATGCTGTGATTATTTGGAGAAAGTATCTATTTTAATGATTACTGAAATAGAAACTACAAAAGACAATGTTTCACATTTTGTGTGGGTATGTTTTTCATGGAAGAGCTGAAGAGTTATTTTTAGCCCGTTAATAAATGATAGAGCAGGCCAAGTGGCTCCACCCCGGTGTTCTTGTGTTCTCATGAAAATCCAGAAGGGCATAACGGGAAATGTATCCACTCAGAAAGTTGTTGGAATCTGGAGTTCTTACTATTCCAGCATGGGACCTCCATTGATCACTCCTTCTGTACTGTTCAATAGATGTATTGGACGGTTAGGCAGAGGGAGAATTCATGGTTGTAAAAATTCAAAAGATTCAAAGTACATTTATTATCAGTATGCAACCTTGAGATTCGTCTTCCCACAGGCAGCCACAAAACCATGGAACCCGTTCAAAGAAAAATGCCAAAATCACCCCCGTGCGCAAAAAAAAAAACCAAACCACGCAAACAGCAACAAAAAATGAGTGAAAAACACAGAATATAAAACACAAAAATCGAAGAAGTCCAGGCATATTCAGTTCAGCTCAATGTTCATTATCTGGAGGCTACCCAAATTCACCCTGATTCAAAATTGCCCAGAATAGCAGCAAAAAAAGAGTGACCAGAAAACAGAAACACATCATAACATGAACTATGGAGTCCAATCCTTCAGGAGCGGCGAGCAAGAGTGAGTGGGAGACTGTCTCACACACAGACACCTTCCTCCGGCAGCAGCAAGCGCAAAGCTGATAGACAGCGCTGAACGCCTTCTTCACTCGCCTCGATGTGTTCAATCTTCCTCGGCGCTTTAATCGGTGAAAAATGGCGCCCCATTTGCAGGCTTTTTGATGCCAAGGCTGCACACTTCACTCAAAGCCTCACAGATCACCCTCGGAGACAGCAAAGTGCCTGAATGCTCAATTGGCCCAAAAACACTTCGCCTGGAAGAAATGTTTAAACATTTAGAATCACAAAAGATTTTTTTCTTAGCATTTTTCATCTCTGTTGCCAGAATTCACTTTTATGTTATTCATTGCTCTGGCATTTTATTGCCACAGTTGTAATTTAAATGTAAATAAATGTGAAAATAAATGTGACTTGGCTAGTCCCTCATGTGGACATCACTGCCAATTCTACTCCTACCCTAATCCAATAGTTATGTCGATGTTTTCAGCAAGTACAATTTTAATCAGCAACAGGTTACCTGGCACACTAAACTCTTTGCTCCCTCTTTAACTTCCAAGAATCATAGGACACTACATCACAGAAACAGGCCCTTCGGCTCATCTAGTCCATCCCAAAATATTAATCTGCCTGGACTCATCGACCTGCACCTGGACCACAGCCCTCCATACCCCTCCCATCCATCGAACCTACATCCACCACTTCCACATTTGCACCATCCTCTGAGTGAAGAGGCACCCCCTCATGTTAGCCTTCAATATTTCACCTTTCACCCTTAACCCATGATCTCTAGTTCTAATCTCACCCAACCTCAGTGGAAAAAGCCTGTTTGCATTTACCCAATGTCTACCCCTCATAATTTTGTATACCTCTATCAAATCTCCCCTCATTCTCCTATATTCTGGGGAATAAAGTCCTAACCTATTCAACCTTTCCTTATAACTCGGGTCCTCAAGTCCTGGCGACATCCTTGTAAATTTTCTCTGCACTCTTTCGATCTTATTGACTCATTTCTTGTAGGTAGGTGAACAAAACTGAACACAATACTCCAAATTAGTCCTCACCAGCATCCTACATACTTCACCCATAACTAAGAATGACTTAAATATCACTGTTAGGGCCCCTGCAATTCCTGCACTTGCCTCTTAGAGGATCTGAGAGAACATCTTGTAAAGCCCTGGGGAATTATCCACTCTAATTTGTCAGCAAGTGCTTTCTCGTCTGTAATCTGCATATGGTCCACAATCTCACTGCTGCTTTACCTCACTTCTATAGACTCTGTGTCCATCTCCCAAGTAAGTACAGATGCAAAAACAGTCTATTTAATACCCCCATCTCTTCTGGCTCCACGCAAAGATTACCAACCTGATCGCCCAGAGGACCAATTTTGCCCCTTGCAGTCTTTTGGCCCTTAACATATCTGCAGAATCCCTTAGGGTTCTCCTTCACCTTGTCTGCTAGAGCAACCTCCTGCCTTCCTTTAACCCCCCCCCCCACCCCGATTTCTTTCTTAAGTGTTCTCTTGCATTTTTATACTCCATACCTCATAAGCACCTCATTTGTTCCTATCTTCCTGCACCTGCTATACACCTCCTTTCTTTCTTAATCAGGGCCTCAATATCTCTTGCAAACTAAAGTTCCATAAACCTATTGTCTTTACTTTTCATTCTGACAGGCACATTCAAGTTTTGTACTCTCAAAGTTTCACTTTTGAAGACTTCCCACTTACCAAGTAGACCTTTGCCAGAAAAGAGCCTGTTCTAATTCGATTTAAAATCTCAAACAGCGGACCAGACCTACTTTTTCCATACTTACTTAGAGAATGCAAAGCACTCGATCCGAGATATCCCGGACTCTGATACCCAGGAGGCAACATACCATTTAGGAATCTTGTCCTTGCCCACAGAAGCCCTAACTAACAAATCTCCTATCACCACAGCTTGCCTCTTCTCCCATCTTCCCTTCTGAGTCACAGAGCCAGACTCAGTGCCAGAGACCCAACCACTGTGACCTTCCTCTGCCAGGTCATCCTCCCCTCCACCAACAGTATCCAAAGTGATACTGTTGCTGAGGGGGATAGCCACAGGGGTACTCTGCCTTGACTGTTTAAACCCTTTCCCCTCTCTATATGTCCTATCTGTCACTCCCCCACCCTCACAAATGACCCGGAGTTCATCCAGTTCCAGATCGAACTCCTTAATGCGGATTGTTAGAAGCTGTAGTTGGGTGCACCTCTTGCAGGTGTCGTTGTCAGGGACACTGGAGGTCTCCCTGCCTTCCCACATCCTGCAAGAGGAGCATTCCAATATCCTGTCTGGCATCCCTACTGTTCTACCTGTGTCAATATAAAGAAGGAAAACAATAAATGACCTAGGAGAACTTACTGCTTTTTCACCTTCTCTCACTCAAGCCTCTCTGCGCTGAAGCCTCAAAGAGCTAGTACCTCAAAATCCCTGCTTTGGCATTGTCAATTCCAGCAATGGCTGCTCCAACAACGACAGTCCTGTTTGCCTCTGCCTTATTTTAATTTGTTCTTGCCAATCAATCCCAGTCGTTGATTGGCTGATGCTCAAAGCACCAAATTGCCGTGAATCGACGGCTTATGCACTCAATCGGCAAACCTGAGTGAGCTACGTCTTCTAATACTCCCGATTGCTGATTGACCGCTGTTCAAAAGCCGAACTTTTTTTCTGTTGGACCTTGCCAAGTGCCTAATTACGCACACTCCAACATCTTCTTGGGAATTGCGCATGCAGAACGTTCTGACTGACCCGGCTCACTTCTTTTGAAATCTTTCTCCCACTACGCAATCCAATGTCTCCTCGGGAAATGTGGCTAAATATAGCCAATGTTACCAGTAATTGATCAGTCACAGGCAGAGCCTGCGGCCAAATGCATTCTGATTCCTATGATTCATCTACTAGTCATCAGGGAATTATATCACTCACCTACTGTTTCCCTGGTGCTCTGTAATCTATTCCTGATATTCTTTTTCAGATATAGATAACTAGTTCCCTTGCAGGGCCATCTCTTGGAAAAGCCAGAATAATAGCTTGAATGCAAATGTGTAATATGAATGGGCATGGATAACTGTCTGTTACTCACTATATAACACTAATGTGCTGATGCAGAAGTTTAAAAAAAAATTAGGTCTATGTGATAATTGATCTATGCTGAATATAGAGAGGGCATGAGTCAGATGTAACTTGGTCAATGATCTGAAATTAAAATGAATTGGACAAAGGTCGCTGGCTATGAGTTTCCATGGTGGAAACAGTCCTGCTTAACTATTTCTTGCTGATTTGCAAGGGAAGATTGGAAGACCTGTTACAGAATTACATAGCAATCATTGCTCAGCCATACTGGACCGGGTGCTCTGCAGTGAACCAGGTCAGGTGTCAGATCTCTCGGTGGGTGAGCATTTCAAAGACAGTCACCACAATTCCCTACCTTCACCATAGAGTGGGATAGGAGCAAACAGCATGGGGAAGTATTTGATTGAAGGAGGGGAAATTATGATGCTATTAGGCAGGAACTTGGAAGCGTAAACTAGGGAGAGGTGTACTCAGGGAAATACACACAGAAATGTGGAGGTTGTTTATGGAGTAATTGCATAGGGTTGCGGATAGGTTTTCCGGATTGAATTCCACCTGCCACTTCTCACCCCAGTTCTGCATCCTATCAATGTCTTGTTGTGAACTACAACAGCCTTCTAAGGTATCCATGATTCTACCAACTTTAGTGTCATTTGTAAACTTCCTACCCCACTCTTCCACTTCCTTGTCTGAGTCATTTATTAAAATCACAAAGAGCAGGGGGTCCCAGAAAAGTTCTCTGTAGAATACCACCAGTCACTGGCCTCCAGGCAGAATATATGCTCCATCTAGACCCACTCTGTGCCTTCTGTGGGGAAGCCATTTCTGTTTCCACACAGCTAAGTTTTCCTGGATCCCATGCCTCCTGCCTTTTTGAATGAGTCCACCATGGGGAATCTTATCAAATGCCTTACTAAAATCCATATTCACTGTACACCACATCCACTGCTTAACCTTCATCAATGTGTTTTGTTACTTCCTCAAAGAATTCAATCAGGCTCATGAGGCATGGCTTCCCCCTCACAAAGCCATGCTGACTATTCCTAATCAGACTGTGTTTATCCAAATGCTCGTAAATCCTGTCTCAAAGAATCTTCTCCAATAATTTTCCACCACTGATGTAAGACTCACTGGTCTATAATTCCCAGGTTTATCCCTATTCTTTTTCTTGAACAAAGGAATAACATTTGCCTCCATCCATCCAATCATCTGGGACGACTCCTGTGGCCAGTGAGGATGGAAAGATCACCACTAAAGGCATAGCAATCTCTTTTCTCATTTTCCGTAGTAACCTGGGGTATATCCCATCCGGTCCCGGGGACTCAACTGTCTTAATGTTTTCCAGCACATCCTCTTTCTTAGCGTTGACATGTTCCGGCCTATCAGCCTGTTTTATGCTGACATCACAAACATCAAAGTCCCTCTTTTAAGGAGAATACTGAAACAAAGTATTCATAAAGGACCTCCTCACCTCCCCTGACTCCAGATCTTCTATCCCTGATCAGTCCTACTCTCACTCTAGTCATCCTCCTGTTCTTCACTCATGTACAGAACACTTTGCCGTTTTCCTTAATCCTACTTGCCAAGGCCTTCTCATAAACCCTTCTACTAAGTCCATTCTTCAGCTCCTTCCTGGCTACCTTGTAACATCTGATCCTTGCTTCCTAAATCTTAAGTATGCTTCTTTCTTCCTCTTGACTAGATGCTCCACATCTCTTGTAAACTATGTCCCTTCACCCTAGCCTTCCCCACTCAATGGGACACACCTACACTGTATATTTGTATTGGGGGTGGGAGAGTGTTTGTGAATACCTAAACAGCCTTTCGAAGAGGTTCTATCTATTTTACCCAATTCCATCTCACTTGCTTGATCACTTTTTGATTGGCTCTGGATTTTCTTTCCCTCTTCAAAACAAGTGTAATAAAAAAGTTTGTGTGCACTACAAGCTAATTGCAATCCGCTGAGCGCAAGTATAAATATGCAGCTGGAGTTTTAAATATCATTTTTGTTTTCTTTAATAATCAAATTGCTGATACCATCAGCTCTTGGCAGTGAATGAAGAGAAAAAAACTGTCGGCCAACATTTGACTTGATCAAAAAACTCCAAATAGCCATCATAAAATAACTGCCTCCAATCAAGGGAGATTGACAAATCATTTACAACGATCTTAGAAGAACACTGTAACTTGCTGCACAATTTCACCTTTGGCTGCATTCAATGAAGGTTATTTGTAAAAAAATAAAGCAGGTGCAGCACCTAACCCTTGGTGAAGTAGCAACTTATTGGTTTCTCCCTGGATAACAGAATAGGTTGTTTTTATTTCCCCCAAGCAGCCCCAATGGATTCAATATTAATTAAGAAGAGTCTTCATTCTCTAATTGGGATCTGTGGGGTTTGCTTTACTTGCTCAGAGGCCCACAAATAAATGATACAACATTTTTTCCAAAATGTATTTTTTCCGCATCTTAATACCACAAGGAAGCAGACATGAAAATAGAATGCAGGCACGGAGAAGATAGTTTCAATGTTCTACTCACCTCAAACACCTCCTTAGGCAACACTGCATGGACAGATATGTGCCAAAATATGACATGACAGTGCACTGAGCATTAATTGGTTTTCTCAGTGATGGCCCAGGGTCAGACTAATCCTTGAGGTAACAACATTCCCAACGGAGGAAACCATGCACTGATTTGTCACAAGAACAGGTTCTATTTTCTCAATCAAAAAAGCTCATGAAAAAAGTTAGATTAACCTCCTATCTAATCTGCAGTAGTTTACAAAATAACAGTATGTCACTATGCATTATCATTTAATTTTGCTTTTATGTTCAAAGATTTAACCTATATTTGAACTTTGCTGGGCTAAACAAAACTTAGACCTCAATTATTCTAAAACAACACTCATAGTCCCATGATTACACAATAACTGCTGATAAGTTACAATGCACTATGCCACACTTATTTTCCATTCATGTTCAAAGATTTAACATATATTCCATACAAAAAATGCTGGTGGAACACAGCAGGCCAGGCAGCATCTATAAGGAGAAGCGCTGTTGACGTTTTGGGCCGAAACCCTTTGTCAGGAGCTGACGAAGGGTCTCGGCCTGAAATTTCGACAGTGCTTCTCCTTATAGATGCTGCCTGGCCTGCTATGTTCCACCAGCACTTTTTGTGCGTGCTGCTTGAATTTCCAGCATCTGCAGATTTTTTCATGTTAACATATATTCCAGTTGGGTTAACAAATCCTATCAAACAAAACAAAACCTATCAAATATTATTAAGCAACAATCATATTCCTAGAAGTAACTTAAAGAGTTGATAGGTTCTTGATTAGTCAGGACATCAGAGGTTACAGGGAGAAGTCAGGAGAATGGGGTTGAGAGGGATAATAAATCAGCCATGATGGAATGGTGGAGCGGACTTGATGGGTCGAGTGGCCTAATTCTGTTCCTATGTCTTATGGTCTTAGATCAGTGAAGTCACATTGGCCACAGTTTTGAGTGACTCGTGTGAATTTTATTGTTAATTCTTCTGGTGGACTCTGATGATTTATTTTCCTATTCATCACTGCAGTTTAAATCGTGCACACAAACATCAGCGGTAATTGTTGTCTGGATAAAATTAGCACGCAAATCCCAGTAGATCAGTCTTGAGCTTTCGAAATTTCCAAAACAACATTTTCTTCTTGAGAAGCATTGTCTTATTTGTCTTGGCAAGTGAGGTTTTCTCCTTCAAAGTCAAGGTTCTATCCATTGAAACACATTCCATGAAATGAGAACAATTGATTTTCTGTTGAGCCAAAAACACCTAACTTCCCTTCTGCATATGGTAGGGAGGCAGCTCTCCCTGGCATTCTGAAGATGTGAAGCCCTATGCTTGAAATCCCTGTAAGACCTTTATATATAACATTCTGCAGAATGAAGGGAGCTGTTGTTGATAGTGTATCACACAGCACTTACTCACCATTAATCCACTTATCAATGTAAAGTTTGGCTCCAGACCTCATTACAGTCTTAATCCAAACATGTAAAAATAACTGCTTCTGACATCAGGGCAGCATTTCACTCAAAGTAGCATCAAGGCACCCTACTAAAAATGATCATTTAAAGGGAAAGAGGCATACCTCACACAAAAGGAGATGGTGCGATTCTTGGATATCAATCATCCCAACCCCAGGATCTCACTGCTAGAGTTCCTCAGGGCAGTGCCAAGGCACAACCATCTTCATCAGTGACCATCCTTGCATAGAAGGTGAGAAATGGGGAGGTTCACTAATGATTGTAGATTGTTCAAATCTATTTGCAACTTCTCAAAATCAATTAGTCCATTTCTGCAGGGGCAGTGTATTCCTGCATGAAGCAAATTCATACATGGGCAAGTGGCATATGACATTTGCTTCACAAATGCCAGACAATGGCTATTCCCAACAAGAGAGAGCCCAATCATCTATCCTTGACTTTCAATGGTATTTTTATCACCAAGTTCTCCATTAAAGTCACGTTTTGCTAGCTACAAAAATATCATGAGTAACAAGTAAGAGAAAACCTGCAGATGCTGGAAATCCAAGCAGCACACACACAAAGTGCTGAAGGAACTCAGCAGACCAGACGGCATCTATGGAAAAGCATACAGTCGACATTTTGGGCCGAGACCGAAGCAGGATTGAAGAAAAAAAGATGAGGAGTCAGATTTACCAACCAGCAAATATCTCGGTACAAAACATCAACTGTAGATACTGCCTCACCTGATGAGTTCCCCCAGCATTTTGTGTGTGTTATTCAGGATTCCCAGCATCTGCAAGTTCTCTTGTATTTACAAAAATATCATGACTACAAGACAAACACGAGGAAATCTGCAGATGCTGGAAATTCAAGCAACACACACAAAATGCTGGTGGAACACAGCAGGCCAGGCAGCATCTATAGGGAGAAGCACTGTCGACGTTTCGGACCGAGACCCTTCGTCAGGACTAACTGAAAGGAAAGATAGTAAGAGATTTGAAAGTAGAAGGGGGAGGGGAAAATGTGAAATGATAGGAGAAGACCGGAGGGGGTGGGGTGAAGCTAAGAGTTGGAAAGGTGATTGGCAAAAGGGATACAGAACTGGAGAAGGGGAAGGATCATGGGACGGGAGGCCTAGGGAGAAAGAAAGGGGGAGGGGAGCACCAGAGGGAGATGGAGAACAGGCAGAGTGATGGGCAGAGAGAGAAAGAAAAAGAAGGGGGAGGGGTGAAAAAAGCTAAATATATCAGGGATGAGGTAAGAAGGGGAGGAGGGGCATTAACGGAAGTTAGAGAAGTCAATGTTCATGCCATCAGGTTGGAGGCTACCCAGCCTGATATAAGGTGTTGTTCCTCCAACCTGAGTGTGGCTTCATCTTGACAGTGGAGGAAGCCATGGATAGACATATCAGAATGGGAATGGGACGTGGAATTAAAATGTGTGGCCACTGGGAGATCCTGCTTTCTCTGGCGGACAAAATGTGTGGCCACTAGGAGATTCTGCTTTCTCTAACTTCCTTTAATGCCCCTCCTCCCCTTCTTACTCCATCCCTGATATATTTAGTTTTTTCCCCCTTCCCCTTTTTTTTCTTTCTCTCTTTCTGCCCATCGCTCTGCCTGTTCTCCATCTCCCTCTGGTGCTCCCCTCCCCCTTTCTTTCTCCCTAGGCCTCCCGTCCCATGATCCTTTCCCTTCTCCAGCTCTGTATCCCTTTTGCCAATCATCTTTCTGGCTCTCAGCTTCACCCCACCCCCTCCAGCCTTCTCCTATCATTTCGCATTTCCCCCTCCCCTCCTACTTTCAAATCTCTCACTATCTTTCCTTTCAGTTAGTCCTGACAAAGGGTCTCGGCCTGAAACGTCGACAGCGCTTCTCCCTATAGATGCTGCCTGACCTGCTGCATTCCACCAGCATTTTGTGTTTGTTGCTTGACTACAAGAGTTGATCAGAGACTGGATATTCACCTGTGAGTGAACAACTTCCTGATACCTCAAGCAAGCAAGATGGAATACTCACCACTTTCCGGATAAATGAAGCGCCAACAAATCTCCAGAAATTCAACACTTCCTGGAACAAATTGTCCAATTGCTTGGAAAAGATTAATTGGGAGATGGCCCTATAATGGAAAATTAAACCAGGATGTAGGTTTCTCCACTGTATATCCATCATTCTCAACCATTTTAAAACAGAACATAGAACAGTTACAGCACAGGAACAGGCCCTTCAGCCCACAATATTGTGCCAAATGAACTAAGTTAGTAATCAAATGCCCAACTAAACTAATCATCTCTGCCTGCACAATGTCCATATCCCTACATTTCCTGCATATTCATGTGCTTTACCAAGAGACTCTTGAAAGCCGCTGTTGTATTTGCCTTCACCATCACCGAGGCAGTGCATTCTGGGCACTTATCATTCTGTGCTAAAAGCTTGCCTCACACATCCCCTTTCTCATCCTAAGTACCAGAGGGCATTAGACATTTTAATATGTATTTATTAGTTCCCTGGTATGACATCACTGGAAAGGGTGGCATTTATTGGCCCCTCATCTGCCTGTTGTGAAGAGGTCCAAAGTTTAGAGGGATGTGGGCCAAATACTAGCAAATAGGAGTAGCTCAGGTGGACATCTTGACTGGCATGAACGAGTTAGGCTGAAGAGCCCATTTCCATGCTGTATAAATCTATGAATCTGCAAAAAAACATTTCATGATCA
Source organism: Hypanus sabinus (assembly GCF_030144855.1). Lineage (NCBI taxonomy): Eukaryota > Metazoa > Chordata > Chondrichthyes > Myliobatiformes > Dasyatidae > Hypanus > Hypanus sabinus. The sequence continues at coordinate 42,358,741 of NC_082738.1, read as the reverse complement.
ACCACTCTGAGCTGGAATCAAATACTGAGAGAAGCATTTTAAATTCCAGATTTAATTAAATATTTGAATCAAACCGTCACTGTGGATTTTATTCATGTGCCTGGGGATCAATTGTCTCAGCTTCTGTAAGCAAATTCAGAAATTTAACTACTATACCACTACCCAAGAAATCATTGGCCAGTTGAGGAAAAATAAAAGGAATGCCTTTACCCAATGTACTTGCACACTGCTTGCTACTTGCTCTAGAGCTAAATTGATCTGGATGAGACCATAAAAAAGATATAGATTAATTAAAGAAAATGAGGCAAAAAGACCTACACATATCCTCATTCCTCCAAGAGGACCACAACCTTGTCATATGGTTTGGAGGCTTGCGTGCCTCAGTGACCTGGAGAGCTATGTTGGCTGGAGTCAGGGCTTTATGCTTTGGCTCTTGGTAGGGTCACCCATGCCAAACAGGTCAAAGGGTAGAGACCAGTCTAAGAGTGGTCCAACAGTCCTCCAGGTTCGGGGGTTCAGCTCAGGGCAAATTTGCATAGTAAGAGATAGTAAGAAATGGGACGTGGAATTAAAATGCGTGGCCACTGGGAGATCCTGCTTTCTCTGGCGGACGGAGTGTAGGTGTTCAGCGAAATGGTCTCCCAGTCTGCGTCAAGTCTCACCAATATATAAAAGGCCACACCGGGAGCACCGGATGCAGTATACCACACCAGCCGACTCACAGGTGAAGTGTCGCCTCACCTGGAAGGACTGTCTGGGGCCCTGAATGGTGGTGAGGGAGGAAGTGTAAGGGCAGGTGTAGCACTTGTTACTAGAGAGTACAAAGTTATTTAATTCAAAAAAATTATGAAACTGAAACCAAATTTTTAAAGTATGTTTAACAATAGGACTAAGACCTTGTCTACCTATCCTGGAGAATTGAAAAGGATGAGGAGCCCCCAATAGAGAAGCTAAAGAAAACCCCCTTTCCGAATTCTCCGCCAAATGTAACCATGAAGGACAGTCCTGATTATCTATACCGTGAATCCAGGAGGTGATATAATGAATATTAATTGCCCAATAATAAAATCTAAAGTTTGGTAGCACCAGTCCTCCATCGTTTTTGATTTTTGCAATAAAGATTTATTCACTCTGGAGCTTTTATTATTCCAAATGTAAGACAGGATCATGGAATCTAGTCTATCAAAAAACATTTTCGGAACAAAAGATGGAACTGCTTGAAATGTATATAAAAATTTCAGTAAAATAACCATTTTTATAGCATTTATTTGACCAATTAATGACATCAACATAGGCGACCATTTAGAGAGTGTTTGTTGTGTATATTCAATTAGAGGAGAAAAATTATACTTATATAGGTCTTTAAAATTTTTAGTAATTATAATACCAAGGTAAGTAAAATAGTCTTTAGCAATATTAAAAGGTATGTAATCATAATAATTGAGTAATTATTAATAGGAAATGATTCACTTTTATGTAAGTTTAGTTTATATCCAGAGAAAATACTAAATTCATTAAATATAGATAACATAAAGGGAATAGATTTCCTAGCATCTGAAATGTAAACTAATAAATCATCTGCATATAACGAAACCTTGTGTAATTTATCCCCTCTCTTAACACCCTGCACAGAATTAGAATCCCTAAGAGTGATAGCAAGTGGTTCTAAAACCAAATTAAATAATAAAGGACTGAGAGGACAACCCTGACAGGTTCCTCAATATAATCTAAAATAAGGAGACTTTTGATTATTTGTTACAACCGCAGCCACCGGGGCTTGATAAATCAGTTTGATCCAGGAAATAAATCCTGGGCTGAAATTAAACCTCTTCAAAACCTGAAACAAATAAGGCCACTCCACCCTGTCAAAAGCTTTCTCTGCATCCAGAGATATAATACATTCAGATTCTTTAACTGAGGGGGAATAAATGATATTTAACAGTCTTTGAATATTAAAATGTGAGTACCTATTTTTAATAAATCCAGTTTGATCATTTGAGATAACAGTAGGCAGAATACTCTCAAGTCTATTGGCTAAAATCTTAGAGAGGATTTTAAAATCTACATTCAGTAAGTAGATAGGTCTTTAGGATGCACTAAAAGATATTTCTATAACCTTTCTTTTGGTCTAGTAATATTTCTTTGTGCTCAGTGCAAACAATTTTTTTTCTGTGAAGCTTCCATAGACATTTTGTTTCTTTGAAGGTTGAATATAAATAGACATCATTGTTAGAAAAATTATGCATGTTTCATCACTTGAAATGCCTTCAAGGTTGCAAACTTCCACTTAAGTGGAAAAATTCAGAAGGAATATTTTCAGCATTTCAGAACATACACAAAATAGAGGATGATCTCTTTGATCTTTTCATGAGACTTTTGGGAGTGTTTCTTGCATGTCTTTACAAAATATATTTAATCAATTGCACATGGGCCATGGCAGGAGGATAAAGGATAAATCTACAGCCTGGATGAGGTCCAGGAATGGGAGAAGGTGTTGGTATGGGTTTATTATTGTCATGCACTGTATCAAGATGCAGTGTAAAGCTTGTCTTGCATATTGTTTATACAGATTAAATTATTACACAGTGCATTGAGCTAGAATAAGGTAAAACAGTAACAATGCAGAATAAAGAGTAAAAACAAGATTTTTATCAAATGCTTCTTTATAAATTAAAATAATAACTAATTTTGAAGTTGAGTACAATAGCCTTCTGACAGCCTTCTTATACCAAATCAGTTTATTCTTGGGGTGTGAGAAGAGGACTGAAGGTCGAAGCTCCTGGGTCGGCTTGTTCAGAAGTCTGAGATCCAAGGTCTGTGAGTCTGGAAACAAGGACTAGAGACTGGGAGGCAGACTGTCCTGGGGTTGGAGGCCCGCCTGTGTGTGTGAGGGTGGGAAATGGCCTTGTCTTGCTGTTGTCTTATTTTGTTGCTGTTGTTGCTGTTGCTTACGTTCTGCTGAACACTGTGGGCATGCTATGTTGGCGCCAGAATGTGTGGTGACACTTGCGGGCTGCCCCCAGCACACCCTTGTGTCCTTGATTGTTTTAATGCAAATGATTCTTTTCAATGTATGTTTTGATATACATGTGATAAATAACAAAATCTGAATATGAATCTGAGATTTTTAAAATAGGATATAAAGAGACATGCTAAATGGGCACATGATTCCCTTTGTAACACTGACGATTATGTGACTATTGAGGAGTGTTCAATACCCCATTGATTAGAATGTTTACTGATGCTAAAAGCCAAGAAAAGTCTTTCGAAGCTGATTGCATAAAGCTAAATACAAAAGTGCAAAAAGAAAGCAGCTACTACCTTTGACAGAATAATTAATGTATACTGTACATTTTGTTCTGAGTTTTCACCCTTAGTCTACACAGAAAATATCAAAGTGACATTTATTAATTAGGTAGTTTTGATTGCAATCTTTAGCATGATCTTTTACCTATGATCATGTGTGGAGTATCTGTGCTTGATATAAGAAAATTAATAAAAGCAATTTGAATGAATACTAAAGCCGTTATTAAAATTAGAATACCTAGGAATTAGATTAAGGAACCAGTAGCTTATGGTCAATATGTGCAAAAAAAGCACTTTCAGTGACTTTCTGTGGCCATGGCAAGATTAATTTAAATAATGAGAATAACTATAAATTCAGGCCAATGGCTATTAACAGCCTTTTAAAACATTGGCATCCCTTTCCCATCCAATGTCAACTATTTATCCCCCTCCATAAATGGTGTCTGACCGACTGAGTTCCTCAAGCATTTGAGTGCGTTTTTCAGGTCTCAGAAGCATACAGGAAGTCACAATTCACTGCTGCTCAGTCCATCATGCAAACCATCCTTCCCTCCATTGGCTCAGTCTACATTTCCCGCTGCCTTGGGGAAGTAGCCAACATAATTAAGGACCTATCCCATCCCACTCATTCTCTCTTCTCCCCACTCCCATTGAACAGGAGGTACAAACGCTTGAAAGCATGTACTACCAGGGTCAAGGACAACTTATATCAGACTCTTGGACGAAAATATTAGCTCTTGATCGCTCTTACTCTGTAGCAGTAACACTATATTCCACATTATGCTTTCTGTGGTGTACATATGTATGGAATTATTTGTCTGGATGATATTCAACCAAAAGCTTTTCATTGTACTTGGTACATGTAACAGTAATAAACCAATGACTGATTTCCATGAGCTCTGTGCCAGATATGAAGTCCTAATCTTCAAATAAACCGATAAAAGACTGACGGCACATGGAATACTAAACTTCATTATCAATCCCTTATGCTGTCCCTGTTACCAATCATTAGATGTGAACAAACTTGATGGTTCTACTGATCATGAAAGAATTAAAATATAGATGAAAACATCAAACTGGAACGGGTCAAGGACAGTAGAAGTAGACAAACCAATTACCTTTGTTCTTGCCACATGGTTGAAGGAATGGAGGCTGCCCTTTTGTGAAGCTGCTCTGTAACCTCCATTTTGAGAACTGTCTTGTAAAATGGTTTTGCTCAGGAATAGTTTTAGGAAAGAGCTCTAAAGTTGGCACAGTGATGCTCCCGATAATCTGTTGAACAAGAGATACTTTCCAAATAAGAAGTTATTTGTGGGGTGTTCTTTGGTACAATAGAGCATACAGGTTTATGAACAGGGGAGTCTGTGTCTGACCTGGGAAACTCGAGCCGTAGCTGGCTAATTCTGAACAAAGAAACACTAATTACAGGTTGGTTACAGGAAGGGTAATAAATTGGTGCTAGCTTGGAATACAGTCAATGGAAATCCGATACAGATCAGTCAGATGATCTCAAGCCAGCAAGATTATAACACAACTTTTGAACTGAGAAGGAAAGCCTATAAGAATGCAGGGCTTCAAATACAAAGTGGTGAGAATGCTAGAGACGAGCTATCACAAGGAAAAACCCCATACTGGCTGGGAGAAAAAGAGATCAATTGTTAGACCCATGGGAGATCCTCTACTTCCGTGTTATATTGAAAAGAGGTCTGAGTCAGTATTGATACAGAGTTGGACCTGATGTTTGTGCACGAACAATAAAGTGCAAACTTTGATTAATTAAGAGTTGCCTAGTGAATTGCCTAACCAAGAATAGCTGATGATAGTCAAAAGATCTTTTAGTAGTTTACTTTTGCTCTGAAAGAAGACAGACCTTTCAATAGTCTTGGTAATTATTACATCAAGGATACATTCATTCTGTAGTGTAATACGTGAAACAGGTACATTAGCAGAGGGGTAGTGTCATAAGACCATAAGACACTGGAACAGGATTCGGCCATTCGGCCCATTGAGTCTGCTCTAACATTTGATCATGACTGATCCACTTCCTTCCCAACACCTTTCTCCCACTGTCTCCCCATAACCTTTCACGCCCCGACTTATCAAGAACCTATCAACCACTGCTTTAAGTATACCCAAAGACTTGGCCTCCACAGCCACCTGTGGTAATGAATTCCACAGATTCACCACCCTCTGGTTAAAGAAATTCCTCCTCATCTCCATCCTAAATGGACCTCCCTCTATTCTAAGGCTGTGCCCTAAGAACATAAGAACATGAGAAATAGGAGCAGGAGAGGCCATCAATAAGGTCATGGCTGGTCTGGCCATGGACTCATCTCCACCTCCCTGCCTTTTCCCCCATAACCCTTAATCCCCCTACTTTGCACAAATCTATCCAACCTTGTCTTAAATATACTTACTGAGGTAGCCTCCATTGCTTCATTGGGCAGAGAATTCCAGATTCACCACTCTCTGGGAAAAGCAGTTCCTCCTCATCTCTGTCCTAAACCTACTTCCCTGAATTTTGAGGGTATGTCCCCTTGTTCTAGTCTCACCTAGCAGTGGAAACAACTTTCCTGCCTCTATCTTATCTATCCCTTCCATAATTTTATAGGTTTCTATAAGATCTCCTCTCATTCATCTGAATTCCAGGTGACTCAATCTCTCCTCATAGTCTAACCCCCTCATCTCTGGAATCAACCTGGTGAACCTCCTCTGCACTGCCTCCAAAGCCAGTATATCCTTCCTCAAGTAAGGAGACCAGAACTGCATGCAGCACTCCAGGTGCAGCCTCACCAGTACAGTTGCAGCATAACCTCCCTGCCCTCTGGTCCTAGGCTTCTCCCCCACAGGAAACATCCTCTTCACATCCATTTTATCTAAGTCTTTCAACATTCAAGAGACTTCAATGAGATCCCCCCCCCTTACTCTTCTGAATTCCAGTGAATACAGGGCCAGAGCCAACAAACATTCCTCATATGACAAGCCATTCAATCCTGGAATAATTCTTGTGAACCTCCTCTGAACCCTCTCCAGTGTCAGCACATCCTTTCTGAGAGAAGGGGCCCAAAACTGCTCACAATGCTCGAAGTGAGGCCTCAGCATTACATCCTTGTTTTTATCTTCTCGTTCTCTTGAAATGAATGTTAATGTTGCATTTGTCTTCCGCAGCATCGACTCAACCCGCAAGTTAACTGTTCGGGAATCCTACACGAGGACTCCCATATCTTTTGCACCTCAGATTATTGAATTTTCTCTCCATTTAGAAAATAGTCTACACTTTTATTCCTTCTACCAAAGTGCACTTCCTAACACTGTATTCCATCTGCCACTTCTTTGCCCATTCTCCCCATCTGTCTAAGTCCTTCTGCAGCCTCCCTGCTTCCTCAATACTTCCTATCTCATCCTGTCGTCTGTAAACTTGGTCACAAAGCCATCAACTCCATTATCCAAATCATTGACATACAGCGTAAAAGGAAATGGTCCTAATACCAACCTCTGTGGAACACTGCTAGTCACCAGCAGCCAATCAGAAAAGGCTCACTTTATTCCCACTCTTTACTTCCTACCAATCAGCCAATCCTCTATCCGTGCTTTCCTGTAAACCATGGCCTCTTATCTTGCTGAGAAGCCTCGTGAGTGGCTCCTTGTCAAAGGCCTTTTGAAAATCCAAGTACACAACATCCACTGATTCTCCTTTGACTAACCTGCTTGTTGTTTCCTCAAAGAATTCCGACCAATTTGTCAGGCAAGATTTTCCATTAAAGAAACCATGCTGACTTCAGCCCATTTTATCAAGTGCCTGCAAGTTCCCTGAATCTCATCCTTAACAATTAACTCCAACATCTTCCCAACTACTGAGGGCAAGCTAACTGGCCAATAATCTCCTTTCCTGAAGAGTGAAGTGACATTAGCAATTTTTCAGTCCTCCAGGACCATGCCAGAATCTAGCGATTCTTGAAAGATTATAACTAATGTCTCCACAATATCTTTGTCTACCTCTTTCAGAACCCTTGGGTAAAGTCCATCTGGTTCAGATGACTTATCTAGCTTAAGTCTTTCCAGCTTCCCAAATATATTCTGCCTAGTAATAGCAATTGCACTCACCTCAGCCTCCTGACACTCTTGAATATCCAGGATAGTGCTAGTGTCCTTCACAATGAAGACTGATGCAAAATACATATTCAGTTTGTTTGCCATTTCCTTGTCCCCCATTTCTATCTCTCCAGCATCATTTGCCAGTGATCTGAAATCTACTCTTGCCCCTCTTTTAATCTTTATGTACCTCAAAAACCTTTTGGTATCCTCTTTAATTTTATCAGCGAGCTCGCCTTCACATTTCATGTTTTTGCTCCTTATGGCTTTTTAGTTGCCTTCTGTTGGTTTTTAAAAGCTTCCCAATCCTCTAACCTCCCACTAATTTTTGCTCTGTTATATGCTCTCTCTTTGGCTTTTATGTTGGTTTTGACTTCCCTTGTCAGCCACGGTTGATTCTTTCTGCCTTAAGAATTCATCTTCTTTGGGATGTATCTATCTTGTGCCTTCCAAGTTGCTCCCAGAAGCTCCAGCCATTGCTGCTCTGTCACCATCCCTGCTAGTGTTCCCTTCCAATCAACCTTGGCCATCTCCTATCTCATACTTCTACAATTCCCTTTACGCCACTATAATACTGATACATTTGACTTTATCTTCTCCCTCTCAAATGGCAGGGTGAATTCTATCATATTATGATCACTGCTTCCTAAAGGTTCCTTTACCTTAAGCTCCCTAACCAAATCCAGTTTATTATACAACACCCAATCCAGAATAGCTGATCCCTTAGTGGGCTTAACTGCAAGCTAAAGTGCCATCTCATAGGTATTCTACAAATTCTCTCCTTTGCGATCCAAAGTCAGGCCCCATCTGATTTTCCCAATCTACCTGCATATTGAAATCCCCATGACTATCTTAACTTTGCCCTTTTGACATTAATTTTCTAACTCTCTTTGTAATTTGTAGCCCACATTCTGGTTGCTATTCCGAGACCTGTATGTAACTCCTACTGGAGTCTTTTTACCCTTGTATTTCCAGAACATTTCTACATCTCCCAGTCCTATGTCACCTCTTTCTAAATATTTAATCTCATTTTTTACCAACAGAGCCACACCACCCCCATTCTAAACTATTGTCAGTAGAAAGTTGACATGATTTTTTTCTTAAACCAGTTCCCAGGGGAGAAAGACTGCTTGCCCTTGCATTCCCTTGGCTTTGGCAGAGCTCTCCTCCCACATTAGAAGGCATGGTACTTCTTCAAGGTTAACTATCACTGGAAGCTTTGCTGTGCCACATAATGCTCGGCTGCACTTCAGGCTTGGGATCATGGCAGCCTGTTGCCACCATCATATTGACAAATATTACACTCTAATGACTTGCCTTTAATAGCTCTATAAAAAAAAAAGTTGTCGCAGAATCTTCCAATCAACTTTAGGCATAAAAAGTATTCATCCTTCCTTGCTGAAAGTTTCTTGTAAATTCTGTTCATAATCTGTTCATGATATCAAGATTTTTAACAGCTGTATTTGAAGCGTTTTACTGTTGACTCTGTGTGTGTGTGTGTGTGTGTGTGTGTGTGTGTGTGTGTGTGTGTGAGAGAGAGTGTGTGAGTGTGTGTGTGTGTGTGTGTGTGTGTGTGTGTGTGTGTGTGAGAGTCTTGTCATATCTTGTCTGAGTCTGCAATGTGTATATACAGTATATGATGATATATGTAAGTCTTTAAGTATATTTATGATATACAGTATATACATTTGTGCCTGTGTATGAGTGTATACTCTTTGTGTGGTAGTCTGTGTGACTATTTCTATATTTCTGTGTGGAGTGCATGGTTATGTGCATGTGTCTCAGTTGTCTGTGATTCTGGTCACATCCAGCAGAGAGCGCCATATAACCATATTTTAATATAGTTTGAACTACAGTAAGCAGCCCATAGGAATACTCTTCAATATGATTGACTTCAAACTGATGAAGAATTTGGAGTTGTTCCTGTGCAGCATCAGCCCAGCCTCTTGTTAGGTCAGGGTGATACCACGTCACAGGAGTTGTGAGGAGGTGGATCCCTCCCTCAGGATGAAGAAATCATCTGTGCTTCCTGGAAACATTGCATTCACCCTTGGGATATTCGCAGCAACCAACATATTAAGCAAGTGGAAAGCTTTTCTTTCTACAAAAAGGCCCAGGTTATTAACGGAAGCCTTTTTATCTCACATGAGTGCAGTCTGCTGAAGATCACAAGAAATTGCAGAGAATTGTGAACATAGCCCAGTTTATCACAAAAGCAGTTTCCCCTCCATTGACTTTGTCTACATATTCCCACTACCTCAGGAAAGCAACCAACATAATCAAAGACCCTTGTCGATCTATTCATTTTCCCTTCTCCCCAACCCCCCTCCCCCATCGTGCAGAAGATAGAGAATTGTGAGAGCACATACCACCAGGCTGAAGGACCACTTCTAATCTGCTGTTACGAGATTCTTGTTCAGACCTCTTAAATGATAAAGAGTAGTGTTTAATCTCTCAATCTAGGTCATCATGGCCTTTATACTTAATTTGTCTATCTTCATGGCAATTTCTATCTACATGTAACACTATATTCTACATCCTGTTATTCTTGCAAAATGGAAACACCTCTTTCTCCCTTATCAGGGAAGGAGGGAGGGGGAGAGAGAGAGAGAGAGAGAGAGAGAGAGAGAGAGAGAGAGAGAGAGAGAGAGAGAGAGAGAGAGAGAGAGAGAGAGAGAGAGAGAGAGAGAGAGCCTGTGGTATGTCAAATACCGGGTGAACGAGTAGCCTCTGGGGTACTGCAAGTCTGTGTTTTTACTGATGCTTTGCTGCATGCTTGAGTGCTCGGTGGGGGGTGCCAGTGCTTTTTTGCTGGTGGGGGGTCGTTGCTTTGCTGCTGCTTACATGTGGGGGGGGGGGGCTTTGGGGTTCTAGCGTTTAACTATCATTCATTCTTTGGGGCACTCGTCTGTTTTTGTGGATGTTTTGCAAAGAAAAAGAATTTCAGAATGTATATTGTATACATTCCTCTGACATTAAATGTACCTTTGAAACCTATTATGTTGGAATGATCTGTACAGTTGGCATACAGAGGAAACTCCTCCACACTTTCTTGGTACATGTGTCAATAGTAAACCAATGGCCAGTTACCAGTAAATGCCAGCACTCAGGGCTGCCAGGAGTACTGGCAAAACCTAGAACTTGAGATGCCACTTTCTCCTCCCTTACGTGAAGATGCAAAAACTCAGCCCTTACTGAATGCAGAACATGAGGGACTGTTCTGTTACAGACAGAGCAGCACATTGGGAGACATGGAAGAAACTTACTGACCTACTTGGAAAAAAGTTTCAGAACTGGTAAATTGACAAATTGGTTTATTATTATCATGTGTACTGAGTACATTGTAAACCTCTGTTTTGCATATCATGCATACAGATCACTTTCTCATATCTGTACTGAGGTAAAAATGCAGAATGGGGTGTTACAGGATCTCACGTGGTCTGTACACACCAGCTGTGTGGTGAAAAAAGCACAACAGCACCTCTTTCACCTCAGATGCTTGAAGAAGTTTGGTACGAGCCCCCAAATCCTAAGAACTTTCTACAGGGGGACAATTGAGAGCATCCTGACTGGCTGCATCACTGCCTGGTATGGGAACTATACCTCCCTTAATCGCAGGACTCTGCAGAGAGTGGTGCGGACAGCCCAGTGCATCAGTAGTTGTGAACTTCCCACTGTTCGGGACATTTACAGAGACAGGTGTGTAAAAAGAGCCCAAAGGATCATTTGGGACCCGAGTCACCCCAACCACAAACTGCTCCAGCTGCTACCATCCGGGAAACGGTACTGCAGCATAAAAGCCAGAACCAACAGGCTCCAGGCCATCAGACTGATTAATTCATGCTGACACGATTATATTTCTGTGTTATATGGACTGTCCTATTGTACATACCATTTACTACAAATGACTATAAATTGCACATTGCACATTTAGATGGAGATGTTATGTAAAGATTTTTACTCCTCATGTATGTGAAGGATGTATGAACTAAAGTCAATTCAATTCGATACAGTTACAGAGAAAGTGCAGTGCACACAGACAACTAGGTGCAAGGCCATGAAACGGTAGATGGTGTGGTCACTCAACACATCTGTTTAATAGTCTAAAATCAGCAGGATAGAAGCTCTCCTTGAGCCTGGTCATATGTGCTTTCAGGCTTTTGTGTCTTCTGCTTGATGGGAGGGGAAAGAAGGCAGAATGTCCAGAGTGGGAGCAGTCTTTGATTACGTTGGCAGCTTTACCAAGGAAGTGAGCTGTAGACAGAGTCCATGGAGGGAGGGCAGATTTTCAAGATGTCCATGGCTCTCTGAAGTTTTCCATGGTCTCGGGCAAAGCAGATGCCTTACCAAGCCATGATGCATGCCTGTTCTGCACTTTCTCTGTAGCTGTTTTATATTTTATATTCTGTCATTGCTTTACCTTGTGCTAACACTATGTAATGATTTAATCTTTAGGAACAGTAAGTAAGACAAACTTGTCACTGTACCTCAGTACGTGTGACAATGATAAACCAATTCCAACCCTATGGTGCGTCTGTAGTGCAGACTCAATGTAAGCTTTACATCTACAGATAGAACATTCCAGGTACAAGAGTGTGGCTGAAGGGTTTTCCCAATATCACTTTACATGTATTTCACAGTGTTGGAAAAGCAGAGCCTCTGAATAGCTCTGGTTGGAATATGATGCCTCTGCCGATTCTCAGGAAGAAGGCTGTTCTTGCTACTGAGCCCAGGGTCCCTGACATACACTGAGAGCCCAACCTAGCAATAAAAATACTTCCAAGAATCTGGGGGAAATTGTTGCAGATGTGAAGACAGCCAAATGGGATTAGTGACGGCCTACTGTAAATGGGTGCTTGATGGTCAGTGTGTGCTCAAGGATGGCTTGTTTCTATGATGTACGACTCTATTAATGTTGTGGAGTAGACTTGTGCAAGCTAAAGTTTATTGCATTTTGTGACTGTTGCATATTAAGACTATAAGACACAGGAGCAGAATTAGGCCATTCAGCCATTCTAGTCTGCTCTGTCATGCCATCATGGATGATTTATTATACTTCTCAACTCATTTCTCCTGCCTTCTCCCCGTGATCTTTACACCCTGATTAACAAAGAACCTATCAACTTCTGCTGTAAATGTACTCAATGTCTTGTCCTCGACATCCGACTGTGGCAATAAATTCCACAAATTCACCGCCCTCTGACTAAAGAAATTCCTTCTCATCCCTGTTTTAAATGGACGAGGCTCTGCCCTTCAGTCCTTGACTCGCCCACTACAGGAAACATCCTCTCTGCATCCACTCTGTCAGAACTGTTGATAAAAATGAACTGAACAGTTAAAAATCCTAATAATGATAAAAATACATACACATATAACACACAGTTATATGAGAAAAACATACAGTCAAAAAAAACAATACACACACACGTGCATTTGTGTGTGTATATATTGTTTTTTGTGACTGTATGCTTTTCTGTTATTGTAACTTTATGTGCTGTGTGTGACTGTAGGTACTGTGTTTTGCACCTTGGCCCCAAAGGAACGCCCTTTCGTTCGGCTGTTTTCAATGTATGGTTGAATGACAATTAAACTTGAACTTGATCTTTAACTCTCTGCTGGTCGATGATAAGAAAGTTACCGAGGTCAGATTCTCTTCCAATCACAAGTACGATGGATAAAATTCATAGTTGTAACATTCATCTCTCTTTTTCCTGCATTCTGTACCTGTGATGTGTTCTCATTTATATTTTACTGAGTCTGGTAGATGCAGTGTTTGGTTCCCAGTCGACAGAGTCAATGCCCAGGCATCTGGCTGTGGATCATGTTCCAACAGCAGGAGAGAGCTCTGTGTATTTCTGCTTCAGGGCATACCCCACAACATAAATATTAAACTAAAACCTTTAGTTTATTATTGGCAATACTCAACTACTGCGCCATTGGCAAAAAGAAACACACTAATATAACATCTGCCCTCACCCCATCCGCCCGCCACCCCACTCGGGATAGGGTTCCCTTTGCCCTCACCTACCACCCCATCAGCTTCCGGGTCCAACGTATAATTTTCCATAACTTCCGCCACCTCCAACGGGATCCCACTACCAAGCACATCTTTCCCTCCCCCCCCCCCTCCTTCTGCTTTCCGCAGGGATATCTCCCTATGCAACTCCCTTGTCCACTCGTCCCCCCCATCCCTTCCCACCGATCTCCCTCCTGGCACTTATCCTTGTAAACAGAACAAGTGTTACACCTGCCCTTACACTTTCTCCCTCACCACCATTCAGGGCCCCAGACAGTCCTTCCAGGTGAGGCGACACTTCACCTGTGAGTCGGCTGGTGTGGTATACTGCATCCGGTGCTCCCGGTGTGGCCTTTTATATATTGGTGAGACCCGACGCAGACTAGGAGACCGTTTCACTGAACACCTACGCTCGGTCCGCCAGAAAAAGCAGGATCTCCCAGTGGCCACACATTTTAATTCCACGTCCCATTCTCATTCTGATATGTCTATCCATGGCCTCCTCTACTGTCAAAATGATTCCAAACTCAGGTTGGAGGAACAACACCTTATATACCGGCTGGGTAGCCTCCAACCTGATGGCATGAACATTGACTTCTCTAACTTCCGTTAATGCCCCTCCTCCCCTTCTTACCCCATCCCTGACATATTTAGTTGTTTGCCTGTTCTCCATCTCCCTCTGGTGCTTCCCCCCCACCCTTTCTTTCTCCCTAGGCCTCCCGTCCCATGATTCTTTCCCTTCTCCAGCTCTGTATCACTTTCGCCAAACACCTTTCCAGCTCTTAGCTTCATCCCACCCCCTCCGGTCTTCTCTTATCATTTTGTATTTCCCCCTCCCTCCACTACTTTCAAATCTCTTACTATCTTTCCTTTCAGTTAGTCCTGATGAAGGGTCTCAGCCCGAAACGTCAACAGTGTTTCTCCTTATAGATGCTGCCTGGCCTGCTGTGTTCCACCAGCATTTTGTGTGTGTTGTGTGTACACTAATATAAAGGAGGCTTTTTCCACTGGGGTTGGGTGAGATTGGAACTAAAGGTCATGGGTTAAGGGTGAAAAGTAAACTGTTTGAGGGGAATGTGAGAGGGATCTTCACTTAGAGGGTGGTGAGAGTGTGGAGTGAGCTGCCAGCACAAGTGATGGATTTGGGTTTGATTTCAACTTTTAAGAGAAATTTGGATGGGTGTCTGCATGGGAGAGGTTTGGATAGATGTGGTGTGGGTACAGGTTGAAGGGGCTAGGCAGATTAATAGTTTGATAGATTAGATGGGCTAAAGGGCCTCTTTCTGTGCTGTGGTATTCTACGACTCTATTATATACAATAAATGTTGATTTTCTTCTAACATCACCTTGGGAAAGCAGTCGACATAATTCAAAGTCCCTCAGATCCCAGATATCCTCTCTTCTCCACTCTTCCCTTGGGCAGAAGGTACAAAAGTTGAAAACATGTTCCATCAGGCTCAAGGACAGCTTATATCCTGCTGTTATCAGACCTCTCAAACACTAACTATGAATTCTTGATCTCCCAATCTTCCTTGCCATAGCCCTTGAACCATATTTGTTTATCCACACCATACGCTCTCTGTATCTGCTGGACTATTCTGCGATCAACATCCGAGTCAGGTTTATTATCACGTACTTCTATGTCATGAAATTTGTTGTTTCTTCCTCAGCAAAGGTATACAATTACTATAGACTTCAGGAAAAAAAGTGCAAAGAAAAGAAATAACAAATTTGTGTTCATGGACTTCAGGGGGCATTCTGAAATTTGGATGGGATGAAGCTGTTCCTGAATCAATAAGTGTGGGTCTTCAGGCTCCTGTATTTCCTTCTTAATGGTAGTAAGAGTCATTAGAACTCTACCTTTTTGAGGCAATGCCTCTTGAAGATGTCCTCACCAATGGGCACAGTTGTGCCTGTGATTCCGTTTTCTTGCTAATACCTCAATTTGTATGGAATGATCTGCATGGATGGCTCGCAAACAGCAGTTTTTCCAAGGTATCTTAGCATACATGGCAATAATAAGCCAACACAAATATCCAACTCCTCATAACTCTGGAGTTATGGATGTATCAATCAGTTTTCAGGTCTCAGCTACTGGATCAATGTCAATTACTTGCTTTTTGGCACTTCTTCACTCCTTTTAAACCAAGTGAGAAAATAAAGGGCTGCTTTGTAGGGATGTGGGAACACCAAAGAGATTAAATCTGAATATAGAAATTTAAATATCAAAACTTCTTCAGAACTTATTTCCAAGGTTGTTTTATGATAAAACCACTTAGAATTGATCTGGGAACAAAACAAAAATTTTTGCAAGCATGCATGGGAGAATGCTCAAAAGCTCAGAACAAGTACTTAGTTGTTGCAGTTATATTAATACAGTGGCTTATTGGAAACTGATAAAGCTGGTTACCCAGTTTGCTAATATTTGTGCTTCATAGATATTCTGACGTACAATTATCAATGAAAACAGTAAGAATTCATAACGAATAGGAAAAAATTAACATAGAAAAACTTCAGTAAACTTTTTTTTGACCCTTACAAAATACCATCAAAGAATATGCTTCAATGTTGTCTTTGAACACTTTATTTTTCCACAAAAACTAAACAAAATAGTACTGAAATCTGAGAACACAAAACAAAACTTAAACTACGATGTAATTTTATGGACTGCAGCAAAAACATGTAATAATAAAACCACATTGAAAGTACTTGTAAGACTGAAAGCCCTGACTAACAAAGAACGTCAGTGAAGCAATATGCAGAAAGGTTGAATGAGCCTCATCTCCAGGAAGGAATGGCACATTCCTTTGGTGATCAGAAGCTAATTAGTGCTAGGTTACAGATTTATGATTTATTCAGGTGAAGCTGAATGAAACTAATTTGAAAAGAAGAATAGATAAGCTAAAAAAAAAACCTCTTCCTCTAAAAGGCTCAGAGGTCTACTAACTGAACAAATCCAACAGTGACATTGTTATTCCAGATAATATCAGTGCATACAGGTTTCCTAGTTTCCATTTTTTCTAATCTGAATGGCATAACAGCTAATGAGATACTTCCATTGAAGAAAAACTATATGAATTACTGTTACAATGGTAAGTTTCAATGACACTATTGTCTCAGAAGAAAGAATGCTGATAGATACAGCATAAGAGATGAGAACACGATAAATATGGGATTAGAGTTGCTCCTCTTCAGCTCATGAGAAGGACCGAAACATCTGTGGCAAGAATATTCTGCATGATATCTCATTTCTGCAAAGGACTCATGGAGATGGAAACAACTGCAATGAAAGTAATGTTCATGAGTGTTTGTGCCTTGTTTCGCACAGTATTTCTTTTCACCGTCTCGTATAGTTTTTGTTTTCTGTGTTGTCTGAGTCTACGTGCTGTTGCAAACAAATTTTTTGATGCACCTATACCCCATCCAACTTGTGCATATGACAATGAACTTCATTTGACTTGACTTGAGAAGGGAGAAAGAAGGTGAGTTGGGAGTGTAGGGGAACAGGATGTAAGCAGATCTATCGGAGAGAAGAAAGGTGAGTGGAAGAAATGTAGAAATTGTGAAGGGTTGAATGTGTGCTGGAGAAAATTGTAATCAGTTTATGATAGATTTTGATTTTATTGTCTCCCTTCTTAGTTACAAACATGCTTTATTTGAATTTAAAAGGAAAGGTTGCATTTATTTATATATCTTTTGATGTTGCAGTTCAGCTCGAGGGGATTGACAGTGTCTGAACTCCAGTCACTCTTGACAAAAGGGTTGATTGAACTGTTCACTAAACTACTCCCATCTTACACACAACAGATTCTGCAGATGCTGGAAATCCAGAGTAAAACACACAAATTGGTGGAGGAATTCAACTGGTCAGGCTGAGAAAGGAATATGGAAAGGAATAAACAGCTGACATTTCGGATCGAGACCCTTCATCAGGCCGAATGAAGGGTCTAGGTACGAAACATCACTTGTTTATTCCTTTCCATCGATACTCCTATCTTACACATGGTTCATTGAACTCTTTTTCCAATGTGACTCATTTGTTTCTGTGCTTTGTAGGGAGCTAGCACTAATACCTCCAAGGAGGAAGATTGTGGATTCAAGTTCCACTCCTGAGACCTGAATCCAAGAATATAACCTTTGTACCGGTTCTCTCCAGGTTAAGAATGCCTGATTTATGTACAGTCCATAAATATCATCACACCTTTTGGAGACCAGTGGGATGAATTCACAGGTAGCTGTGGGTACCTTCTGCAGTGTGGGAACTCTGTCTGCAGCAATATCATTGCATTTTGCAAATAAACCTGAGTGGGTGAGTTAAACACCTTGATTTAAATATATGTTGTCCATGTTTGGGCCATGTTTTTATTGATGTATATTGCCAATATATGTACATATATTAATATGTATCAATAATGGCCGCATTTCCAACTTGTAAACTGTTCAAGTTACGAACTGTTCTCAGGAATATAATCCTGTTGTAACTTTGGGAAAACCTGGCTAATATTTATCCTTCAATGAACATGTGCTAAAATAGATGAATCATTGTTTATTTGTTGTTTTACCTATCAGCTAGCTGCCGAGATTACTACATCACAAAGATTACAAACCAAAATCAAACTACAGGGGGCTGCTGCAGAGTCTTGACCTAAAACGTCGTCACCTCCTTTCCCTTCACAGATGTTGCCAGACCTGCTGAGTTCCTCCAGCTCTTTAATTCTTGCTCCATATCTAGTACCTGCAGTCTATTATGCCAAAAATATTTGAAGTTTAATTTATTATTCAAATAATTAATTTCTCAGATAATTGATTCTTGTATTTTAACTAAATTAGATTTTGGGAGAAGGCAGGAGAATGGGGTTGAGAGGGACAATAAATCTAGCAGAGCAGACTCGATGAGCTGAATAACCTAATTCTGCTCCTATGTCTTATGGTCTTGTGGTTTACTTGGGTGTCAGAATCATCTTTAAGCATGCACTTCTTTTGTACCCAGTTAAACTATTTTAAACCATTAAATTGTTAATATATTGAGAATGCATCACGATCAGTAACTTGGTGTCTCGGCACAATTTATATGATCAAAAGATCATAAGACATAAGAGCAGAATTAGGCCATTCAGCCCATCAAGTGTGCTCTGCCATTCTGCCATGGCTGATTTATTATCCCTCTCAACCCCATTCTCCATAACCTTTGATGCCCTGACTAATCAAGAACCTATAAAGCAACACGCACAAAATGCTGCTGGAACGCAGCAGGCCAGGCAGCATCTATAGGAAGAAGCACTGTCGATGTTTCGGGCTGAGACCCTTTGTCAGGACTAACTGAAAGGAAAGGTAGTAAGAGATTTGAAAGTGGTGGGGGGAGGGGGAAATGCGAAATGATAGGAGAAGACCGGAGGGGGTGGGGTGAAGCTGAGAGCAGGAAAGGTGATTGGCGAAAGGGATACAGAGCTGGAGAAGGGAAAGGATCATGGGACGGGAGGCCTAGGGAGAAAGAAAGGGGGAGGGGAGCACCAGAGGGAGATGGAGAAGAGGCAGAGTGATGGGCAGAAAGAGAGAAAAAAAAGGAGGGGGGAGAAAAACTAAATATATCAGGGATGAGGTAAGAAGGGGAGGAGGGGCATTAATGGAAGTTAGAGAAGTCAATGTTCATGCCATCAGGTTGGAGGCTACCCAGCCGGTATATAAGGTGTTGTTCCTCCAACCTGAGTTTGGATTCATTTTGACAATAGAGGAGGCCATGGATAGACATATCAGAATGGGAATGGGACGTGGAATTAAAATGTGTGGCCACTGGGAGATCTTTCTTTCTCTGGTGGACAGAGAGTAGGTGTGCAGCGAAACAGTCTCCCAGTCTGCGTCGGGTCTCACCAATATATAAAAGGCCACACCGGGAGCACCGGACGCAGTATACCACACCAGCCGACTCACAGGTGAAGTGTCGCCTCGCCTGGAAGGACTGTAACAAGTGCTACACCTGCCCTTACACTTCCTCCCTCACCACCATTCAGGGCCCCAGACAGTCCTAAAATTTCTTGAAAGACCATTACTAATGCCTCCAGAACCTTGTGGTGTAGTCCATCTGGTCACATTGACTTATTTACCTTCAGACCTTTCAGTTTCCCATGCACCTTCTCCTTAGAAACTTACTCCTGCCCTCTGGCATGCTCGAAGGGTCTCGAAGGGTCCTGACGAAGGATCTCGGCCTGAAACGTCGACAGTGCTTCTCCCTACAGATGCTGCCTGGCCTGCTGTGTTCCACCAACATTTTGTGTGTGTTGTTGTTTGAATTTCCAGCATCTGCAGATTTCCTCGTGTTTGTTATCATCTTTTATATTATTGGCTAACTTGCATTCATATTTCATCTTTTGTCTCCTTATGGCTTTTTTAGTTGTCTTCTGTTAATTTTTAAAAGTTTCCCAATCCTCTGACTTCTCGCTAACTTTTGCTATATTATATTGCCATCTCTTTTGCTTTTATGTTGTCTTTGACTTTCCTTGTCAGCCATACTGGCCTCATCCTCCCTTTAGAATATTTCTTCTTTTTTAGGATGTATCTATCTTGCACCTTCCAAATTGCTCCCGAAAACTCTATCCTTTGCTGTTCTGCCACCATCCCTGCTAGTGTTCCTTTCCTATCAACTCTGGTCAGCTCCTCTCTGATGCCTCTGGAGTTCCCTTTACTCCACTATAATCCTGATACATCTGACTTCTCTCTCAAGTTGCAAGATGAATTCTATCATATTATGATCACTGCCTTCCAAGAATTCCTTTAGCTTAAGCTCCCTAATCAAATATGTTTAACGACACAACACCCAATCCACAATTGCTTTTCCCCTAGTGGGTTCAGTCACAAGCTGCTCTAAAAACCCATTTCATATGCATTCTACAAATTCTCTCTTGGGACCCAGCACCATCCTGATTTCCTCAATTTACCTGCATATTAAAATCCACTATGACCATGGTAACATTGTCCTTTTCATATGCCTTTTCTATCTTCCGTTGTAATTTGTACTCCACATCCTAGCTGATGTTCCATGATATAACTCCTATCATGGTCTTTTTACCTTGCTGTTCCTTAACTCTAGCCACAAGTGTTCCACATCTTCCGATCTTATGTCACCTCTTTCTCTATTTTCATTTTTTCTCAACAGAACCACCCACTGCCTCTGCCCTACTTTCCTGACCTTTCAATACAATGTATATCGTTGGATGTTAGTCTTCCAACTACGACCTTCTTTCAGCCATGACTCAGCAATGCCTACAACATCATACTTGCCAACCTCTGACTGTGCTACAAGATCATTTAGCTTATTCTCCATACAGCATGCATGCATTCAAATATGGCACCTCCAGTCCTCTATTCATCACCCTTTTTGATTTTGCCTCCATTTACACTTCACCTCATCCCACTGACTGCAATTTTGCCTTACCATCTGCCTGTCCTTCCTCACAGTCTCATTGTATACTGCATCTAGTTGTACACCAACTACCCCATCCTCAGCCCTATTACTCCGGTTCCCATCACTCTGTCAAATTAGTTTAAACTCTCTCTAACAGCTCTAGCAAACCTGCCCACAAGGATATCAGCTCCTCTTGAGTTCAGGTGTAACTTGTCTTTTTGTACAGGTCGTACCTTTCCTAGAAGAGATCCCGATGATCCAGAAATCTGAAACTCTGTCCACTGCACCAATTCCTTAACCACACATTCATCTGGCAAAACATCTTATTCTTACCCTCATTGGCAAGTGGCGCAGGTAGCAATCCAGAGATTACTACCCTTGAGATCCTGCTTTTCAGTGTTTCCCTATATTCTCTCTTCAGGACCTCAACCCATTTCCTACCTATGTCGTTCATACTAATATGTACTACAACTTCCAGTTGTTCACCTTCCCCCTTTAGAAAGTTGTGGACCCAGTCCAGGACATTCCTGACCCTGGCACCTGGGAGGCAACATACAATCAGTGTATCTCTTTAATGTCCAAAGTATCTCCTGTCTACTCCTCAAACCATGGAATCCCCTGTCAGTACTGCCCCCTTCCCCTTCTGAGCCACAGAGACACACCCTGTTGCCGTGGCTTATATTGATAGGTTGCTCCCCCCATCCGTATCCAAAGTGTTATATTTATTACTGAGGGGTACATCCACAGAGGATACTCTGCACTGGCTGCATATTCTCTTTCCCTCTTCTGGCAGTCACCCTGTCTCCTGCAATCTAGGGATGACTACCTCCCTGTAGCTCCTATCTGTCACCTCCTCATTTTCCCCTTTGGGCCGATGGTCATTCAGCTGCGGCTCCAGTTCCTTAACACCATCTATGAGGAGCTGCTGCTCAGTGCACTTTGTGCAGATGTAGCTACCAGGGAGACTGGATAACTCACACAAAGAATATATCACTAACCCTGGATCCAGTCTGAATGCACTAGCTATGTACTAATAGACAAAGAAAGCAAAAAATATAATTCACTTCGAGCCTTCACCTGCTCTCGCCAAAGCCTGCTGACACATCCCATTATATGAAAGAACCACAGATGATTTGGTGTAACTCAGCATCTTACAACTTACGTAATTTGTTGACTAAATATTGCAATTTTGACCAAAAATATTGAAACTAAGCTATTTGAATAATTCTGTTCCAAATGAATGAAAATGCAAAGAAATATAATATTTACCTCATGAAAACTATCTGCTCTCTTTACTTTGCTGTGACTTTTTTCTTTTGTTTCATGTATTTAACGACTTTTTCTGAGCAATGATTGTAGACTTTTTTTATTTCATCTATGGTGAACCATTTGTCTAATTCTCATTTTCCTGTATGTCTTTACTGACGAATTATATTTTTGTTTCAATTGTTTTCCTTGTTTAGAAATTATTATATCTTCTTACAGCCATTCTTTACATTCCACCCCCTGGCTGCATTCCACCTTGCTTATTTTTGTTCATCGTTCTCCCTCTCTCCCTCCCTCTACTCCACCCTGAGTTCCGGAGATGTACATTGGTGTCACATCCCTGCTGTGATCTACTGCTTTGGCTTAATTTCTATTATCATTAATAACACTTGCAGTGAGTCAAGGATGTTCACATTATTATTAGGTGTGCTCAACTTGAACAAACTTATCAAATGGCAACCAGGACTGATTCCATTATTATGGAGGTGTGGTTTTGGCTGTGATGCTTTTAATAATAGGCTTAGAGACTAATTTGAAACTTGAACCTTCTAAAAAGAATAATTTAAATTTTGCACAAAAAAATCTGGATGCAATTGTAGTCTTAAATATATGGGCACAAAATATATGCTTAGAGCAATGCTTTCCATTACTGCGTACCCACAGGTGTGGCTATAGCTGAACTATATTAGTCACTTGCTTTAATTTCAGTAGAACTCATCTTCCATTTAATTGAGATGAAGTACTTCATGCATATATTTGCTTGTCTAGTGCCACTCAGTAATCAGGGAAGTAAAACACTCAGAACAATCAAAAATCACTCCAACACTTTGCATTTGCCAAAGCTTACACAAAAAGCTTAATGTGTCCATGAAATCACGAGAACAAAGCTAGCGATTACACGGCAGATGATGGTGCCCAATATTCATTTTTGTTTTCTAGTCCAATGTGGAATGAGTTAAGCAAAAATAGCAAAATACTGCAGATGCCGACATCTTCAATAAAAACATCAAACACTGAAAACACCAAACAGTAAATGTGTGGAGGAATATAAGAGAAAGAATGATTTACATTTAAATAGAGGCTTCTAGGTCCTTTTCAGGGCATCACATGAGTCAATGGAATTCTTTTAAAATATAATAAGTGTTATATGAAATTGGGCAGCCACTTGGCACTTAGCAAGTTCCCATAAAATGCATTGTCATAATCATCACACAACGTGCTTTTTATGATTGTTAGATGAATACTGTCCAGAATACTGGGGAAAGCTCTTTTGTCCTTTTACATTGATCTGAAGCAATGTAATGTCACATCTGAACAAGAGCCTTTCCAACAAAACAGTTCTCCCTAATTAAATTTTTCAGTTCATGTGACAATGAAAATAATGTATCAACTACAATTCACAAAATCTTGATTTCCAATTATCCAAAGCAACGTGTTGAACATCACAGATCCATCTTAAAATGGCTTATTTCAGCTAAAGTGTTCCTGTATTTCTTTGCTGTTGCAGAAACTGTGTGTTATTCTGACTCTGGCACTGCTCCACTCTCCGCTCGAAGCTTCCCCCAATGTCCCCAAGTGCTGCCATCAGCAAACCTGCTCCTGTGAACTTATTCATCTCCTTCATGGAACCGGAGACCATACAGCTGGCATCCTCACCGTGGGCAAGAGGAAAGCAAACGTCCAGCCCTTCCAGAGGCGCCTCTACCACCTTCTTCATGGTCTAGAGAACCAAGCCACTGGTATCCTTACTATGGGCAAAAGGCAAGAGCCGCAGCAGGTCTTGTTGGCAGAAGACATCCCAGGAGCAGCCAGGGTATGTGAGGACATTACTTCCCTGCTGGAAAAATATTTCAGTTGGGACCTTCAGCTGGGATCTAAGGAGCGACAAGATAGAATTACAGAGATCAAATTGGCCATCAAAGGCCTGGAGCCAAGGGAATGTCTAGCACAACTTTGGAAACAGTTTTAGCAGCAAAAACATGCCTAATGACTTCATTATTCATGCTAAGTGCTAGGTTCTCTTTATCAGTTAGCTTGTAGATAGTTTTAAGCTTCTGATGGATGTTGCAATGAAACTTGTTTTTAACAAGAGAATTGTGGGAAACAATTAAATCCTTGCTGAGTTTGTGAACCATTGTAAATGTTGAAAATTGATTGAAAAAAGTAAGTTTATTCCTTAATGTTAATCTGAGCATACAACAAATAAAATCACATTTTTTGATTTACTGCAATGAATGAGCTGTTATCTGTATGCTTCATCCGTATTATATTTAGAACACTTGAGGGAAATGGATTCAGACAGTTTCAATCAGTCATCTGCAAGCTGCCTCCCTTCAGTATTGCAGCTGGATGTTCAGACTGCAGTCCAGATATGTTTGCATTGATCCAGAAACCCCTGGGACCAATTGTGCTTGGCAGATCCCTGGCACTCTGTCCAGACTTCCTTGGAGAAGATCTGCCCAGACCAACATACTCCACAGAGCAGGCTCTGAACTGACCCATTGAAGCTCTGTAAATTATAAGCCTCTCCCACAGAATTGCTTTGATTGCCAGCTGAACAACATCATCAAACTGAACTAGCCGTCAAAGTGACAATGTGCCATTTGACTCAACAGAGATACAACAAAGATGAATACAATTTATTAGGTACCTCCATTATTTTTGTCTGCTGCTGTAGCCCATCCACTACAAGTTTCAACAAGTTGTAAGTTCAGAGATGCTCTTCCACATGCCACTGTCACAATGTAAGGTTACTTCAGTTACTGTTGCCTTCCTGTCAGCTTGAACCATTCTGGCCATTCTCCTCTGACCTCTCTCATTAACAAGGCATTTTCGCCCACAGAACTGCCACTCACTGGATATCTTTTTGTGTTTCGCACCATTCTCTGTAAGTTCTAGCGACGGTTGTGTGTGAAAACCCCAGAGGATCAGCCATTTCTGAGATACTCAAACCACCCCATCTGGCACCAAGAATCATTCCACAGTCAAAGTCACTAAGGTTACAGTTCTTCCCTATTCTGGTGTTTGGTCTGGACAACTGAAGCTCTTGACAGTATCTGCATGCTTTTATGCATTGAGTTGCTGCCATATAACTGGCTGATTAGATAGTTGCATTAACGAGCAGGTGTACCTAATAAAGTGGCCCCTGTGTGTATACCCCTGACAACCACATTCAAAACCTGTTAAAAATTAATCAGGCTACAAAAATGTTTTAAAAACTTAAGAAAATATTTAAGATATTAGAAATGCCTAAAGTTAATGATTTTAATGGATTTGTATGTTTTTAATGGAAATTATCTGAAACAAACCTTTCTGTACAATGACCATTTCCTCCATTGAAATGAATGGAGTCACTGAAACTATGGCAGGTCTAACAGCATGGGATCAATGGGCAGTCTCCCAATGCAGCTGCTGGGATTTGAGGGAAATTGATGCTCCATTGCTGGATTTCAAGAACAACAGGGACCTCCCAGGAAATACAACATTTCTGAATTAGTGCACATTAACTTAAGAGTCCCAAACTCTATGACAGCTGTATACATTCCACAGGAAAATTCAACCAATATTTCTCATAGGTTGTGCACAGATTTTAAAAATCCCTATGCACTGCACTTCAAATGAGCATTCTTTTTTCTAAGCCCAGCATGTTAAATTTGAAGTTAATTATGATATACACAGTTTTGTGCTCCTTGTCTGAGAAAGGATATGCTGACATTGGAGAAGGTCCAGAGGAGGTTCACGTGAGTAGTCCCAGGAATGAAAGGGTTAACATATAAGGGGCTGTAGGCCTGTACCTGCTGGAGTTTAGAGGAATGAAGGGAAATCTCATAGAAACCTATTGAATATTGAAAGACCTAGATAGAATGGATGTAGAGAGGATGTGTCCAATAGAGGGAGAGTCTAGGACCAGAGGGGACAACCTCAGAATAGAAGTATATTCCTTTAGAGAAGAGATGAGCAGGAACTTCTTTAGCCAGAGGGAGGTGAATTTGAGGAATTGTTTGCCACAGATGGCCGTGGAGGCTAAATTACTAAGTATATTTAAAGCTGAGATTAATAGGTTCTAGATTAGTAAAGGTGTCAAAGGTTACAGGGAAAAGGCAGGAGAAGGTATTGAGAGGGATAGTAAATCAGCCATGATAGAATGGCAGATCAGATGAACAAAAAAGCCTACTTCTGCTCCAATGTCTTATGGTCTTACTGTCTAATTCCTTGATGAAAGTAATTATCCTTCTCTTTACTTCCCAGCACTCTAAAAGTAAGTGTAAAAGGCCAATGAATATGTTACATTTTTCCTCTGCTCTTCTAGGATACCACATCCTCAAATAATCTGGGTGGTAGTGAAGAAATTCACATCATGAATTCACATGCTAACAAGGAAAATCAAAGGCTTGTATTTATAAAACCATTCAAGTTGTTTTGAGGACCTCGCACTTTGGGGCCAACGAAGTACTTATAAAGTGTGGCTACACACAAAGACTGACAAACAACCAATGTGCAAAAGAAGACAATCTGTGCAAATATAATAATAATAATAATAATAATAATAATAATAGCATCAGTTCAAGCTGGTAAAACCTGAGGAGTGAACATAGCCAAGCACACCCATCTGTCGGTTGCTAGGGACATTCGGACTATTCTAGTGGCATTTAGTTTTATAGCTTTCTGAAGATTTACATAGATACTACTGTGTTGCCCTAATTGTTTAATGCTATTATGTAGTGCCTTTGTAGATACCAGTTGTAGATATTATCATCGGGACAATGTCTACCTTGTTCATATTCCAAAGTCTTCCAATTTCCTCTTTTAATTTATAATAATAATACAACTGAGACCACTCAAGCAGTTAAGAAAAGAAAGACACGTATGAAATGGTCATTGGAAATAAACACATTCATAATGCGTGTATACTACCGAGTAACGGAACTTGAGACTGACATGACAGCATACAGGGACAAACTTCATCAACAGTTTATAGTTCAATAATCCTCCATGCAAGTAAATGCACAATGAATAGCAGATCAATGTAGAGTGATAGTAAAAAAAACTTAATCTCTATAAACATGTTAAACCAACTAAAACATGATGTTGCACAAGGGCTAGAAAGAAACCAATTTAAAGACCATGAAAATACAATGCAAGAAAATATTGAGGATGCAGCCCACTGAAGCACTGATGAAAGTACAATCATTTCAACTGCTTCACAATTGAATGTTAATAGCAGCAACACAGATGTTGAACCTCTGCAGAATGCTAACAATGAAGCTGAGCTTACTGAGAAAATTATCCTATTATTTAACACCACACTAACAGAATACATGGACACTGACCCAACAAGAAGACCCTATGTAACAAAACAAAATACATCATCGAAATTTGCAAAAATTGTTAGTACTCTCAACAATATTATATTACCTCAACATTTAGGAAAATGTGAAACACTTGAAGAACTACACACAGTAACAGCAGTGCAGTGCAATGGCTCCAAAATAGAGACACTTATTAACAGAAATTCAAAACTGAGTAATGAAATTGGGAACACTGAAATGGCAGAAGAGATTAAAAAACAAAATTGAAACCTTAAGAGCAGAAATAGCTTGCTTAATCAAGTATAAAATGGATAACCCAAGAAAGTAAGTTAGAAGAAAAGCTAAGAAAATGCCAAGGAAATATAAGGTCTATACAAGATATGATCAACATAACAAAAGCATGGTAGTGTTTACAGATACACTAAAACAAAACCTTGATGCATCCAAAGCCGGACGAAATAGAGACAGGAAATGTGCCAGATGAAGAAAAGAGAATGATCAAATCCGAAAGAATGGAAAAGGTTTATATAGCACATTGAAACTAAATTTGGCATACCAAAATGACACCAACCCCAGTTCAGAACTCCCAACAAACACAGAGATAATGAACTTTTGGTCTGATATCCGGTCAAACAGGGTAATGCACAATCGAGAATCAAACTGGATTAGGGAGGGGAAAGAATGCACTCACACGATTGAAGAAATGCAAATACCTGAATTTACAATGGATATGCTGAAAGAGGAAATAAAAAATGCCCACAACTGGAAAAGTACTGGCACTAAAAATATGCATAATTATTGGTATAAAATTAATTTGCCTTCATCCGTATCTATTAATACATATCAACAATTTCCATAAAATCCCTGAAAAGTGCCTGAATTTTTGACAGAAGGTAAAACATATCTCTTGCCTAAAGGGGAAATCACAACAGATCCATCAAAATACTGTCCTGTTGCTTGTTTACAAACTATATATAAAATTGTAACATCATGCATCTCGCAACTAATCACCACTCACTTAGACAACCACAATATATTTACAGAAGGGCAGAAAGGATGCTGGAAGGGTGTGAAAGGATGTTAAGAACAATTGATAGATTCTGTAATTCTAAATCAAGCACAGTAGAAAAGCAGAAATCTTTCAAGTTGCTTTACTAACTACCAAAAGGCACTTGACTCTGTCCCATACTCATGGTTAATAGAAGTTGTTAATATATATAAACTACACCCAATACCTGTGGAATTCCTGCAACATCTGATGAAGCAATAGCGTACTATAATCACGCTATCTATTAACAACCAAAAAAGAATAATCATCGTTATCAAAATAAACCGAGGAATTTTCAAAAGCAACTCTTTAAGTCCACTATGGTTCTGTCTGGCTTTAAGCCCGCTCTCTAATTTACTGGATCATACAAAAACTGGATATCAAATCAGAAGCAATGAAATGAGCCATACCTGAATGCAACTTTTATACATAGTATCTCAACTACACCCAATACTTGTAAAATTCCTTCAGCATGTGATGGAGCTTTGTCATGCCATAATCACCCTATCTATTAACAAGCAAAAATGAGCAATCACCATAATCAAAATAAACCAAGACATTTTTCAGGGTGACTTGCTATGCCCACTATGGTTTTGTCTAACTTTAACCCCACTCTTGAATTTACTGAACTGGAGGAAAATTGGGTATCAAATCAGAAACAATGAAATGAGCTTGACTTTAACACACCATCTATAAGCAAGCAAGAATAACTTACTTAATAGATATAGCCATACCAAACACACATAACTTAGAGAAATCATTAAGTGAAAAACACCAGAAATATGCTGAATTAAAAGAGGAAATTGAAGAACTATGGAACATGAGGAGAATATACATTGTCCCAACAGTAACGTCGACAACTGGTGTCATCCCAAAGGCACTAAACAACAGCATTAAACAGTTAGGCCTGCATAGCAATACCTATGTAAATCTCCAGAAAACCACAATACTAAACACCACCAGAATGGTCTGAAAGTTCCTAGCAATTGAGAAATGAGCGTGCATGACTGCCCATACCTTAGGTTTTATCAGCAACACTGAGCGTCATAGGAAGTCATTCCTGCCTGTGGCCGTCAAACTTTACAACTCCTCCCTCGGAGTGTCAGACACCCTGAGCCAATAGGCTGGTCCCGGACTTATTTCCACTTGGCATTATTTACATATTATTATTTAATTATTTATGGTTTTTAATTGCTTTATTTCTACACTATTCTTGGTTGGTGCGACTGTAACGAAACCCAATTTCCCTCGGGATCAATAAAGTATGTTTGTCTGTTGAACTGAGAAAAAAGTTGAAATATAATAATATTAATAATCTCACTATGGTTTTGTCAGAATTTAAACCCATTCTCTAATTTACTGAATCAGACAAAAAAGAGGTATCAAATCAGAGACAACCAAAAGAATTATATCTTGACACACCTTCTATACATATCATCAAAAATCTGTCACTTTCTTCCTTCAATATATGCAGCAACTGAACCTTCAGAGCTTTCTTGGGTAGAGAATTCCAAAGATTCACTACCCTTATCATGTTTATTCATAATGATTGATTATTTTGAAGTTGTGTTCTCTGATTCTTAACATTCCACTCATGATAAAATCAAATCTTTTCCTACATTGCCCAGTCCTGTAAGAATTTTACGTGTTTTTGTGATATCTACTCTCACTTTCCTCAGCTCAAGACAGCATAGACTCAAGCTGCTTGATCTCCTAGAATATAAAGTAGAACATAGAATAAGACAGCACAGTACAGACCTTCAGATGACATCATGTTGCGCCAACCTTTTAACCTACTGCAAGAACAATCTAACTCCTCCTTCCTACCTAGCCCTCCAATTTGTCTTTCATCCATGTCCCTATTTAAAGTCTTATAAAAGTCCCTAATGCATCAGTCTCTACCATCACCCTTGGCAATGTGTTCCATGCACTTACCAGTCTCTGTTAAAAAACACTACCCCTGACATCCACCCTACACTTTCTTTCAATAACCTTAAAATTATGTCCTCTCATATTAGTCATTGCTGCCTGGGAAAAAGGCACTGGCTGTACACTTGATCTATGCCTCTAATCATCTTAAGCACCTTTATCAAGTCACTTCACCTCCGCATTCATTTTAAAGAGAAAAGTTCTAGCTTGATCAACTTTTCCTCATAAGACCTGAAGATATGTACTCTAATCCAGGCTGCAATCTGGTAAATATCCTCTGCACTCTCTCTCTAAAAGTTCCACATCTTTCCTATAATGAGGCAATCAGAACTCAATACAATACTCCAAGTGTGGTCTAACCTGAGTTTCATAGAGCTGCACTATTTTATTTATTCATTTATGGGATGTGGGTGTCGCCAGCATTTATTGCCCATCCCAAGCTGCCCTTGAGAAGGTGGTGATGAGCTGCCTTCAGTCCACTGCAGTCCCTGAGGTGTAGGTACACCCACAGTGCTGTTAGGGAGGGAATTCCATGATTTTGACCCAGTGACAATGATGGAACGGCGATATGTTTCCACGTCAGGATGGTGAGTGACTTGGAGGGGGATTTCCAAGTGGTGGTGTTCCCAGGTATCAGCTGTTCTCATCCTTCGAGATGGTAGTGGTTGTGGGTCTGGAAGGTGCTGCCTTAGGAACCTTGGTGTGTTGTTGCAGTGCATCTTCTAGATAGAACACACTGCTGCAACTGTCCGTCGATGGTAGAGAGATTGGATGCTTGTGGAAGGGGTACCGATCAAGTGGGCTGCCTTGTACTGGATGGTGTCAAGCTTCTTGAGTGTTGATGGAGCTGCACTCACCCAGGCGAGTGGTGAGTATTCCATTACACTCCTGATCTGAGCCTCCTAGATGGTGGACAGGCTTTGGGGGGTCAGGAGGTGAGTTACACACAGCAGGATTCCTAGCCTTTGACCTGCTCTGGTAGCCACAGTGTTTATATGACTAGACCAGTTCAGTTTCCTGTCAATGGTAACCCCCAGGATGTTGGCAGTAGGTGATTCAGTGATGGTGATGCCACTGAATGTCAAGGGATGATGGTTAGAGCCTCTCTTGTTGGAGATGGTTACTGCCTGGTACTTGCACGGCTCGAATGTTACTTGCCACTTGTCAGCCCAAGCCTGGATATTGTCCAGGTCCTGCTGCATTTGGGTATGAACTGCTTCATGTCATGAATGGTGCAGAACATTGTGCAGTCATCTGCAAGCATCCCCACTTCTGACCTAATGACAGAAGGAAGGTCATTGATGAAGCAGCTGAAGATGGTTGGTCCTAGGACACTTCCCTGAGGAACTCCTGCAGTTATACCCTGAGGATGAGATGATTGACCTCCAACCACCACAATCATCTTTGTGTCAGGTCTGTTTCCAACCAGAGGAGAGTTTTTCCCTTAATTCCCATTGACTCCATTTTCGCTCGGGCACCTTGGTGCCATTCTTGGTCAAATGCTGCCTTGATGTCGAGGGTTATCACTCTCACCTCACCTCTGGTATTTAGCTCTTTGGTCCATGCTTGGATCAAGGAAGTGATGAGGTCAGAAGCTAAGTGGCCTTGATGGAACCCAGACTGGGCATCCGTGAGCAGGTTATTGCTGAGCAGGTGCTGCATGATAGCACTGTTGATGACCCCTTCCATTACTTTGCTGATGATTGAGAGTAGGCTGATAGGGCAGTAACTGGCTGGGATGGATTTGTCCTGTTTCTTGTGTACCTGGGCAGTTTTCACATTGTCGGGTAAATGCTGGTGGGTGTTGTAGCTGTACTGGAACAGATTGGCTAGTGGCGCGGCAAGTTCTGGAGCACAAGTCTTCATGACTATTGATGGGATTTTGTCTGGGCCCATAACCTTCGCAGTATCCAGTGCTTTCGGCTGTTTCTAGCTATCACGTGGAGTGAATCGGATTGGCTGCTTACTGATATCTGGGATGCTGGGGAGCTGGATCATCTACTCGGCACTTCTGGCTGAAGATTGTTCCTAATGTCTCAGCCTTGTCTTTTGCAATGGTGTGCTGGGCTCCTCTATCATTGAGGATAGGGATATTTATGGAACCTCCATCTCCAGTGAGTTGTATGATTGTCCATCACCATTCCTGGCTGGATGTGGCAGAACTACAGAGCTCAGATCTGATCCGTTGGTTGTTGGACCACTTAGCTCTGTCTATTACTTGCTGTTTATGGTGTTTGGCATGCAAGTACTCCTGTATTGTGGCTTCACCAAGGTGATGCCTGATATGGAAGTGTGCCTGGTGTTGTTCTCAGCACACCCTCCTAGACTCCTCATTGAATATTACCTCACCACTCTGAATCAATCCCCCCATCTGATGAAGACCAATGCACATGTTTTCTTAACTACCCTATCAATTTGCAAAGCAATTTTTAGGGATCTATGGATTTGGACCCCAAGATCTCTCTGTCCACACATTTACCTTCCAAATTGTATCATTTCACACTTTCTGAATTGAACTCCATCTGTCACCTCTCGGCCCAGCTCTACATCCCATCACTGTCCCGTTTTAAGCTACAACAGCCTTCTACAGTACCCACAACTCCAAAGCACTCATGTCATTTGCAAACTTACAAACTCACCCTTCCACTTCATCACCCAAGTCATTTATAAAAATCTCAAAGAGGAGGGGTCCCTGTGGAACACCACTGGTCACCTACCTCCAGGCAGAACATACTCCATTTACTATCACCCTCTGTCTTCTGTGGGCAAGACAATTCTGAATCCACACAGCCAGGTCTCCATTGACCATGTGCCTCCTATCCTTCTGAATGAGCTGAGCTTGTCGAACACTTTACTAAAATCCATACACGCCACATCCATGCTCTAGCTCCATCAATTTGTTTTGTCACTTCTTCAAGAAAGTCAATCAGGCTCGTGAGGTATGACCTGCTCCTCACAAAGCCATGTTAACTATCTCTAATCAGACTATGCTTTTCCAAATGCTTTTAGATCCTGTTTCTAAGAACCTCTCCAATTGTTTTCCCACCACTAATGTAAAAGTCACTGGTCTATACTTCATTTATACAATACCACACCCATACAATGAAATACCCATCCTAGGGTCCATATGGTGGACCTCCACTGCACTCCTAATTACAGATATGCCCTTCTTTACATAGGGAGACCAGAGCCAATATTGTATCAATATGGACATTATATTCCAGCTGTAATCTTAACTGGGCTCCATAAAATAGAGCTATATATTTTTATTGGTATTGGTTTATTATTGTCATATGTACCAAGATTCAGTTGCATGCTTTTCATACAAATCAAAGATAAAAATTGACTTTATTTGTTACATGTCCATCGAAACATCAAAACAGTGAAATGCATCCATTGGCGTCATGACCAACGCAGTGTGAGGATCGTGCTGGGACAGCCTGTAAGTGCTGCAACACTTCTAGCACCAACATAGCATGCCCACAACTCACTAACTCTATCTGTACGTCTTTGGACCATGGGAGAAAACTGGAGCATCTGGAGGAAACCCATGGGGTCACTGGGAGAACATACAAACTCTTACAGACAGCAGCTGGAATCGAACCCTGATTGCTGATTGTTGGCACTGTAAAGCGAATTCACTAACTGCTGTGCAGTCCATCAAATCATTACACAGTGCATTGAGTTAGAATAAGTAAAGCAATATTAATGCAGAATAAAATATAAAAGCTACCAAAAGAGTGCTGTACAGGCAAGTGTTAATGTACAAGATCATAATGATGTAGATTGTGAGCCTCAAGAGTCCATCTTATTGTAAAACAGGTCCATTCAAGAGTGTGATAACAGTGAAATAGAAGCTGTCCTCAAGCCTAGTAGTACATGCTTTCAGGCTAAAATCCTTGTACCCAAAATATTTTTCCATACAGGACAAAGTACTGATGGCCTTGCTGTTCTCTAAATGTCAACGTATAGTGATTCATGTATCATGATATTCAGGTTCTACTCAATGTCAACATCTTTTAATCTCTTACCATTTTATCAACTCTGCATTATATTCAATTTTTCATACCCTCACTTCAACTGTCTATAAGATTAGATTAGCTTTATTTGTCACATGTATATTGAAACATACAGTGAACCCTCACCTCCATTCAGGGCCCCAAACAGTCCTTCTGTCATTGAGCTTCATTAAGGATTATTTACATTAGCCAATTATCCTATCAGCAAGTCCAGAAGCAATTGAAGAAAGAAACATACAAACTCCAAATGAATTGCATCCAAGGTCAAGATTGAACCCTGGTCGCAAGACTATTGTAACATCAGATCCCACTGCTGTGTCCCTGTGCTGCTCACTACACTCTAGAGAATCCCTTAACAGTTCTGTCAAATATAATTTTTGCTTCGTAAGTCCAAAATCTATGTTAATCTGTTGAAACCTGTCGTTATTTTATACATGCTTTGTTACCACTTTATTTAGATTGCAGAATTCTCCTAACTACTGTTGAATCTGGAGATTATTTTGTCCAGTAGGTTTTTTGGAAGCCTTTATATGAGATGTCCATAACAAAGAAATAACAGGAAGTCACAGCAGTAGGTAACTAATTCTAACTGTGACCAACACCCTCTATCAAAGAACCTGCCTCAATGGCAGGGGGGAAGGAACTACTCCTGAATCATTGAGTGTGGATCTTAGAGCTCCTCTACCTCCTCCCTGATGGTAACAATGAGAAATGGCATGTCCTGTGTGGTGAGGATCCTTCACGATGGATGCCTCCTTGAGAAACCACCCCTTGAAGATGTCTTTAATGGCTGGGAGGATTTATTTTGAGAATAATTGAGTATAAGAGTAAAGATATCTAACTGCAAGTATATAGTCTTGGTGAGACCCCAACTTATTATCTAAAGTAAGATATTGTGGCGACCCATTTTCTGCGCAGGCGAACCAGCTCACAAATAGCAAGCGCACGGGGGGAGACTTTGGTAATGCACCTCCGACGTAATTTTCGCCCGGAGAGGGCGGGCGCTAGGGATTTAAATGCCAGTGCCGCGAAGTTTGAATAAACTAGTCTCGAATCGACTTACCAACTACGTGTCGTTATTTCAGCACTGTGTGTAGCACATCGCTACATTGGTGACCCCGAAGGTCCAAACGGGATTTGGACCAAAGATGACCGACTCTTCATCTGTTCACGCAGTTTCGCTAAAACTGCCGACTTTCTGGACGCTGCGACCACGCGTGTGGTTTAGCCAAGCAGAAGCCCAGTTCCAGATTCGGCAGATATCCTCTGATTCCACGCGTTACTACCACGTGGTGAGTGCCCTTGACCAGGAGATGGCCGCCCAGGTTGCGGATTTCATACAGTCGCCCCCGGAAGAAGGCAAATATGAAGCATTCAAAGCACTGCTCATTGGGACCTTTGGCCTCTCACGGCGTGAGTGAGGTGCCCGCCTGCTTCACCTGGACGGCTTGGGAGACAGACTGCCGTCAGCACTGTTGAAGGAGATGCTGGCCCTGGCTGATGGACACAAGCCCTGCCTCATGTTTGAGCAAGCGTTCCTAGAGCAACTGCCTGAGGACATACATCTGCTGCTGGCCGACGCAGATTTTAGCGACCCCCGGAAGGTGGCGGCCCGGGCAGACGAGCTGTGGAAAGCCAAGAGGGAGAGCGTGGCGTCCATCAGTCAGATTACCAGGCCACGCGCCCAACAGCAGACCAGACCAGGCCCAGCAGGGGGGTGCACAAAACACAGAGGCAGGAGTGAGGAGGCCAGTGAACAGTGGTGTTTCTACCACCAGTGGTGGGGCACAAAAGCCCGCCGTTGTTGCCCGCCCTGCAAGGGCCAAGGCCAGGGCCAGCTGCCGCTAATGACTATGGTGGCTGGCCACTAGGACAGCCTCTTCTACGTCTGGGACAAACAGTCGGGACGCCGCTTCTTGGTTGACACCGGAGCGGAGATCAGCGTCTTGCCCCTGACGGGGTACGACACCCACAACAGGAAGCCAGGACCCACCCTGAGGGCTGCAAATGGCAGCACGATACGGACCTACGGCACCCGCACAGTGCAGCTGCAGTTTGGCGCCAGCCGGTTCACTTGGGACTTCACACTGGCCGCCGTGGCCCAACCACTCCTGGGGGCAGACTTCTTGCGAGCTCACAGCCTGCTGGTCGACTTGCAAAGGAAAAGACTGGTACATGCCGAGACTTTCCAGACGTTCTCCCTGGGTGAAGCCAAGTTGCCGGCCCCACACCTGGACTCCATCACGCTGTTGGACAACGAACTCACCAGAATCCTGGTGGACTTTCCATCGATTCTGGCACCGCAGTTCACGGCAGCCATGCCCAGACGCGGGGTACAGCACCACATTCCGACCCAGGGACCACCCCTCCACGCCCGCGCACGAAGGCTCCCCCCAGAAAAGCTCCGCCTGGTGAAGGAGGAGTTCAAGAGGATGGAGGAATTGGGGATCGTACGGAGGTCCGACAGCCCATGGGCCTCCCCCCTGCACATGGTGCCCAAAGCAACAGCGGGCTGGAGACCATGCGGCGACTACCGCAGGCTGAATGAGGCTACAACACCGGACCGCTACCCTGAGCCGCACATTCAGGACTTTGCAGCAAACCTGCACGGTGCACGGATCTTCTCCAAGGTAGACCTCGTCCGGGGATACCATCAAATCCCGATGCATCCGGACGATGTCCCCAAAATGGCACTCATCACCCCTATCGGCCTTTTCGAGTTCCTCCGCATGCCATCCAGCCTAAAGAATGCCACACAGATGTTTCAGTGGTTAATGGACGAGGTGGGACACGACCTGGACTTCACTTTCATCTATTTAGATGACATCCTCATAGCCAGCAGCAGTCGTCAGGAGCATCTGTCCCACCTCCATCAACTCTACGCCCGACTAAGTGAATACGGACTCACAATCAACCTGGACAAATGCCAGTTCAGTCTTGATACCATCGACTTCCTAGGCCACAGGATGTACTAAAGATGGGGCAACACTTCTGCCCGCCAAGGCAGACGCGATCCGCCACTTTGCCCAGCCCAACACAGTCAAAGGTCTGCAGGAGTTCGTTGGTACGGTAAACTTCTATCACCGTTTCCTCCCCTCAGCAGCCCGTATCATGCGCTCTTTGTACACCCTGATGTCGGGCAAAGGCAAGGACATTACTTGGGACGAGGAGGCTGCGGCCGCTTTCGTTAAAGCCAAGGAAGCCTTGGCAGATGCCGCGATGCTGGTGCACCCCAGAACGGACAATCCGACCGCCCTCACGGCGGACGCATCTGACACAGCAGTCGGTGGGGTGCTGGAGCAACTCGCGAGGGGCGCTGGCAACCCCTGGCGTTCTTCAGCAAGCACCTACGACCACCCGAACTCAAGTACAGTGCTTTCGACCGGGAGCTGTTGGCCCTGTATCTGGCAATCTGGCATTTCTGGTACTTCTTGGAAGGCAGGCCATTCACTGCGTTCACGGACCACAAACCATTGACCTTCGCGTTCACGAAGGTGTCCGATCCCTGGTTGGCTCACCAGCTGTGACATCTGTCCTGCATCTCCGAGTACACGACGGACATCCAGCATGTCTCGGGAAAGGACAACGTCATGGCGGACGCACTCTCCAGACCAGCTGTCCAGGCCCTGTCCCTGGGGGTGGACTATGCAGCACTGGCGGAGGCGCAGCAGGCAGACGATGAGATGCCCAGCTACAGGACTGCAGTCTTGGGTTTGCAACTGCAGGACTTTCTCATAGGCCCAGGTGAGAGGAACCTCCTGTGCGACGTGGCTACCGGCCAACCTCGCCCCATCGTCCCGGCAGCCTGGAGGCGGCGAGTTTTCGACTCCATACACAGTTTGGCGCACCCATCTATCAGGACAACCGTCCGGCTGGTCTCCAGCAAGTTCACGTGGCACGGACTTCACAAGTAGGTCAGTGAATGGGCCAGAACGTGCGCGCATTGCCAAACAGCCAAGGTGCAGCAGCACACTAAAGCCCCGCTGCAGCAGTTCAAACCCACCCACCGGAGGTTCGACCACATTCATGTGGATGTCGTGGGCCCCGTATCAGTGTCCCGAGGAGCGCGGTACCTCTTAACTATGGTAGACCGGTTCACAAGGTGGCCAGAGGCGGTCCCGCTCACCAACACATCTGCCGATTCCTGCTCCCGAGCACTGATCACAACCTGGGTAGCACGCTTCAGGGTACCGGCCCACATTACCTCCGACAGAGGTGCCCAGCTCACCTCCAGCCTGTGGTCGGCTGTGGCCAGCCTGTTGGGAACGCAAGAACACCACACAACTGCCTACCACCCACAGTCGAACGGACTGGTGGAACGCTTCCACCGTCACTTGAAGTCGGCTCTCATGGCCCGTCTGAGAGGACCTAACTGGGTGGACGAGCTTCCCTGGGTCCTGCTTGGAATTCGCACAGCGCCCAAAGAGGATCTGCATGGCTCGTCAGCCGAGTTGGTGTACGGCGCACCCCTGGCCGTCCCGGGAGAGTTCATACCAGCCCCAAGGGGGCAAGAGGAAGAACCCGCAGCAGTCCTGGACAGGCTACGCGAAAGGCTCGGCAACCTGACCCCCGAACCAACTTCACAGCACGAACAGACCCCGACCCATGTACCCAAAGACCTGCAGAACTGTAAGTTTGTGTTTGTACGGAGGGGCCGACACTGTGCACCGCTACAGTGGCCGTACAAGGGGCCGTTCAAGGTGATCAACAATAACGGGTTCACGTACGTTCTGGACATTGGGGGGAAAGAGGAGGTTTTCACGGTGGACCGACTCAAACCAGCCCATGTGGACTTGGCGCAGCCGGTCGAGGTTCAGGCACCGCAGCGCAGAGGCAGACCTCCCAAACAGAGGCTGATCCAGACTGTGGACATTGTCACCGGTTCTGGGGGTGGGGGTTATGTGGCAACCCACTTTCTGCGCAGGCGAACTGGCTCACAAATAGCCAGTGCACGGGGAGACTTTGGTAATGCACCTCTGACGTCATTTCCACTCGGAGTGGGTGGGCGCTAGGAATTAAATGCCAGCGCCGCTAAGTTTGAATAAACTAGTCTCAAAACGACTTACCGACTGCGTGTCGTTATTTCAGCGCTGTGTGTAGCACATCGCTACAATATGGTATATGTGCAATAGAGAGATTGTAATGAAGATTTACAAGAGTGGTTCCACGTATGGCATGTTTTCTGAATGAGGTGAGATTGAATAGAATAGGCCTATATTTTCTACACTTTTGAAGAATGAGAGGAGATCTCATTGAAACTTGTAAACTTCTGGAAAATTTGAAATCAGGGAGGACATTTCCCTAGCTGAAGAGTCTAGAACCAGAGAAGTAAGGGGTAGGACACTTAGGGCTGTAAAATAGAGAAAATTCTTTACATGGAGGATAATGAATCCTTGTATTATGAAGACACAGTCCTTGACTTCATTCAAAACAGGGGCTGATAAATTTCTCAGATATGGAATATATCAGCACCCATTTCCTTTGGAGTAGGTCTGTCTGATAGGAGATGGATACAGGATAAGGCTGAGCAGGGAGAAGGACACTCAGCAGGAAGTTTTATGTGTTCAAGTATTCAGGCAACAACTCTCCAACCTGAACTTCAATGAGAAATGTCACAGGAAATGTTCAGACATTTTTGTTGGCTTCTTTGAAATCTGTGGGTTAGTCATATGTGATGCAACTTTCTCTGAGGTCTGGACACCCTGATATAGCATGCCGTCACTCAAAGGTACAGGAACCACTACCGGTGAACATAACTTATGTTAATCAGGGGACAAAGCAAAATTCATATTTTACCTGAATTGCTGTCAAATCAATCAAGGAGACATATGCCCCTTTTTGGGGATTAGCAATCTTAACTTCACTTCATCCTTTTATACAGAACATGCTCTGAAGAAATGGGCCATTAGCCCAATTTCATTTAAACCTTTCTATTACATTCCCTTTCAAGTGCTTGTACAGCTTCTCCTTAAAAGCATCTGAGTTTTGCTCACTTCAACTCCTACACCTCCCACTTCCTGCAGCAACAAATTCCCCATTCTCACCACTCCCTGAGAAAAGTGGTTTCCCCTTGAATTCCCACTTCCCCCATAACTGCTTTGCTTTTCTCTCACCCCTGTGTGATGTTTCCACACCAAAAATATTGTAGTACCTTAAGTTATTGTGCTTCTCAAAAGGCCCCTTTGATTACAACTAATTGAAGTCACTTTAACAATATTTTGAAGCAGAATTTAATTCAGGGATTATGAGATATAATTCTGGCAGACTTCTCTGAAGGTGAACGCAATATCCCATTGTAGATCCACTTGTGGTGGTACACAGAATAAAAACAGGGCCAAACTAAAGAGGATATGGTTACTAGAAGTGGCCATAAAATGACTAGTAGGAAACATAGGTTCAGATCCTATCATGGTAGCTGATGGTAGTAATTAAATAAATCTGAAGTAAAAAGCTGACAGGCATGACACCTGCAGACGCATTTGGTCCCCTCATACCCAATGGGGAAGGAAAGTTGTTGGAATTACCTGGTCTTCCCTATAGGTGGCTTCAGGACCGCCAATGGGTGCCATGGTAGTTCAGCAGTTAACATGATGATAGCACAGCGCAGGGCACCAGAGTTCCATTCTGGAGCTGTCTGTAAGGAGAGTGCATGTTCACCCCTTGACTACATGGATTTTACCCAGGTGTTCCAGTTTCCTTCCATAGTCCAAGGACCAGTTAGTAGGTTAAGTGGTCATTATAAATTGTCTTGTGATTAGGCTAGGGGTTAAATTGGTGGGTTGCTGAGCGGAGCAGCATATTGGGCCAGAAAGGCCTGTTCCACGTTCTATCTCTAAATAAATTATAAATTAATTAATTAACATGGTTGATTCTTAACAGTTGCTCTGTTCAGGGACACTCAGGGATGTACAATAAGTACTAGCTTGACTGTGGTGTCCACACAATCTGAAAGATTAAAATACACAATACAAGGTCTCAGTGCGCTTGCTTGATGGTACAGTGTGCACATGCACACCTTAACCAAACCAAGCAAGATGGCTCTCAGGTTTGATTCCTGCTTTCTGTACAGGAGAAACAGTAGAGTAAGCTTTAGCTGGACTGTTGACCAAATTCTTACTTTGTATTGTTATGTGTCTAACAGGAACAGGATTAAAATGAGATGATGGAAGGGACAGAAATAGTCTCAGCTATGATACTGTGGTGAACAACATATACCTGTCTGGACACGCCCCTCTGCTGACTGCTCCTGTGGCCCCTCCCACTGACCCCTGTATAAAGGCGATTGGAGGCACTGCTCCCCACTCAGTCTCCAGGATGTTGTGTGGTGGTTTCTTGCAGCTAATAAAAGCCTATCGTTTTCCTCCTGTCTCTGACAGTTATTGATGGTGCATCAGATACATGGTTAAACAAAATGCTAATAGTCAGTGCCCAAGCTTACACATGAAGAAGGTGTGCTTGTGTTGATGCCAACAGGTTCAGCCACCTGTGGAACTGTGCTGCAGGTTTATTGCTGATCAGAAAAAAAAATTAGTCTTGTAATTAAAATAGTTAAATGATATGCAAAAGGGAACTTTGTGTAGCCATATGGATGACAACCAAGTTATTACAAGAATTAGAAACACAAAAGTAAAGAGCAAA
This sequence comes from Hypanus sabinus, assembly GCF_030144855.1. Lineage (NCBI taxonomy): Eukaryota > Metazoa > Chordata > Chondrichthyes > Myliobatiformes > Dasyatidae > Hypanus > Hypanus sabinus. The sequence continues at coordinate 42,316,719 of NC_082738.1, read as the reverse complement.
ACAAAGATATTAGTGTCAGAGCATGGAAGAATGAGCTGCCAGAGAAAGTGGTTCAGATATGTACAATAACATTTAAAAGGTAATTGGACATGTACATGGTTAGGAGAAGATTAGACAATATGAGCCTAATTTGGGACCAGCTTGGATGGGAATCTTGGTTGGCATGGACAAGTTGGGCAGAAGGGCCCATGCTGTATGTTTCAATAACGTTAAATCTCTTTATATCAGATTGGCAGAGAAGATAGGAAAACTGAGGGTAAGGTGATTAGACCATAAGAGCATAAGACATAAGAGCAGTTTAGGCCATTCAGCCTGGGTGTCAAGATCTCTGAGGATCTAACCTGGTCCCAACATATCAATGCAGTTATAAAGAAGGCAAGAAAGCAGCTATACTTCATTAGGAATTTGAAGAGATTTGGTATGTCAACAAATAAACTCAAAAACTTTTATAGATGTACCTTGGAGCACATTCCGACAGGCTGCATCACTGTCTGGTACAGAGGGGCTACTGGACAGGACGGAAAGAAGCTGCAGAGGATTGTAAATTTAGTCGGTTCTATCTTGTGCACTAGTCTACAAAGTACCCAGGACATCTTCAAGGAGCAGTGTCTCAGAAAAGCAGCGTCCATTATTAACGACGTCCAGCACCCAGGAAATGCCCTTTTCTCACTGTTACCATCAGGGAAGAGGTCCAGAAGCCTGAAGGCACACACTCAGTGATTCAGGAACAGCTTCTTCCCCTCTGCCATCCGATTCCTAAATGAACATTGAACCCTTGAACACTACCTCCCTTTTTTAATATACAGTATTTCTGGTTTTTGCACAATTTTTATCTAAGTTAATAAATTTCACGTCACATGCTGGTGATAATAAACCTGATTCTGATTCTGATTCAGTCTACTCCACCATGGCTGATTTATT